>NC_136061.1:2027687623-2028973435 GCF_964261635.1 Lissotriton helveticus
GGGTTCTGTTTTGACTTAATACTGGGTGCTCCCTTGTGTCTGGACAAAGCTATACCTCTCTGAAGAGCTCTAATTAGAGCGAAACACTGTGTCAGGGGTTGCTTTTAATCATTTCAGGTTGGCTTGAGTTGGTATTTTACCAATTCAAAGCTGTAATATTGTGCCTGAAGTGATAAATGGCTTTTGTTATTTGACAGCTCGGCAAGGACTGCACTGTACTAGTCCTATGCTTAAAGACTTTGCTGTTTAAATGGCGAAAGACTTTGTCATTTTCTGTCTCGGCATGGATAGCACTGTCTAATCCTATGCTTAAAAACTTTGATAGAAAAACAGACATTTGAGGTGAGCAGATCTAGAGTGTCGCTGGTGTTGAGAGTGCTCTAAAATGAGCTGCTTTCCACCTAAACTGAGACCTACCCAGAGTTCTCTTCTTCTTTTTTGCATAATTTATGCGTCACTCTATGCCTGAAAGGGTTCTGTTTTGACTTAATACTGGGTGCTCCCTTGTGTCTGGACAAAGCTATACCTCTCTGAAGAGCTCTAATTAGAGCGAAACACTGTGTCAGGGGTTGCTTTTAATCATTTCAGGTTGGCTTGAGTTGGTATTTTACCAATTCAAAGCTGTAATATTGTGCCTGAAGTGATAAATGGCTTTTGTTATTTGACAGCTCGGCAAGGACTGCACTGTACTAGTCCTATGCTTAAAGACTTTGCTGTTTAAATGGCGAAAGACTTTGTCATTTTCTATCTCGGCATGGATAGCACTGTCTAATCCTATGCTTAAAAACTTTGATAGAAAAACAGACATTTGAGGTGAGCAGATCTAGAGTGTCGCTGGTGTTGAGAGTGCTCTAAAATGAGCTGCTTTCCACCTAAACTGAGACCTACCCAGAGTTCTCTTCTTCTTTTTTGCATATATATATATATATATATATATATATATATATATATATATATCCTACTGGCAGTCGCCAGTAGGTAGTTATAGTTAGGACCTTGTTTCTATTCAAAAAGCATTTTTCTTTTCCCAATAACTTTGCCGCTGGTTGACGAATGTTCGCTAAATTTTCAAAACTAGTGGGGTACTTCAGTCAGCTCCTGTCTTGAAAGTTTCGGGGAGCGGAGGCCGAAAAAAAAGGGTGTTTTAAAACTCGTTTTACCCATGTTATTTTCCATAGGAAACTTTAGATAAAGCTACAGCCCGAACTGCTGAACGGAATTACACCAAATTTGGCAAAAAGTTGGGTCTTGGTTCTGAAAGATCCCTTTTTATTTAAATGATGTAAATCCGTTCAGTAGTTCCTGAGAAATTAGAAAAAGGAAAAGTTTTGATATCTATGGCAGCCAAGGGTTTGCGACTCCTTCCGAGCACGAGCTTCACTCTGATTGGCTGCCAACACTCCAAACAAGGAAGTGTTGGCAGCCATCTTGTGACTCGGTAAAACCGAGTCACAAGAAAAAGTGTGAAAAAAGGATAAAAAACAAGAAAAGGGGTAAAGGGTAGAAACACCCTGACCCCCTAGGCCTTAAACAGCAGAATTCGGGCTTGGTGCGCAAGTAAGCGCCACAGAGCTGCGTTGCAGGTAGGTGGTCTGAGGCCACGCCCCTTTATACACCTCTCTGCATCGCAGCTCTGTGGTGCTTACTGGAGGTACCTGGTGAACTAGTTAGCCCCCAGGGACCCTCAGGATTCAAGGGGATTTAATCCCCCAACTTACAACGCACCAGGGGGGTTGTTTGCACAGTGATGCAGGGAGGGGGCGTGGCCTGACATACAAGTGTGCAAACGCACCCCCTGGCACGTTATGAATTGGGGGTTTAAGTCCTCTACAACCCTGAGGGTCCCTGGGGGCCAACTAGCCAACCAGGTACCTCCAGTAAGCGCCACAGAGCTGCGCTGCAGAGAGGTGGTCCGTGGCTATTCCCCTTTTTACACCACTGTGCAAACGTAGCTTCTGGTGCACTGCTGGTGGGGTGATGAGGTCTTCTTATGTTCTGAGGACCTCAGGACACAAGTGGACTTCATCCTTTCCGATCGTTTTGGTCGGAAAGCCTCTGACCTTGGTCGGAAAGCTTCCGACTAGCAGTCGGATACTTTCCGACCAACATCGTAATTGACCCTTAAATATCACCACACTTTAAAATACAGGAGTGTGTTTGGCTTACCAGGAGCCAAAGCATGTTTATGCTAATACCTCTCAGCATCAAAATTTATATGAGTAGTGACCTCTCCTAACAGGAGTATTTCATATTTTCTTATAGAGTACTTAACTTTTTATCCAGTCCAGGAGGCCATGGTTTTACTGCTTATAAATATATGATGGACTATTTATGAGCAACTACTGGGCCCTTCTGTGTACTGTCTATTACAAGATTTACCTGACTGTGCATAAACCCAGATTAACCTTTGCTGTACAGATCAGCACCAGCTACATTTTATCTTTTCTTTGCAGAAAATGATGGTCTTTAATCAAGCTCCCATGCCTTGTATTATACTTACTACATTTCTGGCTTAGGTGATATTCAAGACCCCTGGTAAACCTCACAAATTTGAAATGTGGCCTGAATGTATATGCTATTGAACATGGACAGCGAAGACTTGCATCAGCTACGAAAATATGAGAGATGGTGACACTAACATTGTGAGAAATGTATGTTGGTGAGGTTTGATTACATTTTGGAAATTTCTTTATCAAATGTTTACATTAATACTAAACAGGGAAAAAGAAATACAGAGAAGGTAGCAGATTAATGTATGCAATGGAGGTTTATAACTCTCACGTTTTGCCCAATTTGAGTTGAGTTTTCAAAGAAATTGGGTTATTGGTTGAGAGAGATGAAACCCTTCTCAATCACAAACCACAATTCATCTCAGGGTACAATCACAAGCAAACCCTAAATTAACCACAGCTCAACTCTTGAGAAGCTTGGTACAGAGCAGTCAGTCTTAACTCAGAGGCAATGTGTAAAGTATTTGTACAACACTTCAAACAGTAAACAGTGAAAACACACCACAAAAGGATCCCACACCAGCTTAGAAAAACAGAGTAGATTTTAATAAATAAAACAAGGCCAAAATGATACAATTCAATTAGTAGAACCAGAGCACCGGTCAGATACAGAGGTTAGGTTAATCCTGATGAAAAGTTACCTTCTCAGTCAAGGGAAAAATGTCCTGTTTGCAGTGTAGAGAACCGTGAGAAGCTGGGAAGCGTGCATGACGGTTGCTGAGGTTGCTTAAAACACAGACCTGGCACCAAAGACAGGCGCTGTTGTAGTGCAAAGATCATTATGTCGATGTGAGAGGTTGGTCCGGTCAGCACGAGGGGTTGATGCTGTAGCGAAAAAGGTAGGCTGACAAACCTCATATGGGCGGGCTGTGCGAGTGACAAGTTGTTGGTGGCAAAAAACCAGATCGAGGTCACAGGGAGCACAAAAAACGTCCGTTCAACGTCTCTGAGGCCACACCAAGGGACCACCACTGGAGGATCAAGGTATTGCTCCAGATGGATCTGGGTGCTGGTTCAAGTGGTTGTGAGGCTGGTATGTCCCTATGGCTTTGAACATGAGACCAGCAGATTAGCCCTTGGAAGCACTCTGGGAGTCCTGGATTCAGGTGCAGGTCCAGAGCCTTTAACTCAGGTAGGAGGCCAGTAGAGCAGCAGCCCACAAAGGCAGCAGTCCAGCAGAGTGGCAGTCCTTTTAGCAGCACAGGAGTCCTTTCTCCTGTATCCACAGTTCCAGAAGTGTACTGAACAGTTTGTATCTGTGGTCCAGTATTTATACATAGTTGTGCCTTTGAAGTGAGGGATAAGCTTCCAGAGATTTCCCTTTGAAGTCCCTAGGTATCCTGCCTTCCCATCCCTGACTCCAGACAAACTAGAGGGGTATGCAGTCCTTTTTGTGTGGAGGCAGCACACAGCATATTTGAGTGTAAGTAGGGATGTGCTCAGTTCTGCCCTCCGATCCTGCCAGTGATGACCTATCCAGTCACACCTCAGCTCTCTATCGTATGTGGTTGTCTAGGAGGAATACACAAATCCAACTGTCAGCTACACCCACTCATGATCAATGGACAGGCTACAGGCACTAAATGGCAAAGTCAGGAAAATGCCAACTTTCTAAATGTTTAACCACAACAGGGGCAGCCCGCCTCTCCTAGAACCAGGGAAAGATATATAAACAAAAGTGGTTCCAGGGAATTGACGTTGTGATATTAAAAAAGACAATCAACAAATCCAAATGTTTTGTTTGCGTAAATTGCAAAAAATCATAAATCAGGATAAAGAAAAATAAAAGAGGTAAGAGTGCAAACAAATAGTTTTCAAGAAAATATTTAGATTTTTATCACAAAGTCCTGCAAGATTGGTCGAGCACTCATTGAAGAGAGCCTGGAAGTATCATAGGGAATTTTTACTAACACTGAAGACTAAGAAAACCATGGAAAGGATTGTGTGTGTAACCCCTTTTTGATGCATGATAATGCTGTCACCAGAATCATGAAAAAGCATCTCATTTAGGAAAGGACAGAATTTGAAAGATCACTTTGTGCAGATCTACCAAAAATAAATGCAGTTGATCTATCCTCTCTATGGGGTCATACCAGGATTGTGTGCCACTTCAAATGTGGGAATTGTGTAATGTGTGATTACACATTCAATACTAACCAGTTCATCCATGGAAAAATTATGCAGAACTTAAGGGACCATACAAACTGCAACTCTCAGAATGCTGTATATGCGATATGGTGCCCATGTAACTTGATTTATGTGGGACATCCCACACAGAAAATGAAGTCTCATTAGATAGGGCTTAATGCTGCTGGATTCTCAGATGTGATCACATCATGAAAGACTTAAATTAGAGTGTAACCGTTGGACATTACAGTAAATAAAACCCCAAACGTATATTCTATATATAATTTGCCTTGTAAAATGAAGTTGTATTCATCTGTATATACTTCTACAAGGGCACTCAGTAGTATGTAGTAGTATTGTTTTTGGCACCTATAAACTCACCTGGTGATGGATCTGGCATCAGTATTTTGCAAGTCTTTGCTTCCTAATGTGGTATTGTTTTCATCTATATATACCTGGATACGTGAAGATTGTTCTAACAATTTTGATTACATTTATAGGTGAATACTTGAAGAACTCTGTAACAATTTGTATTACTTTAATAGGTGTATACGTTTGAAAATTAATTGGACATTTTTAGTAATACGAATTACGATTGTACTGTGCTAATTTATTATGTTGGATGAATCAGTCTGAATGCATAACTATGTATATGACTTTAGCTGTTACCATTATGCTACAAGTTCTTCTGAATAAGACTACTATTACATGTTGTTGGGATTATGTTTCTCTACAACATGTTAAACAAACTGCTAATGTATTAGGACCTGTAGTTAAAATAAAATGCTTTACTATGTTTAATTGTTGAAATATTTGCTTTTTTAAAATAATTTTCATTTTTCTTTTCTATTTTTCCATTTTATTGGCAAGGTCATCTCATGGTCTTTATGGACTGTTATTATTGCCATACTTTATAAGTTCATTTGCCAAAATTGGCTGGCTGTATTAAAAAATCATTGACAGATCCTGAATTTTTTTTGTTCTATGGCCGTAATGCACTAGCAATGAATTGCGTTGTATCAGAGTAATGATTCTGTGTCGCCAGATCAAATTATTGAAGAGTACTGGGAGTAGTGTCTCAATATAGTAGGTACACAGTAGTGTTCTTGTGTCCTAGTACCCCATGTCTCATTATTTCAAACTGTGATGTAACACCTTAATAAATATTTTCAAATCAAATGTGGGCTTTTGTTTTTGTCCATTATCTTGTTTTTGAAGGTTCAATGTATAGGTTGTTCTTTGCAGTATTTTCTCTATTCTTATGGGGATCAGAGCAGTTTAAAATGCTTTTGCTGGCAAGGACCCAATTTACGCTCTGATCGAATTACTGCTCACTCAGTGCTAGGAGGATTTATTCTGTGGTAAGTTAGTCTGATTTTAACACTTGCTCTGGTTTGGCGATAAAAGTGCATGACTCAGATTAAGTGCCTTTTACATTCTTATATAGGAGACGTATTAGCTTTCCAACTTTTCAATAGAATTTCAAGACATTGCAGACTGTTCTGATATTGGCTATTTAGTGAGCCGGCTTTTATGGTTTTTGGTTTTTGGCTTTGGTTGTAGATTTTAGAACAGACAGCATTCAGATTTTACATTTGTTTTTTTTAGGCGGATACAAATGTGGGCCCTTATTTACAACATACATTGGAGGGCTGTGAAGTCCATACCTTGCTTATATCAGGAAGGAGCAATATCCCACAATTCATGTGAATGGTTATAAAACTATATATATATATACTTTTTTAGGGTATATTATGACACTGAGGTGGTTTTTAATAGTGGGATCCTGATGAAATCACCCTTTGCCACAATTATTTTTTCTTTGTAGTGTGGTCATGGTATCGCTTTGTAGTGTCCCCCTTTTTTTATGGTTTTTCACTCGTCAAAGTTTTGGCCAAATGGTAAAAGCTCATATATAATGGTTGTCATCATTTATTTCAATGTGTATAAGTGCTTAGATCTCTTCTGAAGAACATCTTTCTGAGTTAATCCTTGGTTGCGCTCATTAGTCCAGATGTAAGTAATAAGCCAATGGTTGCAGTACTTTATTAATTTTCCTTTACTCATATATATTTTCATCTATCTAAGGTGCCCCTTATTATTTCTTTCATATTTCTTGTTTTTTTCTGCTTATTAGGGTCGAAACGCAGTCAATACTCTTTCGGCCAATTGGGAGCAGACTGATATCCATAACTGTATTCATTCTTGGGACTATTAGTTGGATTGGAAATCTGTTGTCATTTTTTCCCCTGTGTTAACACTATGTAATGTTCAAAATGCATTTGTTTGTGTAAAGTGTTGAGCACTAATTGGTTTTGTACTGGGTAATATGTCTTTCGTAAATAACCTTGACTTTTTAATAAATATTTGAATAGTTTTTGAAGACTGCTTGTGGGCATTCTTACCTCTTTTCATTTTTTTTAAGCTTCCTTTATTATTTGTGCAATTTATGCAAACAATACTTTTTGGCTTTATTGATTGTGTTTTCAAATATCAAAAGGCCAATTTTACTGGAACCTCTGTTGTTTATATAACTTTCTAAATGTGGCATTTTCAAAATTGTAATTTAAATTCCGACTTCACCATAAGTTAGACACCAAATGTACTGGTAACCTGTTACAATTTGGAAATTACAGCTTATTACATGTAATAAGGTAACTCTAATGTTAGTCTATAGCAGAGATAGGCCTTTCAGTAACGAAATACAAATTTAAAAGAGTTTTTCACTATCAGGACATGAAAAATATAAAGGGGTGATCGATATGTATTAATAAGTTTTCATTTTGCCGGGGCCAAATGGCAATTAAAAATAGCACACACAAGCTGCAATGGCAGACCTGCGACCTGTTTAGAGGGTTAAGTAAGTGGGTGGCACAATCAGTGCTGCAGGCCCACTATTAGTATTCAATCTACAGGTCCTGGGTACATGTAGTACGCCTTTACAAGCAACTTAGAAGTACATTTATTATTCCTATTGGGTATAAGCAATTCTCCATGTTTTAAGGAGAGGGCACAAGCACCTTTGCACTGGTAAGCAGTGGTAACGTGAACAAGTCCTTAGGCCAGCAAAAACAAATTCGACAAATAGTTATGGCAAGACCTTTAGGGGTGACCCTGCAATGAGGGCCAGGTCAAACATGATTACTTAATGATATTTTTACATGATGAATCCTACTATTTGCATCTTTAGTTCTATCAATAACCAGTTCACATGTTGCATGTATTATGCATGATGCTTTGCTTCTGTACCACTTATTTGCGTATCAGAATCTTTCATTTGCCAATGCCAGCAGCATTCTGTTTAATTTCTTCGCAAATGGCAGTAATGCACTGTTAACAGGGGTCACCTTGTCTGAACAACTTGGTGAAGCTGAAATCATTTACTTAAAGTATATGAACTGAACGCCACAATCTTCCCTGTACAGTAGATTACAAACTCCCACTCTCTACTGGGATAGCGGACTGAGACAACCAACATGGTTAGTGCTGTTGCATTATGACCATAGCCAACTGAGTAAAATATAGGCTTGTAATAGCAGCACACTACGCAACATTCTTTCCCCATGTCATTTTACATGCATGGATCGTACGAAAACATCGATGCACAACAATTGTAGTTTTACGGCATTTACAGAACAATTATTATGCAGCATTTATGCATTTGAGCTGGCCCGCCATATTGATTTCAAGGAAAAGATGACCTTCATAAGAAATACAGGTTAGAAATGACATTTCACTGATACAGATTTTCACCAAATTGATTTTTAAATTACAGTGAATTGCACCAGCACTTCGGTGAAGTAAAATATCCTGCCTTACCACATTTATGTGTGTGATCCTTCTCTTGTATTCAATGCCTTTCACAAATTCATTAGGTTTAATGATTACATGTTTTCAGTCGAAATACACTGTTTACACATTTCCTAATACAAATGGCCTCTTTCTGTAATGTAACAAAGCCTTGTATTAAAGAACCTTGTACCTGCATTGGCCAAACTTAAGTTCATATATACAATTCGTTCTTAAACCACTGCCAGAGCAAATAAAACTGCGTAATCATGTATCATGTATCTATTTGTAATCACAAAGCAGACCGCAACAAATGCTTCAGCTTTAGATGTCCAATGCTACATCAATATGACAGTGATTAAAATATTTACACGAAGTAGTAGGGTAGCTAACATATAAACTATCGTTTAAGGTATATCATTCACATATGTTGACACTACCCACTGCTATGATAGCCAATTTAAGATTACCATTAGTGTATTAAGAGCAATGACATTGTATCAAATATTAAACCTGTTGCTTGAGAGGCATTGACTAACCTCCATTGTTCTGTGCAAGGGTTTAGGGGAGCGGCTATCAGTAGTGCAGTAATTGCAGTGGCGCTGGGTTCTTAGGATCACCACAGCAATCCAAAAATGGATTTGTTTTACTAGACAACAAGGTTTAAGTGCTTCACTATCATTGCTTTAATTAGGGTTCATTTTACCCTTGATACCGTACTAACTAATATTACCTGTGTCACTTAATCAAGGTTGCATACCAATGTTACCTGGCATAGGTCAATTATGACATGACTGCACTTTTCCTTTTCACATAGTTGCTGATTTTGCTTTGTTTTTATTATTTTTTATTTGTGTAAGTTTCTTCGTGCTTGTGTTTGAATGTCTAACTACACATTTAGGTGTGAGTATATATAACACATACTCACAAGCATTAGAGTCATCTGTGTTTAATGTTGATTATTATAGAAATTTGTCTAAGGAATTTGTAGTAACCTGAGTTGTAATTATCTGGTTACTTACTCCCTAGATGCTCAGCCAGTGTTGAATGTGATGCATGGAATGGTGGTGTGAGAGTCTTGAGTGGAATGTTTGGGTACCTGGATGCTTGAGTGTGTCAGTTGGAGTATGGGCTGAGCAGCAGGAAGACTGATCCTGGTGGGGCTGTATCTCTACAACTCATCTACTTGTAACTAACTCAATAAATCTAATTGAAATACATCACAGCTACCTGGAGTCAGTTACTACAGATTTTGGCAACGAGGATGGGATACAAAACTACATGTGTTTTAAAAAGGTCTTACTGATATAAAACATCTTCAAAGAATAGCTACAGAAAATAAGAAGAAATCTCCAGTCTGAAGTACAAGGCGTGCCAGCCCCATTAGTGTCTCTTACAAAAGACAGCCCCGGCCTGTGCGTACTTCATTGGCTACAAAGACTGGGTCCTGCTTCTGTAACTGTTTGTGTGATCCTGAGCTCTTCACCAGTGGCTTGCACTTCGGGCACCCCCAATCTATTTGTACATTATTGATTTAACAATTGGAATTCCTGCTTCCACGACAGCTTGTGTGATCTTCAGCACTCCACCAGTCTAGGCCTACAACCCCTGCCTGGACATGTTTCATTGGTCTGTCAATAGAGACTTTGACTCAGGTGGTGGACAAACAGCCATCTCGATCTCAAGGGGCTTACAATGAGAATTTGGCTTGCTGAGTATGGGAGCTGCTATTTACAAATGTCATCTGTGGTGGTAGCCATCACTATGTGAACTGGATTGAGATTTCTCAGCACACCGTGCCTTACTCTTCCCTGCGACAGTAGTACTCTTTTCTGGTATGTCTGTACTTGTTCTTTCACTGCTGGTGCTTTGTCACTGTGTTTGTACCACGAGAAACTTCTTTTGCATTGGGAACATTATTGTGCAGTCTGCTTTGCCACTTTGTACTGCTGACTGGGAATTGCCATGTTCCGAGTGCTGCTGTGGATGTTTGGAGGTGACCCATGTTGTTTTGGCATATTTTTTTAACATCTGGCAGCCCACCATGAGAATTGGCAGTTTAACCGCTTCAGAGCGGTTTGAAAAATGGGGCGCGTGTCGTCTTTATCGCTGGCACTCTTACCTTCATGAGGATTCCCTTCAACTTCATCCACATGTTGGTTGCTAGGCAGCTCCTCTGCTGCGATGGGACGCTTTGCTGCCTGGACACAGCGAGGGCCTTCCGGTGCAGCGTATTCAGAGTGCCTCCATCTTGAATTTGGTGCCAACACTCAAACTTCGGTAATGTTTATGGGAGCACCCAGCTTTTGGTTGCTGCAGGGCGCATTGCGGGTTAGTGGCGCATGGAACGGCCTGGCGCTCATATCGCATGCGTGGTTCCATTTTGGTTTTACGCAAATTCGGAGAAGTTGTATGCCCGTGAGTTTCACATGCTGCACATCTTCTCCTCAAGCAACGGACTCCTCATTCTTGCAGAAGCAGCACTCAAGTGTCGGATCTCCGGAGTTCTTGCAGTTCTCCAGTGTATTTTTGTAGCTGCCGCAGTTTTGTTTGGGACTCCTTCACATGGCTAATGCAAATTTCTTGTTGCCATTCTGTCAGCGCATTGTTTCTTTTTGGGGCTCCATGGAAGACCTATACACTTTATCAGCTGCGACTAACATTTTCTGAGTATTCAGGTGGTTATGCCTCACTTATCTCTTTAACGGTACATGTCACCTTCAGTAAAGTCTTCATCTTTAATGTAATGGTGTGACAGTCCTCATTTTTGTTTTGTTTTAGTGCCAAGCACTATTGTGTTCGAATTATACAAGGACTTTGTGTTTTTTTAATGCCGCCATGGACATCATCTATGGGGGAAGCAGAGCGTTTCTTCTCTACTGCTAATCTACAGTGACACGAACACCCCATCGCATGTACATGGGTATTTGAGTCGGGTGTGTTGAAGTTTGTTACACACACATATGTTTTATTTTTCGCTCTTCAAATTTTTGGTGAGGTACTCACATGTTTGCCGCATTATTGGTATTAGTAGCGTCTATGTAGGACGTGAACGCCACATTGTACAGTGTCATCACTTATGTTCTCTAATGGGTATTTGTCCCATCTTTGTTCATTGAGTTTTCACACTATCAACCTCTGTCGGTCGAACATAATGGGCATCTGAATAAGCAGTCAGTGATGTCTTACTGAATGAGAATGTATCCTTTTTAAATGTCCCTACATAGTACTAACTACCAAAAGTCCATAAATCCCTGTTTTTTCCCAGGACTGTCCAACGGTGTCCAGTATAATCAGTTGACAGATTGACTATCAATGTATGGAAACAAACAAATTATTAGTTCCCTGTATTGCAGGATTGCCAGTGTATGAAAAGGATTCTACAAAAGTAATAAACAGACTTAAGGTGTTATCCAGGCAGCAAAAATATACTTTTGTTTCACTCAATGCCACATCATTGCAAACTAGAATATGGACAGAAATGGACTGAAAGTAACACAATATTTTATTCAGGGTAAATAAAACATTCAACATCTTATTATCAGCATAATGAAACCGATACAGAAATGATCGAGTTTATTCTTCCCTTCATTTATATTATTTGTAAAGATTATTACTATTGCCAACTCAGTCACAGCTCTTGCATCTTGATTCATGTCATTCAAGTAACGTACTGATGGGCTATAGTGAAGAATAGTAACATGGCAAGTGGCCTAAAAACAGTGGTATAAAATGCCATACTGAGGCTTAGCTATATTAACAATTTGTTTCAAATACAGATGGTCAGGTCACTGAGCTGAAAAATGCATTGCTGTTTATATAATTATTTGAAGTTAGGTTTCACCAAAAGACATTATAAACTAAGTATTACATTTCTAAATATGTTTACCTTGATTTGGTATAATATGTCTACTAAGTTATTTTAAAAATTTATCCCGGAAAATGATATAGGTCCAGGGAACATCGTACACTTTCCCTACATCATCTCAGTGTCATTTCATATGAACAAGCTTTATAAGGACATAACTCTAAATAAGGACCGACTTCCTTGTATGGACATAACGCCTTATAAGGACTGTAGCCTTTCATGGAATAAATCTTTCACCTAGTTCCATGCAGAGGGTTATTTTTTCCCAATCGATATTGCTAAGACGTCATCCTTAGCATATATGAATAATTTATAAGTACACTCTCCAGGAGGTACACTTCACCTCTCCCATTGATGCACAAGGTTTAATCCCAGACGCATCCTGACCAATGGGGAACATACGCACATAGATTGTATAAATACAGCACCTCTTGCTATCAGAAAGCAGGAGGGAACCAAGACTTCAAGGCCGACACACTGACCAGAGACGCTGCGGCTCCGGCATGCCATTGCTCCAGCTGACAGTGGTCTGACGATCCCTTGCAGGCTGTCCAGCTCAAGTCAAGGACGAAGTCCCACACTCACTATTTAGGTATACTAAATCCTAGTGGGATTCTTGACTTAGGCTCTTAGACTTAGGCTCTTAGACTTAGGCGCTTAGGCTCTTTCGCACCTACTCACATGCTAGGTACTCTTAGGTACATCTAGACAGGCATCTTAGGAGTACGCACTTTATTTTAGAAATGCATTTTATATTCATGTATGTGTTCATGACTATTGCAAAATGGTAGAACAATACTATTTCTTTTTATTCACTGTACTGCAGGTTCTATATCTCTGCTACTGTGTTACAGTTGTAGCAGCGCACTTATTTTACATAGCAAGAACAACGGTACAATACATTATTATTGTAAACACGCTCAACTGTTTCTTCTGTGTATCTCTCTGAGCAAAATAAGCAAGCACGAGTGGCTGGGTGCAAAGTAGTATGTTGTTTCCACAAGTCTGAGGTCATTATGTTCTGAGGTTGTCAAAAACAAATCTCTCTGATAACAGGAGATTCTGGTGGCACTGCGAGCTAGCTAATGCGAAAACATAGGCTGATATATTCGGTGGGGGTGTACAGAGTCAGTTTGCCATCAAACCCACAGTATATGTTATTCGTATACAGCGTAGGTCCTGCATGAAAGGGTACTATCGGAACTACACTACAGTAGTGACCATCCTGGTACATTGGTAGATATCATTCCACATAAAGAACTACTAAGAAGAAGAAGAACTGTTCCACTAATGGCCTTTTCCGGAAGAAGGCCAAAAGGGTGCACAGACTATTTAAATTAAGAGTCTATTCTCAATGTGTTATTAATATATCTAAAGATATAGAGCTTATTTAGAGTTTAGAGGACGGTAATTTATTCCATCAAGGCGATGGAGCAAAGTACTCCACCACCCTGACAGAATATCGGTCTGCCAAATGTTGACATGTCTGCCGGCCCAGCAGACATTTCTTGCAATTACTGGAACCACTGTCATGGCAGTCCCTTTAAATTAAGTAAAGCAAGTGCCCATGCTGCAAGGACCCAATGGAATCCTTTGCCCAATGTTATGTTTGCTTGGCAGGCCTATGCCAAACCTAGGTCCAAATGGCTTAAACCGATTTGTCTGCAATTGGGGTCACGGAATCATCAGGATGACTAGCGCATTCTAAGATCAGACCCTAGACCACTCTTTGCATGTCGAGTGGCCAAGTTTTTAAGCCATGCATGGTTTATAAGGAGGAAGGCCTTGTCAGGAATGCCACGGTCTCCAGTAGCATGACGCTTATATAACACCGTTTAGGGGCTCATAGGAAGGAAACTTCACTTTACTGCTTATAATTATCCTGAAAAACTTGTTTTTAGTGGGCTGGTAAAGCAACCAAAAGGTCGGTTGCGCATTGTGTAATAGGCCCATGTAAAGAGGTCCCAAGTGCGAAAATACAGCAATGCTCTTTTTATTTTTTTATACCATTTTTAATTATACTGTGTTACTGTAATGTTGTGCTTATTCCGTTTATTATTGATCTGCTGTACTTTAAATTGCTTTCTTTTCACAGCTGTGAATTATGATTAATTACTTATCTATAACCATTTGTATTAAGATTCTGTATGAATTATCTATTTTTAAATTTTTGCTCGTAATGTAATTGGTGTTTTATAGCTTTTATGACCAGAGTTGTCGAAATAAAGCTTATACATACATACAATTAATTAAAGTTTGAAGGACAGCTCTGTCAATATGATCGAGTTGTGCAGCAAAATTTCAATATTTTTTTTTCCGAAAAATAAAATTCGAAAACGAGTCTTCTCCCATGGCCGGGGTTCATTTTACATTTTTCACTATCCTATACCGCCAGGTTTTACCTGGTAGTGACGGATGATTGCAATAGAGTACCCTCTCTGCCAACTATACATCGGGGAAGCCCTGGGTGACGTTGCTGACGCTAGGCCACGCCTACTTTCGCCCCTATTCAGCCACACCCTGAGCAGCACACGCTATCAGATATTGACTAACTCCTGAGGCGGAAAGCCGAGAGCAACGCTACGCTTTTAAAAATTACTTTTGTGTTTGTTCCTAACCAATGGGCACTTACCCCCTTCTTCCCTCACTTCCCCCCACCGCTCTCACCCGCACAGCCGATTAGGCGCTGCAGCGGGTTACGGGGAGGATCGCCGACATCTCGGGGGAAGCCCTGGGTGACGTTGCAGACGCTAGGCCACGCCGACTCTTGCCCCTATTTAGCCGCGCCCTGAGCAGCGCACGCTATCAGATATTGACTAACTCCTGAGGCGGAAAGCAGGGAGCAACGCTACGCTTTTAAAAATTACTTTTGTGTTTGCTCTTAACCTCTGGGCACTTACCCCCTTCTTCCCTCACTTCCCCTCACCGCTCTCACCCGCACAGCCGATTAGGCACTGCAGCGCGTTACGGGGAGGATCGCCGCCATCTCGGGGGAAGCCCTGGGTGACGTTGCTGACGCTAGGCCAAGCCCTCTCTTCATCAGGTTAAGAGGATGTCCCTTCCCCGTCCACGCAGCAGCCGCGCGCCGAAGGCGCGCCAAAGGCCAGCCCGTCTGCGCCCGTCCGCTCCAGGCCGGGATTTGGGGCACCTCACTATGCTACTTTCCTTAATTACTCTCCTGCACAACTGCTAGCATGCAACCGCGAATGGCCTATCAGTAATTCCATCTTAGTTCGCCTTAACACTCTTGGCATTTCTCAACCTAATCACACCAACTCGCCAACCCACACGTTGGGTTTACAAACTTCTGCGTCGCCTCCTACCTACTTGTAACCTCCGCCCCAGCCCTGTGCAAGTCCTCCCCCCACGGCGACTGCTTACCTCCTCAACACCCGCTCTGCGGTCAAACACCAAATAGAGCTCTTTGTCTTCTGTTCCTAACCGAAACCTGGTTTACTCTTGATTCTTTACCGGACGTCCTTGCTGCTCTTCCCGACCCGTACTATGTTCTTCGAGCCGATCGTCCGGAGGGGAAGACCGGCGGTGGAGAGGCCATGATAGTCCACTCCAACCTCCAGTTCCAACTTATCCCCCACCTCCCCATTGCAGCAGTCGACTGTCTGGTTGCCCGCTCTACTAACCTTGCGATCCGTCTTACCTGTGCGCTTTTTTACCGGCCCCCCCAGGCAATGCCCCATTTTATCCCTGCCATACAGGAACTGCTAGCCACCCTTGTGGTCAATAATCACGCAGTATTACTATTGGGAGATTTCAATTTCTGGCCTGGTGATCCTTGTGAGGACTCCATGTCGAAAGACTTTAATGACACCCTCCACTGTATTAATTTTACCTCTCACATCTCTCTCCCTACCCACATTCACGGCCACACCCTCGACCAAGTTTGGTCCGCCAATCAGCCTATCTCCACCCCTATGGTTCTCCCCTGTGCCTGGGGATCCTCGTGAGGACTCCATGTAGAAAGACTTTAATGACACCCTCCACTGTATTAATTTTACCTCTCAAATCTCTCTCCCTACCCACATTCACGGCCACACCCTCGACCAAGATTGGTCCGCCAATCAGCCTATCTCCACCCCTATGGTTCTCCCCTGTGCCTGGTCGGACCACTCTTTGATCTATTTCTCTCTTGACCTGGGGGCGGCCAATATTCCCTCCCTTCCCAAAAACACCTGGGCCCGAAACTGGAACCGAGTGGATCTGCCTGCTCTCTGTCGCTCTTTAGCTTCCTCATCTCCTGTTTTGGCTGACAGCTCTCCTAATTCTCAGGTGGCCTCCATTAACAGCTGGCTGCTTGCTGCTTGTGACCAAGTTGCCCCCCTTAGACGGATCAGAACATGTCGCTCTCATGACGCCAACAGATGGTTCAACATCAATCTTAAAACACAGAAACTTGCGCACAGGCAGGCTGAACGCCACTGGAGGCGTAGGTACTGTCCTGATCTTAAGGCTCAATACTTGGCCCTCCTTCTCCTTATAAAAAAGCTATACTCTCAGCCAAATCGGAATATTTTTCCCAGAAGATTCAGCAGGCGGTCAATAAACCCAAAGAGATCTTTACGATCGTACATGAGCTTGCAGCTTCTGATAGAGTCGCCCTTAAGCCCATTCCCTCCCAATCCCTCTGCAATGCCCTCAACGACTACTTCATTGAGAAGATTGCCACGATTAAGCGCAACATTCCCCGGCCTCCCCCTTCCTTCTCCTGTCCCTCACTGCCGCCGACCATTCCTACCCTTGACCACTTCCCCTTGATTTCCAAGGAAGCCTTCCTGGCTCTGCTGGGGAAAGTCAAGACGGGCTCTCCCACTGACCTTTGCCCTGCCTATATTCTGAGGGAGATCTTCTCCAGCTGCCCGGAATCCGCCCTCACTCTGCTTAACTCTTCCATCACTCAGGGAACTGTTCCAGACCTGTTTAAAGCTGCCACGGTTATCCCCATTCTCACAAAATTGGGCGCTGACCCCACTCTTCTATCAAACTTTAGACCCATTTCTTTGCTTCCACTCCTGGGCAAAATCTTGGAGAGCTATATCACTTCCTGTCTTTCCACCTTTATCGAAGCTAATCACCTCCTGGCCGCTAACCAGGCCGGTTTCCGCCCTGCTCACTCCCCGGAGTCCGTTGTTCTCTCCGTGGTGGATGAGCTCAGGAGGAGTGCTGACATCAATTCTCCTCAGGCCTTGGTCCTCCTCGATCTGTCCGCCGCCTTCGACACGGTCGACCATTCCATCCTCCTTGACCGTGTCGGGGGCCCCGGCGTTAGGGGGTAGGCTCTGGCCTGTCTTACCTCCTTTTTGGCAGACCGCACCCAGGCCGTTAGACTGGAGGGTTTTTCCGCCCCCACTTGTCCAGTCTCCTGCGGGGTGCCCCAGGGCTCGTCTCTCTCCCCCCTCCTTTTCAACCTCTATATACACCCCCTTATTGCTGCTCTGCAGGATATGGAGGTCACGGTGTATAATTATGCCGATGGCCTTCAGCTCATTTTTAACCTTTCCTCCTCTCCTGATTCTATTCTCAAGTTCCGTTCCACCCTGACATTCATCTACGACTGGATGAACCTTAATCAATTAAAACTGAACCCTGATAAGACGGAGTTGGTCCTGATCGGTGGCCCTTCTAACCCTTGGACTCCTGCCCTCTGGCCCCCTGCCCTTGGTTCCCCCCCTTTACCCTCCGCCTCTGTGAAAACCCTGGGCATTAAAGTCAGTCAAGACCTCTCTATGCGTCCCCAGATCAGCTCAGTAGTCTCATCTTGCTTCCTGACCCTCAGAATCATCCGCAAAATTTCCCGTCTCTTTTCTGCTGAGGCCCTCAAACTTATCATCTTGGCCATGATTTTATCTTGCCTGGACTATGGCAACGGTCTGTATGTTGGTATTCCCGCATACGAGCGCCGTCGCTTGCAGCTTATCCAAAACCAGGCATCCCGCCTCATTCACAGACTTCCGAAATTCCATCACATATCTCCCATGCTAAAGGCCCTTCACTGGCTTCCCATCTTGGAACGCTCGCTATTCAAGATGGGCTGCCTGATCTTTTTGTCATTGGCTGGTACGGCTCCTGACTTCATTAGATCAAAGATCAGGGCCTATGTCCCTAGCAGAAGCCTTTGCTCCTCTACCCAGCTTCTCCCTAGTATACCTCACTACCGCAGGAAGGTTCTAGCTTTTCTACCCTTGCCCCCCTTTTCTGGAACGCACTTCCCTTCACCATTAGATCCATTTCTATCTACATGGACTTTCATAAAGCTCTTAAAACCCACCTCTTCACTCTAGCTTACCCACTGAAGTTCCTCCCCTGCTACCCTCAGGTTAGTTTTTCTGCAGCGCCAAGAAACCATTTGGTAGTAGAGCGCTTTACAAAACCCTTCAACTTCATCGATCCCATAGCTGGCTCAAGGGAGATACTGGTATGCACTATTAAAAAGTGAGCACATTTACTGGGTGCTATTATGTTCATTAAAACATAGCAACACATTAAGCCTTGTTTGGCTGTTCATCTTGGTGACTGCATGACCTATAGGAAAGCACGTTTGCTGTCTGACATGGTTCCTAGATATAATTTGCCTCACATGTTGACCTGACTTTCTTAATTTTTAATAGGATATTATAACTACAAAAAAGAGTAAGAAATATTGTTTTAATAGTAAAAACATTAAAAAACTGTACAATGTTGACCTCAATACAATATATGTGATCAAATTCACTATGAACTGCCAGAGTAAATTTGTTGTTTACACTCTGATGTCTCCATGTAGCCTCAGTTATTTTTGCAGTAAGAGGCATATATTAAAGATTAGGGGTTTAGAATAAATCACAGTTATTAAAATGTAGAAGGAGCAGAATCAAGATGATAGCCCTCATTTCTTTCTAGCTAAGTGGCATTAGTAGCGGTTGTATTCATAGGTTTGAGAAGGTGTGAGGCTGAGGAGTTGTTATGTTGGTAGAGTTCCCCTGGATAGAGATATTGGATGTTATGCTCAACTAAACTGGAGAAATGTAAATGAAAATACCTCATAGAAGGCAACATGAGTGTAGATCTTGGAAAACATTTGAAAGTAAATATGATGTACACTAGAAAATGCAACATGGATATTTCTGAGCATGAGATTGGATAATTAATGTCTGTAACAATGCTGTATATTTTCCTTTAATAATGTTCATTAAAAGAAAAACAGAAAACAATAACAATTATGAAAAAAGAAGCATTAATGTAAGCATTAGCCATAAGGGAGAACTGTGGTGTAGATACATAACAGCCTACACCTTTTTTGCTTCTTCCATTTGCCATCCTTTTTACCATCTTTCTCTTCTGTCTTCTCATTCAGATGACATAATGAGTTAGCACATGGCCTTGTTGCCATATAAACTGTATTTCTATTATTAATTGAATGCATGTTCAACAACCAGTGTACCAGCCAACAGATATCCAGAAAGACTTGATATTTTAAGGAATTAATTTTTCATAAAAAATGAGGTACCCATTATGGGCAGAATGTTTTGCTCAGCCTCCTAAATCATAATGATGTAATAATCATGCCACTGAGGTGGCAGGTATGAATATATTAGTTGTGTCACTAAACATCAGTGTTTATTGGTTCTAAATATCTGACAGTGCTGTGCTAACCAATAGAGTGGCATACAGCAGACCAAGGAGGCGACTGAAATGTAAGAATGTTATTCTACTTGTAACTCTGTCCAATCCAGTGGTAGAATCTCAAATATGATCATCACTATTTACTAGATAATTTGTACTCAAGCATGAAAGATTATAGACTTTGGAATTAATGACAATGGATTTCTACCTTGTTAGAAACCCTACCCATCCCCTGGACAATATTCTAAATGGTTGATGTTGTTTCTTTTATTGTGACCACTGTTTTTTCTTTGTGTCCTTCTTACAGGAACTTCTCTTGCAATATAATGCCTTTAAATATTCAATGTTTTTATTTTATTTTAAGGCGTACAGTGCTTCATTACTTTTTTGGATATTATTTGCTCTCTCTGCATTTTTCAACATAAATAAATAAAATAAGTGGCATTTCCACAAAGTCACATCCGCTATCAAGGTCAAAATGTATTCTTCCAATTGTTAATAATAGGTTTCTAAAAATAATTTGCCATTATTCAGTAGTCCAAATCAAACATGAATATCGAAAATATACATTTCCTTTTAGAATATTTTCTGCAATAAAGTTTCACTAAAGTATAAATCATATTTTCATTTTCAAAATTACTACTGTTTTTCATCATTTACACAGCACTGCATAACAACTAGCTGTAATTACAACAGCACAAATAAAATGTATCTTCTTCAAAACATTGTTATCTGTGTAATGTACAGTATATTTTTTCAGAAGAATATTTACCATTCAGGATCTTCATGTTGGCCCTGGATGGCAATTAATTGCAGGCTATTGCCCAAGAATCCAAAAAGTTTATAACATAAACTGTAATATTTCAATAATTAAGACAGGAACATGTCTTACAAAGACCATCAAACTCTTGAAACTTTGAGTATCTAGAACATTCCTAGGTGTTTCCATGATGGTCGATACATATATGTTACAATTGGGTTACGCCCATTTAAAATGCCTTTTTGGATCACCCGGTTTTGGATTTTTTGTTGTGGGTGAGTCTCACCACGTGTCTCCCCAACGGTGATCACGTGGCAAATGGACTGCGCATGTTTACCAATAGTGTCCTTCTTTTAAGATAAGGCTGCTGTGACACAGCTACGGTAAGGGGCACTCAGCTGGTAACGTGAACATTTGTGCCCAAGTGTGTACACATTTCAGCATACACATGCACACACATGTGCAGGTTGCACGTGTGAGACTACTGTTGTGCGCAGCCCGGTAACTGCGCACAGGTAGCCTGGCACAGAGGGGGCTTTGAAAGATTGGATATTGACCTAGCGCAGACCTTATTATCTTAGTGTACACTAAGAGAATGTCCCTGTGATTTACTGTTTTGTCTGTGTTATCACTTATTATAAACTTAGGGCCAGATGTAGGTGAGGGACATTTACCAAATCTAAAATAACGAATTTTACCGATTCAGTATTTTGGAATCGGTAAATGCTATGTAGGGAAAATTTGGTAAGTATTACTGAATCGTTAAGATTCGGTATTTACCGAATCGGTATTTACCGATTCGGTATTCCCCATTCATTCCTATGGGCCTGGAGGCCCATAGGAATGAATTGGAATTACCGAATCGGTAATTACCGATTCGGTAAAAGGGGGAAAACAATGACAGGTGGCAGGGTGTCACTTTGACACCCTGTTGCACCCCTCAATTGTGTATGGGTGCACATGTGGCACACATACATGTATGTCTGCCACATGGCACTGAAATAATTTGCCTGAAATTGCTTTTTGGGAAAAGCACTAATTTAAGAGCTCCCTACATTAGGAATTCGGTCATTTACCGAATCGGTATTTAAGAATTCGGTAATTTACCGATTCCTTAAATTACAGATTCAGTAAATTACCGAACCCTTAGATTAGGACCCTACATCAGAAAAGCCTAATACCGGTCGGTAACGGCCGAAATTCGGTAATTTCGGCCGTTACCGACCGGTATTAGGCTTCATACATCTGGCACTTAGAGTGCAGTTTTGCCTCCCTTTTGGTACCGAGTCCAGTGAAATCTCAAAATGGGGTATAACCTGTCCTAGAAAATCAAATCTGCAAGTTTTAAAAAGATCTGTACAAATTACGGGTCATCTAGAAATATCATATTTCTCTGTCTCAGCCCAGGATCAGAGCCCAGGGCTTTTGTTACTCTGCTGTGCAAAATTAATTAAATTTCTCTTCGGCAGCAGAAACAAAGGTCTCCCCACACACAGGGAGTAATTAACAGTGACTCACTCAGTTCCTGAGGAGGAAAGGGATGGGGCTGAAGTATCTGTAGCAGTCAATCAGCTGCCAAACTATACCAGGACTAGACCTGCCCAAGCCCACTGAACAAAGGAGGGAACTCAGACTTCAGG
Organism: Lissotriton helveticus; assembly: GCF_964261635.1. Lineage (NCBI taxonomy): Eukaryota > Metazoa > Chordata > Amphibia > Caudata > Salamandridae > Lissotriton > Lissotriton helveticus. The sequence goes on from NC_136061.1 coordinate 2,027,709,935, forward strand.
AGCCAACACAGGAGAGGGCTCCCCTTTGAAGATTGGGTTACTGTTTAAAGGGGTGAAATCCTTCTCAAGCAGAATCTACAAAAGGTTTACCAAATGGCTACTTTCTGCTAATGGTGGGCCTTGTCACCCCTAAAAACAATGTGAAACTATAAAGGAAATGATGTTCCTTTGTATCACAAGAGATCAATTTAGGTAAAGGTCCTTCACTCTTTTCCTCCAATCTACACCTTCAAGCACCCTCACGTTGAGCTCATCCCGGCAATTCATTTGAAAAGATCTCGGACAAAGAGCCCCTTCAGAGGCCAGTTGGGCATCGCTGCGCCAGCCCAACAAGAAGCTGCCCGAAGATAAAAAATGTCACCCATTTGGGTGGAAGAGGGCTCTTGCTCCTTAATATTCATATTCCACCGACCATTGTTGACATGAGAATGACACAGGGAGTGTTCTCCCATGAGCTGAATTCTAGGAATTGCATACACTTTGCATATTGATTATACAGGGGAGCGTGTATGCTGGACCTTGATTGATACCAGTCCCCCCATTTGTAAAAGGTTTATTTTGCCAGGTCGAGTTGGCAGTTAAAACCTGCATACACAGTCTGCAATTGAACGCCTCAGACATGTTTAAAAGGGCTACTTAAGTGGGTGGCACAATCAGTGCTGCAGGCCCAATAGTAGCATTTAATTTACAGGCTCTTGGCACATGCCCTGCAATTTTACTAGAGACTTACAAGTGAATTAAATATTCCAATTGGGATAATCCAATGGTATCATGTTTTTAGGAAGGATCACATTCACTTTAGCACTAGTAAGCAATGGCAAAGTGCACAGAGGCCTAAGCAAGGCAAAAACAAGATCACCAAAGGCCCACAGAGGAGAGGAGACTAGTGACTCCTGGATGATGCCATTTTGAATTGTCCCGGCATGCTGTGCAGGAGTGTTGGGACAAGGTGGAGAGGTGATGTGGTACCCCAGGATTGGGCAGAGATGCCTGGCTTTTGGAAACTTCTACTCCCCTTTAAAAATGTTTGCACAAGGGGTGTCTTTTGCTTTGTTGGTGTTTTTCTGGACTTCCTTGCTGGATCTTGGGGCTGCCATAGGACCAATTGGGGGAAAGCCCTGGACTTCTGCACTCCAAGGCATAGACAAGGAGGATGTCTGTGTCTGGCACAGGAAGTCAGGAGTACCAGCTCCCTGTAGATTACACTACTTTGGATGGGGGTGGTGGTGTGCTAAGAGTGCTCCTTGTGGCAACAGCTCACCACCAGGAGTAAAACAAATACAAGCTCATCCAAATTGGCCCAATGGGGCCAGAGGTAGGGCATTTTTAACCTTTGGAAGGGAAACTGAGCATGGGAAACCACACCATTTCCTGACTTTACTCCTGGGGTAGGCCAGGGTCCGGAGGGTCAGTTCAAGTTTGATTAGTTATTTTTTTCAGTGAGGGGGCATGCTTGAGGCCCCCTGTTGAGACTCTCTATTGGACCGGGTACTCCATCCCACATGCCATACATACTGAAAAAAAGAATGGGGCCCCATGCTCGACCCCCAAAGAAAAATAGGATGGGGGAGTGCCCTCCTCCCCAATGGTGGTGGCCCCACACCCGCTCCCTGTGCCCGTGTCTGGGGGAGCAGGTGGTCACCATAGGAGCCTGCACCTTGCCTGCATGGAGGTAAAGTAAAGCTGCTGACTCCTGCAGAATGAAGTAGTCGGTCATACAGGGAGATAGCTCGGCCACAAAGGAGTGAGCTCCCTGCGTGGCCTTAACAGATGGGATGCTGTGGTGTCCAGGTGGGACCAGGCACCCCACTAAGAAAAAAAAGAAAAACTAAAGAAAAGCTTTACAGCTCTCCTGGCAGTGTGAATGCTGCTGATAACATATTCACTGCTCCTAGCTCGAGCGCCCCATATTGCCCTGTGGGGCTTCCTAATATGCATATTTTTCTCTCCTTGTGGTAGCTTATGGAGAACCAGGGCACCAACAACACATCTGGAAAGTGCAATGTGTCACGACCCCCTCCTGCACCCTCTCTGTCACAAACCTTTCCTGCGCCCCCTGCGTAGTTGTCTAGTGCACATAACTCAAGTTATTTTACCCCTGTGACTCTTTATGGTTCATTATGATACCATGACTGTTGTTCTCCAAGACTGGTAATTCCATTGCCTTGAATCCCTGCAAGTGACCCCAGAACCCGTGAACAAATACATTATCTTGCACCTGCTGTACTAGGGCCTTGGTGTGGTTTTCCATTGAATCCCTGCAAGCTTCCCCCTGAATCCTGTGAGCCAATGACTAGTTTTACTCCCACTGTAACTGGGGCCTTGGTGTTGTTTTACATTATGAACTTTTCAGCGAAAATGATACATTTGTTTCCTGCTATTTGGTTCCTATCATCAAGTTGCACCTGCCCAATCCGTAAGGTCAAAGAAAGTGTACTGACACATGTTTTCTTTAAGGGTTCGAGAACCTTCCAGATGGCCATGTGCCCCACGAGCCACAATTGATCTTGCTCCATCTGTTGAGCTTTCATAAGAGTATATAATCCCAGCCCAACCCAGAATTGTGGCTTGGCCTTGCTCCCTGGAGAACAAGCTTCAACCTTCACACTCACCTGAAGTCTGCTTGTCCCTTCAAGTACAAGTAAAAACTGTGGTTCCCATGGCTCTAGCTCCCTGGACGTCTTCCTCCTCTCTCTCTCCTCCACAGCTACTCTGGACTCCCACGACTCCTTGAGCCAAAGCCTCAAGATCTTCTTCGAACTTCAGTCAAGTGGAAGAACTAGGCTAAATACTTGATATCCTCCTATAGTATTAAGCAGAACCAAGTATCAGTGTGTTGAAGACTATAGGCTTTTCCTCCATGCCCTCTCTGTGATTTATTCAAGTGCTTCTTGTGTGTTTATACTCCAGAAATTTCCTGCGACTTTGATGCTAGAACTGTAATTGTGCATGGATTAAAAACTTTAGTTTTGTGTTTCTCTTACAGTAGTGCCATGAGAAAGCACTTTAGAATCTTTGATATATGCATGACCCTTTTATTGAAACCTGTGTTCCAGGTTTCTCCTTGGAAGTGCAAGTAACTCCAACCTGAGTTCCGAGTTTATCCATGGGAGTGCAAGTAATTCCAACTTGTGTTCCCAGTTTATCCTTGGGAGTGAGACACTCCAATCTGTGACTTTGCTTATTCTACTCTAATGCCGTGCTACTGATGAAACCTGTGTATGCCACTGAATTTAAATCAAGGCCGTTGTATGTAGAGACATGTTAGTGTACTGATGGCAGCTTCCTCCTCTTGTTATTAACAGTGCATTGCATCATCCCAAAACTAGAGGTTTTGATGAAGTGCACATTTATTTTGCAAACGCAGAAGGTCTCAGAAGTGACACATCCTGTTAATCAGTGTCACACAGCCGCTAAGCAGATCCAATACCGCAAGTCTCTCTTTTCTTATTTGATCCCAGCCCACTTTCCCCCCTAAGGCGGTGTGTGATCTAAGGAGTTTGACCCATGATCTTGTGCAGCTGGGAGAGTAATATGTGGTCCACCATCAGCTCCAGTGTCGTCTCCACGGTTGGGACCAGGTGAGTGCATGACACTGTGGAGTTACAATAGCCCTCCCGAATTACTAATTCAGAACAGACCCTACGTCTGTGTAATCGAGAAAATGATGGCCCTTTGCAATTTTATTTTAAATTTTCAAAACACTCTCAAGGCTGGAGTCTCTGCTCTACAGCTTGGAGTGCAGCGTGCTCTGGGAGCTTATTCTAGGTATGCTTACACTGAGGCTTGAAGATGTTACAGAAAGTCCATGTTGGACAGTGTCGTCTAGGGGGTACGTCCATGGCTGCGTGTTATTTGATCAGAATGTGAAGCCCTGTAGGGGCTGTTTTTTATGATTAGCATTTGCATGGTTTAAAAGTATATAAAAACACACGGATATGTTAGGTGCATTTTAATATTAATTATTGATAGAATAATGTTGACAGTGATTACTGATCAAGGTGAATATGATTTATTAATAACAACATTATTATTATTGATGATTGCATTTCGGTACAAAATGATGTCTTTAACATGTGGTTTGCTGCTCTTGAACCTTTAACCAAGCCAGTAGACTTACCTTATATGTTTGCATGACCCCTCTAGGGGGCAAAAGTAATTAGGCAATGTCATCTATGGTATTTTCCATCTGACATTGTATTTATTTGTAGATTTATGCATGGTATTTAGTAGTGCTTGTGTAAATGTACTTGTCTTTTTTCTAAAGAAAAAGCACTGACTGCACAATTATTTATAGAGCATTATATTGTGTGCCAGCGATTGGTGTTTACTAGACCAAATTACTTCCCTAAGTAGGCATTTGCCTGCTCATCTTAGCTAACCTGAGATAGTCAAGCGCTACAATGGGGTGTTCGATTCCCAGTAAAGGAAAATTGTGGACCTACTACCTGTGCAGGCAACACAATGAATGCCTACATTTCCTACACTACATGTTTGTACCGATGCATTGCAATTTTACTGGGATGTTTGCACTTACTGTATACTGCAAAAATAACAGTTGCATCAACTGACTGGCACAAAATCGTGTTTCTAGCCGATCCCTCAGTGCAAATAAAATGTTGGAAAACTGGTCGGAGCAAAGACTTGCTCAAAATACAAATCGCAAAAATTAACGCTTGGGTTTTATGCATGGAACACACATATTTTATCATCAGAATAGCAATATTAAAATGGTTCTCTGCAAGTAATTTATTACATTCGACTGTGAGTTTACCTTGATGTTTTCACACGCCATAATTGCACAGGGGAATTGGTTCCACAGCAACAATTGTAATTATGTTTTTCTGTGCTATGCCTTCAAGGTAACATTGAATGAGATGCTGTTATGCATTAATAGCCATCTTATAATTCATCTCACGAGATATTGCTTTTAATACATACAGAGCGCCTTATAAACGATTCTTAGGTCAATATAGATCTTTGATCAGATGTAAAAATATATATTGCACTGAAATCTATACATCATAGTTTTATATATTTCACACTACACGATTATGGACGCCTAATTGCAATTCAATACACTAGCTCATACAGTATTTCCGTTTTGACTACCAGAAACCATCATTGTAGGAGTCTCTCTGAAAGACTGCTATAGATCACCCACAGAGCACTGCTAGAGTAGGGCGGCTCAGTGTTTGTGGGGGTGGCACAGGTTTTACCAGTGCAATGTTTGCTGTCTTTCTGTAGCACAATTACACTTTTTCTTGGCTGCCGACAGACTGAACCAAGGACTTAATTGTGATTCACCTAATAATCCACCATTGTAGTTTTTATTTTTTTAATAATCATTTTATAGTGATCTCTACCAGTTACCCTTTTTACTGTCTGTGATTTCTGCTTAGGGCCAGTACGCCATGATTATTTTATAGTGGGAAGTTTAAGTCAGGTGCATGTCTACATCCTTTCTATGAAACACAATCCAGTAAGTGATCATCACACATATTCTGCTTAGGTAATGTACATCAACAGACGGTACCTCACTAAAGATAGATGTATATTGAGCCCTTATGAAACCTTCCTGTTGATTCTCAACATGTGACCTGGAGTTCTTGTTAAATCCTTTTGCTTTGTCACCTCTACAATACAAACAATCTGGTAATTATTCATATAGTTCTAAGGCTTCACTAAACCATCATACAGTATTGCCATTCTTTTCGTCCTTTACTCCCCTTACAGAGACAACTTTATGTGTACATCTTTTTAAATTTCTCTTCAACCAATTTTCTCAAATTACTTACCCTGCTTCTTTAATTTCACTTCCAAACTGCTATATCACGATAATGAATTTTAAATATCCTCCTGCTTAGACTTCTATTTTCTTAAACTGTCTTCACAATGAAACAGTACACAATTCCCATCAATGGACTCATTCACAGGCACCTCAGTTTGGATGAGCCATTTTTTAGGTCTCGGCCTGGCGAAAGCAGCGCATGCGCTGCACTGTGATGCAGAGGCTTTTTGGAATCGATACGATTCCAGAAGTCGTGTCGTGGCTCCGCCTACAATTGTGATTGGTGCGGGTCGTTTTGCGTCATGGATGATGCAAAGCACAGTGTAATGATTGCACGGAAGGCAATCATTACAATGAGGGTTGCCACCCTGTCCCCTTTTGGCCCCGTCCACCAGGATTTGATCTTTTACTTGAAGCAGGAGACAGTGTCTCCTAATTAGCCGCTAAGCACTTTTTATTTTGTATAACCGCGTTTGCCTTCAACAATGGCTGACGCGCTTTTCATTTCTCTGTTCTCAGCGCTTTTCTTTTCTCTGTTCTCGGCGCTTTTCATTTCTCTGCGCTTTTGCAGTTTTAAGCAAAATGTGTCTCAAAATTTCTTAATTTTCATTTTTTTTAAAGAAGTTTACTAACAATAAGGTTCAGTGTACTTTTATGTTTTTTTCATCGAACTAGCCTTTCCGGTTAAGAGGTAGGGGAGATCGGAGAAACCTTACGCTGCTCTTTGCGCGGATATTTATGCAACAATATAGGTATTTTTCAGCAGTTAAAAGGCATGCTTGATTTCCTTAAAGTCGACCAGCTGGACCCCTTCAAGTCGACACCCTGTCAATGGAAGTTGGAGAAATTCGTAGGAATGCACATGCTGTGACGCCTTGTTTTATAGGGGTAACTTAATGCCTAAACTGGACCTGAAGTCTTGCTGGAGTAAATGTTCTTAACTGGGTGATTGCGCGCTTTGCAACTTGAAGGCGCTATGCTGTGCAGTTTCAAGTTGTGCAGTTTCAGGTTATTTGTAGCCCTGGTTCGGCTGCATTCCCAAGAAGCAGCAGCTGGCCCCTTTCACTGCTGTTTGCAGTCTTTCAGCCTACCTTCCTCCCGGGAAGGAGGATTTGTTTGTTGTTTTTTATTTCCTTGCAGGGGGTGTACACTTTTAGGGCTTGCTCTGTCCCCCTTTCCTCTTTTTGGCAGGATTTAAAGCTTACCAGCCACAGAACACTCCCCAATAGACACAGGTCACTGCTCACCAGGTACAGGACTTGCCTCACCTGACACAGGTCACTGCTCACCAGACAAAGGAGCCCACTCACTAGACAAAGAACATCCCTCACCAGATTTGAGACTCTTCTCACCAGGCACAGGACACCACTCTTTAGACACAGAACACCCCTCAACAGACTAAAGTCATCACTCACCAGTACTGCGCTTACTAGACACATGACACCACTCATTAGACAGAGGATCACAATCACAAGACAAAGAACACCCCTCACCACACACAGGACTATGCTCATCAGACACAGGACACCACTAATCAGACACAGGACTGTGCTCATCAGACACAGGACACCCCTCATCAGATACAGGACTGTGCTCAACAGACACAGGACACCCCTTACCAGACACAGGACTGTTTTCATCAGACACAGGACACCCCTCTCCAGACACAGGACTGTGCTCATCAGACATAGGACACCTGTCACCAGACACAGGACGTTTCTCATCAGACACAGATCACCTCTCACCAGACACAGGACTGTGCTAATCAGACATAGGACACCCCTCACCAGACACAGGACTGTGTTCTCTACTACTCACTCTCTACTACTCTCTACTACTCACTCTCTACTACTTCCTACTACTCACTCTCTACTACTCACTCTCTACTACTCACTCTCTACTACTCTCTCTACTACTCACTTTCTACTATTCCCTACTCTCTACTACTCACTCTCTCCTACTCACTACTCTCTACTACTCACTATCTACTACTCTCTACTACTCACTCTACTACTCTCTACTACTTACTCTCTACTCACTCTCTACTCACTCTCTACTACTCTCTTCTACTCTCTACTCTCAACTCTCTACTACTCACTCTCTACTACTCACTCTCTGCTACTCTCTACTCTCTACTACTCACTCTCTGCTACTCACTCTCTACAACTCTCTACTACTCACTCTCTACTACTCACTCTCTACTGCTCCCTACTACTCACTCTCTACTACTCTCTACTACTCATTCTCTACTACTCTCTACTACTCACTCTCTAGTACTCATTCTCTACTCACTCTCTACTACTCTACTACTCACTCTTTACTACTCACTCTTCACTACTCACTCTCTACTACTCTCTACTACTCTCTAATACTCTCTACTCTCTACTACTCACTCTCTACTGCTCTCTACTACTCAATCTCTACTATGCTCTACTACTCTCTAATAGTCTCTACCACTCACTCTCTACTACTCACTCTCTACAACTCACTCTCTACTACTCATTCTCTACTCACTCTCTACTACTATACTACTCACTCTCTACTACTCTCTACTACTCACTCTTCACTACTTGCTCTCTGCTACTCTTTAATACTCTCTACTCTCTCTTACTCACTCTCTACTACTCTCTACTACCCACTCTCTACTACTCTCTTCTACTCACTCTCTACTACTCTCTACTCTCTACTACCCACTCTCTACTCTCTACTACTCTCTCTACTACTCTCTACTACTCACTCTCTACTACTCACACTCTACTACGCTCTACTACTCTCTGTACTACACTACTACTCACTCTACTCTTTACTACTCACTCTCTACTCTCTACTACCCACTCTCTACTCTCTTCTACTCACTCTCTACTACTCACTCTCTACTTTCTACTCTTCTGCCTCTCTACCTTTCTCTCTACTACTCTCTATCTCTCTACCTCTACCTCTACCTCTCGACCTCTACCTCTACGTCTCTATCTCTACCTCTCTACCTCTACATCTCTACCTCTCTCTACCTCTATCTCTCTCTACATCTCTACGCACACACATATGCACATATATATGTATAAATATATATATGCATATATATGCATATACATTTATATATATATGTGTGTATATATATACATACACATATCAACATGTATATACATCTACATATCTATATAAATACAAATATAAATGCATGCATACATATACATATATGCATACATATGCATGTTATGTACATGAAAGTTTGAAAAACACTAATAAAAGTGAAGGTAAAAAGCCACCTAAATTCAAACAGATTGCCTTATCTTAAACAAGGGCGAGACATATTGCATTTGCAATGCTTGTTGTATATTTGGCATACCCTTCCTAAGTTGGAATGGTATGCCCAGACATGGGTCCCATGCACACTGTGCCACTGGAACCAAGCTACACCCGGCTGATAAGCTCGAATAAAGGCAAATCTGGTCTGGGTTGCTTGTATTCTGGTTTAGTAAGGACCAGCTTTTGCGGTTTGGGCATGTTTGTCCCTGTTGGAGCAGGGTCAAGACTTCATTACATATGATTGGGTTGAAACTGAGGTGGCTTGGTGTGCAAAATAAAGATGGACTGGGATATGGTTCGAGTGATTACCAGTGGCTGAGATTAATTAAAGCATTCCATCCATCACTTTTTTGTTTATTTCACTTATATTATAATGCCTACCCCAGGTCAGCACCAATTCTTGAAGATTTGCTCCTGCACCAGACTACAATTACAGGGCTACACGCACCGGCACACATGCTTACATGCAACCAGTCCAGTGCCTCTTTCCCAAGCTAAGCCGCAAAGGCTTATCTAGGAAGGTGGACACTGGCAGTTGCCATGCTGAGTCAAATTTCCATGAATTGCCATGAAGGAGACTCAAGTAGTGAGATGTACCCACAATAAAGGTTCGACAACCGGTTCGTCAAGCAAAAAATCTTGGTGGACTAAATGAATGAAACCCATTTGCTACAGAAAGTGTTTCAAAATTCACAAGAAAAATATTAATTAAAAATATGACATCAAACAAAATATTTAAATGTATAATAAATTGTAGAAAACTAGGTTCACAACCGCGAGGTGCCAGATGTCACAATTGTTTTATTCTTAGCCTGATTTGATAGTTTGATACTCTACTATTTTTGTACTCATGTCTACCGCAGCACAAAAGACCGGGATGTAATTTCATCAAAATCATATGGATCATGGAAGTGATATCTGGGTATCCAGGCTTAATCTGTGAGCTACAAGCAGACCACACAAAAATGAAAAATGGCACCAAAGTATTCACTTTACAGAACATCTTCTCTTTCACATATGGTTGCAGAAGTCATTGATTTTAGAGGGCAATTTAAATGTTAATGTATTAAATATTCCAATACTTCCATGTCTGCCATGATACCCTGACATCATCTACGTGCCATTAGAAAACTGTGGGCCTGAAACATCGAAAATCAAATGCACAAAACTCAAAAACAATGTGCTTTGGGAGAAGCTGACCCTGTTTGATATACTGTTCAATGATGGAAAGAACTGTCCATCTATAACCATACACCAGAGAAATATGTTTTTAGTACCGTGCTTGGTCATGCTGTTCTTCACTGCTACTCTGCAGGCTAATAGCCCATCAACATTTCTGTTTAAGAAAATAAAATACCATTAGGATCATTTCTATTATTTGCTAGGATGTGGTGATCCAATATAGATCTGTTTAGAAAACATTCAGGTTGAGAGCAGCTCTGCTTAGGTATTCTATATGTCGCTAGTTCTGGCTTTTTCCCTTATTCACCGCTGCAAGGAAACAAACCACGAGCAAATTCACTCTTCTAAGATGGATGTGCCTGTTCCTGGCGGCCAGGGCGCCTTGGCTGGCTGCAGCTGCAATTGGCTCTTCCTTAGAGAAGGATGGTTGCCCAACCATACCTGAAACGTTGACATGCCGCCAGCTCTGCTCGTGGGGTAATGCCACTTATCTCACCGTCAAGTTAGCTTTCACAATATTGTATGTCCTTTCTCATAAGACAGTACCTGGGCGTGTTGCCTTACCGTATGTGGTAGCACACGCTTCGAGCCTAATGATTGATGACTGCACTTTTTCAAAAACCTTTAGGCTGCAGCATGTAAATAAATAGTAATAGGTAACAGATGCAATGATAAGGCTACTGAAACTATTTCAGATTAAAGGCAATCTTACTTCTGATGTACATCTAATCAAATGTACTAAAACACAGACGTTCAAACTGCACCAGGCAGTAGCAATCAGTTCCCCTAACGCCGCTGATTTGAAATCCTTGAACAGTTTACATCAATGAGATTTCTGAATTTCTGGTCTGACAAAAACTATAGAGGGTCCATATCGTGAGGAGTTCTTGTAGATCTCATCTAGGAGGCCTTAGATAGAGAGTGTGGTATCTTGACATTGCAGCGCTCCTCTACATTGCTTCGTAAGATGGGGAGAGAAAACTGTTGAGCATCAATGCTAAGTAACTAAACAGGCGTTTCCGAGTCTGCTGCATGACATCTCTTTAGTTGGATGAGTTCAAATTAGTCTCCCAGTTAAATGGAATGGCTCTTCATTGTTCAGCATTTATTCCACTTGAATGAAGGTCATCTTTCTCCTTAAAGAGACGTCCTACCGTGTGAAGCAGTTTAGTAGCTGTACTTTGCTCAAATTGATTGTATTCGCTGCTGCGTTTGACATTGATTTCAAAGGGCTACGCTTGCCCTTGCAGACTTCTGGAACTGTACATTTTGCCTCAAGGACTTGAGTATATGAGTACAGCAAATAATTGTATAGGCAGCTTCTGCTGTTGCCGGAGGTACAGCCATACCTGTCATATTTTGAACCAACAAGTACATATCAGCAGTGTCATCTTAAGGATTTGAAGGGCCCTGAGCAAGGCATATTTTGGTGGCCTATGTAAGGAACAATTTTTATTTGTATAATTAATCTACTACTATTTCAGGATCAAATGATACCAAACAATTCAAAATGATTTGTAGTAGCTGTTTTCAGTATTAAATGATATGTAATTGAAATGTGTCTTGCGAGGGACCCCAAAAAATGTAGAGTCAGTCAGAAAGGGAGAGAGGTTTAGCTACAGAAATAAAATAGGGAGAGGTCAATGCGAGCGAAAGTTCACTTTCTCTGGGCTGGCCTTAAGAAGGTGGGGGCCTTGGGCAATTGTCCACTTTGCCCATGCCTTAAAACGTCTCTGCATATCAGATAAAAACAAACCTTGATGTACTCACAGCTGAGACAGGCTTGGCTACGCTCAGCAACCTGGCACACAAAGAATCACATATGGTTATTGCTGCAGTACAGGCCAGGGTGATCATGAGATCATTGTTTGCTGCAGAACAAATCCCAGTGTGGTGACAATGCAGCCGTCTTACCAAGTCTGCTGGCAGCTGCTGCCCTAACACAGAGTGCATATGCTATCAGGATATTTCACAGGGTTTAAAGTCTTTTATGTTGTCACTACCGTTAATATATATTTTAAATATGGAATCTCATTCAATCATTTCCCATTTGTAGACACATTTAAACAGGTAGTTTTATCACAAAGGCTGCAGATTTGCAATGATTCCTTGCACCAGTGTCATTCTTACGTAAAACAGTTAATAATATAATGCTGTATACATGTGACAAACGTGCTCGTTAAAACATTGTATGATGGCAAATTAGGGACCATATCAGAGGGGCCAGGGTAGTGTCTGAGCAAAACCGGACACGTCCTGCAGAATTAAAGTGTGCACAGCCTCAGTCTATGATCCTGGTCACCTGCCTGCCTGTGGAGGCATGAGTGTCATGCACACCAACATTATATCATCAGTGCGCACTAGTTTTGCAATCTGTTTGTTTACCAACATAAGCAACAATAAGAGTTCATCGTAGCACCATGACGTAATGATATCACCTGCCACGTAACACCTTCCCCGATTCTTTGAATTTAACATAAACTATGATAACATTTTATAACATGGGTCGTTGACATATGTTATATTGTGCATTAATGAGTGATTATCAGTCCTGTACGTCTTCAGTAGAGCGTTTTAATATCACTCCTCTGTGTAAACTGAAACCATAATATGGGTGGAATGAATGCCTCTGACAGGGAGAAAGGAGAAGGAAGAGGTGGCAGCAATGAGTACCCTCATGTGATACACCTGTCTGGAATGAAGCAATGCACGACAGGGATTCAAATAGTCTGTGCAAACCCAACAGATGGCCAGTTGCCTACCCCATTGAGTAATTCCTGTCTCTATGTGGTTTATCATCAGACTTTACTTTAGCTTGATCTAGTAGGGACTGTCCCATGATGTTGCTTGGGCAGTCGGCCTACTTCTCCTTTAGTCTGTTGCTAGCATTGTAATTTCAGCTTCTGCTAATTGCTGAGCCTCGTCTCACAAGGAAGAGAGTCTGGTGTTACAGCAAGACCTCAACAACATATTTATCAACATTCTTGTAATTACCAAATCCAACACTGCACATTTTCAGCTGATTTATGTTTTTTGGGTCTGGGCATTAAACATAGGAGACGTTTATCGGTTGTATAAATGCACACTTTTATACTTAATTTTGAAAGAGTGTTAATGGCAGCTATAAAAATATCTTCTCAGCACTAGGCAGTCCAAGACCATGATGAGGTAATTCTACCCCGCCGTATCTGCTTCGTGGACAGTCATTAGTCATGCCTGGGTATAATTTCCTCAGGTGCTTGGATGCTAAGTATGTTACATCTAGGTAGTTAAAGTGTAACAACTTAATGCTTGTGTTACTGCACACTGTAGCTCTGAGTTAAGTGCTAACATCCATTCCCCCTCTGTGATCTCCCTGCCAAGATCCGTAACTCATTTATCTCTGCCTTCATCTAGAGTGAGTTGAATCATGCCTAATAGTGCAGACCATGATAATGTCACTAGTTTCATTTCATTCTCTTGAATTCATTCTTAGGATAGAATCTCCTACTTGAATGCTTCTTTAGTGTCATAAGCTCATGACTAGCAAGCAGCGGTAGTTAGAAGACCACGTGTCAAAAACTGCCCTTCTAGAATTTCACATTTATCAAATGTGTACAATTCGCCGACTTCAAAAGTCTCCCACATGCTGTATCCTTGCTAATAGAAATTCGTTTTTTGGTTGGAAAAGGTATGGACCCTGTCCAAGCAGGAACCATAATCCTAGTTAGGGTAAGTCACAACACACCCTACATTATCCTGTGCTACCCTCTGGTAACTTAACACACAGCAGTCAGGCTAATCTTAATGTGTAAAGTATTAGTGCAACACTAAAACAGTAACACAGTAACAACACCACAAAAAGACTCCATACCAAGTTAGAACAATAAAGCTTAATATTATAAATAAAACAAGACTAAAATGACAAAAATCCAATGAGCAGAAGTTGATATATGATTTTTCTAAAGAATAAACATAAAATAGTGCTTAGAAGCAATAAGCGCTCAAATAGGATATCTGGTCGCACTTGATCGGGGCAAAGTCAAAAGTTCAGACCAACGGCGATGGAGCATGGGCTGAATACAGAGACCCACTTGTGCCCGCTGAACCAAAGTACCTTAATCCAGAATACATTGTCATCGAAGAAGATGCGAGGTGCAGCCAAAGTGATTCTTCAGTGTCGAACCAGGCAGTAGGCGAGAAGTGTACATTTTCTCCACGCAACTGCAGCGATGCCTTGGTTCCAAGTGCAACGCGCTGATTCCGAATGCAATGCGATGCTGTTGCTCCAGCAATAGACGATGCATCAATTCCGAAGGCGATGCACTGGTCCTGAAGGTGATGAGCTGGGTTCGCTCCATGCAACGCAGAGGATGTGCTGTTTCCCATGAGGATGCATGAGTTCTGGTAAAACCAGCACATTATACCCTCTTCCAAGAGCACAGGGCTGGGTTGGCACCACGTGGCAGGGTAAGACTTGTAGAAAGCAAAGTCCAGGTGCAGTAGCAGGATGAGTTGGTCTTTAATGTTCCAGAGACATAGAACAGGAAGCAAGCCAGCAAGCCCTTGGAGTCACTCTGGGTTCAAGTGTCACAGACCCACTAACCTGAAACCCAGCTTCTACAGGAATGAAGATAGTCTGTCCTCACACCTCCAGTATCGCCCCACAAACCAAATAGGTATCAAGTGTGAATGATAGCCTTAAGGAGGAAGAAGGGAAGAAGGTATAAAGAGAAAGGAACTCATTTGGATACTTGAAGGCTCTTCGTGTGGTACTCGACACAAGCTCCTGAAGCTTCATCAGTAGTTGGATGGGCTGATTACCCTGGAAGAGGTAAAAGGGTCGATAGCTCAGATCGCCTGCTGGAAGACACCAGCTACTGATGGATTCCCGGGTTATGTTCTACACACAAGCCCTTGGAGTCATTCTGGGTTCAAGTGTCACAGTCCCACTCACCTGAAACCCAGCTGCAGCAAGAATGGAGATAGTCTGTCCTCTCACCTCCAGTATCGCCCCACACATCAAATAGGTATCAAGTGTGAATGATAGCCTAAGGAGACAGAAGGGAAGAAGGTATAAAGAGAAATTAACTCATTTGGATACTTAGAGGCTCTTGGTGTGGTACTCGACACAAGCTCCACAAGCTTCATCAGGAGCTGTATGGGCCGATTACCCCGGAAAAGGTAAAAGGGTCGATAGCTCAGATCGCCTGCTGGAAGTCACCAGGCACTGATGGATTCCCGGGTTATGTTCTACAGACAGTACCATGACCAGTTGGCCCCTCGGCTACTGAAGGTATATGAAAGGGTGGCAGATAGCAGGACCTTGACCTTGTCGGCTTCCATGACGAAAACGTTGATTGTTGTCCTTCCCAAACCTGGGCATGACCCCTCAAATGTAAAATCCGATCACCCTCTACCCCTCTTAAACATGATTCATAAGATTCTTGGCAAAATCCTGGCCAATCGTCTGACTGCAGTGGTCCTGCCTTTGTTGCACTCAGACCAAAACGGTTTCATCCTCGTAAGTAATTCCTTCATTAATCTGCAGTGGTTGTTCCACATTATGGATTGGGTGAGGAGCAGAGAGAAGGAGGGTTGGGCTGCTTCTCTAGATAATGAAAAGGCATTTGTCACCTTGGGATGGCTTTATCTTTTGGCACTTGTAATGCACAAGGAGATTGGTCCACCCTACCTCCGATGGGTGGCGTTGTATACTAATCCGGTCGCTCAGGTGCGCACAGGAGGAGACCTTTTCCCGTGGCTAGATGCAAGAGGCAGGGCTGTCAGTGTCACCAATAATTTTCGCCTTGGCAATGGTACCCTTGGTGTCCATACCACAGGAACAGGAGCTACGGAGGTTGGCCCATCAAGACAAGCTCCCTTTGTGTGTCTGTCTAGAGGAAATAGAAAAAGCCCGCCTGTCACTAAGCATGAGCGCAAAATCCGCTCCGATCGCGGATTTTGCGGATTTTCGGTAAATCCGCGATCCGCGAACTCTCGCGGATTTACCGAGAATCCGCAATCCGCGATCGGAGCGGATTTTGCGGTCAAAAGTTCAAGCCTGCATAATTTACGATGGCGCCGGCAAGCTGCCAGCGCCATCCTCAAATGGTTACTTAATTAGCTTCGACAGGAAGCTCTAATAGATAAGATACAGCAGGGGCTCGAGCGCCTGCTTTATTTTAACAGTTGGAGCTTCCTGTTGAAGCTAATTAAGTAACTATTGCAGGATGGCGCTGGCAGCTTGCCGGCGCCATCGTAAATTATTTCAACGGTGGTGTCTTCTTGAGTAAATATGAAGGGCAGGGTTCATTCGGGCACGACGGTCCTGGCACAAAAAAATAAACCTCAACAGGAAACACTTGCAGATATCAATAAAGCATGTGCCCTAGTTGAAGCTTTAATTCAGTGACTCATTGATCAGCCCAAAAATGAATCTGCTGATCGGTCTCTGCCCTTTTATACACACAAGAGGCATGCTCGCATGGACGCCCCGTCCGTTTGGCCCCGCCCACACACTCGAGGTGTGCACCGTCTTCCCGCCATTTACCCACTATGATGGACATTTCACTAAAGGGACCCCTGCGCACTTCGGCGCGATTGCATAGTAACACACACTTGGTCGCTGGAACTAGTTGAAGCGCAAATGTAGTGACTCATTCATCAGCCCAAAAAAAATCGTGA
This sequence comes from Lissotriton helveticus, assembly GCF_964261635.1. NCBI lineage: Eukaryota > Metazoa > Chordata > Amphibia > Caudata > Salamandridae > Lissotriton > Lissotriton helveticus. Next base: position 2,027,726,880 of record NC_136061.1, read on the forward strand.
GCGTTGGGAGGCTGGGCAGATGTGCCTTCTTCCCAAATATCCCATCGATGCTGCTCTGATCGGTCTCTGACCTTTTAGACACACAAGAGGCATGTGCGCTCGCGTGGAAGCCCCGTCCGTTTGGCCCCGCCCACACACTCGAGGAAGCCCCGCCCCCAATCCGCAAATCCGCTGAATCCGCTAAATAGGCGGATTTTGCGGATCCACGATCCGTGGATCCGCTAAATCCGCGAATCGTGGATCCGCAAAATCCGCCCATGCTTACCTGTCACCCAACCCAGACTGAAAAGAGACAGGCAGCAGGCACCAAATGGCTAAAGTAAGTAAATGCCAACTCTCTAAAAGTTACAGGAGGAACCAAATGCACACCATGTTTCTATGTATTTCCATGTTTATTCCATCTGTATTCTGTCGCGTGCAGCCCGGTGAAATGGTTTGCCCAAATACCACACTTTTATAGTAATTGCAAGGAAATGGAGAGAAGTGACACTCCCAACGGACGCACAGCTTTCTCAATAATTCACTTTCAAAAATTCTTTCGTTTGTCCAATAATTCATCCAATTTTATTTCAAATGTTATAATCTTCACAAATTCTTATTCCTGTCACATGTGGGGCTCTTATTAGTATCCAAATGTATCAACTGGGACAGATATGCCCATCCGGGTAGTAACTTTCTTTCACCCAAAGCATTTCGGGCTTTGATAATCCCTTCTTCAGGGTTACACTACAAATGTTAAAACAATGACATTAATTATACATTCACAATCCTATATGTGCTCATTAAAATTACAAAATGTACCCGTTTGGAAACCGATTAAACTAGTAACTGGCGTTTTCCCGCTAAACACGCATTACTACGTACTCAAAATAAACCCGAAATGAACTCTGCCCGCAACTGATGCTTTCCTGTCTGTAGCGGGAAAACGCCAGTCACTAGTTTAATTGGTTTCGAAACGTTGGGTATTTCCTTTTCAAAGTCAAACTCTGCCTAACTCTTACCGACCCCCTCCCTGAGAAGATTGATAATGAAGCCCTTTAGGTCACTTCATTCTGCACTCTCTGGAACATTTCGAATTCTTGAATTGTTCCTCCGAGAAAGATTTTTTTGCTTTCCCATCCCTTCTTGCAGACTCTGGTTCTGAGACCTGAATGCTCTTAGCCCAGAGGCGTTTCTCGTGACCTCAATATCCATCCTCTCCATATTTGCCTCTAGAGCCTTGGTCCTCTATAAAACCTCCTCCAATTTGTTTTCCAATGCCTGATGCACCCCCTGGATTCCCTTTTGATTAGTTTCTGATATCTCAAATTACCTCTGCATCTTCTGCCAGAGATCCAAAAACATCTGCTCCACAGTACTGGAGGAAGTAGACACTTCCAGCTAAGAAAGGGTGACCACTTTCACCTGGGTTACTAAAGCATTTTTTTTAACTGTGGGGCTTCTGTTAATGAGATCTTGAATCAACAGACCTACCAGGGCGTCATATCTGTTGTCCACTAAGACTGAGACAGCTGGCCTATCACAGCGATTCCCTCTATGTAAATCACCCTGTGCAACACCTTAAAGGGTCACTATGTGAGCCTGAACTTCTACTTCCTGAGACAATCCAGTATGCTCTACACCTGCTCCAGGCTTTTCAATTCTAATGTGTTCTGTTAAGAGAGCCACACACATCACTGACACACCATTAGGCCCAGGTCGCTTTCCTGGGTCAAACCCGTAGCTTCCAACAGATGTACAGTTTCTTCCCCTAGAGATCTTTTATTACGGGTGGCCAAAGTTTTAATGAAGGAGTTGAGTAAAGGGGTTACTCTGAGCTTCACAGCCAATGGAACTGGTGAAAGTTGCTGCCCCTTCCTGCCCGGACACTCATCCAGAGCCTCGTCAAAAGCCTCTCAAAGGCCACTCACTTAGCAAAGCAACAGGGTAACACAACCCAGAGGAAGCCTTCAGCCACTCTTGCGAGATGAAGTTAAATCCCATGGAAAGCTGCAACTTCTCTGGAGCCTCTTGGTGTGAGAGATACCAGTCGACTTTTGTCCTATTCCCCACTTATGCAAAAGAGGTGGACACAGGAACTTAATGCATATTGTTCTGATGCGGAGGCTTTGTGGCTCCACATAGGCCAGCCCCCTTCCTCCTTGCAGCCCATGGAAGCCCACCCCCCATCTGCACCTGTCTAGCTGAGTCTGAACCAGTCACCCATAGCTGGTCCAGCTGCTCTTCCTATAAAGCAGTGAGATTTTCCCTTTGGGATAGTAAATCATCACAAAAGTGCATTCCATATCATTCCATCTTACATGCATTTACTCATTTGCCCAAAATTCACACACTCGATCCTGAGCCTGAGTAATGTGCCACAACGTTTACTGACTTAATGGATAAGTTACTTACCTTCGGTAATGCTTATCTGGTAGAGACATGATCTAGATGCAAATTCCTTACCTTTGAACTTCCAGGAGTCAGACTGGATCCAGAAAACTTTTCTCAGCAGTACACCTGTGTGCCGGCAGGTGACGTGTGTCGACTCCATGAGATGTCATGTTCATCGTCGTCCTGACGCCTGCCTCGTCATTATAACCACCACTCCGGCGTGCTGACGTCAGTACTTTTCAGGACTATCCACGCCAGAAGCACGAAGCCTTGAAGTGACAGAGCATGGTGTGTTGAAAAATGAACAATAAGGTCCCTGAAGGGGAATGTCCCTGACACTTAAAACCAATACCGCAGTGCGGGGGGAGATGGGTGGGTCGATAAGGAATCTGCGGCTAGATCATGTCTTTACCAGATAAGACGTTACCGAAGGTAAGTAACTTGCCCATCTGATAGAGACATCTAGCCGTAGATTCCTTACCTTCGACCAGATACCTAAACAAAACCATCCTGGGAGGAGGGACTGCGGAATGATTTAGACCAGAAAATCCTGTAAAACAGAGCAACCAAACAGGCTTTTTATGCGGACTTGGGAATCTAGGCTGGTGAACGTGTGCAGAGATGCCCACGTGGCAGCTTGGCATATGTAAGAGACGGGACCACCACGCTGGAGGGCTGCTGTGGCCACATTTGCCCTGGTGGAATAGGCTTTATGACCTTCAGAAGGATCCTTCTTTGCTAAGGCGTAACAAATTTCAATACAGAGGATGACCCATCAGGATATAGTCCTATTCTGGACAGCATGAACTTTCTTTGCACCCATGTATCCAATAAAGAGTTAGTCATTCACCCGGAGCTATTTTGTTTCATCAAGGAAGAATGGTTATGCTCCTATTGGGTCCAGACAATGGAGATGTTCTTCTTCCTTGGAAGGATGCGGGGAGCATAAAAGGTGGGAAGGGTAACCGACTGTCCTAGATGGAAGGGTCTTACCCCCTTAGGCAGAAAGGATGCCCTATTCGGGAGTACTACCATGTGCGGAAAAATCATCAGGTAAGAGGACAGTGCCTGCAGTTCACTCACTCTTCTGGCAGAGGTTATAGCCACCACAAAAGTCGTCTTGATGGTGAGCAACCGTGGAGGACAGGTATGGAGGCTCAAATGGGGCACACACCGGGAAAGTGAGCATCACATTAAGGTGTCACTACCAAGCTTTGAGGCGTCGGGTGAGTGGTGAGGAAAAGGGGTCGCCTGGAGGAGGGCGATGGCGGTGGGCAATCATCCTTTTCACAAAAGCCCCTGTGCTGGGTTTGGACCATGTCACCAGAAGGACGTCTATCAAGGACATTTGTCTTGACCTCCACTTTAGGAAGCTCTAGGCCAAGGACCTCTGCAGCCCTACTCACCACTATGGCGAAAGATGATCCCTCCTCAGTAGCCAGGGTAGGAGGGGAAAGCATGCCAGAATCTGCGGAGGTGTCAAGACCACTTGCCTCACCCAATTCCTCCTACCAGTCCAGATCTTGCTCCGTCAGCACTGTTCTTGGTGTCGGAGGATGCTCGACCGGCTCCATGTTATTGATGAATGAGGAACAGGGAGGTGCCGCTGGGAGTAACGCTGAGGACTTTGCCACCGGGCACAATTCCGGGGAAGTTCGCTGTGGAGGTGCGACGGGTGTCGGTCCGGAACTGGCAACAGGTCCACTTGGAGACTGTGGTGCCGCAGCCAGAGTCGCCAGCATTGGAACCACAGGGACCCTCCGTCTTCCAAGCCTAATGGGCCCAAAGAAGCGCCGGCAGAGTCAGGCTGCATAAATATGGCGCACATGGCGTCATGATATTCTTTTAGTCGGGCGGGGGTTGCTCCCAGCTCCGGAAAGAAAGGGAAACGCAGAGATGACCCAAGAGAGCGGGCCTCAAACGCAGAGGCTCCTTGGCTGCGTCGCAAGACGGCCGGGGTGAAGTCGAAGCATGCTTCAACTTTTTGTGCTTTTTGTGGTGCCTTTTACCTGACTTTGAAGAAGAGGATTTTGATTCACTGCAGTGGTGGTTGGAACTTTCTCTCGACCAAGACCTGGATGGGGATCGAGACAGAAAAGGTGAGCTCTGCGGTGCAGGACGCCGGGCCGCGAGAAGCTTTAGGGACTGCTCCTTCAAAGCCGACGGTGCCATGGCTTGTCAGTCAGATCACAACTTGGAGTCATGGTCAGGCTCCTAGCACCAAAGACAGATGAAATGGAGGTCCGTGACCGACATGGCACAATGACAGGCACTGCACGGCTTGAACCCCGAAGTCTCCTTGGACATGATAACCTAACCCACCAACGAAGTCGACAAAAAGTGAAAAAAAAGTCTGTCAAAAAGCAAAAGGGGGTAGCTTTCTTCAACTGATCGGCGCTGATAGTGCGGAAAGAAAAGAACTGGCGTCAGCATGCCAGAGTGGTGGGTATATTGACAACGCGGACGTCACAACGACAAAGAACACAACGCCAACTACGTCACACGGAGTCCACCGACACCACCTACCGGCAGGCATGGGGGACTGCTGAGAAAAATCATCTGGATGCAGCTTGACGCCTGGAAGTTCAATGGTAACAAATCTTTTTCTAGAAGTCTCTATCATATTTGATGTTTAATAGAATAATTTTAAATGACAATGTATATGGGAAATAATCTAATCCTTCATGTAAAAAGTAAAACCAGATTTTAAAATACATACTGAAATTAATGAAAGGATTATTTTTGCATAAAACGTTTGAAACCAAAATCCTCATTCACACCATTCATAAATCAAGTCAACAAAAATGTAGAAAGATTCGAAAGAGTAGTAGAGATTAATGTACACCGAATTCTTAGGGATTCCCATTCGCAACCCAATAGGATGTGCAGGGAATAGAGAAAGGCATTAGGCTCAGCCGATAAGGACAGAGGAGTGGTTATTCTAGACACAACAGACTACAAGAAGCGAGTAATAAAACTCCTCCATGTCGAGGAACATTACATAAAAGTTCCCTCTAGGAAACTTCTGGCTTTGAAAAATGAAGTAGATGTGCTGTTTGAGACAGCTGAAGACAGTAACTGGATATGTGAAGAGGAGTTCAGGTTCTTAAAGAACAATATTCTTATAACCCCTGTGATCTACAAATTACTGAAGATCCATCAGGATTAGAAAATAAACCTACCCTGAGACCAATTGTTAGTAGTTTAGGTTTGGTTCCGGAACCTTTGAGTAAATACGCTGACTGTATTTTTAAAACTTTGGTATCCAAACAAAAGTCAAACATTGCAGATTCAGCACATATCTCGGTACCTTAAGAAAAAGGCTTCAAAAAGGGTACACAGAATTTAGTTGCCCTTGACAAAGAAGCTTTATATACAAACATACCTCAAAATGATACGATTCAAGTTGTTTACAAAAATGTAAGAAGTGAGGAGATACAAGGGGCCAGCAAGGAGTTTATCACACAATGTGTGTTCATGGTGTTAAAAAATAAAACAAACATATTCAAGGCAAACTATTCTGGCAATGAAAAGGAACCAGCATGAGGGCCATCTGTGCCCCAGGTCTGGCCTGCCTGTATGTGAATGATTTTGAGACTAAACATACTTTAATGAGGTGACCCCTTTCACAGATAATGTGAGGAGTTGGTATTGTTTCATACACAATATTCTCTTTATACAGTAGGGTCCTAGAGACACACTGGAAGAATTTCTGGAATGGTTAAATCTTTGTGATCCAAGCCTTAAATTTACTGCTCATTGGAGCAAAAAAAGGGTTAACATTTTCGATAGTTCTATCAAAAATGTATCAGGACTACTAGGGATCAAATTATATACAAAACCCACTGATAAAAACATCCTTCTGCATTACTCAATGTACCATCCGAGAAAACACTCTGTGATAATATTCCTTTTGGGCACTTTCTTTGTCTTCAAAGAAATTGCTCTTCACTAAACAATTTTTATAGGAATTCAGACACTTTGAAGAAAAATTTAAAGATAGGGGCTACCCAGAAAAATTTATAAATCATTCTTTTAAAAGAGCTCACTTTTACAACTGAGACATTATGTTCAATAAAAAACATAACAACTGTAAGAATAGTAAGATAGTATTTGTAAGTCAGTTCTCCGGAGTGAGCAATCAGATCAAAAAACATTGTGAACAGGAATTTGAATATTTTGAATGAAGGTGAAGAGACGCAGTTGGAAAAAATGCTTTTACCTTCAGAAGAAATACAAATCTGTGCAATAATTTAGTACATACATGCAGAGAACCTAAATCTGAACAACAGATGAACAGTGAGCAAGACAATAGAACACAATGGTTTCAAAATAACATCAAGGAGCAGTAACATTGTCTGCCCATTATTATGCTCGTGTGGACAGGGATATGTGGGCAAAACAGGTCAGGAGTTAAGGCTCCTCTTGTTGGAATAAAGGTCCCCTTAGTTGAACATTATACAAAAGCCAAACATGAAGACCTAGATTTCCGTTAGTCTATCTTAGAAAAAATCTTAGGGAGTAAGAGAGGCGGATGCTTAGAACATAAAAGAAAGCTAAGAGAACAATAGTACACCTCCAGACTTATATCAACAAGAAGTATCAGAGGGTCAAAAAGAAATAACAAGGATTATCTGAATAGCGACTGGGAATTAGTACCACAGGCCAAATTTCAAAACTTTCAGAAAATGATAAGAATAAGCCAAACATGTGTATGGTCTTGAACACCCATCAGTCACCACTCGGAACCCCCTTCATCATTTGGGGTTCCAGGGACCCACACAACAAACAACTACTTGATGACACACAGAAAAGGGCCTAGTGGATGATAAAGGGTCCCTCCTGTGGACAGTATGGGGTCACTTTCTTATCAAAAGTGATTAGTTGTATATCAATGAGTGGTGTGGCTCATGGGGTAACTAGCTAAGGTGCAGTGCAAAAGAGCTGTGATAGCAAAAAAGGGGGGAGTGTAATTAAAATTGGTTTAGGAAGCAGAAAACTATTTTAATCAGATATAGCTTCCAATGCCAATGTTAAAAATAGCAAAGACAGAGAAAATTCAGCTCAGGAAAGAAGTGAAGCACCGCTCTCTCCGTCGGTACTTCAAACAGGCATCTTTGCCGTCTGGGGAGGTCGGCCTTTTGATAAGAAAGTGACCCCATACTGTCCACAGGAGGGACCCTTTATCATCCACTAGGCCCTTTTCTGTGTGTCATCAAGCAGTTGTTTGTTGTGTGGGTCCCTGGAACCCCAAATGATGAAGGGCGGTTCCGAGTGGTGACTGATGGGTGTTCAAGACCATACACATGTTTGGCTTATTCTTATCATTTTCTGAAAGTTTTGAAATTTGGCCTGTGGTACTAATTCCCAGTCGCTATTCAGATAATCCTTTTTATTTCTTTTTGACCCTCTGATACTTCTTGTTGATATAAAGGTTTGGAAGGACGTGTGTCTAGAGCTTGGTCATTAAATTGGTCCTAGGGTCCCCCATAACTGTATGTATTTGAAGCACCTCCAGACTTATACAGTGAGGAATGGACTAGACTGGATGAAAATCATTAACTGACGGCTACTGTAATCTGTGAAATTTAGATAAAATGTCAATCCAGAACACTCATTTTATATGTCGGACTGGCTGCACCCACAGATCTGTACGGCTGGGATGTTAGCCAAAGAGAGTTCATTTGTGGATTGTCATTATTTGAATTGGATCTTAAGTTGGTGATCATTTATTGGGATGTCCACATTTTTAGGCAAAGATGAGCGGTACGGATCAGATTACCCAAGTTACACCCCAGTAAAAATAGAGAGTAGATGAATTACGAGTATCTGGGAAAAACTATCCCCGCTAAGTGAGCAAGGATAAATTAGAATTAACTGAATCAAATGGGGTAAATTGTTACATACTGAGAGACTATTTAATTCTAAAATGACCTAGTAGATGAATCAGAACAATCTGGGGCATCCCTTTAACAAATAACAATGCCGGAAATTACCTCAATGCTGTGGTAGATTAACAGGTAATAGACAGATAACAGAGGACATATGAATATGTTTCAAAATGGTGCAATCATTAAAAACAGGCCTTCCAATCTAAGTAATACAATACATGGTTGAAGACACAGGAGTTTGTTGCAATGCAAGGAGGCTCGGAAAGTTAACAGTGCATTAATTGGAACGATGTTTTGAACCTCAATGGATTTGTTCAGGAGTTGGCCAAGCCTACGGAGCCCTAATGAGTCAGAATCGGCTGAAGGACAGTAAGTAGAGTAGTAAAACAGGGAACAATTACACATTACAAAATTACGCGACCTTTATGATATGGGAACCTTTACGTAAAAGTACAAGGTATGTGATTGGTGGGAAACAAAGACGTCATAGCGGGAGAATGGTTAAGAAATCCCAAGAATATGTTGTTATACCTAGAACATAGTGAATGCAACATGGAAGACAGGTAGACGTGGAAACTGGGTACTCTAGTTACGAGGTAAGAGGGCTGGACCTGGGTGGCGGATAAGAACGGTGATCCCTGGCGACGAGGGAGGCCTGCAATATCCCGTAATGAGATGGGGGAAAGGAAAAAAAAAGGGGGGGTGGATATTGTCAGAAAGTACCTAGGCAGCGGATAAAATCATGGACCTCCAGGTCATTGAGGCAGGTTTCGGGATACCCTGTATATACATGAGAGTAAGGAGGGTAGCCTGTACATTGTCCATTTACTGTGAGGAATGCAGAGGTGAACGCAGTACCCGAGACAATGACTATTATGGCCAAACATGTCTCAATATTCCTCGAAATATAGATATCAGTAATTGGCTTCATGGTGGTCAAAGCAAAAGTGGGGCAGCAGGGAATGTGAAAATTCAATAGGTGGGGCAGCAGGGAATGTGGAAAATTCAATAAAAAAATGCTAGTCTCCAAGCTCTTTACAAATGAAGTTTCTATTTGGTATTGGCAATCCGTAAAGAAGTAGAAAATCCCCCTTCGCCCATGGAAGGCTTTTTGCCAGCAGAGGAGAAACCGGAGGAATGGTTAGTGCCCCTGCGTCTTCTCTACTAAACAGTTAAGCTGGCTACCCTCAGATGGAAAAATGTATCAAAGAGGGGGTCACACCATGCTGTAGCCGGTGTGAGAAAGAAAAAGTTGATGACATACATATGATTGCTTCCTGCTCACCAAGACTGTGCGGATTTTGGGTGGGCAGCAGCACTACATTTTGAGGAATCATGCACAGTCAAATTGAGGCAGGCCCTCTTTCGATTCCTTTTGGAACTGATGCCAAGCTTGGTCAAGTTATCTCTAATGGTCAAATGAGGCAGATTTTTTGCTTCATTTTTCTGGCTAGGAGAGAGATTTGTGTGAACTGGTTGCAGATAACCTCACCTCCATTTTTGGAAAGTGGTTGAGAACAGTATGTAAACTGGATTGGAGTGTAATAAAAGTAAGAGGCTGACAGAGCTCTGGTTGCCTTACACAGCATGGAGAGATGGTGTCGAGAATACTTGGGTGTGGGGATTTTCCTTCCCACACTCCTTCATTCAGCAGTTTTTCTTCATCGGATGGCAATAGGCACCCCACACCCCCTGCGCCCCCTCCCGTTTTTAGGTGGGTGTCATTTTTCTCTATCTGACAGCAAATGAGGATACAAATTAAACAAAATTAAAAAAAAGATAACCACAGATGCAGGACAATCAAAAAAATAACCTTTTGAACGTAAACAGGTAATCACATACATTACGGTGCTTGAAGCCTCAAATTAATGACATGGTGGTCCCTGTAACACATAGCTTACATAGACCACGGTTTTCGAGCTCTTCTTTTTAAGTAACCTTTCTAAATGATTGGTGAAGGCAGTAACTAGACTCTAAAGGTCAGCTGCACTCACTTGGTGGCTCAGTTTATTGCCTTGACCTTTATTGACAACTACAGTCAATATATCATACAGTGCAATCCTTAGATGCAATGCAGAAAAAAAGCCCGTGTTACCACAAGCGTTTCCTTTGAAAACACTAGGACTCCATCGGTCCAATGAAATGCAGTTCATTCCAAAGTGTTAAATGCAAAGAGGAGCAGTGCAATATAGTTCCTCAGAATGAGTTCTCGGAGCGGTATTTCCATTAGGATACTGTTTTGGGAGATTCTAAGGTGCCCCAGAGTTCTTATGTCTAGGATTACCAGGGCAGGAAAACCAGGCCCAGAAGACCGATTAATAATCCGGGTCTGATGGGTTATTCCACATTCTGTGACAACTAGTGTAACTTGGAGTTTGTAATTAGTCACTCCAGCCTGGTATCTCGCCCTCCAAACTCCTGTGAACATCTTGAAAGGAGGACCGAAGGTTCAGTGGATATGAAAAAATAACATAGGTATTGATTCAATGAGACATTAGTGTTTCGATACCGCATAACCGCATTTAGTGATTGAAGGTCAATCTGGATACACTAGACAGAATGTTGGGTAGTACAAAGAGCTGGGTAGTAGATGAAGACACACGCAGAGAACACTGAAAGACGAGGGAAAGAAAGCAGACTGGAGCCACTGAATATTTTTCTATAGAAAGAAAAACTACAGAAAGGAAGGAGAAATGAAGAACAGAGTGAAATAATGTTTGTGTGAAGGAAACAATAAAGAGGAGAAGCACCAAATTTAATGTGCAGACGGAAAAGAAGAAAAAAGAGAAACTAAATAAAGTAATTAATAATAACTGGTGCAACTAAGTAGAAGATAGAAATGTAATTCAAAAATGCATATGCAGAAGCAGGCACTAAATATGGATGGCCCTCCTGTTAGGTTTTAATGGTACACTAAAACTGTTCTTCCATTTCTATACACTGACAGTATTATCACTATATTTACTGTATTGCCCCTATCGTATGCTACGTGACGTGAAGCACTCAGCTGCCCACGTGGCTGGGCTTGTACGATACAAATACATTCAATTAATACATAAATATACAAAGCAAAGCAACTACATTTCAGCCTCTCCTTCAGCGGTTGATCTACCCTGCTGGCACCTTAAGTGCCCTTCATGCTTCACCCAGAGGTGTTGTTTCATAGTCTCATAGTCAATGTGCCAAAGGAGTAGTGTTTGCTGTCTCTGCTTCACTTCTGGTCAGAGACCTTCTAGACGACCCTCCTGACATTTAGCTTCTTTTCACCTGGGGATGGGTAAAGAACCCTAAAAATATGGAATACTTGGTGTCCTTCATAGATTCAACTGTCTCCCTGGTTCAGGTTACCTCATCCTCAACAGATGTAGGAAAAGGTATTACAGTCTTTTGCTATGTTTTTTTAAGTCGAGCATTGGCAGCGCATGCGCTGCTCTGCAAGGCATGCTGTATTCAGGTACTGACTTAAAGCTCCGCCCATACTTTTCATTGGCTTATGCCATTGTGCTTTGTAAATGTTGGCTTCTCATTTATTGATAAGTTTACTAGTCCCTCCTTAGTACCGCCGTGTCTTCTGTTGTTACGTCCCATGAGCACAGGCCGTTTTACATGTGTCCTAACTTGGGAGCTTTCATAGCAGTTCCGAGAAATATTTACTTAAATAATGTGCACAGCACTCATGGGACGCCAGTTTCAGTAATGGCGTCTGCATCCTAACAGACTTTTCATTTGCATTTCTTGTTTTATTTGCTGCTCACTGCACCACTTTTATTTTTTTCTATTTATTTACTTTTACTTTATTTACTGTGGCAGCCGCGTGGGTCTGCGCAGCTTGCCAAACTCTTTGCCGCTCTGTTGTTTTTAGTAACTCAGTGCAGTGCCCGCTTAATGGGTGTCGCACAATAACAATTTAAATGCGCTCTGTTCCCCACAGTGGAGAAGCGTGGCTCAATGGTTAGAGCGGCAAACCCTGATGCAGAGGTCTGTCCCGGGACCTAGGTTCAATTCCCGCCTCGGCGGCTCTTGGACTCAATCTCCCCGGACCTGATATTTCTCGCCTCGGTGCCTAGTCTAATCATGGGTCGCACTCTGTGACTCTGGGCAATAGCATGCTTAATCTCCACAACGGCCCCAGCAGCGCTTGGATGCTTGGCTTCACCTTGGGGGTGCCCAGGAGTGGACATTTCACATGGAAAAGCCAGGAAGGGTTCTACAGCGGTATGAGTGCAGCGCCGGGACGCCCCGTTGTGTGGGCAGCCGTGCGCTTTACAAATACAACACATTTACATTTACACTCCCCCATCCACTGCACGGTCACCCGCAAAGGGGTGCTGTCTTAAATTAGGAAATCTGCTTGTTTTGTTAACAAGCGCCCCAATCCGCACTTTCACCCTAAATGCTGCCGCGCCCCTTTCTTTAGTTGCAGCTCGTCTAAAGAAAGGGGCGCGGCCGTTATTAAAGTGGAACCGTGGCATGGAGATCTTTTACAAAAAAAAGCATTTGTTTGTCAACGTGACAAACAATAGCTTTTTTTGTAAAAACACCCCATACAGCGCTTTCACTTTAATGGTGGCTGTGCCCCTTTCCTTAGATGAGCTTGGTCTAAAGAATGGAGCACAGCCACAGAAAGCGTGGCATAAGGCTCTTTGCCAAAAATAGCATTTGCAATACAATAGGCTATTGACATTGTCATTTACAATGCCAATAGCTCAAACTCTCGTAAATGCGAGACTTATTGCATTGTACATGCTTGTTTTCAGCATGGCTCACAGAGACTGAAAACAGTAGCCACAGCATATTTCAACTGTTCAGGTCTCCTGTCTTTCACATAATGATGGGTGTACCCTCCTGTTGCTAAGGAAAAGGCCTTTTGATGTGATGGAACATAGAGCCAAAGAAAAGCTCAGAATGCTCTTTAACTATATAAATAGTCCGCACGTTCAGCCGGAAGTATGTAGGCTATAGAGGAAATCCTGTCGTCGCTGCTTAGGCAGGGTTGGGCCGTAGACTCGACTTCAAGATTGCATACCTTGCACATCTTAAAAATAGCTAATTTCATCATGAAAGTCCCCCCTAAAACTGAATGTGATGCCAGACCACACCTAAATGGACAATTTTGCGAGGACATAAGACAGCTTTTAGATCTTAAATTATACATAAATGTGCTATTAGTCTATGGACTTTAGTTTGGGAATGTGGATGTAGAACAGACAAAATAGTTTTTAACTATACTGTGAGAAACACATTTTGCAGCTGATCACTGTAAACACAGAACGTTTCTTTACTTTTTTGCATGGCCAAGTTTAATAATATAAGCAAGCACAAAGCACAGGTAACGATGAGATGTATGATGCATAAATGCAGGTTTTCCTAATCGACTGTGCACTTTCCTTAGACGTGTTATTGTTGTGTTTTAGGCTGTAGCCAGTCAGGTCACAATGGTGAGTCTGGAATCATATTCATCAGTTACACATGTAAGCCGTGTAAATGTAAGTTGCAGCCCAAAAATGTCATTAAACTTTCACACCACCAGTGTACTTCCTGTGACAACTTACTGTAGCCTTAAAGATACATAGCAATACGCCAATTGGGTGTATCTAATGGTATCTCATCTAATAGGGTCAGAGCATGTGCACGTGGCGACAGAATGACAGTGTCAAAGTGCCCAAAGTCAAAATGCCAATAAAAGCAATCCAAAATGGCGTAATCTAGTTAGACTGCACAAAAAGACGAAGCACCGCACTTACAGCATCCTCAGAGCTCATTCTTGTTTAGCAACAGGCAGCATGACGTTGTACAGATGGGCTCTTCTCCACATTGCTTTTTATTCTAGGTCTATAGCATGAAATGACGAGACAGTCATCGGTTAAAAGCAACCTTCTTATTTCACATTGATCACCACTGAAAAGTGATTTCACTGTCAAAACCCTGCTGGAATTCAACGGCAAAACAGATTCTAGACAATGCATGGTAAAGTCTTCTAAAAAAATCTGGCCTTTTGTGGGAGAAGGTTTATACGAGGAAGGATGTTGTCCTATTAGAAAGATAAACTCCATGTTGCGTCATAATACCGCCATTAAAAGTGGAGCACGCCTCCAGCTCAGCACCTTCTCCCACTCTGGGACTCAAACCCACAATTGTATGCAGACTGACTGGAAGTGGACACAGTAGAAGCGTATCACAATACTATTGAATATAAAACAGAAACGCTATGACCAGAGGATCAATCATATGGCTATGATAGATAATCGCAATGCACAACACATTTCATTATAGACATTGTTATCAAAAGTACATTTTCATCCTAAATAGTTAGGAATAATCTTCACCGAATAGTAGATAAAAGCAGCACTAAATTAGCAGCAGAATTTGTGCTAGACAGGAAGAGCTGATGACAGATTTTTTACATATACCACTGAGTGTTACTGTCCATTAACATCCTTAGATTTCTTTGATAGAGTCAGAATTTTTTGTGCGGAAACACTTCAGTATAATAATATAAAAAGACACAGTATGCTAAGGAAACACGTCAATATACTAATATATAAAGAAACAGTATGCCAAGGAAAGTGCACTACACAAGATTTGAAATCAAATATAAAGTAAAACGATGCTGTGCTATGGAGCAGGGTCAGGACTGATTTGCACATGGCTGGGTCCGACCTAAGGCGGCATGCAGTGCAAAATAGTGAGGGACTGGGATGAGGCCCTGAGTACTTACCAGTGGCTGAAAATAATTCAATCATTTAATCTGTTATGAAGCATATATTAGGCACAAGTGCAGTTCAATAGGTCTGTACTCAACTGGAGTATTTTATGCTTCAGTTCAAGAGTTTGTAACCAAAATAGGATTGTTTAAATAACGGTCAGTGGCCTCACTGTAGTACACAGTTTGCACGGCTAGCTCAGTCTTTCATGTGTGAGGCCCCAGCAGTTGTGCAGTGCTGGCAGCCATCCTCTAGGCAGGTTCTTTCAGCAGCATCACTACTGACATAAGACCATGGTAGTAGCTTCATTCAGTTTAGGACACGGCAGGTAGGCCTACTCAGCGGACATCCCTTCTGGCAGGTGAGGCCTCCAGGTTAGGATCCAATTGGTGCTCATCAGAGGCAGTAGCGGTGGTCTGGGCATGGATCACATGGCGTGCTCGTCTGGTAGGTTCGGCCTCTCAGCTAGGATCAGGTTTCTGTTTCGCCAGCAACTGCAGCTCCTCCAGTGGATTTACTTGTAGTCAGGCACAGTGCCTAATTTGACCAGTGGTTGCAGGTGGGGTCCACATCACTCATTATTTTGACCAGCACTTATTGGCCATGTTGGACCTGGCCACTATTTGCAGGGTTATCTCCAAACATTTTACATTCCTCCTTTTTTTCTGACCTGTTCATGTCAGTTTTATGACTCTGGGCACTTTATCATTGCTGATCAGTGCTAAAGTGCATGTGCTCTCTCCTGTAAACTTGGAAAGATTGGTTTACACCTGTTTAGCATATTTAATTAACCTGTAAGTCCCTTGTTCAGTGGTATCCTACATACTCAGGGTCTGTAAATTAAATGCTACTAGTTGGCCTGAAGAGTGAGAGAAGGAGGTTGAGATACGTCTACCGGTAAGTGGTATAGACGTGCGCCAAAGTAATATTAATATCCATACATAGCGCGGAATATGATATTTAGACCACCCGCCATGTCTTCATTGTAGGAAACTGAAAAAGAAGCAGTATGATTACCCGAGTCCCACCGTAATAGGCGGAAGAGAAAAAACAGACGCCATAAGGTAGGATGGTTGCTTAATGCAACTTTATTTTAATGAACAGTCTAATAAGGGTCCAAAATTAAGCATACTGGTGCTCTCTCTCCCTCCTACCCCTTCCCTCTTGTTGCCCTTTGTTAGGATACAACGAGAAGGAAGAATAATCTGGGTCTGGCATAATGAAAAGACAGGTATGTTGCAAGCAATGGTTAGTGTGTTCAGCTTAAACGCAAGGAAGCAGAATACAATACCAAAAACTTCCTCTTATTGTTTACAGACTCAGTGCTTATAAAATCCGGACACAGCGGTCTAGAAACCTCAGCCAAATAGCGCTTTACCACATAGGCAGGTAGGTAGCCCCATACAGCCATTGGTATAAGCTGTTTTATTCATGTAAATATCACAGACAGGTGACAGGTG
Source organism: Lissotriton helveticus (assembly GCF_964261635.1). Lineage (NCBI taxonomy): Eukaryota > Metazoa > Chordata > Amphibia > Caudata > Salamandridae > Lissotriton > Lissotriton helveticus. Next base: position 2,027,743,308 of record NC_136061.1, read on the forward strand.
TTTGTATTTTTTGTACTTTTAGATACACCCAAATGTGGAAAAGTAACATGCCCTGATGAGAGCGCACTAAGGCATAAGTATGTCTCGAAACGCGTCGGCACAGCGAGAATAACGCTGAGTTGTAATAGGCACAGCGAGAATACCGCTGAGTTGTATTAGGAATATGTTTATTGCCAGCAAGAATATCTTGGAGAATGAGTAAAACGTAAACAAGATATGAGAATATTGTCTAAGCTTATGCAGACTTGCAGTGCAATTGATTTGTCTTGCGAAAAACAATTTTTTGGTCCACATTGTATCATTGTCAGTAATTATGAACGTTGTGTGTAAAAATTTGTGAATTCATTTGTTCTATTGAATATTGTTAAGTGTATGAAATAGTGTATGTATTTGTAAATGTTTGTTGGTAAATTCTGTGTGTAAATCTGTGGAGAACAGTTGCCCCTTTATATTATATATGAATGAATTGAAATTTTGGGTACAATAAATAACCCAGCCACCAACAGAAAATAGTGTGTTTTTTCTCCTTGAAATAAATGGAATCTAAGTGATATAGGAACCTAGGTTATTGTTGTTGTTACTAGTTGGCCTGCAGCACTGCTTGCGTCACCCACAGAAGTATCCTTTTAAACCTGTCTCAGGCCGCTGCAGGACCTGCATGCACAGTTTACTACAACAGTAAGATGGCATTTAAAGTGTTTGTCAAGTCTGAAACTCCCCTTTTACTACATATAAGTTACCCCTAAGGTATACTCTAGGCAGGCCTATGGGCGGGGTACTGTGTGGGTAAGAGGTGGGACATATAGCTTTGTTGTCTGGCATGTTCTGATAATGACAAAAACGCCAATTTGGTTTCCTACTAATGTGAGGCTGCTCTTTTCATAGGTTTGCATTGGGAATTCCCTGATATGTGTTTCAGTGGTAATTTCTGAAATGAAAGGGATAGCGTGGCCATGTTTGGAATAGTGGTGATAAATCCTGCTTATTGGTGAAAGCAGATTTTAATTAAATTTCAGAAATGCCACTTTAGAAGTGGGCATTTCTGTGTGCTTATTGACTCTTTGTGCTTTGCAGCCTGACTCCAATCAATGTCTTGTTTAGACTGACAGGAGCTGGGAACGTGCATTCACTCTAGACAGTCACAAGGGGGATTGAGGTGTGTCCTGCCTTTCCTGGGTAACTCATAGCCAGGCTGAATAGAGCTGGTCTACATTTAGAGTAGTAGGAGTTGCCACCTGCACCTTAATAAGGCTGTGCCTGCCCTTTAGAATGATGTCTCTGCCTCCCTGTAGTGTGTCTGGAGTCAGAGCTGGTGACTGAATGGGGGTGTTTTTCACTCCTAAACATTTTTGAAGTGCCCCCAGAACAAAGACTTTGTGGGTATTAGTACAGACGCTGTGACCCCATGATTTTAGACACTGCATGGGACTTGTAACCAGATGCTGCTGGCTCTACAGACTGCCAAGAGGAACCTCCATTGGACTTGATTGCTTAGAGTGCTGACGTGCTGCTTGCTGGGCGGACAGAAGGACTGCCACTGTTGCTACAGAGACCCTTGTGATGACCTGCCTACACCCTGCTGTTGGTGTCATCAGTGTTCTCTAGGGAGTGGGTGATTCCTTTCATGTTTCAGCCTTAGTTCTATTTATGGCGTGTGATTCTGGAAGCAGCAGGTGTTTCTTACTTGCTGGCATCATGCATGCTGAGCTCTTCTGTGTTTGCCCTGTCAACCTTCCTTGTGTCAGGATGGTATTGGCTGCTGAAATAGAGTGTGGCACTTCAAAGCACTCAAATTCCCTTTTCTCCGTGTAACCAGTGCCACAGTGAGCTGTGCACACCCTGGTGGCTCAGCGTTTCTTGCAGTAGCGAGTAGTGCACGCTGATTCTCGGCCTGGTGCTCGCTTTGTTGGTGCCGCTTTGGCCTGGAGCAGTGTTGCTGAGCAGGAGACATAGCACAGCAACAGGAAGGAGCCTCGCTACATCTGCGTAGCCGGGACCTGCACCCGTAAGAACGTTGGGTGTTGTGGGTCCCGCCTGACAAACTGGGAGATGTCAACACCGCCTCCGAAGTGAGCCATATTGTTACAGGTTCGTCTTGCCAATTATCACCAGGCAGCAGAGTCCAGAGAGTCGGACCATCCTGATCAGCAAGAGAGCCCCAGGGAGGGAGGTTGTTGCTACTGCAAGCAGTACTGTCCTGGGCAACCATCCCGCGTGATGGGAGAAACGTGGGCGGTGGCCCCACTTTTGACAACCTCGCACAGCAGGGGACTCTGCAAGGTTTCTCAGCTTCATTGCTTTCTCTGTTGGTGCTTTCTCCCCTCCCTGTGGCAACAGTACCGTGGGGGTGCACTGCCTAAACCTCGTTAGAGGCCCCGGGGGAGTTGAACAGATTACTTGTGTTAGCTCGCGGGCCGCTGCCTTATTGTGCCCTGCTCCCCAAGGAGTCCACCTTGTGTGGGTGTCCACTCGTGTGCCACATACCTTTTGGGGGGGGGTAATTGTTTGGTGTTGGCTGTTGTGGGCCGAACCCGTCACAGGCCCCTGCTGTGGAACTGGCAACATGTTAGGAAAACTTCCTAAAACTACCATAGTCACTGTTGTAGGCAGGCAGAGCAGTGATTACTGGACTCTATGTAGGAGGCGTCCAGAGGTCTCTGTGCCTTACATAAAAGCACTGGCTACCATAATGGGTCTAATAGAAGCACATGGGCCCTGTGAACAGTGTTGTTTATGGCAACATATGGCGATATGGGTATGCTGTGTTGTGCATTGCCTAACTGCTTGATACCTATGCCCTGATGTATGCTGTTTTTCCTCGCATTCCCAGGACTGGCATAGCATGCCCAGCAGCCCTGATTTATGTATGACCTAACCTGCATTGTAGGCCCTGATGTGTTTTAATGTATGTCGTTTTTGCATTACGTTGTTAGGATAACAAGCATTATTTCAGAATTCGCCATGTGTGCGCAGGGATGGTCTTGTTATGTGGTGTTCCACTCCAAAAACAGAGTCACCCTATATGTGCCGAAAGGGACTGTTAATTAAATTAACTAAAAAATAAAGAATTCCCTTTTGTGCTGTATGTTACTTGGTCAAGCTATGATCAAACAGAGTGCACTGAACCAGAAATATAACAAGGAGTATATTAACCTAAAAAACATACATGATTCTGTTGTTTATAAAAGATTTTTTATTTTTTCTTTATTATAAAATGATACTTCAATACAGTCACAATATTTAAAGGAGATTTACATAGGTTCAAAAAGCTTTATACACATTATCCTAATTTGAAAAAATATCAATGCAATCACATTTTTTCTCGTCTATCGTCTATGATCTCTCAATGTACATACATTCCATTACAATCAAAAAACACTTTTTCTATAAAGTTTTGATACACATACAAGAATACAATGATAATATCAGTGTACATAAAAAACATAAAATGAATTCTTATCATGTACATATCTACCACATTAAAAACAGAAACTTTTGTAAAATTCTTAAGGTACTCATTGTAATTAAACTAGTGATCAAACCCCCACCTTCTCCAGGACAAATTAAAAATAAAGGTTTTCTTGGGGCATGTTTAAAACAGTAGTTAATCTGGGAAACAGAAGCAGATAAATCACCTAATTCTCTCCATATCCATCCACAGGAATGCAGTTAATACACTTGTCTGGGCAAGCTGTTTAATCCTCCATTATATGCTAAACCAGGGGTGCCATCCATAATGTATTCCTCTGCTCCCAGTACTCGGATTCAGACCGCATACAGAGTCCTAATACTATTCAAGTGCTATACACTCACTGCACATACACACTTAACATGCACATTTCTAGGGTTCATGTAATAGCAGAACTTTGCATGAGAGAGATCGTCAGACTCTAGTCTTCCTGACACAAAAAACTCTGGTCACACTTCTTATTCACAGAAACCTGGTATGGTGCAACCAACAATTTACGTTATTCATCCAGGGCCTCGACAGTAGTCCTATGCCCTTTTTAAGAGCACATTTTGTCAGCCCCTCCGGATGACAGGACAGGTCTGGTCCTCACATTACCAGGACATGCCTAGGCTTCTGTGCACATGGTAGATGTGATATCAGACCAAAATAAAAATTCCAGATATCAGTTTCACATACAGTCGGGCACACAAGGCAGGAGAACAAGCCCTTTTACCATTCCAGGGGCATGCCTGTCCCAGCAATTGCACATTATGTTCTTCATATCGAAGCTGCAGTATTTAATGAGTACACTCATTTTTTTTAACAATACAGCAGGCTTTTTTTTAATGTTTTGCTAAGCCAAAACTGTTGGATGCGCAAGTGCTTGTTGAGTATGGGGTTCAGTTGTTTAGTGAAGTAATTTCAAAATGAAAAAGATGAGCAGTGATTGCTTGAGTTAGTTAGGCTGCACTATGAAACTAATGATGAAACGTGCAATTTCACTTTTTCCACAATAGTAATAAATGTATGAATCAGTGTGTGTTTCTAAATGTGTTTCCAATAACTCATTTTATTGGTCCGTATTTTAGATAAGTATTTGAAAATTCGAACCTACTGATCCGTCACACCACATATTTATTATAACTTGCTTATTATTCGATTTGAACATGAGACAGTGTCACTCTACCATAAATACCTATCTGCACAATTTGTTTTAAAATCTCACATGGCCTAAAAAAAGTTTCGGATTTAAACTTTTAGGTTTATCATGCACCTTTGATGAAGTATGTTAACAAATATCAGTGAATCATGAGAATTCAAATCTCTAGCTTGCTCTGCGGTGCTTGCCAACATTACTTAGGGGTTTCTTTAAAGGGACAAGCTTTCATTTGTTCAGAAAACCTTTCCTGTACTAACAGAAATGAGTGATTTCTCCCTGGCAGCATACATCCGGTTAATACAGCCATACATAATTCTGCACAGCCCATACCATGTGCTTAAATTGAAAAATTCAGTGCACATAAAAAAAACATATTGCAGCAATACGCATTTGTGTTTTTAATGTTCTCATCAGTTGAATATATTAATATCTGTGTTCTCTTCTAGCATCCAATTGTGTTTCCAAATTGGCCAATTGTTCATTTCACAAGATAGAGGTGGGTGGAACTTGCAGAGTTTTTATCTGCAGAATTCAATGGAGTTACATAAGACGCGAGATGCTGATGAGTTCCACAAAGAGGCAGAATTAGGCACGCCGCGCTGCTCGGGCTGAGGTTTAGCTTCGGGAGCTTGTTCCACGCTGAAAAATCAGTATGAACACCACCACTCGGAAGGGGGCACTGCTTCCAGAGTTGATTTTCCTTCCGCTCAAGTAGATTTTCTACTCGAGCAGTAGCTTTCTGACTGTGAATGGCCGCAACCTCCCAAGTTGGGAAAACTCGCTAGGTGCCCTCCTAGCATCCGAAAATCTAGCAAGGGGCTGGCAATTCTCGCTTGCGCTCACCACCTTACCTTATTGAGCCACGCGTGAGAAAAAACTCTACCACGTGGCGGTTGAGGTCATTTGGCCAGAACTCCGCGTTAAATGCATAACGTGGAGTGGCGTAAACTTCGTCAACTCCACTGGTGGAGCAGAATTTTTGGTCCTTCCTTAGTAAAAAGACGTTGGCACTGAACATTTGTCGAGATGTGACTCAATCAATCAATCAATGGCATTTGTAAAGCGCTTGGCTACCTCTGCTGATGAGTCCTTGAGCTCAAAAGCAGAGACTAAGAATAAGCCAGATAGACCTATCTATATCTGGTTGAATAGACAGGCTTTTAGTTGTTTCCTAAAACAATACTCAGACTCAGCCACAGAGAGTTCAATAGGCAAGTTGTCCCAAAGTTTAGCCGTCAGTACCATGAAAGATCTACCACCTCGGCAGACACACGCAAATCGGGGAATGTGCATGAGTCTGAGGTGGTTATATCTTAAGGATCTCTCCTAGTGGTATTGAGTCTATTTCTCAGGTAGTAAGGCTCTTCACCCTAAAGAGCTCTGAACGCCAAGTCAAGGGCTTTAAAGTTGATTCTTTTTTCAACAAGTTGCCAATGAAGCTGTTTGAGGTAAGCGAGATATGTTGGCAGAAAGGGACCCGCCGAATTAACCTGGCAGCCGCATTCTGTATGATCTCAAGTCCATGGATCAGGTAAGCAAGAAGACCCAAATAAAGGCTGTTAGCATAATCCAGACATGATATCACAAAGTCATAGATTACAGTTTTTTTGTGTCTCTTCTGGGATAAGTTGTAGCAGCTTTCTCCATGACTTAATCTTTTTATGTACTAGACATCCATAACAACATATATATTTAGGAATATTTTATCTTTCTCATTGTTGAAACATGAATGTACAGCGATGGAGTTGAGATTTTTATATGGCCAAGGTAGCTCATTTCTTCTGTAGGAAAAACTAATATGAAGGGTCATCACCAGGGAAGGGTAATACTGGGATGCAGTAACTAGCATAATTTGTTCAATAAGTAGAGGTCATCCACAGGTTGTCTGTTTTTCGTAATACACTTCACTGAAATTACATCCACGAGGCACAGCAACAGCCTTCCAACCGTTATCTCGGGCTGACCATGACAAAGAGTTTGGAATTTACTGAGTCTCCTAAAAAGCACCATAGACTACTGCCTGTATCATCTCCATCATCTGTCCGGAACCAGCATCACTGCCTCCCAGAGTTAAGCTGAGTGGAGTTGAAAATACAGTGCATGGAACATCAAAATGAATACAATCACAGCCCCTTCAGCTAGACATGAAACTTTACAGTGAGATGCCGGTGCTCAAAAGATGTTTACTTAATATTTGAATTAAGTGTATCAAGGTGGATACGACTGAGGCTCTGCAATTGTAAACCTATGGGTACTTCCACTTCTACTTCTACATGAAGCTGGCCAGGCGAACTGCCAATTTGGGGTGCATCTCCATTCCGACCAAATGGTAGATGACCTCCTTGGTACCCTCCACTATTAAACAGAATAGTACATTTGATGATAATTCACATAAGTCACACCATTATTTGCTTCAGTGACAGAGGTTTCCCTTAGGGTGTTATGAACGTAGGAATATAGAAGAAAAGGCTCGCAGTTTTAACATCTGATTCACGTAAACCGTGAGCTGGCATAGATTGTGATAGTTCCTATTACTGGGTGAGTGGATATGATATTAAACGTCCAATACTGGAGCAGGTGCAATTGGATATTTTTTCCAGAGCAAAAACGTGCTGCCTTTCAACTTATTTCCGATGAGTTCAACAGCTTTTCCCCCACAAAAAAATGACACATCGTGAACTAAATTAGTCAGGCAAGTTTTTACTGGGCATAAAATAACCCTCTCTTCTCCTTCATATGTGTGATAAAGTGTTCTAATAACATTTATATATTTTATTCACGTTTCCTGCATTACCAGGCATTATTCTTGTAGGAAGGATTTGGTTCTCCTTTTACACTTTTTAACTTTCTTCTGTTATGCAATGCAATAATGAATTGAAAAACAAAAATACACCTTGTGCATACATTATTTATTATTTTTCTTAAGAACATGCCATGCCACATTCCTATATAGGAAAACGGGCATACAGGAAAAAGCAGGGGAAACTATGCCACCAAAGCATGTCACACTCTTGCTGGTCCTTTAATCAGTACTTCTCCCCCTGAAAAAGTTAGTGATATTTGTTAAACCAAGCCCTTTTTGGTCATCCCAAAATGTTTGCCTTCCATTGCTAAACCCAGTTTTGTTGGCATTAGGACTTTGTACACTTGTTCCCTGCTAACCATTGGTAAACTGTTTGTGCTCTCTCTAAAACATGTGACTATTGACTTATACCATATTGATACATTTCATTTAATTGTACATTCCTAGTAAATGATACTACATGTACCCAGCGCCTGTAAATTAAACATTACTAGTGGGCCTGCAGCACTGATTGTGCCAGCCTCTTAAGTAACCTTTTAACACATGGCTCAAACCTGCCACTGCAGTCCGTATTGGAGATTTAAACTACCATTTCTACATGACAGAATAAACCTTTTGCCTGGGCTAAGCCTTCCTTTTTAGGTCTCGCTGATCCAGCGCGCATGCGCTGTCAGGGAGACATTTAGTAAGCCGCTTTTGGAAGTGCTTCCAAAGCGGCAAAAAGAGGCGACCAGCTTACCTGCACACACACAAGCACGCGCTTATTATTATTATTGTATTTCGTGGCTGGGCCACGCAGCCAATGCTTGTTTGGGGGTGGCGGCGAGCAGGAGCTCAAGGTAAGTTTTGTTTTTTCTCTATTCTCCCTCGCCGGCCTCGCTAAACGCCCCCCGCTCGTTGTCGTCTGTCACCCCCCCCTTACTTGTCATGGTGTTTCACCCACACCCCACCCCACCATACCATTTCCTGCTCTTAACGGCACTGGGCGGTAAAGTAAGGCTGGTGCAGCTTGTGCACGCCTCAGTGTTTGCTGCTGCCTTAGTCTACTATCGTTCCCTGGACCCCTCCGCCAGCCGGTCAGAACCACTAGAACCCATTAACTGCCTTTACCCTCCAAGGAGTGAAGGCCATAAGCCATTTTAGAAAACCATTACTGCTAGCTCACCGCCATGTTTCCCAGCAAGCTGACCTATGTGTGACTGGGTAACTAGAGCTTCCAGAGCTTACATGGCATACAAATATATTTTCAGAATCTAAGCTCCACACAAGCCCCAGTGCTGATTACAACACATCAGTTGTGTGCTGCAGCTACCTGCAGTTATCCACAGTCTTGTAGTCGATCTGTTAGCATTCTCATGCCCCCCGTAGTATTAGGCAGTGGAAACCTACTAGGGAAGGTGAGGTGGTGCTTACACTTCAGACTTTTTTATTCTTTTTTCGGACGATTCTTGGGTTGAAATGTGTGGTTGAGAGGCCTTTATATCTGGTTCCTCTATTGCTCTGTAGACATTATTTTCAGAGTGGCTTGAAGGTAACGGTTATTGAGATCTGGAGTGCTTTAGCATTAGTGGCTCTAGCAGTAAGGTAGAGCCCAGCCCGTTCCTGTAGAAGCGGCCTATCTACGATTGGGTGTGGCTTGTTGTGTATGCATGTGAATTGGCACTTGTGTACCCAAATGTAAATCTTGATTGTATTTATCATCTACACACACTATAGTGCACAAAAATAGCGTTAGTAGCCATGAGTGAGTCTATATTATGTGACATCTTCACTAAACTGTTTAAGTTAGGTACTTTTACATTATGTGTTCCAAGCCAAGCAGGATTTATGTTTGATTGAAAAATGCCTTTTGTTGAACGCCTGACTTGCTTCTCGTTACAGTCCTTCATTAGTTTTGATAAAAATATTCAGTTGCCCACCCAATTCTTTTGAAACTGTTGATGGTATTGTTGAAAAAAGGCCAATACCGTAAGCTGTCAAATTTGCCTCTTCACGTGGAACTTTGATTGAAAATGTAATTATGAATTCTTGAACGCTAGCTCCAGACTATTTCACTTATTTGTCGAATCCTGATGTTCTGGGCTTCAACTGGCACAACCCGCAAGAATACTACATCTTTGGCTGCTAATGACAAAGATATTTTATTCTTGCACCTAGTTATGCATTGAGATTTGCGATGACGTGTAAGAGTACTTTACATCTTCTCTGCCCATTGGAATCTGTACTGAGGTACAGATGTTGTTTGCAATCCTTGGACACCTTTCCTTTCAGTGTGTAATGTGGCCTTGTGCATTGGGATGGTGTTTGAGAAGCGGATTAGAGAGGACATTGTAGTGAAGTATCCTTCTGTTGGGACTCTGCAAGGTAATGGACCTCTGCACCCCATCCATAAGTGTCCCAGCTGCAGTTATATCTTAAAACTTGGTACCGGTCAAGGGCGAACATGGATCATTCTTGTGCGCCATGACTTAAGTCTGTCTCACAGATTGTGGTTTTGCTAGACTAGGAGTGTGTTCAGAGCGATAGCCTGGTAGTGGTAAAGGGTTGCTGCTCTTGTCCAGAGTTAAGTAACATTGTATTGTAATGTAGTGTAATTGCATTTGTATAGCGCTTACTACCACAAATGAGGTGTCGAAGCGCTTAACATGAGCGCAGTGGTGGCAATATACAGTTTTTTTGGTGTCGCTTGTTAGAGCAGATGTCACCAGGCAATTATATGAGCACCACAAGAGAGGTGATCTGGCTCTGCGCACATGTTGGGAGCGGAAGTACATTTTTTGGTTGGGCAGAAGTTGTGGGTGTCCACCAAAAAGTGCTTGCCCTCCACCCAGCTGTGATCATTTTATTTATGCAGTTGCCCGAGCTTGAATTTCAGAAGTACACACATGCCACTGTCAAGATAGTTAAGTGGTTTAGATAACTAGATCATTTACATGTTGTTCTCTGGCAGCAGCAGAGATGCAAGGAGGGTCGTCATTAACCTAAATTAATTACTAGGTATTCCTTGACAGTGCAACTGTCATCTGACCATTTTACCTACACCAATATTACTCTACAGTTCTTTGCTTCAGCACAAATACATACCCATTTCAATGCTGTCTACTTGTAATGCTTCACATCACTATACAGCATTCAGCCAGACCTATTTGCATTGCCAATGCTTGTTGTGACAAGTGAACCATAATCTTCACAAAAGTTATTTACAAAAGTTCAAGCTATTGCCATTATGAATTACAATAACTTTTACTTAAGTATTAATTATTTAAAAAATGAAAAGCCATAGTTATTTGTAATATCAATACATCTAAGTCACGTAAATACAACACATATTGCATTACAAATGCTATAGGTGTCACATTTGCGAAAGTTATAACTATTGGCATTGTAAATGACAAAGCTATTAATTTAGCTATTTTTAAAACCAATACATAAATAAAAAATGTGTAATTTACAATACCAATAGCTCAAACTTTCCTAATGCGAGACCTATTGCATTGCAAATGCTTGTTAATACTTATAAGTCACCCCCAAAGTAGGCCCTAAAGGCTCATAGGGCAAGGTGCATTGTATGTAAAATGCAGGACATGTGTACCTAGGTTTTACATATCCTGGCATTGAAAAACTCCGAAATTAGTTTTCCAATTTTTCAACGCCTCTCTCTCCCACTGACTAACACTGGGTTGCCTCATTACATTTAATGAGTACATACCTTAGGCTGAGAACAGATAGGGATATACTGCTTGCACTCCAATTAATTATAATTAAAAATCCTCTTTAATGTCAAAGCCAGATTTTCTGTTACAATTGCAAAAATACCACTTTTAGAAAGTTAGCATTTTCTTTTCTTAACAAACTGTGCCTTCTGCCAATGTCCTTGACGTCATGACTGTGAGTGGCTTCGCTGTTGTGGTCTGTGTATTCCTTCCAGACAGTGACACAAAAAAGGCATAGGTGTGGATAGGATGGGCCTTCATGGTAGGATGACTGGGAAGGGGCTGTACCCAGCCCCATCTACAATTCAAAGGTCTGTGCTTACAGCACACACAAAGGAACCTGACACCAGGCCGGTCCTGCCTTTTGTCACACAAGACAGTTTGGGGCCTTGACAGGGGAACCTGAACAAGGTGTGGGGGTAAGACAGGGAATCATCCCACACAAAGGCTGGCACCAGCTACAAATATTTGACCTCTAGTACCACACATTCAGAACACTCCTGGACCTGTGGAAGTTACAGACGTAGGACTGCCCTGCTGTCAGAGGCTGCCCTGCTGCTTGAAGGAATGCCTTGCTGATTTAGAAGGAAGAGTGCAGATCCTTGCCTTCATCTTAGGCTACTCAGAGTGACTCCAAGGCTCAGTTGCTGACCTCATGTGTGAGTTATAGGGACACAACAAACTTTCAATGGTCTCTTTGCATCTGTCCATCTGACCTGCTGCAAATAAACCTGCCTGGGCTTGCAAATAGACCTGCCTGAGCCCTGCTGCTGGGGTGAGTGAGACGCAATCCAATGCAGGACCTCATATCCCAGCACCTCACACTGCAGCCACAAATATCTCCGACCCGGTGGCTTCATCACAACCAACGCAGCATGATGCAAGACGTTACATCTCCATGCCAAGGACCTAAAGGTGCAACTCTCAGTGGGTCGAGCATGGTCCTTGTAGGAAATTGGGTTACTGGCTGATTGGGCTGAAAGTGAAAACCTACTTAGGCAGCAGCCACAATTGTCTGTTAGGGTAAAGGCACCAACAACCCCAAATTAACCTGTGCTTAACCCAATGCTAGTAAGGCACAAAAGCAGTCAACGAGCTGACCCAGGCTCCCCAAACCTTTGCTCCAGTTTCAACAGGGTTAGCTTAGCTTTGGGTGTCATATATTTGCGCTGTTAACAAGTGGCAAATATTTTATTGCATTTAGTGCTCTTAGTGTCTGACTACGGTGCCAAGGTGTATTCTGTTAAAAGTTAGGGCTGGATATATCACGTGGACAGCTGCTCCTCACTACGCATCCTCTGTGTGTTCACACTCAGTTGTATGAAACTGGCACTGAATAAGGGACATGATCACAAATTCAAACCGAGGCAAGTTAAAAAAATTGTAGGAACTATAAATATGGCTGTTGTCCTCCTCATTTCGACCTATATGTTTCCTCCTGGCCATGCAGCTCTGTTCTCAGACAGTTGCGAATGAGTATGGCTCTTTAAAACGAGTGCCCACTCTTAAAAGGTCTGCACTCAGGATCCGAATAAAACAGCAAATATGCAGCAGTCGCTTACAGTGTGCTACACAAAACATAGTGAGCAGAGAGCAATTGGGAGGGATTAAAACACGGCATACAAATGTGGGTTTGATGAAGCATTTGACGCTGAACTTGCTATTAAGTGAAGTAAGCACACTAACAGCAATATGCTTCCTATCCTGATAACTCCCTGATATTTTACATATATTTCTCAAAAATGATAAACTGTTCTTATTTTGTGAAAAAGTAAAAGCCAGGGCCCTTCTCAGGACACCACTGCTGCTTACACCACCCATTGCCCCTAATTCAGGTCACCCAAAGCTAAAGGAGTGGCACGGGAAACAGGTAATATTCATTTTCTAAGGTATATTGAAATATTAAATACTGTTGTTGCGCTCAAGTCAAAATCAGACAGGCAGGTAGGTGGTGGTGGTCTGTCAGCGCTGGTGTTGAGGATTAGGTGCCAGTGCCTAGCACCGGAAAACACTGTCTCAAATTAAACGCTGACTTTAAAGTTTTATTAACAGTAGCACAAACACTACAAGATCAATGGCAACAGTTTATTTCAAAAGACGTCAATATGTCCCCCAAGCTTTTCAAAGAGATGCAGTCATTCTGTTCCCCATTTATCAGCAAATGAAATAGATAGAGCAGGGCCAAACTAGGTACAAGAGGACTGGAACCAGGCCAGATTTTTCAGGATAATCACACGGGATACTTTTACACATTATGAGTCGTACTCATTTAGATAGTCAATTGATATCCTGAAAATCTGGCATGGCTCAGTCTCAGCTGAACTTACGTTGGACATCCTGGAAAAGGTTAATTCAGTGAGTTAAGGACAGGATGAGTAGGTTTTATAAATGAAAATTACTTCTCCCAAGGAAGACAAATATAGAGATTGTGCCTCATCCCATTAAAGAGAAGACAGTGTTCCTTCTTACGTATCTCCATGAGAGGAAGATTTAAGTAGATTATTTTGGAACTGTAAACAACTTGAAAGAGATATGATCATTGTCATTTCTCCTGAAAGATCTGTAATGCTCTGGCTGGTGTTGTAAAAATATATATTTTCTAAAGTTTGAAACACTGAACTCATCACTTATTCTGAAATACTAGTACATCTGTAAGCTTTAACGTTTCTATTTAAATCAGCATATCATTTTCTAAATAGTTTTTTGTGTTTGGATTTTCCTTGGTCACTATCAAATATTATTCAAACTCTTCTGAAAGACTTGCAGTTTTGTTGTGATTTATGATAAAATTGTGCATATGTAGAGCTTGATCTTGTAACAATGAATAGAAAATAGAAATATTATCAACATAGTTTACTAATGCAAAGAGAAGACTGAACACATTTTCAGCTATTTAGGAAGGCGGGAACAAGTGAGAGCATTTAAAAGACATGCGTCTCTTCTGTTGAAGGATTTTGTATCAATTGTCAGCTCTCGGTTACCTGATCCAATGAGGTTTGACCCCTGTATATCAAACAGTGCTGTGTCCCTGTAGCTCCCGGTATACTTGCATTGGACATTGGTGTTATGTTAAAATGAGATGGGTTTCACATCTAATTAAAAAGCCTTTATTCAACCACTAATAATAATCTGCTATTAGATGTGGTCTCATTGTCTCATTGGCCGACAATGACCCTATCTGCAACCCCACCTATTAAAAAAATATACAATAGCTGACTCCTATGTTTCTCAATATCTATGACAAAAACGCAAAATCTAAACCCAATAGAAAATCTATGTCTGTCCGTTTTAAGGCTCTCTTGCTGCTGAACTCAAAACACTGTCAGTCGTGCTACATAGCGTTGCCATATAATGCAGCAATGAATAAAGCTCAGTCGTAGACATGTAATCAGACAGAAGAAATTATTTAGTAATTTGAAAAGAGTGAGATAATGGACTGCAAGAGAATGTGAACTCTCATTAATTAATGGGAGTTTATGCCTAATGTTCGCAATGCAGAAGTGTTTTGACATGTTTCTCAAAAGATAGTCATAACTGCTGTGGTTAAGACAAGTTAACATATTTCACTCTTTGCAATGGGCACTACAACTACCTAGGTCCTCTTATCACTGTGGTCATTCATCAAAAGGTTCCGCAAAATTGAATTTGATATGTTTTGGGACTGTCCATTTTCTAGAACTGCAGAAAATGCTATGGCTTGTAATGAATGTGGCGGCTTGTATGCAGGGCTGTACCTCTCACTTCCCGCACAAGCCTTCCATTACCTATGATCTGCAGAGAAATCCTAGATCTGAGTGAAATTTGCCTCTCTCACCTTTAAAGATCTTTAATGAGCTATGGGGGTCATTAGCATGGCGGGCACGACCAGCGGTGGCGATCCGCCCGTCAGAACACCACGCCGGATGGCCTATTACCACCCGCCACATTAGCATGGCAGGGGTACCGCGGCGAATGGAAAGACCGTCCGCTGCTTTTCCGCCGGTAGGCATTCGTCCTGATTGCCTACCGGGCGGAATGTGCCTAGCAGGCACCACCATCTAGATTATGATGTGGCATTTTCAATGCCTTTCCATGGCGGAAACTCTGCCATGGAAAGGCATGCAGAGTTTTCTTCGGGGCTCGTTGCGGGCCCCCAGGGGAGTGGGGTGGGGGTGGGGGGCTGCACTTGGGGTTGTACCCATGGTACCCCCCAACATTGGCATACAGAAGGTGGCAGGCACCGCACCGTGCATATATTGCATTGTGGCGGGTGCTGCTTACAGTGGTGGCATCCTAATTGCCAGTGCGGGACCGATGCACCACTGGCAGCTGGTTCCAGCACCGCTATGGTTGCAGGCGGACTGAAGTCCGCGCGCCATCCTAATGGGCCCCTAAGAACTTAGAATGTTGATTATCCTTATCAATTAACACATTTGTTTTCGATTCCCACAGATACTAGTAGCTCACTTTGCCAGGGTTTACTGTTATAGTTTTAGATGGCGAGGCCTTTTCATGTTCTGTTCAAAGGTTGAGATTGTTTCCCAAAATAAGTCAGCTCCGAATCCTATCCTATGGCTACTCTCACTGTTTTGGAAGGCATATCGTTTCCTGTTGGCCTCTTCTTATGGGTATTCATTTGAGGGTTTGGTTAAAGCATGGTATTTTTCAGAAATATATTAGTTTTGAATTATGATTATAAAGTATTTTGATGATTCTTTATAAAGGTCGCCAATTACATTTAAACTCACCCTAGGAAAACGCTAGTTTATTTTGTACCTTAGATGCAAATATAACAGCTTTTGGGGCCAAAGTAATACTAACTAGTGCTAATGAAGACCAACAAGTTCTAAATATTATACCTTAGATCAGTGGTCCCCAAAACACTTTTACAATGAGAAACTTTTGCGAACAGTCTTTAATGGTCATGAGGACGGGTGATTTTGTAATGTAACTAAAGCATTGTGTGATAGCGCATTGTCTTTTACAGAAAGTACATTTTCCATTTAAATAGTCACTAACTTTTCACAGACACACAGTTTTACTAATAATACTATACAGCACACAGCACTCAAATGATAATGTGTTGAAATCGAGGTTCTGTGTGGATTTATCATTTGTGCATCACAAATCATATGGCTTTATTTATTTTGATCCTAATAAAATCTCTGTTTCCAGCACACTTCAGAATCACAAAAAAACATATGGTGCCTCATTTTTGCTTTCCTAACTATTGAATGCTTTCAGTTCATTTACTGGTATACATTTTATATGTTGCAAAACAACGCATCCTTAGAGTATCACATAATTCACTTTGAAAACTCCTATCACTGCAGTCAGAGAAAGAAAAGAAAACACCAATCCTGTGTTAAATGAATAAGCAGTAGCTACTTGTCAGAAGGCATGGCCTGACATTGATGTATGTCGTTGAAGCACTGCAAATGTGTCAAACACAGAATTTAAAGGCTATTTAACTTTCCCGGCTCACCAAAAAATCGGTTCGAAAGTTTGGGAAACACTGCCTTAGATGCTAGAGCCAGGGACGCTCTTGTCGTCCTTGTATCTTTAGAATGTAACTCTTTTAAAACCAATATTTCAGATTCGGATTCTGTATTCTACCCTAAGTGCATTAACATGTTCAGCATTATAATTTGTTTTCATGCTAAATAATTATGCACTATTTAGTGGAATTAATTAAAATTGATGAATCAAATGTATGGGAAAAACAAGTTTAAGGACAATCCAGAAAGAATATTGTGGGAAAAACTAAATGTAATCACATAATCGGGTGTACAAGTATATATTAAATAATATTAATTGCTTATATATGTTGCCATGCAATTTAACCAAGAAACGCATAGTATATTAAAACCAATATTATTATTAAAGTGTCATAAGAATATATGACTGTAGTCAAAGTCCCATCACATTCACAAGGGGAGCCTTGACCACCCTAGATTTTCATGGAGTCACTCGGGGTCGAAATACCATATAGGACAATATGGCAGTGTTAGAAAGGCTGTTCTAACAGGTCACTGTATAGGCTCTTTTTGGGCTGCATGGGCCTGTTTACGGTCTGGTGGGCAGGTTTTTACTGTTGATTTTCTTGATATTACCACACGCATTGCTTATAGCTGGCACACATTCATGCAGTCTTCCATACCTTGCAAAATTCCTACAGAGCATGTATTTATAAATTCAGAACTGCCCTGATTTGAAAATGTAGGCCACGTTTGCACTCCCTGATTCACTAAAGGGGGGGCCACTTTTAATATTATCTCTGGGCCTATTTACTGTCCTGGTCCGTTGCTAGAGCCACATGTGATAGAGAGGGCTTCATGGCCGCCACATGAAAAAGTTTCATGTAAAGATGTAAGAAAACTGGAATCTGAGAAAAAAAACGCTACATGTTGATATTAAAAGCTAAGGGAAGAAATTGACACACATGTGATAATATGCTTGGACGTAACCCAACCCTGCTCAGCTTAGTGACTAGTTACCAAAGCATCTCTGTATGCCTACACCTCTTCCTGCCCATCCATCTCTCTTTCTGACCATTGACACACCTTGTTAGGTATATATTTACCCTCTCATGATCTACTAACTAACCTGCCATATGATTTTGTCCTTTTTAGGTCTGGGCTAGTAACGCGCGAAGCGCGTTCTCGCCAGAGAACTATACCTGTCGTCTCAGCCGATAACGAGCTGGAATGTGGCTACGTTCTCTATGGCAGCGTCGGATTACGACGAGCGCCTTCGGATTGGGTCGCGCGCGTGAGCTTGTAACGTAGACAGCTCATGCGCGCGAACCAATCCCAATGCACGCGTCGGAATCTTCCTCTGCCATGATAGGCTTTAAGTTTTAAAGGCTTTAAGTTTCGGTTTTGGTCAGCGTGCGTGGGAAGGGCAGCGGGGAGCAGGGGGAGTCTGCAGAGGGGCGCACGGCGCCGATAAGCAGGCAGGCGTTGAAAATAGCTCGTAGCGAGAGGTACACTGTGATTTCACCGGAATGAAAAGGTTGAAAAGCACATCTGACTGAGACCGGGGTTTGTGTCTGCCTACATGTTAGTTATATTGAGTGCTGAATTTATTTGTTACTCCTGCTTCCGCTCATTCCGCTCTCTCGCCCTGGCGTCGCATATGTGGTATGGCTGTTTTCACAATAGCGATCGCTTTTTTATGTTTATGATTTAATGCGATTGTATATAGCGCAAACTTTACCCAAAGGTATTGCTCTCTTTAAATGCTGCTGGAAGACTGAATCATTTTGACATTGACATGTAGGGCCTCTTTCTCCCTCTTCAGTCTTATCAGCATCAATGGCTCCGCATTCCCAAAGTTAACACTCTGTTCCATCAGTTGCACTATTTACATATCCTCAAAGCTTCCCCAAAACACATCAAGGCCTGGGTCACATTGACTGAACAACACCGGGTGCTTTGTCATCTGCTATGGTTGACCTGCCAAGCCACCAAGCACAGAGAAACAGCTCATATGACGATGGCAGCATCAACACCGGGTGCTCATTTACGGGCAGTTATCTCTAGCTGCCCTGAAGTACCACCAGGCACACTTCACAGTCAGGACAAATAAATGACTAATTTTGCCTCAGCATCTAAGCTCTCAGGAATGGTCTTTAAAGACCCAGATATAACTAGCCGTCAGGATTACAGGGCCTTCGTCTGTGCTGGATCTGCCTGGCTCCTTTGTTTGTCGCTGTGAAGTATGAGATCTTAGAAGGTCTTGCTGCTTAACCTTCTTTTCTTTTAGTGTAGGTAAACCATTTTTGTAATATAATAAGAGCCACTTATGTCCAATATAAATATTCTTGAGCTACTAATATTTCTAGTGTTATAATAGTGACCATATATAGCAAGATTGCACAAGTGACCACCCCATGTAATATTATCAGCAGTTATCACTTCAGTTTGTCAGGCACGTTTGCCAGCAGTGGTATAAACAAGCATTTGCAATGCAACAGGTCTCGCATTTACGCGAGTTTGAGCTATTGACATTGTAAATGACAATGGCTTTTATTTATGTTTGGGTTCTTGAAGCATAAATAAAACACATTGTCATTAACAATGCCAAGAGCTCAAACTCGCGCAAATGCCGAGACCTATTGCATTGCAAATGCTTGTTGAATTCGCAGCCCGTCAGAACATTCCACATTGTAGAGTGGTGGTGAGGCTGGGGAAGGGGAAACTCTACTAACGGTAGGGATATGTAGGAAGCATAAGTTAGGTAGTGCATATCTAAGATGTATTGCTTTGTAGAAGTTTCATATTGCACCATATGGGGTATACGTATATTGACAGTTCTTTTTAATACTATAATGTAAAATGGACATAAACATTACATGAAAAATGCATATTATGGTACATGAAAAAAGGAGTCGCCAGGAAGTACTATTAGCTTCCCAAGATATTATATTGAATCTTTCAAGTGTAACCATAAGTGATTTAATAAAATCTCATTGCAGCGAAAGTTGAGGGATGGGGACTTTTCCAAAGAATTGCATTGCAAACCAGTAGTGGTCCACTATATTTTTTATCTGCAAAATATGCCTGTTAAATGGAAAACAATCTGGGTGAAATGTACAGGCTGAACAGCTGATCTTGATTTGCAGACGTAAAATTTTCATTCACCTTTTGCTTGCTCGTTTACCATGCAGTCGGAATTGTCAAACACTTTGATGGATTTAATTTGTCACAACATTTGTAAATGAGTATTTGGAGTTCCTTGAGCCTGCATCCTCCCCTCTTTGGAGAAATGTGAATCTACAAAAGAGTAAGTTACGGCACCGCAGCGAGGCGAAAAATAAGAACATTCTTTATGTGACTTCAGCAACAGTAAAATATTACAATTTTTGCTTGGTGAACCCTGAAATCATTAACTTTAAGTATGGAAGAACGACCCAGCCTTTGAAGGGTAAGTCTCCTATATATTGGAAACCCCAGACCCTTGACTCCAATAATACCTACTTCTTTCAGTTTCAAGTGAGTTAATTGGCTTTATAGTCTGTGGTGCACACAGAGGTCACAATTGTCACTTGCTACGTTCCATCCTTCTTTTACAGATTGCAGAATACTTCAGCACCTTTATGACTCCCCATCAACTAAACATGTAAGAGGAATGCTAGTCAGCGTGCACTTGTATGTGAACTCACTACCTGCGTACTTTTATATGAAAAAGCACTGGGGGAGTATAAGGTAACACGAGTCAGAAAATGCAGCGCCTGTGTGGGTATACACACTTAATGACTGGGATGCAAGCTACTAAAGCATTTTTCTAAATCTTTTGTTCTGATTGCCTGAAAATACGTATGTCTGAGAATGCATCCATTTTTTTCTACTCATGTTCTGCAAGTGAGATCTCACACGTTTCCATTCTATGACATTGAAACTAGTTTCAGTGCTGACATCCGTATTCAAATTGGAAGCATTGGCAGAAGAGTTTACAGCTGACAACAAACAAAGTAATCTCATACATTCTTTAGCCACTCTGTGTGCACCATATATGTTCAGTGGAGCATATAAGAACAAGTTATGTACCTTCGGTAACAAATTATCTCTATCTATCTGCAGATTCCTTACCTTTGCATTTCCCAGGCGTCAGGCTGGATCCCCAAACTTTTGCTAAGCAATAACCCTTGCTCGCTATGCCAGAAGTGTAGAGCCATGAAGTAACTGACGTAAGCATGTAAACTAGGGCCCTGAAAAAAAGGGAACAACACTAGCCCTACAATATCAGTCCGAAAAGTGGAGAGGCATGGGTGGGTCTGTAAGGAATCTGGAGCTAAATAGAGTCTCTACCAGATAATGTGTTACAGAAGGTAAGTAACTTGTTCATCTGATAGAGACTTCTAGCTGTAGATTCCTCCCCATTGAATCAAATACCCGAGCCATACAATCCCGGCGGTGGGTTCAGACACACAACTTAGAATAACAAGTCTTGTAGGACTCAACGGGATGGCAAAATGTCCATCCGGGTGCGTTTGCCCATCAAGGCAATAATGTTTTGCAAACGTGTGCAAAGATGCCCACATCGCTGCCTGACAGATGTCTTGGACTGGGCCCCCCGGAGCCAAGGCTGTAGTCGCATCCTTTCCCCTGGTGAGATGGGCTCTTAATCGCTCAGGGGGCTGTTTCTTTGCCAAGTCATAACAAATCTTGATGCAGAGAACAACCCAGCGAGAGATGGCAATTTTCTGCACTGCCCTTTGCTTCTTTGCTCCCACGTACCCCACAAAGAGTTAGTCATCCACCCGGAACTCTTTTGTGCAGTCAAGGTAGAACGACCATGCTCTTTTCGGGTCCAGTCATTGGAGACACTCCTCTTCATTAGAGGGATGCGGAGGTGCATAAAAGGTGGGCAAAGTGATGGACTGACACAGGAGAAATTGGGTCACAACCTTTGGCAAAAAGGATACCCTGGTGCGAAGCACCACCTTGACCGGAAAGGACATAAGATAAGGAGGCGAGCTGGATAACACCTGCAACTCACTCACACTATGGGCAATGTAATCGCCACTAAGAAGACTGTTTTGATGGTCAACAACCAGAGGGGACAATTGTGCAAAGGCGCAAAGGGTACACTTCAGATAAGTGAGGACCAAATTAAGGTCTCACTGCGGCATGACAAAGGGTGTGGGTGGAAACAAGTGAGCCAGCCCTTTTAGAAATCTAATTACATAAGGCGACTTGAAGAGAAAAGGCTTGTCTGGTAGCCGCAATAAAGCAGACAGAACCGATAGGTAACCCTGGAGAGTTCCCAAGGCAGAGCCCTGCTGGGCAAGGGTTAAAATGAATAAGAGGACAGTAGAAAGAGAAGCACAAAGAGGGCTAATGGATTTTTCTGTACAGTATAATGCAAATTGCTGCCAACGGCAGGCATATACCATCTTTATAGTGGAGGGCTGCCTGGCCGCCAGAATAACATTGCAGACTTTGGGAGGAAGGTCAAAGGCTATCAACTGTTGCCGGTCAATCTCCAAGCATGGAGGCATAGAGTTGACAGGTTCGGGTGGAGAACCCTCCCCTGCTGCTGCGACAGAACATCCTCCCGAAGGGGCAGGCTGATCGGGGATTGACACTCATTCTCAGAAGCTCTGGATACCAGACTCTCCTTGTCCAGTCCGGAGCCACAAGAATGACTTGAGCCTGGTCGCTTCTGATCTTCTTCAGAACCCTGGGTAAGAGTGGTATGGGCAGAAAGGAGTACAACAGGCCTGAGTTTTACTCATGACGAAAAGTGTCGCTGAGCGATGGCTACCTTGGAAACTCCAGCACACAGTACTGCTGACACTGTGCTTTCTCTGCGGAGGCAAACAAATCTAACCAAGGTTTTTCTCACTGCTGAAAGAGAGCTTGCGCCACCTTTGACTGGAGACACCACTCGTGATCCGATAGGCATCGACGGCTGAGTTTGTCCGCCCTAGCGTTCAGAGAGCCTGACAGGTGTTAAACCACCAGGGTTACGTCCTACTGTTCCCGCATGTCCAGAGATGCAGGGCCTCTCGACATAGGGTCCACGACCCCACCACGCCCTGCTTGTTCCAGTACCACAAGGCAGTGGTGTTGTCCGTGAACACCTGCACTAACTTCCCCTTGACAGAGGGAAGAAATGCTTTCAATGCCAACCGAATTGCTCAGAGCTCCAACAAATTTATGTGAAGCTCCGACTCCACCGGAGACCAGTGTCCCCTGATCTCCATCTCTCCCAGATGGCTGCCCCATCCCAGAAGTGACGCATCTGTTATGACTGTGAGATCTGGTTGGGGAAGGGAGAGGGGTCTGCCGTTGATCCAATCACGGTTCATCAACCGCCACTGCAGATCTTTCTTAGTTCCTTCCGCGATCTGAACCATGCAGTTGAGATTTCCCAGATGCTGTGCCCATTGGAACTTCAAGTCCCACTGCAAATCACTTGTACGCCATCGTGCGTGTCTTACTAACAGGATGCAGGAGGGCATGAGACCCAACAACCTCACAGTCAGTCTCATCGAAATCCAGGATAGAGTCTGAAATATCGGAATCATAGCCTGAATATCCTGGACTCGCTACTCAGGAGGATAAGCCCGAAACTGCTGAGTCCAGAACAGCTCCGATGAAAGGGAGCGTATGAGAAGGAGTGAGGTGTGACTTTGGCACGTTTTTAGAGAACCCCAGCGAATGCAGGAGGTTTGCCATAGTCTGAAGGTGGGAGTCTACTGGCTAGGACTAGGACGCCCCCAACAGCTAGTCGTCGAGGTGGGGGAAGACCGACACCCCTAACCTGTGCAGATGAGCTGCGACCACCGACATCACCTTTTGTGAACACCCGAGGGGCACTGGTAAGGCCGAAGGTGAGCACGGTAAATTGAAAGTGCTTGTGGCCTACCTTGAACCACAGGTAACACCTGCTGCCCTGCAGGATGGCAATGTGAAACTATGCATCCTGCAGGTCCAATGCTACCATCCAGTCTTCCTGGTCTAGGGCAGACAAGGCCGGAGCCAGAGTTAGCATTTTGAATTTTTTCTTTTTGAGGAAGAGATTGACGGTCCAAAGATCTTGTTTGGAATCAGAAAGTAGCCAGAATAACAGCCAATACCTACTTCTGAAACTGGGACCATTACTATAGCTTCCTTGACTAAAAGAGCCGTAAATTCCTCTTGGAGCAACTTTAAATGATCCTCTGTCAGCCGTTCCTGACTTGGCAGAATAATTGGGGTGTAAAGAAGGGAAAGGTAGAGAATAGCCCTCCTGAACAATCTGCAAGATCCACTTGTCCGATGTTATGGATCTCTTGTGGGGGAGATGAAGAAGTCTCCCACCAACTGGAGTGGTGTGGTCCTACCGAATCAGCCTAGGAGTGCTTGGAGGCAGCGGCTGCTGGAGGCAATGTGGTAGACGACTTCTGGCCTCCATTCTGAGATCCGAATGCACCACGTCCATGTCCACACACAGCTTTGGCAGTCTGTGCTGGATGGTGGCTGGGATAAGGCTAACACGGCTGGAAACCCCTTTCATTGCAATGAAAGGGGCGAAAGAAAGACTGGCCATGAGGAGTAGAGGAAAGGCCCAAGGATCTGGCCACAGCACATGAGTACTTGAACCTGACCAGGGCCGAGTCTGCCTTTTCCCTAAAAGGTGGGTTCCATCGAAGGGCATGTCCATCAAATGAACTTGAACATTACCTGAGAAGCCAGTGATACAAAGCCAGGCATGGCGTGTCAAGGCTACCGTAGTTGCAAATCGATTTGCCCAGAGAATAGGTTGTATCTAACCCACACAATATGGCGAATTTTGCTGCATTCCTCCCGTCTTTAACAGCTTAGGAGAGCACAGCCCGGGCCTCCTCTTGGACTTGTGGCAGCACTTGCACAACTTCCTCACAAAGGGAATGAGAGAAACAGCCCAATAAGCATGCGGTATTCACCCACCGGAATGCAAGGCTGGAGGAAGAAAACATATTCTTCCAAAGTGAATCCAACCTCTTGGATTCCTTATCCACAGGGATGGAAGGGAATGCGCCTTGGGACGTAGCGGCCCGCACCACCAAACTCTCTGGGGAGGAGTGTTGGCTGAGGAACTTTGGGTAGCCCGGAGCTGGGCGATGGTGGTGTGCAATCGTCCTATTCACAGGAGCCCCTGGGCCAGGTTTGGACCAAGTTTCTATAAGGATGTCCGTTAATGCCACATTAAAGGGGCACTAGGGTTCGGAAGTGGAAGGCCCAAGTTGAAGCACCTCAGTCAGGAGATTGGTGCTGACTTGCAGGGACCTCAGCTGCCACGCCATGGCATAGGACGCTCCCTCCTCCGTAGCCACCGTAGGAGGTGAGAGCATGCCAGTATCTTTAGAAGTATCCAGACCACTGGCCTCCCCAAGTTCCCCATACTAGTCCAAATTCTCCTCAGAGACATCCTGGATCTCAAGAGGGTCCCTAGAACCCTCCCATTCGTCTCCTGAGCCTAGTACGTCTTCAAAGTGCTCAGGCAACAGCACAGAATCTCTGGGTTCTGTCGATGTCGGGCGCCGATCGATGCCATTCCAGCTCCATGTTGCCAGGGATTAGGATGAGGCTTGCGCCACTGATGGCAGCGGCGACATCGCAAGCACCAACTTCGGGTTCGACACCGGGGAAGGTTGTATTGGCATGACCTTCCCCGGTGTCGAACCCGTATCCGGGATCGAATCCCTGAGGCCCCACCAGCATTGTAGCCAGAGCCAACAGCGGCGAACCCAATGGGGCCCCTTCTGACCCTAAAGGACCGGAAGGCTCTCCAGCCGTGTCATTCTACTCAAATACGCAGCGCATGGCCTCATAAAATTATTTTATTTGAGCGGGAGTCGCTCTGGCTCCCGGAAAGGGGGGGGAAGCGCGAAGTGGACTCTGGCTCCAGCTCCGCAATGCTCCTTACCTCTCTTGACGAGGAATGCCAGTTGAGGTGAAGACGAAGTCCGCTAGGACTTCTTTTTCTTGTGCCTTTTCCCCGAGTGTCCCGAGCACCTCGAATGGGAAGAAGAAGACTTAGGGCTCCAGGAGTGGTCCTGTGACCTCTTCTTCTTCGAATGGGAACACGACTTCCTCAGAGTCTCGCTTGACAGTGTCGACTGCCGGGCCGCAAGTAATTTCATCGCTTGCTCCCTCAAGGTCTTCAGAGCCATCGCTCGAAAGTCCGAACACAACATCGTATCGTGGTTGCATTCAAGACACAAAAGACATACACGTGGGGATCGGTAACCGACATCATGCGGGAGCAAGTCCTGCATGGTTTGAAACATGTCATCCTCGAAGATATCCCTCACACACAAAGTAGATTCCACAAAGTCAAGAAAAAGTCTGCCAGAAAAAGCAGCAGAGGGGCTTAACTGGCACAGAAAGAAAAGAATTAACATCCATGCGCCTGGGTGGCACCCATACAGGCACCGTGACGTCATAACCAGCGCCAAAGACATCACACGGAGCCTAATGGAGCCACCCGACATTGTGTGTTAGGGGTTTTGCTCAGCAAAAGTTTCCGGATCCAGCCTCACGCCTGGGAAATTCAAAGGTAAGGAATCTGCAGCCAGAAGTCTCTATCAGATAGGCTATACAATGAGAACAACCCACAGTGGGTAATGTATCTGCCACTTAGTCACTCTTGTTGTAGATCACAATGCCCTTTTGGCTTTGTGTGTTTCTAACGTTTCTACCGCTCTTGCTCTTGATAAATGTCTTATAGGGAGAAAATAAATGGGGCAGTCCACAGAAATGAGTCCCAGTGGCCCCTATCAGCCACCAATACACACTACTTAACAAGACAGTTGCAGCACTTCAAAATAACCTTGGAAAATCAAACCTAAATGTGCACATACTTGCCCTGCAAAGATTTCTGTGACATATCAAGGGTGCCAGGGGCCCTGATGTAAGGACAGAAATAAGGCCCCCATGTCTCCTGAGTTGGTAGTAAATCCCTACTCGGGTGAAGAGGGCCATCAGACCAAGAGTCTCTGGGCCACTGCACCTCCACTGCACCTCCTACACCAGTGATCGCTATGTCCCATACCACATAAATATCCATTGCAAGACTCATACAGGTGCTTTAAATATAAGTTCAAGTAAAGGGTGCTTTCAAAGGATCGCTACTGTGAAGTAGTAAAATATGCAATAAAGTAGATTCACGTGAAGGTGGATATTTCAATGACTAAACTGTAAATGGAAATTGTTCCAGAAAAATAATTATTATCCCTTGACTGCAAACAACAAGCAAAATCACCAGATGGCTGGGGAAGGCTTAATGCCCCCCTGCAGGCCAAGACAAAGTCACTTGGATAACTTTTGCAGACAAAGATCAACAACCCAGATTAATTCCATTGAAAATTCCTGTCTGATCTCTGATTCCCAGGCCGATACATTCCCATAATGGAGCCTGCTGAAGAAGGGGCAGGATAACTAACTCCTTACGCAGAGAGGATATGCAAACTTTGTGTCCTCCGTGGTGCGTGGGTGCTTGTAATCTCTTGTTGTGACTGCTCAGGGCAAATAGCAGCCTGCCATGGAATACTCACAGCCTTTGAGACTAGTTGTGGGATTATCAACTCCTTCATTACCTGACTGAGGATTCCCATAAGCAACCAGTTACAGGGTTCCTCTGCAGCAGAAGCAAATTAATAGTGAACTTAAGAGGCTGCTGGGATAGTGTATACTAAATAAGCAGGACCACCTTGCTCATTTATCATTCAGTCCCTCAACAGTCCCAGCACTTCAGGAGCATACAACATGGGCTGCAGGATACAACAGAACTAGATTCCCCGGAGAGTCCAGCCCTGTCCCCCTTTCAAGAGTTCAACGTTCTCCAGGCATTGCAGATTCCTCAATGCCCACTCTTGAAGCCTGTATTCTGTTGTAAGATGAGGGCTCAGCAGATAAGGGCACATGAAATAGGTGGTGTTTGCATTTCCCTTGTCCCTCTACCTGGGGTAAACTTCCTACCCCTGCAGCTCCTGCTGATACCTCCATAGTGTTTAACCCTTTTAAGAAAATGAATGTGGATAGTTTCCAGGAAGGCCGGCGGGAGTTGCCTCTCTCCTGTCCTCCATGCTGTGTGTGTCCTTGTGTGTGTCCTTGGTATCCCACACATGTAAATACAATTAAAAAATAACAAAGGCAGCATATTCTCTATCAGCAAAGGACAATCCTACAGCACCTCCTAAGAGAACCATACGCTTGCACACCCTAAGTGGCCTCAGCCATGAGAGTCTAGACTGTAGACACTGGCAGGTCTAGGGAGGAGGAAATACACCATGCCCTCCTCAGCAGCTTATTAGAATTAATACATATTATGGATTATTATACACCAATAAAAAAATTGAACCATTCACAAAACGTCATATGCTAATGTAAAATAAAGTAGGCAGCCAAAGGAGTCATTGGCTCAATGGGGTGGATACAAAGCCCATTCTCTGGAGACGTCTCGGTATACAGCAAACCTAAAAAAGGAAGCAGCAAGCACACCAGACTTACTAACTCAGTCATTAGACTAGTACCACTAGTCCTATGATTCCTATTAAGCTCAGAATGTGATAATTTAAACAAAAGACAGTGATTAAACAGACAATTAGTATGTCATTTAGGGGATAGCCCCCGTGAAGCCTGCCAATACTAGCAGATCAACAAAACATACCAGTTGGTACACACCAGAACTCCGGACCATCAAAAGCAAATGCAAGCAACTGAAAAGAAATTGGCGCCTCGACAAAAAGCTCCAATCATCATGCCGCCTTGAACAACAAAGCCTCAAGTGCACAAAAAGAGATGCCCTGTCAGATCGCATCGAGGCAAGCGCCAACCACACCAAAGCACTGTTCAGCATTATCAGAGAGTTGTCCTGCCCATCAGCCACTGAGAGCATGGTGCACCCTTCCCAAGAACTCTGCGACACACTGGTCAACTTCTTCTACAACAAGATATCTGCCATCTGCAGCAACTTCGATCCCCAACCAGCCAACATAGACAATCTATTCCCACCAACGGACACCACCCACAGCCAACCGCTCACCACCTGGAACATACTCACCATGCAGAATGCCACAGTCACCATGATCTCCATCTACTCAGAAGCACCCATTTTTATGTTTATGGATTTGTAAAGCGCATTGCTGCCCTTAGGCTTCCCAGCGCAAAGGGAAAACATAACAGTGGTGGACTAGATCAGGCAACCTGAGGATGGGAGTTTTAGATAAAGCTAATTTGTTGGTTATCACGTGCACATCCCTGGGTAGTGAGTTCCATAGTTTGGGAACCAGGTGCATGAAAGACATTCCTCCCCATCTTGCTATTTTTATTCTGCCCTATTGCATGAGAAGATCCTCCGAGGATCTTAGGGCCCTCCTTGGGATGTAGTGAGCAACCAATTTTTTTATTAAGGCAGGTCCTCTATCAATCATGGCTCTGAGGGCGATACAGACTGCCTTAAATTTGATCCTAGCCTGGACTGGAAGCCAGTGCAGCGTCCTCGGGGCTGCCCTGGTTGCCTGTTGTCTTGGGATTTGAAGCAAGATGCTTACTGCGGCCTTCTGTACTACCTGCAGCTTGCTGATGACGTATTTGGGTGCACCCAAATACAGAGAATTCCCGTAGTCCAGCTGTGACATAATTAATGCTTGGACCGCAGTTCTGCAGGATTATTCAGGTAAGATAGGCTGAATTTTTCGAAGCATATGGAGTAAGCCGAAACATTTGCCTGATAGTTTCTTTGCTTGGGTCTCCATACTTACATTTTCATCTATCTATATTCCCAGGTTTTTGATGGAAGTCTTAGGAGTTGGGGGTTCTCCCAACTCAGTAGGACAGCTTATAAGATTACTTGGCACTGTTTTGTTTCCCAGGAACATTAGTTCAGTTTTATCCCCATTCAGTTTCAGGGAACATTTACACATCCAATCTGCTATTCGTGTCATGCAAGGCCCTAGGTTGGTGTGCACGGAGTGGGGGTCGTTCGTCACTGATAATACAAGTTGTGTATAATCAGCATACTATACTATGGGCAGACCAAAATCTTGTACTATCCCTGCCAAAGGTTGCATGTAAACATTAAAAAGTATGGGGCTCCCTGCCCCCACCACATCTTCAACCTTGGACACAAAGATATCAGTGGTGCACTCACCTCTATTCTCAACATATCCATCACAACGGTCAACTTCCCCGACGCATGGAACCACGCGGAAGTCAGACCCATCCAGAAGAAACCCTCACTGACCCCTCTGAACTCAAAAATGACAGTCCCATTTAGCTGCTCCCGTTCCCCGCCAAAGTCCTTGAGAAGGCCATCACCTGTAACTCGCTAAAAACCTAGAAAGAAAACAACCTACTTGACGCATCCCAATCTAGCTTCCGTATCAATGACAGCATCAAGACCGCCCTAATCGCCGCATGACTTGGGTGAAACAGCGGCCCTTATCCTCCTTGACTTCTCAGCAGCGTTCAACACCGTATCACACCACACCCTCATCAGGAGCCTCCACCACATTGGCATTCAGGGAGACGCTCTCAAATAGATCGTATCCTTCCTCCCAGGACTCTGCCTCACAGGAGAGAACCCGCCTTCTGCCCTTCACCTCCGAGCCCAAAAGCATCATCTGTGGCATCCCACCCCTCTGTCCCACCATGTTCAACATCTACATGACCCAGCTGGCTGACATTGTCAGAACCCATGGACTCAACATCATATCCTATGCAGACGACACCCAACTCATCCTCTCACTCAAGGAAGACCCTGCCACTACTAGAATAAACTTCTGCAATGCCATGACAAGTGTCACCGACTGAACGAGGACCAACTGCCTGAAGCTAAACACAGACAAGATGGAAGTACTGATATTTGGGAAAACACCTCCCTATGGGATGACATCTGGTGGCCTCCCAAACTTGGTCCCACACTTGCCCCAACTGACCATGCCAGCAACCTCGGACTCATCCTGGACAGTGTTAGAGCGAATGTAATGATTATTCTGATTAAAACAAAAGCACCGAAAACGATGATGAAATTTAAATGTGCATCTTCCATGTGTGTAGAAAAACAATACTACAAACATGTTAAGTAGAACCATCCAGCACCGTAAACGTGTGCTTGGTTAGTTAAAGAATGTTAGAATCAATAAACATAGTGACATTATTATTTAAAATTTCTAACAAAGATGTCCTGAAGATGGAACATGAAAACTTAACATTTCTTAGCAGAGTAACTTGACAACAAATACTGGTGCAAAACATTTATTGTTACGTGTTAGAGCTTTGACATTTTTAATTTAGACATATTAATATTACATAATTTCTAGATTTATGAAAACAATTTCAGTCAAATGATTTAAAAAATGTTTTTACACATTGCTACTTTTGAGAATACAATACTAGGCCATAATCACAGTTGCACATTTATGTGTATTAATCAGTGAGAAACATTACAGAATGCTTATATATGATATATTATTTGAGTAATCTTATAATGCTTTTTAACAATAACTAGGAGTTTTACACCAAATGAAGTATGAGTTTTTAAAAGATGTTTGATTTGACTTTTCTATTTAGGCTGTGTCTTTTCCATGGCCTGATACGATGAACTTTGACACGTTTCAAATGTTGCTAATTTGTTCTGATCATGCCACATTCCTTAAAGAACAAACCGGACACTTTTCATTAATTCTCCATTGTGTGGATTTCATGTGAACCTAATCTTTTGACCGCATCTATGGACAGCAACAATATTAAAGCTTTGTGTCAATAAACCTATGAGGATGCAGTGTACTGTTCTTTCTCGTGAACAGGCAAAATATTATAGAGTATCAATTTGTACCTGCTAAACAGAAGAGTGATCACATGAGATCACTCCACAGTGGACTGACAAGATAACAAATCATAATGACATGTACCCCTGAATTATATAGGATCTGTTATGTTTGCACTATATGATTTCATGCTCATTAGCTTCCCCATTTTAGTCTGGTTATGTTCTTTTTCCTTCCTCTCCTAACTGTAAAGCGCTCTGATATCCTTCGCGATTAAGTTTGCGCTATATAAAACTTTATAAATAAAATAAAAATAAAAAATGCACTATACAGTCTAATGGTTTTAGGAGGAGGAGGGTCTGTTCTCCACGCTATCTCTTCCTTACCTGTTTTGGTTCCCTGAGGACTCTGTTGGGGATGCTCTTAAGAATTGCGGCCATTGCCATGTTTCATCACTTCCTTGACTCTATCCTGCCTGCCGAACTATCTTGTTTTTCCTCATGAATGAATGAATGAAAGGAATCTTTTATCGTGCAACTTAGCCCAAGGGCATCAAGGCGCCTAAGCAGGTCAAGTTATATGTAGTCACTGATGAAGTACTTTACAGATACACTTCAGAGAAAAGCCAGGTTTTCAGTGCTTTGCGGAACAGAGCAATCGAAGATTGCCCTAGGAGTTCGGGGGGAAGAGAGTTCCATAACCTGGGTACAACCGTGGAAAATGCTCTGCCTCCCCATTTGGCTCTTACAAACCTAGGAACCTCAAGGAGATTTTTGTTGGAGGAAAAAAGGGGTCGACTAGGAGAGTAGAGGTGAATAAGTGACTTGAGACCCTCAACACCCGTACCGTGGAGGGCCCCATGAGCAAGGCAAAGAATCTTAAAAGAAATCCTGGACTGAATGGGAAGCCAATGTAGGCTTCTCCAGGCAGCCGAAGCCGAGGCAAGTCTAGGGAGGTTTAGAACCATCTTTGCTGCCGCGTTCTGGACCATCTGGAGACGATGGATGAGGCTCTTGTTTATGCCCACATAAAGGGCATTACAGTAGTCCAGTCTTGAGGAGACTAGTGCCACAGTGGCCAGTTTCCGGGCATCAGGAAAAGATAGTGGGCAATCTTTCTGAAGACCCTGATGATGCCACAGCAGGTGGAAACAGTCCTACTGACCTGGCGGTCAAAGGAGAGAGCAGTGTCCATCAGAACCCTAGGTTTCTTGGCAAACTGGCGGGGAAGAGGGCAGTCCCCGAGAGAGGCAGGCCACCAATCATTAGACCAGATATCCTGTTAATGAACTTATGCTGGACTATTTGGACCTGTCTGGTGAGAATCAAGACTTGAATTTTTTGATTAAATGCTCCATTCCCCTTTGCCTATACTTATGAATTTTCCCCTAACAGACATTAACTTGATCCCCGTGTCACTTTGAGAGATTTTAATTGAACCATGCTGTTAATTTGGAAACCATTCCTTGCATTAATTAGAATGCATGTTTGGATTTTTGCTGCATGTATTAGTATGCACAACCGAATTGCTAAAAAGGTTACTTAATTGCATTCACTTTGCATCTCTAATACAAAAATTAATTTATTTTAAGATTTGTTGTGAGTCATTAATTTGAGATTTAATATTCTTTTTCAGACTGTTGGCTATCAAATAATGGTCCTCATTGGGTAGACTATCACTGGGTTATCCTAGATTTTCCCCTCTTATTAGGATGAAGAAAGGTCCATCAGAGGACCAATGCCTCTGTGGTAAAGTATAGCAAGTAGATTTGAAATTTAGCACTACTGTGGGCCCAGTGCTAGACAACCATCTAAAAGTGCTTATACTGCCGCAATAGCAAACTCATCATGAAGCGCCAGGTCAAAGCAGTCTCCTCCGCCTGCTTCCACACCTTTCGCATGCATCGGATAATTTTCGAATGGATCCCCTAACACCAGGAAAACAGTTGCGTAAGACCTCGTCACCAGCTGGCTGGACTACAGAAAGGCACTCTAGTGCAGAACCATCATCCAACTCCTCAAAAGATTACAGACCATACCGAATGCAGCAGCCAGACTCATCCTCACCCTCCCCAAACAGACCCACAATACCCCCACCTCCGGACCTCCATTGGCTCCCTGTCCAGAAGAGATGCCAGGTCAAGGTGCTGACGTACGCCTAGAAGGCCCTCCTCGGCCGGGGTCCAGCATACATTTACCACTGCCTGAACTTCCACCAACCCTCCAGACAACTGCACTCCATCTCTATCGCCCTTGCACATGTCCCTCGCATCCACTGAAGCTACAGCGGACATCGTTCATTCTCCTACCTGGCCGCCAAATCCTGGAATGACCTACCCCTTCCACCTGAGAATGTCACCCTCACTCGCAGATTTCAGAAGGAGACTCAGGACCTGGCTTTTCAATTGAGACCAGCGAGACTGCAGTGCCTGTATACCCTCAGGTGCGAATAGCCGTGCTTTACAAGTACTGATTGTTTGTTAGTTAGCGTTCCTAGATCATTTTGTATAATGTAACTTCCAAATAGTGATGGAGTAACTTTTACATCTTGTCTGTAGCCAGACTTAAAAAGTAGGGGTGAGCATAACTGGTGCAATTCTCTCTAGCATAATTACTTGTAATTCCTGAAAAATTACTTGCAGTTATGCATAACTGTGTGAGAAGCACAATCCAGATTTTAGCGCTGTATTCTTAGGGCAAAATGTACCCTTGCATCCAAAATGTGTCAGAATATGCTATTTGCGCTACAAAAATAGCACTAAATGCTACAGGACATGAACAGCACTAGTCAGCAGCTGATCACTTTCTTTTAGTTCATTGTTCCTGTGCTCCTGTGGTAGCAATTTTTCCCCAGTTTACTCTTAATTACTCAGACTGGCGTAATTGTATAATTTCGGTCATTTCGCATCGCGATAGTAATGTGTAATTTCTGAAATTAATCTGTTTACTACGACCTAATCAAAATTTCCCCAAGGCCTACTAAAAAGGGAACATTTATAGCTTTTAGCAGGCGATCCAATGATGTTCTCAGGGCCTCTTATCTCGCAAAATACTGCTTGAAGCTGAACTTCCTCATGCTATTTGGGATAATAGTTACTGAAAAATAAATGCAACAAGGTGTGACAATGTATGCAACAGAATAGGACCATATTATGTAAAATACACCTGGCCCTTCACTGTGGCAGGTGCAATACCAGTTAAACTGTGCTGAGTTCTACAAAGTGGCACCAGTGAAAGAGTAGTACCTCTGGTACATGTCATCCAATGAGTCAGTAACGTTCTCTAATGTGGATACGAAATACCACCTGCAATTAAGGAAATAAGAATTTGCTAGCACATCTCCATCTAGAGAGGAGACTATCCAATTATTTCATGCATTTGGGGGATTGTGTGCCTTTTGCAAACTATCTGAGACAGTCCAAAAGCCATACCAGAGTGCCTGCCGGAATGTGAATTTAAAAACCTTGAAAGGGCTGCATCATATGCATTGGTTACTTTCTGCTAAAAGGGGCTCTGAGAAATGGATTGGTATGATCGTGGATGAACCTTAAGTAAACACTGAAACATTTATTGAAATTAATACTAAAACCATTAATATTAATAATGTATTTCTTTATAATACATCAGATCACCCTTCTGTAATTTTAAATGCAGTAAATAGCAAGTGTTGCTATGAATTCATTGGAACTCATTTCACCGACCCCAGAAGAATAAATCAGCCTTGTTCAGCAGCAAATTATGAATTTACTGAACCATCCTGTCGAATTCATTAGCACAAATCAGGCATTTTCCTGTAAAAAAGAGCATATCACTGCAAATAATGAATACAAATGTGATTCAAAATTATCTCTAATATGCATCTTCTCAAGTTGTGTATGATCTGTTGCATTGAGCCAGCTTTTGTCTCCTCCCACTTATACATGGTGCATTGAGCAGTATACGAAATACCATAAAGTTTATGATTACTTGGATGATAATGAACAATAAAGTTAGGACAACACCTCAAAATGAGTGGATTATGAACTCTTTTCTTTCAATTTATGTCACTAAAGTCCGAGATGTCTTTATTACATTTAAAAAATCGACACCTACTTCTCTAAACTATTTACAACCATATTGCCAATGTTAAAATAAGGAATATGGGACAAAATGTAATCGGTTTTCCATTTACAAAACAGGAAGAGACCAAAAACAAAATACAGGAAGATGTCCTTTTTGCCCTCTCACACATCCCCGGTTGTGTGCTTGTTGACAAAGCTATTGGTTTTCTGCCTTTGTGAACACTGTTCTTCCGGACTTTGACAATGTTGCAAAATGGTGTTGGCCAACCTCTGCATTAAAGGTGGCTGGCCCTCCATCCGTTCCAGGTATAACTCTTCTGTGCTGAACGCTATGTAAATTGTGATGGGCTTTCAAATACAACTCTCAAAGTGTCTATGATGTGTCGGAAGAAAACTATCAGCCCATAAGAAAATTTAATAATGTAGGTATTCATATGGGTGGTACATTTTCGGCATCCACATTTGTGACAGTATTTACACCATGCCACCGTGACATGCTGGGCCTCCCACCATGGAAGTGACTGCGTGCATTTAACATGAAAAAAGGCCATCCTTGCCATAACTGCCACACATTCAAAACGTCTTTGTCAAACAAGGGGATCTGACCCCGATCCCTTGCTCGCCTCCTGCATTCGATAAAACTGGGTAAATCCACTTCTCATACAGAGGCAAGCGGGACGTGCGCCCAAAGTCACGTAAGTAAACAACAAACAGTTCTCCATTCTCCATTTCAGGGAGCCCTGGACTCCGGGGGGAGGGGCAGGGGGACATGGGAGCAAGGGAGACAAGAGGAATATGTTACTGCCTCCTTTTGGTTTCGAAAGTCAGAAAACTGATTTGCAAAGTTCATTACAAACTTGCATGGGCTGTCAACCTTCATGGGGTATCTATGACCATCTGCATTTACAGGCTGCACTTAATTTGTACTTATAATAGCACACAATTTAGGGTGATTTAATGGAAAAACGGCCATTATAGAGTGTTAATGGTGTACTTCTAAACCAGCACAAGTTCATTATGATTAAATATGCAGAAGTTTTTCCATCTTTGCTATCCAAACATAGAACTGAAACGTGTTGTGGCTTAATTTAGCCGGCAATTCCAAGTAAAACTGCATAGTGTGCTTAATCACTTTATGCCACAACTACAAGAGTAAAAAAAGGATGTGCAGTCTTTTGAAATTAATTGCTTCCTATGCCATGGGGAACAATACTCGTTATTATTTCTGAGTGATGTAGACTCTGGTGAAACCATTCATCATGTATTTCCTGTACCCCTTTTGAAAGAATAATTGTAACAGAATCAAACCAATACCGGACTACATGCACACCTCCATCTTTAAGGCTTTGAGGCTCGGAAATGTTTTTCCA
Source organism: Lissotriton helveticus (assembly GCF_964261635.1). Lineage (NCBI taxonomy): Eukaryota > Metazoa > Chordata > Amphibia > Caudata > Salamandridae > Lissotriton > Lissotriton helveticus. The sequence continues at coordinate 2,027,780,088 of NC_136061.1, forward strand.
ACCCACATCATATGACTGCGCCTTTATGAAAAGTCGACTGCATGGATGAATCAAAACTTTGTTTTCAGCATTCATTTAAAACAAAAAAAGGCATGTTTCTTGGCACACGGTTTAAGCGTTGAAAGGACAAATGTATTCCCTGTGCCGTCGTTCAGCAAAAGCACTGAAAAGCAATCACAATTCTAGGCATTGCCTTCCACACACCAATGTCACAAGCAGGTGTCTGCCTAAACGATCTTTTTCTGCAAACGTAGATTATACTTTAAGGGACCGACCGGTCACAACAAGTAGTTGCAAGTTGTTGACCAGCTTTTTGCAGCCAGTCTTTCATTTCGCGATGTGATTTTTGTACCAATTGGCCACTCCACAAAATGGCAAGTCCTACGGGATCCCAGTGAAACCTGCCTAATTAATATTAATAAGACAGGCTACCAATTTCAGCCCTCTCTGATTGGCTACTAAAATAGAGATGGTGGCCTTCAGGGTGAAGCAGACCACCATCCCAAATAAGATTTGTTTTCTTTTAAATCAGTGGTCCACTTCCTACTACCCCTCAAAACCCCACCCGGGAAGCTGACACCACTCACAAAGGGGAAGGAAGGTGTCCCAAACCTTCACCTTTACAAATCAGTTACCATCTCTGACCATCATTCCTCAATGCTCCATTCAACACAGGAGCCTAGACTGAACTTACAACTTGGGCTCCTGATCCTGGCAGTTGACATCGACTGGAGGATTCCGGGATCTCGGGCGAACCTCGCCCGCCATCTTGGAAATCGAATGAGCGGTAAAACGGCGGTGAATGGGGTTCCTCGAGATACCTGGAAGGCCCATAGTAAACTCTGGAGGTGGACTGGCTTGCACCTATAAGGAAAGGACTGTCTCCATCACGGGAGAAATTATGATCCCGGGCCGCACCTGACTCCAACATGGCGCCCATATTACGGTAGCTCCGGGAGGGACAGTGTTGGCCCACCCCAACTGATGACCCACTTCCCTGACCACCAGTGGGGGTACCACAAGGTACCTGGACGACTCATAGCAAACTCTGGAGGTGGACTGGTCTTGCTCCTTTTAGCAATGGGCTATCTCCATGGCAGGAGATTAAATGTTCCCCGGCCGTGCCTGACTCCAACATGGTGCCCAAGGTGCTGTAGATACAGGAGAGACAGTATCGACCCACTCCAACTGATGACCTTCTTCCTTGTCCTCCGGGGAGCCTCTGGATTGCCCAAAAACCCTAATCCTGGGAACTGGCTTATCTCCACAAGGGCCATGAGTATCACTCTGCACCTGACCCTAAAATAGCTGCCACGGATCCCATCTAGTTAAGGGGGAAGTTTTGTGGCTGAATAGTCCTGCTGCTGAGTCATGGAGATCAACAGACTCTACTGACTGACTAAGATGGCTGCCATGCTACACATACTCTCCTTTCTTGCCATCCTCACCATCTCCACTCACACGTACCTGGACTGTAGACTTTCGGTCACCTCCTGATCCTCACTGTAATCCGGCAGAGCCCGACCCGCATGACCGATTCCTGGTGGAGCTGCACCGACAGCTATAGGGGAAATTGTCTCTGGCACACCGCTTTGGCCGTCACCTACCCAGCCAGACTTCAGACACATGTCTCGTCTTTATCTCTGCTGCTGTCTCCTTCCGGTGAACTCCCAGTTCCCCCTGTTCTTTTTGCATCCTGATACTCGTCCTGATACTGGTCTTAGCCAATTACTCCTGCATTGTATTTGTAATCATTCTGTAATTAATGTGAAATTTCTGTTACTTGTAACACACTGTTTCCGTATGTAAAGCACTCTGATACCTTTGGATCTAGCCAGCATTATATAAAACTCAAATACATAAATAAAAATAAAAAATAAATCTCCTGTGAGGTGTCAGTAACTGATTAATGTTTTGTGACTGCAATTGATACATGTTATATTGAATAATTGGGCATGTACTTTTAAGTTTTACTTGTCCTGATAGTATAAAACTTTGAAATTCGTTTTTCACTACTCCAAGGCCTATCTCTCCCACTGGACAACATTGGGTTACCTTATTACATTTAATAAATGATAACATTTGATCGGGAGCAAGTACGAAAGTCATCTTTTGTGTCTGAAGAATTGTAATGTAAAACCCTCTTTAATGGTAAAGTTGTTTTTTAAGTCACAATTCAGGAAATGCCACTTTTAGACAGTTGTAATGTTCTTGTCTCAATCAGTTGGTCCTTGCAGTCTGTTCCTGGGTCACATGACTAGGTGTATTTTTCAATTGGCCGTTGTGTATTCCTCTGAGGCAGCCACACAGTAGACAGTCTGTGTTTTGACAGGATGGGCCATCTCTTGTAGGATGAGGGGGAGGAGCAATTAATAGGGGCTGCCTCAGAACACACACACACAGGACTTCATACTAAGCTATTGTGCCACAATAAAAAATGGGACCAGGAAGGGAGGCTGGAAAATCCAGACAACTAGATTGGAGGACCCAGGTATAAAAAGGAGATCCTCAGACCCACTCTTCACTTCACTACTGGACCCGTGGGTACTACAGAAGAAGGACACCCGCTGCCCTGCTGCTTGAGACCTCCCCTGCTTGTTGAGAATGAGTAATAGACTTGCACTCTTCATCTCGGGCTGAGTGGCTCCAAGGGTCAACTGACTGATCTCATGTTCTGAGCTACAGGGACATAACAAGCTCTAGATGCCTCCCCACAAATGACCAGCTGACCTGCTGCACTAGACCTGCCTGGAACTGCCTGAGACCTCCTGGCCTCTGCTGGAATGAGTTATTTCTCACCAAGCTGTGCATCCCCAGATCCTGGACCTCGTATCAAAGAAAGAGATCCTCCTGGCCTAACAGAAGGTTCCATCAAATCTGGCACAAAGCGGTGTGAAAACCTGCCAAGCTTTGCTGCGCAGCTGAAAGATTAATTGGAACTGATGCGAGGCATCGTGAAGCTTTGTAAATATTTTTTGCACAGCTGCATGCCTCATCGGAAATGACGCTGAGCATCAAGAAGCCCAGTAAAGCCTTGCAGGAACCTGCAGCTCCTTATTGGAACCAGCACAGCGTGACGCAACTTGACGCCAAACAGAACACTCACAAATCAAAGCCATGCAGACTGTGACAAATTTGGTCCTGTGCCTGGTCTGCACTCCCTCATTGTCAGCCTGAACTTGTGACTTTGCCCGGGTCCAGTCCAACCACATAACCTTAGGTATTGCTTTTCACCTTTCGGCGCTACTTTAATCTAAATCTTTAAAATTGCATAACTCCATCTTTACTGCTCGGAGTTTTATCATTTTTGTCTCATTTCGTTTATTGCATGTAACTCTATTTTTCTTAATTGGTGTGGGAATTTTCTTGTGTTGTGGTTTCAATGTATTACTGTATGTTTGCTTCATAGATACTTTACACATTGCCTCTAAGTTAGGCCTGACAGCTTTTGTGCCAAGCTACCAGAGGTTTAAGCACAGGTTAATTTAGTGACTTTTTGTGGTTCTCCCTGACAAGGATTATTGTTGTTGCTTCAGAAGGGTTTCAGGCCCCTCAATCAACAGCCCAGTTTCTCATGTTGATATTGATAAAAATGTTGCCAGTGCTTATAATGATACACTCGAATACACAAACAAAATTACATCACTATTATCAAATTTGCCCGTCATAAACTCTCCATCAAACCCAGCTCAGAAATACGTGATCGGGGAGGTGTGGACAAGCTACCAACCGCGATGGCAGTGTAGTATTGAAGCTCCGCCGGCACCCTCACAATTCTGGGCGTGAAGTATGCATAATGCCGCCATCAGTTCTAGACAACTGCCTAACATGACCGCCGCTGCACTGGAGGTTGCCTTGCTGTGAGGAAAGGTGCTGTGGTGATCCGGAGTGGCTGGCGCGTTGCTAAGGACTGGCTGCGGCCTGGCCTGACTCTGCTACGATGGGCGGGCAGACACCGGTTGTGCGACTGATCCGGTGAGATGCTGTGCCACAGGGCTGCTTGTGCCTGCATACGCCCAAGAGAAGACTGTGACTAGGCCCCAGAGACCCAGCTGGCGCATGGACCGAAGATGTCCTGGCTGAAAAAGCTGAGGTGAGTGGCACTGCTGCAGTGGAGAAGCAGAGCCCATAAGCAGCAGCGACACCTGTAGGGGAGGTGGTTTGGGGCCAGACAGGAGGCCTTGCAGAAGAGTGGTGTTTACAGGAGCGAGGTAGAATCAGGCCGGGATTTCCCCGGAGGCCCCACAGTGACAGGGACAGTGGTTGAGCCTGGTGGTTGGCCATTGGGTCAAGTTGGGCTGGCCTGGAGCTGTGTGTGTGCCTCCCAGCAGACCAGACATGTCTGTGACTGCTTTTTCAATAAAGCAGTTTTTTTCAATACAGCCCATTTGCCTTAAAGGAAAATGGGATGCATTTAAAAAAGAAAAATGAAACTTTTCAGTTGAATTTTTTAAGGGGAGGCAGTGGTCCCTGGGACCACTGCCTGCGCTCAAAATTTTTTTTAGCACCCATTTACAAAGGCAAAAGGGTCCACTGGGGACCCCTCCCCGTTTGTGAGTGTTTTACCACCTACTTGAAGTAGGTGGTAAACTGCGAGTGTTTTACGATCGCAACGGGGTCGCAAAACAGTAGTAAATGGCATGGGCAGCGATGCCCCTTCCTAATAGTGAGAGTCGCAAACGTTATTTTGCGAGTTAGTGACTAGCAAAATAGCGTTCGTACATGCCATGGCCGATCTCCTATTTGCGAGTGCAAAAAAGGGTTGTACATCTGGCCCCAAAAAACCACACTTTTTGGGTAAAGCTTTAAGTTTCTGCCAAATTTGGTGTTATTCCTTTTAGCCGTTTTGGCATTGGTGATACTCAAAAATCCCTACGGAAACTGAATGGGGAAATTGCATTCAGGGACCCCCCCCTTTTTTCTTGGCTCCTGCTTGAGGGATCATCCGAAAATTTTCCAGAAAGGAGCTGAGATGGATGAAGTTTTTTGGGGAAAGTTTTGTGAAGTTACCAAAACTAAAAATTCCATCTTTTCTTATAGCAACTAGATCTAGAATCTAACTTAGAACTACACAGTGGGCAATATATATATATATTAATTGAAAAAAACCATAGGTTTCAGGGGTGTTATAGTTAGCTGGACATTTCACTAATACAAAACCATTGAAATTCATCCGTTATAGTTAGTTGTAATAACTGTAACTCTCGCGCCCGCAATACACTGGTGATGATGTCAAATGTTACATCATTCATGACATGGTCAGTGACATCATTGGCTGATTACATCTCAAATGACATCACTGATGACATCACTGATAACATCATTCAGTGAATGTGGTTTGGTTTGCTATTTAAATATGTATTATATATACACCAATCTGTATTGAAGAATCAGTGGATATATAAATATCTGGATAGAGGATTTAGTAGCAGTGTGATTGATTGTTTACTTGAGTAATTTATAGTGTCTCACTAAATATATTGGATAGTGACTAAACTGTGTGAATATCTGTATTACTTGGTCAGTTGTGTAAACTGCTGCACCAGTTGCTTACTAGCTACGTGAAAGTCTATATTAGTTATTGATTAGTTTACTGACTATATGTATGGGAGAGTGAATGTGTGTGTGGTTCGATGGGGGATCTGTGACTGCCCAAAGATATCTGAATAGTTAATTCAGTAGGTATATGACGTTAAGACTACATGTTATAATAGTTGTTTAGGTGAGTGAATATCTTTATGGGTGTAGTGATGAGCAAATATATTTCTCAATGGTACATGTCCAACAAAGTAGAAAAAAAGCAGTGTATGTGACAGTTGTTGTATATAAATAAGTATACATAAAACTCATTAACTGCATGAGTGACTATATAGATAACTGTATACTTGTAATAGGGATTTCATAACAAACTAAGTATGAGTTGCTATCTATATGAATAAATAAAGTGCTATTTGTATAAGTGTGTAGCTGAGTAAATGTGAGTAGGATGACTGCATAAGTGAATAGGATGTGTGCTGGTGTGTTTAAGTCAATATAGGTGTATAAGTATATTTGATAGTGTTCTATTAATCATTGACAACATGTATGAGTAAATCTATAGTTAATTGATTAGATGTGTGTTTAGATCTAGGAATCACTGAGTAGGTTTTTAGATACTTGTATTGCTGTGTCAATGGATTCAAATATGGTACTCTGTATTTTACAGTGAGTGATGAAAGGTTATAGTACTGTATGATGAGGTGTATCTGATTGTCACGTGGATGATGTCATCAGTGAGGTCATCAGTGATGTCATTTGAGATGTCATCAGTGATGTCACTCCTCAGTGATGTCATTGACCATGTCATGAATGATGTAATATGTGACATTATCACCAGTGGATTGCGGGCGCGAGAGTTACAGTTAGTACAACTAACTACAATGGATACATTTCAATGGTTTTGTATGAGTGAAATGTCCAGCTAACTATAACACCCCTGAAACCTATGGTTTTTTCAATGAATTTCTAAGGTTTTTTAAATGATAATTCCTAACTATAACCTGCCTGAAACCTATGGTTTTTTCAATGAATTTCAAAGTTTTTTTTAAATGATAATTCCTAACTATAACCTGCCTGAATTATGTGTTTTTTCCAGTGAATTTCAAAGGTTTTTTAATTGATAATTCCTAATTATAACGTCCATTAGACATATCTGTTTTTTTCTATCTATTTTTAATTATCATCCGGTTCTCAACGTAGTATAAACTGCAAATATCACCACTCTTCAATTGATTCCTTCCGCCAATAAAATCGCCACAAACCACTAAAAAAACAGGTGATAGCTCCACTTACCAGTAACAAATTAACATCAACATTTAACTGGTGTAAAAACGTCGACTATCTACTGCGTGAACTACACCCAACTCACACCCATATTTAAAGACGAATATGTGATAGACGTACTAACATGCACCTCCAACAAAATCACAACACCGAGCCGCACCACCACCACAACCACCCCCCCCCGGAACCCTACGCCCTACTACCTCAGTGGCAGCGCAAAACAGGACAACGGACCTTCCCAAGATACCATATCCTCTCAAACGCACAATAGCTGAATGTTCAGAGATGTTGCAACCAACTATGTATAAGGGAGTAAATTCGCACATTAACAATAATTTACAGAATCCCAAGTGTACCAGTGATATGCTATACACAACTCATTATAGAAACAAAAACCTTTTCCATGTGAAAATATAGTATTGATACCAGTAGTGTACTGCACATTGGACGCAACCATATTATCTCAGACTCTGAGGAATATCTCGGTCATGTAGCTGTGTTGTCTCCCCCCCCTTGAAGCAGAAGCGGAGTGAGGTGGTCCAATGTACGCAACTCCAGCGTAAAAGTATAAATAATTAGCTTACGCCTTGGGCGTGGTTCATTTCTGCAAAGAGAAAACACTCTAACACAGCGACGGTCCTCACCCTGCCACGTGGCTGCCGCCATGACCACATGCCTCTTTGATACAGACCCATTGCGAACTCAGTGACACAGCACCGCAGACTTATGTCTGTATTGACTACTATCTTCGATCTACACTGCGGACAGCAGGGTTCACACCTTGAATTCAACTTTGGATCTATACTACGGACAACATTGAAGATAGCCTTGATTTATGTAAGGCAGAGACAATTCCAATCTATGTCCTCAGACTTTGCTAAAATAAGTAATAAAAATTCTTCGTCGATATCTGTGCTGACTACTGCCTTCGATCTACAGTGCAGTCTCGATTTATTTAAGGCAGACACAATCGTACTATGTCCTCAGATTTTGTTAAAGTATGTCACAAAAAAGCATTCCTCGATGTCTGTGTCAACTACTGCCTTCAATCTACTATGCCGACAGCAGGGTTCACAACTTGAATTCAGCTTTGGATCTACAATACGGACAGCATTGAATCAAGCCTTGCTTTATTAAAGGTAGAGACAATTGTACTCTATGTCTTCCGATTTTGTAAAAGAATGTGACAAAAAGCATTCATCTATAACTGTGCTGACTACTGCCTTCGATCTACACTGCGGACAGCAGGGTTCACAACTTGAATTCAGCTTTGCATCTACACTACGGACAGCATTAAATTAAGCCTTTCTTTATTTAATGCAGAGACAACTGTACTATATGTCTTCAGATTTTGTTAAAGGATGTGCAGTTGAATGTATTCTGCTATTACTAACTCTATACTATCTTTCAAATCACTAAACTTGAGGGTGCACTATGAACCGGCACGTGCTTGGACACACAACGGAGGCAAAAAGGTGAGCTACGAAGATTTTTTCCAGTATTAACACTACCTCTCCTGCTCCAGCTATTACTTTCCCTCTCTCACACTTTTAATGTCGTTTTTTCTCTCTTTCTCTCTCTCACTCTCTCTCACATTGTTTCTCTTTCTCTTTTAAAGATATGGACGCTGCCGTCCACTCTGCTAATAAAAAAATCAAGGCTGAATTTAATACAGTCTGCAGTGTAGAACCATAGCAAAATTCAAGTTGTGAACTCTGTTCGCCACAGTGTTTACACAAGGTAAGCAGAGCGGCCTAGATACACAATGCCTCCAATTAAATGCGTTCGAAATAAACAATATTGTCCTGCATAATGACGTGATCTCTCACCTAATTCTGTCGCATCTCTCAATCATTTTAAAGACCTGTTGGTCCATACTGTAAATCTGTGCAGTAGGCACTTCCCTACAGACACCTCTTCAACGCGGGCCTATAAGAGAGGAGGAATGTATCAGGCACACTGCAGACGTGCAAATAACCAAATATTGCCAAGTGCTACCTTAATTTGTGATCTTTGACATCATTCAGTCACATCGATCTAATTTTAAACACTTATTTTCATTTTTGTTTTGCAGGTTACCTATCATCCTTTAATTGGAGTCCAACTCACATTTTGTTTATTATATTGTTATGTTAAAGTTATGTTTCTAGTTATTTATTGTTGTTTTAATAAAAGTTAATTAAAAAGTATATACGTCTTCTTTTTCTGACAACATTTCACTATTATTTAGTGTGATAATCATATGGTTAGAAAACATTAAACAATTAAAACAAGAAATTATGTTCATAACTAGAAGTATAATACTGAGGCTAAATCTTTACCAGCTCTTTACCAGAGTCTGTAGCTGCGATTAACGGTTCCTATGGAAAATTTTAAAAACTCCAGCACAGTACCTGTTTGGATTAGCAACATTGTGTGGTGAACTTGTAACCTGTGTGCTCACATAAGTGTTCCATGAACTGTTACTATGGTAACAGGCAATAAGCAGTCTGGGGGTAGGGTTGAAAGGTACTGGCTGTACAGACACCGTTATATTTACCCAGGATCCTCTACATGACAGAGAGGAAAGCTAACTAAGACAGAACACTGTGTAGCAGATTTACAAGCCCCTTGGACCACTTTCGTGTCACTTTTTCCATGTTAAAAGTGATGCAATAGTGCCCCTATGTACATTACGAGCAAAAGAAGGCACAACTCTTTGAATTCTATATCGATCACAATTAGACAGTGTTGCTTCACGATTCACAATGCACTTCACAAACTGGCAGATGCATCAAAGTTATGTTTTGCGAGTCCTTAATAGCGAATTTTAAGGAATCACTATTAAAGACTCGCAAAACGGGATGCATGTAGGAATCGCAATGTTATTAGCGATTCCTACAGATTCCTTATTTGCGATTCAGTAATAGCTAATCGCTAATAAGGAATGGCTTTCCCATTCATTCCTATGGGCCTAAAGGCCCATAGGAATGAATGGGAAAGCCATTCCTTATTAGCGATTAGCTATTACCGAATCGCTAATGTTCCGCTATTTCAAGGGTGCCAGGGTGTCCAAAGGACACCCTGTTGCACCCCTGAAATGGACCTGTGCACAAATGTTACACACACACATGCCCTAAGGGCATGTGTGTGCGCAACATGTAACTTTGAAAAATGCACAAAAGTGCATTTTTCAAAGTTTTAGCAAATTACCACGAAGTTCAACTTCATGGTAATTTGCTCCCCCTATTAGCGAATTCGCTATTTTTTGAGTTTCATGCATTGCATTTAAGGAATCTCATTTTGGGATTCCTTAAATGCAAGAGCAATTTAAGGAATCGCTATTTAGAGATTCCTTAAATTGCGATTTCTGCATTTGGGATGATGCATCCCAAATGCAAAAATACCGGGAGCAAACGGCCAGTTTCTGAGAATCTGCCCGTTTGCTCCCAGTATTTTCTTTGATGCATCTGGCCTTAAATACTTTGTGCCTATTTAACTGGGAGATGGGATTATCGACATTACAAAACTTAGGGGCATATTTACAAGGTTGGCGTTAAATTTGTCGCCGCTTTAACGGCAGCAACCTACAACTAAAACAGCGATAATTGCCTTCAAAATCCTTTGTTATCTTACTGGAAGATTTTTTCAACATTGCTGTTTGCTATGCAAGAGTGAGAGCCAAGGCTCTCGCACTGCCATAGCAAACTTGGGGGCATATTATCAAGGACAGCGTTAAAATGTTCTGGTGTAAACCTGGGCTTCTATTGGAATTCTCACAAATTCTCAAAAGCCTATTATTAAGCCATTATGGCTGTATTAATGACACTTTCCTTACGCTAAAGCGCCGATAATTTGAAGGCTGTCCTTGTAAATATGCCCCCAATATCGCGAGAAATACAGTGATAATTTATGTTCGCAAGTGAAAAGCTTGTTAATATAAGACTCTGGACTTAACATATCAATCCACCTCGCGTATTAAACATGCTTAAGTGTACTTCAGAACAGATGTTAGGATCCGACATAAACCGCAAATAGCAAAAGTTTTGCTATCGGTCCTCAAATCCAGGGCCGCCTTGTAAATACAACGCTATTGTCATACCTCCCTCTTCCTTTATATATTCTCATAGGAACACCTACCTTACAACTGAAACACCTACATTGCAACTCATTGGAGATACGAGGCGAGCCCTTAGCAAACCGGCTGCTAACATGCATTAATGCATATTAGCGTCACCTAGTAAGTAGGGCGATATAATTTTCATGCATTTTTGGCTTTTTAAAATAAATTGCGGCGAAATGGCACTTGTTAATATGCCCTCAAGTTTGCTATGACACAGCGGGAACCTCGACTCCCGCCCTGCCATAGCAAACAGCAGTGTCGCGGGGGTAGACAACCCGAGACACAGCAGGAGCAGCTCCTGGGGGATAGTGTTCCCCAAGGCTTTCGACTGCTTCAGAATGGAGACCACGCGCCCCCCCTCCCCCAAAATATGAAAAGCCCCGGAGGGTGATAATCCCCGGGGCTTAGACGGACCTTTGAGCTCCCTCACCCATTTATTTTGTAGCACCGAGGAATGGCGGTCCCCAGGACCCCCATCAAATGTAATATTTTAGACCCTGGGATTTGGCCCTCCCAGGTAGCTAATTTTTAAACATGCACAGGAGCCCCCGCTTCGTTTTTATTTTTATTACGGCGGATCCATGCACCCAACGCACATTTCTCAGTTTTTCCCACCCAAAAACAAATCTTTTTGGGGCCCTAAGGGTCCTTGTGGGACCCCCAAAGCAGGTCTAGAGGGTCAAAATATTTCTTACCTGCTCCCTTTATAAGTTTTGAACACTTGTTACACTAATTTCTAGATCCTCGCTTCTACCGAGGCACAAAATGGCTGCCAACACTTCCTGGTTTCGAATGTTGACAACCACATGACAGCCAATCAGCATTCTGCGCGTGATCGGGACGGTGCGGATCCACCGAGGCCATAGATATATATGTACTTTTCTCAGGAACTACTGAACAGATTTACATCATATAAGCAAAAGGCACGAGTCTGAACCAAGGACTACAATTTTGCCAAATTTGGTGTCATTCCGTTCAGCCGTTCGGGCTGTAGCCGCGATGAACGGTACCAATGGAAAATTTCATGGGGAAAACACGTCTTGTGACCCCCTTTTTTCTCAGCCCCCACTTCATGAATCACCTCAAGACTTTCAGGATATGAGTGTACCGGAGCACCCCACCAGTTTTGAAAATTTCGCGAAGATTGGTCAACCGGCGCCAAAGTTATTCCAAATAGAATGTTTCGGATTTCCTATGGAAAATAGGTCCTAACTATAACTACCTACTGGCGACCGCCAGTAGGTAATACATATATATATATATATATGTATTACCTACTGGCGATAGCCAGTAGGTATATATAGTTAGGATTTTTTTCCTATGGGATTTTTGAAAATTCTATGTCGAATAACTTTGGCGTTTGAGGACAGAATTGGCTGAAATTTTCAGGAAAATGGAACATTTTGTTTCTGAGCAGCCCCTGAAAATTTGGGGGGGTTTCGTCAAGGGGGGGCCGAGAAAAAAGGGGGGTCCCAAAACGTGTTTTTCCCATGCAATTTTCCATAGGGCGGTTGGCCTCACTTTTAGCCTGAACGGCTGAATGGATTTACACCAAACTTGGCAAAATTGTAGGGACTGGTAGCCCGATGTGCCTTTGCTATGTCTCAAGATATAGGCTCCAGTGGTTTTTACGAAAATTAACTTTGAAAAATATATATTGGGCTACATTGGGCTATATATATGTTGGAGCCCAAATGTAGCCCAATGTAGCCCAATGTAGCCCAATGTAGCCCAAAGATGGCCACCAGAGACAAAAAAAAACAAATGTAGCCCAAATATCAGCCAGATGTAGCCCAACTATAGCCCAATGACAGAATGTCCCAGAGTGTTCTAAAGAACAACTAGAGTGCTAACAGTCCTACTTATTACAAAGGTATGGCACACCTGAAGCCATCTTGATTGGAATAAAGTGGTAACTCTTAAAACATTTAATTTAAAAAGGAACAAAATGAGGGGGTTCATTTTGCCATAGAAAGTATGATTAGCGAATATATGATGAAATCCCGCATACCATCAGTCCGCAAAAAAAATCCCACATGTACTATTAGGCCGCAAATTAAAATAACGAAAACTTTTAAACCGAATATGCCTTTAGCATACACTAAACAACTAAACTACCCTAAACCCTAAAACACTACCCCCAGCATGACCCTACACTACGCAAACACTACAACACAACCCTAAACCCTAAAACACTACCCCCAGCATGACCCTACACTACGCAAACACTACAACACTACCCTAAACCCTAAAACACTACCCCCAGCATGACCCTACACTACGCAAACACTACAACACTACCCAAAACCCTAAAACACTACACCCCAGCATGACCCTACACTACGCAAACACTACAACACTACCCTAAACCCTAAAACACTACCCCCAGCATGACCCTACACTACGCAAACACTACAACACTAACCAAAACCCTAAAACACTACACCCCAGCATGACCCTACACTACGCAAACACTACAACACTACCCTAAACCCTAAAACACTACCCCCAGCATGACCCTACACTACGCAAACACTACAACACTAACCTAAACCCTAAAACACTACCCCCAGCATGACCCTACACTACGCAAACACTACAACACTACCCTAAACCCTAAAACACTACCCCCAGCATGACCCTACACTACGCAAACACTACAACACTACCCTAAACCCTAAAACACTACCCCCAGCATGACCCTACACTACGCAAACACTACAACACTACCCTAAACCCTAAAACACTACCCCCAGCATGACCCTACACTACGCAAACATTACAACACTACCCAAAACCCTAAAACACTACCCCCAGCATGACCCTACACTACGCAAACACTACAACACTACCCAAAACCCTAAAACACTACCCCCCAGCATGACCCTACACTACGCAAACACTACAACACTACCCAAAACCCTAAAACACTACCCCCAGCGTGACCCTACACTACGCAAACACTACAACACTACCCAAAACCCTAAAACACTACCCCCAGCGTGACCCTACACTACGCAAACACTACAACACTACCCAAAACCCTAAAACACTACACCCCAGCATGACCCTACACTACGCAAACACTACAACACTACCCAAAACCCTAAAACACTACCCCCAGCATGACCCTACACTACGCAAACACTACAACACTACCTAAAACCCCAAAACACTACCCCCAGCATGACCCTACACTACACAAACACTACAACACTACCCTAAACCCTAAAATACTACACCCCAGCATGACCCTACACTACGCAAACACTACAACACTACCCAAAACCCTAAAACACTACCCCCAGCATGACCCTACACTATGCAAACACTACAACACTATCCTAAACCCTAAAACACTAGGCCCAGCATGACCCTACACTACGCAAACACTACAACACTACCCTAAACCCTAAAACACTAGCCCCAGCATGACCCTACACTACGCAAACACTACAACACAACCCTAAACCCTAAAACACTACCCCCAGCATGACCCTACACTACACAAACACTACAACACTACCCTAAAACACTACCCCCAGCATGACCCTACACTACGCAAACACTACAACACAACCCTAAACCCTAAAACACTACCCCCAGCATGACCCTACACTAAACAACCACCACAACTCTACACTACACTAACACAACACTACACTACACAACACTACACTACACTACACTACACAATCACTAACCCACGAAAAAATTAACACAAACCCACTTACCTCTCTCGTCATCGTGGTTTTCACAACGCAAATGCATTTACCATACATGCCTTTAAAACGTAATTCTTTGTAAAGGCATGCGCGATAAATGCACATGCGTTTTGAAAAAATGCGGGATAATGGTATGCGAGGTCAATGACCTTGCGGGATAATGGTATGCGGAATGAAAGTCTGCGGGATAAAAAATGCGGGAAAATGGCTGCAAACCATGATTAGCAGCAGACTTCCCTGGTGAGCACTAGCTTTACTACAGTGATCTAATGAGCAACTAGAGTGCTAACATTCAGAATTTATGGCAAATGTGTGACACATCTGAATGCCTTCTTGATAGAACCAAAGTAAACAAGCATTGAAAATGCAATAGATCTCGCCCTCGTTTAAGTTAAAGCCATTCAGTTTGTAATGAGGTGGCTTTTTAGCTTTGCTTTTATTAGTGTTTTTAAAACTTTCATGTAAATAGCATGCATATGTATGCATATATGTATATGTATGCATGCATTTATATTTATATAGATATGCAGATTATATATGTTTATATATGTATATTACCTACTGGCGATAGCCAGTGGGTATATATAGTTAGGATTTTTTCTCTATGGGATTTCTGAAAATTCTATGTCTAATAACTTTGGCGTTTGTGGACGGAATTGGCTGAAATTTTCAGGAAAATGGCACATTTTGTTTCTGAGCAGCCCCTCAAAATTTGGGGGGGTTTCGTCAAGGGGGGGCCGAGAAAAAAGGGGGGTCCCAAAACGCGTTTTTCCCATTCATTTTTCCATAGGGCGGTTGGACTCACTTTTAGCTCGAACGGCTGACTAGATTTACATGAAACTTGGCAAAATTGTAGATATGGTTTGCCCGACGTGCCTTTGCTATGTCTCAATATATGTGCTCCAGTGGATTTTGAGAAATTAACGTTTAAAAAAATATATATATCTGTGACAGCGCTCCGGTTAGCGCCCCGGTTCGCGTACCTGACGCGTAACGGAACTTCGCGAAGCGAAGCTGATTGGCTCTCCGGTGTCTGTCAACATTCTAAACAGTCCGGAGCGGCCGCCATCTTGTCTCTCGGTACGATCGAGAGACAAGATGTGGTGAAAAACGAAGGGGGAAATGAAGGAAAGGGGGCAAGGTAGACCACTCCTGACCCCCTAGGATTGATGAGGGGGATATTAAAGTGCCCTGCGGGGCAAAAAATTTTTTTGCGATTTTACGCCGTAGAGGCGCGTCCCGGTACGCGAACCGGGCAGCTCACCGGGCAGCTCACCGGGCAGCTAACCGGGCAGCTAACCGGCAGCGTAGCTGTCAACATTGTAAACAGTCCGGAGCGGCCGCCATCTTGTCTCTCGGTAGGTTCGAGAGACAAGATGTGGTGAAAAAAGAAGGGGGAAATGAAGGAAAGGGGGCAAGGTAAACCCCTCCTGACCCCCTAGGATTGATGAGGGGGATATTAAAGTCCTCCGCGATTTTTCGTGGTAGAGGCGCTTCCCGGTACGTGAACCGGGCAGCTAACCGGCAGCGTAACGGGAGTCCGCCATCTTGTGTTTTTGGAGCGTCCGGTTCGCGTACCGGGTAGCGTCCCGGTAAGCGTAACAAGGGGAAAACCAAGAGAAACAATAAAAAAAAAATTAAGGGAATAGATTTCCAGCAAACTTGGCAAAATTGTAGGGACTGTTTGTTTGATGTGCCTTTGCAAGGCCTCAAGATATGTGCACGTGTGGATTTTGTCTAATTAAGGTTAAAAAAAATATATATATCTGTAAGCGTGCTCCGGCACGCTTACGTTACGGGTTTTGTTTGCGCTGCAGAGCCGATACGTCACGGTTATGCGACGCGTTATGAGGCGTCTCACGTGGCTACGTGATACGTCACGTAATAAAGAATATATTTTACAGCTATAGATATTAGCTTTTAAAAAACCAATGAAATTCACTGAAAAAACCATAGATTATAGACCATATATAGTTAGGAATTTGCATTTACAAAACCTTGAAAATTCACTGAAAAAACCATAGGTTAGAGACCATATATAGTTAGCTGGACATTTTATTGACATAAAACCAATGAAATTCCATATATAGTTAGTTGCACTAACTATATATCGCGCACCCGCAATCCACTGCTGATGATGATGTCACATATTACATCATTCATGACATGGTCAGTGACATCACTGATGACATCACTGATGACATCTCAAATGACATCACTGATGACATCACTGATGACATCTCAAATGACATCACTGATGACATCATGACACAACAATACCAGTTACTACATACGCACTCACTGATTCCTAGTCTACACACACATTCACTCATTCACCCATACAATCACTCATACATACAGTCACTCACTATTACAACACTATCATATGCACTCATACACCTATGCAGACACTCACACACTGCCACTCATCCATGGAGTTACTCACACACCTAGTCAGTCCTGTAAAGAATCAATCACACTTCCATTTCCTCATCTATACAGTTAAACACAGAACACCATACTTCAGTGACATCACTGATGACATCACTGATGACATCTCAAATGACATCACTGATGACATCTCAAATGACATCACTGATGACATCATGACACTCCAATACCAGTTACTACATACGCACTCACTGATTCCTACGTCTACACACACATTCACTCATTGACCCATACAATCACTCATACATACAGTCACTCATTATTACAACACTATCATATGCACTCATACACCTAGTCAGTCCTGTGAAGAATCAATCACACTTCGATTTCCTCATCTATACAGTTAAACACAGAACACCATACTTTTCACACATATACTAACACATACTTACTCTCTTATACAATCACTGATACAAGTACACATTAATATGCACAGAGTCACACACCTCCCAGCCAGCCACACACACACTCAGTCTTCCATACATCCACTCATTCTTCAATATGTAAAACATATTTAAACTTTACAAAAACACACAGACACTAGATGATGTCATCAGTGATGTCATTTGAGATGTTATCAGTGATGTCATTTGAGATGTCATCAGTGATGTCATCAGTGATGTCACTGACCATGTCATGAATGATGTAATATGTGACATCATCAGCAGTGGATTGCGGGTGCGCGATATATAGTTAGTGCAACTAACTATATATGGAATTTCATTGGTTTTATGTCAATAAAATGTCCAGCTAACTATATATGGTCTCTAACCTATGGTTTTTTCAGTGAATATATATATATATATATATATATATATATATATATATATATATATATATATATATATATATATATATATATATGTATATATACATATATATATATATAGAGAGAGAGAGAGAGAGATTTGTTTTTAATTGACAATACAAATCAAGCAGTCTCTGAAAAAAAGTGTGTTTCTGTCGTAATCAGTTGACCACTGACATTGTCTCAGGTCTGTGCAAGCTCCTTACTTTGAGTTATTCAGGAGGAATTATTTGAGGTGAATCACTAATAATCAAACAAAAACATAAAAACCTTCTCTGGGCAACCTAGTTTTCACTCATAAAAGACAATTGTCAATGAGCTGCAGGAAATACAATAGAAATGTTTCAATCAATCATAATACTAATTTTAAAGAGAAACTTTTTAATTCAAGTACCTTCGTATTGCAATACAAGCAGACAATAACACGTTTTCAAGGAGGACATAAGCGGTCTTAGGTAAATAAAACAAGATACACACCATCTGCAAAACCTTTTTTTCAGTCCAATGTAAATAATCTATGTCCTCTGAAACTATAACCTTCAAGGACAGATCATATAATAGTAATTTGAGCACACATTTGTAAAGGAATGGTTGACTTTACTTCAAAGGATAAGAAGATATATGTAGACACGCACAAGAGTAGACACGCACAAGATACTACATAAGTGTATCTCATACAGGTCCTTGACATGCATTCTCAACTGGGATTCAACAATGTTCAGCATGTTTTAGTATACCATGCAGTATTATGAAAGCAACCAGTTAATTAATAATATTCCAATGGGACACGCAGGCCCACTGCCCAGTCTGTAAAGCAGATTTGCCAGATCCTATGGGTCACCCAAAATATTTGAAGTTCCATTGCTTCAATTCAAATCACTTTGGTGGAGGGCAGGCTTCCCACAAGGCAGTGTGATCCACTTATGATTATGTAACCCTTGCAGGGGAAGGCTACTACCTATACAGCAGTATGCCTCTTATTTCTATCAAGTATTATTTATTTATTATTTAAAAGGTTTGTATAGCGCTAGCTGAACCCGGGGGTTTCAGAGCGCTTCACAACATCGACAATAATGAGCAAACAAATGATACAGGGGAATGCTAGAACATGAGGGTTCAATCAGGGAAGGGAACAAGCATGTGGGCAAAGGGGCAGAGGAGAAGAGGGTGCAAGCCAAATCTGATGATCATCCGAGTGTAGTAGACAATCAAACAGTTTATGCATAAAAAAAGAGTTTTCTTGATCCGAATCAGTGTCGTGGTTTGAGGTAAGGTCGAGTGGCGGCTAAGGAGCTACCTGGGCTCTATCGGTTCGGTCGAGATCGGTCGAGGAAGAGGGCTTGAGTAGGCTCTTGAATTTTGGGAACGAGGGGGTTGTTCTGATGTGGGGGGGATGGAGTTCCAGATTTTTGGAGCGTTACCGGCAAAAGATTTGGCTGAGGTTTTATGCTTGCGAGTTCTTGGCGGGATGAGTAGTAGAGAGTTGGAGCTCCTGAGATTTCTTGAAGGGCCTGCCGTTTTGAGTTTGTCGGCCTGGTATTCCGGTTTGCCTGTGTTTGGGCTTTGTGAGTGAGGCAGGCTGTTCTGAAGCTGGTCATTCTGCAGCTGCATTGAGGCTGGTCTTCAGGGGGGCGAGGTGGGATTTTGCTGTCCCAGTCAGGGTCCTGTGGAGATAGCGCAGTGCTCGCAAGGCAACCAGGTGCTTGTTATCAGTTAAACCCTAAAGAAGATGGCAGGATCATGCAGTGCAGTAGGACTCTTTTTTTTATTTGTTTTTTAACCACTATGCTTTGTGCCCCCGTTTTTAAATGTCATGGTTTACTTCCATCCTGGTACCAAACTGTTGTGTACATTTATTTCCCCTTAACCATGTCACGTTAATCTGGTTTCCATGACTATAGTGCACAAAGTAGTTTAATAAGGAGGATTTGGGGAAGTCAACAAAGCAGCCATAAACAATGCCCTGCAATAACAGAAGATGAAATGAAGCTGAAGTGTTTTGCGGAGCATTAAAAAAAAAAAAAGTGATACCGCACGGATCACCCTAAAAAAAAGATGCCTCAGGGTTCCTGCGTTCACCATAAGTGTTCACAAAAACCAAAGTGACCCAGGGTGCTCCCCAAATAGAGACTCCACAAAAACATAATACACTACTAGCACATCCCCACCTCACTCATGAACTACAGTTTACGAAATTCAAATCAAGTTACTAATGAGGAATCATTATACAAAGAATTGCATCATGATACATTTGATTAATTTTATATCACCCATACTAGACATTTTTTCTTTGCTTAATCGTGTTATTGCATCTTTTGTTTAAAGAGTCCTTATGGTTGTTCTTAAACTTTTCTCCGTGCTTTCTTATTCCTTAGTTGGCAATCTTCCCTCAGATCTTATGTAAATGTATACTTCCGCTTTTATTTTCGATAGTCTCTCAACGCTTTCCTTCCAGCTGTCATTCTCAACATTGTTTTTCATCGCAAAGTTGATCTCACTTTTCTCACATTGTATAACGGGTTCTTGCTTCCACATTTAATTCTTGTTTGTGACCTCCATCATGTCGCACTCTCTAGCGAATTGTATGTTTGCTTTACTCTTGCCCTCGTCACAGTCAAGAAAAAAACAGTCATTTATTACCATGCTACTCTGCAAATGGCTTCTATGTTTTACAGCTGGTTGTCTGACTTTCAGCTTCCTAACTAGGTCACGCTGATACATTATATGTTAATGTCATTCCTTGCAGTATGTTTTTGCTCCTCAGCCTTAGTGTGCATTAATGTTACATTCATGTATGATGCTCTTAATTCCTCCGAATTGTGGTAATCGGGCTGAGATTTATTTTTTCACGTCTCCACTTTGATCTAGTATGTCAGCAATGTATTAGAAATTAATGTCGTTAGTGGTATATATTAACTTGCCAACACTTTTAATAATGCACATTTAATCATACCATACATGATTATATAATTTGTTATTATATTTCATTAAATTATATACTCTGTGTTATTAACTAATAATTATCGATCCATCTTTTTAAAGTTAAAATAAAAGCTGAGTCTCGGCAATGTCTATAAAAGATTGTGATAACAACCCATGTGCGGTAAAGAAAAACACAACTACATTTGGTGTTACTGTAATACACGTTTGAAAATCTACGAATTTTATCGCATAAAAATAAAGGCAGGGAGAACTGTAGATCAAGTTAGATGGACCACTTAGTTATGGCCCCCTTTGTACTGTTCTGGTGTTAGTTAAACAGTCATATTTGTGTTTACTTTACAAATTAATAATTTATGGCCGGAAAATGCCTGCCCTCTCTTTCAGCTCATTCATTTCCACCGTGAAGTCCCAATGCCATTTGTTTTAACCTGGGATAGCAGATACTGTATACACCTTACAAAATATGTGATCACAGAGCTACAAACGTCAGCTGCTGAGCTGTAGGCCGGACTTCAGTGGATGACGTGGTAGGAGGACAGGGGTGCACTGAATCAACCCTTCTTCCTTCTCACATAACATTACTATTTAGGGAGGCAGCTGGTGCAGTGCAAACAACCTTATGTCTATGACATCCTTGGAAGGCGGTCCCATGTGCAGGTTTTAGAGTGTTTCTAGACAGACTGCTACAATCACAGCCACCCTGCTTTAAATTAAAACCGTGCTTTAGCTTCCCATCATGCCCTCGCCTTCCAAATACGATTTTAATTTGGCTTCCTCCCTTTCTAGTTCCATAAACAGAGCATACATTTTATAAAAGGCGCTAGTAGAAAAGAAAAACAACAATTCCTAACATTGGAGAATATTCTACAGGCTTTCAGGATCAAAAGCATTACTTTGGGCAGCCAGGAATAAACTGCAAGGGAAAGGAACTTTCCAAGCAATGTTTTGCCCAGCAACTTTAAAAATCATTCATAGAAACTGTTGTGTCCTGCAAGACACATGCTAGTGTTCCAGGAATATACTGCACATAGATTCTACAACCACCCATCATAGGCATCGCCAGTCAGGTGGCCTGGCTAATAAAAGGGGCCGGGCAAATGTGTCTTGGGCCAGTTACAGTAACCATACCACAGTGTCCGTGTGCCTAATTTCCAAGTAGTGGGCCTACAGCCCACTACTTTACAGAAACCACTTCCTGTGCATGTTTTAATCCTAACAAAAAAGTGTTTTTGCAGAATCCCTTAAAGACATGATAGGTTTCACACAGGACGCTATTATTTTTTGTTGCTCATTAAATAAATAAGTGAATAATTGCTTTAGATGTTTTTAGCCAGCAAAGAGGGAACTATGGTGGGGTGTCTTGCAGACTGTGATTTTAGGAATAAAGGGAATTCAGAAATAACAAGTTAATCTGGCGTGTCCAAGTGACTCCTTTCAGGTGTTGATGGACATCTGTATTACAAAGGGGAGGTTGTGTCTTATGACTGAATATATATGTGAACGAGAGTGCCTAAACATATTTAGAAAGCATATTTATTTGTTTTCAGTGAGTTTTGATGAGAAAGCAATGTTCCATTTGTGGTCACATCACAATGCTACCAGTTGCTGCCAGCATGACTCGCAAGTGGGTTGGCGCGGGGTCGTGCGGGGTGGCGGGGTTAGTTTAATAATTTTTGTTTTTTTAAACGTACCTTTGCCTCCGGTCCCGGACTCCCGCGCCGCGTCTCCTGCTCTCTCTCTGCTCACAGGAAGAAGAAGCATGCAGCCTCCCTAAGCCAATCACAATGCTGCAATAGCAGCTTTGTGATTGGCTAGGACTTTGTCCGTACAGGCGTCTATGGGGAGGTCGATTTCTCCATGCAGGCTGCATGCAGCCTACATGGAGAAAATGGGAGAGTGCTCATGACTTGTTTGGTCGGCCCTGGGGCCTACCAAACAGTCAGCGCCATTAACATTGGGCTAGCCACTACGCCCCTACCCGCCCGCCCCCATCCAGGCGTACCCTTCTTCTGCTTTCTTGCAGTGTGAGAAGCAGAAATGTAAAATGGTATTTATAGAAGCAGAAATGTAAAATGGTATTTATACCATTTTACATTTCTGCTTCTCACACTGTGAGAAAGCAGTGGGGCGACGCTCTGACGCCCACGTGGAGGAGCCACTCCTGAATGCTACCATCTCTGGCTGGTCATACATACATCTCAACTCGCCCTCAATGTAAGGAGTAAGTGGACTCATTTTCACTGCACAAATCGAAACATCTCATAGACTTCAGTGAGATTAACCACCTAGAGAAGCTTTCTCATCTGCATTGAATCCAATGGTGTCACCTTCCAAAGTCATTTTTTTTATTTTTTTTTATTGTGTAAGATGTTTATTGCACTTTTCACACATATAGGAAACATAATACATTTTCCACGCCTTCAACCAGAATAGGCCGGTTAGATACATTCATGTTGTTGATATCATGTCACGCGTTGTACACAGCCCATCAGCCGACATCATTAAGACCGGCGGCGTTGCATGTAGAAGCATGTGCATTACATATCAGTGCCATTATCGCTTTTAAACACGTTGAGATTCTTACATTTTGTACTTATATCAACCAACAACTAAACCAAATACGAAACCCTCATATAACTCAGGTCACTGTGGCACAGCATTCTTCCCCCCCATTATAAATCGTGTATCCGTACACATCACCATTTGTTTCTCCGTGATCTGTCTCGTTACTGTGACTCATTTTGCGCCGCTGCATGTGTCAGTAGATATTGCCTGAGATACACCCAATAGTCCCTAGGGCGTGAGCCAGCTGGCAATTCCTCCTCATACGTGTTAAGTGTGTCACAGCAATACGTCAAATCTTCCAGCCAGTTTTTCAACTGTGGCCTCAGTTTACTATTCCAATGTAGTGACACTCTCCGCTTTGCCATTAAGAGCGCTACCATACAAAATTTACGTCTCTGCGCTCTTAGGTGGGGTACAATACCCAACAAACAGACCTTGGCTTTGCATTCAATTGATGCCCCCAGCATGTCATTCAAGGCTTGAGTCACTTGTTCCCAGAATCTCGCCACTGGGCGACAGTGCCACGCTAGATGCATGAAGTCTGCGTTCTCTTGCCTGCAGCGGACACAGTTAGAGTCATCCCTCAGTCCGTATCTGTGCAGCCTCATAGGCGTATAGTACATTTGATGGAGATATTTGTAGTGGATGATTCTCAGGTTTCCATTAGATGTTAGCATGCCGGTGAGCAGGCAAGTGGATTCCCATTCCTCCTCTGCCAGCGTATCATCTAGCACTTCGCCCCATTTATCTCTCGCCTTAGCGGCGTTCCCTCCAATGTCTGCTTGCGCGCTTGTGTACAACTTAGATACCAAGTGTGAGGCCGTGTGTGTCGTGAGTATCAGTTGTAGTGGCGCCAGTGTACGTGGTTCCTCCGGGAACTCAGGAAAATGCTCTTTCACCGCCCTCTGCAGGCGATAGTAGGTAAACCTAAACAGCAGTGTGGGATTACTGATATAGTCTAGATCGCCTAATGTTTGAAAGCTCCCCTCTTTGTATAGGTCACCCAGCTTGTCAATACCCGCGTTTCTCAATATGTCCATTCCAACCTGTTCCTGCGTCACTGAAAGTGCAGGATGATGAGCTAGTGGGAGTGCAGGTGCATATAGTGGTAGACTGTTTGTTAACTTGCCCAGTAATCTCCACGCTTCCGTGGTGGTGTTAACCGGGTTAATGTCCCGGTCATGTAACTTTACCCGTTTATATGTTAGTATGCTTGTCAATGGAATCGGGTCTGTGTCTCCCGCTTCCACCGCCACATGTGTCAGAAAAGGTACTTCGTGGAACCAGTGATGTGCAAATTGTGCCTGAGCACATAAGTAATATAGATATAGATCTGGGACCTTGAAACCTCCTTTAGCATACGGGAGTTGCAGTGTTTTTAGCTCCAACCTGGCTTGCTTTCCTGCCCATAACAAATTCAGCACTAATTTATTTATATTACGGAATACCTCCGCAGGAGGCTTGATCGGTATATTATTGAACAGGTAGAGAAACTTGGGTAAAAGCACCATCTTTACGATGGCAGCCCTGTCCGCCAGTGATAACGGCAGTTTATTCCATCTCTTGACCTTCTCTTCCAGAGTCGATATCACTCTACCGTAATTAGTGCGGATGACTAATTCTGGATCCCTGTGGAACCACACTCCCAGGTACCGCGTTGGTTCATTCTGCCATTCTAGGGGATAGTCCAGTGTCGTCGGGCGTGTGCTATCCGTCAGTGCCAGAACAAGGGACTTGGCCCAGTTGATCTGCAGCCCAGAGTGTTGGCCAAATTTAAAATATTCGCGCAGTAGTGGGTTAAGGTGTTGGTCAGGGTTTTTTACGTAAAGGACCATATCATCCGCATAGAGCGATATATGTATGGGGCGTGACGGCATCTGTATGGCCGAGTAGTGGTGATGTTGTCTAATTTTGCACGCTAAGGGTTCCAGAATGAGGGCAAAAAGCATCGGGGAGAGTGGACAACCCTGTCTGGTGCCCCGACATATTTTAATTGGGTCTGAAACATGTTTGTTTATCCGAATGCGTGCAGTTAGATTTGTGTAGAGCATCGTGATCCACCCAATGAAAATCGGCGGAAACCCCATGCGTGTTAGTACAGCGTGAAGGAAGGGCCAATCTATAGTGTCAAATGCTTTAGCCGCATCGAGTAATACCGCCACTGCCTTTATGTCCGGCGCCAGATAATGGGCTAATGCAAATAACGTGCGTGTATTGTGCGTCGTTGATCTGTCCGGTATGAAGCCGGATTGGTCAGGCCGTATCAGGAGGGGCATTAGTGGTTTCAGACGTTCTGCCAGTAAGCTGGCGATTATTTTAGTGTCCACATTTATGAGCGACAGGGGGCGGTATGAGTCACATTGTTCTTCGTCTTTGCCTGGTTTCAACAGCGCGATGAGTAATGCTTCCCTCATGGATGGTGGCAATGTTTGGGCCTCGTGTGCTGCGCCGTATAAACGCACTAGGTGTGGGGCAAGTAAGTCAGGAAATGCTTTATAAAATTCTATCCCGAAGCCGTCTGGCCCTGGCGCTTTGCCATTTGGTTGCCTCTTAATAGTGTTTATCACCTCCTCTATCATTATAGGGCGAGCCAGGTATGCTCTGTGACCCGCAGATAACCACGCTATTTCTACATCCTCCATGTAAGTCAATAGGTCCCGCTGTGACATCGACGGACGTGCCTCATATAATTCGCCGTATGTGTCCATAAATTCGCTCATTATGCCTTTAATGTCATGCGTCACCGTACCTAATCGGGTTTTGACTGCTGGAATGTGCTGTGGTGCTCGCCCTGTGCATATTTTTTCGGCTAGGGCCCTTCCTGGCCTGCCCCCCTCCCCATACATTCTGGCAGTTTCGCGTTTAAAGATATATTTGAGCTCATCCACTGCAAACTGTTTATGCTCCGTTAGTAGTTCATGTATGTTTCCCAGCAGCGCCGTGTCCCCCGTAGCCGTATAATTGCGCTCTAGTGCTTGTATGGCGTTCTCACGGTTTTTTAGCTGTTGCCTGATGTCCCTCAGTATTCCTGTGGTCGTGCTAATGCAAACCCCTCGCAGTGTGGCCTTGAAAGCTTCCCATAGCAAGCTAGGGTCTTCTACCGTGGGGCTGTTCAGGTCAAAATAATCGATAATTGCTTTATGGATGGTGTCTACGTACAATGGATCACGTAGTGCAGCTGCATTAAATCGCCATGTGAAAGGCGGAGGTTCGTAATTCGGAATCCTCATTTCCAGTAGTACTGGACTGTGATCCGAAAGTGTTCTAGGGAGATGCGTAATATTGTGTGTCCACGTTAGCATATTATGTGTGCCTAGCCAGTAGTCTAGCCTAGACCAACTTTTGTTCGCCGCGTTTATGTGCGTTGCAACTAATTCCCCTGTGTGATGAACCCTCCACATGTCAACCAGCCGTAAATCTTCCATAGCATCTTGGAGCCTCGCTCTTGCCCTTACATGTGGTTCCGCTGTGTGAAGTGATCTGTCAAGCCCCTCCTTCAGTGCTATATTGAAATCGCCACCCCATATGAGATTATCTACCTGGATATCAGCTATTTTGTGCCAGAGTGTCTCAAAAAAACCCGGGTCGTCTACATTAGGCCCATATGTGTTTATCAATGCAACCTTGTGCTGTCTCACCGTACCCACTACCATCACACTCCTACCTTCCGTATCCTTGTGAGTGTCTGAAATCTGAAAGTGTATACCCTTCCGTATTAGTATGCTGACCCCTCGGGAATATGACGAGTAGTTGGAACTAGTGACTGACTCTGCCCATCTGTTCCCCCACGTAGATGTATTGTTTACCGCTGTGTGCGTTTCTTGCAGGAAGGCCACATCTATGTGTAGTCTATCGAAATAAGCAAACATTTGTCTGATTTTCTTCGGATTACCCAAGCCTCTGACATTCCATGTTATGAATTTTAGTGTGTCAGGTCGTGCTAGACCATTAATTATGGGTGCTGCCATGGCATTGCGTGACTTATTCTTCTACATAGCACGTTCACAGTTCGTGTCATCATTAGTGTGCGTACATAACGTCTAGTGATGAGTACATTCGTGGTAATAGTACAGTTGCAAAATAGAGAGGTCGCAATGCTTCTCAGCCACAGTGAAACTATAGGAACAATCCCTTGCACCCCTTCCCTCCCCCCACCCACTTTAGCGCCCAAACTTTGCCAAAGCCATCCCCTTTCAACAAACAATTTAAAAGTAGAACTTGATCTGGGGTACACCCGCTTGGGGGTGTCGCCAGGTGCACACATCTCCATCCACATGGTGAATGTGGACAGGTGCTTTTGTCGTTTTTAATGAATCACAATAACCCTTCTTCCCTCTCCCACTCCCCGCCGCAGTCTTACAATAGTCTCTTACTCCACTGCCACATTCGACATATCCGCAGTTCGGAGCACGTGGCTGCTAGGGCACTCACTGCGCAGGACAACAGTTCGTGTCCAGACTGCCAGTTGCAGTTTCTTGCACGATGCATTCATGGCCTCAGCTGTCGGTCTATATGCAAAAAAGAAAACTTCTTCGAGTAGTATATTCGCTTCATCTGTGCCCCTCCATGAACCTGAGCAGTCGAGACCTCTGGAAATCGCCTTTTGCAGGATATTGTGGAGAAACTTGAGATCTGCAATCCAACAGGTCCTCAGTCGTTATCGCTTGTCCGGTCCTCTCGGCTTTGTGTCTTTCTCCGCTTACTAAATTTCTTGATATATTCTTGAGCTGCTTGCACTGTCGGTAGAATCACAGGTTTTTCCGCATTAGTTATTTTGAGTTTTGCTGGATACAGCATTGCATATTCAAGCCCTAGCTCTCGTAGCTTCTTTTTTACTTGCGCAAATTCTTTCCTTGCCAACTGTACAGCCATGGTGTGATCTGGGTAGAACTCCAGTGTGCTGCCTTGATACGTTACCGTGCCCATTTCTCTAGCGAGTCTTAAAACCGTGTCTCTATCCCTATAGTTGAGCAAGCGGGCAATTACCATGCGCGGGGTGGCTCCCGGCTTCGGGACAGGCGCCAAGGAGCGGTGTGCTCGTTCGACCAGGAAAACCTCTGACAAACTCTCAGCCCCAAACAGTTCCTTCAGCATCTTCTCTATGTAGCTTTCCATTTTACCCGTGTTGGTGGTCTCCGGCAGACCTGCTATGCGGACGTTATTCCGTCTAGATCTCGCTTCTTGGTCCTCCACCTTGGCACGCAGGACCTCCAGCGTCTTTTCAATGCCGCCGCATGCCTTCGATGTGATTCTGGACTCATCTTCCACAGTGGAGATCCGCCTTTCTGCCTCCACTATCCTTTCATCGTGCTTTTCAATTTTTGCCGCCATGTTGTCCACACGCTGCACTACGCTGTCCAGCTTGCCATTCATGTCTTGCAGACTTTGCTGAATCGCCCTTAGGACTGACTCCATGCCGGTCCCGTCAGTCGCTTCTTGGTCTCCTTCCGCGTCCGATGTTGCCGAATTGCCTTTGGTCTGTCTCCTGGCTTCGAAAGGCAATTTGGTCTGCTGTTTATCTGGTTTCCCCATAGTGACAGCACACGTGAGAGGGCTATGTCGCAGCGTTCCCGGGCCCGGCGTTGACGTTGTATTTCGACGTTGGGGTGTCCTGGATGCCCACCGTGTGCCAGTGGTATTCATCTGAAAGGCCCGCAGGGTTGCATGGTCCTCTCGTTGTTTTGTTGTGGCTGGGATAAGGCGCCGTCAGAAACGCGCTGTCTCCCCCTCTTCACCTCAGCACTCCCTGGTAGGACGTCTGCCACTGCCACCTGGCCAGCGATGTCTACAAGCTGACAAGCTAACACTCCTGCAGCTCCTGTTCGCTCTACTAATTGGGCTGTTCGCGCTGTTCCGAGCAGTGTGCACAAGGGGGACTACTTTTCCGGCTCAGCCCGCCAGCGTGTAGTAAGCGCCCTCTCTGTCTTCTGCGCACGTTAATCACAGTAGCGACCCGTTTACACGGCTACTTCATGCTCCCAAATTCGATAGATTACATTAGGCACCTCTGCCAGCTCGTACATAACGCTCATTCCGCACCTCCATTCAATCTGGGGAGCCACGCACTGTCACAAGCCCCGATCTCAGTACAGGGATCAGCGGAGGATCCGCCTTCGCTCTCTCGTCACACTACCTCGCAGCCGCAACCTCCGATGTCCCCGCTCTCCGGTCCGCTCGCACTTTGTCTCCGTGCGTTCACAGTCTGTCCCCGCACCGATGCGCAGTCTGTGCGTTCCACCGCCGCCGCCATTTTGTCATCCGTGACACGCAAGCTCATCAAGATCGCCCCGACAGTCCACATATGCCAGCAATTATTCAGCCTTGAGTAAAAACGGCCACTATAGTGCCTGGATGGTTTACTTGCCAGTTGTAAGCCACATCAGGGCGGGCGCCAGTCCGAAACAACCGCGGCTCCGAGTGACAGGTGCGGCCATCTTGGATCGCCACTCGCCTCCTAACCGTGTTCCGTCGTTTTAGCGCGTTATGCCGGATTTTGCAATATCTCTTCACCAGAGGAGTTCAAGGCGCATCTTCCGATTTTCAATTATGTCTTTGTCTGCGCATTAGCAGGGGTTTCAGGGGTCGAAAGGCCGCGTTTTCGGCACCCGTCCGGCGGAGCTGACCTACCAGTCAACCATTCCGCAGTGCGCCCTCTAGCGCCCCCACCTTCCAAAGTCATTGGATTTAATCTTTCTTGGAGTCTTAGAACGTTGCAGAGTATTTGTTTGGAATAAAACACGCTGCTGACTCTATCTAAAATTCTCTTTCTGGACCATCTTGGAGTCTTTTCAAGTGGCTGAGCTGCTGGTATAAAGCACTATATCTCGCAGCAGATTATTGTTGTTCATTCAAGAGGTAGAAAGAAGCAGTGTTAGTTTACAATTTCTAGAAAAGTGACTGGATGGCGACTCTCTCCTGCTCCATTCTGTTCAAAAGTATGATATTAAAATCTAAATGAATCAATAGACTTTCATTTGAGCCACTTTTAAACATCGCCCTGCTACTCTCTCGAGCCCGGAGGTGCATAAAGGACAGCGCGGCTCCCGCTCTGCGGGAACCGCTTATAAACAGGGGGACTTCTCATCCCACATCGCCCAGCTGCTGATTTTCACGCCAGGGGCGCCACTGCTACTCTCTCGCGCCCGGAGGCGCATAAAGTACAGCGCGGTAGACCGGGCTGGGCCACTGCTCTTGGTCCATCACTCAAGATACTGGCTGATCCATAAATGAAGTGTGGATAACTGGACATTGAAACCTGTACCTGTGAACGGAGGTAGGTTGAACCTTGAACTAGCACCTATCATATAGACTTTGTTGGACACTGCGAGAGACACTTGGTATTGGCTTAAATCTTTTGCTCGGGAGGAAAAGCTCATTCCAAACTGAATGTTGAATACATTTTGAGACTATAACCGCAGCAAGAAGTACCCCTCTTGTATATGTACAGTGTCTAAATTTTATCTGATGATATACCTGAGCTTGCCTGTGCTGTGGTACTATCCAGGCACGCGCTAAAACTGCTTACCCGGGCCGTGAGGGGAACGGCTCTCTCGCCTGAGGCACAGTCTCTTTCCCTGGTTCCTGCAGCACCGTGAGGGGAACGGCAGCCCAAATTTCGCTTGTACCGCTCTGCTACTGGGTTCTAAACTACATCTCCCAGCATGCTCATACTGCTACATACTATGCGGGATAGGGACGCACTTTTTAATTGAAACACAACGTGTGAGGGCAACGCTCATCTTCAGAGTTGCCAGGATTTGCTTGAGCTGTGAGGGGAATGGCGTCCTGAGGTCGGGATCTTAAGACCCAGTAGCAGTTGGTCCGCGCTGCCTTGATCCAGAGCAGCGCAACAGAAGATAGTAGTTGAGGGCTCCTGTCACCCGAACGGACTTTAGTGCAGGTACTGTTAGTCCTGGAATCCACTTGATATTATCTTTGAGTCAGTGATAGGACTTAGGTGTGTTTGACTATCTGGATATTTCCAGACTTGCTGCCCATATCGATCTAACCAACTCATAAACGTGAGGACGATATTGTTGGGTGTAACTAGAACTTACTTTTTTTAACATATGTGTACCTTAGTGTTTTTGATGTGTTTTACTGCCCAGAAGAACTGTTAGTTGAAACAAAAATTGTTTACAGCATAGGTTTGCACTATAGTCCTGAGGAATATTTTATCATTGTGGCTTGTACAGATTCATGAATTTCCTTTTATCTGTTTATGTATTTGTTCTATATTCCACTATTCACCTTACTTTCACTAGCAAATTTGCACAGTACAAGGGGAGCTGATCAAATAACTACTGAAAGTTGGATTTTCTGCTAAAAATGAGTAGACGGAAATTAATTCCAGGGAAAAGCGTGGTAGGAACTTTAGATGCCTTTTTAATGAGGGCTGAATCGGTTATTTATAACGAAATTTTACTAACAGAACGCAGGCCATCATTGGAGCCCCTTACTTCGAATGGCAGGCTCTCTATTACTCCTGCTTTTCCGGAAGCTCTGTCGACCTTAAACCAGGATATGCCACAAGACCGGTTGAGTCAATCTTGAAGCCAAAAAAACCTGTGACGAGCACTACTAAGAGAATTAAGGATGCTATCCCCTCTGCAGGTGTTAGCAGTGAGGCCAACTCTTTTATTCTGAATCAGAACAGGGCAGGGCCACCATCCATCAGCAGACTGGATGGAGATTTTTGGGGTAGGTTAGAAACTATGATGACTACCCTAATAGACCCCATAATCCAGAAAATAAGCTCTGTTGAAAATAGGCTGTCTATATTAGAGAAGCTGATGGTACAAGCTCCCCCAGAGAAATTAACAGCAATCTCTAATAAGCCTAAAGTCCTGGTAACTACGGAGGAGGAAGAGCAGGGCGAGACAGAGGAGAGCCCCCTGTGTCAGGCAATCTTCCATCAGTAGGGTGCCTGATAAGAACTGTTCCATTAGTCCGAAGACCGCTAGTATAGATCCTGCAGTTCCCAGACAGCAGTCATCTACAACAACAGGGCCCCCTACCTTGCAGAGAGATAAGAGACAAGAAGACAAGACTCCTCAGGTGACAACCCTTCCTACCATTGATCTTCCAACGGAATTCACCCCGTATGTAGTGATTCTGGGGAGTGTTCCTGCTCTCCCAGTAGGGAAGAGCGAAGAATATGATCAGCTCCTCAACAAAATACACCACTCGTTCACACATAATACTACTGTTGGCCCGCGTATACTTAACAAAATACTTATGGCATGTAGGGTTAACTGGATTGGGGGCTCATGTAAACAAGGGACCGGTGACATTATTATCATAAACGTTGATAACCTCTATACTGCTGGTCGGATACTCTCTAGGGACTACAGTCTTATCCCCTTAGTGGGCGGGCTCTGCAATTAAAATATTGCCCTTGGGCTATTTTTATAGGCCGTTTAACAGTAGGGACAGAACAGCAGTTGGCATGGGGGAACCATCAGTCAGGGTGGCCAATTAAGATCATATCTTAGACATCACTCTATTCCCCAGGTCCAATCGTTGTTAACTCTGGATAGGCTGTTTGCCATTGACCATAGATTGACACTAAACAACAGATTTGACATCCTGACTGGTATGGAAGAATGTGATTGACTGCGGGGCCCTGAATTAGCAGGGCCTGAGCAGGTCGGACTGTCCCAGGATCTCAGGGATGCAGCAGTAAGGTCTTCAAGGCTGTCTTCTAACAACTTTTTATCCTGGAATATAGCAGGGTTGGCAGCAAAGTTACAGGATGCTAGATGGGTAATTATTTATTTATTTATAAAGTTTTATATAGCGTGAACTTGACCCAAGAGGGTATCAGAGCGCTTTACATTTAGGATTGTTACAATAAAAGTTACATCAGTTACAAGAGCATAGAAAGGTACAGTACACAAAAATAATGTTGCAAGAATTCGTAGGAAGAAGGGAAGGAAGGAGTCATTAGCGGACAGAAGAGGAGGAACTGTGCCCAATGTCTGGCTGGGTAGGTGACGGTCAGGGGGAAACCAGGGCCCATCTCCTCAATAGCTGTCTATTTATTTATTTATTTATTTTCAACATTTATAAAGCGCACTGTTACCAGACGGTGTCCTGGCGCTGGTTGACCACTCCAAAAACTAGCCGCAAAGCTTATTGCCTAAATAACCATGTTTTCAAGACCTTCCGAAAGGACATCAGGTCTGGTATCTGTCTGAGGTCCGCTGGCAAGGCATTCCAAGCTTTTGCTGCTCCCAAGGAGAAGCTTCTCCCTCCCCATCGGGCTTTCTTAATTCTTGGGATCACTATCAGCCCCTGGTTGGTTGATCTCAGTGATCTTGCAGGTTTGTACCACTGAAAGTACTGGGTCATACACTGCGGACCCAGCACTTTCAGAGCCTTGAAGACTAAGCATAATGCTTTAAATGCAATCCGCTTGCGCACAGGCAGCCAGTGTAATTTCACCAGCTCATGTGCAACCGAGGCAAATTTGGGAATGCTCGTGATCAGGCGAGCTGCTGCGTTTTGCAGAGTTTGTAATTTATTTAGAAGCCCCTGTTGAGCATTGAGCAGTAGGCAGTTGCAGTATGCTCAGATGTGAGTCCCTTGCTCACTGCACCATCAGGATTCAAGCAAGCCGGGCCGAAGACGGATGTAATGCCAGAAACCGGTCCCCGGAAGCTTGTTTCCTTTCCAGTAAAGAATTGGCTTGGTAGTTTGGTCTGCCCTGTTCCCATGATGCACTGGGTCAGGGTCAGACTAATTTGCATATAGCCAGGTTCTGAGCTGGGATGGTGCAGTGAGCTAAAAAACGGTGATGGATCAAGCCATGATCTTTTGACTGGGTATGAGTGTTCTGTTTAACTCAGATGCTCTGTCCATCACCACCCCCTTTTCTGAATCGTTTTGGCCACTATAGGAGTGGCAGGGTATGCTCAGATGTGAGTCCCTTGCTCACTGCACCATCAGGATTCAAGCAAGCCGGGCCGAAGACGGCTGTAATGCCAGAAACCGGTCCCCGGAAGCTTGTTTCCTTTCCAGTAAAGAATTGGCTTGGTAGTTTGGTCTGCCCTGTTCCCATGATGCACTGGGCCAGGGTCAGACTAATTTGCATATAGCCAGGTTCTGGGCTGGGATGGTGCAGTGAGCTAAACACGGTGATGGATCAAGCCCTAATCTTTTGACTGGGTATGAGTGTTCTGTTTAACTCAGATGCTCTGTCCATCACCACCCCCTTTTCTGAATCGTTTTGGCCACTATAGGAGTGCAGGGTATGCTCAGATGTGAGTCCCTTGCTCACTGCACCATCAGGATTCAAGCAAGCCGGGCCGAAGACGGCTGTAATGCCAGAAACCGGTCCCCGGAAGCTTGTTTCCTTTCCAGTAAAGAATTGGCTTGGTAGTTTGGTCTGCCCTGTTCCCATGATGCACTGGGCCAGGGTCAGACTAATTTGCATATAGCCAGGTTCTGACCTGGGATGGTGCAGTGAGCTAAAAACGGTGATGGATCAAGCCCTGATCTTTTGACTGGGTATGAATGTTCTGTTTAACTCAGATGCTCTGTCCATCACCACCCCCTTTTCTGAATCGTTGCAGTAATCCAGCAGAGACAGGATCAATCCAGACACTACTGTTTTTCTATGCTCATCTGGAAGAAAGGGCAGGATCTTGCGTAGAGTCTTAAGGACAAAAAAAGTGGCTGAGGACAGCGCATTTACTTGAGGCCTAAAGGACAGTTTATCGTCCATCAGAACCCCAAGGTTCTTGACCTTGGCAACAGGTGCGGGAGGGATGCCCAATTTTTCCGGCCACCATATTGGGGACCAGAAATTCTCTGTAGCCCCAAAGAGGAGAACCTCGGTCTTGGCCGAGTTCAGTTTTAGGCAATTCCCTGCCATCCAATCACTGACTGCAAGCATGCAGTCTTTAAACCTGCTGGCCGTGCTTTCCTCTCCTCCCGGTAGCAGCGACACCACAATCTGTGTGTCGTCTGCATATGATGTTAAGTTAAAACCAAAGGCTCTAATCACAGGTGCTAGGGTAGAAACATAAATATTAAAAAGCGTTGGACTCAGTGATGTATGAACGGACTGGATTCTTGGTCATCCAAGGTCACTACCTGACTCCTGTTGGAGAGGAAGGCTTTCAAGATCTTAAGTGCCTTGCCCTGAATCCCCGCGGCCCTCAACCGGCCCACCAATATCATGTGGTGGACCGTATCAAAGGCCGCAGACAAGTCCAAAAGGATCAGTGCGGCTTTTCCTCCAGCGTCCATCACTTTCCTGATGTCTTCTGCAGATTTAATTAGAGCTGATTCCGTGCTGTGCCCCGCCCTGACTCCATGTTGAGATGGGTCCAGAGCTTGCACAGCACCCAGAAACGAGCTTAACTGAGAATTCATTATTCCATCTATAATCTTGGCCGGTAGCGGCAGTCTGGCGATGGGTCGATAGCTGTTCAAATCATCAATATTCAGATTTGTTTTTTTAAAAAGAGGGAGGATTGATGCCTGTTTCCAGCGGGATGGAAATTCCCCGCTTTCCAGCATATTATTAAATAATGATGTGAGAACAGAGGCTATCGGTGCTACAGCTAGCTTTGCTATGGTAGAAGGACAGGGATCATGAGGGGAACCTGATTTTAGCCTCAGAAGCCACTTCCTTTCCTCCTCCTCATTTACCGGGGAGAAGCGCAGGAGCCTGCTTTCCTGGGAATTGGTCTCTATCGGATCATAGTAATCCTCTAAGGAGTTACTCTTGGTTTGAACATCCAAAGAGTTGAAAATGGTCTCCACTTTATTTTGAAATTTTTTTGCCAGAGCTTCACAAAGTTCCTGACTAGGGGGCACAGCCTCTGGTTTTGGGGCTGCCAGGGTAAGAACAGTTTGGTAGAGTTCCTTAGGGGAGTTTCTTGCCTCCCTAATACGATTGGAAAAAAAGGTACTCTTTTCTTTCCCTATCAGATCTTTATATACAGCTAGTTCCGATTTATATCTTTTTTTATCGGCCTCACAATAGTTTTTCCTCCATATCCGTTCTAGCTTTTTGCAGATAATTTTATGCTGCCTGATCTCCTCTGAGAACCAGGTGGTGACGTGCGAGTAGAGTGACAGAGTTTAGCAACTCCAACGGACATCAGCCAT
Source organism: Lissotriton helveticus (assembly GCF_964261635.1). Taxonomy (NCBI): domain Eukaryota; kingdom Metazoa; phylum Chordata; class Amphibia; order Caudata; family Salamandridae; genus Lissotriton; species Lissotriton helveticus. The sequence continues at coordinate 2,027,816,626 of NC_136061.1, forward strand.
GTTGCTTAGGCCTCATCGATCAGGGGAACCGGTTTTGACTTTATTTGATTTGATAAGTTTATATAGCACTGGCTAGACCCAGAGGTATCAGAGCGCTTAACCAGAGGATCGGTGCATTACAAGGTAAATCTAGTAAGATTATATATAGCGCTGGCTAGACCCGGAGGTATCAGAGAGCTTTACCAGAGGAACCTTGTGTTACAAGTTACAACAGTTACCATAGTGTAGTAACGTAGTAAGGTATAATAAACAAACAACGAGGTTGAGACGATTTGTAGGAGAGGAGGGGAGGAGGGGACCATAGCAGGGAGACGAGAAAGAACTGTGCCCAATGTCCGGCTGGATAGGTAACGGTTGAGGGGGAAACCAGGGCCAATCTCCTCATTAGCTGTCCAGCAGCTCCACCGGGCATCAGCCATGTTGCTCAGGTCTCAACATTCAGGATTAAAATAGCTTAGGCCCGAAAGTATCAAAGCTTTTTACATGATATGCTTATTGTTCCAAGATTGCATCAGTTATAGGTTACATTGCTTGCAGGGAGAGCATATAGAGATCTTTGGACGAGGTCAGAGGAAACATAGAAGGGAAAGGGGTGGGGTAACAGGGTAGGGGGAGATACGACAGAAAGACGAAGGGAAAAATCAGCCCAAAGTGTATCTATCTTACTTTTCAATTAACGACAAATTAGCCATGACAAAAATGATGACAGGTCTTGAGGAGCTGGTAGTTGAAAGGTAGGTGGGTGTTAGGGTAAGCCTACAGGAAACGTGGTAGCTACATTGCGACCTTTTCCTGGAAGCCAACAAGGCTTTTTTGGTCCCAGCTAGACCATCTCCGAGTGGGAGACCCAAGGGTGGTTTAGTTATGTACATTTCTGTAGCTATTAACAGCAAACTGCAGGTAATGCCCATTACACACCCGGGTATCCTGGCGATAACGGCCCGCAAGGGGGGCAAAAACTGGGGAATTGTTAATTTTTATAATTCATTTTTGTCCCCGTCAGAGTCCAGTAACTTAACTGCCCTGGGAGATGCTATAAAACAATCCCTGATTCAAAGTCTACACAGCCTCCTGGTAGCTGGTGATTTTAATATACACCCTTGTGGTAAGCCATTTACGGCTTGAATGTCTGAATTAGGCTGCCCACGTATGTATGATTTCCACTAAGCATAGGCTGAAAATTAATTCCGCTCGCGGAATTTGTGGATGTTCCGCGATTTTGCGATCCGCGAATCTCGCGAAATCGCGGTAAAATCCACGAATCAGCGGGGACGGATTTCCAGCCAAGCACTTACAGGGTTACAGCAGCAGGTGGAAAAGTTGAAGCAAATTTTTTGTAACCTTTTACAAAAGGGTTTCAAAGAAATTAACTTCAACTTGGGCACCTGCTGCTGTAAGCCTGTAAGTGCTTCCTGGCGCCTCGTTGTCTACTTGCAACTATTCTCTGACCCTGCTCTGACCCTTGAAGCAGGGTCAGAGAATAGTTACAAGTAGGCAATGAGGCGCCTGTCACGAAAATTAAACCTCAACAGGAAGCACTGACAGATATAAAAACAAGCATTTGCAATGCAATAGGTCTCGCATTAGGAAAGTTTGAGCTATTGGTCTTGTAAAAGACAATTTTTTTTATTTATGTGTTGCTTTTGAAAATAGCTAAATTAATAGCTTTGTCATTTACAATGCCAATAGATATAACTTTCGTAAATGTGACACCTATAGCATTTGTAATGCAACATGTTTTATATTTACGTGACTTAGCTGTATTGATATTACAAATTACAATGGCTTTTAATTTTTTTAAATAATTAATACTTAAATAAAAGTGATTTTAATTTATAATGGCAATAGCTTAAACTTTTGTAAATAACTTTTGTGAAGATTATGTTCAGTGTATTTTATTGTGACGAAAATCCAAGAACAGAAGTGAAATATTAACATCTTTTTGTGACATTTGTAATAAAGTTTGAAACATTGAGAGAACATATTTGAACCAGTTGTTGTTGAATGGTTGCGCAGATTGATGCAGGGGTGGCGCTGAGTGGTGTTGTGGTGGTGCTGAGTGGTGCTGTGGTGATGCTGAGTGGTGCTGTGGTGGTGCTGAGTGATACTGGGATGGTGCTGAGTGATGCTGGGGTGGTGCTGAGTGGTGCTGTGGTGGTGCTGAGTGGTGCTGTGGTGATGCTGAGTGGTGCTGTGGTGGTGCTGAGTGATACTGAGATGGTGCTGAGTGATGCTGGGGTGGTGCTGGTGGTGCTGTGGTGGTGCTGAGTGATAATGTGGTGGTGCTGAGTGATGCTGTGGTGGTGCTGAGTGATGCTGGGGTGGCGCTGAGTGGTGCTATGGTGGTGCTGATTGGTGCTGTGGTGGTGCTGAGTGATGCTGTGGTGGTGGTGAGTGATGCTGTGGTGGTGCTGAGTGGTGCTGTGGTGATCCTGCGTGATAATGTGGTGGCATTGAGTGATGCTGTGGTGGCGCTGAGTGATGCTGTGGTGGCGCTGAGTGGTGCTGTGGTGGTGCTGAGTGGTGCTGTGGTGGTGCTGAGTGATGCTGTGGTGATGCTGAGTGGTGCTGTGGTGGTGCTGAGTGATGCTGTGGTGGTGCTGAGTGATGCTGTGGTGGTGCTGAGTGGTTCTGTGGTGGTGCTGAGTGATAATATGGTGGTGCTGAGTAATGCTGTGGTGGTGCTGAGTGGTGCTGTGGTGGTGCTGAGTGGTGCTGTGGTGGTGCTGAGTGATGCTGTGGAGGTGCTGAGTGATGCTGTGGTGGTGCTGAGTGGTGCTGTGGTGGTGCTGAGTGATAATGTGGTGGTGCTGAGTGATGCAGGGGTGGCGCTGAGTGGTGCTGTGGTGGTGCTGAGTGGTGCTGTGGTGGTGCTGAGTGATGCTGTGGTGGTGCTGAGTGGTGCTGTGGTGGTGCTGAGTGATGCTGTGGTGGTGCTGGGTGGTGCTTTGGTGGTGCTAAGTGATGCTGTGGTGGTGCTGAGTGATGCTGTAGTGGTGCTGAGTGGTGCTCTGGTGGTGCTGAGTGATAATGTGGTGGTGCTGAGTGATGCTGTGGTGGTGCTGAGTGATGCTGTGGTGGCACTGAGTGGCGCTGTGGTGGTGCTGAGTGGTGCTGTGGTGGTGCTGAGTGATGCTGTGGAGGTGCTGAGTGATGCTGTGGTGGTGCTATGGTGGTGCTGAGTGATAATGTGGTGGTGCTGAGTGATAATGTGGTGGTGCTGAGTGATGCTGGGGTAGCGCAGAGTGATGATGTGGTGATGCAGAGGGTAGAAAGGCACAAAAAGCAGTCTAACAAAGGGCAGAAGGGCAGAAAAACAAGGGAAAAACGAGTCTAACAGAGGGCAGAAGGGCACAAAAAACCAGTCTAACAGAGGACAGAAGGGCAGAAAAACAAGGAAAAAACTAGTCTAACAGAGGGCAGAAGGGCACAAAAAACTAGTCTAACGGGGCAGAAAGGCACAAAAACGAGTCTAACAGAGGGCAGAAGGGCACAAAAACAAGGGAATAACAGAGGGCAGAAGGGCAGAAAAATAAGGGAAAAATGAGTCTAACAGAGGGCACAAGAGCACAAAAAACGAGTCTAACAGGGGGCAGAAGGGGAGAAAAACAAGGGAAAAATAAGTCTAACAGAGGGCAGAAGGGCAGAAAAACAAGGGAAAAACGAGTCTAACAGAGGGCAGAAGGGCACAAAAAACGAGTCTAACAGGGGGCAGAATGAATCCCGCCCTGCGTGTTTGTCCACGAAGATGCCACCTTTTTGTGCAATACCTCTACTCAACTGGAGTACTTTCTACTGTATAATCAGTAAGTGCTCCCTCGTTGGCTAAATGTATAGGGGCAGATTTACAATAACTGGTGCATCACCAGGGATGCGCCAGTTATTGTGCGCCGCAGCTCCGCCACCCATGGTGCGCCGCATTTACAATGCGGCGCACCATGTGGCAAAAACGGCACAGATGCGTCACGCATCTGTGCCGTAAAAGCAGCACATTGCTGGAGCTGCGTCGCGCTTGCATCCTGGGAAAATAGCAATTTGATTTTGTTGGAAGTCCAGTATGGTTTTCGACGGGGATGGTGTACTGAATGCTCAATGTCTTCATTTATTTCTGATTTTGAGCAAGTATACTGTTGCACGAACAGGGAACATTCACCTTGCCTTCATGGACCTGTCATCGGCATTTGATTGTGTTAATAGGAACAAGCTCTGGCAGTCCATGAGGGCAATGGGAATGGAGAACAGTATCATTATTTTTTTGGAGGACGTACACAAGTCTACTAAAGCCAATGTTAATGCCAGGTTCTCACAGGATCTGCGTGTTACGAGGGGGTTTTATTTTAAAAAGGGAGTCCGGCAAGGCTGCATATTGGCCCCTTTCTTATTTAACTTTTATATTAATGAACTGGATAACGCATTAAGGGCAACAGGTGTTGATTACCCTAGTGTAGGATGGCGTGGGATTCCCGTCCTCTTATATGCGGACGATGCCGTTCTCATATCCAGGACTGAAAAGGGGCTACAAACGCTTTTAACTGCTTTCTCGAGTTTTGTCAGACAGGGATTTGGCAATCAACAATTCCAAATCCTATGTCATGCAAGTGGGGTGTTCGGGTAAGAAGAACTTCCAATTTAAAGTGAGAGATTCTAAGATTCCCCATACTAATGTGTTTTCCTATCTAGGGGTCCTCTTTGGTGACAAGCTTAATTGGGGCCCTTTACTTCAGAATACAAAAGGGGACCTGGTTAGGGCAAATTCAGCAATCTTCAATTTTGCATCCAAATTAGGGAAGAAGCCCACAGGAGCTATGTTACAAGTGTACCAGGCGAAAAGCCTGGCCATAGCTTCGTATGGCAGCGAAATATGGGGAGATAATGCTGTTCATACCCTCCAAGTATCGGAAAACGACTTGCTGAAAAGCCTATGATGTGTTCCAAGGGGTACGTCCAATTTAGTGGTCCATGAGGAGTTCGGGGTCCCTTATGTAAATGATGTACTCTCTTTGCGACCCCTGACTTGTTGCTTAAAAAGTTGAACATAGATCTCCCTTTCACCCACATGATTATACGAGATTGCATGGCCCTTGATAACTCGGCTAGCATTCCGTGCTGAGCTATGTCAAGAAAAGCTTTGAAAGGTTAGGTCGGGGGGATCTATTTACCAATCCCGAATGCATTGCAAAGAGGAACATAGAAAGGGAAGCCAAAGAGGTACAGAAATCTAGTGTGCGGACATATATCATGCTTAAAACAACCCCTAGGGCAGAGCCATACGTTATGGGGTCTTTGTCCACACATAAAAAATTCTTATTAACTAGGTTTCGGCTGAACCTTTTTCACCTTCTGCTTGCCAGACCCAAATGTTTTACTAGAGGCAAGGTGGCAGCTCCCTGCGGCTGCGACGAACAGTCTCCGCAGGATATGCTGCATTTTATGTTCTTATGCAAATTTTATATTTCCCTCGTAAACACTATTTGGTTCCTATTTTAAAAAGAATGAATTTTAGACTGGTTCTTCCTGAATGGGTGTATTTGCAACTATTGAAAGAGGACTGTTTATTTTTTATAGTGGATTTTTTAAAAGCTATTGTCAACTCCAGGAATTACATGGATCAGTAATGAGTGTTTTCCTCAGGTTTTTAACTATTTATTAATTTTTATCGCTGTTTTGGTTGTCATCATAACACAAACACTGTCATTCACACTGTTTTTATGTTGTGCAACTTTTATGCTTTGAACTACAAACCGAATAAAGTTTTCTTGAATTGAATTGATTGACTTTCATTTGACTATGCGTGGTTGAAATATTGAAATCCCTAATTAAACAGATGTGGCATGTATACTCTTTTCAAAACTTCATTTTTTCCTTCCCAGTGCCTGCAGAGGTAAAAAAAAAAACGTGACCACATGTTTTTACCTTCTTGCCCATTACAAATAACTTTGATGACATGTTGATTTACTGTAGATTGATCTTCCTTCCTTAGCTAATGCACGCTATTGCACTAACTACAAAACTGAACTCTTAAAATCAGCATTCTTGTTTCTCAAAACCTTTACTGTCCCTGTGGCACGAGAGCAAGTTGACAGTGAGTTCCGAAAGTCGCCGGGTGTAAATCAAATAGCATTAAAAAAAATCTTAACATATCTTTGCATCTTGCCTGATGGGATACCTTTAGTTAATGATTTCCTCCCTAAGTAAAAAAGCAACAGATCCCTAAAATGAGAGATCAGAAGCTTTAAAATATGGTTACAAGACAATACATTCTCTTGTTAAAGTTAAAAATGGGTAAATGAATTTCCAGCGTCTCAACCAGCCTGAACCTTCAGCTGTGTACTATTAAATATCTCCAAATACACAACTGAATATTTCATAAGACACAAGGTAAAAGAAGGTTTGCTACTAAACATCTCAAAAAGCCCACTGACCAATACAAAAAGACACCAGAAGAAAGAATGTTTACTAAACATCTCAGCATGTTCTACAAAATATCCCAAAAGACACAAGAAGAAAGAATGTGTAGTACTAGACCTCTAGGAATGTCCAACAGAGCATCTCAAAAGACAGTAGATGACAGGATGTTCGCTACTAAACATCTCAAAATGCCCTGTAGAACATCCCAAAAGACACAATTAGAATGTGTATCTCTAAACATTTCGGAATGTATGAAAGGGCATCACAAAGAACACCAATGTCAGAATGTTCTAGAGAAGATCTCAAAAGACACCAGAAGAAAGGATACCGTAAAATGCTCTTTTTCGTGTATGCTATATAACTGTGCACATAATCTGTTCCTCAATTTGAAATACATATGGAATAATAAATGTGTAACAGTGAATAAAGGAGATATTTTTGAGTAAAGGATTTAAGTGAAATCAAATAGACAAAGAGAGCAGGCTGTTTCTTGATGTAACTCAGAACCCCGAGGTATAAAACATCCAAGTTATTTAATTTGTACAAAGTAAAGTGTTATGTTAGGTATGCCCCCAAATAATGTGCCCCTGCTACCACCTGCTATGCAGGGGCCGAGAAGTATTGTGAAGCCCTTCATAACATGACTTCTCCTCCATGCCCGAATATAAAACAATAAATACATTGGCCCCAATTCAAACTACTCACCTCCCCTAGAGCCTTTTGAAGTACAGCCCTCTGCCCCCATCGGATTAGAATGCCAGCGCTGCACTGACTGATTCTCAGGGAGCCCAGCCAGAGCAGCCTGGAATTTTTGCATGTTATAGCAAGATTTAGAAACTGTTGTTCACACTAGTGGTTCTCAGTGAGAGCCGAACATAGCAAATGCACCAAGCATACTGAAGTACAACAAACAACTACACTGTTCCCTAGTAACTGAAACTCTGTCTCTAGTGGATCCGGCTAATAGTATTGACATTGTAATGCACAATCTGCTGTACATTCGTGGAGCAGCATCACAACCCAAACTCCTGTTTCTGTAAAACACAGAATATTGTGAAAATAGGCGATGTTTTATAACAGAACAAGACAAAAGGGAGTTCACGTGTTTGTTGAGATACTCCAAGCGTTCTTTCAGCTACAAAAGCGCAAACACATGTGCATGCATGCATATCCCCACCAAGATCAATACCTAACGATAAGAAGACATATGCTTCTCTGACCAGACATAATTACATGAACTCGAATTGATTTATTAAAGTCTTGCGCATGAATCATTCGATGTTATAAGAGCTGGTTCAGCAGATTGTGCAGTCATTGTTTCCACCAGAACTCCATATACAATTTTAATATTTGTAAATAACACTCAACTAGCAGATGTGATACATTTTTATAAAAGTAGAGAAATGTTATTAGTTTTGATCCTACCGATATATAAGGATGAATCTTTTCTTCTCACATGATCATCAATGTAGGCGACCCCCAGAGGCTGCACAGGCGTGGCACCAATTCCGAGGAGAACTTGGGCTCCAATGAGAAGCAAGTACATCATATTTGTGGCAGTTCTGTTCCTGCAAATTAGATCGGGATCTGGGCCCTCGTCGCTGGCAGTTCCATTGAGAGCACACACGTCCCTTCCTTCAGCTCCCCATCGTATCTCGCCAGACTCGTACTCATACTGGTGAGTCAGGAATTCAGGCAGGGCTGAAAGCAGGGCTCCCAAGGCCATCACTATCCCTCCGCAGCCTATCAAGCGAGGCCTGTGGCCTTTGGCTCCAAAGTAGCTCACAAAGAGAATGAGGGCCAAATTCCCAATCTCGAAGCTGCTGGCAATTACTCCAACATCTGCACTCTGCAAGTTGAACCTTCGCTCTAGCGTTGTTAAAACGCTTACCTAAAAAGAAAAGCACACAAAAACATGAAATCGTTTTTACACGGACCACATTTGTTTTCTTAAAAGTTAAAATTGAAATAGATGTTGTATTAGAAATATACAACAATGCATTTTCCGTAATGTTTTAAAATATTTGTACTCGTTTCAAAGACAAATGCAACTTAGATGGTTGTTTCCTTATTCACTAAGTCGGTGAAATAAATATTTAGAGACCCATTTCCAGTAAATGCAATCACAGGGTAAAAACCTTTCAAAAGACATCAATCTTCATTCATTTTTAAAAAAAATTTAATTAAAGTTTTTCAACGTAACTAGTAGAGTATTCACAGCTACAATCAATAAGGATGCACATACTAGCATTACATTTTACATTACAGAGATCTGCATGCATACCATCATGACCATGGAATCCTTTAGGTGGTAACACATTTGTCATGGAACAAGTGAGATATAATAAAATCATATTGCGTGATCATTTCTTGTATACAACTACACACGTAGAGCGGTGTAAAATTGGTAGGAAACCAGATTATCCTTGCAGACAAAAAGAATTATCGAGCATGAATCAGTCGTATATGGAGCGTAAAATGGAAATTGAAAAGGAAAGCTAAGTTGATTGGGAGGCCTGCACTGGGTGCTCACGGAAATATGCTGTAAAGGGGCCCTAAATGTCACGGGGTCGGGATGAGAGTGGAAGCAGATCAGCATAAAAGCATGTTTGTCCTTGCCAGAGTGTCATATCAACAATCCAGTCCTTAAATTTTTGGCGAACGCCCCCCTGACCCATCTACAGGCTACCCGCTGCCTGGCTGGAAAGTAAATGAGACAAACCTGCGGTGTGCAGCCGGTATCTTTTCTGTGTATCCCAGCAATGCAGTGATCGGGGATATATGAATTTGCAATGATGTCATCACTTCTGAAGCAGTAAATACCCTTTGCCAATAAATAAAGATTAAACTGTAATCCTATGCAAAATGAAGAAAGTCAGCAGCTTCAGCCCCACACCTGTTGCATTGGTTAGCTACGCGTAATTTGTATTTGTGTAACTTGACGGGGTGTAATTAATACGATGCAAAAACTTGTAATGAGGTATACGCAACCGACTGCTAGAAGAAACCTTCTCCTTATGCTTACAGCAATACCACCATAGTTGGTCTGTGACCCCTTGTCCGATATCAGCCGCCCATTTCTCCCGTAATTGACAAGAGGGATATGTCTTTTCTGCATGTATTTTCTGATAGAGTGTAGAGACCAAGTGGGATGCAGTTCTAGCTCGCAACATATGGTGTAGGGGGGCAAGTGTTAGAGGTTCTTGTGGATATGAGGTTCTCTTCCAGGGGATCCTCATCAATAGTCATAAACATTAGAATATTCCCGCCCATGTGCGGGACCCCGGAAACACTATATTATGTGCCCCATATATATATACTCATATATATATATATATACATATATATATAAAAACATGCAATAGCAGCCAAATCACATCAGAGCTGAAATATGCTGTGAAGAATTTCCACCATACATGAATAATATGCATTAGAAACATGAGAAACAACACCAAAGTTTGTTTAGAAACTGTTTTAATGCTTAGGCATCAGTAGAAATTCTTATAACTCCCTGAAAGCATAGAAAGCTCCCAGGCTGCATTGCAAACACACAGTCTAAAAAGACTGAAAAGCTAACCTGTAGCTGTATACAAAAAACTGACACCGTGCCTTTAAGGCACCCATGACCCCCGGTATCCCATCATGCCTCAGGGGTGACAGTTAGGTCAGTTGTTCTTTCCGACACCTTCAGGAAGGATCCTGGTAACACAGCTCCACTAATTTCTGTTTTTCTGACAGAAAATTACTTCATCTTAACAACTTTTTCTACTTACTTTGACATTTTACAACTAGTCAAGTAAGGAACTGTCTTTTTTAGTCAGTTTAGTGAGCATTTTCAGCTGAGAATGCCTTCACTTTTTGACAAATGTCCTTCTTGTGGCAACAAGAAAGCAAAATCAGACAACCACGACGTTTGTATCCTGCGTCTGCCTGAAGAACATGATCCAGGCACCTGTCCTCACTGCGAGCACCTGTCAGGAAGAACTCTCAAAGACAGGGAGAGAATTCGCATTTATGGCCTGGCTCACAGGTCATCCAGAGGAAGGTCTCCGGTGAAGAAGGGTTCCAAGAAGGCTAGAACATCTTCAAAAGAGAAGCCTTCACATCCTTCAGCTTCAGCGTCAGGCTTGGCGCTGAGGAAAGAGCCACCGGTGGGTCATTTATCTTCAAAACTGCCGTCGACGGCGGGCTCGCCGTCGAAAAGAAGACCAGGTACATCGACGACGTCGAAGGATTCAGCTCCGTCGTCGAAATCCCCTCCGCCGTCGTCAAGCGGGCGACGATCGGCGTTGAGAAATGTGACTCCGCCGCCGTCAACCGGGCGACGGTCGGCATCGAGATCCAAGGCCCCTCCGCCGTCGTGAACCTGGCGACGGTCGGCGTCGAGGGAGGTCACTCCTCCGCTGTCGTCATCCAGGCGACGACCAGCGTCGAGAAGTGTGACTCCTCCGCCGTCGTCTAAGAAACGACGTTCGGCGTCAAGGACCAAGACCTCTTTGCCATCGAAAGCAAAACATCGATCGGCGTCGAGGACGCAGTCTCTGTCGATTTTTCGTCAACGTTCGGCGTCGAGGGTGACCAATACCCCTCCGCCGTCGTCGCACAGACATTCGACGTCGAGAGAGAGGGCTCCGTCGACGGCTGGTCATCACCGTTCGACGTCGAGAGAGAGGGCTCCGTCGAAGGCTGGTCATCGCCGTTCGACATCGAGAGAGAGAGCTCCGTCGACGGCTGGTCATCGCCGTTCGACGTCCAGAGAGAGGGCTCTGTTGGCGGCTGGTCTTCGCCACTCAACGTCAAGAGACCGTAAATCCTCGCATCGAACGCCGTCGAGGCATTCGAAGTCGAGATTGATGGACCCGCCGACTCCCCGGGGGCATTCGGCGTCGAGAAAAAGACATACGACGCCAGAACGCTCGACGTCGAGACATTCAGAAAGAGCTCGATCGTCGTCAAGGAACTCTTTGATCATGGTTATGGAGTCAGCTTCTCGTCATTCCACTTCACAGTCTTCTGGCTCCTCAACAACATCCTCAAGATCCAGAAGTCCTGTCATCGGATCTCCTGTGCTTCAGCCAGATCCTTCGGCTGCGGAGGTCAGACTGTCACCCAGATGGTACAAGTCATTGGACCATTGGCGAGAGTCAGGGGCTACCAAACGTATGCACGAGTATGTCAGTCCGCAGCACAGATCTCCTCTCCAGAGACTGGTGGATGAAGTGGACAGGCGTAGTCCTCCCAGGCACCAAGCAGACAAATCACCTGAGAGAAGACCAACCAGATCTCACTCTCCGAGAAGGGAAGATCCGATTAGATCTCGATCTCCCAGAAGAGAAGATCCGCCCAGAAGAGAAGACCCGGTCAGATCTCGCTCTCCTAGAAGGGAAGAGCACCCTAGAAGATCACATGAGAGGAGGCACGGTGCTCACCGTAGACGTCGAAGAACTCCGTCTACTCCATCTACCTCTTCTACCAGGTCTTCCAAGAGGGATTACTCTCCCACGCTGACGGATAGTCCTACTTCTAGATCCTCTCCAGTGGATGACATCGGCACTTATCTAGATGTCCTACAAAGAGGAGCTCAGAAGCTGAGCATTGAAATGTCTGTCCCCCAGGTTACTCCAACAGTAATTTTTGAGACTTTGCACAAAAAATCTATCTCTCGTCCACTGCTGCCTTTAGTCCTGGGGATTATGCACCCTGTCAAGGACGTTTTCCTAACTCCAGCAACCATCAGAGCGGTGCCAGCCTGCATACAGAACAAATACAAACCAGCTTCTTCGGACCCAGTTTTTGTAAAATCTGACCCTCCAGCAGACTCTGTGATAGTGGCAGCGGCAAGAAAGACGCATGCAGTTGCTGCTTCCTCTTCAGTCCCACCAGATATGGACAGTAAATCACAGGACTTGTGGGGTCGCAAGGTTTGCAATTCAGCTGCCTCCACGCTGAAGTTCTCCAGTGCGGCCGCACTGCTGGGTAGATACGACAGAGCCTTGTGGGACTCCATGGAAAGGTTCAAGTCCAAGCAGCCAAAGGAGGACCAGAAGGACTTCGAAGAAACTATGACAGAAGGATGTCTGGTGGCGAATCAGTGATAAGCACAGCAGCGGACGGTGCAGTGCTTGCGGCACATTCCTACTCACATGGGGTTTGTGCCAGGAGGTCAGCTTGGTTGCGCCTCACAGGGCTGTAGCCAGATGCTCAGCATCGCATCCTTAATCTTCCTTTTTCGGGTTCCTCTCTCTTCTGAGAACATGCTGACGAAGAGATGACTCGTATGAAGACAGAGCTGGATACGGTAAAAGCAGTGGGTTTGGAGAAGAAAAAAGAATTCAAACGCCGCTTTAAGACCAACAAGGGGAGAGGGGCTCAACAGAGGGTTCAAACCCCTCAGTGGTCCCAAAATAAGAACAAGAGAAAATGCCAGTTTCGAGGCAAATCCAACAGGGGTAGAGGAGGTCACCAGCAGTCCTCTACCACCACGAGAGGAGGAAAGGCCTGAGCAGTGGCTTCCTCTGGCGCCGTTGCCCACTCCAGTGGGAGGAAGTGCTTCACAACACCTGGCAGAGTCGGTCAGCATCACAAAGGATCAGTGGTCACTGAATATACTGCGCAATGGATACAGGCTACGTTTCCGTGCGCTTCCGAAGAACATTCCTCCAAAGAACTCTTGCCCTCACCAGCTAAGCTTGCTCCGAAGAGAGGTGAAAGTTCTGCTACAAAAAAGAGCTATAGAGGAAGTTCCTCCCTCTCAAAGAGGAAAGGGAGTCTACTCCAGATACTTTCTTGTCCCCAAAAAAGATCAGGAGGACAAGTTCAGACCCATACTCGATCTGCGTCTCCTAAACAAAGTCATCGTCAGAGAAAAGTTCTGCATGTTAGCTCTTCACCAAATATGCCCACATCTTCAAGCCGGAAATTGGATGTGTTCGGTGGATCTGCAAGATGCATACTTTCACATTCCGATTGCACTGCAGCATCGCAAGTACTTGAGCTTTGTTATAGGAAACAAACACTACCAGTACAAGGTGCTGCCATTCGGTCTCAAGTCCGCACCACGAGTCTTCACCAAATGCATGGCAGTGGTGGTGGCTTTTCTTCACAAGAAGGGTCTCTTCATCTACCCATACCTGGACGACTGGCTCCTAAAGGGCCCGTCTCCGGTACAGGTAACACACGATCTGCAACTTTGCCTACACCAGTTGCACAGGCTCGGTCTCCATGTAAACCTGGAGAAGTCAGTCCAGCGGCCGACACAGTCCATCCACAACCTAGGCTCAGTTCTGGAAACAAAATTGGGAAAAGCGTTTCCTTCGGAGGAGAGACTTTTTTCCATGAGGCATAAGTGTGGGATTCTATTAGAGTCTCGGCTTCCAACAGTCCGGCAGGTAGCCTCCCTGCTGGGTTCCATGGCGTCCTGCATTTTTCTCATATCGAACGCCAGGCTAAGAATGCGGCCTCTACAACAGGCTCTCGAAGACCAGTGGGACCAGGCGACAGGGCGTTGGGAAGATCGTATCACTCTTTCCCAAGCAGCAAAGGATGCCATCAAATGGTGGGCTCGGACGAGGAATGTGCTAGTGGGAGTGCCTTTTTACCACCCTCTACCAACCCAGTCTATAGTGACAGATGCCTCTCTGCAAGGCTGGGGAGCACACATGGGTCACCTTCAGATTCAAAGACAGTGGTCTGCGCAGGAGCGGACGTACCACATCAACATGCTGGAGGTCAGAGCGGTGTTTCTAGCTCACAAAGCTTTTCTTCCAGCGATCGAGTCCAACTCAGTCTTAGTTCAGACGGACAATACAACCACCATGTTCTATCTGAGCAAACAAGGAGGCACGCGATCACGCCCTCTCTCCCGGGAGGCTCAAACCATCTGGCACTGGCTTCTCTCTCGAAACCTGTCAGTGGTGGCGGTGCACCTTCCAGGCGAGTTAAACATCAAATCAGATGCACTCAGCAGGCACTTCAAAGATTAGCCAGACTGGGTGCTAAACGACAAAGTGGTAGAAGAGCTTTTTCGTTGTTGGGGTCGTCCAGCCATAGACTTGTTCGCGGACGAAGAAAACGCAAAATGCCACGCCTTCGCGTCCAGTTTCCACCGGCCAGGGATGCAGGGGAATGCTCTCCTGATGGATTGGTCGGAAATGTTTGCTTACGCGTTTCCTCCTCTACCTCTGATTCCGAAGGTAGTTTCCAGGCTCCTCAGGTCGGACATGCAACAGTAGGGAAAGTGTTTGATAGCGTAGGGGTATACATTACTATTCCCGCTCCAGAGAGTGCAACAGTAGAGAAAGCGTTGGATAGGGGGTGGGTAAAAATTATTATTCCCACAACAAAGAGTGCAACAGTAGGGAAAGCGTTGGATAGCGGGAAGGTAAAAATTACTATTCCCACTCCAGAGAGTGCAACAGTAGGGAAAGCGCTGGATAGCGTAAGGGTAAAAATTACTATTTCCACTCCAGTGAGTGCAACAGTAGGGAAAGCGTTGGATAGATTAGTGGTAAAAATTACTATCCCACTCCAGAGAGTTCAACAGTAGGGAAAGCGTTGGATAGCGGGTGGGTAAAAATTACTATCCCCACTCCAGTGAGTGCAACAGTAGGTAAAGCGTTGGATAGCGAAGGGGTAAAAATTACTAGTCCCACTCCAAAGAGTGGAACCGTAGGGAAAGCGATGGATAGCGGGAAGGTAAAAATTACTATTCCCACAACAGAGAGTGCATCAGTAGGGAATGCGTTGGATAGCGTAGGGATAAAAATTACTATTCCCACTCCAGTGAGTGCAACAGTAGGGAAAGCGTTGGATAGCGTAGAGGTAAAAATTACTATTCCCACTCCAGTGGGTGCAACAGTAGGTAAAGCGTTGGATAACGAAGGGGTAAAAATTACTATTCCCACTCCAGAGAGTGCAACAGTAGGGAAAGCGTTGGATAGGATAGAAATTAAATATAACATACTTATAAATAATGTTTGTATTTAAAATAATTAAAAAATAAAATTTTAAATAACTCAACATCATTTACAAATACCCATTAATAATTATTAAAAACATAATTAAAATTGAATAATTAATTCAAAATAAATTAACAAAAAATACCAATAAATATTAATTAATTAAGATTAGTTACCAAATCATAAATATTGAACAATAAAATATTTTTCAAAACAAAAAACATAGAGGCATATGTAGGTAGGCGTTTGCGAATTGCAAACGGCCTTTTGGTATGTAGGTGCCACATATAAAAATAAGGGATCGCAAAATTCGCGATTCCTTTTTTTGCTCAAGCATTTAAGGAATCGCAATTTTGCGATTCCTTAAATGCTATGTAGGAGTGCCTTTGACATTGCGAATATGTCTTAAGGAATCGCAAAATACCACCTACTCCAAGTAGATGGTATTTTGCGATTTCCTTTCAAAAGGTTTTTTTTTTACATTTAAAGTGCCATGTGATGCACAGACATGCCCTTAGGGCATGTATGTGCGCCACATGTACTTACAGGCCACATGTACTTACAGGCGCAACAGGTGTCCTTTGGACATCCTGGCACCCTTGGAATTGCGATTCTCAAATCAAATGTATCCCTATTCATTCCTATGGGCTTGTTGGCCCATAGGAATGCATGGGACACTCATTCCTTTATTTTGATTCACAATTTGCTAATCGCAATTAAGGAATTTTAGAGATTCGCAAAAAAATTGCGATTTTTTACCTACATTCCATTTTGCAATTCTCAAATAGTGATTCCTTAAAAATCGCTATTTGAGAATCGCAAAATGTGAATTACCTACATATGCCCCATATTTATTATTAAAAACTGATTAGCAATTAAAAAACTTTAAACAATAAAAACATTTTTTATACCAAAATATACTTTTTATAAAACATAAATTATCAATTATTAAAAAAGAATTTCAATTTAAAAAAATTACTTACCAATTAAAAAAATAATTACCAATTACAATTAATTACCAATTAAAAAATGTATTGCCAATTACAAACATTAATTAACAATTACAAACATTAATTACCAATTAATTTTTTTTATTACCACTTAAAAAAATAATTACCAATTAGAAACATTAATTACCGATTACAAATATTAATTACCAATTAGAGAAATAAATTACCAATTAGAAACAATAATTACCAATTTAAAAAATAAATTAACAATTAAAATAATTAATTGCCAATTAATAATTACCTAAAAATGAATCAATACCAATAAATTAAAATAAATCATTACTTAATTACAATTAAAATACTTCCCACCCAATTCCCCTATAAACGCACTACCCGCTACAAAACTTAAACGCAAAAACTAATTAAAATTAATTTGTAATTCCTAAAAAATTATAATTAATTTTATGTATTTAAATTACTTCCCACCCTATTCCCTATAAACCCACAACCCGCTCCAGTACTAAAACATAAAATTGACTTAAAAAATAACATTATTAATATATAAAAATAGTACACACATAATTTAAAACAAGTAAAATGCTAAACAAAAAACATATAACACATACATATTAAATACATAATAAAATACATAACAATAATACAAATATCGATATTAGTAACATCAAAATTAGTAACATCGATATAATTGATATCGCTATTACTGATTTCGATATTACTTACATCGATATAAAAAGGTATTACTTACCTTAGGGTTGATATTCTGTCCAACGATATTCTTGACCTCGATATTCTTTACCTTCGATATTTCAATCTCAATATTTCCGTAGGTCGATATTACAAACTCGATATTTAGACTGTGTACCCTGCACAGCGACGGTGAAGTCTGGGTAAATTGTAAATTCATTCCCCTCTAAGTTGAGTGACTTGTTCTCTCAGGATAACTTGAGAGCAGTGTTAAGCAGACGAGCCGCGATGGGGTGTGGCAGGCCGCCCTGAGGTGGTTTGAGACACAAGGAGCGGTGCGCGCGTTCAACGATGAGTTGCTTGGAAAATGCGTTCACCCCAAATGTACTTTGCAATAGCCGCTCAAAGAAGTCCTCCATGCGCCCTATATTGGTGCTCTCAGGAATGCCCATGACTCTAATGTTATTATGGTGACTACACGCCTCCAAGTCTTCATTTTTAGCGGCAATGACCCCTAGCAGCTTATCCATCTGGGAGACTTGTTGTCTCACCTGAGATGTGGTGTCCTCGTTATCTGAGATGCGCTTTTCAGACTCCTTAATTTGAACATCATGCTTGTCTACTTTTTGAACAAGGCAGCTGTTCATGGAGTCCATTTTATTGGAAAGGCCTGTCAAGCTATGTTGCATTGCCAACAGCAGTGTTTTCAGTTCATCATCAGAGGACAAGGATGAAGCTGGAGGATGTTTGTCATCTGGTTGACTGGTTTTGCCGGGGCCTGAACGTGCACTGGTCTTTTTTGCATTAAAAGAGGAGCTTGGAATGGCGACCATCCGGTTTCTCCATCTCTGCCGGAAGGAAGGAGAGAGCGCCTGTACAGCAGGACCGGTAGTGCAGAGAGGCACCCCCACAATGTTTACACGTCGTGCAATCAGTCCCCTAGAGTGAGGACCCAGAAATCCGGAGCACCCAAATGGCCCTCGCTGAAGTGGCAATGTCAGGAATCTTCAAATTGCGGCAACTTGTACTCCTCTTGTTAGAGTTAAGTCCAAAATAAAACCAAACCGGGTAAATGTTTGGTTTCCTTATTCAGGGTAAAAAGACTGTGTTCAATCTGTTGTAAATATTGTAAATTAATAGCGTGTAGATTATAGAGCTAGTACTTCTCCTAAGATGGCCGACGCATGGGACATTCAGTGCGCTCTCTCCAGAGTTACCGGTCTAGTGCACAAGGGAAGACCGAGCGTTACGAACTGCGCACTTCAACAAGTTCGTTTCTGAGGCAGCAGTCGGGTTCCGAGGCTCCGTATCAAACTTTCCAGTCAGGGGCCTGGAATTCCGAAGTTAGGTCAAAGTCAGTTCGAGAGACAGTGAGTGTATTATATCTTAGTTCTCTAGTAGTAAGGAAGCAAAGTCCCTGAGGAAGTTCGTTATAAGAGTTCAGAGGAGAAAGTCAGCACCACAGGGGTTGTGCTCAGAGGGACAATTAACGGCAGTCAGCAGCAACCAAAAGCGGAACATTTCGAAGGACAGAGTAAGAAGATTTTTTCTTCATCTCCTGTTTCGAATTCAGCACCAGCTTCAGCCTTCAAAGAATAGACAGTAAGACTGCAGCATTGAGCCTAAAAGCAGCGAATTGGCCTTACCTTTTCCTCCTTGCGCTTGCCCTATCTTTTCCTTCCCTTTTGTTCCTTCCTTGTATCCTTTATGCGCGCTAAGGAGACCATTGGCCAAAAGAACTTGTTTCAAATAATAGACTGCGTTTCAAATAACAGAGAACAGTACAAGAATCCAGTCAGAACCCCACATGAAGCATTATCGCGAGGCTTTTCAGGTATTACTGAGCAGACAGTGATCGCAGTTCTTGTGATTCTTCAGATAGTTAAGGTCGTAACCAGTTCCTTATCTTACAGAAAGAAAAGGCCTCAGCAAGTAACTACAAAACACAGAAGAGTAGCTAATTCCTTGAAAGTCACTGGTAGGATAAGTTTAATTTACTCTATAAAGTGATTTCCTGATAAGGTGGGTTGTTGTTTATTTTTTCCCTCCTCTCTGTGCATTAGGCCCTACCTGAAAAGAGACGGCTGACGCTATAAGAAGTCATACAGCCCGAGCAGGTGGCCACAGAAGTTCAAGGTGTCTCTTCTTTCTTCCACTTCCCCTTTTCCCTTCATCTGGTGTTCTTGCTCTCAGTAGCGGGGACACTGGAGAGAGGGCGATTGGGACTTGCTTCTATACTGCCTCTGCGAAGTGTTTGGAGCCTTCTGACAGTTTGAAGTGCCCACGTATTTTACTTCGCCCGGGCAGTATGGTTGAGGGAATGAATTTGAAGGCCTTGGGGGAGATATTAGGAGACATTCAAAGAGAGATAGTAGCAGTTCGTGAGGAAAATAACAATTTGAAACTAGAACTGGTGGCATCTCGCCAGGAGACTAGAGTGTTGACTCAAAAGGTAGAGGGGTGGCTATGGGGAATCCCGTCCAAGTTACACCAGCTCCAAGTACTAGTAGTAGTTCCATTCCTGATCCTAAGTCCGTAGCACAGGTCATTCATTCAGTCTCTTCTTTAATTCCACTAGCAGCCCCAGAAAGGTTTACAGGGGATCCACAAAAGGCCCAACTTTTTCTAACTCAATGTTCCTTACATTTTATGTGTCGTCCCACACTCTTCCCTGATGCCCAGTCACGGGTGGCCTTTATTCTTTCTTATTTAGGTGGGGATGCTGCCAATTGGGCTATGCCTTTGATTAGTGAAGACGATCCCCTTCTTTGTGATTTTGACAAGTTTAATGGTGAATTCCTTAGAATTTTTGACAGGAGAAAGATTTCCCAGGCCACTGATAATGAGTTGTTGGAGCTGCGCCAGGGCACAAAAGATTTGATCACGTATCTCACTCAATTCAATAAACTCATTTTGTAGACCAATTGGCCTGAAGAGAAGAGAGCAGCCTTATTTTACAGAGGATTACGAGACGAAATCAAGGACACACTAGCTCAAGTACCTAATCGTCCAACTGAACTTTCAGCGTTGGTCGACTTGGTATTAGAATTGGATTTTCGCAATTCGGAGCGTAAGGGTGAGAAGAGGAAGGATTGGAGGGGCAGTTTTCCTCGATTTGATCGGTCTCGATCAGAGAAAGGATCCGGAAGTAGTTCTGATGTAGAACCGATGCAGATTGGGGCAATCAGAGGACCTTTGAGTAAAGAAGAAAAAGATCAGAGACGTCAGAAAAAATTATGTTTATATTGCGGTGGCTCAGGTCATTTTGTGAAGGAATGCCCTAAGAGACCCAAAACTCCGTTTAAGGGAAACGAGATGAGCCATCAGTAGGCGGGGTCGCTCTGGTGGTGAAGGAGGACAAATCGACTCCAGAACCTCATCAGATTTTGAATACTCTACAAACCATGACTCCTCATGTAATTCTTCATATGACGTTGAAGTTTCGTGAATTTCAGTTCTCCGGAGGGGCCATTATGTTAGATTCAGGAGCTACGGGCAATTTTTGCGACATCAAATATGCTCAAAGAATGGGAATCTGAGCTATTCGTAAAGAAAAATTAGAACCTGTTCGGGCAGTGGACGGAACAAATTTGACTTCAGGTCCTATCACCAGTCACACAGAAGAATTAACGCTAATTCAATCCGATGGACACTGGGAGATTTTGCAATTAAATTTAATTGACGCACCCCAGTTTCAATTAATTTTAGGGTTGCCATGGTTAACCACTCACAATCCGACAATCGACTGGGAGAACAGAACAGTCAGTATGCAATCTAAATTTTGCTCGGAACACTGTTATGGTCCACAAGATGCTCAAGAGGAACCTTCGCAGGCATCCATACTTTCCTTTGGAGGCCAGTCAATTGGAGTCATTACTTCTGGAGAAATTCCCAGGGAATATCGAGATTTGGAAGCAGTCTTCAGTGAACAAGAAGCGGAAAGTTTACCTCCTCATCGTTCATATGATTGCACTATAGATTTAGTACCTGGTGCCGTCCTTCCTTGCAGTAGAATTTATGCCTTAACAGAAGCAGAGAATGAACACCTCAAGGAGTATTTGGATAGATACCTTGCTAATGGATTTATCAGACCATCGCAGTCCCCAGTCTCTTCCCCTTTGTTTTTCATCCCAAAGTAGCAAGAAGGAAGTTTGAGAACATGTATTGACTACCGTGCCCTGAATCAAGTGACAATCAAGAATAGATATCCATTACCCTTGATTTCCGTCTTATTGGACCAAATTAAAGAGGCCCAAGTATTTACTAAGCTTGATCTGCGTGGTGCTTATCACCTCATACGAATGAAGGAGGGACATGAATGGAAGACGGCCTTCCGCACAAAATTCGGTCTTTTTGAATATTGTGTGATGCCTTTTGGGCTGTGTAATGCTCCTGCCGTTTTTCAACATTTCATAAATGACATCATGAGTGATTTGATTGATAACATCGCCATCATCTATTTGGATGATATTCTCATCTACTCCAAGAATTTGCAGGACCATCCTAAACACGTTCGATTGGTCTTGGAGAGGCTCCGAGCCCATCATTTGTTCGTGAAACTGGAGAAATGCGTTTTTCATGTGAATCAGGTGGAGTTTTTGGGATTTGTCATTTCTTCTCAGGGAATAACTATGGATCCTGGGAAAGTTCAAGCCGTGGAAAATTGGCCAGCTCCACATAACATCAAAGAGATTCAGAGATTTTTAGGATTTGCACATTTTTACAGACGATTTATTCAAGGATTTTCACAGCTACTTGCTCCTATAACGCGTTTGTTGAAGAAAGGAGTCAAGTTTGAATGGACCTCTGCGGCAGAAGAAGCATTTCAAGAATTGAAGAAGAAATTTGTGACAGCTCCTATTTTGCAACATGCTGATCCGGCTGAACCCTTTTTTGTTGAAGCTGACGCTTCTGATCAAGCCATTGGAGGAGCTCTTTCGCAACGGCATCGGAGTACTGGGCAACTTCACCCGGTGGCTTATCGTTCAAGGAAATTGAATCTGGCAGAGCTAAACTACACCATTACCGAAAAAGAGTTATTGGCGGTGAAGGATGCTTTTGAAGATTGGAGGCATTATTTGTTGGGAACCAAACACACAGTAACCGTTTTCTCTGATCATAAGAATCTTCAATTTCTTAAGACGGCAAAGACCTTGACACCACGACAGCTTCGCTGGTCTCTTTACTTTGCGGATTTTGATTTTGTAATTACATATCGTCCTGGTCCCAAGAATGGGAAGGCAGATGCTTTGTCCCGTTTGAATAGTGAGGAATCTGAACATCCAGTGGAACCTCAATCCATCATTCCAGAAGCTAAGATTATTTGTACTCTCTCTTTAGACAACTTTCAAGAAGAGGTCCGGAAAAGTTTGACTCCAGAAGAAATTCAGGAGTGGGTCTCGTTAGGAAGTGACAGACGTTGCCATCAGCAATTGCCTTATTTTAAAGAAACCTTATATCTTCCCACGTCAGACCTCCAGCAGAAGGCGTTACAAAGTTGTCATGATCACCCGTTAGCTGGGCACAAAGGAATTTCAAAGACTTTGGACTTGGTGCAACGATATTTCTGGTGGCCTGGGTTGTCCGCTCATGTCAAACAATATGTGCAGTCTTGTGAGTTATGTGCACGTAGTAAACCTAGTCGACAGACTCCACAGGGATTGTTGCAACCTCTTCCCATCCCTCCTCATCCTTGGCATACCATCTCTATGGATCTCATTGTAGATCTTTTTGTGAGTTGGGGATATGATACCATTTTGGTTATCATGGATACCTTCACTAAGATGAGTCATTTTATTCCTTTGACTGGCTCCCCTACTGCTCCAGAGTTAGCTCGAGTTTTCAGCGAAAGAATAGTCAGGCTGCATGGCGTTCCTAAAATTGTGGTGTCTGACCGTGGATCTCAATTTATTTCTCACTTCTGGCAGGCTTACCTAAGGGGTTTGGGAATTGAGAGTAGGTTGTCGACTAGTTATCATCCTGAGTCTGACGGTCAGACGGAAAGAATCAATCAAGAATTAGAACAATACCTCCGATTGTTTCTTATGGATCGGGGAGGGGATTGGTCAGATTGGCTGTGGATGGCTGAGTTTGCCTGTAACAATGCTAAGAGTGCCTCCACTGGGTATTCCCCATTTTTCTTGAATTTTGGCCGTCACCCTAATCCCTTTGTTACCCAAGAAGATTTGGAGGTCCCAGCAGCAAAGAATTTGATTACTGACATTCACACTTTACATAAGTCTGCTACACAAAATCTAATAAAAGCTAAGACGTCCTATAAAAGATTTGCAGATAAGCATAGACAGGCTGCTCCACAGTATCAGGAGGGAGATCAGGTTTGGCTTTCTACTAAGAATCTTCATTTAAAAGGGAATAGGAAGTTCCACCCTAGGTTTGTGGGTCCTTATCCAGTGGAGAAGGTTTTGGGTCTAGTGACTGTAAAATTAAAACTACCAGCTAAGATAGGCATTCATCCCGTCTTTCATGTGTCCTTGTTGAAAAAGACTAAGTCTCAAATAAGATTAAGTAAACCTCCAGGACCCTTAAAGATTCAAGGTCATTCAGAGTATGAAGTCAAAGACATTTTAGATTCTAAATTCAAAAGAGGAAGGCTTCATTATTTAGTGGATTGGCGGGGTTATGGTCCAGAAGAAAGATCCTGGGAACCAGAATCTCATGTTCATGCCCCACAACTAACTAAGAGATTTCATGCAAGAAAACCACTCAAGCCTGGACCGATAAATCGGTCGTTAAGAGGGGGTACTGTCAGGAATCTTCAAATTGCGGCAACTTGTACTCCTCTTGTTAGAGTTAAGTCCTGTGCCAAAATAAAACCAAACCGGGTAAATGTTTGGTTTCCTTATTCAGGGTAAAAAGACTGTGTTCAATCTGTTGTAAATATTGTAAATTAATAGCGTGTACATTATATAGCTAGTACTTCTCCTAAGATGGCCGACGCATGGGACATTCAGTGCGCTCTCTCCAGAGTTACCGGTCTAGTGCACAAGGGAAGACCGAGCGTTACGAACTGCGCACTTCAACGAGTTCGTTTCTGAGGCAGCAGTCGGGTTCCGAGGCTCCGTATCAAACTTTCCCGTCAGGGGCCTGGAATTCCGAAGTTAGGTCAAAGTCAGTTAGAGAGACAGTGAGTGTATTATATCTTAGTTCTCTAGTAGTAAGGAAGCAAAGTCCCTGAGGAAGTTCGTTATAAGAGTTCAGAGGAGAAAGTCAGCACCACAGGGGTTGTGCTCAGAGGGACAATTAACGGCAGTCAGCAGCAACCAAAAGCGGAACATTTCGAAGGACAGGGTAAGAAGATTTTTTCTTCATCTCCTGTTTCGAATTCAGCACCAGCTTCAGCCTTCAACGAATAGACAGTAAGACTGCAGCATTGAGCCTAAAAGCAGCGAATTGGCCTTACCTTTTCCTCCTTGCGCTTGCCCTATCTTTTCCTTCCCTTTTGTTCCTTCCTTGTATCCTTTTTGCGCGCTAAGGAGTCCATTAGCCAAAAGAACTTGTTTCAAATAATAGACTGCGTTTCAAATAACAGAGAACAGTACAAGAATCCAGTCAGAACCCCACATGAAGCATTAGCGCGAGGCTTTTCAGGTATTACTGAGCAGACAGTGAACGCAGTTCTTGTGATTCTTCAGATAGTTAAGGTCGTAACCAGTTCCTTATCTTACAGAAAGAAAAGGCCTCAGCAAGTAACTACAAAACACAGAAGAGTAGCTAATTCCTTGAAAGTCACTGGTAGGATAAGTTTCATTTACTCTATAAAGTGATTTCCTGATAAGGTGGGTTGTTGTTTATTTTTTCCCTCCTCTCTGTGCATTAGGCCCTACCTGAAAAGAGACGGCTGACGCTATAAGAAGTCACACAGCCCGAGCAGGTGGCCACAGAAGTTCAAGGTGTCTCTTCTTTCTTCCACTTCCCCTTTTCCCTTCATCTGGTGTTCTTGCTCTCAGTAGCGGGGACACTGGAGAGAGGGCGATTGGGACTTGCTTCGATACTGCCTCTGCGAAGTGTTTGGAGCCTTCTGACAGGCAACCAATAAGAGTCGGTTTGTGCCCAACAGGTGGGGGGATGCCAGCACAAGATATCGCACAGTTTGGGCGGGAGCAGCAGTCAGAGCAGAGTGTAAGGCGCTGTGAGGCTCAACGCAGACAGCCCACCACCACCTGGGAGCCTGTAAGGCAAATGTCGAGCAGTGTTCACTGGAGCCCATATTGACGCGGCATACCAACAAATCTAACTGGAACTTGATGCATTGAATGACAGAAGAGGGATTCCAGACCGCTATAAATGGCCAGCCCAGGTTGTCGTAGAGACAGGTGGGTCATGTGTCCACGGGCTGCAATATGTGCCTAAAACATAAACTCAGTCTCCTGTGGATGCCTACCTTGGAATATGACTGCCTTATGCGTTGAGGAGGCAGATCAGGTTGCTGGCCGAAGCGCAGTGTAGTGCAATAGCTGAAGTATCCTGACAAGGCCTGTAGGGAAGCGCTGTGATGGGTGACGGCACCAGCTTCCTGGGCAGGCAGCGGGAGATGCGATGTGTGGGCATATCAGGGTTAATCTACAATGTGTACAAGGCCGGCAGAAATGACCGATTCCGTCAGGAGCAAACGAGGGGTGCTGAAGATGGCAGGCAGGTGCATTGTACATTGAGGTTCTATGGAGCAGCACGAAGGAGCTGATTGGTGCAGGAGCGGAGCCGTGCTCACATACCTCGCCAGTCAGACCACAGGTTGACGTGGTTACGGTCAAAGGCCACCACTGCGGGATAACAGCAGGAGGATTGATCGGAGAATGTCACACCGACGTGCTGCAGGGTGGCCGGGCCGCCTGAAAGGAGGGGTCTGTTCACTGCCGATACCCGCTGGGAGACGTCTCTGGTCGCGCAGCCATTGCAGGGGATCAGCAAGAGTCTTTTCAGGACAGGAAAGGCGGGAGACCTACGCCGGTCACAAAGGCCCAGTGCCACGTGGAATCCCCGGATCTCGAGTTGTGGTAGTGCCCGTCCGAGGCTTCAGACGGGGCACCCCGCTTGTCCCGGGGAAGACAGAATTCGGCTCAGAGGGTACTGAAGGTGAGTGTAGAGCCCTGAATATCACATCGACAGTGGCAAAGGGAATGTGTGATCAGCGGCAGGCTTCAGAATGAAGGGGAAATGTATGGAAAGCCAGATTAATGTAGGATGAAATCGCCAAACTGCCAGAGCCTCACCGGTGTGCGGCCATCTTGGTCATGTATCACCTAGAGCCCCCTCTATCTTCATTCATGAATGTTAGCCAGGCAAAGGTGGAGCTAGCATGGCTTCAACTGTGTATTTTGTAAAGAGAACCAGAGCAGTCTAAACTACTTTTAGACTCCTTTTTACATATTTTTAAAATATGAGATATACGTCTTTTTGAAGGATAGAGGTTGAAGTCTGTCTCTGACCATAAATGCTCTGCCCGCTTTTATGATGTCTGTAAGAAAATGGGTTATTAGTTGGGGTAATAAGTCCAAAATTAAAGCCAGCCCAACACAGAAGTCTAATAAATAAACCTAACCCCAACCTCTGGAAGCTATAACACAAAGAAGATAGTCTTAGCTTCAGGCAAAGTGTGAAAGTAATTAGCAGTACCAAAACAATTAAAAAGTAAAAACACAAAACAATAAAAATTCCACAACTAAAACAGAGACACTTTTAACTATAAAAATGACATCAAAACTACTAGAAGGCATTAAGAAGAACTAGAAATATAACATGCGGTAATTTTAGGCCAAGAAAAAGTAAATTGCCAACCCAAAGTCTGTTCGTGGCTGACCAGAACCTAGTCTAACTACGATGGAGGGTAGGTCGGATACTCGAAGCGAGCTGTCCTAGTCAAAGATTTTATTTCCTGACTTAGTCCCTGAAATGGAAGTTGAAATCCTCCAGTGGGGTATGTAGCAGGCTGTTTTCAGGTATGTCTTCTCGAAGACAGCTAACAGTCCTTTTAAAGCCACTGGATTTGGCAAGAGACACTCTGAGAGGGAAAATCTAAATTTTATGACTGCCAGAGTCCTCCGGTCAGTCAGATTCTTTTCACACCCTCACCTGGTGAAAGGTTTTATTTTGCGACTTAGTCTATTTTTTGGAGCTCAAACTCCTCCAGAGGAGAAAACCTGGAAGCTGTACTGGTCAAACTCCTTTTGAAGTTGGACAACTTTGCAGTGAGGTCCTACTGACACTCCGAAGGACTTGGAAGTCGGAAAATATTATAAGTCACAAGTTTTCAGACTTTCTGGAATGATTCCCTTTGGTCTCTTCTAAGGCTCCCAGACCCTCAAGTCCAGAACTCGCTCCAGTAGCGGTCACCAGCAGGGTCCAGTCCAGGTCCAGTTGCTACTCGTCAGCTGGTCAATACAGGAAAAAGACATCTTGTAATTTGTTATCGCCCTGTAGCCACAGAGGAGGTCAGCCAATTGACCTTTTGAGTCCACTTCTCAATCCTGCGTGCAAGTGGGAGCAGGTCAACACAGATCATAGACAGCAGGTCAAGTAATCTACTGTTCTTAAGCAGATCCTGAAAGTGTTCTAGAAACCTGGGAGTGAGGTGCCCTTTTATAGGATTCCGTGGCTGGTGGGTGGGGGTGACTCCTGGACACTCCAGCGCCCCTCCTGAGCTAAGAGCAGTCACTACCACACACCTAGGACTTCCTTAAAAATGGCCTAAACCATTCTAGGAAGTGAAAGCCACTTATGGAGAGCAACATTTGGCAGGCTAATGCTAGAGGATTTCCTCTAATTGTGCAATACTCACTTGGAAGTCCCATCCTAACGTTGAAAGGATCTTTTGTTAGATTAGGTTATGATTGAGAGGGAGCAATCTGCAGCAACACATTTCCCTCTCATTCTAATTTTACCTGTGGGGGTACTAGTGAATTAATGCTAATTAGCCTACTGGATGATCAGACAGACAAAGTCTCCCTTTTAAAAAGTTACTTTTCAGAAATATTTATCAAAAATCCAGCTTCACCATTGAATTGGATTATTAATAAATATGAAAAGCAGTGGCTAAGTCATTTATGTATCTCATCTCAAACAAGGTAACATAGGCCCTGAGGTCGTCATCATTGATTATGGAGCGGCGAGCCCAGGGTGCCAGCCTATGGACTGCTTGTGGGAGTTTCCCTCCATTACTGAGGTGGAATTTGACAGACTGGCTCAAGGGATTTCGTCGGGCTCTCCTCTCGACCCCATCCCCCCTAAAAACTGGAAGGCATCCGGAGAGGAACTCTTTCCCACTCTCTGCAGGATTTGCAATCAATCCCTGAGCAGTGGTCTAGTTCGTGCCCCCTGGAAGCAGGCTCTCATTAGGCCACTGTTGAAGAAACCCTCTCTGAATCCTGAGTGTCTACAGAATTATCGACCAATCTCCCTGTTACCATTCCCGGCAAAAATTGCCGAGCGCTGGGTGAGCTCGTGTCTCTCCAAACATCTGGAGCAGAATCATTTCCTGGACGAAATACAATTCGGCTTTCGTCCAGCCCATGGCACTGAAACAGCTCTACTTACTGCAATGGAGGACCTTCGTATGCGTGCAGACAGGGGCCAGGCAGTAGCCTTGATCCTGTTGGACCTGTCTGCGGTATTCGATACGGTCAATCACGTGATTCTATTGGAGAGACTAAGAGAGGCCGGGGTGGGCGGCACTGCCCTGCATTGGTTTCACTCCTTCCTGCGGGATAGGAAGCAGGCTGTGTCCCTCCCCCCCGTTTCAATCGGCCTCCTCCCCGGTGATCCATGGGGTGCCCCAAGGCTCGTCCATCAGCCCGATTTTATTTAACGTCTACCTAAAACCACTGATTACGTTAATAAAATCCCACAGGCTAAAAGCAATTAATTATGCGGACGACACTCAGCTCATCCTCTCTTGGGAGGGTGAGGAATCGATTCCTTTGGAGTCGTTTCATGACTGTCTGCGAGACACGGCTGGCTGGCTACACAATAACTCCCTACAGTTCAACGCCTCCAAAACCGAGGTTCTGTTCTGTGCCGGAAGTCGGATTCCTCGCCCATTCCCGGCGGAGTTTTGGCCCCCTGAAACCTTGGAAAAGCCACAGCCGGTCACCACCGTTCGCAATCTGGGTGTTATGATGGACAACAAACTCAGCATGGAAGCCCAGGTTGTGAAAACAGTGTCCACCTGCTCTGCCCTTATTTGCTCACTTCGTAAGATCTTGCCACTCCTTCCCTCACGGGCCCGGGCCTTAATAGTCAGGTGCACCATTCTTAGTCGCCTTGACTATTGCAATGCGCTATTGCTCGAGGCCCCGTCTATGCTGCTAGACAGACTCCAAAGAGTTCAAACAGCAGCTGCCAAACTGGCCCTGGGCTGGCCTAGGAGATCCTCGGCCACTGCGGCAATGGCCGAGCTTCATTGGCTCCCTATGAAACATCGAGTTGCTTTTAAATCCCTCTGTCTTGTTTTTAAAGCTTTGCATGGAGTCGGGCCCGGCCCCCTGCAATCTATGTTTGACTGGTACATTCCAACCAGAGCCCTCCGATCTACAACGGCCTGTCTTGTCAAAGTACCGAGATTTAAAAAAGTCAGGACAGGAGGAAGATCTTTAAGGGTTAGAGCAGCTAAACTTTGGAATAGCTTGCCTTTGGATGTCCGTCAAACAAGTGAACTTCTCCCTTTTAGGAAACTGGTCAAAACTTGGCTGTTTCCAAAATGTTAACTGCTGATTATTCAACTGTTGTCTCCCAGTGCATCTTTCTTAGGAGTTATCTCAGCGCCAGGATACCTGTAAGGTGATAGCTGCGCTATATAAATGTTTTAAATAAATAAATAAATAAATAAATGGTACTTATCTGAGGTTCACTTTTCCTTATAGGGGCATCCCTATGCAGTGCACTTAACTTTTGGGGCTAGTCATTTTAAGAACATGCCAACACTAAATTCTTGAATGTACCACTTTTAAAAAATGGGGGTGACCACACATCAAGAGGCAGTTTCTCACAACAAGGTACTGAAAGATCCGTCCTCCATGCCAATTTTCGTTCTGAGTGAAGACTGTCAAATACCCTGATCATATTTGAAGGATGACCAAAATCCTGAGCATCAGCCTAGAAATGGCTCTGTGCCTGGCCCACTATGTATGGGTAATCATGGCCTTAGTTTTGCTTCATGGTGTGGATGACCTAATTGGGCCCAGTAGCTGGTAGGCAGGAGGGGAGACTGGCAAGGCTAGAGCCTTTATGCCTTATATTTATCGTAGACATGCATACTGTTGAACAGATCAGGAAATTGTCAAGTAAATACAGGGGTAATTCAACAGTAAGGGATGCTATATCAGAAAGTGAGAACTAAGGGTTCATCACTATTTAAATGATGCTCACAGCAAAAAAGAAGGATGGGCAATGAGCAGAGAAAAACTTCAAAAAGACACCAGGCCTGATTAGAAGGAACCTTTTTATTTCCAATGTTTTTAATGACAGCAGTTAGTGGCCTCATGGGATTTATGACATCCATGTGAACAGCTTGGACCTGTTTACTTTCACTTTTGGACACTGGAAACAGACAAAATCTCTGAGTGAAAGTTCAGGGGTAGGGAATGAGCAATTACCAGCAGAATCAGACTTTGAACTACCAGTAATCCTGGTAAATCCAAATGTCTTAGGTAATCCTTAGGATCCCACCTACAGTCCCTGGGCTATGAGTACTTCAAAGTCATGGAACTCAGGGAGGGTTGAACTTAATATGACCAGCATTTGACCATTTTCACAATGAAGGCCATAGATGGACTACACAGGAAGGCTTAGCTAACCTCTGCTCCTAGGATTTACCATAGACTCAAATGAAAGTAGTGCCAGGAGTTAAATGGGCACTCTTTTGAGAGCTTGATAGGTGTCCTGCTCCTTTAAGAGTGTATAGGGTAAAAGCTGAGCCCTGAGGTGTTAGGGTTTACAGATTTAGTGTGCAAACGAGTGGAAATGGTGGAGGATACATTGTTTGTTCCTCAGCAGCCCAGTGATAGCAAATGGTGGAGTAATAGAGTGAACTTCGATTTTAAAGATGGCACCCGGCCAGTCTGGGAGCACTACGTTGCTGATATAACAAATGACAGGGGTAGGCTCTGATGGTGTATGGTTTCATATCCAATGGCTGGTGAGTGACTAGAGGGATAATGAGAGGCCACCATAGAGAGAAGGGTCCTGTCGGAGTGACCGGGACTCCCCAGTGGCAAAGAAGAATGGGGCTAAGAGGTGCTCCTAGGTAGGTGAAGCAGTTGATTTGTACACAGGCCTACCTCAGCATGATGAATGACAGGAAAACATGATGGTGACTTCGGGGGATATTCTAAGGAAATTATAGTATGGAGGAGACCTCAAAGGCAGTGGAAGCACATCGTGAGAGTATGGAAAAAAGGGAAAGAAGGAAGCCTCAGCATGAGCAACTGCATTTAATCAGCAAGCTTTGGATGGCCAGATCATGTCAAGTGGAGAAGGGGATTGTATCTATGGAGACTTTCAGGATATGTGTCTGGTGCACTGCTAACAATGGAAAGCAGAGCGGAGATGATGGAAAACCTTACAAGATCAACCAATATTAGGGTTTTGGGATTTCCCAACATTCAACCAAAACATCCAGTGACCGATGTGATGTAATACTTTCAGTAATCATTGACTTCTCATGAGGGTAAAAAGAGAAATATAGTTTAAAAGCATATAGGCTACCTACAGGGCAATCTAATACTGCAAATGTAGCAGGCAATGGTACCATTATAGTTATTCTTAGAGGATCTAATTGGCATGCACGAATACTGAAGATAGTACAGTTCTCAAGCATAACCTCATGTTAAGAGCCAAAGAATTTTTCTATTTTCACATTTCAGTAGCGGTACACATGCTAGAACATGAGGGCTATCAGAGGTGGGCAAATAACTCATGTCTGGGCCAACATTCCCTCTCTCTTGTACTTAAGTGGGAGGGGAAAATGCATGTCTTTGCTCAACTCAGGCAGTTCCTTCCTTGCAAGTATACAGAATACCTATGGAGTGTCTTGAATTGCAGCTATGACTAAATCCTCCTGTGTGGCTAAACTGGTAGAAAATGGAAGACTGAAGAGACATTTTTAGTGTTGACTCAATTGAAGACTTATATGACTATCGTTTTGGCGTTTGGTGACGTTGAATCAAGAAAATGTTTTAGGCGATCTGGTATCACATAACTTATAGCAATAATGGATGCATTGATACTTGTGTTGGGCGGATATACTGCATATGGTTTGTTTAGTTGCCTGCACGTTGTTGCCATTAGACATAACTTCTTCAATAAAAACAATTTAAGACTAACGTAGACACTATTCACTTAAAATATAATGACAGAAAGTATAGAAGAAAACCGAATTGTAATAAATCTGTGATATATTCAGGTTCAGTACTGAAAAATAAACTTGAAATAACATGCAACATAGTATAAAATTAAAATGTGCAATGCAATACTTAGTAATACTAGAATATTAAAAATATATGGCTACTAAATCACCAGCATTTTTAATTTATTGTGTTCTTGTAAGGATACATTAATGGTAGGAGTTCAGTTTTGGTCATCAGACATTGAAAAAATATGAGGTAATTCAGAAATTAACAATACCACTAATGAAAGGCTATAGAAAGGATGAAAATATCCAGACATCAATATTTAAT
This sequence comes from Lissotriton helveticus, assembly GCF_964261635.1. Taxonomy (NCBI): domain Eukaryota; kingdom Metazoa; phylum Chordata; class Amphibia; order Caudata; family Salamandridae; genus Lissotriton; species Lissotriton helveticus. The sequence goes on from NC_136061.1 coordinate 2,027,849,335, forward strand.
CAGATTGTTCAACCCAGAGTCACCAGAAAGATAGAGGCAAATGCCTTGGAATCTAAGACTGAAACTCTGGTTTACTTCAAAAAGGACCTGAAAACAATATTATTTAAGCAGAAATAGGAATATAGGAGTGCAAGCACAAACAACAATTGTCATATCCCTCAGAACTGTTGATATCCACCAACTATGGAGGCCAAACATTATGACATAACTTCCCTTTGACCTGAACAATCACATGATGATGTGGAAGTTTTGCTTCAGAAGCTATATTGTAGCAAACTCATTCTTCCCATTTAATTCTCCTGGATTTTTTTCTACATTGTCTACCCATTTAAAAAAAAGGTTTACTATAAGTGAATCTCTCACTCACTGTAAATTCACAGTAAATGGACTGTGAGTGCTAACCGCCAGTGTACGCCGTTAAAGATAATTCAACTGCTGTGCAGTTAAGGTAAGAGGCTCTGGGTTGGGTACACGTTAACATATGAGCATGTGTGTCTTTCAAAGGCCAATACCTGCGCTAAGGTAGTGTGTAACCAAAGGGACTCTTCAGTTATAGATACTGACCTGGAATGGGCCCAACCCCACCCACCCATCCAAGCATAGAAATTCATAATGATACAGAAAAGCATAGATTAGTCAGCATAAAACACTAAATATTACACAGTAGTTGAGAATTCATCACGTAATCATCGCTATTACCCCTTATAATGTGCTGCTGTGCATAACTTCATATTATCAGGATATTGCACCACTCCTCTGTTTAAACCAGCTGCTTGGAATTGTTTTGTAAAGCAATTGATGTTTTGAGACTCGGGGAAGCTTAGTCCTTATCATATTCTTTGCAAATTCTGCTTAATAGTTTATATATTGCCCCAACCGAAGGATCTTCAGATTTCTTTTGTATTGTAGATAGGTCTGTTGGTGGACATTTTGGATCGTGGTCTTCATCATGTCTCTGGTTTATATGCAAGGTGACTGATACACCTGGTGGCATGAACTGATGGGCAGTGTACTCCTAGCATAGGCTGTTTCTCCACTGGGTAGTCATCTCTTTCTCCACTCATGTACTGCCCCATTTCATGTGAAGCAAAAGCAGCCTGTAGTCTTTCTGTTTCTGTGTCTCCCAGATGTGTTCTAGGTTACCCAATGTGCTGTGGGATTGATTAATTTACTTAATTCATGCTCAGTCTGAGAATCAGGGCCTGCCATGTGACCACAGTCTGATTCATCTGACATGTTGGACTCTTCAGATATGGAGAAAAATTATTTCTGTGATTCTTGTAAATTCGAGATTGATGTAGCCTTGGCATTTTGGGGAATAAAACTCAGACACTCTGCATGTACAGTGAGGTCCTGCCAATGCCACTCCTTTTTTTTCATATTATCCATTTGTAGCTCATGCTCTTGTAGAAGTGGCAGCGCTGGTTGAGGTAATGGGGAGTTGAGAGTGATGTGTCCACCTCCAGCTTTAGTGATTCTCAATCCAGAAGATTAAGAGAACCACTTTCAGCATCAGCTACACTATTAATGTTATGAGCAGAAACAAGAGTCATGTCAATATTCAAAGATTCTATTGACACTTTTAACCCTTTCAACATCAATAGATATATTTATAAGGTTAGCCGTGCTGTTAGAATTGTTGTTCCAATCCATACGTTCTGTTCTACTTGGGTACTGTGCTGTTACCTATAAATTGATATAAGGCCCCAGGTCAGGGGACATTGCAATTATCTGAGTTTATTGTCTCCCTTTGGCCCTCTCCTCACTGCTGTATCCATCCTCAGTTTCAGCTGGAGTATTCTCTGGGAGAGCACAGCCATTTTGCAGTGCTCAGGGGCATTGAGGATTGGCCGCAGCAGCTGCCTCTGTTCTCGCTGTGGTAGCTGACTCTGCTGACATACTTCATGCCATCTCAAAGCTCATTACTTGGCAGATAGCCAGCCCAATCCCACTGCTGCCATGCAGGAGCTTTGCTGCTGTCCCGCCTTGTTGTTGTATTGCTGCAACAGCTTCAATAATCTGCAGGCTTATGTGTTCTTCTGTGCGACACCCAAAGCAAATCTAAAGGTATATGAGGCAATTTTATAGTGTCTGTCTCGATATTCTAAATCTTCTCACATCTTCTTTCTCTTCTTTTTTTACCTATCCTTTTCATTATAAAACTTTACGATTATTATATTGATGGCAGTAACGAAGCTTAGTCCACTCGCCTGACATGCTTTGTCTTCATAGTGTTGCCACCCTCCTGTCTGCCTCAGAGTCTCAGTGTGCCACCATCTTCAAATCTAGAGTACTTCCCTGAGAGAGTCAAGTGCTTCAATGAGTTACTTGGTTCCCAGTAAAAGAAAATTGCGGACTTATGCTCTGTCTTCATAGTGTTGCCACCCTCCTGTCTGCCTCAGAGTCTCAGTGTGCCACCATCTTCAAATCTAGAGTACTTTCCTGAGAGATTCAAGTGCTCCAATGGGGTACTTGGTTCCCAGTAAAAGAAACTTGCGGACTTATTACTAGTGAAAGATTCACATCCTTCACAATTAATAACCCAATCTCTTACTTGCATAATATGAACATAATATATTATATATATAGTATTTATAATATATTGCTTTACTTTTGAAAAAGTTGAAGCTTACTGATGCTCTGAGAGGTCCACTACCTGAATGGCTACTTATACACTGTTCAAGTTTGTTCTCAGTCATTCTTTAACCTCTAATTATTATGGCAATTTCCTGAATCAGAGAATGATAACCATGATAACCATCCTCATTAAGAAGCTCAATAAGTCTCCCTTAGATCAAGTAACTTTCCATCCTATTACCACCCTACCATTTCTATCACGATTGTCAAAAAAGTGATACTGAATTTATCTTCAGCATTTAACTCAGTGCATCGTGGCATCTTATTAAAGCTTCTTGGCATTGTGTCCAGGCCTTCAGTAGAAATTATCAATGGTTTCACTCCTTCTTGGCCCTCGGATACCAACATGTCAAAACGGGCCCAAATACTGAATATATGATGCCCCATGCCTTCTCACTCCTATACTTTTCAACATATACATTTGTTCGATTTTAGACATGGTAATGGGACATCAGCTTTCTCTTCAATTATTCGCAGATGACAGGCAGATTTATATCAGTTCTTCTCTTCCACTCTTGCTTAAAGATATCAAACAAAAGATCAAGGAGTGTAATTTCATATCAATCAAGGCGGAGCTGCTAAAATTTTGCAGTAGCCACCTTAAATATTTCTGACATCTGAGGCCTACATTTATACCCACAGAGCAAGCAAGTGTTCAGCTATGAAGCTGAAACCTATGCTAAACCCAAAGTGAAAAAACAGGTTCTAATTTTGAAATTAAGTGGCCAAAACATCTTCTTACATTATTCTCTTAAAAGCGGTGGCTCACATACTTTTTAGAACCACAACCCACTTTTTAGAACATCAAGTTTTTGTGCTACCCCAATTTAATGGACATGAGGCAGAGTGATTTTTTAATTTAACTAAAGGTAGCGCATTGTCATTTACAGAGTGCACATTTTCATTGAAATGGCCACTACATTTCACAAACATATAGCTTTAGTAATAAAACTGTATAGCACACAAATGCTAAAGTGTGGAAATCGGGTTTCTGTTAATATGTATCATTTGTGTTTCCATCACCAAGTAATTGTCTCGATTTGTTATGATCCTATGAAAATCTCTGTTTCCAGCACTCTTCGGAATTACAAAAAAAGGGCTTCATTTTTGTTTTCCTAAAAGCTGGATGCATACAGTTAATTTACAGGCATTTACATTTGTTGTGTATTGTAAAAAACAACATTCTACAATGTCACATAATTTACTTTAAAAACTTCTCTCACTTTGCAGTCAGAAAACAAAAGCAAACACTTAACGCATTGTTAAAAGAGTAAAGCAGCCTGACAATTTTCCTCTGTCTTTGGGGTACGTGTGACAAGGTAAACACAGAATTTAAAGGCAAAAAATCAGCTGGTTCATGATCCACAGTTTGGGGAACACTGCTCTAAAGAATCATACAGTGTTTGGGGGCACCATGATCAATGCAAGACTTGATTAATGCAGAGATGTACATGTGCCTTTCAAGCACATCTTGCTCTTCCCTTCGAGACCCAATACATGGTCTATAAATGTCTTTACTGGTTGGCACTTAAGTACCTGAGTTTTAAATAACCCCGCAGGTGCTCCTGCAAGAATTACTCAGTGATAAAAGGTTCCTTGTAAAGTTTAAATGATATAGCCTTAACATACAATAAGGACATTCATTTTCTGTAAAGGTCCATTACTGTAGATTGTACCACTAGCTTCAGATAAGAGAGTAATACGTCATGCTTAAGCTTCAGTCAAAAACTGAAGGCTTACCTTTTTGGTTTGAAAGTTGATAAGACAAGTAACAAGGTTATCCATGGGGTGTTGTAGGTGCTGCCCAAATACTGTTATTCAACCCCAATTTTAATCCTGGTTCCATGTATTATCATAAAGAATAAAAACTTTACATGTGTGTTTTTAAGTTTTTGTTACAATTCCTTTGTTAGGTGGGAGGTTGATGGTGGAGCCAAGTGTTTCACTTTTCTACTGGATACATCTGTGAATTGGCTAGTCACCTCTCACGGAACATCCTAAACGGCTTTCACTTCCTCATTCCTTTTACCGTCTTGCTTTCAAATCATACTTTCTTTAAACAGCATACTCTCACAAAAGTGTCTACCAGCTCCATTTAATGATACTTAATTTCCCAATTATATCTAAGTTCTTCCCCGCCACTGTTCAGGTCAAAGCGATACCAAAGGGGATGATGGACGGAACGTTTGAGCAAATCAAACACTCACCCCCAGTCAACTGATCTGGGTTTAATCCATGACCATTCTTTAGCTCACTCCACCACCCCAGTTTGGACATGGCCATATGCAAATCAGTCTGACCCTGTGCCTCATGGGAACAGTCCAGCCCGAACTGCCAAGCCATGTCTTCCCTGAACCGAAACAAGCATCCTGGGACCGGTTTCGGATTCATAATCCTCTTCAGTCAAGCTATCTAGAATACAGTGGTAGAGTGAGCAAGGGACCCACATCCTGGCATACCCTGCCAACTTCGGGCGAACAAAGCGATACGAAAGGTGAAGATGGACGGAGCATTTGAGCAAATCAAACACTCACCCCCAGTCAACTGATCTAGGTTTAATCCATCACCATTCTTTAGCTCACTCCACCACCCCAGTTTACATGGCCATATGCAAATCATTCTTTAGCTCACTCCACCACCCCAAATGATGGATTAAACCCAGATCAGTTGATTGGGGGTGAGTGTTTGATTTGCTTGAACGCTCCATCCATCATGCCCTTTGGCATCGCTTTGTCGCCATAAGTTGGCAGGGTATGCCCAGATGTGGGTCCCTTGCTCACTCTGCCACTGGATTCAAGATAGCCTGTCTGATGAGGGTTATGAACCCGAAACCGGTCCCAGGATGCATGTTTCCAGGCCAGGGAAGACATGGCTTGGCAGTTCGGGCTGGAGTGTTTCCATGAGGCACAGGGCCAGACTGATTTGCATAAGGCCATGTCTGAACTGGGTTGGTGGAGTGAGCTAAAGAATAATAATGGATTAAACCCAGATCAGTTGACCGGGGGTGAGTGTTTGATTTGCGCAAACGCTCCGTCCATCATCCCCTTTGGCATCGCTTTGTTCGCCCTAAGTTGGCAGGGTATGCCCAGACTTGGGTCTCTTGCTCACTCTGTCACTGGATTCAAGATAGCCTGGCTGATGAGGGTTATGAACCCGAAACCGGTCCCAGGATGCCAGTTGCCCGGTCCAGGGAAGACATGGCTTGGCAGTTTGGGCTTGACTGTTCCCCTGAGGCACAGGGTCAGACTGATTTGCATATGGCCATGTCTGAACTGGGGTGGTGGAGTGAGCTAAAGAATGATGATGGATTAAACCCAGATCAGTTGACTGGGGGTGAGTGTTTGATTTGCTCAGACGCTCCGTGCATCATCCCCTTTGGCATCGCGCTGTTCAGGTCAGTCATGTATCTACTGCAAAATGCCAATTCTGGACATTTTGCATAACTACTAGCAGTTTCTATACCAAAAAATAATTGCATCAAGTGTAGTTGATATTGTTGTCACAGATATAAAACTTTTTTTTTTAATGTAAGTAACATTTTGACATCAGTGCGACACATTCCTATTATGCACTTTAAATTTTTCAAACACCCTACTTTGTAACTGGAGAGAAAGATTTCCTATGTCCCTAATGATCTGAAAGAGAGGTTCTTAAGGTTTTGACTTCTGTGAATCCCCGCTGATTTATAACTGGATGCCGGAGTCCCCCACCTAAATATTTTGCACGACTTGAACCTCAAAACAAAACACACAAATACAAAAAGGAGTGTCCAACAAAGGAAGACAATTCCCAAAGAATATGAACAAAGCAATAATTATAATGGGAAAGTTAGAGCTTGTCAAAATGTGGCTTTGTTTCTAAAAGACAAAGCAATATGCTAGACTCTTCTTTTTTGGCTGCGAAAAAAACATGATTTTTGTTAGTACATAACAGTGCTGCTTTAATTGAGGCCACAAATCCATACTAGATTCAGTTTTTGTACTTGAGCTTCTTCCACATATCAAGATACGAATATCAACATAAAAATTTACCTTCCAATTTCAAATTCAAAGCATTTAAAAACTTTCAATTTTGTATATTTACTTTATAAATTTGCTGATAATATTAATTTTCCCCCTGGGTCCTGGGTAGGAGTCAAAGACCCCCATGAGTCCCTAGGTTAAGAACCACTGATGTGGAATGCTATCACTGTTATACTCAAACTAGCTTTAGCAAAACAAAAGCTTTCAAAAACTAGGACTGTGCCAGCACAAAAGGTATTAAAGTATTTCACTCCACCAAATCCTTTAAGCAAATCCTACCTGCACCTTAAACCAGATTACAATCAGGTCTCAAAACACAACTAAAAAGTAAAGTGATTGCGGGTAAAGCATTTCTCCCTCCCATAAAGAATTAATTCTCTACAACTCCAGCAGCAGTCTTACATTGTATTATTAAGATTTCTTGTAAATATGAAAAGTTTCTTTTTATTTTTAAGGGCAGGCAGTGGTCCATAGGACCACGACCTGCCCTTAAAAAATATTTCCGCTGCAGAACACAAAGGGAAGGGATCCGCTTGGGACCCCTTCCCTTTGCGACTGGCTTATCACCAATTTGAATTTGGTGATAACTTTGATTGCTTTGTGACTGCATTTGTACTTGCAAAATAATCATACATACCCCTGCAACAGGCTATTAGGAAAGGGATGCCCTTGGCACGCCCCTTCCTAATAGCGAATCGCAAACCCTATTTTGCGAGTCGGTAATATATTACCAACTCGCAAAATAGGGTTTGTACATGCTACACCCTTTTTAGCAGTCGCAAACGTCCCAATTTTCCGTTTGCGACTGCTAAAAAAAGTTGTACATCTGGTCCTCAGTTGTTTTAAAAAGGCACATTTGCAAGATAAAATACCGCTTTTTTGGGACTGCATCCTCAGTTGAGATATGGGTTCTGACCTACTTTAAAAAAGCTTTATCAATCTTCCACAATATTTCATAATCACTTCAAGAAGGCATTATGGGAAAGTGAAAAAATATAAATAGACCCACTGTGAAGAAACGTAAAAATAATCACACGGGCGTTTGAGTAACAATGGGAAAAATAAATTGGTATTGTGAACTTTTTGGGATTAGTGATATCAGCATTGTAGCCACAGGGTGTAATGCCAGGAGTAGGGGTTAGGTTAGTATTCATTATAGCTGGATTGGGGTGGTCTAAAGTTAGGGTAACGGTCAGTTGAAAGGTAAGAGTTAAACATAGGCTTAAAGAGAAAGATAGCGTCAGGGTCATTTTTAGGCATATTTCTTTTCCTGGTACTAATCAGAATACTGACTTCATAAATGTCAATGCAATCAAAATGCATGTTTTCTCCTAAAGGTTCTTGATAAAAACTTGTTTATAAATGCACCTCTACGTTTTGTTTTTTCATAATCATACAGAACACTTAAAGCAGGCTCTTCAGAAAAAGTCAGATAATTACAGTTTAATGTATGCTGAAGTGGTTGGGTTTTCAGAACACTGAATGATTTAAACCTCCAGATTATGGGGCCGATTAGGATGGCGGACGGACTTGCGTCCGTCCGCCATCCCAGAGGTGGAGGGACCGTCCGCAGGGGCAGCGGCGGTCCCTCCGTGCAAATTAGGATGTGACCGCCACCCTGGCGGTCACATCCTGGATATTTAACATTGCGGCGGGTGCTGCTTCAAGCAGCACCCGCCGCAATGTTAAAAGTGCATGTTTTACATTTACATGCACAAAGCGGCAGGCACCGCGCGGTGCCTGCCGCTTTCTGCATGTAAATACTGGGGGGTACCATAGGTACCCCCCATGTGCACCCCCCACCCACCTACACCCTGGGGGCCCGCAACAGGCCCCCAAAATCAAAAGTACACATGCTTTTCCACGGCGGAAAAACCGCCGCGGAAAAGCATGTTTACTAATGCATCCTAATTTGGCTGGCGGTGTCTGATAGACACTGCCAGCCAAATGAGAGCTTTTCCGCCGCGGTTGTAATCCCACCGTGGCGGAAAAGCAGCGGACAGAAACCAAGACCCACCAGCCATCGTAATGCGGCGGTGGGTCTTTGGTGACTATGCAGAGGATTTTCCGCCTCCTCCGGGCCGGCGGTGGCTTCCGCCGGCCCGGAGGAGGCGGAAAATCCTCCATCCTAATCGGCCCCTATGTTTGTGAAGAGCCTGTTTGCATTGGTTACAGACGTTTATCAAACTCTTGTTCCATGGGCGGCGCAGGGAGAGCTCCGATCCTTCAGGGTACCCCAACCCTTAAAGGGCTCCTCCAACCCAGCCCCAGGTCAATAAATATCGGCAATATATATGGGGTCTCAGGGTCATCTCATAACATTCTGCAGGGGGCTCACCACTTTGTGTGCCTCCACTGACTGGTTCCCCTTATACCAACAGGAGCCAGATCTGGGATGTGAACAGAAGGTCTGCAATTTGACTTTGTTTGAATTACATTGCCCCGAACGGTTTTCTCGGTGTACATACTCTGTTAAATCAAATTAGAATCTAAAAACTATAGAAGGCAGATTAGAGATATGAAATATAATATGGGAAACATGCTAGGCTAAATGTAAAATATACCCTTTTTCATTAGAGAGAGTAATGATAAGTGGTAAAATGTAAACCTTTGATGAGGTATAATAGTGGCCTTGGAGAAGATATAACAATAAACAAATATTTTTAGCAATGCTTCATACTGTGAGCGAAAATAAAGAAAAAAAAACAAGTAGGGGCTTAACCCTCTGGGTAAATGCAAATAAAAAGACATTGCCATCCATCAAAGTGCTTCATTTCTAAAATATCAAATTTCTTTAGCATTTTTTTGAAAACTGAGAGGCAATCTTAAAGGAGTCCACCCATCGATTTAGGTTTTTGTATTACTCCTCCTTCAGGAAGACAGAATGACTGGCTGATCTCATCAGTAATTTCAAACAATGTTGTTATTTAAATATAATCTGTGATGCTTTCAATGGCATAACATGCCATGAGTGGTATAATAGGTGAGGTCATAAGAGGTGCATGATGGGAGCACAAGTTACAGTTAGTTTATTAAATTATAACTGGCATATTTCAATGGCTTTTGGGCTTAAACATTAGTTCCTGTCTCATTCCACATTATTATAATGTCACTTTAACCCCTGGTATTTTCGTCGAATATAAATATTGTAAGAGACAGTGCCAATAGCCACTGTGTAGTTTTTATTGAACCACACTTTCTACTAAAAACAAATGTTTTTATTTGCCTATAACTGTTGACCCCTATGAATTGATTCATACCAAATCTGGCAATCATTTGGTGTAGTTAGTTCACGCCAATTTTCATGCATATATAATATATATACAGGGGAAAAAGGTAGACAGAAAAAAGATGTGTTTTCCAATTTTATCTCCCACTGGGAATTTGTCCTGTGCCTATAGCCAAAACCGACTTACAGAATGTCAGTTGTTACTTTGCAGGAATCTTTACATAGGGAGTGTTTTTACTTGTTATCATTGAAGGTTAGTGTGTGTTTTATCAAATATATATGATTTAAATATGTGTATTTTAATATTACAATTACATTTTTTAATTATCTTAATTGTTATTTTAATATGGAGTTTTATTCAGATTTGATACAAAATGACTCTGCTTTAAAAAAAATATTAGTTATTTTAAAAAATGTGGAATTTCAAACTGTACATTAGCTACATGTGTATCTGTTCATACACATTTATAATGTATTGTGCCTATTTAGAAATATATATATATATATATATATATATATATATATATATATATATATATATATATATATATATATATATATATATATATATATATATATATAGATAGATATAGATATATGTATAGATGTAAACCTATATATATTCACCAGAAGTTAGTTGCAATTAGGGCCTGGTTTCTATAGGAAAAGCGTTTTTTTGTTTTACCAATAATTTTGGTGCAGTTTGATGAATCATCACATTTTCAAAACTAGCATACCACTCACTTCAGCTGCTGTGTTTAAAGGTGATTTGTCAAACAGGGGCCAAGAAAAGGGTGGGTCCCAATACACGTTTTCCCTATGCAATTTCCCATAGCTATTTTGAACAGGACTACAGCGCTAACTACTGGATGGAATAGCCTCGAATTTGCAAGAAGGGTAGCTTTTGGTCCAGAAAGCATGCTTTTTCTTATTTAATGTTGTTCTTGTGACTTTAAAGGAAAACCACATTTGTATATCTATGGACACAGAACATCTGCAAATCTTGCCAATTTCGTGCGGATATCTGATTGTTTGCCAACACTTCAACCGGGAAATGTTGGCAACCATCTTTGACTCGTACCAGCCCCAAGGAAAAAGGTCCAAAAATTAGGGGGGGCATGGTAGGAATACCCTGCCTCTCTAGGCCTAATGGTGGGGTCCCACAGGGACCCTGCCGGAGGGCCAAACAATGTTTTTAAAAAAAGTTTGCAGGAAAACAGCAGTGGATTTGTGAATTTGCAGCAACATTAAAAAACAAAAAGCGCTTTTTCTTGCCCTTGTTTTCTATATGCCCACTGGGTGGGACAGGTCCCGGGGGGTTGATTTTGTATTATAATAGGGGAAGTAGGTGCGCATAGCCTCTGTCCCCAGGCCAATTTTGGCCCTGGGAATCCCATCCCCCAGGGTCTGGCCTAATACCACAAACGACTCAGGTTCTGGTAGCAATCTAGCAATTAACTTCAATGAGCTGGCTATGTCCCTGTAAAGCAGTGTGCTTAGTGAACACATTGTACTTACTTTTGCTGCCTCTGTGGGGTTAAGTAAATGTGGTGTGGCAAGGAGTGAGAAGGAGAAACAAGATGGGTTTCTGAGAAGAGTTACTGGAAGCTTTGAAAGCTTGTGTGAGGAGAGGGCAGGAGGTGCACCGCTTCGGCGGCTTCTTCCCAGCAGCTCTCCTTCCGAGCCCCGCTCCTGGTTTTTATGTCCTGGCCTGAGAAGAAGCTGAGAGCCGCCTCAGATAGACATCCAAGTGTGTCGGACACAGTAGAATGCACATGTGTAACACAGCCTTGTGTGTGATCTTGGAGTTTGCCTTTGCTAGGGAACTAAACTACAGAAGCTAACACACGGACGGCGGCAGGGAACTAATCTTCAGGCTGTCAGTTGCTTCGTTGCTGACAGAAGGTAAGAAATGGCTTAGCCTTGGTCTGTCTGAGTGGCAGACAGGGACAAAACCTGGTAAAAAGTACAAAGTAGCAGGGGATGGGTGGGTCGGCATGACTGGCATTCCTTAGTGAAATGAAGGAGGCTTGCTGACCTGTTTACTTTCCATGGGGTTGCCTTGCTCTGAGTGACATACTTTTTTTGCCTGTGCTTTGATACACCACAGATGCCTACAGTGAAATACTGCAATGTGCATTTTTCTTTTGAACTATGGGTAATAGTCTAGGAAATGGCAATCAGTGCATATTACTTTACTGCAACCTATTTGTAGTGGGTAACATAATATAGAGGGTTCACAGTACTATGCTACACATATAAATTTTACTCAAGTGATAGCATTCAAAACCTTCCTTCCCAGTCGAAAGTTCCAGTTGACCAGTTACCATTGCTTTTTACAAGATCTATTTGGTAGCATTTGTGTTTTGGGGAATACACTGAACAGCTGGCAAGGCAATTCCGAAGAGTTTTAGTTGCATATTGTCACTGAGTAAATGCATCTACCAACTGGTTGAAATTCCAGTTTATTTTTCTTTCTGTGCAGTGAACATAACGGAAGCCGTTTGCAAATGGTATACTGAATTTACTTCAGTAATGAGAGACACTTTTAACATGGCTCTGGGCCACATGTGATGCAGTCGTGAACTCAGACCATGTAAATATTTAAATCCATTTAGCCTTTGTTTGGCTGCTCCTGCTTCCTGGCCAAGCTGGGCCTTAATGCTCCATAGCAGGTTAGTGTCAGAATAAATGGTAGAATCATTATTCCGGCAGCTGCAATGTGACTGCGTCAATGTAGTGTCCGGCTTTCCTACTTCCAGGGACAAAAGGTTTGGACACTGTCTGTGTAGAAGCAAATCCTTCCATGTTTTGTGTCTTTTTATTTGTATATATCATAGCACCAGCATTTGTATACCGCATGTAGAAAATAAAGTTGTTTTTGTCCCACTATTTTGGTATTTTTAACGTTCACTTCCAAAACCCACTCCATCTTCATAACAAGACCACATAGGTGTATAGGTGTACAGGGACAGTCTTATTTTTCTATTAGGTGCTCCTAGCGTAGCAGAATGCCCCAGTCCGTAGAGGTCAAGGCCTTCTGCTGTGACTAAATGTGTTTCTAATCCTCAGGTGGGCCCTTTTCTAAGAAAGGTTATCATGGTAGTTTACTGTGTATGTGTGTGGCATGGTATGAATGGATAAATAAATAACCAGCCACCTATTCCCAAAAGGGTATAAGAGTATTAATAGAGACATACTGATCCTGATGATAGCCACTTGATTTGGCTATGTTGATCATACTTAAGGGCCAAGGAATGACAACTCCTATTTTATATATTACTTTGGAACTGCTAGGCACAGCGACGGCTCTTACTTAAGAAGGACACAGCACTACAGAGACCATCGGGCCTTGCGAAGGCCACACCCACTGGGGAGGTGGTCGGACATTACTTTAGTGGTGCTGTCTAACTGCCTGAACTGTACCCTGCACACAGCGCCTTTGAAAAAGTGTTCAACTAACACGAAACGCGTCAGGCTTTGCTGGACTATTTTAGTGAATACCTGCGTGTGCTCCTGCGTGCTACCTGGAACGAATAAATTGATGTGGCTATTTCAGACCAGTTTGGTGGTTTCTTCATCACAGGCAATCTAGTGTTGGAATGTACAGCGGCTTGCCTGAGCCGCGTGGGAAACCCCGGTGCTTTGCACCCCAGCGACGACGCCACAGGACGCCGCCGCTATGGGAACTGGTCCCACTTGTTACAGGATGACGACAGCGACGGGGGCTCTTGCAAGAATTTCACAACCCACTGGGGTTTTATTACTTTGGAACTGCTAGGCACAGCGACGGCTCTTACTTAAGAAGGACACAGCACTACAGAGACCATCGGGCCTTGCGAAGGCCACGCCCACTGGGGAGGTGGTCGGACATTACTTTAGTGGTGCTGTCTAACTGCCTGAACTGTACCCTGCACACAGCGCCTTTGAAAAAGTGTTCAACTAACACGAAGCGCGTCAGGCTTTGCTGGACTATTTTAGTGAATACCTGCGTGTGCTCCTGCGTGCTACCTGGAACGAATAAATTGATGTGGCTATTTCAGACCAGTTTGGTGGTTTCTTCATCACAGGCAATCTAGTGTCGGAATATATATATATATATATATATATATATATATATATATATATATATATATATATATATATATATATATATATATATATCCGGCCGCAGAGAAACGCACCAACCAGCCAGAGCGCCACATTTCCCCGACTTGGACCACTACAGACTAGGACTCATCTTCTCTTCAAATGGTGAGAGACTTTGTTGGATTTGAATGTCTGACAAAATATCGATAACACAAATATCGATATACAAAAATATCGGAACAAAAATATCGAAGTCAAAAATATAGGAATCCTATCCCTAACAAGGTAAGTACAAATATATCGAAAAAAATATATAGAATGACAAAAATATAGTTTTTTGTAAAATATCGTTTTTTTAAATTAAATAAAAATCTAATATTAACAAAATAATACTTATAAATGTAATAAACATATTTAAAAATGTACTATAATATTTACAATTAATACATAATGTAATACAAATTAATATTAATAAATATATAATACATAATATATTTTTCATTAATATTAACTTTAAATTATTTTCATAACATAAAAAAATAAAAATATAATAAATTACTAATACATTTATATACATAAAATAATCACATAAATAACAATTAATAACAACATAATACTAATAAAAGAGCTAAATACATTTTAGATAGCGTATGAGTAAAAATTACTATTCCCACTCCAGAGAGTGCAACAGTAGGGAAAGTGTTGGATAGCGTAGGGGTAACAATTACTATTCCAACTCCAGAGAGTGCAACAGTAGGGAAAGTGTTGGATAGCGTAGGGGTAACAATTACTATTCCCACTCCAGAGAGTGCAACAGTAGGGAAAGTGTTGGATAGCGTAGGGGTAACAATTACTATTCCCACTCCAGAGAGTGCAACAGTAGGGAAAGTGTTGGATAGCGTAGGGGTAACAATTACTATTCCAACTCCAGAGAGTGCAACAGTAGGGAAAGTGTTGGATAGCGTAGGGGTAACAATTACTATTCCAACTCCAGAGAGTGCAACAGTAGGGAAAGTGTTGGATAGCGTAGGATTAAAAATTACTATTCCAACTCCAGAGAGTGCAACAGTAGGGAAAGTGTTGGATAGCGTAGGGGTAACAATTACTATTCCAACTCCAGAGAGTGCAACAGTAGGGAAAGTGTTGGATAGCGTAGGGGTAACAAATACTATTCCAACTCCAGAGAGTGCAACAGTAGGGAAAGTGTTGGATCGCGTAGGGGTAACAATTACTATTCCAACTCCAGAGAGTGCAACAGTAGGGAAAGTGTTGGATAGCGTAGGGGTAACAATTACTATTCCAACTCCAGAGAGTGCAACAGTGGGGAAAGTGTTGGCTAGCGTAGGGGTAACAATTACTATTCCAACTCCAGAGAGTGCAACAGTAGGGAAAGTGTTGGATAGCGTAGGATTAAAAATTACAATCCCAACTCCAGAGAGTGCAACAGTAGGGAAAGTGTTGGATAGCGTAGGGGTAACAATTACTATTCCAACTCCAGAGAGTGCAACAGTAGGGAAAGTGTCGGATCGCGTAGGGGTAACAATTACTATTCCAACTCCAGAGAGTGCAACAGTAGGGAAAGTGTTGGATAGCTTAGGGGTTGAAATAACATACTTATAAAAAATAATTCATTATTACTTAATTACATTAAAATTAGTTCCCACCATATTCCCCTATAAACACACAACCCACAACAGAACAAATTTATCAATTAATGAATTATTTAAAATGAATTACCAATTAATTATAATGATTTACCAATTAATAACAATTAATGTATGCTTCCTACTAATTAATAATTAATTCTATATAATTAAATTACTTCCCACCCTATTCCCCTATAAACCCATAACCCGCTACAGAACATATTTATCAATTAATTAATTAAAATTAATTAAAAAGAATTCTCAATTAATTAATTAATAATTCCTACTAATTAATAATTAATTTTACATAATTAAATTACTTCCCACCCTATTCCCCTATAAACCCATAACCCGCTACAGAACATATTTATCAATTAATCAATTAATTAATATTAATTACAAATAATTCTCAATTAATTAATTAATAATTCCTACTAATTAATAATTAATTTAACATAACTAAATTACTTCCCACCCTATTCCTCTATAAACCCATAACCCGCTACAGAACATATTTATCAATTAATCAATTAATTAATATTAATTACAAATAATTCTCAATTAATTAATTAATAATTCCTACTAATTAATAATTAATTTAACATAATTAAATTACTTCCCACCCTATTCCCCTATAAACCCAAAACCCGCTACAGTACTAAAAGACAACATTTAATTAAATTACATTAAAATTAAATTATTAAACATAATAAATACAATATAATATACACAAAATGTATTTAAAAATCGATATTAGTAACATCGAAATTATTTACTTCGATATTACTGACATCGATATTTAAAACTTCGATATTACTAATATCGATATTAAGAGTGTCGATATTACTTACCTTCTATATTATGTCCCTTCGATATTTAAACTTCAATATAATTGTATGTCGAAATTTAAAAATCGATATTTTGTCTGTGTACCGTTGGATTTATAGCGACCTGGTCCGGCCGCAGAGAAACGCACCAACCAGCCAGAGCGCCACATTTCCCCGACTTGGACCACTACAGACTAGGACTCGGTGAAACCAATGACAAAGGGGAAAAGGGCTGCCGCCTGACACTGGAGTCGGGTTTGGTTCCCCTGCAATCCCCTAAATGACGGGAAGCAATTGGGAGCGGCGCGACATTGGAAACGCTCATACGTTCCAGGGAGACAGTCCAAGCAACCACCAACGCTGTGCAGGAAAATCACAAAAGGCACAGTATCATGTGGGACTACAGGGACCATAATACCCAGCAAGCGCCACGCAGTGGGCGTCCACCAGAGGGCTGGCGTTGACACATAAATAATTCCCTTAAACCACATGAGACTCCTACCAACTGAGGCGTTACCTTTGAGAAAGTTTTCAGGAAAAACGAAACGCGTTAGGTGCCTCAGACTGCTCCGAAAAAATAAATGTTGTCAACTAATCGTGTGTTGTGTGCGACTCATCTTCTCTTCAAATGGTGAGAGACTTTGTTGGATTTATAGCGACCTGGTCCGGCCGCAGAGAAACGCACCAACCAGCCAGAGCGCCACATTTCCCCGACTTGGACCACTACAGACTAGGACTCGGCGAAACCGATGACAAAGGGGAAAAGGGCTGCCGCCTGACACTGAAGTCGGGTTTGGTTCCCCTGCAATCCCCTAAATGACGGGAAGCAATTGGGAGCGGCACGACATTAGAAACGCTCATACGTTCCAGGGAGACAGTCCAAACAACCACCAACGCTGTGCAGGAAAATCACAAAAGGCACAGTATCATGTGGGACTACAGGGACCATCATACCCAGCAAGCGCCACGCAGTGGGCGTCCACCAGAGGGCTGGCGTTGACACATAAATAATTCCCTTAAACCACATGAGACTCCTACCAACTGAGGCGTTACCTTTGAGAAAGTTTTCAGGAAAAACGAAACACGTTAGGTGCCTCAGACTGCTCCGAAAAAATAAATGTTGTCAACTAATCGTGTGCTGTGTGCGACTCATCTTCTCTTCAAATGGTGAGAGACTTTGTTGGATATATATATATATATATATTCACTGAAAAAACCATAGGTTATAGATCATATATAGTTAGGAATTAGCATTTACAAAACCTTGAAAATTCACTGAAAAAACCATAGGTTATAGACCATATATAGTTAGGAATTAGCATTTAAAAAACCTTATTTTACTCACACAAAACCATTGAAATTCCATATATAGTTAGTTGCACTAACTATATATCGCGCACCCGCAATCCACTGCTGATGATGTCACATATTACATCATTCATGACATGGTCAGTGACATCACTGATGACATCACTGATGACATCTCAAATGACATCACTGATGACATCACTGATGACATCATCCAGTGACTGTGTGTTTCTGTAAAGTTTAAATATGTTTTACATATTGAAGAATGAGTAGATGTATAACTGTCTGGACGAAGGATTTAGTAGGTGCATGACTGAATGTATGAGTGAGTGATTAAATGTGTCTCACTGAGTGCATGGGTTAGTGACTAAACTGTCTTAATTTGTGCATCATTATGTCTGTTGTTCTGTAAACTGCTGCATGTGTTGATCAGTAGCTATATGATTAACTATATGGGTTATTGATTGATTGTCCAAGTATTTGTATGGGAGACTGAGTGTGTGTGTGACTGGCTGGGAGGTGTGTGACTCTGTGCAGATCAATGTGTACTTGTATCAATGATTGTATAAGAAAGTAAGTATGTGTTAGTATATGTTTGAAAATGTAAGGTGCTCTATGTTTAACTGTATAGACAAGAAAATGGAAGTGTGATTGATTCTTTACAGGACTGACTAGGTGTGTGAGTAACTCCATGGATGAGTGGCAGAGTGTGAGTGTCTGTATAGGTGTATGAGTGCATATGATAGTGTTGTAAAGATGAGTGATTGTATGTATGAATGATTGTATGGGTGAATGAGTGAATGTGTGTGTAGACGTAGGAATCAGTGAGTACGTATGTAGTAACTAGTATTGGTGTGTCAATGGTTTCAAAAATTATACTCTGTATTTAACACTGGGTGAAACAGAGGTTACATTAAAATGTGAGGAGATGCATTGTATTGTCACATGAATAATATCATCAGTGATGTGGTCATTGATGTCAAATGAGATGTCATCAGTGATGTCATCAGTGATGTCATTTGAGATGTCATCAGTGATGTCATCAGTGATGTCACTGACCATGTCATGAATGATGTAATATGTGACATCATCAGCAGTGGATTGCGGGTGCGCGATATATAGTTAGTGCAACTAACTATATATGGAATTTCAATGGTTTTGTGTGAGTAAAATAAGGTTTTTTAAATGCTAATTCCTAACTATATATGGTCTATAACCTATGGTTTTTTCAGTGAATTTTCAAGGTTTTGTAAATGCTAATTCCTAACTATATATGATCTATAACCTATGGTTTTTTCAGTGAATTTCAATGGTTTTTTAATAGCAAATATCATAAGCTGTCGAATGTCAAGTACGTGGTAAGTGAAAACATTTTCGTGTTTATGCACACTGATCTGCTTTGAATGGTGCCCCCCCCTCATTTCTATTAGGAGTACTCTCTCTTTGCACATAGTGAAGGGTAGTTAACGCAGGCCTTTGCCCCCGTTGTAATACGTCGTGCCTGCTTCTCTCTCCATTTGATTGATTGTTATCCAAGTATTTACTGTTTTAGAATTGGTTCTCTTTGGTTCATTCTCTATTTACAAACAAACACAGAGTCGCAATACTCTGTTTAGTCTTTGCAGATAACGAAAAATCGTGTAAAAAAAAAAAGAAAAGGAATCGAGCAAAATCAGTAGGCCACTAACGGGATCTCTTTTTGACCTCGCTAAAATAGAAACATTAGGAACAACCCCTCATGACAAATACAAAACTAGTGAGATGAACTGAACTCCACACAATGATGGCTGCAAAACAGCTCGGCTCCGCCACCCACCCCGCCCAAAATAACGATAAAGAGCGGCTGCCATGATTGGTTGCGGAATGGCCACGACGGAGCTACGAAATGGTACTGCTCTCATGCTAACCCCAGCTTCAGTCTGAAACATCCAGAAACACTGTAGACTACCAATTCGATCAGTTCCGGTAGCGCCCCAATGTAACCCGGTAGAGAAGAACTAGCCCTCCCCTCTTTGACTGATGGTTCTTGTTGCCTGTCCCTTCTGTTGTCATTTAACAGAACTATTTAGCCTGCTGAAAGGGGTTGTGTTCCAACCGCTGGTTGGTGGAGACATTTTGACTATATTCTGGACCTGCGTTGTCGCGTAATGCGTCATATGACGCGCCGCGTTAGCGCATCCGGAAGTCATCCGGGGCGCGCAGCGCGTAACGTAAGCATAACAAGTCATGTGACTTGTTAATAAAACTTTTCATTGGTTCATTTTACTTTTCTTATTCTAATGATGAAAGGCTTGGTCATATGACCTAAAAATTACGCTTTTTATTACTTCCGAACATTATTTTTTCTTAAATATATGTTATAATGTTCCAGGCTAATGTACTTTCCCGGAAAATTTACAACTGTCCTGCAAGTAAAATATATTCTTTTTTCGAAAAAAAGAGCGTTTCTTCGTCCCATGACGGAGCCGTTGAGCAAAAGAGGGTCGACCTGCTGTCTTAGTCGCCGATACGCCTGAATATGAGATTCTTATCGATCACTTTATGTTGCAGGAATAGAAAACACAACAGCCCTTGACCATTTATCTTTACTGCGTTCCTTCGTATTATACCTTTTACCCTTCATGTAATTGGTCTGCTTTATTTCACTTGCCTTTTAATGATTCTAAAACAGTGACTATTATTAAAAACTTTACCAATGTATATACTACTACCATGTTTTCTTTTAAAAACCTTTATTGTGAAAATTTCATTATACAAATACGAGCCTATAACCACGTGGGCCGGCCACGGAGCAAACTGTAATCGTATATGATGAGTAGACATTTACACTGTAGAGGAACGTAACGGGCGGGCCATTAGGTTGCAAGAACTAAGGTGTCTAACAGTTACGGAATCGGTGGACGTACATTTTATAATTAAAATACGACAGGGCCAGTTACAATAAAATTATCTAGATATACATTTGCGGGCAAGTACCATGGGTGACGTTAATTCGAACTTTCAATAGTACAGTAATCAATAACACATCAGAACTTAATATCAATAGGGATGTCGAAATATTCAATCAATTCTCGTCCCCGCCCGCCATGTGCTTCAAAACTGCATACGTATCTCGTGATTTCAAGGTTCTGCAACCAGTACACAACAAGGAGTTACGAGTCCCATTTATTCCGGTGCCATTTTGGGCGAGGACGGGCAGGTCCAGGATATAGTCAAAATGTCTCTACCAACCATCGACTATGATGATGTTCATATGCTGTATTTATTAGAGTAACACTCATCTGTCCACATGAAATTAATTTGCCACAATCTAAACATGTCATTTTAATCTTTCCAAAGTTCTTCTAAATATTTGGGACCGTTTCCCTTGCCTCTGATGCTGTCAGTGCCACTTCTTTGATGAATGTACTAGCAGGTCAGGGGTTCTCCTCCAAATCTCTCTTTTATGCAGCACTATAATTAATTGGTGCCACCTCTCCATATGACGATGCATGGTATAGTTACCATAACTATATTTTTTTTCGGTTCCTCTGGAGAGTTCATCGTGGCAGATGAAGCGTGTAACGTACCGGGCATTTACCTTTTTTTGCATGTACAGGAAAGGAAAAAAAAATCGAGCGTCCGAGTTCTAAGGTGTCCCAGGGCCATTTTAGTGGACCAGGCCCAAATCCAAAGAACAGGCCGCCATTTTGAGAGTCCTGTTGCAGCCGCCTGTCGCTGTAGCATCAAGAGCAGCCGAAACTCAGCTGAATGGCAACTGAAACGGTAAAGGGGCGCCCCACTACAGCAGACGAGCCTCCACCTAGGAAGGCCCGTTCACGCCGCCTCCCCCCCCCCCCCTTCGGGCACCCCAAGCCGTTATTCGGAGCAGTATTGTAGGATGGCCACACCAGTGCGGCAACTTGCTAGACATCACCTCGGTGGTAACCGAATCTCAACGCCTTGTGGTGTCTTCTATTCAGAAAACATTGTTATGCTGCCTTCGACCTATTCGCCGCAAGTGCGCACACAACTCAACTGCATAGCTTGCTAGACACCACCTCGATGCCATCCGGATCTTGGAATCTCAGCGCCTTTTGGTGTCTTCTCTTCAGAAAATATTGTTGCGCTGCCTTTGGCCCCATTCGCACATCGGTCCGCTACTGACGCCATCTCACAGGCTAATGGGGCGCCCCACGCCGACTTTCAGCATTGTAGGATGACCACACCAGTACAGCAACTTGCTAGACATCACCTCGGTGCCATCCGGATCTCGGCGCCCCACTGCAGATGAAGTGCCTCTCAACTATGAAACCACCATGGTGACATCCGGATCTTGGCGCGTTGTGCTGCCTTCGGCCTATTCGCACATCGGTCCGCTACTGACGCCATCTCACAGGCTAATGGGGCGCCCCACGCCGAGTTTCAGCATTGTAGGATGACCACACCAGTACAGCAACTTGCTAGACATCACCTCGGTGCCATCCGGATCTCGGCGCCCCACTGCAGATGAAGTGCCTCTCAACTATGAAACCACCACGGTGACATCCGGATCTTGGCGCGTTGTGCTGCCTTCGGCCTATTCGCACATCGGTCCGCTACTGACGCCATCTCACAGGCTAATGGGGCGCCCCACGCCGAGTTTCAGCATTGTAGGATAACCACACCAGTACAGCAACTTGCTAGACATCACCTCGGTGCCATCCGGATCTTGGCATCTCAATGCCTAGTGGTATCTTCCATACAGAAAATATTGTTGCGCTGCCTTTGGCCCCATTCGCACATCGGTCCGCAACTTAGACATCACCTCGGTGCCATCCGGATCTTGGCATCTCAGCGCCTTGTGGTGTCAGTCAGAAAATATTGTTGCGCTGCCTTTGGCCCCATTCGCACATCAGTCCGCTACTGACACCATCTCACAGGCCAACAGGGCGCCCCACGCCGACTTTTACCATTGTAGGATGGCCACACCAGTGCCACAACTTGCTAGACACCACCTCGGTGCCATCCGGATCTTGGCATCTCAGCGCCTTGTGGTGTCTTCTATTCCGAAAATATTGTTGCGCTGCCTTTGGCCCCATTCGCACATCGGTCCGCTACTGCCGCCATCTCACAGGCCAACGGGGCGCCCCACGCCGACTTTCAACATTGTAGGATGGCCACACCAGTGCGGCAACTTACTAGACACCACCTCGGTACCATCCGGATCTTGGCGCGTTGTGCTGCCTTCGGCCTATTCGCACATCGGTCCGCTACTGACGCAAACTCACAGGCCAACGGGGCGCCCCACGCCGACTTTCAGCATTGTAGGATGGCCACACCAGTGCTGCAACTTGCTGGACACCACCTCGGTGCCATCCGGATCTTGGTGCATTGTATTGCCTTCGGCCTATTCGCACATCGGTCCGCTACTGACGCCGCCTCACGTGCCAACGTATTTTCTCCGCATTTTATACCCTATGCCGCATAACAGGTCATGTGACTTGTTTATAAAACTTTTCATTGGTTCATTTTACTTTTGGTTTCCTAATGATGGAAGGCTTGATCATATGACCTAAAAACAACACTTTTCATTGGATGAAAACTTTTTTTTTTCCCAAACGATGAAAGCCCCACCTTGTTTCTGGATGTTTCAGACTGAAGCTGGCGTCAGCATGAGAGCACCACCATCTCGTAGCTCCGTCGTGGTCATTCCGCGAGCAATCATGGCAACCGCTCCCCACCAGAAGCCTACAGGAGTCGGGGGCCCCCAAAACTTTTGATGAATCCTCAAGGCGGAGGGGACGCTTTCGAGAATGGGGTCCAAGACCTAGCAGACAAGCGTCCGATTTCCAAGGTGTCCCAGGGCCATTTCAGTGGACCAGGCCCAAAAAGGAAAGAGCCTGCCGCCATTTTGAGAGTCCTGTGACAGCCGCCTATCGCTGCACCGCAAGAGTGGGCGCAACTCAGCTGAATGGCGGATTTTGACACAGTGGACCAAAAACGGACGGAATGGCAACTGAAACGGTAAAGGGGTGCCCCACTACAACAGATGACACTCCACCTGGAGAGGCCCGTTCACGCCGCCTCCCCCGGGGCGCCCCACGCCGATATTCGGAGCAGCATTGTAGGATACCAAAACCAGTGCGGCAACTTACTGGACATCACCTTGGTGCCATCGTTCTGCTGCCTTGGAACTATTCGCACAACAGTTTGCTACTGATGACCCACCCCCCGCGACGCCCCACGCCGGAAATCTGGACGTTGTGCTGCGTTGGGACTATTCGCACAGCCGACCGCTACTTCGTTGTTTTTCCCTAAAAATGTTTATATGTTATTACTATTTTTGTTTTCTTGTATATATTTATAAGTTATTAAAGTTTTATAATCTTACTACTTTGTCGGAGTGCTATATATTTTTAATGTGACACATAATTGTAAAAACTTTGATGTACAAAGAGTCATCCCTGGAATCTTCCGCTTCAGGCTCGGTCCCCTCCCCAATCACAATACAGGATGGTTTTCAGATAATAGGAACGCGTCTGCTGTGACGGATCTCATCGAGTGTGGGCCTTGATCTACTATAACTCCTTTGAAGAGGGGTGATTCTTTACAGCTGGGGCCATAAACTATATCTGCAGGGCTAGCTGATACCCTAGGACCGGTTTTTCTGTGATAAATGCTGAAATGGATTGAAGAATAAATTAACTTTGTCTAAACGCACAAGTGACTGGAGTAGCAGCTTTTTTCGTCTTCTTTGGAATTCATTGTTGTGATATATACATATATATATATATAGATAGATACATATAGATATTTACACAAATTATCCCGTTCTTTGACCACTTCACTCGGACAGGAAAAAAGAAAGTGCACTCCAGGGTGAATGTAATGAATTATATTTACTGGCAATGCGTTTGAATCAAACAATTTTCTTCACAAGCCAACATTTCACCACTAGTGACCACCATTTAAAGTGTATATACAAAACAAAAGAAAGGATTCAAGGCTGCATTTAAAACGTGCAATATAGTAATTTTACTATGTGTATGATAAACAGCCCGAACGCAATGTTAACCAACTTGGGTAGAATTAATTTAGATTGTAAATTTTGTATTATTTTCTAATTGTTTATCATGCAATTTACTTCTCGTATGGAATTGCGATCAAATTATTAGTGAACTCACGACTACATCAGATCGCGCTATATAGTATTTTTACTATGCCTATCATGACAAACAGGAAATGAACACTGTACCTTTAAGTTTTTTCCTTGCACTTGTAAACTTTACCCATGAACAAGGAGTGAGGTTAACACCAAAACGTGTAGGGGCATCTGTTTGCTGTAAATAAACACATCTATTTTGCATCGAGGCCACGGCACCAGTGAGTTTAATTTCTCGTACAGCTGGACTGTGTTGGAATATATATATATATATATAGATATAGAAATAGATATATAGATATATATATATATATAGATAGATAGATTTATATAGATATATATACAGATAACATTCTTATTAAAGGCCCATATTATAATGCAATGTCTTATAAATGTCAATGCGTATTATTACATAAATATATACACACAAACATATATATATTACTCCTAACCTCCCTTTACCTCAACCCACCCTTAAGCCTAAATTTACCCTTACCTCCTTTAACCTCTACCCAAACTAAAATCCTAGATTTACCCTTATCACTCTTTACCTCTACCCTCTCCTCAACCCTAAAATTACCCTGACAACCCTTTTCCAGCACCCAGCCATAAACCCTACAATTATCCTTGCCTTACCATATACTCACCCCAAACCCTGAAAATTTACCTTTCCTACTTTTATCTCTACACATTCCTTAACCTTGAAATACCCCTCATCTCTTCCGGCACCTTAACCCGCTTTTTTTTACATAGAATAAAAAATTATAAATACCTTCACGGGTAAACTATTGTGTGGTAAGTGTTGAGTGGTTAAGGTAAAAACATATTCTTTGCACTTCCCTGTGTGGTACGTTCTTGCATGTTAAAGACTATGTGGTAAAGGTCTTGCATGGTATAGAATGATTTGCAAAGGCTGTTACCTATAACAGAGTGTATTTCCTTTCAATTTTTAAAAAGTCCAGGGCATTTTTTATGTCAATTCCTAAATAACTACAAGATGTATTTCGAAACAAAAAAGTTCTCAACTCCCTCTAGAAAAATAATTAGCAAAACTGCATTTTTCCACCTTTAACAACTGAGCAGGTTCCCACCTAGTTACAACGCTTGGAAAAGTTGCTTTAATTCTCAAATTGGTCATGTCCCACATGGATTACTTTAATGTGCTGTATATAGGCCTCCATTACACATCCCTACCAAAGCTCTAATGAGTACAAAGCAATGTTGCTTGACTTCTTTTGGCCCTAAATGACATGTTTTTGTCACCTCTGCTTTAAGAACTCTCCAACGGCTCTCTGGGAAGAAAAGATCATTTTTAAAACACTGTCTAGTATACTGGGCACTAAATGACTGGGAAACAACCTTTACAACGCAGTCATTACATCGCACTACATTTACAACGCAGTAATTACAATCCTTTACAAAGCACGTCACTACAACGCATCCATTACATTGCATGTCACTACAGCGCATGACACTACAACGCATGTCACTACAACACAGGCATTACATTGAATGTCATTACAACCCATACCATTACAACTCATAGTACCCCTACACTATCCAGCACCCTACTGTGCACCCCCTGGAGTTAGAATAGCAATTTTTACCCCTACACTATCCAACACTTACCCTACTATTGCACCCCCTGGAGTTAGGATAGTAATTGTTACCCCCATACTATCCAACACTTCCCTTAAATGCAATGTAATGGTATGCATTGTAATGGTATGCGTTGTAAAGGTATAATGTGATGTACTGGAATGTGTTGTAAATGTAGTTTTACAAAATTGGTTGTTGTGATATGCGATTTAAATGTATGCATTGTAAACATTGTTGGAATGTAAAAACTGTGTTGTAAAGGCATGCGTTGTGAATGTATGCGCTGTAAATTCATACATTCTACATGACCACACTCTGAATTACATTACCAGGTTTACCGTTCAATATCAACTGAAAAGGCTTGGTGTCACCCCATTAATTCAGATCTAATGGATATGGTGGTCAAACCCTTCTTCATCAGGCAAACTCTCCCCAGAACTTGCTACCTAGCCATCTGAGAATTGAAAAGAACTAATTTAAATTCAAGAAATCTATGAAGACACACTTTTTCTCTCTGACTTATGGATACGCCTGAATGTCCCAGAAACTGCATGTCACAGAATCGCCCTAGGCTACTTGTGAAAAGCTTAAGATCGGACTACCCATTAACCTCTGAAATCTGGGTTTATTATCATGTTAAAGTGTATAGTGGGAATAGTACATGACTTTAAAGCACATTTCCCTAATGAGACTCACAGCAAAATCAGACTGCAATGATCACCTATTTACTCCCACTCTTCGATTACTCTGAGGTCACCAATTGGTTGGTTAGTAGAGCTAGCAACCTAAATCAAAATAAAGTCCAGGGAGCACCTGAGCAAAGGACTTAAAAGTTGTTTTCACAACAGTAGCTCAATTATTTTTTACATTATCGCTGGAGTCCACCTACCATCCTATTGAGTAGGAGAGTGTCATTTACATAAGGCATGATTTGTATAACTATTGAATGTAATTTGCGGAAAAAGCATTTGGTGGTAGTTAGGGCCAGGCTTATGATGAATATATAGGGCCTAATTATGATGTCGGTCAGATGAGCGTCCGACCGACATCGTAGGTGAAATGGACCACCTGACAAGGAGTCGTCGGTTCCGCTTTCACAATTTTCTATTGAGGCTTGTGCTGCGGGTTGCAGCACCAGGCTCAATAGAAAAAATACACTTTTAAATCATCCCTGCAACATGTGTTCCCTGCCACACAGTGCAGGGATATTTTAGGGGGGCAATGACTTCAAACATGAGACCGCGGGCGGGGCCCTGCTAGAAACCTCCAAAGTCACTTTTTGACTGCCTTTCCATGTCAGAAAGGTGGACATAGAAAGGTTGTGGAAAATGGACATCATAATCCCAACGACGGTGCCTGAGCGTTTTAGAACCACAGCCCAATTTTTAGAATGACAAAATTCTGTGACCCACCTAATGTTAATGGACATGAGGTGGGCAATTTTTTAATGTAACTAAATCATTGTGGCCACTAAGGGCCCAATTACGACTTTTGGCAGTGTGAGGGAAGCGTGCCACCACCACACCCCAGCACTGCCAAGAGCTGTTGGCATCCACCAGATTACAACTTAATTGTGGTCTGGTGGTCGGCGTGACAATTTCTGCGGTGGTGCCTCTTTCAAAGGTGGTGGTGCCTTTGAAAAAGGCATGGCAATGGGAACGCCACACAAGGTTCCTGTAAAGCATTGACTGTAAAGTCAATGTCATCCAGGAACTGGTGTACATGCACATAAGGGTGCACATGTTGTGTCTACTTGTGTACATCTATATGGTGTGAGGCACCAGGGGGCCCTCTAGGGCCCCCTTTGTTTCCTCTCCACCACGGTTTTCATGGCAGTGGAACTGTATTGACAAATGTGGAGGAGAGAAAGCTCGTAATATGTTTGGTGGGACCACAGCAGTCCCACCAAGCATATTGCGGCTTCTGGACTGCTGTGCCACCTCCAGGGAACGCGGATCCCTGGCAGCAGCGGTGGTGTGACTGCCCAAGTCGTAATGGGTCAGTCGGACCGCTGGTGCGACGGTGGCTGGACCACCAGTGCCATGCCACCACGAGTCTGGAGGTCCTTGGGCAACCAGTTTTTAATAGGGCCCTAAATTTACACAGACATACCCTTTTACTGATAAAACCATATTACACATAAATGATGTGTGGAAATCGTGTTTCAGTGATAATTAATTATTCATGCATCACCAAGTAAACTATCTGGATTTAGTTTGTTAGGATCCCAATAAAAGGTTTGTTTCCATTACACTTCAGAATTACAAACTGTTAGACCAGGCTTTTCCTGTGGGTTTATACCCAGACTTTTTGGGCTTCTGTTTTTGACCCAGTTTTATTGCTTTTACGACTCTGGGCACTTTTCCACTGCTGATCAGTGCTAAAGTGCACATGCTCTCTGTGTAAATTATTATGGATTGGTGTTTCCATGATTGGTTTATTTGATCTACTAGTAGGTCCCTAGTTCAGTGTGTGCCCAGGTCCTGTACACCAAATGCTGCTAGCAGGCCTGCAGCACTGATTGAGCGACCCACAAAAGCAGCCTTGCAAAAGGTTCTCAGACCTGCCACTGCAGTGACTGCGCGCAGTCTCTACTGGCATTTCAACCTAGCAACACTTGCCAGGCCCGAACCTTTCCTTTTATTACATGGGAGTCACCCCTAAGGTAGGCCCAAGGTACCTCTGTGGATAGGGTGCACTGTATGTGAAAGGTAGCACATGTACTGATGTGTGTGACATGTCCTGATAGTGAAATATAGTAGATTTTGTTTTTCACTATTGAAAGGTTGTCTGTCCCATAGAATATACTTTATTTATAAAATCTAACTTCCCATTGGGACAAGATAGAAAGATGGAGTTTAGTATGTTTTAACTCAGAATATAAAAATACATATTTTAGTAAAGATGATCTTTTTATTGTGTGGTTGAAAATACCACATTTAGAAGTGGGTATTTTCTTGCTTAGCCATCCTGTGTGCCTCTCCTGGAATGTGGATTGACTGCCTGGCTTCCAAACGACAGGGGCTGAGGAAGTGCATTCATTGTAGACAGCCATTGGGGGGAGGGGAGTTGACGTGTGTCCTGCCTTTCCTGGATGAGTCAGGGCGGGGCTGAATAGACCTGGGCTGCATTTAGAGTAAGGGGAAATTTCCTTGCACCTGCATGGGCCTGGCCTGCCTTACACAATGCCGTCTGCACCTCCTGCCAGGCAGCTGGACCAGAGAGGACAGAACTGGTTTTGACTGTGCACAGAGTCTCTCTGCCACAAGAGAACTAAGGGAATAGAATATAAATATTGGGGCCCAGAGACCAGAACTTTAGAATACTTCTGGCCTCAAAAGGCACTGCTGGCAAGGAGAAGAGCTAGGAAAGTTGAAGGAGTAGTACAGCCCCTTTGCTGTTTGCTGTCTGGGATTGGCCTGCAGTAGCTGTTATGCAAAGTAGAGGGCAAATACTTTGCTGTGTGCTGTGTATCCTGCTTGCAGAAGATCTCCAAGGGCTTGAAGTAGAACTTGCCTCCTGTTCTGAAGTGTCAGGGACACAAAGATTTCACCACCAGCTCCCCTGAACTTCCTTGCTGGGAGTTATGACCTGCCAAGAGGTGCCTGTTACTTTGTTGGGCCTCTTGAGGTTGTTCCTGCTGTTGGGAGCTGGAAAAGAGATGCAACTAAGAGAAGCGTCACACATTTGCACCCATTTCTGACGTATTTCCGCCATGCAGGAACAATTTACACGCATCGCCATCGTGCTGCTGAAGAAACCAATGCAGCGCCCAACCGCTGCTGGAGAATTCGCTGCATGCCAAATCCTGTGCACCTATCTCTGAAGTCCGAGATCACCGCACCAATTTTGACACAGGCCGTGCTGTGCAGCTGCAAGAACAAACACATCGTGGGCCGCGGCTGGGGAGACCAACGCAGCGCCGTGGCTGCCGATGCATCCCCGTTCCTCACGCATCACACTGTGGCACCAAGTCTACATCAACGCCGGTGCCACAGTAAGAAACTGACACTTCACCTCCCAGCGCAGTAGGAAACCGATGCAACACCTCCCCTTCAGTAAGGAACAGACGCATCACGTCCCCTGCGTGGCAGTAAGGAACCAACACATCACCTCCCCTGAAGTAAGGAACCGGCACATCACCTTCCCTGGGCATAAGGAACTGGTGCATTACGTTCCCTGCAGCTGTTTTTGTTCATGAGTTTGACACATCCAAGGTACTTTGTGTTGAAAGTGTCGCATCTTTAGTTTGCTATGGACAGAACTGTTTCGACCTTCTAAAAGTCATATTTTGATTTTTGTATTGTGGATTTTTGTTGTTTTGGTCTTGTTTGGTTTAGGTAAAGATTACTTATTTTTCTAAACTGGTGTGGTGTCCATTTGTAGTGTTTTCACTGTATTACTGTATGTGTGCACAAATACTTTACACGCTGCCTCTGAGATAAGCCTGTCTGCTCATGCCAAGCTATCAAGATGGTGTGCAGGGTTTATTTTAGAAGTGTATACCTCTTGCACTTGGCCCTGGGTCATCCCTGAACCTTTTGATTTCCTCCTATATTGTTTCTGACCTGTTGTTGGCTATTTTATGACTCTGGGCACTTTACCACTGCTGATCAGTGCTAAAGTGCATATGCTCTCCCTACTGTAAATTAATGTATGTATTGATTAGTGCCCGTTGGTGAATAGAGAGATCTGCATCTAGATGGGAGGGAGGAGTTGCACCTGGGACCTAAATAGGGCTTGGCCTTCCCTCTACAATGCTGGCTCCACCCCCTGCGGTGTGTCTGATGTCTGCACACTGACAGAAGAGAAGGAAGACTGTCAACAAAGTGTTCCCGGACTGTACTTGCCTTCCACAATACTGGCTCCACCTCCTGTCGGGCGTCTGATGTGCCTGCCCTGCGTGGTGAAAGGAAAGGAGAGGTCTGGTAAACAGAGTGCTTCAGAACTGGCTTGAACTGGGAACAGGCCCCTCTCCCCTCAGAGAACAAAGGAATTTGGGGTATAAGTATTGGGATCCTGATCCCAAGAAATTAGATCACTCCTGGAACTGACATGACAAAACCTCTGCTGAGGAGAAGGAACCTGAAAAAACTGAGGAGAGACTATTCCCAAGCTGAAGTGCTGCTTGGGGGATTGGCCTGTAGTGGTTGCCTGACTGCCAAAGAGAGGAGAAAGAACTTTGTGGACTTTTCTTTTAACTTGTGCAAAGATCTCCAAGGTTTTGGAAGAGAGCTTGCCCTCTGACCGAAGTCCCAGGACCAGTGGACTTCACCAGCCTTTGTGATTTGCTACTGGAAACAAGTGGCTACAGAGGCAGGGAGCTGTGACTGACTCTCACGACCAGCCCGGTGTCCTGTAGGCACCGCACCAAGCAACATCCGTCTCGAACAACGCAAGCCCTGCACTCACCGACTCCGTCAACGAGCCGTAGCCTGCACCGCAACTGGAAGGACACCGCGACGTGCAACGCCTCATTACACCATATCGAACTGGTCTGACCGACGCGGTCACTGCTGCTGACTTCGAGTGCTGTGACCGCACCGGAGTTGGGCACCGCCTCGCACGCTTTGCGACGCACCGCCCGACTCGCACCGCTGTCCTGACTGACCGACGCCAGCTCCTGAACTCCGGCTCGTTCGCCGCACCGTAAAGCTTGAAGCACCGCATCGAGGAACGTCCGCCTCGAAAAACGCAAGCTCTGAGCTCACCGACTCTGTCAACGAGCCATAGCCTGCACCGTGACTGGAAGGACACCTTGACCTGCAACGCTTTCTTTTTCTACACTGCGACGAACCCCGGAATCGGCTCGCACATCCGTGTCGGCGGCCTCAAGGAAAAGGTACTGTGACTGAGTCTGTCGACATTTGAGTGGGCCCGGACCGCCGCGATCCGCTAGATTTGGTAGACTCTGTGTTCTTTTCAGCAACGCTGTAGCCGGACAAGTCTACCGACTCGCACAGAACTTTGAATTAAGCCTTTTTAACCTGAACTCTTGAAACGTAATAGTACTGTGGATTCTTTTTGTCGTTTATCGATCTTGTGATAACTCTAAATAAAGTATACTTAATTTTTGATATAAAACCTGTGTGGTGTCCATTTGTAGTGTTGTCACTGGGTTACTGTATGTGGTCACAACTGCTTAACTTACATCGCCTCTGAAATAATCCTTGACTGCTCGCGCCACGCCGCCTAGAGGGTGTGTCACAAGTACCTACCTGTGCCAACCAGAGACCCCCAATTCTAGCAATCTCCCTTACACTGACTAGGAAAAAGGGTCCCTACTTGGACAACGGAGCAAACCCTTGCCAACTAGAGACCCCATTTCTAACACAATGTGCTTCATTTGTGCTTTCCTTTCTGCTGAATGTGTACAGTTCATTTACAGATATTTACATGTTGTGTTTGTAACAAAAAATGACAACCTACAGCCTTTCCTTTCACAATCCCTTTACCCAGCAAGATTGTCTCATAATTCACTGTACTTTTTTTCTGTCTGCACAGTGAGAGGAGTTTGTAAACAACAACACCAGTGTAACAAAACAAGAAGCAATTTCTCGGAAGACAGCCTGACATTTGGCCTCTGTCTTTGAAGCACACCTAATGTGACTCGATAAATACAGAATAATTTTTTTTTTTACCAACCACCAAAAATCAGTTGACGACCCACCAGTGGGTCATGACTCACAGTTTGGCAAATGCTGTCTTAAATAATATGAAGCAGAATTTGAAACACTCACTAAAATGTCTGTGTTTCATGGTGGCAGCTGGTGGGTTAAGCATCAGGGAAAGTCAGGCAGTTCATATCTGGATGAAAATGTACAACCTCCAGGTCTCAGATGCTTTGCCCTGGTGCCAAGGAGCAGCAATGCTCACAATTCCTTCACCTTGAGTTTGAATAACCCTGTCAGTGGAAACATAGAGCTGACGTTGATAAACTAAAGTGCAGCGACATCTCAGATGATATGTGGCAGTGTCTCTAATAACTTCTGCACCTGGCGAGCACAATGGAAAGTCAATTAATTCACTTTCAGATCCAGAGCTTACAGCCCTGGTCTCTAGGTTCTCACACTACATCAGTGCCCAGCATGTTTAAAGAGGCATGGTGAGCAAAAGAGAGTCAGTCAATGCATGTCTGAATCAAAGGCTTATAGCCCCATTTTTCTACCGTCCTTTGCCATCTACCACGGTCCATCAATGCTCATAGCTACTCATCATAAGTGCAAATGTGCATTTGTCTATCAGTAGGAAAATGTAATTGACAAAGTCATGAAGCACCTGCAGTAATATGAAGCAGTGTCTGGGACAATTGTGGATGAATGAATTTGTAAGTGAGTTTACCTATGGCCTGGATGGTGAGTACAACTTATGTGTGGGTTGACCGTACATTCCAATGCTTAGGGGCCTATGCCTCAAATTGTTTGTCTTGGCAATTCACACATTTAGAGGTTTCTAAGATATTGGTTGTTTGTGGATAGAAATACTCATAGTGGTGTGTGGGGCGAGGCTTTCTTTTAAGCAAGGTGAGGCAGACCCAGGTATTTTGACAGTCGCCCCTGCCTTCTTAGAAATCCTAAAAGAAAAGAAAACATTCCTCTCAATTCATTAACACTGCAAGAACAATTATGGATCTTGTCATCACGACCCAGGGGTGAACGGCCTTTATATCATGAAATCATTTTTGACAGCCATTAATGATGTGGCAGTAATACTGTGAATAACTTTACTTCTTTTTATTTCTCATTGCAGGTAATAATATGATCGTAATATGGTGGGTAACATATTGTGTTTCTTAAATATTTTAAATATTGTTCAATAATGTACATTATTGATGTGGCTCGGAAGGCTCCGACCTCCTCGGTTTACTTACCAACCATCTAATTAACCGCTTCCGCGCTACCGCGAATTCCCGCCGTGCGCTGAAATTTGAAAAATGGCTTGATTGTGACAAAGCCAGCTCGTCATGCGCGCAGCGCAGGTAACGCCCATGACGAGCTGGCTTTGTCACCCGCGCTGAAGGGGTTAAGATATAGGTGGTTGAAAAGTAAACCGGCTGGTCATTCCGAGTGGCTTCAGACGGGCTCAAAGAGCCCATCGCCCAGTTGGAATCCGCCCAGTAATCTCAAGGGTGGGCCTTTCCGCCCTTGAGATTACAATGCACGGTTTCCAACATGGTTTCCATGCCGGCCTGTTCAACAAGGAAACCATGTCAGAAATCGTGTTTGGGGGCACCTTGTAGTACCCTCTTTGGTGCATGACCTCTGGTTGGAGGCCAAGGGGGTAGTTAATGTTAATGTTATATTAATGTTAGTGGTATTTGTAGAGTGCAACTGTTACCCGAAGGTGTCCTGGCGCTGTGTGAAGGCCTGCTGTGGGCTGGGGGAGTGTGAGAGTTGAGATTTTTTTTTTTATTGGAGAACAGCCATATTTTTAATGTTTTCCGGAAGGCCATGAGGTTGCACATTTTTCTCATGGATAGCGAAAGGGAATTCAAGGATTTAGCCGCATTAGAAATGAAGCTTCTGTCACACCAGTTGGCTTTTTTACCCTAGGGACACTTACGAGTTTTGCGTCCGAAGAGCGCAGTGCTCTGTTTGGTATGTACCAGCGGAGATGGTGTTTTAGGAATTCAGGTCTGGTTCCCTGTAGGCATGGGTACTCATAAACTTTCTGTCGGGGGCCAAATTTACAGTGTGGTTAGTAGCCGAGGGCCGCATCGGTGGGGGCGGAGTCAGTTTGGGAGGGGGCGGGGCTAAAGCAAAAAAAATTGTGACCATGAGGTTGAACACAGGTCCCTGCAGCAGACATCTTCATCCACTGAGCCACCAGACCCAGCATACACACATCTCTTTCTCTCTTTCTCCCTCCCTCTCTCTCTTTCCCTCCCTCTGTCTCCCTCCCTCCCTCTCTCCCTCTGTCTCACTCCCTCTATCTGTCTCCCTCCGTCTGACTCCCTCCGTCTGTCCCCCTCCGTCTGTCTCCCTCTGTGGCCCTCCACCGCTGTCTCCCTCCCTCTGTCTCCCTCCGTCTGTCTCCCTCCTTCTGTCTCCCTCCCTGTCTCTCTCCCTCCCTCTGTCTCCCTCCCTCCCTCTGTCTCCCTCCCTCTGTCTCTGCCCCCTCTCTCTCCCCCCACTCTCTGTCTCCCCTCCCCCTCTCTCTCTCCCCCCTCTCTGTCTCCCCTCCTCTCTCTCCCCCTGTATGTCTCCCCTCCTCTCCCTTCCTCCCTCTCCCTCCATCTCTTTCCCTCCCTCTCTCTCCCTCCCTCTGTCTCTCTCCCTCTCTGTCTCCCCCCTCTCTGTCTCCCTCCCTCCCTCTCTCTCCCTCCGCCTCCCTCCCTCCGTCTCTCTCCTTTCCTCAATCTCTCCCCCTCTCTGTCTCCCTCTCTGTCTCTCTCCCTCTCTGTCTCTCTCTCCCTCCATCTCTCTCCCTCTCTGTCTCTCTCTCCCTCTCTGTCTCCCTCTCTGTCTATCTCCTTCTCTGTCTCTCTCCCTCTCTGTCTCTCTCCCTCTCTGCCTCTCTCCCTCCCTCTGGGGGTCTCTCTCTCCCTCCCTCTGGGGCTCTCTCTCCCTCTCACTCTGGGGATCTCTCTCACTCTCCCTCCCTCTGGGGGTCTCTCCCTCCCTCCCTCTGGGGGTCTCTCTCTCCCTGTCTGCCTCCCTCCCTCTGGGGGTCTCTCTCTCCCTCCCTCTGGGGTCTCACCCTGCCTCCCTCCCTCCTGCCACAGCTCCCTCAGCGCTCACACACAGCCGCACCCGAGTACTTCATAGCACCCCTGCATCTCCACTCTGACAATCACTGGAATCCCCCGGCCCCCTCAGAGCAGAGTCTCTGAGTCCTCGCTGCTGTGGTGGTGTTTGCTAATAGTATTTTATTTCTTTTAAATACAGGTACGACGTCTGCAAGGTCCGCAGGCCACCAAGGAAGGCTTGCCAGGCCACTGGCGGCCTGCGGGGCGTACTATGAGTACCTGTGCTGTAGAGCCTTTAAAAAACAGACAAAGAGACTTAGAGACAAAGAGACTGGCAGCCAGTGGAGTTTTTTTTATTTTGGCTAAGATTGACTCATACTTTGATGTGTCAGTAAGAAGCCTTGCTGCTGCATTCTGCAGAATCTGTAGTTTATTCACTGATCCTTAATGGATCGTGAGTTAGAGGCTGTTGCAATTGTCCATTCTGGACATTATAAGTGCAGTAACAACTGTTTGTTGTGCGTCTTTTGGAAGAAGTGGCATAATTATTTTGCAAGATTTAAGGATGTATGGTGTTGATGATGTAACTGTGTTGACCTGGTCCATGAAACTTAATTTATCGTGTATCCAAACTCCAAGTTTTTTCAACTTCCTAATGGGAGTCGGTAGGGGACCCATATCTTCAGGCAGCATTTACAAGTCCAGAAAGTAGGGTTGTTGCTGAATAACAGTACCTCCGTTTTACCAGAGTGAAGTTTCAGGCCGTTTTGGGCCATCCAACTCCCCACAGCTTGCATGCAGTCCCGCAACCTTGACGCCGTTTCCTGAACATCATCTGGTAGTAAAGTCACCACAAGTTGGGTGTCATCCGCGTAGGAGGTCAGGTTGAACCCAAAGGATTCAATCAGGGGTGCAAGCGATGATACATAATTATAAAAAGTGTTGGGCTCAATTATGAACCATGGGGCACCCCACAGGGTAAGGAGAAGGATTCGGCTTCAAATTCACCCAGGGTCACTGTTTGCATTCTGTCAGCTACAAACGATTTAAGGTGCTTCCAGGCACTACCCTTGACTCCTATCTCATCCAATCGGTCCATCAACAAGATATGATGGACTGTGTTGAATGCTGCAGATAGGTCTAAAATGATCAAGCCAGACTTCACTTTTTACGGTAGATTATAGGTGGCAAAGTTGTTTAGTTGTGGGGCGTCGAGAGCTGACTTATTCTGATCCTTAGCCAAATCAGAATTTATTTTGGGAGAAGAGTCTGAGAAGGTTGAAAAAATACAATTGACTTTTTCGAAAAAGAATTTGGCAATTCTTTTACACAGCTCTTGAGTTGCTGGGATATTCTGTGCGCAAGGGTGTGCTAAGGAGTTTACTATTTTAAAAAGCTCTTTAGGCGCCTTTTTGGTGGAGTTGATTTGTTTTTTTTAAAGTAGTTTTGTTTTGTGCTTTTCAGCAACTGTTTGTATTCCTTTTTATCCTCTTCCTTGTATTTCTTCCTCCACTTTCTTTCCTGGAGTTTGCAGGCCAACTCTTGGTCCTGCAGCTCTTTGGAATACCAAGGGGTCTGGTATGGCTAAGGCGTTTTATAGGTGCAAGCTTATTCCCAGCCACTTCCAACCATCTAGTGTATGCTCTGGTTGCCTCATCCAGATTGCTAGGTGTTAGAGTAGTAGTAGGGGTTAATAATGTGTTCAGTTCCTCTGCTTCTATTTATTTCCAAGCTCTTTTATCTGAATATTTTGTTAATGATTTCGGAGCCGTACTGTCTGGCAAAGTGAGCTCAAATATGACTGCTGAGTGGTCAGACCAGACTAAAGGAAGGATGCTCTTGAAAGAAAGCTGCCTATTGTTTAAAAAATATGCCGTCTAGCGTGTGACCGGCATGATTGGTTACACCGATCACCCTTTGCTCTAGGTTTCCACCCTTCATCAGATCAAGCAGACTAAAAGTTTCAGAGGGCAATTCAAGATGATAGTTAAAGTCTTCTAGAATGGTATAGGAGTTTGTGCTAATTCCCCTTTCTAATATGCTGCTTGCTTGTATTAAATTGTCTAGTGGATTGAAGGACGCTGTATTAGATCTGTGGAAAATGACCGCTAGCCCTCCCCCTTTCTTCTTTTGTCTATTTAGCGTGTAACAGATAGTCTGGGGTGTGGCCTTCACTAAGTCTGGTCCGGACACCTGATTTGTCCATGATTCGGGGATGAACACTACGTGAAATTTTTCATCTTCAATGAGGGAGGTAATTTCAAGGCTATGTTTTACCAAAGACCTTGCATTGATGAGGGAGCATTTCAGAACCCAGTGAATGTCCATTTCGATTGAGAGATGTTTGGGACTTGAGTTTGCTATTGGCTGATATAGAAACTGTGGTATCTTAGTGTTGGACCCCGTACTGGTCATTTATGCCATAGGTTGCAAAACGTCTGGGTGAACCTCACAATAGTTTAGAGTGGAAGTAGTTAAATTAAGCTTTCTCAATTCGTTGCTGGAGTACTGAATGTGTTTAACCATACCTAAGGGAGTTTTTGCAGGGGGGCTGGCGCTAAGAACGGAACGAGTGCAGATGGGCGCAGACGGGCTTGCCAGTGTCTGTTTTAAGTGATCTCAGGGACGTGAGAACTAGCCCGCTGACCTTGCTACCCCCAAAATGTATGCCCCAGCATCAGAAGTCCCGGGATCAACCTGCGGTGGACTTCTTGCCGAGAACAGAGTGAGTGCAAAGTGCGCAAAGTTTAAAATATTAAAATCTCTTTAAAAAATGCAGCAACAAAGAAATATGCAAAGATTACAATTTAAGAGTGATTGCAGTGCCGGTCTCTCCCGGCTCAAACCTAAGGAGGACTTCATGATGGGAGCTCGTGCCAGTGTCTGTTTTAAGTGATGTCAGGGAGAGTAGAACTAGCCCGCTGACCTTGCTACCTCCAAAATGTCTGCCCCAGCATTGGAAGTCCCACGATCAACCTGCGGTGGACTTCTTGCCATGAACAGAGTGAGTGCAAAGTGCGCAAAGTTTAAAACATTAAAATCTGTTTAAAAAATGCTCGCAACAAAGATATATGCAAAGATTAAAACTTAGGAGTGATTGCAGTGTAGGTCTCTTCCAGCTCAAGCATCAGGAGGGCTTCACGATGCGGCTCGTGCCAGTGTCTGTTTTAAGTGATGTCAGGGACGGTAGAACTAGCCCGCTGACCTTGCTACCCCCAAAAAGTCTGCCCCAACATCGGAAGTCTCACAATCAACCTGCGGTGGACTTCTTGCCAAGAACAGAGTGAGTGCAAAGTGCGCAAAGTTTAAAACATTAAAATCTGTTTTAAAAATGCAGCAACAAAGAAATGTGTAAAGATTAAAACTTAGGAGTGATCGCAGTGTAGGTCTCTCCAGGCTCGAGCCTCAGGAGGACTTCACCAGTGCAGGGCAGAGCGCCCCCCTGTTGATCCCTGCACCCTGTGACAAGCACCTTCAGGTGCCTGCCACGGGGTGCAGGGATGAACCACAACTCCCATTTCACTATGGGAGCATGTATTATGATCGGTTTACGGCCGTAATGCATGCTCCTATAGTGAAATGTAGAAATGCGATCGAACACTGTTCAGTCGTATCCTAATGAGGTGCACCCCCCGACCAGGTGTTGGTCAGTCTCAGGACCGAGTCGGTGTTGGGCAGAAGTAATTCTGCCTGACATCGTAATAAGGACCTGAGTGTTTTAGAATTAAGTGGGAAGAGACTTGGGTGTGAAGTGTTTTTAAAAATGTTTGGGATTTTTTTTTACTAGATTGTTTTTTATTTGTAATAATTAAAAAAATTAGTATTTATTTTTGTTAATTTTTTGTTATTGCACTTATTTCTTTATTAATTTTAAATGTTTTTAAATTAAATGCATATTTTTGGTGGCAATAATTTTACACTTTAAGCTAAGAATTCAAATTGTGCTATAAAATTGCATTGTATGTTTTAGTTTAAAAAAAAATTGGTTTTACCTACCGACTCCATCCCAATTCCGAATGACAAAGTACGATGCCTGGAAGCCCTTAGTGCTGACCGAATCGGTTCTGAAAGGCATACGGAGGGATAGAGCTCTCCGGAGCCGAATCGTACAGCTCTATGGTGTAGGTTTTCCAAGTGACCAAGTACGATTAACGATTCGGACAGCCTTTATGATTCGTTTTGTCCGGATCGAAAAGGCTGCCACCCGGGGCCCTTAGAATCATGCCCATGGGGGTACCCATGGGTCCCCCCCTTCAGGCCTTGCAGAGAGAGGTAGGCACCAAGAGTTACCCGCCACAGTGTGCACAATGAGCCCCAACCAGCCCTTTTGCCAATGGGAACCTGTGTACGCGTTTGGTACACAGGCTTCTATTGAAGTCAATGGGAGTCCGACCTAGTCGTACGGAAAGCATTGCAGAGATGAGCCATTCGGTTTGCTTTCCGGACAAGACCAGAATCAGGCCCTAAGAGTAACCCCTCCACCCAAAAGCCAACATTTTCCCAAATGTGGCCAAGTTTGGAGTGGGAATAGTACGTATGACCTTCCCCCTCACCCTACTATACAGTCCAAAACTTTACCTAATGTGTTTACGTTTTAAGTCAAAATAAAAAGTCTGATCCATCAGAGTTCAACACTTTCCCACAGTGCTTAAACTTAGAGTAGTACAGTAAACCTTACTCCTCCAAAGTCCAACAAAATCCCTAACATGGTTATGTTGGGAATAGTAAATCGGACTCCCCTCCCTCCTTCACTCACAATCCAACTCTTTCCTCTATGTGGTTACATTTGAGTGAGAATAGTCAGCCTACCCCCTCCAAAATTCAACACTTTTACCAATCTGATTAAGTTTGGAGTGTATATTGTAAACCTGACCTCCCCAAAACCCAACACATTTTCCAGTGGTTAAGGTTTGAGTGGAAATAGTAAATTTGACCCTGTCTCTTAAATCCAACACTTTCCCCAATGTGGTTAAGACTGGAGTAGAAATAGTAATCATGACCGCCCCAAAGTCCAAAATGTTGCCCTACGAGGCTGGGTTTGGAGTGGGAATATTTAATTTATGTTAAAAAGTGTATGATTATGCTGGTTAGTTTGGAGTTAATATAGTTTTTTATTTTGTTATGATATCCACTTTACTTAATTTTTACAGTTTTATTATCTTTAACCATTTTTCTAATTTATAAAATACATTCAGTTTATTGTAACAATTTTTATAAAGTTCATACATGTTTTATGAACTATTTAAACGTTTGTAAACATAAAAATGTGATATTTTATGAATTTTTGTAAGATTTATTCTAGGTATTTATATGCATTATTAACACTTATAAGGTTTTATAATTTTTTCCATTTATATTTTCCATTTTTGTTATGTATATAACAAAAATCGTATTAATAAATTAATGGTTTTATTACTTTAAAAAAAAAATTATGTAACATAATTTTTATTTACCTATTTTTTCGTTTTAAGATATTAATACATTATTGCCATTTGTTTGTTTCATATATTTAAAAAATTAAGAAAGTTTTTCCCATTTTCATTATTGAACACATTTTGTTTTACCACTTTTTTTTGTCTGTTTTTTGTTGTTTTTGGGTGCAGGCAGTTGTACATGTTAGCAGTTCCTCATTGCTGTTACCCAATGAAGGCAAGATTCATTTTTATTTATTTTCAATAGATTAGATATTTTAGGGTGGAATATTATGAATTAGGTCAGTATTTGCATGTATATTTATTTATTTATTGTATGTGCTTTCTTGTAGTTGTTTGGGGTGTGCACTAGGCCTAATAGTGATTTAATCTATGCATAGTTTTTTTTGTTTCTTAGGACCTAATTATGAGTCTGGTGGTCTTGCGACAGCCAGACTCACAGTGGCGGTGGTCAGCCCGTCTCATTCCGACTTAAAAAGCCGTTGCGGCGGAGAACCACCAATGTGCCAGGGAACAGTCATTCCCTGGCAGTGGCGCGCCACAATGTAACATGCTCAGCGGGACTGGCGCAGTCCCGCCGAGCATATTGCGAGTTCCTGCATTGCCAGCAATGTCACGGCAGGAGAACCACCAAGAAAAGGCTGGCGGTGCAGGAACAAAGGGAGCCCTACAAGGCCTCTATATCCCCCCGCCATGAGGATACATTCAGGGGGATACATGTGCCCCTCTGTTCTGTATTGCCCAAAAGTTCCAGCATGGCATTGACTTTGACATCCATGTCATGCTGGAACTTTTTTGTCGTTTCGTTTTGGTGCCTATTTTCAAGGGGAAGGACCATACGCCATACACGAGTTAAACTCGTAATACGGCGGACGGTCCTTGAATGGGTTTAGCGCAGCTGTGCCCGGCAGAGAGCTGAGCCAAATTCATAATCAGGCAGTTAGTGTTTACACAAGCCCTACTTGTTTCGAGTGTGTGCTTTCTTTTATAGGTTCTTTGTTAGAAGTCACAAATCATTTTTGGGATGTATTTTTATTTTTTACAAAAGCCAAAAGTTGGGATTTTTATAACCAATGATTTATTTTATTTTTCATAGTTTTTTTGCAGTTTCCCTAAAGCATTTATTTTCTTTTTAATTTTTTTTGGTTTTGTATGGCTTTCCTGGATTTTATCCGTTCGTATTAGATCGTATCAAATTTTTTGTGTGTTTGCGTTTTTGGCTTTATTTTTTATGAATTTTTGATACCTTTAATTTTGTTAAGGATGTCACATTGTCTAAGGAGCACTTCAACTGCTAAATTGTGAGAATTTCTATTTTGTATTTCTTTTTTTGATAGTTGGGAAGTTTTATTTTATTGTGTTTGCTGATATTTGCTATTTTGTAAATATGTGAAATGTTATTTAGTTATATAATGTCATTGATGTGTGATTTATTTTATTTTATTTTGTATTGTTTTATAGGTAAGGATTACTTATTTATTATACTGATATTTCTTGTTTTTTATTGTTATTCAGAATGATATAAATTGATCATAATTTATTATTTATACAATTGTGGAAGTTGCTATTGTTTAATCAATTGAACAAAGGTTTTAGTTTAAATGTATTTAATGGGGATTTTTGTATGGCGGTTTTCTGGCTATTGTTTCAAGTTAGGGAAGGCCTTACTTGTTAGTAATATTCCCACGTTGATTGCTAGCACCTGTTCATTTATTTTAGTTTGTTTGGATACTTTTGGATTAACATCTGTTAGGGATTGCTCTAGTCTTAGTTCTTGGTAGCTTAGTTCTTTTTTGAAGAGTTCTAGAAGTTGGATGGCTTCTTCCAAGTGTTTCTGGA
Source organism: Lissotriton helveticus (assembly GCF_964261635.1). Classification (NCBI taxonomy): domain Eukaryota; kingdom Metazoa; phylum Chordata; class Amphibia; order Caudata; family Salamandridae; genus Lissotriton; species Lissotriton helveticus. Next base: position 2,027,892,774 of record NC_136061.1, read on the forward strand.
AATGAGTTGGGTCAACTTCCACTGCATCATCCTTTTTTGCTCCTTGAGACATGGTGCTGTCATAGGGCATTGAGCATTACAGGAATATATTTTGGTTTCGAACTTGTGTCCTGACTGGTGCAGGCAACCAATCTAAGTGCACTTGAAATAGTCCATTAGAGGTGGGAGTATATTTGCATTTCTTTGATACTATTTGGGAATTCTATTAGCATGGTCTAGTGTTTGGTTATCTATTTGACAGGGGCGGAGTCTAATTTTTTAACTTCGGAGGGCAATTCTGCATTTGTGGTGCATTCTATATAAAGGGCTGTGTTACGAGTTTGGGGGTCCAATTGCCCGAACACCACGGCTGCCAGGAGACTGCAGCACCAACGGTTTATAGACCGCCGTATTACGAGTTTATTATAGTCTCCACAGTGTGGCTGCGGAGATTTTGTAGCAGTGATTAGTTTTCCATATTTAGCAATGCCTGTGGGAGCATTTCGACAATATATGTGTTGGATAAACACATATGCATGATACATGTGGAAAAATACCACCTACCCATTGATGGGGTCAGGCCCATATGGTGGGTAGTCTAGGCATTGGGTATATGGTATAAAAGGGACTCACCTGTACATCGTCACAAACAGGGTAGTAATCCTCAAGGTCTTCACCTTGCTGCTGTGAAGGGGGGCCCTGAAGAAGGGGATCCATGTCGAACTTTGACCAAAATAACAAGAAAGAGGTGAGTGCGCACTCCAAATCCTTTGTTTCAGCTGGCTTGAAGCTGGTGGTCTCACCGCTGCGGTCAGCTTGTGGTAAGACCAACTCGGTATATAGATGGCTGTGAAACTCCCCAGCACCGCCCTATGGCAGCTGCTTTTCCCTGACCTTGGGGTTGCCCACACAAGGTAACCTGACACTAGTCTTTTGTCACTCCAGACTTCTTAGAGCATTGCGAGGGTAAGGGAAGAACTTTCCAAAACGAGTTGTGAGTGTAGTATAGGAAATCCTATACCACTTCAAAGGCCGTCACCAGGTTTAAACATTGAACCCCCACAACACCACTTCAGTAAACTCCTGGACCTGTGGACACTACAGATGGTCTGCCTTGTTCCCCCAGAGGACGTCCATGCTACTTGAGGCATGCCTAGTTCCACAGAGGCCTGCCCTGCTCTCTGGGAAGGAAGACTGGACCTGGTCCCTTCCTCCCAGGCTATCATGAGGGACTCCAAGGGTCAGTTAGCTGGCATCCTGTTCTGAGCTACAGTAACACAACAGGCTCCAGACAACAGACGTTTATCTTTCGTGGTGTGATGTATGTTACAGTTTCTAACATTATATGCAGTTCCTTAAAATATATGTTAGTGTTATGTATATTATGTCATTTAAAAATTATTGTAACTGTTTTGCAATGAGTTTCTGCACTTAGATTTTTTGAGTTCCTTCTTTTTCCCATTGTAGCTTACTTCTGTTTTACTCGGGTCTATTCTTTTTCTTCTTTTCGATATTCTTTGTTATCTGTTTTTTGTGTCTATTAGTAATTAATTTTTTTAGTTAGGTATTAGTTTTAATGGTTAAGTTTTAATTTTTTTGTTATACTTCATTTCTTTTTCTCTTTACTGTAGTTTTAATTTTCTAATAGTGTTGTGATTTGGGTTTCTATGTCCACAGTTTGGTGTGCTTTTTTGACAGCTTTGTACCTATCTATTAGACACATAGGATTTAAATGTTTGTTTTAAATGGTTGTGTGAAATAAAATAATGTATATTTTTAGTTAACCTTAAGTATGTTGTAGTTTCCGACTTACTTTGTGAATAGAGTGGCTTCATTTCTGGAGAGTGATGTAACTTTACAGGTTGTAGCCTCAGTCGGGCAGAGTAACGGTTTCCAGCAGTGGTGGCTTCTTCTGCAAATGTTGGTTAGAAATTTTCATTTCCTTTTTATCCTCTTTTTAATTGGAAAAGTGTTTCTATTTGTTAACTGTTTTGCTATTTAGTTTACTTGGTTTTCGGTTTGATAATTTAATGTTGTACACTTCACACAGTAAATGTTCATTCGTATTTTTGTAATTTATGTTTAATTTATTTATATCTATTTTAGTTATCAAAGGAATAAATTTAATTATCTACTTTTTGATGATTTTAATGATATTTTAGTTAACGTTATTTTTGTTTTCATGCTTTCAGTCGTGTTTCTTATGTTTAATTGCAATCTCAATATTTCGTATTTCTATATTTGTGTTTTTGATATTTAGGTAATTGAGACATTTTTTATGGCAATACTATTGTCGTCAATAATTGTGTTTTTGTGTTTCATGCCTAGGATGGCAATATTTGTTATTTGTGTATGTTTCATTTATTTATATTTTTTTATAGTTATTTAAAGAAATAAATATAATTATACAGTACTCAACCTAGTTACAATTTAAAGTACTGGGGGACATGCTGATGGCCTCAGTGCTATCATGCTGCCATCAGGTCCTGCAAAAAAATGCAAACACAAGCATGACACTTGATGTAAGAAAGTGCATGCCACGATTACCACACATATTTGTAGGATTTCCTCGAGAACATCTATTTTTTCACAAAGATAAAGAAGAAAAGAAATAACAAAGACAGAAGAATGAATACAGATATGATGAAGATGACAAGCAAGATAGAGGGGATGAAAAATTCCAACCAAGACAAGAGACCAAGATATGAGGCTATATTTCAATAGATATAATTGTGATACTGCTATGTCAACCTCCACAATGGCAAGCCAAATAGAGACAATGTTGGTGGTTTTCAAAGCCAAAAAAGAAGCTGAATTCTTTGTCTGAGGTTTTAAATGTCACTTTAGAGTTCCATATGGGGGGTGACCAAGAGTTTTATTTTTGATTAGGGTTTTTACATCAGTTAGGATAAGATTTTGGGATTGAAGGAAATAATTAACAAACTATGGGGTCGATTACGATGGCGGACGGACCTGCGTCCGTCCGCCACCCCCGAGGTGGAGGGACCGTCCGCAGGGGCAGCGGCATTCCCTCCATTGCAATTAGCATGCTTTTCCACAGCGGAAAAGCCGCCATGGAAAAGCATGTTTCCGCCCCCATCCTAATGTGGCTGGCAGTGTCTTGCAGACACCGCCACCATATTGCGGTCCACACCCCGCAGATCAGTGGCGGACGGACCTGCGGTCCGCCGCTGATCCCACCGCCATCATAATCTGGCGGTGGGTGTTTTCTATGCCGCGGCGGTGAATCCGCATCCTCCGGGCCGGCGGTGGCTTCCACCGCCCCGAAGGATGCGGATTCACCGCCATCGTAATCAACCCCTAAATTTGGTGGAGCAGCACTATTTCTATTTACACATTAGTCTGATGAAGGTCACTGTCAAAGAATCATCACCTAGTCCACTGAGAAGGAAAATGTATAGTGGTATATGCATCCTGGACACAAAGTGAACTGATTGAAGAAGCTGGAATAAAATTGATTCTCAGGCAGCTGCCTGTTTAATTTGGAAGCTGCCATCTGCTGCATTTCATGGAGAAGACGCAATACTACTTTGACCAATGTTTACCTATGGGTTTTGCAGTAGCATGTTCAGAGTTTAAGTATGCAAGTACCTTTCCAAAATGTGGTCATAATGCAACGGCTGGTCTAAATGATTTGGCCCAATTATTAAATGACTTTTTTTATTCTCACACTCACAAAGGAATGCAGCATATAGATGTGCCCATCAGCCAAAAGATTGAAGTTAAATGGCTCATGAACAATATCTTTATTGGCTATCAGTGTTGATACAATCAAGGAGTAAACTAGATTGGCAGTAACTGGTTGAGTACAAAGCAGAAGTAAGGCACTGCTTGCTATTAAAAAAAAGTAAAAATTCAGTAATTCCAATGCCACATACAGAAATTCAATTTAGTAATGAAAACAATATTTTGGGCTATGCCTTTTGTTAGGTGCCTTCATACACCTCTGCAAGGCCAATAAGATGAGTAGATGTGGAATGTGTGTTGTAAGTGATGAATGTGGTCCCACTCTGGAGCGGTGAGCGTGGCATATTGGAGTTATATACAGATGCAGCAGGGAATGGTACAAAGATATCTAGCCAGGCAGAAGTATACATTTCCTGGATTTGCTTCTGACTGAGATGGGCATGCACAATATTTTGATCAGCCTGATAGTCAATACTCCTTTTGTTACACAAGTGCATACCTAATTGCCCTCATGTTGTCAGGCAATTCAGATAATAATTTTAAAGTGCTTACTACTGATTATGATTTGTATCGCTACATATTTTGGTAATGAAAAAGTAGTTGATGTTCTTTCTTATTTTAAAATGAGACTCCCCAGAAGCCTGGTGCCAGCAACAGACAGCAAAATGTGTCCCTTTTCACAAATAAAATGGTTTAGGGCCTACTTGTAAGCTTGTTGAGTTCACCTTTCAAAATTGGAGGTGCTGCTGTCTGGGTGGAAGGCTATTCCCCCTCTGCTAATAAATACTGCTGACCGCAGGGCGAAGAAACAGTGCCATGGTGGCTCGGTAGACTTGTCAGACTTGTCAGAATGGACATGATTTCCTGGAAAAAAAACTCCTAGAAAAGGTCCATCTTTGGAAATTATCCAATCAATGCCCTGCATAGGCTAAGAGTTCTCTATAAATACACTGACGACCATTAAGGAATTTTCCTATCTGGAGCTGCCATGATTTACTTGGGGTCCTGGGTAGGATAAATGTAAGTGGACATGACATTAGTGTTGCTTTAATGGGCCTCCTTCTGTCTTCCCAAACATTTATGTCTATATCTAGGAAAACAAGAGTGGGCCATACAAGCATTTTAATAATAAGAATAAGAATCGAGTTGGGGGAACGAGTAGAAACCTTTTTATAGGAGATGGGGTATCACTGCACCAGCATGATAAGTAGAGGTGGAGTCCTTGCCTTGGGTTCATGCTATATTTTTTGAGGAAACGTATTTAATTTGTGGATGTGTGATCATTTATCTAGGGACACTGAGGGCCATTGAATAGTTGGTGGTGAATAGAAACAATACCAACAGTTGGAGAATACAATTCAAGGATTTTGGGCAAAGGAGGACAGATATGTCTTCAAGATTCCAAATTTTCAGGCAGATCAATCACCAATGGGCACAAAGGTTGTACTGGATGTCAGAGGAAGGGAAATTCTGTGTTCAGCAGCAATTACCAAATCACAATTGAGGGTGATATCTCCGATATTGAGGGATATTGGTTCATGAGGCTTGGTTCACAAAGGCAACATAAAATCAAGTCAGCAGCTCAGTGCTGAATGTTCCTAGCCATGTATGTATCAGTATTTTGACTAACCAGTTATGTTTTCCTGCTCAGTTGACCTGTGTCACAAGTCCCACAGGAGGTGCTCTACATTATTTATGTATTGATCCCAAGCAGAATTCTAGACTCTAATGGAATGTAGGGGTGCACCAAAAGTAGAGATCCTTTTAAATTGGCAACCTTAATTCTCATGTGCATGTTATTTCAGTATAGGATGTACTGGTCTTCTACCTGTGCTACAAATTGGAGAGAATGGCTATCCCTGGTAAAATCCATAATGTGTATCATGACTGGGTACTTCTAGCTGCTGAATATGAGAGGAACTCTTATGTGCCTGAATTCTTTAATACTCCAGTACAACCTATAAACATGTAGCCACCTGGGTTGTAGAGTGCTGTACAAGGACAATTATTAAACCTTTCTTCATATCCTTCTGCAGTGTTTCCCTCTCCACTCTACCTTAAACAGCCATTGTAATCGAGGTATGGTGTGTCTTGTCAGCCTCAAATCAAACCATTTACAAGTGGTCAGCCAGTCACATGCGGAAAGGAACACTTGAACAAAGGACTATGGCCAAAGGCAGTGCCACCATTACAAAATTGAACAAAGCAGATGGGATGACTCCTAATCTTCAATATATTGTGTCTAGCTCTTGCATGGAGATAGGAGCCCAGCAATAGTCAATGATTTGCTGCAGCAGTGAGTGGGTCATGTAAAACAATCGGTTAGTAGTATGGAATCCCTGCCAGCACCATGGAACCAAAGTGACAGTCCACAATTTGTGTTCCACTCTTTACGAACATATACTGGCCATGTAAGTAAAAAATGTTACCTACTCCTTTTAAACTCTATTACTTCAACAGCTCTCTGAACAGAAAAATACAAGGACAAGAGATGTGGCTGTTCCAAGAAAGCACTAAGTACTCCACTCCAGAACGAAAAACCTGCTGTATTTGCATTTTCAGTCAAGGAGGTGGAATGCCTTATGAATTGAGAACCTTCATTAATTCATTGTCATAACTGCAGAAAGCCAACCTGTTGCAAGAGCTGCCATAAAGGCTGCTACCTAAAGAGAAAGAAGTGAAAATAAATAAAGGGCTCCGTCTAGTGCTGGGCTCCAGAGAGGCCTTTAGGAGCACCTGTCATGTTATTAATATGTTGCATTAAAAGTACTTTAAGACTTCATCAAAATTAGTTTGGATGATTATATTTAGCCTAGGAGGCTTTGGCTTGCATCCTCCCTGGAGGGGACCATTGTTATTGTTTTGCAGTAGTCCAGGTTCTCAGGGTTACGGGGTTGCCCCATAATAGTTTACTACCTGTAGAAAAAAACGAGCCAACCTAAGACCATAGCTTTTTAACACTGCTTAGCCTAGGCCCAAACTGAGCGATTTGATAAATGAAACCTCACTCCATGTCTCGCCTTGTGATACTCCTGTTGTGGGGCTGTGCCTGTGCAATGTAAGGGAATAGCCTAAGAACACTATGGGCAAATTGCTCCTTAGTGCAGGTTGCTTAACGCACTCTTACTCCTCTGCAGTTGATGCTGCCTTTGTAGCCGAGACCATGGAGACATGGAACTTTTTTGACTGTGAACCACTGCCACTAACCCTACCATGGAAGTTTATAAATCGTTCCCCACATCTTAAGGAAAAACAGTTTCCATGGTGCATGGGGCCTGTGTACCAGCCCTCTACTGAACAGTGTTCCAAGTTTTGAAGTCAGACACTCCCTTATAACATATGGTAATGAATCTTACCTTTGCCACTCTACCCCTCAGACTCACTCTAACCAGTGCAAGTGACAGAGAGAGCCTCTGAGTCAAATAATATACCAGCAACATAGCTGACCCAGCATTTGGAGAACACATAATAAACAGACTGTGCACATTCAAGAGAACTCTGACTTTCCCCAAAGATAAAAAACATTGCTCAAAAATAACCTTACAGAGGTGCTCCTCGATCTTTACTTGCTGTTGGACATCAGCTTTCTTAAAGTACTAAATTGGGAAAAACAGAGAACCCAAAGCAATTCGGTTGCAATGTTTAACTGTAGTGTTATTTTATTTTTACTACGTAATTGAACATACAGAGAATAAATGTCACCTACTTTCATAGGTAATTGAACTGACTGGATAAACCATTCATCATGTGTTAAGTTTGTACTGTATTTGAGATGAACCAATGCCTAAAAAGGATCAGGTAAAATAGGCGATACCTGTCTGAAGGCCTTCCCAGGTGCACCATAGTATCTTTACCATGGAAAAAGTCCATGACAATCACTATACTAAAAACAGCACAACCCTCCTTCGATCTGTGATGTAGGCAATATGGTGTTCAGATTTTAAAATCGCTGAAGCATTAGAAGCAAAGGCATCATATTGAAGAACCAGGGTATGGAGATGGCAGTTCAACTTTTCCATAAGCTATGCGTGTCTGATCAATTATGAACTGTTACAAATAAGTCAAATCTGGGCCAGAAGAAGACAAAGAAGGTGGCTCTAACTCTGGAACAGATTCAGTTTAGAAAACGGTAAGCCTGGGGAATACAGATCCTGAGACAGGGACATTTGGATTAGGCTAGGTCCAGGAAGTTCATAAAACAATGGTAATGCAACGTCTGACTAGCCACGCTGTGTTAAAAATACATGAAGGATGCAGTGCTGCAGTCAACAGGCCTCTGTATGGGTATTCAAGATGAAGGTAAGCCTGCTTTAGAATAAGATGACACCAGGCTTGTTAGTGCGTGGCAAGCCACCACATGCTGCTCTATTACGTGTGTGAGTTTTATTGGTACAGTTGCCAATGGCATTTCCAATAAGTACCTGAGATGAAGATGCAAAATGGCATGACCAGAACTCGCATAAGCAGTTTATAAATTAAACAAGCGAAAATAGATTAAATAAAACATTTACTTTGTAAAATGAAAAAGTATGTTTATTTTTTATATGACATCAATAAAAAGAATCTCCATTCCAGGTAGAGGTTTTAGATGGATATGCAATAAAAGTAGAGGTGGTTGTATGATAATTGGCCCAATGTGTAAGGAGCTAGAGAGAGGGTGTATTGTCCAAGTAGAAAGAAAAGAGGAATCATGTGTTGCAGCTGTAGCAGTATCTGCTTCAGGCATTCGAGCACAAGTAGTTATTTGAAGGGGTACCAGTCTACAAGTCGCCTCCAGCTAGAGACCCCAGATCAGACAGTGTTACGGTTCATAAAGAAATTAGAACAGCCAGCACTGTAGGGTGCATGCGCAGAGCTTCATAATAATTAAATATATTCAATTCAATAAATCTTTATTCGGCAAGTAATTCACCATAAAAGACTTGCAGATCCAAAAAAATAAGATCAACTTCATGAGTAATAATAGAAACAGACAATACATTTACTCATAAAAACAAAGAGCACATAAGGCAGTTAATTAGGTTTTGTTTTTCTAGACACCCAGACAGCTCGTAAAAAGGATAAACCAGTGAATGTCACATGCTATGTGGGGAGACACTGAAGATACAGCAAGGCAGGCCAGACTTATTTGAAATGCAGTGATTTCAGCAAGGGAATTGAAGGGTGCTTCCTCGGCCACCTGAAGTAAGAGAAAAATATTATAAAATGGAGTAGAACCTGCAGGAGACATGTTGGCCATGCCGCGGGGTGCCCTTTCCTGAGGCCCAACCCACCCACACAGGGAGCCAGAAAATAATTTTGTTGTTTAAACCTGAACCTGACCAGTAAAAACCTGTCATGCTCTGAACAAACCAAGTACAAGAATGGCTCCACCCTGTGCACAATTTGTAGGAGCATATGGCCCCTGGTTGATGGCTTCTGAAGTGCTGAACTTTCTCTCTCTGAACGGGAGCACTTTAAGAACAGTCTTTTGATACTCCCCAACTCGTGGATGGAGAGAGAAATTGGATTCATAAAAATATCAGGCCTACCTAAAGAGAGAAAGGATGACTTAACATGAGAGAACCAGGGTAGACTAGTTACGCAGTCCAAAGACAGACAGTCCTCAAGAATCAACCGACTTCGCTTCAGCTCCGCCGTGCTCCAGATCTTAATCTAACACATAAGCGGGCTTAAGGAAATTAGGTCTGAGACATAATCAAACCCAACCGGGCATGCACAGAAAACGCTGGGGTGGAGTCCAGGGGTGTATCACAGGCACCTGCAGCCCCCGTGATGAAGGGGAGCCCCAAGCTCCAGGGGGCCCCATCACCACAGAATTCTGGTTGCAGAGCTCCTGATTGAGCTCGGAGGGGGCCCCTCCACGTGCCTCGCAGGGAGGCCACCTCGAGTTTCGTTACGTCAGTGGGTGGACTGGGGGGCCTGGGCCAACTTGCGCACATTGTTGTTCTCCATAGTCTGAATCTGGAACATTTTCACACTGTCTCGCTGAGCCCCTTTTTTAAATTTTATTGATATATTTGGGAAATCAGGCCCCAAGTGTGTGTGCTTCACCATGCATATATCAATAAAGTGTGTAGTTTACTTTTAAGTACTCAGTCAATTTGTTTGCTATGCATGCTTAAAGTACAAATGACATAATGTACACGTGTATTTTTATAGCATTCCTATGTATTGCAATATGATTTCTGCTCTACACATAAGTATTTAGCCAACTGATACTTTAGGAATGCCTTTGGTTAGAATAATGGGATCTTCACTTTTATGTGCACAGTACAATTTGTTGACACAAAGAGCAAATCATTTTTCATTTTTCTGTAACATTTACATCACATCCATGTTCTTAAATGTCCAGCTAAACATGAGAAGTGTATACATAGATGTTTGTAAATACTCAAAAATATTCCAAAGTATATTCGCAAACTGCATTTTGTTTTATGTGTCCTAGTACTACAATAATACTATTCAAGTACTACAAAATACTTTTTGCAAACCTACATAAGGAGGTCTTCACCTCAGCCTTTCCTATCTTTTTTGTGTGGGGTTCTCTGCACCGAGTGTAGCAAACTCTACAGAACGACAAAAGCTTCTTTTAATCCACTGCTGACTGCTGATGATTTTAAAATTGATTTACGAATTGTAAAAATTTAGAACTACAAGCCCTTCTGTGCCAGTAAATACCTTGCGCTTCCTTTTTCCTTCACCTGATTTAATAAGGGGAGGACGGTACCTTTGGGAAGTTGGGGAAGCCTGGGTTCGATTTCCACTCCTGCCCGCCCCGGTCCGATGAGGTAGCTAGTACCTTTGTGCGGAGGGTGGGTCATGGAGAGCCAGGCACTTCCTGTTGGCCGCTGGAGCGGTTAGCGCTCTAGTGCTTGCTTTTTCTGGGCTATTTAGCCCTCGCCCCCTCCTGAGCGTGCAGCGGTCACGCGCAGGGGAGCCGAAGACACGCCGAAGAGCAGCCAAAGAGTAGCCCGTCTGCGCCCGTCCGCGACCGGACGGGGCTAGCGGCTATGGACTCTGACCGATTTAACATGGACACTATGAGGGACTGCCGCATCAGGCACTCTGCCCAGACTTTGAAAAGTTTACAACTAAAGCCACTAATGGGCTGTGCCCGCGACTCCTGGCCATGTCCAGAAGGCCCTTTTTCATGCATTCATTGTAGATTCCAGGCCTCTCACACCGTTATATCAAGTGGACACAATATGGGGGGACCCCAGTATCAAAGGGTCTGAAATGTTTTCTCCTTAACATCCATTCCCTACCAAAGCACCATTTTGAACTCTGGGACCTTATTAACACAGTCAAACCTGATATATGTTTCCTAACCGAAACTTGGTTAAAACCACACACCATCCCAACTATCACCTTAGGGATCCCGGCAGGATATAAAATCTTAAGGCTTGACCGTCCGATTAAAATCAGCGGGGGCATTGCCATAGTCTATGAAGAAGGACTGAAGGTGTCCATAATAGAAGAAAGAAGTAGCCCCCTAATGGAAGTCATGATTTTCAGGATCAGCGAAGGCTCAAAAGACCACTGGAAGGGAGCACTAGTCTATCGTCCGTCGGGGTCAAATATAGGATTCACTCTGTCCCTAACGGAGCTACTGGCCCAACATTTTAAAGCCAAGGAAAACTTTCTTCTCTTAGGAGATTTTAACTTTCATGTAGACACCCCAAATCATCCCGAGACGGTGTCCCTGCTGTCCGACCTCTCTTCATTAGGGTTGGAGTTACAGAATAGTGGCCCCACACATATAGGAGGTCACACTCTGGATCTAATCTTTTCTAATCTTTTCTAATTTATATGGTGTCGCTTTTCCACCCGAATAAGTTGGTCTGACCATTTTATGATTGATTTCTCCCTCCTTGGCCTGGATAGACCTGCTAAACGGCCCTCCCCTCCCCCCCTGTGGCGCAGACAATGGCACAAGGTGACATTGGATGAACTACAGAAAGTATGGAGAGAACCCTCCATTCTAGCTACAGATAATGTGGAGTCCGCCCTATCCAAGTTTAACACTGCCCTTCTGGAAGCGGTTGATTTATTGGCCCCCCATTAAACTCCTTAAACAGCACCCCACATCTAAGCAGGAACAATTTAGACTGGAAAAACAGGGATGCAGGAAACTGGAAAAAACCTGGAGGAAAAACCACACTGAGGAAAGTAGGAAAGAATATTATCAAGCCTTGGCCTCATATCATAAAAGCATCAGGTTGGCCAGGAGAAACTGCCTCGCTTTACAGCTGACTGAGGCAGGCAATTCTTCCAAGGAACTATACAAGATCCTGCAGACTTTTGTGAAACCTATTGCTTGCGAAAGCCCTGATGACTTTTCCCAATCCCTGTGTAATGACATCTCCCTCTTCTTTGAAAATAAAATAGACGCTATATACCAAAAAATTACTAAAGCTATTAATCTAAGCCCTCTTGCTTGCAACAACAATGATACACTGACTGCTTTTCCAGAGGCCAGTCAGGGGGATATCAATTCCTTAATGAATCACATTAAAACAGGGTCCCCTCTGGACTTTCTTCCGGCCAAAATGGCTGCCTCTTTAGGCAACCTACTTTGTCCTATAATTCAAACAATTGTGAACCTCTCCCTTAAGGAAGGACAGATACCCTAAGAATGGAAAAGAGCGATAGTAAATCCTATTCGTAAAAACTCGGCCATGCCATGGACAGACCTATCCAACCTCCGCTCCATCTCTCTTCTGCTGTATTTGAGTAAACTGACCGAGAAACATGTGAACACCCACTTGTCTAATTTCATCGAGGCATCAGGAGGTCTTGACTACACCCAATCTGGGTTTAGACCCAACTACAGCATCGAATCAGCGCTCCTCTCTGTGACAGATAACATCAGGATGGCACAGGACAGAGGGAGCTCTATGATTCTGGTGCTGTTGGACCTGTCCACAGCCTTTGACACAGTGTCACATGATATTCTACTGGGTCGTCTGCAGAAGGTGGGGATAGGAGGATTGGCGCTGTCCTGGCTTGAGAGTTTTCTCTCTGGCCGCTCACAAAGCGTCAGTCTGGGCTCTTATCGTTCTACATCTAGGGAGCTCACTAAGGGGGTTCCACAGGGCTCATGTCTAAGCCCCATATTATTTAATGTGTATGTGGCCTCCCTTGCCGACATTGTGAGAGCATATGGATTTACGCCAGTGTCGTATGCCGACGGCACTCAGCTCTTGTTTCCATTCCAGACACTCACTCCAGCAATTAAACATTCTTTTGCTGAGGGCATGAGAGCGGTATCCAGCTGGATGGCCTCCAACTGCCTACAATGCAATGTGGGCAAGACCGAGGTCATGCTTTTTGGAGAGGCTCCTCTCCTATGGTCACTGGACTGGTGGCCTCTGGATTTGGGACCTGTCCCCATTCCCAAACAGACAGTGAAGAACTTGGGCGAGCGAATGGACCAGGGATTGCTACTAAAAGAACATGCAAACCTGGTGACTGGTTCCTGCTTTCGGATAATCGGACTTCTGAGACGTGTGTTCCCATTCCTGTCGGACGTCCACAGAAAGACCCTTGTCCAGGCCCTTGTAATCAGCAGGCTGGATTACTGTAACGGCCTTTTTATATCTGCTAACAAAGACGTGCTTAGCAGACTACAAGTGGCTCAAAACACCGCAGCAAGACTGGTCCTAAATGTCCCGCCCAGAACACCCTCCCGTCCTCTCCTAGAGAAACTTCACTGGCTGCCTATCGGTCAGCGGATAAAGTTCAAGATTTGTTGCGCTATACATAAAAGCCTTTTTGGCTTAGGGCCACAATACCTGACCGACAAATTCAAACTATACAAACCTGAGCGCTCTCTGTGCTCGAGCAATCAATCTCTGTTAAAATTTCCATCTATCAGAAGAGCAAGGCAAGGTGGCCGAGCACTTTCGTACATAGGCCCCACCCTATGGAACAAACTTCCCCTCAATCTGAGACAAAACTCGAATTATTTTATCTCCAGGAAGACATTAAAAACACATCTGTTTCTGACAGCATAAACCTTTATCACACCCCTAAGGCTCTGTTTTAGACACATACGGCGAACCAAGCGCGGCGATACCCTGCAGGGGTCGAGTCCTGCACTATACAAGCAAATAAAATGAAATAAAATAAATGTATGACTACATGTTAGTGTTAGGAATGGGGAGTCACTGGAAAATGGAATATAATTCCTACTAAATTGGAGGGATTTCTGGGGAAGTAAGGAGGGCTTAAGGGACAGTTGTGGAGTGGTTTACAGACGGATATGCACCCCCCTACAAGAGTACGGCCACTGTAATTCACAGACTGCACTTCCAATGTTATGGTAGCCAAAAAGGACCCAAAACAGTATTAAATGTACTGCAGTGTAGATCTGGAGCAATTATAGCACCACACATGGGCAGTGGTGGCTGCCATTAAACGAAAGTGGGGAGGGCGGGGATGGATGGACAGGGTTGCGGGGAAGGGACGGGGAAAATAATGATTTTAATGAAACGTACCCTTCCTTTCGCTGCCGCTGCCTCCAACGCCCACCTCAGTGCTCTCTCCACAGTCTGTAGGAAAGTAGGGTCCCTACCCAATTCAGATGTGCAGCGCCAGGATTAGTCTGAGCGGCCTGCTCTGCTGCTCAGACAGTTCCTGGGAGCCTGCTGCTATTTTCCAATTAAGCAGTGAACACAGCCGGGTTGGAGAAATAGAAATGACATGTCTGTGTGGCCGGCTTAAGACTGCCGGCCAAACTTACATTCGCTCTTCCATGTGACCACCACTCCTTCAGGCCCCGCCCCGCCCTACATACATGCCTAAACCACTAACACAAAATTAAAACAATGTTGTTTTATTATCATTTTATTCTTCTGTCACTGACTCTGACGAGTGGGATGATGCTCCTTTGTCATTACGGAGGAGCTGCCCCTGACCACGGGTACTGCAACACACCCTCACAGAAAATAACATAGGTAGGGACTATTGCATATTTGTATTTGGCTCTACACTTAAAATAAAAATATTCAATTAATTTACATTATTATTTAAACATAAAGATATTTACATTTTTTTATAAACTAGAATGAAGTTTTTAAATTTACCCTATACTTTACCACAGGTATATCTCACCACAGGTGGCAAGAATCTCCACCTACATGTGAAAAGTTACAAGGAGTCTCTTCGCAATTATAAATTAGGCACCAGTCCCTGGTTTCAGGGGGTGGAGACATATAAGTAAACATGCAGTAATATATTTGCACTTGTAAATGGTGATAACCAAAAGTAGTACATTTAGTTAAGAGTAAACTTACAAGTGTAGATTTACTCAGGTCTAAGTTTACCTTTCTGAACAGTCCTTATCATCTTTTTCCATGCTCAAGCTAATTGTATCTGGAAAAAGGGTTTTCGGACCTGTACTTCTGTTTTCTTATCTCACCAGTTCTGGTGTTTGCCCCAGTTTTCCTCCAAGTTTATGTCCTTAATATCTATTTGTTTCTATTTGGAGACAAATCATGGCTAGATGGGGTTGTGGGCTCTTTGCTGCCCCCTGAGGGAACAATTGGAAATCAGTCCAGTGACCAAAAACCTCAAAGCCTACACCTTCAGATTTCTTACATGCACATAATCAGTATAGTTATATAGTTATATTCTTGAAATGTCTATTTGCAACAAACATCTGTATAGATGTTTGTTGCAAATAGACATTTCAAGAATTTATGATAATCTGTTTATAAATTGTGGCCAGCACAGTAAACCAAAATCAAGGGACCAAGGTAGATCTTCTAGAGTAAAGCATCTTGTGATCAAGCTGTCCATAAAGATAAAAGCATCTAGTGGAAAAAAGAGAAAGACATCTGACATTCATCTTCAATTCCTTCCATTAGGGCGACAACCTACTGCAATTTGCAACTTCCCCCTCCATAATAAGCAGTATACCCTGGAACTGCTGCTTTTAAAGAAACACCACAGACAAATCTCTAATTCTCTAAAACTGGATTGATACAACGTTTGTTGTATTACTTTAAATATCCTGGCCTTCATGCACTCTTACCATGCTAAAAGAGTTGGAATACTAAAATCTAGAGTTCTCAAACACATTTACAACACAAATTTACAAAATCAATACGTCGCTGTACATTTGTGCAAGCCTGTGTTTGCATACATTAGCACAAAAAGCCAGACCTACTGCTTTGCTTAAGCTTGTTTAATATTTGCATCTGATAGCACGCCTCGCAGATCTCCATTCCTTCATATCCTAGTTTCCTGATACTATGTCGTAACATGCCTCCTTGTGTGCAAGAAAACATGACCTTTTTGCAGATGCCCCCTACTTTGTGCCAACATTAAGACTACTAAATGCTGGTTTTCGACCCTGACAGTGCACTGAAGCCTGCTAACCAGCCCCAGTGCCAGTGCTCTTGACCAAAACCATTATGTGTGAATTGGTAACCACAATCGGCAAGGACTTTAACACCCCCCCTTATAAGTCCCTAGTATAAGATACCGGTACCCAGGGCATGGTGTTAAGGGAGTCACAAGGGCTTGCAGCACTGTTTGTACCACCCTGGGAGGCCCGATAAACTGATGATATCAGTCCTACCAAAGCAGACTGCAGGAGCCGTACAAACTGCTGAGTGGCAAAGTCAATACCCTATTTCTAAAATATGCCTGTCACACCTAAGGAAGACCTCCTGAGCCCAGCAGGCTGGCAGGTTGCATTATATTAAAGGCGTGGGCATATAAGGGGCAAGCCTATATGTCTCTATAGTGAACTTTTCAATTAAAAGATACTCTAAGTTGTCAGCTGCCAATAGGGGCTAGCACCCACGCAAGCTCAAGGTTGCCAATTCCAGTATGGTATCGCCGAAATATGTCATGTTTGGTATCAAATAAGTCATCACCTCTGACATGATTCTTGTGTTGAGGACGATGTGGCATGCGCCCAGGTGACTTCCTTAGAATTTGTCTACCTGGTTGCCCCAACCATTCCTGTACTCTAGCAATCAACTTACCGCTGCTGCCGCCAAGACAGAAATCTGACCCCTGCCAGGAGGTGTGAACTCTCTCGGGAGTGAGAAACAATGGCCTGGACGGAAAGGAGATAAAACCTCCCTTCCTGACAGGATGGTTAGTTAAGTGGCACATCCAGGCAGTGAGTTTCAAAGGATCCATCATCTGTGATATGCAACCATGCTGTCTCTCAAAGGAGGGGACAGCCTTCTCCCTGCCCCATGCACATTTGCACCTCAGCAGGTGGGAAAATTAGGTATTCAGAAGGTGTACACCCCCATAAGGCTAGCCACACTTTTAGGGTGGGCTACCTGGTCTATACAGCTGACTGATTGGCTCCTAGAACGAGCCAAATCGGGCTCCCTATTGCATCCCTGCCCCTCAAGGTGCTAAAAACTGGCTGTGAGATTATTATCCCTCATTTCACTGTTGTTCTGAATGCGGCCATTTCAGAGGGACTGTATCCCACTCTGTGGAAGACGGCTGTAGGGAAGCCTCTTTTGAAGAAACCTTCACTGGACCCTGGAGAACTGAAGAATTATCGGCCGATATCCTTGCTTCCTGTCCCAGCCAAGATTCTGGAAACCTATTTAAACTCTCATCTCAGCACCTACTTAAAAGATCACCACCTACTTGATGGTTCACAACATGGATTCAGAAGCCACCACAGTACGGAGACAGCACTGACGGCTGTTTTTAACCACATCCGTACTCAAGTGGATGCAGGGCATACCACCCTGCTTGTTCTACTTGACCTCACTGCAGCCTTTGATACCCTGTGCCCTCACAGGCTGGTTGAACGCCTTAGAGAGATAGGTATTGGGGGGTTGGCCTTGGGGCTTCTTGCTTCCTTCCTTAGTGAGTAGGCACAAACAGTGAAGCTTGGCCAATTCTACTCAGCCCCTAAACCCCTGCTGTGCGGTGTTCCTCAGTGCTCCTCCCTGAGCTCAACACTCTTTAATATCTACGTTGCTCCACTTGCTACGGTTGTGAGATCCTTTGGGCTAGAGGTGCTGTCTATGCAGATGACACCCAAATCATTGTGTTTATCTCGTATAGTATAAGGGCATCTGCCCTTAACTTTAGGAGCTGTATGCAGGCAGTTACCTCCTAGATGGTGGAAAAGTTTCTGAAATTGAATGGAGAGAAGACTGAGGTCCTGATTTTGGTATTAAACAGGAGATCTGGTCCAATGACGTGTGGCCTGATGCGCTTGGTGTCTGTCCCTGTCCGGTATCCCACAGGAACAATCTAGGGGTTATCGTGGACAATTCACTTTCCCTCAACTTGCAGGTCAGCAGGACAGTCTCCACTTGTTTCGGGATCATTAGGATCCTGAGAAATATTTCCCATTTCCTCTCCTTTGATGCACGTAAGCAGGCCGTCATTGCCTTGGTAATGTCCAGACTGGACTATTGTAACTAATGCCCTTTATCTGGGCATTAACAAAGGCCTAGTGCGACGCCTGCAGATGGTGCAGAATGCTGCAGCCAGGTTGGTGCTGAACCTTCCAAAATATCACTCAGTCACAGCCTTTATCAAGCTGCTGCACTGGCTACCTTTGGACCATAGGATCCTCTTCAAGACTTTGTGCCTGACTCGTGATGCCTACTATGGCTCAGGCGTAGAGGGGGTTAAGGCTATCATCCATCACTATGTTCCCAGTAGGCTGCTCCGGTCCCCAGACAAAAATCTGCTAAAAGTACTGAGGTTTAAGAAGGCCAAATGAGGAGGTAGAGCTTTCTCCACGTCTGCTGCTAATCTGTGGAACTCCCTCCCGAAAGAGCTTTTGAGTCAGGTGTCCCATTTGTTTTTCCGTAAAGCCTGGCTTTTCTCACAGACGTCGGTATGAACATGTCTCTTTGTCTGCACCCTCAGGTTCCGCATACAGTGCCTTGATGCCCTTGGGCTAAGTTTGCGCTCTACAAATCCAATATTCATTCATTCATACAGCTAAGGAAGGTTTCTGCTGTTTTTAAAAGTGGCAGAATAGAGGGTTCTGGGTAACATAGGTGACACACTCCCCAAAACGTGGTCACCTCAGGGGCAAATTATCAATTGGTGCTAATAGCTGACTGGCCACGGGCACCCATACCAATACCACCCCTAAATTTAGGACTAAAGGTGGACACATGGCACTAGAACCTCAGTTCTGATCTGACTTGCAACAAAGGGCACAGAAGAAACCAAAGGGATGGTACTCTGCACCTGTGGCAACCTTCATGGACTCGTCCCGGACCAAAGACTGGTTCCCCCAGACAGAACAGCCACTTCTGGAGCCAAAGGCAAATCCAGACTCCCCTGGACATGTGGCACTAGTCCACTGCATACTGCAGGTAAAAATAACATATCAGAACCAAAGAATCGCTGGCCATTGGGCCTTCCGAGTGAACCCCCAAAAGAAGATGGTCTAGTGTATTGAAGGAAGCGTAGTCCTGAACTCCAACAAGTTGCAGGTGGCTACCGCTTTCCCCAGGACCTCCGGACATCTAAACAACTTCTTGCGGACCTTACCACTGCAACGGCTTTTTGGTGGCCAATTCAGCAAAATGTGAAAAAGAAGTTCGGGAAAATGTAGACTTCCTACCCAACTGGGTGGAATTATTATTGACCATAAATAGTTTGGCATAGGGGAAAGACCCTATGGCCTTGGTTTTGCTGGATGCAGAAAAATACTTTAATAGGGTCTCCTAGCAATATTTATGGTCTACCCAGCTCTTGTTTGCCTCCTAATGGATACTATTCAAAAAGATCTCCAACTGCTTAATAACCTACACTTATCCAGTGGAAGAAGGTGTAATGGTATTAAAAAAAATTTTTCCAAGATTTTATCCATCCATGTATACTTTATTTCGGCCTCTAGGGCCATAAAAGTGCAAACAATAAAACAATTGATATACAAATTGGTTAAAAACGGGAGAACTGCCAGATCTTATATCTTTTTAGAGCCATCTGTCTGGAATTCACACCACAATCAAAGTCAAAGTCAAATGGTCTTTATTCGGATATAAAATATCCATAAAAGTACAAATCATCGCCACCAGTAGGACATAAATATACAATCGACATAAAACACATACATAAAAACGGGTTGGATTTGTCAATCGAACATCAATAATGACGTGACATGAGACCAATGTGCAAGAATAGCGATAAAGTGCAAATAATTACTATATATACATTATGTAAACAACAGTTCTAGCAATATCATTGTGCAAATTCGCAATACGTAAACTTTAGGCTAGGTGCAAAAAACGGCAATTAGATCTATTGGTTTCTCCCTGTTTGCGTGTTCCTGTATTTCTTTATACTATATTTTTCAAATCTGGTTGCATGTCGCTATAACTTATATTATGATTATACTCTGGAGCACATCATACTACATATATCCTTTTCTCTTTCTTCTTCTTGAGCACGGAGGTTCTATCTCATTTTTTCAAGGCATTTTCCTTACAAATGTATCTTTTGGCACTTACATTGTGCATCGACTACCGTTTTCTATGTAAGACGACATGTCTCTCCTCATTCCCCTTCCCATTATTATCTGGCGCCCACCCACCCCTCCCTTGGTCTATGATATACCCTATATGTATGTATGTTCGATGTTGAGCCTCAATGTATGACTAATTTAGACTTTAATGAATTGATATACGTATGTTATATGTTTTTTTAGAAATATACATTGGTTCTCCTGAAGAAGGCGGCCCATCGCCGAAACGCGCGTCGAGACTAATTGTGTTTCCACCTTCACTTGCTGATTACCCTTATATGTACAACAACTGTTATTCCTGATAAAAAGAATGTTTTTAAATTAACACAGTGACCAGATTATATATGTTGTTTCTACAGTTTTGGTTTTTAATGTGATTGAAAGATTAATATGTACCTTTTTTATAATTTGCAATAAATACATAGATATATTTTTTATATAAATGTTTGTATAGTGTGTCACTATATTGAGGCCCTTCTTATGTTTATTTAGCCTGTTATTCGACAGGTATTTATTGCCTAGGAAGTTTTACTGTATTCACAATGATACTAGTTGACCAGGTTTTTGGGATGGTAGTGTTGGACAAGTTGTTAAAAACATTACATAATAAGGGGGACCAGAAATCGGGCTCAGATTTAATGAGATCATTTGATAATCCGTCAGGACCTGGCGCTTTGTTCCCTGCACTTTGGTTTATGGCATCTTCAACTTCGGTTATAGATATGGCAACCGTGTTGACTGGGCAATAACTATCAACAGTCATTATTGGTGCTGTGTATATTCTTGAAAAACGCTCCTCCCATGACTTACTAGCTATGTTACAGTTTATGGGGGTGATTTTCAATCCCAAGGACCTCATAGATTTTACCTCACCCCAAAACCCAGTTACATCTTTAAGTGCGGCAGCGCATGCGAGAGAATCCCACCGCTCCCTCAATATCTCCTCTGTGCGCATTTTAGTTGCTTTTTTATAGCATTCTCTCAGAACTCTAACCAGAGTCATGTCCCTGGGTTCCCCAGCTAGTGCTTCACGTAATCCTCGGTTCGCCCGTGAGCAAATGCCATTGAACCATCTAGGGTTTTTATTCGAGTTTATGACAGGTTTGTAAATTTCTTGTTTAATACCAGCGCATAACCCAGTAAAGGCCTGAATGATCTCTATGCCTGGGCATCTACTGGACAAGCACGTTTCCACAAGTAGGGGATAGGATTTTATAGTATGTGCTAGTAGGGCCTTGTTATCTATGCCCTTCCATATCACTTTAAGTTTGTCTGGCGATGCAACCAGATTCTTTGCCCCTACTTCTTTACAATTTATTAATTTATTAGCAAATTTAATAATTGTCAGATTTGGGTTGTGGTCGCTGTAGATAGTGCATAAAACTTCAGCCTTCACTAAACAATTCTCAAGGGAGGAAGATATAAAAACATAATCAATGGTAGACGAACAACCACGTCCTCTAAAGGTAGGCAATGGTCCTTTGTCAGACATGCAACCGGCTTTGTCCATGACGTTAGTTAAATCCCGAGTGGATAGGTGATTATGCAGTTCTTCCCCTCTTTTGCACGGAATTACCCAGACTGGTGTAACGGCAGAGTTATCCATTCCTTTCTGCAAGTGCACATTAAAATCACCCCCAAACAGATTCCGTCCAATTTGCCATACCTCTGTTCGTCTACCATCTTATCAATAAAATAAAATAAGTTGATAAAATTCCTATTTGGTAGTGAAATCATTATTATAAAAATGTATTAAACATAACGTAATCCCATTGGAATAGATTGTTGCCTGGAAGTTACTATCATTTGTCTTCAGGGGTTTAATATTACTTCCTGCAGTAATCTTTATCCATGTTGATAAACCCCCGCTAGGTCGGCCAACTTCAGGGCTGGATATAATATTATTATAGCAAGAGAATCCCTCAAGAAACCAGCCGCTAGTACACCATGTTTCTTGAAACATTAAAATATCAAAATTACTAACCAAGTTAGTCCACTCCACCATGTTCATTTTTGATTTTAGGCCAGTGATATTCCAGCTAAGTATATTTAAATTTTGATCTGAAGATCTAAAATCATTAATGACAGGACAGGATGGCAACGATTCTTCCAAGCAAACTTTTTGAGAGGTACCGGTGGACCTAGGTTTGATCACAGCCTGATTAGCCATTCGTACATCCTGGGGCCATTCTACAATATTCAAGAGTTCTATCGGTAGTCAGTCCTGTCTCTCTAAGTCAGACAGAGCACTGAACTGGTTGTGTACAGAACATGTTGAGGTAGCTGGATTGTAAACTCTCTGGGACAGTTTATAAAAGAAACCTAATGGTAATGAGGTTATGACAGTTGGGGAGCTATTGTGGTGGTTATTACCTTTTAATATATATTTCAGCAGGGAAGGATGCCTAAAGTTCACGACTATACAGTCGCCCACGATGTTCTTAACTGAAGGTCCTACCCATCCCACCCGATGCACCATCAAGATTTCATTAGTAATGTCCATACCCATCCCCTTGTACCTAGATAACCAGTCAATGCACTTGTTTTTAAGTTGCTCCCAAGACTCACTTTGGTCTTCTTTCAAAGGGGGTACTCCAGCTAAAATTATAACATAAGGGCATGGTTCTGGCGGCAAATGAAGGACGGCCTCAGCATGTTTTTTAGCCTGTGTAACAGATATAGGCTTATTGTTTGGGTCTAGCGCCGATTTTGTGGGGGCTAACACAGACAAAGCAGGTGGGGCTACTGTACGCGATAAAGTGTGACATGGGGGCCTATCAACCTCGAACACCGCTGGCAGAGGCGACGTGCCAACCATAGTACTGGGCGTAAAATTAGAAGACAGGCTATTCTTATTGCCATCACACTTTTCACATACATTGTTAGTGCCAGGTATAATACGGTTACCGCCTCCCCCCACGGTGCCCCTGTTAGCAGTCTCCATGTCTTTCAAAAGCCGTTCACCCCTAATTTGATCAATAATTGTGACCCCTTTTCTTTTAGCATCTTCTTTCTTCACCAGGCTTTCCAATCTATCCAAACGTTTAAAAATAAGATTAAACTGCTTATCCATTAGACTTTTCAATTGATTAAATGTTGAGACCACTATGGTGTCGATTAAATTTCCATTTAGCCTTCCTTGTGTACCATTTACGGATGTTGGCTCGGTTTGTGTACAAATGGAATTAGGTCCAGCTCCCGTTGAGGTTAGGTCTACAGTGCTGTCATCTGGTTTCATAGTCGTACTGACAGACACCCCGCAGTTTTTTCTCGTGACCACATACTCTGCGGAGTTGGTTGAGTTTTATTGCGGGGGGTTGTTTCCTCTTATTAATAGTCATTTTAGAAGGGCCTCTCTTCCTTTTCTCCCCTGCAATCTTTGTATTTGAGGTCGGGTTGGGAGTGCCGATATTAGCTTCAGTGTCCTGCTGAGAATCAGGAATGGCAGTTACGTTTTTATCAGTCGCCGAGCCCACAGGTAATTTATCATGATGAATGGGTTTAACAATTATTATGCTCGGTGATAACGGCAAAGGAGCTGTAGAGCCGCCATTCACTGAGCCATCAGACGTATTTAGATGAGGTGCTAATTGGCCCATGGAAAGTCTTCTTTCAGTATTTTCGATCTCTGAAGTAACCATATTGAAGGCGTTTTCAAGCATGCTTTCAAAGGAGGAAGAGATGATGGAAGAACTCTTGGGGACCTGAGCAGATGTGATAACAGTATGTTTCCCCATAGTGCAGATATACACTCACCTCACTTAGGGCTTAGGGGGGTGGCCCGGCCCGGCCGCTGCCGACCCCGGACAGCCGCAGACGATCCCGCCCTTGTCCCGGGCTTCTCCCGGGACACTCCCGCTCAGAGGCGGCAACAGTTGGTGGGCGGTGCTCAGGAAGGGAACCAGGTGTGTGGGCAGCCAGCGGGCTCCTGGGACTTCGAGTCCCTCAGATGTTCAGGCCCGTCTCCCAACCGGCCAGTGCCCTCCACGCCAGCCACAAACAGCGAGCACCTCGCAGCCCCCAGCGTTCAGGGCAGAGAGGAAAGAATGGTCAAAAGCCTCTGCAGCGATGCGGCACCCACGGAGCGGGTGCGGCAAGTCGTTAAGAGGAGGCAACAGTTGGTGGGCGGTGCTCAGGAAGGGTACCAGGTGTGTGGGCAGCCAGCGGGCTCCTGGGACTTCGAGTCCCTCAGATGTTCAGGCCCGTCTCCCAAGCGGCGAGTGCCCTCCACGCCAGCCACAAACAGCGAGCATCTCGCAGCCCCCAGCGTTCAGGGCAGAGAGGAAAGAATGGTCAAAAGCCTCTGCAGCGATGCGGCGAGTCGTTAAGAGGCGGAAACAGTTGGTGGGCGGTGCTCAGGAAGGGAACCAGGTGTGTGGGCAGCCAGCGGGCTCCTGGGACTTCGAGTCCCTCAGATGTTCAGGCCCGTCTCCCAACCGGCCAGTGCCCTCCACACCAGCCATAAACAGCGAGCACCTCGCATCCCCCAGCGTTCAGGGCAGAGAGGAAAGAATGGTCAAAAGCCTCTGCAGCGATGCGGCACACGCGGAGCGGGTGCGGCGAGTTGTTAAGAGGCGGCAACAGTTGGTGGGCGGTGCTCAGGAAGGGAACCAGGTGTGTGGGCAGCCAGCGGGCTCCTGGGACTTCGAGTCCCTCAGATGTTCAGGCCCGTCTCCCAAGCGGGCAGTGCCTTCCACGCCAGCCACAAACAGCGAGCACCTCGCAGCCCCCAGCGTTCAGGGCAGAGGGGAAAGAATGGTCAAAAGCCTCTGCAGCAATGCGGAACCCACGGAGCGGGTAGGGCGAGTCGTTAAGAGGCGGCAACAGTTGGTGGGCGGTGCTCAGGAAGGGAACCAGGTGTGTGGGCAGCCAGCGGGCTCCTGGGACTTCGAGTCCCTCAGATGTTCAGGCCCGTCTCCCAAGCGGCCAGTGCCCTCCACGCCAGCCACAAACAGCAAGCACCTCGCAGCCCCCAGCGTTCAGGGCAGAGAGGAAAGAATGGTCAAAAGCCTCTGCAGCGATGCAGCACCACAGTGGTTCAAAGCAATAGAGCAAATATTCTCCAGATACATCTGGGCTTACTCACGACCACGACGGGCGTTTACTTTTCTTACTCTACCTAGGGATGGGGGTTTGGCCCTTCCAAACTTAAAATTATATTACTAGGCAACCACAATAACTCATTGCTGAGATCTATTTCAGATTTAAACAGATAACATGCAGACAGATTAAATACCATCCACCTTTGAACTTTTGTTGGGGAGTGATACCAGCGGTTGTCTGTGGTGTCAACTACATGACAGCTATTTCAAAAAAGTCCAGTTTAAAACCCTTTGTAGTGTTTTTAAAGTTTGGAGTGCTATATGGAGAGTATTCGGAATAGGTAGACTATCTTTTTACACACCCTTAGAGAATAATCATTCTCTCCCAGAGATTTTTAGAGATTCATGCATGGGAAAATGGAAAAAAACAGAAATGATCAGATTGACTGCTTCTTTTCTCCTGCTAGCTTCCGATCCTTTGAAAAATTGAAGCAAGATTTTTCTTTAGACTATCTGGACTTCTTTAAGTATCAACAACAGAAGAGGGTGCCTGAAAGAGAATGCAAAGGGGGGGAGGCAGGGAAAAACAATATACTCAAAAACAGAGGAACCCCCCCTAAGTCTGGATATAAAGGAAGGCAATTGCTCTAATCCATAATACAAAACATCATCATTGTCCCACACCAGACCATGAATTTGAAAATCATATGTAAGTTTATTTTCAAAATAAGTTTCTATTAGTCAAATTCAATGATAGTAAAGGCATAAATGTATATACAGACTCTATTTACATTTAAGAATACTCAATTGCAGCCTACCCACTCGCTACTTCAAAAAAATCATCAATCACACTCATTGCGCCCTTTTGCGCCCAGGTGCCCCTTGTTTACTCGAGCGGGATGTTTTGCTCTCTATATATAGAGAACCCTCCGTGGATCTACACCTCGACCTTATCGGTGGTTGGAACGGAGCTTCGCTACGATATTCGTGTGAAAAGATACGCTGACTTTTCTCGGTAAGCCCTCCACCCCCGTATCCTGTCAGTCTTCCTCACCTCAGTTCCCCGGTACCTGATTGTATCTCACTGGGGGGTTTTGTGTTTCCTATCTTTATAACAGCTTCGGGAACGTTTTCCCCGTGGCGTCCCCTGCGGAGGCTCTTGAATTATCTACGGAAATACGGACTACAATTACTAGAGTTCGTGCCGGCCAGCGGCCCTGCCAGGGCGCAATGATGATGTTTTGTATTATGGATTAGAGCAATTGCCTTCCCTTATATACAGACTTAGGGGGGGTTCTTCTTTAAGTATCTCCAGATTAGAGATTATCTGTTACGGAAATGGGGTGGGGTGAAACGTGCCAAATTTGAGAAAGTTGAAATCATTGAATGAATAACCCAGGATAAAGTCAGCTCTATTGGCGAGGTATATACGCTTATAAATGCAGCTTCGCCAGATGATCTGGATAAATACTCACAGAAGTGGCAGGAGAAAATAGAGATATCAAATAGGACCTTTTCTATGCATATGAGATGTCGCAAACCATTCTAATGTCTACTAGGTTACAGGCACACTTTTATAAAACATGCTTCTTTATGTATTACACACCTGACAAAAAAACGCCAAATGGGGGAGTGGAAAGGGAACATTTTGTCCACCGTTTACACTCTATAATGCTGCTAGTGTTCATATTTTTGCATCATGGGGGTAACTCTGCTGACCTGCTCACGCTGCACGAGGGAGGTTGCTGCCTTTTTCCTGCGACCGGAACCCCCCGCCTGCCTCCCGCTGTCCCGCTGGTCCTGACACCATACCGGCGCGACCGCCGAGCGGAGTGCGGGCTGGGGACCACAACACCCAGCAACCTTTGCTGCCCACGCATCACTCGACCGCGCCAGGAGGCGCATAAATCTGGTGTAAGCCCCGCCTCGCGGGACGCCGGGCGAAGCCCGGGCAAAGGGCGGGCCCTCTTAGGCCCTCAGAGGCCGGAAGAGACTGGGCTGGGCCGCGTCCCCTTGGCTCTACAAACAAAAACATAGTTTAAGGTAACTACTTTTGTAGGAGTGCGAATGTTCTCTCTACAGAACTGATTGAGGCAACAAGTAGAACCATGGTTAAAAAGACTCCAATGTCCACACAAGCGACTACTAGGAAATTAACGCTGGCCCAAACCCCGCTTCCAACCCTAACAGCAATTGACAAAATCCTGCAACAAACTATCGGGGTTGTAGTAACTGCTATAGAAAACACGCGAAAGACGCCTCTCAATACCACCGAGCATGGGCCTGATAACCCCGACTACACAAGGAGCCAATATACCTGTAAATACTTCTATTATAACAGCCATATCACAGGATTCAATTTTACTAGATTCTTATGCAGATTTGCCAGGGAATGAGCAGAATCTAGATGAGACACCACAACAGTCACCATCTATTGTGTTTGCTTCCCAGGAGAGTAGGCTGTCACTAACTCCTAATTTAAAATCTAGTGAGACTCCTCATCCATCTACAGTGACCGATGTGCCCAGTGTTAGAGTGGAATCAGGTGGCTGTGGTACTAATGATATTAACTTAATAGTTGAGTCAGCTAACACCAGTCTATTAAGTTGCATGAGTGATCATGGAACCGGTTGGTTCAAACATAAATCTGCCCACAGTAGGAAACTGGTAGTCGTAAATAGACAAGGGAAGAGATACAGGAGTAAAAATAAGAGACTAATCCAAACCACATTGAAACAAGGGAGGGGGGGAGAGATATTGCAGAACACAAATCTACAGTTGAATGAAAATCATGCTATTGCCCAGCAAAATTCACCACCCATTAATATGGAAGGTCTCATACATCAACTAGACCTAATGGTAAAATCCCACATTACACCGATGGCTGAAAGACTGAAGGTACTAACGGACAACGTGGAGACTCTTGAGAAGCTGGGTATAGCTAACTTAGATTTGTTAGAACATCTTAACACACAAACCAAGCCATCCACAACGAATGTGCCAAAGGGTAAACCCGGTAATAACCTGACTAGCAGTGAAATAAGAGCACCTAGCCCCCCGCCTTCGGTCATAGTAGCTACTGCCCGAAAAAACGTACCTACCAGTACTTCTACTATTATAACTGGAGAGAAATCTGATGTGGGGCAAAGGGAGAAAGGGGGTTTTACACTTAACAACATGGATAGGATAGCGCCAGCACGGCATATTAACAACATAATCCCGGCAACGATTAACCTCCCACCAGAATGTAGTCCGTACGTAGCAATTCTCGCTAACGTACCAAAGCTTAAGCCCACCCAATTTGAAAACCAGCAAACCCTTAAGAAAAAAACCTTGTATTGGCTTGCTCAAAATTGTGGGTTCCCAATGCGTGGGGCAAACCAAATTATCTCAACACAGAGAGTAGGCTGGTTGGGACCCAGCAAAAAGGAGATAAATGGGGACTGCATAGTTATACATTTTAGGATTCCTGAATGGGCCAGAGATTCCATCTTAAATGCACCCATACCCTCTAAACATGAATATAATACAACCCTGCTCCCCCTAGAATATTTCTACAGGAGTCAGTCAGGGAAACAAGCTATAACACGGACTGTTGACTGTCATAGAACTGCCCATCCTAACTTCTCCAATGTAGCTTATGAACCAGTACCTTTGTACAACCTATGGGATAACATTACAATTCCGACCTACAACAGATTCCAGGTGTTTGGTTCATTAGAAGAGAATGACTGACCGAGGGAACAAATTATAGTATCACAACCTGAAGCAAACGCATCTGGGTGAATGGCCGCAATTGACCAAGGGCTGCTGTGTACAAATAGGGCAGAAGGGGACACTGTCGCGAGCTTAGTAAGTAGTGACCAGTATAAAAATGACGAAACAGCCCAGTCTGATGTTACTCCTAGTATGGATATAACTATGAATGTGAGTTTTGTGAGACCTGAAGTGACCGCACATTATGATTTATTAGCCGATAACTCTGCTGAATGCTTAAAAGTTATTACCTGGAACATAGCGGGAATCACTGCCAAAATAACTACGCCGTTCTGGGATAACTTTATTAAGCAAGGCCACGATATAATTTGTCTCCAGGAGACGTGGCACAGAGCCCAATTACAAGTTGAAGGGTATACATCATATAGTGTGGATGCAATAGCTCCTTCAGCAGGAAGAGCAGGAAGAGCAAAAGGCGGACTATTGACCCTGGTATCCACTACCCTAACAGAGTTTAGCCCTGGTGGTTATGTGGAGGTGGCTCAGTATGCATCAATATTGCGTCTAGTGCATGGTCAAGGTAGGGATTTAGTTATAGTAAATTTTTACAATAATATTGCTGGACCCAACCGGGGCACGATTGTACTGGACATAGAGCGGGCAATGGAGGAAGTACTTGTGCTATCAAGTGATCCCCCAGTATGTAAATGTGTATGAAACTTATATAGCGCAGGACTTACCCTGGGGCATCTCCGCGCTTGCTTAGGGAACCCGTCCTGGTATTCCCCTGTGAGAAACCCCGGCAGGGTATCCACAAGGTGAAAGCCAGGCATCCCGCCGCGAGGGGCCGATGTGGAGATTAAGCAAGCTATTGCCCAGAGTCGCAGAGTGTGACCCCGTGAGTCGAGTAGGCACCGGAGCGAGAATTGTCGAGACCGTGGAATTTATGAGCCCGAGACCCGCCGAGGCGGGGAATCGAACCCTGGTCCACGGTCGATCTCAGATTCCGGGTCTGCCGCAATCTGAGATCGACCGTGGACCAGGGTAATAATCTGGGTGGGTGATTTTAACATTCAAGCATGTAGTCATGCACAGAAGGGGATCTGTGGCCACCGTGAGGAGTATTCCAATGGAGGTAGTACTGTTTTTAACCACTTCCCACACACTAATTATTGGAGTGCGCTGAATAATTTGGTAGCCAAATTAGACCTGGAATTATTAGACTGCACAAAGAATAAAGATAATGAAGAGTGACCATCATTTAGAGGGAGAGACGCCCATTCTAATATCGATCACATTTTGGTATCCAATGGATCTGTCTATTCTAATGTTAGGTAATAGAGCAGCCAGTGAGCGATCATAACAGCATATCGCTGGAATTAACAGGTTGGGGGCAAAAAACCCATGTATATGGAAGACCAGTCCAAGGGATTACAGCTGAAAGATCTAACGGTATGAGAATTAAGTGGTCCAGAATTAACCCTACCCAATTTATGGAGGACTTATTTCTAAAATGCGGCAGGGAAATAGGCTACTGTCTAGAATTAAAAGTGATCCCTGGCATTTTACTTGCCAACTTTTTAAAAATAACCAAAGTAATCGATAACTCACTTACAGCATGGAGTCGTAAGTTGAGGAGAATTCATGTGGTGTGGTTCGATAAGCACCGTGCCCAGTCATTAAATAAACTTAAAATAGCACCTGATACCAACCCCATGGACATTGATAAAATCAGAGAGGAGCGTCTTAACTATAAGATTGCCCTAGCAGCCAGAAAAAAAGATCTGCAAAATGAGGCTTGGTTGAATCTGGATATGGCTGCGGAAACAAAAAACCACAAATTATTCTGAGAAATTGTAAATAGCCCATTCTTAAAGAATGATAACATTCCTGAAATTACCTCCCATGTCAGTTGCAGTGCTTGGATAGCCCCATTTACTGAGATTTTTAACTCTGATTCTAACTTAGATGGGTCAATTTTAATTACAGATACAGCGTCTAGTTTTAAATGGAAAAAAATTCAGTTATCTGTGACCCTAACCGAGGTTACTGAAGCAATAAAAAATAGTAAAGGCGGTAAAGCCCGGGGGCCTGACGGGGTGCCTATGGATTTTTATAAATCTGAAATGACTTTATGGGCCCCAATATTGACACAGTATTTTAACGCAGCTATAGAAGACAGGCTTCCACCAACATGGGGTCAGTCTATCATCGTGCCCCTTCACAAGAAAGGCTCTAGGTCGGAGGCGCAAAACTACCATCCCATCTCACTTCTGGACTCGTCAATTAAAATCCTCAGTCGAGTTCTTTTAGAAAGACTGGAAGCCTGGGTAGAGGAAAATAACATCTTATCCCCAGTACAGTACGGGTTCAGAAAGGGGATGGGAACAATGGAGCAGTGTGTGAACCTGGAACTTATAGTCAGCAAGTACACAAAAACCAAAGAGGGCAATTTATTTTTGTGCTTTGCTGACTTGAGTTCAGCATTCGATCTGGTGGAACACTCGCTCCTCTGGCCAGTTTTGTTGGAAATGGGTGTCCCGATTGAAATCATACATTTCCTGGCCAGATTGTATGAAAACCTGTCCAGTAAAGTTAGATTCGGATCTGATGGAGAATGCACACCCTTTTTTAGAATTAATAGAGGTATCCGACAAGGATGTGTGCTTGCCCCACTCCTATTCTCGCTTTTTATAAATCAGATAGATTCAATTTTAAGAATAATTCAAGCAGATGCCCCTACTATTAATGGTAATCCAATCCCAATTCTTTTATACGCGGACGACGCAGTCCTTCTCTCCCGGACTCAAAATGGCCTACAATGTTTGATTAATAAATTTCATACTTTCACTGAGAGCAGAAAGTTGATAATTAACAAAGGAAAGACCTTTACAATTGTTTGTGGTAGGAAGGCAAGAAAAAGCAGGCCCTTTTATCTAGATGGGGAGAAATTAGAAGCTGTAAGGAATTTTTGCTACCTGGGCATCACATTCTCAGGAGATGGGAGGTGGGCTAATGAACAAAACAGTGTCCGTTTCAAAATGGCAAGAAACACAAGTTGCGTTTTTAGATTTGCAGCGAAACTAGGGGGCCGTAGAATCCAAGAGATGGTGTCAATATATGATTCTAGGTGCATATCATCAGCCCTGTATGGGGCTGGGATATGGGGATATCATTCCCAGAGTGCTAACCTAATTCAGCATGAGGAGAATGC
The DNA here is from genome assembly GCF_964261635.1 of Lissotriton helveticus. Classification (NCBI taxonomy): domain Eukaryota; kingdom Metazoa; phylum Chordata; class Amphibia; order Caudata; family Salamandridae; genus Lissotriton; species Lissotriton helveticus. The sequence goes on from NC_136061.1 coordinate 2,027,924,923, forward strand.
CTTCCTGAAATGCTTGCTTTGTGCTCCGGCTTCGGCCTCAAACGAGCTAATACATAGGGAAGTCGGCTTAAATCATGTCAAAGACCTAATTGCCCTACGCCCTCTGTCCCTATGGCGATCAATCTGGTCAAAAGAAGAGACAAAATTTACTCAGGATGTGATTAAAGACTGTCTAAAGCTCGACCACTGTTCAAACATTCCTTGGTTATGCCACATCCAATCTTGGTATAAGACACTTTATGGTTGCGACATTCTTGAAGAACCAACATTAGGGACAGGGTTGTCAAAGAAGGAGCTTAAAGTCACTTTCCTGAAACACACAGGTAGTATCAGGATGAATAAATATACAAAACAAAGCACGTTTAATTCTTACTTAGAATACAATATTAACGAAGGCTTACAATCATACCTCACTGTTGTTAGCAAAAGCTCCCACCGCTTGGTCCTATCTCGCCTACGTTTGGGGATTGTGCACCACCTTGTGGCATTCCCAACAATTAAGAAACCCGGTTCATGTTTATGCCCCTGTGATGGTGCATCTAAGCAGAGTGGCTGTCATTTTTTGTTGTTTTGCAAATTTTATATTTCTTATAGAAAATTTTACTTGAAACCCATCTTTTTAAAATATAAAATTCGTAGTACAAAGAAAGCGATGCAACTGATGTTTAATTTAGAGAGCCCAGATATATGTTTTTATGTGGCTGCTTATATTTTAAAATGCATTTTTGCACGTGAATCAATCTCTGTATGAATTCAATACATGACCCCGACTTTTATGCACTTTATTACTGTCAGTTTGGGTACGAATACTGGTCATATGTACCTATATGCACTTTAATTTTGCTAATTTGCACACGTGCCAGAAAATGAGTATTTCTAGCATGTATTGCACTTTCCCGCTAGTTTGCACATGTATCATCAGGCGAATGTATTAACATGCACTTTAAGATTGCTCATTTGCACACGTGTTACTAAATGTATATTGTACATAGTATTGATGGCGCTTGGTAAATCGGAGTCGATGTAAATCCATGATGTATTGTAATTTATTTTGATTGTTGCTCCATGGTTGTAGTCATACATACCGAATAAAGCATTTTTGAAACTGAAACTGAAACTGCATCATGTGATGGGTTAAAAAAACAAAAAAAAGATATAGGAAAATTGTTAACTGAAGTTCTAAAAACCAAAATAATACTGACAGAATTTTGCTTTGGCTTTCTGAAACTAATCTTATGAGAGAGGGACGTGAACTGATTTTCATCGCTATGGCAGTTTTAAGAATGTGTATTGCATATACTTGGTTGGATCCTAGTGCATCGGTGTTCCAACAGTGGCTTGCCAGGGTTTTAGCAATGAATAGCTTAGAAATAGCCATCTATAAACGAAAAGGTAGTAACCTGTGTAGGAAAGGTATAAACATTTAAAACACCCTACTTACCTGGAACCAAACCCCAGGTGAGTAATAATGTAATAAGAACATTAATTCCACGATGTATTGTATTATATTGTAAGGGAATTACATTGCACATGTTACTTTAGTATATATCTTTTATTAAGCAATAGTCGATAGGGTAAAAATACAGTATATCATGTAATATTGTAATGAATTTATGTGATTTAGCTGTGTATTTCAAACTATACCTGTCTGAATGGGGGAAGGAGGCGAGAGGTTTTGGCGGAGATTGCAATTGTTAAAATGAATAAAGACTGTTAAAAAAAAGATGGTCCGGTATGGTAATAGGACCTGAGCGGCTGCAATTCCAAAAAGGTCTTAAATTGCGACCTACCTCATTAATATTCATGAGCTTGTTCTATTTGCAATCCACTAGGAATTTCTAAATTAAACTCGAAAAGTTTCATATGTTGAGAATAGCAATTTCCTATTTGTGATTTGAAGTAATTCGCAATTAGGTAATCGCTATTCCTAATATTGATACTTCTAGCCCCTTGTCTCTTGCCTCAATTGCTCTCTTTCCTTCCTTTTCCTCATTATGTTTTGTGCTCATGTTTACCCTTACAGTTTACTCATAGTTTCACTCCTATTTTTTTCCTGTAGCTGAATAAATGTTTCACCAAGGATCTCCTGTGCTTGGGTCTACTTGACACTTCTCTTTCCTCCATCACCTTGTCTCCCATCATTGTAATGTAATGTAATGTAAAGGCACATTTTTATAGCGCGACTATCACTCCAAGGAGCATCTTGGAGCTAGTACCGTAGCCAGGTGGAGAGAGGCCGGCTGACTGATGGGTTTCGGAAGGTCCTGCACATTTTACACCAAGGCTTTGCTGGCGGTATCAGTGAGATTAAAAATCCAGGTTTTCAAAGCTTTCCTAAACTTGCTCTCTGAAGGGATTTGACGTAGCTGTGGTGGAAGCTTGTTCCATGCTCTGGATCCCAATACAACGAGGGATTTTCCCCCCTTGGTGACAAGCCTGAAACTTGGGATCCGCAGTAGGTTCTGATTTGAGGACCTGAGGATCCGTACTGGTAGGTAGCGTCTAAAGCTGTTTGACAGGTACTTAGGTCCTTGTAAGTGAAAGGCCCTAAAAGTGATGACCAGTATTTTGAATAAAATTGTCTCCCTATTACTGTCCCAGCAATGCCACCAAATTAATAGCACAGCAGCACAGAGATCTTGATCGATTCCCAGGGCAACTTTCCCTGAGAATTTTAAAGCAGACACAGTGGTATTATACTACACTCCAAACTTAAGGAGATAGGAGGTGTAATAGTTAATTGTCGCCTCAATCAGGATATACCTGCTAAACCTACAAGGTTTAGCAGGTATATCCTACCATTAGGACCCTGTATATTAGAAGACATTATTTGTAATTTTGTGCTGTTTGATAGGCTAGCTGAGGGAATTATAATATCTAATAGCATGAGTGACCACTCTATTCTTATTATTAAATTGACAATTACTGTATAATAGATTAGTACCTTTAATTTGAACAGTGGAATAATGTAAATTATTAAATGTAGCAGCCAAGTAAACTGGAATTCTAGTGTGCTTTTATCAGTCAAAGACTTGCTTCCATCATTCACAGACCAACTACAACAAGCAAGAGACACTATAATCATTAATATTTTTTAACACTTACTCTTAGTTACAGCATCATAAGCAACTTCGCAGAGATCCAGCATGAGAAAATTATTCATATAGATGAAAACAATTGTGTTTTATCTAAAGAACTGAACAATTTAATAAAACACTGAATTGCTGGACCCTTCATCTAACAGAGCAGCCACAATAACACACCTAAAAAAGGTGTAAAAAGAAACGAGGCCTTTTCACATTATACGTCAGTTAACTACTTTTTGTCTATTCACAAACTCAAAGTGTAGGTTATTCCTAAAAAGGTACAGCAGTAGGTACAGCACCACAAGTCCCATAGGAAATTGTGTTGAATTCAAATATTTAAAAGTTAAAGAAATATATTATAATGTTAAAAAATAACTATAATACATATTTACAATTAACTAATGTAATACCTTATTTTGAATTAAAAAATTAATATACAAGAACTGTTATTAAAATATAACTAAATGAATTGTAAAGAATTCTATACATCACTTTTTTGTAATCCTTAATGCATAATGATGATTATTTATTTTTTATTATTCCTCATATCCCCAGAGAGTGTCTGCAAAACTCAATACACCGCACCGTCAAGCTGTCCGCCCTGCGGTAACTGCATTCGCCCATGTCCTATTACTATCCCGGGCCATCACCTTTATCACGCCTTGGTGTAATCATTGGAACAAATAATTAATTCTCCGAGAGCTGCACCAGATTGAGAAATCAGTAAATATATCAGGGGTAAGGCTCTTCTCTATGCCCTGATTGAGCTTCCCAACCTTGATGGCCGCCTTAACCCAGTCTTCCACTTTCGGAGGCATAGGGTCCCTCCATTTCATGCATATTTCTCTATTAGCGATTAGAAGCAAATAAAAGAGTAACCCCCTGTGTGACCCCCCTCAACAGCTTGCTGGTTTTCTTATCTCCTCCAAGAAGGACCAGCTTTGCATTCAAATCAGTCCCCAGACCAAAAATACATTTTACGGCAAGCTCTATTCCTCCCCAGTAATCACTCAACTTAGGGCACTCAAAGAAGATATGGACATCCTTAGCTCCTAGACAACTTACACACTTGGGGGGAGGCTGTAGAGCGAACTTGGTGATTTTTAATGGGGTCCAGTACAGACGATTAATGGTGAAAAAATGGTTCCTCTTCAAGTTAGCTGGTTTGACAACTGAATACAGGAGCCTCACAGAATTGTCCCAGATTGTGTTGATGTCTCCCTCATGAGAGGTTCCACGCCAGACTGAATAAGGTGGTGCTAGCTTTTTTCCACAGCTACCAAAAACCTCTCATACCACCTTACAACATCCTTACTCTTGAGTCTTGTCTTGGAGAGAAAGCTCCAGCTCCCAGTCACCCCCAATTTCTTTTTTTGAGACCGCAAACAAAGTGGACAATTGGATAAACTTAAATCTAGACAGGTAATTTCCCGTCTTGGCTTTTAATACTTCCCACGGAAAAACTCCCTCCGTGTCATCAGGTCTATCCATGTTGTAATACCCGCCATCCTTAATGGTACACTTAATCCGTCTTTTAAGCTTACCAGGTTATCGGGGGAATGCCAAACTGGAGCCAAGTCTGAGTAGTATCCAACGCCCCACCTCCTCCTAACCTTATACCATAAATTCAAAGCAGATCTTAATACTTTTAGTCGAAACAGATCAAAAGTATAGAGCGCAGTGGAATGTCTGATATACGCAGAATTTCGGAAATGGGGAAAAGGCTGGTGTATTGTTGGACTGGCAAGCCAGGGCAGATAGATCTATGGGGAGCCTCGAATTGTGTCACAATCCGTTACTAGGAAGGCCCTCGTTGAGGCTTACAGGGAACATCGGCTGTCCAATCTGATGAGTAACGGTTCAACTGGTCGGCTGACTAATGCTTTTCTTACAGTTAAAAGTACTTATTGGGCCGAGACCATTTTGGATAGTATTCAACCATCGTTGGCCAAAAAATAGTTTTTACAATTTAGATATGGGTGCCTCCCGGTTTGTTCGTTTGTTAAAAACTGGGGGGACCATGATGCGATTGAATGCCCTGCCTGTGGTGAAGTAGAGGAAACGGAGGTGCACGTTTTCTTCTGCTGCCACTCTTACAGGACACCTAGGCGACGCTGGTTAGTACAAGTATGTAAGAATATGGGCACAAGACACTCAAATGAAGCTTTTAGAATACTCAAAACTGAGTTGCACCCCCCAATTGTCTATTCAATCTCCCATTATTTATTTTCCATGTGGTGCATAAGAAGGAAGTTTTTGGAGCCCGATTCCTAACGGTTGAACCCAGTATATGGTCCTTCCCCTTTTTTAGAAACAAAATAAGATTTATTAATTATGTCCCATGATTGAACAAATTTAATTGTAATTTTATTAACAATGAAGCCTTAGCTTCTGTTTTAATAAGTTATTTTATTATATGTGTGTGGGTCTCTAGTATGGGTTTGTTCTAACAATTGCACAAATTATTTGCACTAGCACTTTATGCCCATTGCTTATGTGTACGGTAATTGAATGGAAAAACTGTATTAATGTTTTACCAAGTTTTTATCCAAGTTTTTATGTACTGTGGACATTTATATGCTTTTATGGTCAATGTACCGAAATAAAGCTTTTCAAATGAAATGAATGATAGATCTAGGAACTTTATTAACCAATTAATTATAAATGAAAGCGGAAATGTCTCCGGCAAAATTGAGGAAATGCAGGCCTGCCTAGTGTCTTTATTTTCCACACTATATAAGGAACAAATCTCTCCCAACTCAAGGCCTGGTTGGGTAAATTGCAAGTGCCCAGTTTAACATCGATGAGCTGTGAGATACTTGATGCTCCTATAACTAAAGAGGAGATTTGTTTGAGTATTGCTAAAAGTAGGAAAGGATGCCCTACCTAACGAAGTGTATAACCTTTCTAACAGAAGAATTGGTGCCAATTTTAGAATCCATGTTTAATTTAATTTTTAGACAAGGTGGGCACATCCCTAAAACCTGGAAAGAAGCTACAATTGTCCTCATTTTGAAACCCTCTAAGGACCCTTCTAGGGCTGACTCCTATTGGCCGATCTCCCTGCTGAATGCAGACTATAAGATGGCTAAATTTGCCCCTCAGTTAATCCACTCAGATTAGAAGGGTTTCATCCCAATGAGACACGTACAGGAGCAGATTCAACAGCTAATCGGCACAATAGACCTTGTTATTGAACGCTCAGCCCCCTTGGCAGTAGTTGCTTTGGTTGCTGCTAAGACATTTGATCGAGTTTGTTGGGTGTTTCTTTGGGAGGTTATGAGAGTTAGGGGATTCAGCCCTAATTTTTTTAATACATTTAAGGCAATTTAGAAAGTGTCGTCGGATAGGATTCTGTTTCTCCCTTATTATTTAACATATCTATAGAGCCTTTGGCTCAACAGTTAAGGTTGGACACTTCCATAGTCCCTTTTAGTTCCCTGCCTTATTGTTATAACGCTGCGCTCTATGTAGACGATATTTTAATCTACATGGCTCATCCTCTTTCATCCATTCCGAGGATGGAACATCTATAAGCGGAATTTGGCTCCCTCTCTGGTTACTTAGTAAATGCCTCTAAAGCTGAGGTTATGTGCTGGAACATTTGGGACTGGGATGGGAAAGTAAGCCCCAATTTGAGATAATTGGGAATCATAATAGTGAACTAGATAGATAAAATCCCACAGCTCAATCTGCAAAGGGTAGCTAGAGAAATTGACCGCCTATTAACTAAATGGAAAAACCTGCCATTGACTATTTTTGGACGAGTTAATCTAATAAAAATGGTTACTCTCCCTAAATTGATTTACATTTTTAATGCTATTCCCCTTGGGTTTTATAAACTAGGTATTGACAGAATTCAGGGGAAGGTCGTGAGCTTTATATGGGCCCATTAATGGGTCTAGGTTGTCCTGGAAAAAACCTCGATGTAGGTCAATAAAGGTGGATTGGCCCTGCCCGATTTTAACTGGCACTGTGCAGCATTCCAATATAAAAACATTCAGATGTTGCTGGTAAAGGAGGATGACTCTACATGGGGAAATCTTTTGGGGAGATGGTGAAATCGTGGAGCAAGGAGGGATTTCTTTATAAGTTTGAGGACCCCAGGTTGTTCAAAAAAGTTTGACTAAAGTATTAATGCATACAAAAAATATGTTTTAATAATTATTAAGGCATATTAAAAAAAATCTTTAATGTAATCTTCATGAAAATAATTGCAATATAATATATTCAGATTAATTAAAAATGTATTTATACAATTAGTTAATAATGCTATTGTCATTTTTTTATTTTTTCTACATTTAACATGAATATATGAAGTTAATTCCCATTAATATTCAACATAAATATATGTTTAATATTTATATTAAGTGAAGTAAACTTTATTTTCCTTTTTCCATTGTACTTTACCAGGTGGAGACCTTTGCCTCAACTATTGGAGTCTCCCTATAGTAAAGTATTGAAATGTTGTATTTTTTTTATTCGAATATAAATATTAAACTCAATTTTAAATACAATATATATTTTTATTTATTTTATTTATTTTCCTAATACAAAACAACTACAAGCCACAGCAATGCATCCTGTCAATTCGCTCAGTTCCCAAAATGACCATGTGTCACATTAACATCAATGTACTTCTAGATGAACATCATGATACACAGGTAACATGCCTATATAATCCAGAAGCTCCCAGGTAATGGTAATGTCAGCAGGCATACAAGTACCCTGAGGTGGAAGCCACCAAAATGTATGTTAAACACAATTTAAACAGTCGTAATGACATGCACTAAACTGTTGGTGGGCCCAATGCCACCCCGTAGTAAGGCTCGTCATCAGCAGTAGTAGCAGTTAGCAGGTAAGTAGTGTATAACTCCCAAAAGTTCTTTGGTCTGTTACGTGGAGGAATTAGCTCACTATAAAGTTCAGTCTGCATGCTACAGTATTTCATATCCTCTTTCCACCTCAAGATTGTCGGTAAAGGTCCCCTAAACCAATTAATCACAACCCTGAGTTTAGCCATCAGCAGCCTCATGTCTATCAAACACCTCCCCCCTTTGGTAGGGGTTTGGAGTATCCTAGCAATGCTAGCGCTGGGTCTGGCTCAAGAATTAGCTTTGTGATATGACTCAATTCCTTAAACACCGCCGCCCAGAATGTCGAAATACCTGGGCATCCCCGAGCCAAATGTAGAAAGTCAGCTACCTGCGTCCTACAGCGGGTACATGCACCACTATCCCGTAACCCATATCTGTGCAGCCTCCCTGGGGTGTAGTTCAGGTATTTAAAATGCACCAGCCGGTGTCGGCCGTTGAGATAAATGCGTTTTGTGCTCGTGCAGCAATAGGTCCACACGTCATCATCTACAGCAATCTCTAAATCACGCTGCCACGCCAAACGAGCCTTCGTATACTGGTGTGCTCTGTGTGTCATAGATATGCTATATAGTCTGGCAACCACACGTTTCGGGGATGCAGCACCTATAATGTACCTAAAAGCTGACACCTCAGGTGGCTCAAGATATTCATCCCCTAGCAATTCTCTAAGCGCCAGCCTGGTTCTGTGAAATTGGAATCTGGTCAAGACGGTGGAATGGTGATCAACATTACTAAAGTCCTCCCATACCTTGCAAACCCCTCCTGTAAACAAATCCCCAACGGTGTGGACTCCCAACATGCCCAGTGCGTTTGTGACTCCCTTTTCTTTACAAGGGGCTATCCAGGTGCAACAGTCCAGAGGAGCTTTCAGTGAATATAATATAGCTCCTGCCTGCAACTGTAGAAGCTGATGCCAGGCATTTGCGGTGGAGTTAATTGAGTCCAGCATACAAGCTCTAAGGACAACATTCTGAAACAGTATTGCAGACAGTGGCAATGGTGCAGCCACCTCTGTCTCTATCCTTAGATGCGGAATATCAGGTAAGCCATGTATCCAGTGGGCATGTGCACAATGTGCAGTTCCATAACACAGTTCAAAATCCAGGGCTCCCACCCCACCCATAGAGTAAGGCAAAACTAGGATTTGCCTACTAACTCGTGGCTGCTTGCCTGCCCACGCCAACCGGACCATCAACGTCGTAAGGCGGCGAAAAAAGGCCTTCGGGAGTACCCTGGGGTTATTCGTAAATAAAAATAGTAATCTCGGTAACACCACCATTTTCATGATAGATATTCTACCCAACACTGACAGGGGTAGCTTAATCCATCTCTCCATGTCATTCTCTAACTTACTAAAGGTTGTCCCATCATTTTCCAGGAAAACTGTTTCGGAGTCCGTGTGAATCCGAATGCCTAAATATCTCATTGCGTCCGTGGTCCATATGAGGGGGTAATCGAGGACAAACTGAGAAGTATTCGGCGAAAGAGAAAAGATAATTGACTTGGGCCAGTTAACTTGGAGTCCCGACAGTCCTTCAAAGTGCACCACCTCCCGAAGTACGGACGAAAGGTTAGTTTCGGGGTGCCTAACGTATAACAGCGTGTCGTCAGCATAAGTGAAGACTATAATTTTATAGCGTGCAATACATAGCCAACGGTTCTGGTGATATTCCGGTAATGCACGCGCAAGAGGTTCTGCCATCAAGGTGTACAGTAACGGCGACAGGGGGCAACCCTGTTGCTTGCCCCTGGTAATGTGTATTGGGTCTGTGAATATGTTGCCAATTTTTATGCGGGCCGTAGGTTTACTGTACAAGGCGGCCAACAACTGGAGCAAGACAGGGCCCACTCACATCCTGGATAAGATATGTGTCATGAATGGCCATTCAACTGAGTCAAATTACTATTCTATATCTAAAAAGACCGCCACTGCTGGTGTGTCAGGTTTAATATGTTGTAGTGCACCAAACACAGTGCGTAGGTTATATGTGAGGTTACTACAAGGGAAAAAACCCGCCTGCTCCGGAGCACTAAAAGTGGGACCAGCAGAACTAACCTATTAGCAAGGATTTTTGCAAACAATTTTGTGTCCACATTGAGCAAGGACAGTGGACGGTATGAGGCACAGTCTACCGGGTCCTTGCCAGGTTTGAGAAGCGTGATTATCACTGCCTCCGACATGATAGGCGGCATTGTCCCCGCGATGCAAATATCGTCGAATAGCGTAGCAAGCTGCGGAAGCAGCAGATTAATAAAAGTTCTATAAAACGTGACTTTGAGGCCATCAGAGCCAGGAGCGCTACCTGCACCCATAGAAGATAAAGCCAGCAGAATTTCGTCCCACTCAATATGGCCGCATAAGAAATTCCCTGGGCATGTCTGACAGCCAGGGAAGTTTGATATGTGCTAAATAATAAATTATATCCTCATCCGCAGCGTTAGCCCGGGGGGCGTATAACGATGTGTAATATTGGTGAAATCTGTCCGCTACTTCCTTGGCATCCAACAGCACCGAGCCCTCCACTGACTTAATCTCTACAGCCTGCCTCGCTTCCCACCGATTCTTAAGTAGCCGAGCCAAAACCCTGCCTGGCCTGTCCCTCTCTCCATACGACCGGGCCACGGCATATTTGCCAAGATGTTTAATCTCATCATCCGCCAACTGATTATATTCACTTAGTACGTCTGCTAGCACACCTTCCGGTTCCGCGTCAGAACCCTGAGGGCGCCCGCCCTCTAGGTCTCTGATCTTCCCCTCTAGGTCTTGCTGCCGGTTGCGTATGGACCGGAAAACCCCCGAGTGCTTTGCTATAGTAACTACCCAACTATAGTATATAGTAATTCCCAACTACCTAGCTAAGCGACTCCAGATGGTACAGAACTATGCCGCAAGGCTGATTCTGAACCAACCTAGGCGCCAGGCAGCCACCCCTCTCCTTAGGAAACTACACTGGCTCCCTGTAGTCCAGCGCTGTGCCTTCAAGACGGGCTGCATAATCTTCAAATCCCTATACTGTAAAAGCCCATCATTCATCAACAACTTGATTTCCAAATATACCCCGTCCCGCAACCTACGCTCACTCCATCAGAACCTCCTGCAGTCGCCCTCTTTCAATCTAAAGCGTGCAGGAGGTCGTAGGTTTGCCACCCTCGCTTCCTGCTTGTGGAACTCTCTCCCGGTGGAGACCCGGAATTGTCAAGACCTCTTCTCTTTCCGGAAAGCCTTGAAGACCTGGCTATTCAGACAAGCATTTTTATAATTCTCTCCCTCTATGTTCATGTTACTGCTGATCACAGCGCCAAGCAACCAATCGGTGATAGTGCGCTCTAGAAATATTTTAATAACATAATAACATAACAGTAACCCCCCGAATGTAAACTTTAAAGGCCTCCCCGACGATTTGATAGTTGTCAACAGATTCCACATTCTTTTTTTAAGAAAAGCACAATAGCTTCAGAAAGCTCGTCTTTAAACACCGCATCTAGCAAAGAGTAGGGAGGTAATCGCCAAGTGAATGAGAGTATGTGCCGGCCGGGTGTCTCTAACACTAGAAGAACCGGAGAGTGGTCAGAAAGTGTGCGTGGTAGTACTTGACAAGTGCAATTTTTTTTGCATAGCGAGCTAGCGGCAAGCCAATAATCAATACGAGTGTGGATGTTATGATATGCGGAATAGTGTGTGTAACACCCTGTGTGTGGATGCTTCCAACGCCAAACATAGATTAGATCAGACGCAATCAGAATACTATTCAACTCCCTGGCCGCCGCCGTCATGCGCAGTGTGGGACCCCCCTTCATATCTAAGCAGGGGTCACGAATCAGGCTGAGATCTCCACCCCACAGCTGGTGTAACCCGCTATGGCAGCCTACCACCCGTGCCAGTTCTGAGAAAAATTCAGGATTGTCAGGAATTAGGACTTGTCAGGAATTGTCAAGAATTAGGATCATATATGTTGACTAGCAGCAGATCCATATTCTTCCCTCTACATCTATTGAGTGCATATCTCCCAACAGTGTCAGTGGCTAGTGGTATGAGGGTCAGAGCGGACCTAAGATTGACCCATGTGAGGACCCCTCGCACATGTGTGGTAAAAACCTCAGCATGTATGGTTCCCAATAGGCCCCTACAAAGCAACATGGAGGTAGTAAGCGGGAGATGTGTGTCTTGCAAAATCGCTACATCAATGAGGTGTCTCTTCAAGTAGGCTAGAACCTTACGAACCTTCCTATGATCGTTCAGTCCCCGGACATTCCAGGTTAGTATTTTAAGTGTGCCCACCTCCGGGACCTGCCCTTCTTCAGTCACCTGTGTCACAAAACCACAATCGCTGAATATTATGCAACTGAATGGAACTGTGCTACAGGCAAAATCAATTAAGCCAATATATAAAATTGTGTGTGACACAAACCCCAACCTCCCACCACCCACATCAAGGCTCCCCCCACCAGGACCTGAAGAAACAAAAACCCGAAGTGCGCCAAAATCATAACATATATTTTGCAAATTGAAACAAAATGATCCCCCCCCCCACAACCCTCTACTTCCCTCCCTAAAATACAGCAACAACAAGAGTCCCTGTGTGTGAATCACTCGGGCAGAGGTTACAACCTATGCTCTAGTTAACCAACCTTTGGCAAAGTATATGCTAGACCGCACATCAACTTGATAGTATTAACCATTGGCGCACAAAATAGCTAACTTACATTTCGTAACTTGAAGAGCTAGCAACCAATACTAGAAAATCTGTACCCCATCGTAGACAACACAATACCATGAAATCACGCCACACCCACCCTGCCCTAGAAGACACATAAACACATTATAGGGATACCCAGAGTCATTAGAACAAGTTCCTTATCTGAGAGGTTTGCAATCTCGTGGTCAGTCCTGCTCATCAAAAAATCCTCCTACAGCCTCAGCTCCTGTGGACTTTTCCGGGCTGCCACGTTGCTCCCTGGACCAGTCTTTGATCGCTTTCTGCAATGCCTTTGGGTCAGTGAAGAAGAGTGATTGGCCCTGTCGATTTATCCGGAGTCGGGCAGGGTACAGCATCGCATAGTCGATGTTCTTTTCTCTCAGCTCCTTTTCGAGTGGAACGAACAGGCGTCGCGCCTCCTGTACCCTGTACCCTTGCTGTGTAGTCAGGAAACAAGGCAAGCACTGAACCCTCATAGTGAGGTGATTGCTTCTCCCTGGCAACTCTCAGCGCCGCATCCCGATCACGGTAATTAAGTAATTTAGCGATGATGGGTTGTGGTGGTGCTCACGGGGGCAGCCGCAGACTCTAAGGATAGGTGTGGCCGCTCGGCCACGAACATTGTCCCATGTTCCCGGTGGGTGTTGATTCCTGCAGGCCCGTAATGCGTAAGTTGCTCCTCCGCGACCTCGCTTCCAAATCTTCAGCCTTGTCCTGTAGGGACTGTACCACCTTTTCCATGTGTTTGCAACTTGACTCAACGTCCGTCTGAGTTTCCTCCACCTCAGTTAGTCGTCGTTCAGCCATATTGAGATGTTCCACGTGTTTGCCCACTCTTTCGGACATCCTGTCCATGCGGTAGGAGAGGGAGTCAATCTTCGTGCCAAGCACCATTAGCGAGTTATGAAGACCCTTTTCCATCGATGTCAGCATGGCCTTGATATCACTGTTCGGTAGTTCCAAGGGCCCCTCCCCACTTGCATCTCTATCGCCTGCCGATAGCGCACTGTCCCTGGGCCGGCGCTGTTCAAAGGATAGTTTCTGCTGGGTTTTGTCTGTCCGGCCCATTGTAGCTGACAGTTGTCGCAGTCCTTCAGCCTGAGATGACCCTCAGTCAACCAGACAGTATTGCCACCAAGGACCGCAGGACCAGCAGTGCACATGGGGAATCGTCAGGCATACAAACGCTCCATAGGGCTACAGATTACTGTAGAGCAGCGCTGGGCACCACAACACGCAGCCCCTATTCCGCCAGGCAACTCCCTGCGATGGAGCTCACCACTCAGCACTCCCCAATCTCCATCGCTGATGTAGAACCAAGGCAGAGCTAGGCTCCACGCAACGCTTAAGGGTCTTGGGAGGCAGGCAGTCCAAGTGAGCGTAAGCAATGGGCCTCGCATAGAAATAGAAGGGGCTTGTAGAAGCTGGATCACTGCCCAGGACCGTCACGCACAGTCAGGCCTCCCCAATCAACCAGAGTTGTAATATAGCCGAGGAGCGTTGAATGTCCCAGAGACATCAGGTGTGCCCAGTGCACACGTACTGTGTTAAGATCCACTACACGTGGCAAGGATCACGGCACACGTAGTGTCAGTCTCTGGCCTCAGTAGCATGTCACCTTAGGCGGGGAGGCCGACTGGGGGGGTCCACACGCGTGTGATAATGAGCGCTAGACCCAAACGCACCGCCGGATCTTGCCCCCAAGCAGATTTCACCTCCTCAGTAGTGTTGTAGTGGAGAGCGTTGCGGAGCAGCTGTGTCCGCGTATCGCACGATGCCCTGCTTGTCCCGTAATCCGGCAGGGTACACCTCACACCAAGGCTGGGGGGACGCAGGGTCTCGCAGCTCCGTATCTTTGGCACCTTATGCTCGTCCCATTGCTCTGGCCGAGTTCACCAGGCACGCTCACCCGGCCAGCATCAACTTCCGGTCGGCCAGAGGAGTGCGAGAGGCCAGAGACGCACGGCCCAGTGTAAACGCTGCAGCAGCAACCCTGCTCGTCACTCACGCACCGCCAAATCAGGAGCTGGAGGGCTTCGCAGGTTCCGGGTGACCCTTACTTTACAGGCCTGCTCATTTTAAAGTCGATAGTACGCGCCAATGCAGGATATATTTCTGGATCGATGAAGTTAGCTCAGAGCTCCTCTGTTAGGTGGCCATTTTCGCCGCCAGCAAGCTATGCCTCAATTTTAAATACAATATTAATGTAAATTAATTTAATATATTTATTTTACATGTAAAAAAATAAGAAAAATGATGGCTTTGAGAAAAAATAAAATGTGAGTAACAATGTTTGTGGAGGTCATATCAGTATAGAACCAACACCAAGCTACGGCTTTACCATAGCTGCGTACCATCCACACTCTTATATGGATCAGAATGCTGGCAGACGACAAAAAGCAACACCACCAAATTGTCAGCTTTCCACACCAGTTACCTGAGCAAAACTTTGTTCATTTTCTGGCTGCAAACCACCTCCACCCAGGTTCTGCTCACCAGATGCAAGCAAAGAGCATGGACACCATCATTACGAGAAAAAAAGAAGATAGATAGGACACACCATTGGAAAAGAACAAGACTCCAACACAAGAACAGCTCTGCACTGGACCCCAGAAGGCATACGGAAGACAAGAAGGCCAAAGTACACCTGAAGGTGAACTATGGAAACAAAAATGAAGATTCTGAACTGGGGCACCATACAGAAACTTGCCCACGACAGAAAAATGTGAAGGTCCATTGTTGCGGCCCTGCATGCAAGTCGAAATAATGGACAGTAAGTTTTCTTGGGAAGTAAACCCCTGAAAATACCCAGAGGAGAGCTGGACTTATTTGACACACAATTAAAGTACTGGAATCATTATAGAGTGCCACTTCAGAATTAACTCTGCAACCTTGTTTTTTTTGGCCAATCTAACTGTAAAATGCATTGGTTGACCCCATTAAAAAAAATAGCCACTTGCTTATTATGTTAGGTTCTGCACAATTATTCAGAAGTGAATCCCAGTGCTTTTGAAATGCTGGACTACTCAAAGGAAAAAAGTGTGAACCCTCAGTTATGCAATAAGAGCAATGTGAGTCGACTTGCAACTTTAAAAGTTGGGCAAATGACAGTGCAACAGAAAGCATGGTTTGCTTTAGATTTAGAATATCTTATCGGGCTCGACATTGAGGCATTATACAAAAACATTCCGCAGAGGGAAACCCTGCGGGTGTTGGAAGACATTCTTGTTCTGGAAGACTGGCCTTACCAAACTCATAGGGCATTCATCATACATCTGACAGAGATAGCATTAACTCGAAATGTTTTCGAATTCGAAAACAACTTATACTTACAGACCCATGGGTAGCGTTTTCGCACCATGCCTGGCAGGTCTCTATGTTGGTGCTTTTGAACACTCTGTTATCTACCATGAAGATTGCCCATGGAGGTCCAACATGAGGTTGTGGCGTCGATATATCGACGACGTCTTAGTCATTTGGAGGGGTGATGAAACATCTGTTGGCCTCTTTCTCGAGTGGCTGAACCAGAGAAATCCCCTGTTACATTTTACTTCCACTGTCACCAAAACCAGCTTGCCCTTTTGGGATTTAGTTATCGAACCAGGAAAGGGTGTCCTACAAACCAGAGTGCATCATAAGGCGACAGACAAAATGCATTACTAGCTTTCAGTAGCTTCCACCCCCGATCGTTACGTGAAAATTTACCAGTGGGACAGTTTTTTCGGATCCGTCAAAACTGCTCTGAACGAAGTGACTTCACTGTGGAAGCCAGCCTCTTGTCTGCTAAATTACTGAAGAGGGGTTACCCCAGAAAAATAATCAAACGAGCTAACAAGAGAGCATGGAATGTTGACCGTGAGGCGTTACTATCCAAGACTAACAGACCAGCAAAAAACAAAACGGTCTTCGTATCAACACTTAAGAC
Source organism: Lissotriton helveticus (assembly GCF_964261635.1). Taxonomy (NCBI): domain Eukaryota; kingdom Metazoa; phylum Chordata; class Amphibia; order Caudata; family Salamandridae; genus Lissotriton; species Lissotriton helveticus. Next base: position 2,027,941,508 of record NC_136061.1, read on the forward strand.
CGCATCGCAACAAATCAGACGAACCATACTGAAAAACTGGAAAATTCTGAATTCTGGTAACCTAGAGATGGATAAACCACTCTTTTCCTTCAAACGCAGCCAGAACCTCAAAGACCTATTAGTCCATACGAGGCCAAGGACGCCTAACAGGCAGGGCATGGGTGGAACCATCTCGGGCCTGCCCCCTGTTATGGGACACTTTCGCTGTGGCTCCTGTAGTGTGTGTCACCTCACCACCAATACCAAACAGGTTGACCTGGGCTTACCAACTCCCTGGGAACAGAGGTCACACATGAATTGTAATTCACAAGGAGTGATATACTTGATCACTTGCCCATGTGGTAAACAATATGTGGGCATGACCAGTAGAAAGGTCCGGACCCATATTACTGAACACTGCAGCACTATTAGATGTGGCAGATATAATACGAGGCTGACAACACATTTCTTAGAGGCAGGACACACTGCCTAAGATGGACCATTATAGAAAAACCTGCAGTAGGGTCTCGTGGGTTGGACAACAACAGAGCCCTTTTTGTTAGAGAACAAAAATGGGTCTTTCGCCTCCACAGTGACCAGCTAGGTCTGAATGATGATATACCTTGGCAGGCCTTGAGCAGATAACTCCTTGGATTAAGAATATCACATAAATACAGTGGACATTTGTAAGGAGACCGATAACATAATAATGCATCCTAGTATCACACTATTGTGTCCCATGAATGCCATTGTCTGTCTACCAGAGCAGAATCAACATATGAATTATGGGGGGTGTTCTTTCTAAATCCTATTTAGGAACAGTATTCCAGGGCATGAACCTTTCCGTTTCAGGCTTGAGTATTTAGTTCCCTCATTCCATTCAGCTGATATACAGCCTGTGCCAGGACATTTTATTATTGTATTATTTTATTATTATTTTACCTTTATTCTTCTGGCCGAGAGAATTATTTTAAGAACAAACTTTAATCGCCTATGGGCCCTTGCACATGTATTGCCAGCCTCGCATGGTCCAGCGACTGCGTTACCAATGCGCCCTTGAATGAGGCTGGACTGCCTGAGTTTATGCACCAGGATTAACGTACAAGAAAATCCGGATGTCCTGTTTGTTCCGGAAGCTGTTTGACGCTCCCGTCTTAGCCACATTTGACTGAATATTGCTGGTAGTTTCTGTGCCTGTGATCAGGCATGGGACTTCCACATTGGACAAACTACATTTCCCGGCGGCCCTGCGTACTCATTGACGCCTCGACGTAGGCGCACACGTGACGCTCAGCCACCCGGGAATAACAACAAACGAGTGGCCTTAAATTGCGCGGACACGCTCTCGCCGGTATCTTCACGGCGGATCAGATAGCAGGCACCAGTGTTGCTGGAGTTACCATCAGAACAGTAAGAGGGTGTTTTAGGACCCCGTATGAATAGTTTACCTGGGCGGATCTGGGCTTTGGTTTTGCTACCTACGTGCATGGTTTCTAATGGATGGTAGTTAATGACTAGATGGCATTTACAAAGTCCGTATGTCTGCCAGTGTTTTCCTCACAATATAGGCGTTTTTATGAGATTTGGGGTGCCTTTATTGTGGAACAAGCAACCGCTGGTACATTGAGTATGTTTTTCTCTGAACACAGGTTGTGTTCTTCGGAACTCCTCCCGCCTGACGCCAGTATGAGCCTTATGAGATGATAGACTCGGTAAGCTACTCGTGCACTAAAAGCACCAGGTGGGGGTGGTATGCACTGCATACAGTGACGTGATATGCGCAATATGATTGTTTATTAAATATGGGGGATATGGCAGCGTATCTCCTTGCATTTTTGTACATATATTTCTTGTGATACGTGTCTTGTTTTTTAATACAAATAGTCAAATGCTGACTGGGGGGCATTTAGATACAAATCAACCATTTTCAGGTGATGCCTCTGCAATATGAAGTTTGTTTGTGGGTACCAATGGAAGCCTGGGGTTCTAGAACCATCGATATATACGAATACGTGTTGTGGGATACTCCTCCCAACATTCGGTATTATATTGTATTATATTATTGTAATGGCTTTTATTTGTATCTTCTCTTTCTTCTATAGTAATGATACTCCATGTTGGTGGAAGTTCCCTCCACGTGGGTTTCCTCTAATTTGCCAAACTGAGGTAAGAGGAAATCAATGACTGGGACAGCTAGGCTGTCCTGAAGAAGTCCGACGTGACCCATTATAAAGAGGGCACCTTAACACGGTTGAAACATGTTGACCACCGCAGTCTAAGGAGGAGTGTTTCAGGATCTTGATTTCCTGCCGAAACACTTTCCTTCCTTCACACATTTTAACCCTGACCGTGGAACCTATGAATAAAGGGCTAAAAAGTATCCACGAGCCAGTTTTAATGAGCACTACCTAACTGCACTTTTCGTCTATCACTTACCCAGTCTTAAAGGGTAACACACTTTATTGTGATCACTGTCAGTCACATTTGTGTTTGTCCTTGTTCTTTTTTGTGTTTTGTGTTTCCACCTCCCTATGCTCCGCCCCCTGCGTGGCTGGCTACGCAGGGGCGTTTTGTAAGCAGACCCGATGATGAAGCATGTCACACACATTTGTGTGTGAGTGAGGGCAGTTTTTCAAAACGTATAATGTTGTCATAGCCTTTTCTTTCGTCTTTATTGGGTTTAGTCCTCCCCACCCCTCTACATGTTCACATGTGATGATTAGGGGGTTCGGGGTGGTGGAGTTTGGTTGTTGACCCTTTCCCCTCCTATGTGAAAAATGTTGCTAATGCGTTACACAGTCCAAACAAAAGCACAAAGAAGCAAGAGAATGTAGCTTTAGGTCTCACTCCCAAGATTCCTGCACGCAGGAACACATTCCAAAAAGATGAATATATACCACAGACGAGGAAGAGGTTACAGAGTTTTTGTCTTGGATAAAGGGTTCGTGGATATGGACATGTCTTTAAGTAGCAAAATATTAGTTCACATAGAGATGACTTACACCATAAATAACTAATGTCACAGACTCAGGTCACTGATAAAGGCCTACGAAAGGTTCTCAACCTGAGTCACAGCAACCATGTGTTGGGTGCAAATGATCTCCTTATTATGGACAGTCTCGCAAAGATCAGGTGCTACGGGATCTGATCGAGAGCATAGCACCCATTTGGTGCACCTGATCTCCTTATAATGGTCAGCACAACAAAGATTTCATAGTGGTAGAGTATGTCATAAAGATTCTCTTTCTAACTAAGGACAAACAACAGCAAGAAATACAATGTCATTTCTCCACAAAGCAAGAGATGGAAAAGAGAAACCCTTTCCACAGAAAGAGAGAAATTGAAATTCTGTTTAGAGAAAAAGATTAAATAGAAACTATCTACAGCAGTAAAATTCCATTCCAACATGATTGGAAAAAGATTAGACTAAGTTATTCAACTGGATAAAAGTGTTTCTTTCCAGAATCTCAAAATCAAACCTCAATTACCTCTGACATGAGGAGTGGTCTCCGAAAGTTACTGGAAACGTACTGCTACCGGCATCAGTGTATAAAAGGGCACTGTTAAAGGTAAAGTACTTTGTGGCAAAAGAGGAAGTTTGAAGACTTCACTAGCTAACACAATTCAAAAGGATAACTTGCTACTATTAATACAATAGATTGGTAGAATGAGCTTTGTGTAGTGATTTTAAAGACCTATGGTCAAAAAGATCTAGCGTGTGGCCCACCAGTCAGCCAGGTCAATGAAAGCACTGTGGTAGGAGGTAGTTGGCCATATTTAAAATCCTCTGTCTAATGAAAGTGTATCAGTCAATGAGATAGTTTCACTTTCATTACTGATGAATGCTGAAAGAGTGGCCATGTTGAAGTAGCCCTTTGGGAATTCTACTTCACTAAGATGTAACAAGCCCAATAAGTGAGCATTTGCTGCTGCAAAGCAAAAGGCAAATGTCCCTAATGTGCCAGGAGATTACTTCATTTGTGTCAGAGAAGCTTAATAACTTTCCTTTCCAGGAAGAACTCACTCCACAGGATGGTCGAATGAACAAAGCAATAGTGGTTTTCTGTGCCTTAGAAAGAGTGGAGCCTTCATCACTGTGCAGGATAGAACCGTGGTTTAAGGATATGCGCAGGACGTGCTGGGTACCGACAGAATCCCAGTGGATCCCCCACCTCTAACTGTTGTGGGAAATACAAAGTTTGGTGAGAGCGACTGATCAGCAATAGCGATGCCCCTGCTCCTCAAAAACACTAAATAATTAATTAATTTGATTCTTGATTACAGCTGCTGGAAAGTGACTTCAAAAACACACATTTACTTATGACAAACCTAATTGTGTTGCTAAGTTTTGGAATGACAGTCTGATAAATATCATGCCATTTACTTGAGAGATAATTCAAAAAATCTATTTGTTAATCACTGAAAGACAGAAATCAGATAATTTAAAGGAATATGCTGTCAATTAACAAGGCATTGGCTACATTTAAGAGTACGGTCGAGGGGCTTGGCCAAGCCATCGACCGCAATGGCCGCACAGCAGTGAAGCTCTGGAATCAAAAGCACTTCTCTTGAGGGTTATGGTACCTCACCTCTGCCAACCACCAATAGGAGAAAACTGCATTACCTATCCCTCGTGAGGCAGTGCTTTGTCGGATTACACTTGGTGCCTCCTCCAGCTGCTGGATCACTGGGTGGTAGGACACGGCCTAGCCTGCATGGAGAGCACACGCTACCCATCTGCAGATCTCCTCCATGCTGCTACCAGGGGGATAACACTGGTTGCTTCATTGCCCACTCGGGACAGCACCATCATGCCAGTAAGTACTTTCCTACTGTGCTCCTGAGACTTGCACTTGATGCTGCTGTAGCCCCCCTCTCACTGTGAAGGGGGTGCTGGAGGACAGGAATAGTACTGGCATATTCCCCTGCATGGCCTTCGTTACTCATGACAGCTAGTGGAATTTCTCACCTTATGCTTCATCGTTGGTGCTGCCCATGGAAGATCCCTTAAGTGCCCTCTCCCTACACCAGTGGAGCCTGGGATAATATCTCCCCCATAGCACGTTAATATACCTTACCTTGGCAGAACCTCTAATCATGATTTGGCCCTGCTCACCCACAGTTTCCTACTCAACATCGGATCTTTCTCACCATGGGTCGGGAGGGACCCCAAACAATGCCGACCCACCTTTTATCATTCCAGACCGACTGGACAACCTGGCTCCCCCATCAGATGTTGAGGATGACCATGAGCCAGCTAGGTTCCGGGGCTGCCCCGAGAGCGCGGTGGTGATCATGCCAGAACTCCGAGCCGGCTTTCGCAGGATTGATGCGCGCTTTGATATCCTTGCATCCCGGCTTGACAGTATGGTAGAGTGCGTTGAACAACATGGCACCAGACTTGATGCTGATGAAGAACGTGTCTCAGGCCTAGAAGACAGTGCCATATCACTGACCCGTTGACTGGAGAAGATGGAACACCTCCTAAAGACAGTTGCCAATTAAAATGAGGACTTCGAAGCACGCTCATGTCGAAATAACTTATGCATAATTGGCCTTGCGGAATCTACCACTTTAAGGTGCCCAGAACACTTTGTAGAACCTCTACTTACTGAACTGTTTGGCATCCAGCATTTTACATCTACTTTTGTTGTAGAGCGAACCCTTAGATCTCTATGTCCTCGGCCACCTCCAGGTACTTCACCTCGCCCCTTGAGGCCTGCCTCTTGAATTACAGAGACCATGACAACGTGACAATGTAAACCACCTAGCTCATGCAAAGACCCCCTTGCAGTACCAAGGTTCCACAATTTTCATTCACCCTGATTTCAACATTGCCATTCAGGAGGCAAGGTGGAAATTCAGCAATGCCAAAGCACTGCTCCGAAAACATAGACTTAATTATGGCATGTTGTATCCTGCAAGGCTTTGGGTGGTAGTGGATGGTAAGCCACGCTTCTTCAACTCCCCAGCTGATGTCATCACCTTCTGTAAAAAGAGAGCACAAGCAGACCCTCTGCACTTCTATTTTCAGCTTCTTCCTACATGTAACCCTGATTTCCACTAATCTATCATTAGCTATCACTCTCTATATTGGACATCAATTTCCGATGCGTCGCTTGCCCCCCCCCCCCCCCCCACCCCCCGAGGATGATTGCACATTTCAAAATGTTTGGTTTCTGTTTGATCTTTGGGTTTTGCAGAGATTCACCAGGTAGGGGGTGGGTACTTTGGGTGTTTATTAGGATTGTAATTTCTTCAAGGTTTTTCTTCTTCTTTTTCTCTTTACAGCAAATTGGGCGAGGCCATATGTTAATTTTGACATGCTTGCAATTCCCTCTTCCTCTACTGATAGGAAGCACTAGACAATCCGTAGATCCCACACTTCTTACCTGGAACGTCTATGCCCTGAACAATCCCCGAAAGTGTAAACTGATGTTGTCATATCTCAATCGATGTGGCATTAAAGTTTCGTTTTTACAGTAAATGTATTTCCCTCTGCAATCAGCTCCCACTTTTGAGTCATCATGGGGACCCTATAGATTTCTTGCCCACTACAGCTCCTATTCGTGTGGAGTTTGCATACTCCCTACATGAAGGCAAACCTTTATTCACCATAATATCATTACAGATAACCCAGGGTGCTACCTTTTGGTGGCAGGAACAATGCTGGGGAGGAGAATCCTATTTTTGAACGTTTATGACACTAATGTCAATGACTCTTCTTTTTTCCAGGATCTATCCACCTTATTGGGTAAATTTGACACAGATGTTCCTAGGAGGCGATCTGAACCTAATTCTTGACCACACTTTAGACTCCACCAGTACTTGTTCCGGAGGTGCACCACGCTCATTACATTTCCTCCATGATATCATAAACACATACACCCTCAAGGATATCTGGTGCCTCGGAAATCTCAATATCCCAGGGCACACTTTCTATTCTGCACTTCACTCAGTACGGACACGACTGGACTATGGGTTCCTCTCAGTGGACAAAAGCCCCTGGCTTTGGGACATACAAATATGCCCACACACACTTGCTGACAATGCTCCAAATAAATTGCTTCTTACCCTTCCATATGGTAGGGGCTAGGAACGTTGTTGTTCCTTCCCGGCTACTGCCTTGTTGGATCCGTTCCAAACTAAGTGATGCGATCCTTAAATATTTAGAGAAAAACACTGAGTCCATTAGCCAATATGCCACCTTATGGGATGCCTTTAAGGCATACATTCTTGGTATCTGCATCTCAAAACATACAGGAGTACTACGAGATCTCCGCAACAGTCTGGCATGGTGGAGCCTAAACTTATGGACAGCAACAGGGGGAATACCCCTCTCCCCTATTCACCGTCTTTACCAGTAGCGGTCGGCAGTAGGAGTTTCTGCAGGGCAGTGACGTGGGCAGAGGGAGGGGCAGGGTGGGGGGTAGTAATGTATGGATTACAGAGTTTTACAGGTAAGTGAACATTTAAATAAATAAAACGAATTCCGTTGCGCGCACTGCATCACCAAATGTGATGCAATGCACGCAACGAAATTCGTTTTATTTATTTAAATATTTACTTACCTGTAAAACTCCGTAATCCATACATTACTACCCCCCACCCTGCCCACGTCACCGCCCTGCAGAAACTCCTACTGCCGACCGCTACTGGTCTTTACATAGACGCTCGTCTCTTCTAGAGGAATTTCGTGATCTCGCCCAAAAGAGAATTTACATTTCTTGGCAAATACTCTGTGGCAAGCAGATACGGAGATGGGGGAGTGCCCTGGTTGAACTCTGTCACTCCTTATGCGTCCTCCATGCAGCTGAAATAGCTGAACACCACTTGGACTCGAGTTACTGTGAATGAAGACTTAATTTGTGAGCTACAATCATATTACAAATCTTTATATACTACGCAGTTGACCCCTGATGCTGCATCGTGCCAGGCTTATTCGGAAGAGATCACATTGGTCTGACTCACCACCAGACAATCCCAATTTTTAAGTGACCCCTTTACTGCTGAAGAAATTGCCCAGGCTCATTATATGGAACAAAGGTCCCCAGCCTCAACTGATTTACTTGTGCTTTTTATAAATTGTCTAATGCCATTCTGATTCCCCATCTATGGGAGGTTTATCCTGAGGCTCTGGACAGGGGGGTCCTTCCTCTACCATAGGAGAGGCAGCAATTTCCTTGCTACTTAAACCTGGCAAGAACCTACTCTCTGTGCATCTTACGGACCCCTCTCATAGCTCAACTTTGACAACAAAATTATTGCCAAAGATTGTCATTGATACTTAAATAAATCATCTCTCTCACACAAACTGGCTTCCTTCCGCATAGATCAACTTCATTTCACCAAAGCACAGTTTTCTTTTTCCTGAACAGGATTCCCCCATAAACACCAGCAGAGGTTGCGCTCCTTTTTGCGGGAAAAGCTTTTGATTCTCCGGAATAGCCCTATCTACCCACAACATTGCAAAAACGTGGTATTCCAGAAGGATTCACTGCCCTCATTTCCTTATTATACTCAGACCCCTCTAAGCCATCCGTATCAATGGCTTCCTCTCTCAGTCCTTTGCCACATTTCAAGGCATAAGACAGGTTTGCCTCCTTTTGCCCTTAATATTTATTATAGCCATGGATCCCCTGGTTCGCCATTTCCAGAAGTACCACGTGCATCGGGCCTCCTTTTTAAATCTGGACCACTTCTCATGTCTATATTTACCGATGACATATCCCTATTTGTCCGGCATCCATTGGACAATCTGGCCCCTCTTTTGAGGGAAATGATTCAATTTGTCGGTCTTTCTGGTTTATGTATCATCTGGGTGAAATCTGAACTGTTCACTCTTACCGCTGCTACCAGCCCTCCCTCCTGTGAATACACCCTCCAATGGCTCGTCAACACTACTAAGTATCTATGCAGCATTTTACATAGAGACAAATACCAAGTTATTTGCCTGAATTACGGTTTCACCATGGATTGACTTGCAGTCCAAGTTGAATGTTGGATACGACTCCCCCTCTCGATGGCGGCCTGTATAGCCATTATAAAAATGACTGTACGTCCTTGTTTTCTATGCCTAATTTTAAACATAGCCGTCCCTTTAACGAGCTCCTCTCATAATTAGACTGGGCTAGTCGCAGACCACAGATTGCCTGGGACACCCATACTCGTATGAACGCGGTGGCTTCGCTGTCCCTGATTTTTTTATCTATTTTCTGGTGGCCCAGGCTCAATTTGTATACCATTGGTTTCACCCAGGCACCCATCTGCCTTATACAAAACCGGATTGTGATCTGGGGGATCCCACACCTTTAAATGCCCCACAACTGCAGGACCTCCATCTGGACCCTGCGGATATACAAACTCTGTCTGCCACATACTGGGCCTGGCGGAAACTCAGCAGGCTATTGGGTTATGACTTTTTATACTCCCCTGTACATCCTCTCTCTCCGAACCCCTGGCTGCTTCTCACAATTGAAAAACTTGTACATCATACCTTGACTAGACATAACATTCACACACTTGGTGATTTGTTCCCAGACGAACATGCGATATCTTATACTATTGATACCAATCATGCGGACGCTATATATATGGACAGGCTTATTTTTGGTAGATTATTCAGGACATTACATTCCCGCATTCCCTTCAACCCCCTCACACCTGAGGACTTTCCTCCTTTCACACTCTTAATAACTGACCCTAATGGATCACATCTGATTACCAAGCTTTACAGTGGCTGTTTCGCTGTTAAACATGCATGCCACAGCAAGGTGCAACAGTATTGGGAGGAAGTTTTAGGTCACACCATCACTGACAAAGACTGGGCATATTGCTGCACACAAATTAAATTGGTATCCCCCAACCATTGTCACAAATGACTCAATTTTCCTTTTTTGCATAGATACCCATCCATGTCATCCCTCTGCCCTAAGTGCCATTTCCTGCTGGCAGACTTCCCACATATGAGTTGGACCTGTCCCGTCATTGCTACATTCTGGTCCACTGTGTTTGTGGCACTCTCTCTCTCTGATGACCTTGCTGGTCCTAGACCCCTCCCCATTCTTAGCTCTTCTGGGCAACTTCTCGTTCATTCCAAAGAACCTCCATAGATTCACTGCCACTGCTTTATTACTAGCGAAGAGAGAGATTGCACTTTGCTGGGTTAGTGCAATACGCCCAACTAATAAAGCTTGGCTCCAGAGTATGATATACTGCGACATAACAAGTGTAGTTTACTCCTCATTATAACTCACCTCTGTTTGACCTAAAGAAATTTGGCAGCCTCTCAGATCCTAGTTATAATCCCTGGATCCAGATTCCCTGGATTTACCCCCTCAATCACCTGCAGCTGTATCCTCATTGTTGGACCCGGCCCTTTTTGTCAGGTTCACCCCGAAACTTTTTTGCTTTTGCCTAGCCTGTTTCTGTGACCTGGTGGTAGTGATTTTAGGTCTCTGCACACTTTTTCACTGTGGTACAGTGTAAAGTGCGTGAGCTCTCTGTGTATGTGTGGTGAGTGACCTGCCCTCCCATAGGAATGCATGGGGAATCTGTGTGACCATGGTAGTTCCTGATGTGTGGGGAGTGCAGGGTCGGGTTTGGTATGTGTGAACTCGTGAGATTGAATGCTGCGTAATGATGTATGTGGCATGAATGTGTCTAGTGTGGAAGTGCCACTTCTAGACATGGGTGAGCGTGTGTAGTGAGTGTGCTGACACGTGATTGGCTGGAGCCTGGCTCCAGGAAGTCTGGATGGGTCTGCACAGTGGTGAGTGTTGAGATTAGCATGCTGATGTGAGGGGAGGGGTGCACCTGGGTCCTGAATAGGGCTGGGCTTTCTACACACAATGCTGGCTCCCACCCCTGTGGTGCGACTGATTACCCTAGCCTGACTAGTGAATGGGAGGGGTGGCTGAGCTCATCAAGGGGGCTCCCAAACCAGCTGCGCCTGGTTTTTCCCCCACCCTGCACCTTTAGACAAAGGGATTTGCTGTATAAAAAGGGGCTGTGTCGCCTTACAAAATGTTCTTGTTTCTTACTTGAACCCTGCCAGGGGCATGCTGCTACTTGGGCCCAGGGGAAGGCTTGCCTCCCTGGGCCCTGCCCAGCCCCTGGATACCTGATGGACTTTCCTTTTCTGGGAGCTGCTGTGCTCCACCTTATGTCCTGGACTGCTGAGGTCCTGGACTCCTGACGGACTTTGGCGCTTTATTTTGTATTCCTAGCGCCTGGGAGCGCTTATTTTGTATTCTAAACGCCTGGGAGCGCTTTATTTTCAGCTACTTAATTGCTGGCAGGTGCCCACCCTGCTTGCCCCGTTCTTTACGCTCCTTTAATTATTTGTATCTGGCGAGGGTGCCCACCCCTCGGGTTACACCTGTGTTTCACCGCCGCTTGCCCGGAGATCAATACGGAGGCGCTGCGCCCGCCTCCCTGCCAAGGGCCGCGCTGCCATTGGCGGCCCTCAGCACAGGAAGTCAGGCAGGCCGGGGGGCAGGACTGCAGGACAGCCGGAAGCATAATGTAGTTCCTGCCCGGGGCACCCGAGTGAAGGGAGAGCCCCGGACTTCTGCCAGCAGCCAGTTAGGAGGCCCATCCAAGAGAGCCCCGCAGCGAGAGTCCGCCCGGGAAGCAGAGAAACCGGTGAGTGGGGCCCTGATGTGCGTGTGAAGGGAGGTGGGCGTCGGGTCACATTGCGGGTGCCCGCCCCTCCTGCTTGGGCTATCTTCGTTCCGGGGGCCCTGGGGGCATGTTGTCTAATTCGAGTCCCCCTGAGAGGGACTCCAACGAAGCCTCATTGACGTTGGTTGAGCCCACGAGAGGCTCCGTGGGGGCTGCTGTTGGTCCTGTTGAGGGCACAAGTTGAGGCGGCCCCGTTTGGCAGTGGGCTGCTCCCCGTGTATGATCTAGTTGAGCCCCGTGTGGCTCCATGGGGGGCTACTGTTGGTGCCGGAGAAAGGCACGGTGACGGTGGTGTAGTTAGGGCGGCCCCAGATGGCAGTGGGCCGCCCCAACGGTTTTACCGAGTCTCGAATGACTCCAATGCTGGGGCACACTTTATTTAAAAGGCCCATGTCCCTCACAACGCTCCACAGTATTTAGGGGGCATTTCTTTTGATCACGAGTCCCCAGAGGGGGGACTCCAACGGTTGGGGGCATATGTTGTGTCAGAGCCTGTGTGGCTCCAACGTGCGCAGAATTTCAGAGCCCGTGGGGCTCCAACAGATGGAGCAGTTCTGTTCTAGGGGCTAGTGAGAGCCCCTGTCGCAGTTTTGTCTCCAGCTGCCCAGCAATTAGTGGGCAGCTGCACCGTTTAGGCGCCAAGGGAGAGAGAGTCCCTGTGTGGGACAGAGATGGCACAGAGGTGCCAGGCCTTCTACAGCTGCGCAGCACTTAGTGCCAGCTGCAACGTTTAGGCCCTGTTGTTGTTCCCAGCTGCCCAGCAATTAGTGGGCAGCTGCAACGTTTAGGTTTGCGCCGGTGGCGCACCCCTGACTGGCGCTGCGTGGCAGCGCGCCCTGACATTCTGGACACGGGGCTTCTTGAGTCCCCTTGTTGGATGGCCAGTTGGCCAGGGGGCTGGTATGTGGGTAGGGCGCAAGGCCCTAATGTGATTTTTGCGCAATGTGATTTTGCTATGTTTATGATAGTAATTGTCTAAGGTGATGTTTGCGCAATGTGATTAGGAGTTTATTTTACCTATGTAGGTTTATGCTTAGGCAGAGTCTAATGTGTTTAGACTAGTGAGGAGATTGCCTACTGTATTTTGACTGGTTAGGCCCAAATGTGAGTTATGCGTAATGTGCTATGCCATTATGCCTGTGACACCTCTGAATGTGTTGTATGCATTATGTGTCTTACCTACACCGCTGAATGTATGTTTATGCATCATGTGTTTTCCTTCCCTACACCTCTGAATGTTGTGATGCATCATGTGTAATGTGTTCTTACCTATAATTGTTCTTTTGTGCTACACTTATTCTAAGTTCTACAGAGTGCTATTTCTAACAGTAGTTCTGCTAAATGCTGATTCTGACAGTGGCCCATGTGACCCTGTCCTGTAAATAATCCCTTGTGAATATTGCCCGTGCCAGTTGGCACAATGTATATCGTGTGATTACTATCTTATGTGTTTTGACAATACAGAAGTTAACCTTATATAACCTTGTGTGGAGTTCCTTTAGTAGTGTGCCTAGGATGTTGTTGCTGTTGTGTGCGTGTGCAAATGCTTTACACATTGCCTCCGGGATAAGCCTGTCTGCTCGTGCCAAGCTACTAAGGGGGTGAGCAGGGGTTATCTTGGCGTGTGACCCCCTTGCCCTGACTAGAATGGTGGTTTCTGCCTGGCTTTGGCGTAAGCCTTAGCCAACCAGAAATCCCAGTTCTAACACTCATTATGTCACACTTCAAGACACCAATGCATAGGCCTAAGTCCACCTCCCCTTATGCTCTCCCTATTATTGTTTATCCTTTCGTTATTCAATATATTGTCAAGTGCTGTTCCTACATGCTTGTGGCATAATTCCACTGTATATCTGAGTCAAGTCAAGCTCATGTTTTGATAATACAATGCTGAATGTCTCATCTTACTTTGTTTATTTTAATTTTATTTTTTCTGTATTCTATTTGTGAAAGATCACTAAATAAAGATTAAGAAAAAAGGAGTATGGTCTATCAAAATCCTAAGACTAAATATGCAAGATGACAACCAAAGAAAGTGTCAACTATGGTATGATAGTCATACTGAGACTACTAGAGTGATATTTACTTATCTAAAACTTAGTTGATCTAATTATTTTATTATATGTTATAATTGCTGAACGCCTACATAATACATATTTGTTGTCATATAGCATACTGCCTGTCCATATGAAAAATTAGTCAAGTGTTAAAAATAAATCCATTCTAAATCTATAATAAACAAGCCCACCAATGCATATCTCCACTCAAATGAAGTTAATAGAGAACACATTTTAATGTCTTTCTCTTTGTGATTAATCACTTAATCCATCCACAAAGGGTAGTGAATGACAGGTTAGTCACAATATATAACAAAAAATTGTTCAATTTAAAAGGCAAATATCTGTTTTTACTTTTTTTACATAGTGTGTTACCATTTAAAGTGTATAATGTCTAAAAGCTATTATCACCATGGCTTCGATTTCTTTCTTGGTTACAGGTTGGCATTTACAATCCAAATGCATTATGGTACATTATTGTTAGGACCTTGCTGTTACTTCAAGAAAACAACACGCAGAGAAAAATAAAGTACCAATTCCTGGATTTTAAATGTACATACCAACACTGAACCTGCTCCACTTTTAACAATCTTGCTTTGCTATCTGACGATTCCTATCCAGGTCCACCAGAAAGCAGAGTCAAACTAAATCATAAACCCATCAACAAACATAAAGACACTTCAACCAAGAGATAGTGTTTTTGATTTAAGTTACTTTTTGTGTGAACCTATTGTTTGGTATGCATTTTAATGTAATCAATTTCAATGAATGTAGGCATGCAGCAGTACTTTAGGAATTAGTTTTAGCTAATTTTGATCCGGAGCACAACCTAGTTCAAAAACAAAAGGAGGTGGCATATTACTGGCACAGTTAGTTTAGCCCTGTGGAACACCCTACTGGTTGAAATTAAGTCACTTGCTCATTTTCAAGATATAAGGAAGAGCCTGAAATTGTCCTGTGCATGAGAAAATAGTAAGGCCTGACAAAAAAAAAGACTATCTTTGGGTCGTAAAATCTGCCTGTATAAATCTTCTATCATCTCATGCTCTATACTAAACTACCTTGAAGAAATGCAGGGTTAACACTACACGCTGAATCAATGTATATTACTTTGCTATTCTGTTTGTATCAAAATTTAAGCTAAAGATGCAAGATACACTGAAAGCATTCTAGATTAAACAATTGAATGCATTCCTTTCACTTGTCCACTTAATTAACCATTATTAATGGGGACAGAATACAACTTCAATTCTTGGTTAAATAAACCATGGAATGTCTGTGCAGGTTGAGTCAGTTAATGCACTGAGTGAGTAGGGCTACTGAGATTGATGCATTCATTTTAAGAACGGGAATGAAAATACCTACCTACTTCAGAAATGTCTACGGTGATGAATAAGGATTATTACTGCCATTGGTCCTATTCAGTCTGATGAACCTGGGGTGAAAAGGTACAATTACTCAATGAGACACACTTTTTTCTCTAGTAATGATTAGGCTCCATGTTGAATATTCGAACTTTTGCTACAGAATAACTATTTATATAGCTGTTTTTTTTGTTGTTCAGTCTCTAGTCGAAGCATTCAATTCCTTTTGGTAAAAGTGCAGGAAATGCAAAGTAAAACAAGTATTCAGAAATTGCATAATGCATCACCCAAAGACCAGGACATATTGTTTGGGATAAAGGACAACACAATTTTATGTTCAATTTGACCACTGGCCAAGTAGGACCAATGCCTTGCAATACAAATTCCTTGTCTGCCAATTACATATAAGAGGAATGCTGAACCAAAGGCAAGATGTATACCTATATGCAAAAGCTGTTAAAACAGGTACACGTGGTTCATTATTTCAAAGCTTTTACTATTAGGGTGAGTGCTCTAAGGAAAGGCTGGGAACTCAACTTGCATTACTGACAGTAGACCCAGTATAAAGAATGTACATGTTTGCAAAATTTAACAAATAGGGGGCCACTAATAATGCTCCCAGAAGGCACCTTGTTGGTACGCAACTATATTCAGAAGCCTGAGAGCAAGATTGGAAATTGCGTTCATAATAAAATGTACACAAAACAATAGCAATTTGAAAAAATATGTTTGCTAAACTATTGTACAACTTTAGATACTATGTACTAAGGAATCATTTAGTAAAATGTGTCTAAGGCATACCTATGTTTAAAAAAAAAGATTAAAAATGTAGAATATGTATGAGCCCATTATGGGCAACATTTTGGAAAAAAATGAAAATATATTTGGTTCCCAGTTCCTAAAGAAATACCCAAAAGTACATACTCTGATCTATGTCCTTGCCTTGATGCAAATTAGCGATTTTCTGAAAATGCACAAGTGTTTACAGAAGTAGGCCTGGAAACCACACTTCTGGGAAACTTTTGTGATATCCATTTTTGAATGAGCAGATATAATAGTTAATGCAACAATATGCTGTGCCATGGCAAAATTCTATCCCTACAGCCCCTATGTTCCCACCCTGTCAGAAGGAAATTTCCAACCTTTTCCAGTGTGGGAAGAAATTAGAGAAGAGGGGTTGGTAACTACCCTTAACCATGCACTTTTATGGGCATTCACAGACTTACAGTGCACTCCAATCCTAGAACTAATAATGTCTGCCTCTGCCAGACACTGTATTTAGATTTTCAGAAAGGTGACAAGCTCAGAGCATTTCAGAAATCTAAACACTGATAAAATATGAACTCTGGCGTTATCAGGGGATGTTATCATAACTCTATTATAATGGGAATAATGACACAAGGTGCTCCCTTACAGCATAGCACCAAAAGTGAAAAGAGTTTGTACAGGTTATGTAGATTTCTAAAGCATACCATCACTGGCGCAAGTACAAATGTCCTATCGCTGTGACCAGCACATCATGGAGAAATCACTTGTGTATAATTCCCAAGCAAATCTTCGAATAAAAGTAATCAGGTGAACGGAACAGTTATGCACAGATCAAGGACCAGATGTACTAACCAATTTTGTGATTGCAAACACTCCAAGTCACAAACATAGAGTGTTTGTGACTGAAGAATAGATACCACTTATGACTGAAGCCTATTTTAAGTATTGAGGAATGTTTATTGACTCCTAAAATGTTTTTTGATTGTTTACTGACTTGCAATTTGGAACTGGTGTGTTGGGGACATCCATTCCAAATTTTAAAATTTGTATCGTCTTTATCAGTGGTTTGCCACTAAATTCTCGTTTGAAACCACTGAAAAGTTACTAACTCCTACATTTGGCTTTTAACCTATTCAGAAAAGGCAAGGTGTCCAAAGTGTGAACTGTCGAAAACATTTTAGGGGAATAGACCAGCTCTCCCAGAAACTTAGTAAAAGCGATTTTTCACTTCCAAAAAAAAGTAGCTTTGTTTCTATTATGGAAAATAGGCTGCTTTAAAAAGAATAATTAAAAAGCTATTCATAGAAACAGTGGTCTGTGACCTTTGGAAGCCGCCATTGCCGTGAATGCCACCAATCAAAGTGTATCGCAATTTGTGGCCTACCTTATGAATATTAATGAGGGATATCAGATTGCAAAACACTCCAACTGAGAAATTACTAACCGCCCTATTACTAAATAGTTTGATTCGCAAAACTTGATATTGAACTCACAAACACTGGCTGCCAATAACTGCCACTGTTTGTGATAAGTATATTGATCCGCCTGGCCCGTGTTGCTTAAATAATTCAAATTAAGTTTTATGACAGACTGCCAAAACCCCAGTTTTTAAATTCAATGTTGTCATCTTTGTGGGCGCTATTGTCAACTTTGATGGCCTCAGGTTATGTATGATTCTAAGTTTACAGAAACTTAGGTTCACATGTCCTCGGTATTCAGTTATCTTTTCTAAAATAAAATCAGAAATATAAACTCCAACGAAAGACTGAAAAATGCACTCAGAGATAGAAAATTAACTTGAAGATTTGCAATAGGAAAGGTACTAATTTGAGTCAACTGGTTGGATAAGCAGAGGCTTGTGTTGTTAATCAACAGCCACGTCAACCAAGACACTATTCTCACCCAGAATGCTTTAAATGCGTGGGAAGAACTTAAGAGCAGTCTGATGAATCCACTAAGTATTCTTCAAACTGGAAACACAGACATACACTGTAATTATAAAAGAGCCACTAAAAGCAATCCATGAGGCTTAATTTTCTGTAGTACTCTTTATAATTCAGAATGTTTTGTAACATTAATGAATAGTCTTATCCAAAAGTGGCCTTTCTGTTAATGTTTTCACTATTCATCACAAAAGTATGCAGGACTGTTGTGGGCAATGCTATTTCTATCCCACAGCATTTGGCATGGGCATACACACCTTTCACAAAGTCGGAATAGCTCCCACAATCTCCTCATTTCAGAAAAATCTGAGCTTGAATGGACAGCTTTTAAACGTAATAAACTGACTGCCCAGTTTCCCTTGCAAAAGGCTTGGTAATATGTGTTAAGGGGACTTTGAAAAAAACAAAAAGAGAAAGAGAAAAAGAGAGACAAGGCAGGAGAGACACAAATGCTTACCACAAGGGTATAACAAAAATTGGGCTTATTTAGAGTGTGGGGGATGGTATACACTCCGTAAAGGCAATAGAGTAAAATACTCTATTGCCATGATGGAGTACACATCCTCTGAATCTAGAAATGTCTGTCGGCCCAGCAGACATTTCTTTACATTGGCAGGAGCAGCTGTCACCGTGGTTTCTGTCCATGTATTAAAAGTTTGACGGATGGCTCAGTCAACATAAATGTCACATTTGTCAAACTTTTAACCTATTTTTTTATTTTTAAAAACAAAATCCCAAATCACTCTTTGTTTTTGACAATGAAACAAACTAATAACCCCCAAACCATGGGAGCTGTCTCCAATGGTACACGGATCATTTTGCAATTTCCACTACCCATTAACGTTTCCTTTTGTCTGACAGTATCGAACAGTAAAAAATAGCCATGTGACAGCCGACTCTAAATCGGGTGGGTGATCAAATGGCCAAACCTCAAATGTCCCTTAGGCCATAAAGCAGTTGGCAGTGTATATCAGTGGTGGTGACAGAGAAGTCTCTGTCGGTGTAATATTTAACATCAGTCCAACTTTAGAAGAAGCGGGAGAACCTTCAGTTTGGTGGAGCGGATAGTCTGTTGCACTTGCGATGGAGTACCCTTTCCATCAAACTCCTAATCAGGTCAAATGTGTGGGGAATGGTAACATAATGTACACTGGATATTTTGGTAGACATGAGCAAATAGGCAGTTGGCAATTGCCCACCTCATTAAATATTCACAACTCTTTTTAGTTTAAACCCCGACAGTACTAAAGTAACCTGACCTCACCTCCCTAGTAGCTATGGCACAAAGCAGAGAGGCTTCACTTAGAGCAATATGGAACTGTAGAAATTACTTTTTAAATATTTAAATGAAAAGAGAGTCAAAAAAGCACAATGCACCAATGGTAGTCAATGGCTGTGGTAGATCAGGGCCTGGGAGACCTAGAAATTTGAGGCTGACCTCTCTAATCAGGTACGCCAAATGGATTTGTCCAAGTGAAAGTATGGAAGCCAAAACAATTGACAAAGTTTAAAAGTCCTAATACAACAATGGACTTTTCCATTTTTTGGAGAAAAAGCGGACTCCCTATGGGGTAAATCTGAAATTGCAGCTGGCGATCTGGAACTGCCGACCAAATACCTGCAGCATGCTGGCCCTGCTAAGACCCTGGAGCTTTTGAGGTTTTTGTTTGAAAATGATTCTAAGTCCTAAAACAGGAAGAGACTTTGTAAGTAATGTTTTAAGATATGCTGGAGCCCTTCAGGAGGATGAATCTGAAATACATTCCAATGCTGTGGAACTTCCAGTCTGGTACTCCTCACAGTAGCTAGGTTAGGCTCTTGAGAACATTTTTAAAAGATTTCAACCTTTTCCTGCTACTTAAGCAACCATAGGAGTACACTTCCAAGTCTCCCATGACCTTAGAGATGCGTACCCAGAGAGTCTCAGGGTGCATGGCACGGGTTACAAGAGGAGCAGAGACAGTCCTTTGGGGATCGTCCCAGACAGCAAGTCCAGTCCTCTTCTGTTCTTCTGTGGTGCAGAAAGTGTTCTGTCCTGGTGCTTTGGGGTGCGACATTTATGCCTGGCACCAGATAATGGGTGTGGGTGACTACATAATCAATGTAGATAAAGGTTCCCCAGGTCAATCATAACGTCATTTTCAGTAGCTCCTGTTTGCCTTACTGGAAACAGACCCAAAATGTCATGCATCATGGCATTTTCAAGATAGCAAAGCCTTTGGCCACACAAACCAATGGGCTCTGAGGTGTCTGGGTGTGTAAAGGAGCACACTAAGATCATCACTAGTATCCTCCCACATCAAACACTGAAATCCATTTTGAAGCTGGTACTGTACCCACAGCAAACCCAGAGATAGAAGCCTGGCAGGACAAAAGCAGTGAACTCAGCAAACAAAAGCAGATGCAAAAGAATTGATTTTCTTTTCTCCCTTTCAAGTGTGATGAAGTGTTACATGTGACTCAACAGACCTGTAAGGCAGGGTTTAATACTGTGATTTCATGCCCAAAGCCCCCATCCTGTATATTAATATTAATAATAATACTAGTAGAGCTTGTAAAGAGCATAGCTACTTCGGAACAAAGTGTCCCTGCGCTGAATGCCCAAATTCCTGTGTGCTACTCACTTGCAAAAGCTAAAGAATCAATTCAATCTGAACAACCAGGTTTTTATTTATTTTCCTAAAAATGAGTATATATTCTATTGAACACAGAGGAGTCATCTCTGCCCATACAGATCAGGCCTGGACTGGGAACCGAAACTGGCTCTGGCAAACTGCTTGGCCGGCCCCCCTGGGGAGAAGGTGGTGCGGCCGACCCTTTTGCTGAGGCTGGTTTCAACCGATTTTGTTACAGGGGGATGATATTGCTAGCCCCTGGTAACAAAACGGCCCCCGGGGGCCCAAAACCGACCCCACCCTAGTGGCCCACCAGGGAAATGTGAGATGCCTTCTACGACTAGTCCGGCCCTGATTCAGATCAGCCTATTTTGTGATCATAAGAGGAATTTCACACTTCTTGCTGGGCAAGCACATGCAGGGAGTTGCTAGAAGGTTAATGCAAATCAGCCTCCAGGAACTTCAGGAAGGGCAACGGTACTTTTTAAAAGTTACCTTTCCTTTGTATTCATTAAAAATATGACTCCGCCATTGAATTGAAATACTAATAGCTATTAAACATTGTTTCTAATTTGCACTATGAATTTTTACATAGTAAAGCCAGGCTTGCCACTGTTAAAATATCTTTTTGGGCGTTATCACTGTGTGGATTTGGTAATAATAAGTATCTATTTAATTATTTTTATAGCTGGTCCCATTGCTGAGATACAGTATTAGTATTTCAATTTGTATTCTTATTTTCTACATAGGACAATTAGGCCTGCCACAGTGAAAATAGCTTTTTATGTCTTATTACTGTAAGGATATAGTAATAATAATGTTCTGTATGTCACACTTTTAAATACTGCGCACTCTGCTTTATGGGCTAGAAGGCCTACTTAGAGGTGACTTACTAATATTTAAAAGAGAGGAATGTACCTGTCAAAAAGGGTTGTTTTGAAAGTTTGCACTGCAGGTTTTACATTGCTGCAGTAAGGCTACACAGGGTAGACCTCTAGTCATGTTTGTACTGTCACAGCAGTGAATGGAACAATAGGTGGTGCAGTCCATAAGCGATATTTAACTTCCATGCCTGAGTCCAATTTCTACAACATATACTAGGGACTTACAGCCAAGTTAAATGTACCAATCAGGAATAAGTCAATCTAGTCTTGTGTATAGGGGAGAGCAGGCACAGTACTCCTGGTTAGCAGGGGTAAAGTGAGCAGAATTCTAAATCTAGCATAAATACTGGGTGACTATGCAGAAATGGTGGATTTCCTACAGTACCAGATTTCCATTGTCAGAATGTCTAACATAAATATGTGGTTTAAAATATCAAAGACAAAAATATGATCCCATTAGAGTTATTAATAGAAAATCCACACCAAACTGAATATTTTTGGAAATATTTAGAACACAATATTTATGTCAAGCGATATTTCTGACAATCGTATTCTGACATACAATCAACTTTCCATGGTCTGTTTGGACTATGTGACAAGCCCACCAGATGCAGAACAGACCTCCAGTTGCTACAGTGTTTTATACTGAGAAGCAGACAGAGCTTACTAGGAACGACATAAGAACGTCAGTATGCTTTTTACTACAGGAAAATATACACTGTTATATTTTATGAATCAACATTGCAATTCATTGTACTGTTTTCAAATAATGTACACATTTCTTCTCTGAAACATTTTGTAATGTTCCTTTCAAGTGTTCTTTCAAAGGTTCCAATGAAGATAACTTGTGGAGTATCATGAATATTGGGAATTACATTAAAACTGCAACAAAATGTGACATTCTTCTTTCGTAGATCTTCATAGCTCTACCCTAGTACAAGCGTCACCAACTCGTGACGGTTTCAAGCACGCCCCTCTGCCCCAATATTAAAGATTCCTGTAAAGGGGACTTACTAACTGGTAACATAAACCGAATTACACAATTCTGAGAAAGGCCCACTTAGCGAGCATAAATATTTTCTTTTCTCTTGCAACAAAGTCCACTATGCTGGCACTACCAAAATGTCACGTGACATGTAATTGTTTATCACATTTTAATAAATGCAATAACGGGAAAGATGCATAGCTTTCAAAAAGCTCCAAACAAATGTATGAGGGGCTGATTTGGAAGACAACCTTCTCGGTTCATTAAAATCAATACTTCACAAATGATAGGGTAAAACTTCAGTAGAGCTGCTGAGTCATTTACGGCAGTGATCTATTTACAGTACTTCTGCTGCATGTGAATTTTTCATTTTTCCATAACTGTCCTTTAAAAACACAAGATTTCCATAGCTACAGGCACTGTATTATTTCCCTAGAAAATTGAAAAAACAACATTTAAACCTTGGTAAAATCAGACCGCGTTAACCCCTTCTTTTGACTTGTGTGCGTAAATATGTCACGCACAGCGTGCAATACGTCATTCTCTTTCATCAACTATATTAAACCTGGCAAATAATTAGAGCCCACAGTGTAATGCCCTGGGAACTCCTGCGTGTAATCCTTGTATATGCATATCATCCGGATCAGCAATTAACCAGAGAACATGCCGTGCGCAATAATCTCTCTTTGCCTTTGAAGAGCGGTCTGCAGACGTGTGTACATGAACTGAATTGTATCGGCGATGTTACACACTGTGGTGCAGGCCTGAGCCTCACAGAACGTCGACGATTTGGAGAGCAAACAGCTCGGAGCAGCAGCCTTCGTGTATCTATCAGCAATCAGGTTTTAAATGTAGCATCTCACACTGTACTATCGTTTCTACGGTGAAACAGCACCGTGTTTATATCCGCACGGTTTGCAATGTTACAGTCACGATCCATACCTTGCAGCAGTCAACGCCGCGAACACTAAAGCTGGTCTGAAACGGGTTTGAAAGGGTAACAGTGCCTAGGTGCTATGCAAAATTCGGAAAACGTCAACTGTAGCAAGAAATAGTGCGGTCACTGAACGTGTTCTAGTTTCACTGCAGTGTTGTGTGCACATCTGTCTACCTGTCCTCCCACCCCTGCCCCAATCCTCCCATCAACGGCAGGGTACATCTGTTAAGCAACTAAATCTAGTTTCTGCCCACGTGCGTTACAAAGAAAATTTCTGTGAATGTTTATGAGTTTTAGGGACGTCAAGTTCGAAAGGAAATAAATGAAAGGCCTTGTATAACGCCGCCCCTCACCTTCCCACAGCTGTCCCAAGAACAGCACACGTTTGAAACAATTCAAAGAAAGAGTGCACTCGCGTTGTACGTATGAGCTTGAGTTAATGGCAGTATCTTGTCGTCCTGGAGCTGCCCTGAATGGGGGGAGTGGGGCACCTTTATCCTTTTGCTGGTCATGAACACGCAACATTCCAGCCCCTCGACTGACGTTAAATGGAACACGAAGTCGTGTCAACATGTGAATGTCAAGGACCCTTAAGAGACAGCACTTTTGTCAGACCTCACCCTTGCTATTTCCTCCGATCGCTGCTGGGAGGACAATGACACTCTCCTGCTAGAATGCATGGAAGTCCCATGTAATGTGCCTCTAACCCTTACAAAGTTCACCTGAAGGTCATGATCCTCATGGAAGTTCCTTATAATATGGATCCTATCCTTACAGAGTTCCCCTCAGGGCCATGGCCCTTAAAGATCTAACACTAGCCCAAGACCTGTTGAAACACTCAACTCGGATGACCCGTGCCAGCTGTCACTCCCTAGTCTGGACCTCTGGCCTTCAGCTATGGATCCCTGGCAAACTTTATGCCTAGGTTTGACATGCTGGCATCTCTCAGTCCTTTGGCTTGCTGACTCTGTCAGCTCTCGTTCCAAATCAAAACCATAGGCAACTCAGACACCAGGCCCGGACCCTGGCAGATCTAATACCCATGTCTCACATGTATGTGTATGATATTATTATAGCGCAAACCAAGTCAAAAGGCAGTGAAGCACTGTACAGGGTCAAAGACAAAGATACATTGTCAACTATTTATAGGAAAGGTAGCTGGGTTGTGAACGATAATTGCATTGCAGCGGGTACTGCCTTCCCCTAGTCTATAATCTACTCACCTCTCACTACCAAATAGGGATCCTGCCATGTCTGAGCCCTAATCGTTGGTACACTGGCAGTTCGAAGCCCGTGGATAGACACCTGGTGCTCACAGACTCTGCTCCACCGACGGCTTCAGCTCAATGTTTTGGCCCTAGCACCCATAACTCTCTACCTCCAACTCTGGTCCCCAGGTAGATCCGTAATAGATTTCAGACTGATGTCTAGATTACTGGCGTTGATCACCCCTCGGCTCTATTCCACGTCCGATATCTGGGCGTCCGGCACCCCAATGCTCCTGTGATCTCCTGCAGCTGAATCCATTCCCCGGAATCATGAATCGAGGAACCATGCAGTTCTCACGCGAGATTTTAAACCGAGGCAGCTTTCACCAACGTCCCCATTATACAGTTCTCTGCTCTCTCTTGAGGAGCAGGGATCTTGGATGCACTCTGTGCCGGGTCGTGACCTTTGGAAAATCTGCCACCCTTCTTCCCCTGGGTTTGACACAAATTTCCATGGATATACTGGCTTCTGTATATGCACCAAAACATTGGTCAGGTCCGAAGGTATCACAGCAGAGTAGATGCACTGAGTCACTTGCGACTGTTTCCACTCTCGCTTCCTGCATTAATTAGAATGACCTCCTCACACTGCTTTTAACAAGATATCCCGCGCTACATCTATTCCAACTACACCCGCGTTCTGCACCACCAAAGTCTTATTATCACACCAAGCACTAAGTAAGCTCCTCGTGAACCGTCAATGACATTGTAGTTAACCACACCACGGCTATTTACAATATAATTGACCGAACAAGACCCGCTCCTCGGCTCCACCCCCGAAGTGCAGTAGGTGAGTCTAAACACTCCCCATGCCTCTCGATATCACCCCTGTGCCCCACGCACCCACCAGAGGCGCCCACATGCTCCCGAGATGCCACCTAGTATTATTGAGGTTCTTCTATCGCTCCCCGTCCGTGTACAAACCGGCATTCTTTGCTAGCCACCCACACATGATCACTGGATGCTGCCAACATTACCGCCCCCATTCCCCTGCAACAATTCTCCTCCTGGGATTCACCTCCTGGCATTCGGTAGGGGCCCTCACGCCCCCAGCACTCCCGCACACTCCACTATCTCTCCCAGTGCCTGCGCAACACTCTTCAGACTCACTCGCACTAGCCAGGTACAGTCCCTCTAATATCAATGGTTCTATATGAACACTGCTAGTGTGCCTGCCCTCCCCAACACTCTGCAGGTGCCCTCCCAGCAGTATTGCCCTCCCGCCCAATGGCCCTAGGTATCGTTCCTTCCCCAGGTGCCACCCGAAACTCCCCGGCCCCTCTTAACTAGTATCCGACCATTCCCTCTCCCATATCCCTCCAGTCACTGCACTCACCAGGTACGCCCCCACGGTGCCCTGCGCCAGCATGAGCGCGCACTCGGATACCAGGAAGACCTTGATATTGAGGAAGCAGGAGGGTTTGCTCTTTTTCTTGCTTGGTGTCAGGGGCTCCAGGGCCGCGCCGCCCGGCGGGGGTTGCTTCTTCTGCCCAGGCATCCTGCTCTTGCTGCGCCCGTCACCGCGCGCGCTCACTGCGGCTCCCTCGTGCGTCTCAGCCACGCCGCGCGCAGGTTATTGGTGGCATTGGGATCCTGCCCTGTCCAGCGTACGATGCGGATCAGCCGCTTCTTTAGACTTTTGGGGCTTTTTTTGCCCAAAAGTCTGTATTTTTTCACCAGCGGCAGGACCCGAGCGCGTCGCCGCATCTCCCCAGAAGAAGGCAGCCTCAATGAAGAGCCGTCAGCCAATCAATGCGCAGGTCCTGCTCACCCATTGGAGCTGGGTCTTCCAATAACACAGGGGGGCCGAGCAGGGAGCGCGCGCTGTCAGAGGAGCTCAAACACGCTCAGGTTGCAACTGACAGCGCGCGCTCCCGATTCTACAGCATTGTGTAGGATGGCAAGGAGAACTGGGGATAATAATGAAAGTAGTGGGTCAACAAAAATGAAAGAGACAATACAGAGCACAAGAGTACATAGAAAATCTATGGGCATTGACATAATAATAAAACAATTAAATATCGAAACTAATAATTATTGTAATTCAGAACGAAGCGAAAGGGTAGGGAATTTGAGGGAAACAATACAATCCTTGCCGGACTAAGGTGTGACTTTCAACAGGATTGTTGTATAATCTCAGTAGGACTTGCCGTGGGTGTGCGACTTGCTTTCTTTACTTGTGGAGGTGAATCTACTACATTAAAGCACCGTATCTTAGTGATAACTTCATTAACTTTTCCCTGGATGATTTATTTCTCCTCCAGTATAGCTGTGACTCAATTATTATAGCTTTTATTATAAATTACTTTGTTGACTCTAAGCAAGAAAGTCAAATCTCTATACAAAAGTAATAAAGTGCAACAGATTAATGAAATAAATAAAGCAACGAGGTAAAAACAGAGAAAATATAAAACATAATGCCTAAAAAAAATAACAAAAGCAATAAAGGATGCAAAAGTAAATTTACAATATATAGCATCATTATAAGGTTATAAATTAAGCACTGAACATGTGTAGCTTTCAATAGGGACAAGTTAGAAAAATTCAGTTTAGGCGCTCTTAATCCAGACTTTATTAACACATCTTTTAGTAAAGGTGGGTTGTAAATTATGTGTTTGATAATGCCACTTTTAGAAAGTGGGCTTTTTCATGCTTTACCATTCTATGTTGATTGACTGTTTGTCTATTCAGCATCTGGTGTTGGAGAGACAGGAGCTGGGGTTGTGCTTTCACTCTAGACAGTCACTAGGGATGATTAACCCCTTCCATGCTGATATGCATCACGGTGGGCGTGTGCTGATGACGGCTGGGGGCCGTCATGAACCCGCCCACTGTTTAAAAGTGCCGCACAGGCGCAGAATTGCGGCTGTGCCCAAGTGGTTAAGGTGCGCCCAGCCTTGCCTGAGTGCCTCATCACTGAGCTGAATAGACCTTGTCTGCATTTAGAGTAATGGGAGAAGTTTCACTTGCACCTGAATAGGCTTTGTCTCCTTTTCACAATGCTGTATCAACTCCTGTGATCATGCTACACCAGGGAGGAAAGGACTGCTTTGGACTGGGTTCAGAGACCCTTGCCACAAACAGAACAATGACAACATGGGGTATAAGTAGTAGATCTGAAACCCCAGGACTTTAGATTACTTCAAGAAACAAGAGGACTGTTGTACACCAAAAGAAGTTCAGATGTTCAGTTTCAGTTCAGTTTCATAATCTTTTATTCGGTTACCACTTGTTTGCAACCATAAAAAGTACATTGAAATGACAATAAATTAAAAGAAAATTTCAACAAAATCCAATCAAAGAAATAAGATTACCCATTGCATAACAAAACTAAAATGATATATGTGGACATAAAAAGGATTAACCAAGAACATGACGAATCTTGATATAAGCTTTTAAAAAGGTAGCTATGCACTTTGCAGAATATTCTGAGTCCAAGAGCTGTAGTGACAAAAATGCTGGGTAGCACGACCTTAAACCATTTAAACGGAGAAGTGGTAAAATCCATGTCTTTCGGGGTAACTTATAAAATTTACAAAAAAAGGTAATGTGAATTTTTGACTGAATAGATACACCGTCACACGGACAATTCGAGATGGCATTTGACCAGCACTGTGTTTGGGGAAAAGAAACTAAACGAAAAAAAGAATAAAAACTAAATCTTGTGAGGAGATATTTCTCATGATTGGACAAATAAAACAATAAATACGGTTGCATGCCTTTAACAGACTGAACTGTGCACATTTGAGAATTGGAGGGTTTTAAAATCTCGGTTGAGCCACGAAGGACTCTTAGGTGATCTAAACACATCCTCTTTAGCTCTTTTCTCGAGATATCCTCCATACGGGTTGGGTCCTCAAAGAAGGAGGAACGACCGAGATCTTTAAAGAAATAATTCACATAAGCTAGCCATGGAATCCTTTTCCAGTTTGTTAAGTCCATACAGTCCATGATCAGGGAACGTGTTAGATGGCACTCATCTTTTGCACTCATCTTTTGGCCAAATACGATGCCATAGAAGAATTGGTAGGGTACGAATGGTATCGATAACATAATCCATACCTAACTCATTATGGAATGCGTATGTCGGGGCGCTTTGTGGAAGCGCCAGTAGGTACTTGACAAACCCATTCTCGATCGTCTGTATGGGCTCGATTGGACCATAGCCCCAAACTCTCGCGCCGTAAGTGGCTACGCTGTGGCACTTGGCATAGTAGATCTTAAGCAGTTCCGTAGGAGCTGGTTTCCCAAGTTTCCTGGAAAAGGAGACCAGGGCCGTTGTTGCTCGCTGAAAGAGAAGTTTTCTACTAGCCGTAGCCTGTCGCCAGCTTAAGGTGTCATCCATCAGGTACGGATAAACAGATGTTTTTTCCAGCCTTGTTCTTTCAAAGAAAATTGGTTTAGGGTTCTTGACCCTGGGTCCAATATGCATAATAAAAGTCTTTTTTATATTGACTTTTAGGCCAAGAGAGCCCATGAAAGAGCAGTATTTGGTAAGTTGTTTTTGAAGTTGGTTCAGCGTTCTAGCAAGGATGACAGAGTCATCTGCATATAGCAGTGTTGGAATTGGGCGATGTTTGATCTGGGGTAGGTCCTGGCTCCCTTCTAGCATGGCCGCTTCAAGGCCGTTGGTATAAAGATTGAACAAGAAGGGAGCCAGTACGCATCCCTATCTGACCCCTTTTCTGATGGAAAAAGATGGGGAGAGATCGCCATTAACCCAAATCTGACACACGCCGTTGCATCCGAGTACAGTTCTCGGAGGAAGACAGTGAGGGCTGGGTCCACCCCCAGAGCCCTAAGGATTTCCCAAAGTTTGGAGTGGAGGACACAGTCAATGGCTGCCCTGAGGTCTACGTACACGAGGAAGATGTTACCCCCTTTGGCTCCCACATACTTCCCTATCAAAAGGGCAAGATTCAGGGCCTGCTCCACAGTCCCAAGACCCTTCCGGAAACCGTATTGCAGGTCGGTCATGATGTTATTACTTTGGGCCCATGCTTGTAGTCGGTCCAATACCACCCGACCCGCAACTTTGCCCATGGAGTCCAGGAGGGAGATGGGCCTGTAGCATGCCGGATCGTTTCGATTGCCCTTTTTGAAGATGGGTAGCAAAATAGATGTCGAACATGAGTCTATCAGCCCAATTGTTGTTGCTGCCGCCAAAACCTGGGTAAGGAGTGGGGACCACAGTTCAAGTTGATGCATGAAAAAATCCAGCGGGACACCATCGGGCCCAGGTGCCTTGCCAGATTTTGATGCTTTAAGGGCTTTTGTGACCTCCGCATGGTTAAGGTAGATGTTAATCGGGTAAATACTGTCCCCCAGCTTGCTTCCGTCACACCGGTCTTCACCAGAAGGGTCAGATTGGCCCAAAAATTTTTGAAAAATGGGTAACCCATTCAGCTGCTGATACTGCAACATCTAGATGCGGTCCAGTCGTTGACTCTGCCAGAAAAGGGGATCTAATAACACGCCAGAATAGGGTGCTGTCTTTGTTATGACAGCTGTCGTGTAACTGTGACCAAAGATTTTGTTTAATTTCCCTCCTGCGTTCTACTCTGGCTAAATTGTAAAGTTTCCTCAGGTTGGAAATTTCCAGAACATCCCTCGTTGTGCTGCGGAGAGCTGCCTTTAGGTTGGAAAGAGCCTTACGGCACTTTGTGTTAAACCATCTATCATAGGAACACTTTTTATTTTTATATTTGTCCATGAGCTTCTCCCTAATTATCGCCAGGAGTTTCTGGAAGCTGGCCATGATTGTTTGGGGGGAAGAATCTGCTGCTAAGCATTCTAAAACCCAGGGTCTGGCCTTTGCGAGAACCCTCTCTGTTAGTGCGGCAGGATCTATCATTGCCCACTTCACCGAATACCCATTCACCTTACTCATAGTTAGTGAATTTTGTGTTAACAGGCTAGTGGCGTTGGACTGTAAGGAAACATTTTTGGGCACAACTGTGAAACTAATGGGGAAATGGTCACTGGTAACATCTGTCCCTGTTTGAAAATGTATCACTTGTCTCTTCAGACTCTGGGAGGACAAGATGTAATCAATAGTAGTAGAGAGCCCCCTTCCATGAAAGGTTGGAACAAAATCAGTCGGGGGCACTACAAGATCATTAACAAAATCAAGCTCTAGTGAAAAAAAGGACTCGTTAAGTTTATTACCACAAATGGTATGTGCAAAGTGGGACAGTGGACTGCCGAATTCATCCAGTAGGCCACAGTTTCCACTTTTGTAGTTAGTGCATAGTGAGAGATTAAAATCGCCACCTCAGACCACATATACTGGGGTTGTCGAGAGCTTATTACGCAGGGTTATTAAAAAAGTGGTAATTTCATTAAGAATGTTTACGCAAACTGTTGTTTCAAGATTATTATAGAAGTTTACCAAAAGATAGGTACTAGTATTATTAAGAGTTAATTGTAGGATTTGATAGCTCAAATCTTCTTTAGACCTACTTATAGTTATAGGGGACAGAGTATTAGCGACATAAACTACCAGTCCACCTTTCGGTCTACCCAAAGCGCCCTGACTGGCTGGGGTGTAGAATGTTTTATAACCTACTAGATGGTAGGGAGTAGTTGACATCGTTTCTTGGAGACAAACTATCTGGTGCTTATTTACCGTGTCTAACCACAGCTGCAGAGTCAGTTTATTACGTAAGCCTGCAACATTCCAATACAAGATTGAAAAGTTCGACTTTGAAATGAGAAAAGGATCATTTGGTTGAGGGAATAAAGATTCAGCTGACGAGAGGTTGGGTGCATGCGTAGGCGAGCACACCGTCACTGTCTTGTTATCAGAGTCCTTGTCCTGATGAGATTTTAGATCATTTGTACAGGCAGAACCTACTGGAGGTCTGACCGCCGTCGAGGTAGAGTTGGCGGAGGAAATTTCCAGCGAGATTCTAACCTCATTGGCGATCAAGGTAGTCAAGCATACTTGTGACGTGGTATGGAGTTCAGTCAGGTTTGGTTTTATTTCAGGATGTAATGAAGCATCAGAAGCTGGAGGAGCCTGATTCAAGCTGGCAGGGTTCTCCAGCGGTCAATCGACCATATCCAAACAGTCATAACGATTTCTTATAGGAAAACCCCGCCAGCCCTCCGTTGGGAAGTGTGTTCTAGCTGGATACCAGGACTGTGTCTGCCAATCCCTACTCCTATTTCTGTATCTATGTCCCACGTGGTTCCAAGGCCCTTCTAATGGTTGTTGCCAGTTTGGGGTGGGGAAATATTGGTAGGTATTAACTGGGGGATAAAAAAAGGAGAGACGTTGAGCATCAATTCCCCCCTTCTTTTCCAGCGTTGGCCAGGAGCAAATATAGTCAACTATAGTTGGATCATCACAGTTTACTATAATGCAGTCTCCTTGTATTGTTTTGCGCTCACCCCCTATCCAAGTTACTCTGCGAACTGTCGAGATTCTGCTTGAGTAACGAGGCTGTAAAAACCTATTTAAACTGAGCCACTGCAAAACCTTATTTTTTAAGGACCAGGGAGGTTCATCTGTGCAGTCAACTAACTCAGGAACCCCGGTAAGAATAACAGTGTAGGGGGAAGCTTCGGGTGGTAGATGAATGGGGGGCCTAGGCCGCGCTCCCCTTTTCCCTTCCCCCGAGGGTTTGAGTCCCGGCGTTTTTGGGGTGAAAGGTAGCTGATTTTTATGATTAGCTACTTGGGCAGAACCTTTTACCAATCCTGGGGGAGCCTGAGTCGGGGCCGTGGCCATACTATGCGAGGCCAAGCCCACAACAGGATTTAACTGGGAAGGGACAGATGATATATTGGAGTTAGATTGAGTGGTAGAGGCTTTATTCACTATGGTCGGCTTAAGACAGGGACCTGGTTGAGCCAATTGGGGGGCTGTTTTTGGACATTTAGAAGTCCCACCCCCGAGTTTCATTTGTGCTAAACTGGACTGAGTGGGTGGCATGACAGAGAGCAACGCTATCTGTTTTTCAAGATTCCTTAGACTAGTTTCCAGAGGTTTTAAATGATGTCTAAGAAGCTCCCTAATACCAGCTAATAGGTGTGGGGAGGTATTACATGTCCTACAGGGTCCCCCCTCCTGGGTGATGCTGGGAGAATTGTTGGGTAAGACAACTGACTTAACCGCTGAAGGGTTATTAACCATTTGAGCATCTACGTTGGGAGAAACAGATCTACCACTCCCTGACTCTAACGGGGCACCCAGACTAGCCGAGCTGACATTTGTGTTGCCTGTCCCCCGTTTAGCAACAGCTCCCTCCCTAACCCCACGAGACTGATTAGTTGGTACTGTCTCCTGTAAGTGGCATAACTCTAGATCTGGGGTGGTTTCAAGATCCTCTGACACAAAGGAATCTGGGGTGGATTGTGTCGCTGAGAGGTCCACCGTACAGGGAACTGAGTGGATTTCTGTCACAGTTTTAGATGGTGTCAACAATTGATTGTATGGGCCTTGCTGAATGGGGGATACCACTGTAGCCAGGTGGCCCATAGAGGAGTGTCTCGCAATCTCGAGGTCTTGGGATACCCTGGACTCTAGCAAGGAAATGCTCTGAACAATAACCTCGTTAGTACGTGAGATGAATTGGTCGATCGGACCCGTAAGCTGAGCGACAGTCATTGCAGTTTTAGTTTTACTCCTGCTGCCTCTGGTCATGGTGGCGGTACTTGTTGGATGACAAGGAAATATATCTACGATAAAATAAAATGTACCTTGAGGAGAACAGGAAAGGGGGGTGGCCCGGTCCGGTCTTACCGGTCACTAACGGGCAACAACGGGCCCGCCCTTGGCCCGGGCTTCGCCCGGCGTCCCGCGAGACGGAGATGGTGACACTTTCATGCGCCCCCTGGCGCTGAGTAGTGACGCTGGAGACGCTGGAGACCTCAAGGGCTGCCGAGAGTTGTAGGCAGCCCCTCGCCAAACTCCACTCGGCGGCCCCGCTCAGAGTCGTAGAAGAGCGGCTAGGCGGCGGGAGGCAGGCGGAGGGAGCTGAGGGTCTCTACAGCCAGGTAAATGCCTTGTAGATTGCAGCACAGGGACACAGCACAGGGTCAACAGATGAGGATACAAACAAACGGTGAAGCCCCGCTCACCGAAACTGGTGACACTTTTATGCGCCTCCTGGCGCTGAGTAGTGACGCTGGAGACGCTGGAGACCTCAAGGGCTGCCGGGAGTTGTAGGCAGCCCCTCGCCACACTCCACTCGGCGGCCCCGCTCAGAGTCGTAGAAGAGCGGCTAGCGGCGGGAGGCAGGCGGAGGGAGCTGAGGGTCTCTACAGCCAGGTAAATGCCTTGTAGATTGCAGCACAGGGACACAGCACAGGGTCAACAGATGAGGATACAAACAAACGGTGAAGCCAAGTAGTAAGTTATAGCAAGGTGGTTAGTTAAGTCCAGTTACAGGTTAAGATGGTAAGTAAGATGGTAGATAACCCCACCAGGAGCAGCCTCCAGCCAAACACAAAACAATCACCATACATGACCAAATCACCGGTGTACCTAAGAACTATAGGGCCCATATTTCAGGAGCCTACCAACTTGGCCCAAACATGTTCAGGTTTTACTCCTGCAACAGCATAGTAATCCAATACCATATGGGTAGCAAAAACAATCTTAATAACAAAAGCTCCCATTCACAATATACTCATACGTACCTGACGTACCAAACTAAATCTATGCATGTTTAATCACTCACAAACGTCAATTCACCCAGCTAAATCCGTACTATGAACTCACAAGTTGCACAAAACTAATTCACCCGCACTGCATAAGTATATGCATATAGCACTGCACAAAGTTCCAAGAGGTCAGAAGGGAAACAGCATTGATTGACCTACCAACAATGGTGTTAGACTGTCTACACACCCCAAGCCAAGAGAACATTCGCTACCCTTTGAACTAACTCCTTTTCCTCCAAATCCTTTTTTTATATATAAATGGGAGTCACAAGGAAAGAAGACCTTCCATGTTCATTCAGAACAACAACATTAAAGTCTCTTGAGCAAGGTCATTTTCCAACTTTCCCCCAACGTCGCCACAGGCAGAGGACCTGTGCAAGATATAATAATTAGTCTAATAGAGCCGGGGAAATCATAAACCAAGGAAGCTGATAAAGCGAATCGCTCACAGGAAATCCAAACATCTCACTAGTTTCTCCAGATGATACGAGTACACTCGCAGGTCAGTCTTTACCAGTATGGAAGAGGACCAGTTGGAACCCGTCTTTGTCCCTGACCCAGTGAGGCAATGCATCATGTTCACCGGCAAACTGGACATCGCTGCCGGTGCTGAGGCCCCCTCAGCTCCTCAAGATGTTAACACTGATGTGTAGGAGAGTAGGGTCTGCTTCCTATGGTTACCCCCACTTTTTGCTGTGATTCTCTGGTTTTTCGAATTTAGTGTGGCTGTGGACCTGCTAATCAGGTCAGCTGTTCTCTCTCTAAATTGATACCATGTACTTTAGGTACATACCAGATTGGTTACTGGGTCACCCTTGTGAGCCCCTGTAAAATGTACCCTGGGTACCCAGGGCATAGGTGCACCTTAGGCCTACCAGGGGCTGCAGCATGTATTATGCCACCCCTGGTTTGCATTCCAAACTGACACCACAGGTCTGTTCACACAGCTTGGGTAAGGTGGTGTAATCACCCCTTACTTAGATATAGTATACCTATAGCTATATATACATATAGACACATATACACCTATAAGCCACTCCTATGGCAGGCCTTAACAATCCTGGAGGCAGAGTGCTTGGTTTTATGTGAGAGGATGCCCTAGCATGAGCTGAGCTCCTCTGCAGCTTTCGGAACCATCTTCTTATGGCTGTTCTATGATATAGCCATACCATATACTCTTAAATACATTATAATCCTCGCGGTTAATGCTGACTTTGGTTTGGCTTTATCAAAACATGTCGTGTAAGGTGTCAAACACTTTGGAATACTACCCCCCCCCCCCCACCAGTCCTGGCGGCGGGGGTAGCATTCCACCCTTCTAGTGGGAGAAGACATGTAGTTACTGGGTTACCCGGTTAAAGTTAAACAGAGCCTCAGCATCACAAAATGGATGCTGCTGCCACAGACACCAGTCTGACCTCCTGTTGCTGGACGAAACTCCGGCAAGGGAGGCCTGGACAATAGGTTTCCTGTCCAGGGAGGTGCCAGCACCTCCCCAGACAGGCTTTTGTGTGTTGGGGCAGGGAGAACCTCATTCAGTGAATGCTTTCCAGACACTGCCTGGGGCACACTAGGTGCTCCATGCATTTCCCAGTTCAAACTGGTTTCTGGGGCATTCTGCCCCAGCTCTGGCGCGAAACTGGACAAAGGGAAAGGGGTGTAACCACCCCTTCCCAGGTCCACCCATAGGAGGGACCTTAAAGGTAGTCCAGCCCCTAAAGTTAGTATAAGTATAGGAGCCCAGTCACTAGGACTTTAGATTACCCTGGACGAAACTCTGAACCATAAATCCTCAACCTTCGACATTCCATTTCGACTGGAAGACAGAAGACGTCTCCTTTGTGGTCAAGGAGTGACCACCCTGTTCAAACAGGCACCAACAGCAACTTTGCTGGTCTGCATTTTTGAGGCTCCTGCCGTATCCCGAAGAATCTGTGACACAGGACATAAACTTCCAGACATCTCTGATCCCGACTTTCGCTCACAGCAAAGCTGAGACACGTGGCGGATATGAGAGATGTTGGACCGGAACTCCTGGACATCCTGCATTTTGCAAGCTGCACTCACTTCACGAGGTAACTCAAAATTGTGCATTGGGATGCTCGAAGCCCCAGACCCGAGCATCATTTGCACGGAAGCTCAGAGGCCCCCACTCCATGAGTGACCTGTGGGCCCCGCTTTTGCATTTCAGCTTCACGCGTCTTTCCTAGTCCATTGGCTAGTGAACCCCAAAGACTTTCCTTTACATCTAACTTGCTTTCTTAGTTGCTCCCGGCTTGCTCCAACTTCCCTGCACAGGAGAAGTTCCTCAGACCTTGCTGGTCTGCACCGAAGCCAATCTCAACATCTTGCATGGGTTGCGTTTGCCAAGGCTTGTTGGGTCCAGTCCGGATACCAATACCGCAGTCAACTAGATCCTTTGTCGGACAACTCGAATCCAGCTCCTGGTTGTCATCGACACCTCCTGGTCCTCGTGGCTGAAGAGACAAACTTCACGTCTTCACCTGAAATCACCCGACATCTGGTGGCATCTTTCTATCGCCGCCCTGGTCACTGGCAAGTGACCCAGAGTCTGTCCCTTCTGCTTTCAGGTTCTTTAGATCTTTGATCCACCCTTGGATCCACCTGGACACTTTTCCTCTGGTCGCCTGCAGCACTTCTTTGCAGCTCTCCTTTGAAAACGACGACGAAACCTGACACGAAAAGCCGTCTATGCATCGGGCTTCCCTGGGTGAGGTAACACGAGTACTCTGGTGCTACCGCGAGTCTTGACTCTCGAAGTATCCTAGTTTAAAAGGGTTCCATCGTAGTCAAACTGGAAGTGTCGTTAAATTGTATATTTGAAACTTCTACTTTTCCCATAGAAAGTCAAAGTTAACCCGCGGCTGTGTTTAGACACTGGACGCGTCTCCCGTGGGCCTCCTACTTCCTAACCTTTGGTTGTTTAGAGTAGCCCTAGCAATACCACAGGCCCCAGGCCTACTTTCTAATACTCTTGTGGTTCTTACACCACTATTTTAGCATATGGTTTGTGAGGCCCCTAGGGCCTAACATATACTGTGCAACTTATCGTATATTAACTAAGTGACTTGTATTGTATTTTTACCTCTGACCTCATTAAGAGTGCAGAGGGGTTGTGTTTTGAATAAATACATATATATTTGAAATATACCTTGTGTGGTGTTCTTTCATTTGGTACTCAAGGGATTATAATTGGTAAAACAACTTGCTTAATATGCTCTCTGAAGTCTTAGCCTGATGACTGCTGGTCCATGCTACCACTAGGATAGCTCTCTATAAGGTTGACTTTACAACCACCATCAATGAGGGTCGATTAGACTGGTGCAAGGTGCCCACTAGAACTAGTGGACATCATTTGCAAGGCTAACTTCTCACACGATGACGTTGAATGAATCTCCAGTCTGTGCAGGATTCCTGCTCTCACCTCGTCATAACAACAAGATGGCAGCACCTCGGAAAAACGTCCCGAGTGGCTCCAGCCACGTACATGCTGCTTGAGGTGCTGCACTCATGCCAACAATGAAGAGAATGCTGCTGACTTCACCACCACACCTTTGCACATCTTCAAGCGACCCCCAGGAGAAGGTAAGCGAACGCGTGCTACATCTCGCGGATTATTCAAATGCCGCATATTGATTATAACTGCCAGTACGTAACGACACAGCCATGTCCCAGGCACAGCTCACCAAAAATCCACTAGTTCCGCAGCTGGTTTACAGAACTGACCCGCTGCTGGTCACCTGCTCTCCCGGCAGCAGACCACAGGTGACATCCTTATAAATCCCTGCACCCCTCAAGACGATGCATGTGGCCAACATGAGAGGTGAAATCCTTGGTCAATAAACTGTGCCCTTGATAACTCGATTAGCTGTGATTAAATTCTTATGTTGATGATTCCATGCTTGCTGATAATCTAACTTCTGCCAACATAAATCCGCCAGACTATTATCCTTGCAACAGAACATATATTGTTCCACACACAGGCCGAGTCAAATAGATGGGCGCCTGAAGAGAGGGCTATTTGATGAAACAGACCACTGGTGGGGTGATCTCCAGGGCAAAGGTATATCTGCAAGCTTCAAATTCTTATAACTTCTCCTTAAATCTTCAGCAGTTCTCTTGATGCTCTTCCTTATTTCTCAGTTTCTCTCTGGGTTCTCAGGTTCAGCTTACAGACGTAGGTTTCCTTCACCAACTCGTCACCAAAATATGTTGTAAATGAAAGACGCCTGGTCCATGCAGATTATGTAGGTTGATTTATTAAGATAGATGTTATCATCAAGAGCCCCACCAGGAGCAGCCTGTCTACTGCTCAGCCCATCCTCCAACTGACTCTCTCACTCACCAACATTCCAAGCATCCTCACACACCAACATTCCACCACCACGGTCACACTGGCTGAGTACCAGGTATAACAAGGACCCTCAATCAGGGGTTTGTAAAGCGCGCTACTCACTCACTACTGTGAGGGTCTCAAGGCGCGGGGGGCTCCGGATCAGTCAAAGAGCAAGGTCTTGAGGTACTGTACCTGTGCAGGGTCGGGGGAGTGTCTGATGTTCACTGGGAGCTCATTCCATGTTTTGGTTGTGATGTAGGAGAAAGCTCTCCCGCTGATTCTGCTCCTGCAGATGCGGGGGACTTCTGCCAGGGCGAGGTCGGCGGGGTGGAGGTTCCCCTTGGGTACGTGGAAGAATACTCTCTCGTTGAGGTATTTGAGTCCAATGTTGGGGAGGGATTTGTAGGCGTGGGTGAGGAGTGTGAAGGCGACCCTCTTCTCGACGGGGAGCCAGTGGAGGCCTCTTAGGTGTTGGGTCATGTGCTCGTCGCGAGGTGTCCCGAGGATGAGTCTGGCCGCAGCGTTCTGGATGGTCTGGAACCTGTGGAGGAGAGTCTTATTTATTCTGGCTTAGAGGGCATTGCCGTAGTCCAGTCGGCTAGTGATGAGTTTGTGGGTGACGGTCCTTTTGCAATCTGGGGGGATCCACTTGAAGGTCTTATGGAGAATGCATAGGCAGTTGAAACTGGTGAAAGCGACGGTGTTGATCTGGAGTTTCATGGAGAGGGAGGATTCAAGGATGATGCCGAGGTTCTGGTCGTGGTCTGTAGGGGTGGGTGGGCTCCCTAGGGTGGAGGGCCAACAGGTGTTGTCCCAGGCAGAGGAGCAGGGACTGAAAATGATGATCTCGGTCTTTTCTGAGTTTAGCTTCAGGCACCTGTCCTTCATCTAGGTTGTCACGTTCTTCATACATTCCTGGAAACAGAGTCTGGTGTCTTGGTGGTTCTTTGTGAGCGAGAGGATGAGCTGGGTGTCGTCGGCATAGGATATGATGCTGAGACCATGCCAAGAAGAGGAGCGGAAGAACTGTGTAAGGAGAGCTGCCTTTTGTGAGTGAGGGGTGGGCTGGGCTGCAGTTGCTGCTTCTGTCTGTGTTGGCGGAAATGTACTGACTCTTTTAGCCCTACTCTGGTATCCTGCTTGTGAAGAATCTCCAAGGGCTTGTGTGTGCCTGCCTCCTGTTGGAAGTCTCAGGGAAATCAATTACTTTATGGGACAGATCCTTGCTGGATCTAAACGTGACCTGCCTCATGGGAGAGCTGAAGAATCTGTGTGAGGAGCACCCCCCTTATTTGTGTTGGGGGGATGGCCTGCAGTTGCTGCTCCAAACTGGGACAGGAGAAGAACTGGACTGTTCGGCCCCTTTATTCTGCCATAAAAGAGCTGAGGAGCACTTGATTTTACTGTGAAGCTTGCTCTTGAATGGTTCCTTGTATGTGGAGCTGTGGGAAGAGCTTGAGGAAATGCTCTCCCCCTCCTACCTAGCAGCCGATGCGTGTGTCTGTGCTCCTGGCAACCAATAAGAAGAACTGTACCTATCAAGTAAAAGCATGTGGTGAGCGCTTTGAGTCCTGTTGTCCGAACCGAGTCGTGAGCTCACTCTACAAATGTGGCAGGCACAGAGGAGTGAAGTTGTGCCAGGGGAAGAAGCTGCAGAGCCGGAAGGAGCCTGTGCATGGCCCTAGCAGGTTGCCATCGCAACGACAAAGCAGAAGAGGATATTAGCCCCGCCCGAGTATTGCTGAAGCTACCCAAGTGCAGGACGGGGCACAGACCGGAGGGACAGAGAGCTCTCGCACAGGCTGCGGCCAGAACTTCTCATCGCCAGGAAGTGAGGCCACCTGAGACCAAGAGAGGTCTCCAACATGAGTACTTTGCCCTCCCACGTGTGAAGAGATGGGCCAGCTGAGTTGAGGTCAGACTGTACATATTTGGGCTGTGAGCTGGCCCCACCACTCTGTGCACACCACATGTGGGCGACCAACCCGGAGTGAGCCAGGAGGAGATTGCAGTCTCAAGGAAAGCAGCTACCCCGTGTGCTAGTGGGCAGTCACCACAGACTGTTACATGCGGGGACCCAGCGAAGTCGCCTCCCAGAGGATGGTCAAGAGTACTTTTAGCCAGTGTCTGCACATACCTGGGGGAACTATCCCATACTGTTGTGGTCATTGCTGGGCAAGCATTAAGAGAACACAGCTCTGGGGAAATTTCCACACTGCTTATAGTAGGCACACAATGTGTTCCTGTGGCCTACGTTCCAGGCCTTGCCTGGATTGAGAGATCCATGTGTTTGATCTCTACTTCTTATAACTGCATTTTCAGGTCCTGATATATGGATATATGTCGTGTTTATGCCCCAATGTTATAAAATATATGCATAAGTATGCACAGTGATGGTTCAAGGTGGTATTCATGTACAGGGATAACGTTTTCATGATGTGTGGAACCTACAATTATCTAATTTATTGCACTAACTGCTGCATTTATGAGTATTGCCTTAGGGCAAAGTGATGTATGACCTGTGCAACTTATGAATATTTAGCTCAGTGCACTACATGTGATGTAATGGCCATATGGCTGGGTCTGAACTGGGGTGGCGAAGTGAGCTAAAGAATGATGATGGATTAAACCCACATCTGTGACGGGGGGTGAGTGTCTGAAAAGTTTCAGTGCTCTGTCCATCATCTACTTGTGTTTGCTTTGTTCACCCTAAGTTGGCAGGGTATGCCCAGACATGGGTCCCTTGCTCACTTTGCCACTATATTCAAGGTAGCCTGGCTGATATGGGGTGTTATCCCAAAACCGGCCCCAGTATCCTTGTTTCATGTACAGGGAAGACCTGTCTTCTTCACAGTTTGGGCTTGATTGTTCACATATGGAACAGGGTCAAGACTGACTTGCATATGGCTGGGTCTGAACTGGGGTGGGGAAGTGAGCTAAAGAACGATGATGCATTCAATCCAGATCTGTGACTGGGGGTGAGTGTCTGAAAAGTTTTAGTGCTCCGTCCATCATCTCCCTGTGTTTGCTATGTAAAGACCATTGCCTCGTGGCAAAGTGATTTCTGTGATTGTGGTCTATGTGTTTTATGTATAATACAAAAGATATTTTGATTATAAACTTGTGTGGAGTCTCTTTTGTAGTGTGCGTAGTGTGTCACTGGTGTGTGTGTGTTAAGCAAACAGTTTAACCATTGCTTCTTGGATAAGCCTGACGGCTCTGCCAAGCTACCAACGGGGTGAGCAGGGGTTATCTTGGGTGTTTAACTCCCATATCCTGACCAGAGTGGTGATTTCTGCTTGGATTAGTTGCATACCCTAGCAAATCAGAAACCCCATTTCTAACAATCATGTTGATCTATATTATTGAGGAGGGCTACCATTAAAACTAAGGGGCGGATTACAATTTTGACGGACGGGATACTCCATCACAAACATAACGGATATCCCATCTGCCTTATTACAAGTTGAGTAGGATATAATGGAATTGCACTTTGGCAGACATAATAGCGCCATGTTTGTGACAGAGTAACCCTGTCCGTCAAGCTCGTAATCAGGCCCTTAGTCTTCTAGTTGCTCATCGGTTCTGCCACATGCATTATCTTCCTATTGGATTGTGAAAACTCACTTTTGGGCATGTGCTTGAATGACAAACCTTGCCAAAATGATCCCTTTTGCCACTCTTGTGGTAATCCTTGGCCAAGGCAGAAAGTTCTTATAGGATGCAACATGACTAGTAAATACACAATGGTATCATTCAATTTTGTGTTCATCTCGCTTGTTTGCTGGCAAATCTATCCTGATTTTAGTTTCAAGAGGTTTTATTCTTGTCATGCCTCGGAGCGTGTATCAAGTTAATTTCGCTGTATACATTGTCCGGTTTCTTTAACATGTTGATGCCTTTTGCTGCGCGCTCACACCTTTTGATTGTACTTATAACCTTATCTATGGGGGGGGAGACAAAACAAGTTTTCCTAAGCCTAACACAAGTAGTGCAAATATCTAATTTGTCCTGAATCATTCCATCCAGCTTCTGGAAAGTGCATGAAGAAGCTAGCATACGTAGGGTGGCAGCATAAGATATGCCCTGGGCCTGAGATATTGTGACACTCCATTATAATGCTGAGGGTAGTATCAAAGTAATCTTTCATTCTTTTCTGTGCCTCTATATCTCAGTTCCAAATTGTTTCTCCTTCAGGTTTTATAGTTGAACTGACATTATCAAATAGATGCCTTCGTTCAGTACCTGAACTATTGTACAAAAGAGCCATTTTGCATTCAGCACTGTACTCCAGTCCATCTATCACCAGCAGATGCATCTCAAAACTTTATCCATTGCCCCCATCTTTCCTTTGGTGCTCCCTACACTACCAGGAAATTGTCCGGCATTGTGATGGCAATAATTACTCCATCCATCCCGGATAAGTCATCAAAAGTACTGGAGAGCACTTAATGTGATTGCCACTGCAAGTATAAGGGTGGCGATACAGCTCGGTAATGAAAAATATAATGTGTTCTGCCTATCTGGAGTGTTAGGCACAGGTCCCCCTCTCCAGGAATGTTAATGACAGAGGGGTGCAAATGTACAATAATTGTGCTCCACACCGAACAAGAGCCAGTGGGAACGGCCAAAGGAGCTGGACAGGAGGAGCAGATGGCTGAGCAGACGAGAAGGGCGGAGCTGACTGGGAAGGAGAGGTGCAGGCAGTCAGCAATGGCAACGCTAGCTGTGCTCAGGAAGGTGACAAGGTCGCCGGTAGGCATGGCGCGGTTGAAGAACTGCACGGGAAAATGCACGGACTGGGAAGTAGAAGCAGTCAGTCTGCGATGACAACACTGGGTGTGCGCAGAATGGAGGTGGAGTCACCAGCAGACGTAGCCCAGTAGAGAAATTACTTGGAAAGAAGCGCTTGGCTTCCTGTTGAGACAAGGGTGTAGTGCTGAAATTTCTTGATGTGCCGTGGCCAAATTAAAACCAGAATGCTGTGGTCCAACGGGAGGAAGCAGCAGAATAAGCTGGATAGCAGGGAGCCGAGCAGCACTGGAGGAATGTTACAACTTCTTTTTTTTTATTTCAATTTTTTTAATTAAAATATAAGTTTCATATCAGAAGTTACATACAGTACATTATAATGCAGAAAGAAAGAAGAGAGAAAGAAAGAGAAAGTGGGGGTTTGTCGTTAAGTCTTTCGTGACTCCAGGTATGTGTCGAGGAGCTCCCACATTCCATCTTTGGCATTGTGCTCCTTTGTGAACTTGCTGGTAATGTTGTCTGCGCCTCTGAGGAAAGGGACCCAGTTTATCCATGTTTTGAAGTTTGCTTTGGCTGTGTTCTTCCAGTTTATTAGGATGATTTTTAGTGCTGCCGTTAGTAGGATGTCTACCAGGTCTCTCTCCTCTTTGCTGTCCAGGTCGCCCACGAAGGTTAGCTTTATATTCTTGTTGGTGATGTCATTGATAAAGTTGTTTACTTTCGCCCAGAACTTCTTGACTTTGTGGCATTCGAAGG
Organism: Lissotriton helveticus; assembly: GCF_964261635.1. Taxonomy (NCBI): domain Eukaryota; kingdom Metazoa; phylum Chordata; class Amphibia; order Caudata; family Salamandridae; genus Lissotriton; species Lissotriton helveticus. The sequence goes on from NC_136061.1 coordinate 2,027,985,530, forward strand.
TTAGGTGTTCCAGGGTCCCTTCCTCTTTATCACAGTTCCAGCAGATACTCGTGTCTTTTATGCCTACTTTGTGGAGTCTTGCCGGGGTCCAGTATGCTCTGTGGAGGAGCCAGAACTTAGTTTGTGCCAGTTGTGGCGTGACCTTGTTTGTTGTTGTCGACCGCCACAGTTTGCCCTTTTCTTCCTCGTTTAGCTGCCTTCCAAGGAGTGATTCCCATGTGTTCGTTACTTTCTTGTTTAGCGAGGATGTTTGAGGGTTGAGAAGCTTGTATATTTTTGCTGTGTGGTGGCCAGTCGCGTTGAGGGCTTCCATGTATTTGATGATGGTTGGCGGGATTTTGCTTAGGTGTGCCTTTGTAATGGCCGTTTTCATTTTCAGGAATGTGTATAGTTCCTTTGCCGGGAGGTCGTGTAGTTGTTGCAGGTTTTGGAATGTGATTGGCGAGTTTTTTGTTTCCAGTTGGTTGGGTGTGGTTATGCCTTTTTCCATCCACGTTTCACTGCTTAGTGTCTTACCCTGGTACGTTATTTTTGTGTCTAGCCAGATCGACTCCCAGGTTGAACTCTTCAGTTTCTGTTCCATTCGTTTGTCTATTTTCATTAGTGTCTCTTTGGTGTGTCTGAGGATTGGGTTGAATCGGTGAGGGCGTTTGTTCGCTGTGAGTAGCGCTATGGGGTTGAGCCCCCCCAAGATGTTTTTTCCACCTTCAGCCACTCTGGTTCGTATTCCTGCAAGCTGGTCAGCCAAAAGGTGCCCTGTTTCGCTAAGCAAGCCGTCTGGAAATTTTTGAAGTTCATTAGGTTGAGCCCTCCCAAATTTTTTGTTAGCCTCAGCTTTTGTAGACTTATTCTCGGTCTTTTGTCTCTCCAGATGAAGCCATTGATTAGTTTATCAAGTTTCTTGTGGAAGTTGTCTGTCATAGCCAGGGGCAGCATGCTGAGCGTCCAACTTCTTACCAGCAAAATATGTTGAGAAAATGCTGCATCACACGAACCTGCGCTCGTCGCCAGTTAAGATGTTGTGAGGAACAGGGTCAAGACTGATTTGCATATAGCTGTTTCTGAAATGGGGTGGCAAAGGGAGCTAAAGAACGATGATGGATTCAACCCAGATCTGTGACTGGGGGTGAGTGTAAGAAAAGTTTCAGCGCTCCGTCTGTCATCTCCAATCAGAGCATCAAGATGTTGCCGTAGCATCATCCTATTACTTAGCATGTCTCTTGATAGGGGTTTCCTTACACACGATGTAGCACAGAAACCACATATAGTAGGGGTACACTGTACACATAGACAGAGCAGGAAAAGGATGGCTAAGATCACCCCAATTACCATCAGAGTCTTCCATCCCCACGTGGATAACAGTTCCCAGAACCATCCCATCAACGACCAATCTCCTTTATCCACGTGTATAAATTTGGAGATTTTATGCAGTTTGGAAATGGCCTGGTACACGGTCGGAGCATTGTCTGGAATGAAAACACAGCAACTTGACTGGATCACTTTACATACCCCACCTCGATCTGCGAGTATGACATCTAGCGCAACTCTGTTCTGAAGAGTCATAAGACGATCCGACTGGAGCTCAGCAGTCAAGTTACTAAGGGCACCGTCAGTTTCAACTACGGTGGACTCAACCACCCTCGTCAGTTGTCGTATGTTCCTGCTGTTCACCATAGGTCCCCAAAATGGCAGAAAACCCTTCAAGAAATCTCCCAATTCTTGTCCTGCAGTATCTTCCTGACTGAAGACACCTCTGACTACTCTTGTCTTGTGGCAATCTGCCGCGGCTGTGTAGGTGGGAGGCAACAGGAACGAGACAAAACATGTGCCCGAGAAATCAGGGGGCAACCATGTGTATGCTCTATCATAGCAGATGAAATAGGTACCCTTAGCTGCTAGGAACGATGGGGAAGTCTGGGACGAAAAAACATACGTCTCAGTGCAGATACTACTTCCTAACTGAGCTCTCGGATTCTTGCCATTACCTTGCAGACAAAGATGACCCTGATGGGGTACAATCCAAATCGGAGAGGATCTTTTTGTTTGCTGGTTCTTACTCAGACTAGCTCCATATCCGGTCACGTTCCATCCAATATACGCTAGTGTCTCATCTCTCGGGGTAGTCTCATAGGAACTAGCTCCTTTAATCATATCGACTATTCCCTTAACTAGAGCACTATTCTTTGGATTATCCTTCACAGAACGTAGGGGGTGGACTTCGCGAGCGTAGATGAACATTGTTCGGTACGCCCATACGGAACCATTGTAGCTAAATGGCAGGACTAGATAAGGAATACCTTTATCAGTAGTATGAGGCATAAGACCACACACCCAACAGTTAGTCGTGTTCACTACTAATTGGTGTTGGTGCAGAAGCTGAACGAAAGAGTTAATAATGAACTCCAACCTTCTAACAGTCTCATGTTCAGGCAGAGGATGGAAAGAATGCAAAGGTACAGTAGAAGGAGGTATGGATTGTGTAGTGGGTGCAAACGTCACTTGAAAAGAGAATACAAAATATCCCATTAAGAACATCATTAAGCTAAGCAACATGAAAACGCACATTAAAAAACATTTTCTACTCATTATTTCACATATTTTGGCTCTGAAGTTTGTTTCTTCAACAGGTCTCTCCATCTCGAAAGCATCCATCCTCTAACCTTGCTGCTCTGCGGAGGTAGGGTGTTCCGTGCTAAGGAATGCGTCTGTCAGTCCAGGGAACGCCCTAGGACCAACCAGAACCGTCGACCTTGTGTCTTCGGCTTGCACTCCAGAGACTTGACGACGCGACCCTACAGCTGAACCCGGATGGCGGTTCGAAAAACAAAAATCGGTCAAAACAGTTTCTCAGATGGGAGAGCTGATCTTTCAAAAATAGTAAAGAAAAGGATTTTTATTTTATTAGTCCCATGACTCTTGGTCACAGATTATAACGGTTCTTGCCGGGCGTTGTGTGGTCACAGAATAAGAGTTCAGGTTCGGTTGTGTCCAGCCGCACTGATGGTGGCACGGCTTCTTGCAAAAGATTGTCACTTTCACGCTCAGCACTTGTCCCAATTAAACGTGCATCGCTAAAGGGCAGAAAACGAGGCACAGTTTCGGTCTCAGAATCAGGAATTCCCTCCTGGACCCACCGGTCGTACGGTAGAGGCAGAGAAACCCTCTTACAATGTACACCGTGGATCCAGTTCTTCTTCCCTTGCACTCGTACTGCAGTTCTCGTAGATAAGAGCACCAAGTATGGACCTGTCCAGCGGGGCTGATCGTTCTTTGTCCGTTGAAAGTTCTTGATCAGCACCCACGATCCGGGATTGATTGCATGCCCTGGATCTTCAGAAGCCTGAGGCAGTGTATCATGAACCTGTTGGTGTAAGACACGCAATTTAGCAGTCAAATCATGCAGATAGTCAAGCAATACAGGGTGTTCAATCTCGCTGAATTTCGTCGGCCTTGGTACTCCCCATATGTTGGCCGGGCGACCAAAAATTATTTCATATGGACTAAGTCCCACTCGTGAATGCACAGTCATCCTAGTCGACAGGAGTGCTAATGGCAAAGCATCAGGCCATTTAAGACCAGAGCTCGCTTGTATTTTGGCCAGCTTTAATTTGAGGGTGCCATTATAGCCCTCCACTAGACCAGCTGATTGGGGGTGATTCACAGCGTGGAATTTTTGGCGGATTCCTAACCCTTCACACACTCTCTTCATCACTCGACCCACAAATTCACTCCCATTATCACTCCAGACCATTCTCGGCAAACCATACCTAGGGAAAAACTCTTTGACAAGTGCTTTAGCTGTGGACAAGGCGGTATTATCTTTTAGGGGGTATGCTTCTACCCATCTTGAGAAGGCACAAACAACCCCAAGTACGTATTTTAGGTTGTTGCATCTCTCCATGTGGATGAAATCTAGCTGCAAAACCTCGAACGGATACGTCGGAGGCGCAAAAGAACCAGCTGGAGTTGGAGTTCCCTTACCAGGATTGTATTTCAGGCAAACCATACAATTCTTGACCACATTCTCTGCACACTTAGCAATCCCAGTATTTTGCCATACTGGAGCCAACAACTTACAGATCCCTTTCACACTGCACACTTTCTATCGTATCCTCACACATTCCAACATCACCAATCCATCTTGCAGGGCCCGCAGCATACATTCGACTCATTATATCCCTTGCTGTTTCTTTCGCAACTTCGTCAGCAAACGCATTACCGCGACCAACGTCGTCAGTAACCTTCTTATGTGCACTGCATTTCACAATTGCAACTTGCAATGGCAAGGTAAGTGATTCAAGAAGCTCATTCACCAACTGACCATTCTGAATCTTCGTTCCATGAGACGTGAGGAACCCACGTTCCTTCCACAAGCGTCCAAAGCTATGAGCCACACCAAACGCATACTGGCTGTCAGTATATATGGTACCTTTCTTTCCTTTCGATAGCACACATGCTCTCGCAAGTGCAATCAACTCGGCTGCTTGAGCTGAATTATGTGGGATACGTGCAGCTTCAACAACCATCTGTAAAGTCGTGACAGCATATGCCGCAGTCGTATCACCATTTGGAAGCTTGAAGCATGAACCATCCACCCATAAGGTACCGTCACACTTCTCAAGAGGAGTGTCCCTAAGATCCACTCTCCCTTTCGTTTCCTCCTCTGTCCTGAGAAAGCAATCATGCTGTTCAGTCTGTCTCTGCTACAATCGGCAACAACGTAGCTGGATTCAACGTATTGCATCTATTTATGTGCACGTGACTCGCTAAGAGTGTCAGCTCATAACCTGACAATCGAGCACTGGTTAAGTGCTGTGTCTTAGTCTTATTTAACAAGGTATCCACTGCATGTGGAACCATTACAATCAACATATTATTCATCACTAACCCAGCAGACTGTCGAATAGAAACAGCTGCTGCCGCTGTGGCTCTCAAACACCTCGGCAACGCTCTAGCTACCGGATCCCAAGTTGACGAGAAATACGCGCATGGACGTTGCTTGTCCCCAAAAGACTGTGTCAACACTGACAACACGCATCCCTCTCTCTCGTGGACATAAAGCGTAAAAGGCTTACTGTAGTCGGGAGTACCCAACACAGGAGCCGAACACAATGCATCGCGTAATTCAGAAAAACTTTTCTGACAGTCGTCAAACCACGGGAGGGGATTCGGTGTACCTTTACAAGTCAATGCCACCAAATGTTTGGCCAGCAAAAAAAAATTTGGTATCCATTGTCTGCAATATGACATGATACCCAAGAAAGCACGCACTTCTCTTTGTGTAGTAGGCACACTCATTTTCGCAATTGCTTGAATTCGTTCTGGGGTCAATCTTCTTCCCTCCTTCGATAAGAGATGACCTAAGTAGGTCACTTCTTGTCGACAATACTGCAACTTCGAAAGAGACACTTTGTGATGGAAATCAGACAAATAACGTAGCAACAGCAAGGTAGCTTCCTTACAAATCTCCTCAGTATCGGCAGCGACTAATAAATCGTCAACGTACTGGAGAAGAGCAGCACCATTAGGTAAAGCAATCGTATCAAGCTGTGTTTTTAAAGCCTGACTATAGATAGAAGGACTCTCGCAATAGCCTTGAGGAGCTCTCTTAAACCGGAAGCTTCGGCCTCCTAAAGAGAAGCCAAAGATATCCCTACTCTCCTCGGCAATCGGGATGCTGAAGAAAGCATTCTTCAAATCAATTACCGAAAACCAAGTGGCTGAAGCTGGAATCATGGTCAGTAAAGCAGTAATGTCTGGAACAACAGGAAATTGCGGAACTACAATCTTATTCACCTCGCGAAGATCGATCACGAACCTATATACAGGTGGTTGTGATGAATCAGTCCTTTTTAGAACAGGCAAAACTGGACTATTGCACACATTACCTCTCGTTTCTTCAATTACATCTTTCTCAATCAGGTCATGAACGATCGCTAGCAACGCTCTTTCACCTTCACTAGGGATCTTGTATTGGGGAATACGTGGCATTTTAACATTTGCTTTCAACGTCACAACATATGGCGGTATCTCCAACAGACCCACATCATTAGGACCAGTAGCCCAAAGAATATCAGGAAGTGAGGACAATTCTGTCGGAAGTTTATCCTTTGACAAATACATCGGGGAGACCACTTTCTTACCTAAACAGATCCAGTCCCAACAAGTTCTCACCACAACCTGTCATCAGAATAAGGGGTGCCTTGAATTCACAAGGTCCAACAGAAAGAGATATAGGACTAGAAATCGCGTTCCTAACCGGGGCGCCAGAAAAACCTACTGAAACATTCGTCTCGCCAGACAAAGGTGCGCCAGGTAGTTTAGAGTGCATGTAGCACCAGTATCCAACAGAAAAGGCTCTGACACACCTGATGTAATCACCTCAACATAAGGTCCACTCTGATCTACTGGAACTGAAACAACTCCCTCTCTTTGTCTATGGCTGTCCTAGCAATCATTACCTTCCATATCCCCACCTTCGACATAGTAGTCGTCAGCATAGTACTGAGTCGTCCTACCAGACGTGTGATTCTGCTGATCAAAACTATTCATTGAATTTTGTGGAGGAAAGGTGCGTGTGTTCTGGGGGAACTCGCCACGTCCTCTACCTCTAGGAGCTTGTGGAACATTCCGACCTCTTATGCTAGTAACACCATTCATACGCTGCGACAAAACAGGGCAACTACTCTTAAAATGACCCTCTTCTTTGCAATATGCACACTGATTAGGGCCTACAGGAAAACGCGGCTGAGAAGGCTCAAACCTTTGCGAGTTTCTCTGAAACTGCGGAGGCTACTGATAATCCCGCTGGTTACTATGGGGAGGATATGCTTGCTGTAAAAGAACCTTCGTCTTTAGCTCTTTAGTCTTTTTGTCTGCCCTATCCTTCTCATCCTTATCCCTATTTTCATAGTATTGTGCAGTAGCCAATATCTGTGCCGATGAGGAAACAGCCCACGAACTCTCGGAATCCTTCAACTTGGTACATAACTCGGGAAGCAAATTATGCACGAACTTATCAACAAACAACCGTTGACCACCTTCAGTACTCATGTCTTGACCACTGTGGTCAATAAATGTTTCTACAAACCTAGTGAAGAAATCGGACAGAGTTTCATCTTTCTTTTGCTTACATGCAGACAATTTGTCCCAATTGACTCGCATAGCAGGCATTAAAGTCTTCATGTAAGTAATGATCCTACCAGGAAGTTCTGCAACTACAGGCTCCGGTTTAGCACCACCCACTTGTCGCGCATCCGCAGCGCTAATATTGACCCAGGTATCAGCTAACTCCTGCGCATGGTCCGTGTGCCGAATCAAACCCCATAAAGGTTGTGGGACCACATTTCCAAACAACATGTCTATATCAGCTAGATTTATGACACATGAGTCTGCAGTTTGTGATAATTCTTTATAGTACCCTGCGGGATTTTTACGGGGGTCAGGTAAGGTCTGTTTTAGAGCCAGAACTTCAGCACGCTTCCACGGAACATGTACCCAAACACGCTGAAAATGAGGCTGAACAGGTGGATTAGCGGTTAGATCCCCTTCTTTCCAAACTGGGGGAACTTCTCTCATTGGATATTGTCGCACCTTTCTCCTAACAGAAGGATCAGGCTCAAACAACGACCGAGAAGGATCCTCACTTCTAAACTACAACAATGTCGCAACCGCTTTATCAACATCGGAACCCACTATAGTTCCCTTCGCAAACTCGGACTGTACACGGGACAACTCAGACGGAGTCTGTCCCAAATCACCATCTTCCCATTCCTCACGAAGGAAAGTACACATCTTATCAAAAACATATCTCTGCTTCGGTGCTTCCCATTGACGGAAGACATCCATAACAGAATCTACATCATATCTTAAAGGGCGGGTAACCCATTTACGTGCCAAATGACCCAATCCTTCCCGCTCTCTAGAATCAGGCAGTGTACTACGCAACTGTTTACGCTCTGAAACAGGGGTCATACTTAATGACCCGAAGAAAGGAGATAAAAGACTAGTAACAGTATCAGTCATTCTCTGTCGAACGGAAGGAGAAGTAGACAGGACAGGAGATAAAGCAGACTGAGAAAAGGTTAATGTAGGAGCAGAGACAGAAGTGGCAGCGAAAACAGGCCAGAAAGTCGTAGGAAGTAAAGGCGGAGCGGGTATCAAAGTCGGTGGCAGGCCTTGAGAAGGCTGCACCAGAGGAGTAGGAGCCAACTGAAGAGGAGCTGGCGGCTGTGGAATAACAGGTAGCATAACAACCGGAGGTTACGCAACTAAATGTTGCGGAGGTGCTGTAGCACTCTGCATATAAGGGGGTGGCGATTTCAACAACTGTGACATTAAAGGATCTTTCTCAAGTTCCTTCGCTGCATCTTGCTGAAGAAGCGACAAAGCTGGATAACACTTATCAATCACCAGTTTACGTTGCCTGTGCAACTGCTCACTCGCTTGTTCTTCTTCGTTATCTTTAAATTGTATAGCAGCCTGCATTATCGAAATTCCCTTTTCTCTTTTATTTTTCTTTGCTAATTTAATTTCTTTCTGTTTGGCTTCCTTCCACCATAGGCGGAAAGAGTCAAACATCGCCGGCCGGGCTTTCTTCTTAAAAAGTTTAACTTCTAGATTATCTAAAACTTCCGTGTCAAAACTACCATATTGAGGCCATTTAAGGACACCGTCCTTTCTTGTGTAACAAATCCACACTTCATTATACGTGATGGGGCCCACGCCATGTTTCACATAGAGCTCATAGGTTGGAGTTCCAATCGGAGGAACCGGACACGAGTCCTCCAATCGGGAATCCCTATTTCGACCACAACAAAATATTCTTCCAAGTCGGGTAAGACCAGGCATCTTCGCTCACTAGTCTAGCTTGAAACTTCAAGGGAGTATCGAATATGATAGTCTCGTGAATACACAAGTCCCTCGGCTTTGGTACTTGCAAGTCCCAAATCAAAGATCCCAAGGGGATACCCAAAACTAAGGACTGGGAGACGCTCCACTCATACTTAATTGAGGTATCGATGTCGGCACCAGAAGACCCGTCTATCGTCTCGCTTTACAAATCATCGAAGACTCCAAGCCAGGGCGACAGTCAGGGCAGCAGTCCTTCGTAGCCGTCGGAAAGCGGGGAACCTCGCAGCAAAGACTTTCGGACCACGACGACATACAGGGGTCGATGAAGTGGTTGGCCTTCCTCCAGAATTTTCACACGAAGCTCCTCACGAACGTCAGGCTTGGACCGGTACCGCTGAAGTCGGCCGGCGTTGGGCGCCAAATGAAGAACCGGGTTATTTAAGACCCAGCGGCGCCAGGGAAAATGCCCTAGTCTCCGGGTCCACCTGTCTTAGAGTACAGAGACACGGGTGATTCTTGGTGTCGTCAAAGATCAAATTTATTAGCTGCAGCCTGTAACAGAGATCCTAGAAGTACAACACGGTGTATGTTCTCAGGAGACTGCTCCCCAACAAGAACCAGTCATCCCTTTTTATTCCAAATATTATGCTTCAGGCAAACACCCCTAATTTACAGTTGGCCACTCACATGTTTCACAGAAAGGAAAAAAAGAAAAGGCAGGATCATGATGACAAGTCCATTTTTCAGTTTGTCCAGCCCATAGTCAACTATAGGTCAACCCAACATTCTTGATCAGACAGGTCGATCGAACCCACCATAAAACTGGGCACATCCCCATCGTAAACGGACCATAAAGCAAAGAGTAGAGACAGGTGTGAGCAAGATAAGACATAGTTATGCGCAAAGAAAAGGGTTTGATGGTGTTTTGTGTCCCGATCCGTAATCTCGATCAGCTACCGGGGAAAGGACTGGTTAAACCAGTTTGGCTTCAGGCAAGAGGGTCGCTCGTTCAGGTCATTCAGAAGGCAGCTAAAGTGTACGTGTGTTTGGAGACTTGTTCGGCCACTGTCACCGGCCTATATGAGGGCAACCACAAAATGGCTGCCGTACGCAAGATGGAACCCGAGGGTTCAGAACGGACTCCCTGATTTCATGGTGATCTCGTCACTCGAATAGGACGAAAATACTCACACATCTAGCACTCGCCATATTCGGTCTGCTGATACCATGATACGACGACCTTCACAACGAGGTTCAGAATTTCAATACCTCATTGTGTTTGCTTTGTTCACCCTAAGTTGGCATGGTATGTCCAGACGTGGGTCCCTTGCTCACTTTGCCACTGGATTCAAGCCAGCCTGGTTGATGAGGGCTGTTAGCTCAAACCATTCTCAGGATGCTTGTTTCCGGTTCAGGGAAGTCATGGCTTGGCAGTTCGGGCTGGGCAGTTCCCATGAGGCGCAGGGTCAAGACTTATTTGCATATAGCTGTGTCTGAACTGGGGTGGCAAAGTGATCTTAAGGGCGATGATGGATTCAACCCAGATCTGTGACTGGGGGTGAGTGTCTGAAAAGTTTCAGCGCTCCGGGTCCCTTGCTCACATTGCCACTGGATTCAAGCCAGCCTGGCTGATGAGGGCTGTTAGCCCGAAACCGGTCCCAGGATGCTTGTTTCCAGTCCAGGGAAGACATGGCTTGCCAGTTCGGGCCAGTCTGGTCCCATGAGGCACAAGGTCAAGACTGGTTTGCAAATAGCTGTGTCTGAACTGTGGTGGTGAAGTGAACTAAAGAACAATGATGGATTCAACCCAGATCTGTGACTGCGGGTGAGTGTCTGAAAAGTTTCAGCACTCGGTCCATCATCTCCTTGTGTTTTCTTTGTGACGACAGGAGCCAGCATAAGAGGTACGAAGGTTTATTACCTTTCAGTTACACAACTTACCTCAGAATGTGGCCACCTGTCAAATTCCCCCAACTGTCAAATGCCCCCAACGTTCTCATCTCACACGTGGGATCCACGCACATAACACAAGAAAAAGGTGATGGAAACGAAAGAGTGACAACAAGGAGACAGTAAGCAAGCAATACTATAACAACATGAAGCACATATATTGCAATTATATTATATTCATAAAGTTACAGACACCACAGTGAAGAACTGTGATACTTTCAATTTAGGAAAGTGGTGTGTCCCATTTTAAGTGCCTGGGACCAAAACCATCTGCATCCTTAGAGACCCATTCAAATATTCGTATCTGCACCAACCCTGCCTCAGCTGATCAGAGCTCTCCTAAAGGTGAGTAGGTGTCAATTTCTTTATCGAGTTTTTCTGGTACCATGAAGTATAGACAATTCATTTCAACAGATATGGTCTTCAAACGTACTCCTTCTACAACAGCTAGTGACTCCAGTCTTTTTGGTGCTACTGCTTCATGGTCTCTTTGTCTGGATCGAAAAAGTCCTCTCCATGATAATGGATGTGCACTCCTGCCCTGAGTGCCAAACTGTATAGGTGTTGGAATCCCAAATGCTGATTTTTGTTGTCATAGGCAAACACGTATCATGCGTGTGCATCATGAAATTGGCCTGTCTCATGGATTGTGGTCTTTTTGGATCAAGAGACGCACCCAAAGTGCCATCCCTCCTAGTTGTGGAAGGCTACCACCTTCATCAGGAGTTATGCAGCACGAGCGCAGTAGTGGCACTATACCATGTAGTGATCAGTAGGAGTGAACAGGTCCCTTTCAGCCTATGTCACTGCAGTAAAGCCTACAGACTCACTCCCATTTGAAAGGTTCCCCTGCTGTGTGCTTATCTCACCCTTAGCCTACATCAGTTTTGCTGTGAAGAGCTGCAAAACACAGAAGTGGGGTACCAGCAGTATGTGTATGTGTGCTTGGGAAGTGTGCCATACATTGATAATGCAGTACTGAGTAGTGATTGTATGGTGTACATATGTGCTGGAGGTGCAGGTGCCTATGAGTGGCACAATACCTGAAGGGTGTAGCGCTGAGCAGTACATGCATACGCTGGTTGTATTTGTTCCTTTGAGTGGTTCTGTTGTGTAGTTCCTAATGATACATGTGATCTGTGCGTTTAGACAACATAAACTGAGGGATTAGTGTCCAGACTGATATCAGACACCCCCAAACGATACGTTAGCCTTGAGACCAGCTAGCTCACAGTGCCACTATAAGCCCCCTAACCTTACCAAGGATCGAATAGTTTCCGGCAACTATTGAAAATTACAACCCTTGATCCTTCAGGGATCGTGGAAATGGTACAGTACGTTTCATTCAGTCTCTCATGCTCACTCGGTCTCAGAGAGATACACAGAACAAACAATGGGGACGTTTTCAATAAGTATTTATTGAACCAGCATCATTCTAGTACAACATTCATGTGCTACAACAACCATTAGACAGAAACAGACATATACTATTGCAAGCACCGACAGAGTGAATAAAAGGTAGAACTCTACAATGGTGCTAAAACAGTGAATAAATTCAAGCATATGGATACATAGCAATAATCAAGCATACTCCTAAGATGTGTACCCTAGCTAAGTGTACCTAAGTGTACCTAGCATGTATGTAGGTGTGAAGACAAGAATTCCCCTAGGAAAGAGTCAACCCCATTACCTTATGGGAAAGAGCAAAGGACACCATCTTGGTTTCAAGTTGGACACCCCGCAAGGGATGTCAGACCACTGCGTGCTGGAGTTTCTGCGTGTGGGGTCTCCACCATCTCATGTTAGCATGGAAGCTTCTCTTCTGGTTTGCCCAGCGAAGATGTGGTGCTTATATACCCAAAAGGTACCCTCAGGGGGTCTACCTAGAATGGTACTGTGTGCCTGTCATTTGAGGATGACTATAGCGGGGACTTTTGTACAAAATTATTTTACAGAAGATGGTAATCCTGCTGTGATACTAAGAATCCTCATGCATAATAAATTAGGCTAGTTTGCTAAAAAAACACACAACATTTATTCGGCACATAACTAGGTTAAAGGCCAGAGCAGTTATGTAGAGCAAGGTAGGACAAATGTAGGTAAAATGTGGTGCATCTACCCAGGCCTATATTGGGGTACATTGGGGCTCATAACAGTACAATACATGAAGGATACAGCACATGCATTTTAAAAGCACATGCTAGATAGATGTGCACCTGTGAGTGGTTCAATGCATTAAGCGTGCAGTGTGTGCCTGTTAAATGCATATGGTGGATATGTGTGTGCCTGTGAGTGATACAGTACAAAAAGATACAGTGCTGGGTAGTGCATACATGTTAAGTGCATATGCTGGATGTATGTGTGCTGGTGAGTGGTACAGTACATGGATGGTACAGAAGTGTGCCGTGGGTGTATTGTGTATGCATGCATTGTGTGAATGTGTGCCTGTGCATGGTGTGCCTGTATTTAGAGTGGAGGGCCCTGAGATCCGTTTTGGGAGACCCAGGCCTGCATGGTGAAACATGGAGTGTAGGTAGAGAGATTCCCCTAGACTGTTTCATAGATTGCTGGTTTCCTGGATGTATTCCTGGAAACTAGCTGGGACACACACTGGGGAGGGGAGGACCAGGCCTCCACTGTACACCTCAATGAGAGGATACAACTAGGGGGCTGGGGCACATCTCAATAAGCAGATGAGGCTGCTAAGAAAATAAATCATAAAGAGTAGGGCTGGGAGCCGTGTGCTAATCTCTTGAGACACATATCACAGTGACCGACATCCAGGTGTGAACGCTAGTCACTCCCATTGCCTGTGTTGTGGGGCTATCAGCTTTGGAGAAACTCCTGCTGTGATAGACGGGCTTACAAGAGGACCAGAGAATGGAGACGTAGTCACTTCAAAAACAGCCGAACACCAACATAAAACTTCTAAGGCTCAGACCGTAAATCACATTTGGTGTTTTAGAAATGGACAATAAGAAGTGAAGTTTGAAATTCCCGGGATTGTCATCTGCCAAGCAGGCAGATGGGCTATGTGAGGAGGAGAATCTCTGTAACACTTATGTTTAGGACCGGGACTGGGGGCTAAAGTCTCCTAGTCTTCCTGCTAGGTGAGAGTACATCACCCAGGGACTCCAAGTCCACTTGCCCTGGAGTCTGGAGCTCCAGCACGTGGTCTGCTTGCCAAAAGTAGTGTGCCCTGTGAGGAAGAGGAAAACATTGGATGGAGCAAGGCACGGCAGGACTAGGAACAGAAACCAGCCCTGGCAATCTGCTCGACTACCCCCAGTAGTGGGGAGTGTGCTAGTGAGAAGTACCGCTACCGATTTTGTTACAGGGGTCCAATATTGCAGCAAAGCTGCAAAACTGGCCCCCATGGTTCCAAAACCGGCCTCCACCTTTCCTGCCCACCGGAAAAATGACCAGTGCCTGCCTCAGCCAGTCCAGCCCTGGAGCAAGGTCCAATGGGGAGCCCTGTTGAGTGGACTCCCTACGAGGGATGTACGTTGTTACAACGCATGCTTTTAGCACGCATGCTGTAACAACGCGGTTTTTATAACGCATTCTTTTACAACGCATAACAGAAAGGGGTGTTGAATAGTGAATATTTTAATTTACTATTCCAACACCAGTCCCCGTGGACACTAGGGAAGGTGTTGGATAGTAAATTAAAAGTATTCCCTATCCTTGAGCGCCCCCCAGAGTCATGCGTTGTAATAGAATGTGATTTAAAGACCGCGTTGTAATAGTACTGCGTGCTAAAAGTTGCGTCGTAAACGACGTTCCCCCCCTACGAGTGGTGTGAGAAAATAGCTGCTGCATTGATTGGGTTGTTGCCCATGTGCAGGACTGAGTTGGCGACACCCGTATGCCATATAGGACCCCATGAAGATACCCGTGGAAAGGACTGCTGTGCAGTAAGTGCTTAAGTCTTGCGTCATAAGGCTGTGGTGACCGTCATAAGGCTGTGGTGACCGTGTGTGCCAGGATAAAGACCAACTTGCAGCCTGAATCTTGTGCGGTAATGTTGCAGCTACTCTATATGCCAGGAGGTGGCACTGTGGTAAAGACTGTCATGCAGTAAGGACCAAAGCCTTATGTGACAGCTGAGCAGCAACTCTGCATGCCAGGAGGGGCTGCCGGGATAACTTGTAACGTGCAGATTGGGCTAGAGCTCGTTGACTGCAAGCAGTAGTGACTGGTAGGTCACCGGGAGCAACACTGACTGCAACAGATCCGACCCGCTGAGTAAATGGGGATGCCATGAGAACATTGTCACCATAATTTGGGATTGAGGACCAGAGTGTCGGAATCACGCCCTCCCATCAGGAGCGTGGGGACGCTTATCCCGCAGGAGAGGGTAGGAAACCTCCGGACACAGATGGATCACGACTGAGAGGGAAAGAGAACCTGCGTCTGCTGTGTGCATCCATTGAGTCCACGTGCAACTGGCTCATCTGGTTGGGACCTGGGCTCAGAGCTAGTGTCAGCACCCACAGGCGCACTTCAGGACTCTGTACCCATCACTCCTACCGGAGCCATTAAGTCTTGTTTCAAGCCTATCGGGCCCAGGGATACTGTCTGTGGAGAGCACTGAGGCACCAGGACACTTTTGACTTGAATCTAAGAGTCAGAGTTGTCTCTTGAGACACAGACTTCTAGTAGGGCATTCCCTGAATTTTGCCAACATTGAAGGGGGAATAATCAGTATTGTTAATGCCAAAAGGGAGCGGGGCAGGGAATTATTTTTCCTTTATTTAGGTTAGCTGTAGAAATACAATAGTTCTCTTTTTTTCCACAAAAGTGATTATTTGGCTGAACATTGATGTATTGCTACTGCTGAGTGCATTTTGAGTTGTGAAAATGTGTGCAGTAACCTTTATCCACCACACTTCTTTATAGTGCTCGAACAAGCTTACCACTGAGAGACAAGTGCTGAAGGAGTACATGGCCCAGTTGCTCCAAATTAATAGTAGACTGGGACATGAGACATCAGGAGTAAAAAGCTGCAACACCCTGAGGTGGGCCCGGTAGCTCCTGCCTGCCCAGTGGCCCTCTGAAAAGAGTTCTGACACCCTTATTTTCGGGCTAGATATTCGTTTTACAAAGGCTTTTTGTGACATCTGTAGTGCAGTCAGCTGTCAATTGTATATGGCAACTTAGAGGGAATTTCAGTAATATGGCAGTCACTACGATCATGACCCAATAATATGCATTGGGATATTTGTTTTCATTTTGGCTTAGAGGCAGCTTTGTTTGTTTCATCAGCCTCATGTAATCAGAAAAATCATTAATACAAAATGCCTGCATGTATATATTCAGAGGGGAGTTGGTTCGTCCTCTTCATGCACTAGTCTGTTCAACCCGCATACTCCTTTATCTTCTGCTGATAGCATGGGGCAGTGTGTCTGCCCACGTCAGCCATTGGCTCACCAAAATAGACATTTCCGTTTTGTATCCCTTTTAATTTGTTCTTAGCCATCCACGTGTGTGTTTAAATTATGATTTCATATTACAGTATTGTAAAGCCAATAAATAGTACTGTATCTTTGTACCAATGAGAAACACTTTACCCTGTGATGTATATTAAAACTAAAATGTCTTTCTAGACCTAGGAAGCACTCATACAGTTCTATTAACATTTCATGCAATAACTATTTCTTTGTCATTAACATTTTTAGTGGAAGCACTTGACTCTCACGTTTAGGCGAAGGCATGATTCTTCTAATTTTTATGGCATTAATTTCCAATTAAAAAAATAAAACATAAACTATCGCACAAACTTGCCAAGGCCAGACCTAATGACTTTGCTAAAGCTTGTTATAAATTACAGTGGTGTCTGGCTTCAGAGACACATGATTGTTTTGCAGCAATCCTAATTATTTCACCTTTTTGTCATGCAGGAGGTCCTCTATCATCAAAGCAGGAATCGACAAGTCGATCGATAAGGATTTACATTTACATCATAAAGAATTATCCTTATGGTGTTTGTTGTAAATAGCTATTTACTCCATGCCATCCTACTCTGGGTCTAACTACGTCAGAGGACCAATGGATAGAATCAAGATGGATGGGAGAGAGACAGAGGAATTATACTACACAGATGTCTAAGGAAAGTACTAAACCGAAATATAAATCTGAAAACCCTAAATCTATGTTTTATGCGGGTTTCATTATAGGTTTAAGGTATCTGGTCAGCTAGTCCAAATTTCTTAGGGCTATATGTTTTTTGTTTTTTAAGTCTGTTTTTATTTATTTCATTTTACAAACTGTAACATAGGGAAAGGGTCATTATGTCAATATGAGTTACAATATCTAATTAGTTTCGCTTTCTGCATTAGATATAAAATGACAGAGGGGCATTACATGCTACCAGGAATAAAACATCTGAAAATGATCGCATCTTTGCGTGTTTATCAGCAATATGTATACATATGCACAGGGGCGGCTCTGCTGCTAAGGCGGAGGAGTGTTGCCCAACTGCTGTTAGAGCAGTGAAAAAGGGAAAAATAACATGATAATAAAGTTATTATCATTTTATTTTTCATGGCTGAGGGGCTGGGTTACGGCGTGGCAGGGCTAGTGGCTCAGGGAGGAGGAGTGGTTTGTGCACACTACGTGCACATGACTGCTTGGTCAGCTAAACAGTCATGTTCACTTTGCATGTTTCCCACCAGGCTGCAATGCACAGCCTGGTTGAGAACAGGCACAGGCTCCCTGTCCCTGTCTGAGGGCAGAACCACGGCGCTGAAACCAATTACAATGGCGGAAAAGGTAAGTGTTTTTTAAAAAAAAACATATTATTCAACGCCTCTGCCTCCCCCCATCTTGCCACCACCGTTCCCTACCAGCTGCCACTGTGCATATTGTACTGTTACCCTCTCTGTACAACGGTAGGACACTCACCTCCAGGTGTGATAGGGTTACTAGGAGCTTAATCTTGTGTTGTGCTGACAACGCCTCCCCCTTGAACAATCTCAATAATAACAGGAGGCTGAGGGGATAAGGAAGGGACAAATAAAGTCTAGGAGGGTAACATGGCCCAACCTCGAGATCATCCGGTCCACACCATTCTCTCTGTCCCGCCAAATATATCAACAGCATCCACATCACTAAGCTTTTATTACCTCAAACCACGGGTATTGTGAGGAGAACATGCTGATGTTAGCTATCCTCTCTCGTTATGCTATTATGCGGTATGCCCACTCTCCTTGCCCCCCCCCACTTGTGGCAGTATGGGTTCTGGGTTGTTTAGTTCAGATGTGACCCGTTTTGAAAGTCCTGCAGAACTGTGTCCCAATAGGCGGCAATAGGGATTTTGCAAATCCCTAGGGTGTCTTCCCTGTGCAATGCAAAACTCTTGATCTTGGCCCATTGTCAACATCGATTGCCATAGGCCACCAGCGGGGGAGATGCTAGGCATTTCCATCTCCCAGTGATTAGACATTTGTCCACCAGCATTCCTAGGTCTTAGAAATCAGTATTCACCTTAAGTCGTTTACATCTGTGGAAAAGACCCACGATGCACGCCTCCCATGTGTTTGCCATTGTACCGCCTGTGCAGTCGGAATGTCTGGCCTAATATCAACGTCAAAAATATCAGAGGCTGAATATCGTCGTTAAGAATATCGAAGTCCTATCTACATTAAGATAAGTACAAAAACATTGTCAAAATTTTTGGTAAAAAATATATTTTTTTATGTTTAAAATAATATAAAATTAAATAAATAATACATATAATTAAAATAAACAGTTAAAATATGTTTAAAATTGTAAGTAAACATATAATGTAAAAAAATAAACATATACATATAAAATATAATATATGTACTTACTTAATAATATTTACAATTATTTACTCTAACTTATAAATTGTTAAAGAACATTAAATTATGAATACATACATACACATACAAAAATAATATAAATAAAAATATCAACACTATATATAACAAATTATAAAAAATAATTGTAAATACATTATACACTACATTATCTAAAACAGTAAATATTGGATAGCGTAGGGGTAAGAATTACTGTTCCCACTCCAGGGAGTGCAACAGTAGGGAAAGTGTTGGATAGCGTAGGGATTAAAATTACTAATCTAACTCCAGAGGGTGCAACGGTAGGGAAAATGTTGGATAGTGTAGGGGTTATAATTACTATTCCAACTCCAGAGGGTGCAACAGTAGGGAAAGTGTTGGATAGCGTAGGGGTTAAAATTACAATTCCAACTCCAGAGGGTGCAACAGTAGGGAAATTGTTGGATAGCGTATGGGCTAAAATTACTATTCCAACTCCAGAGGGTGCAACAGTAGAGAAAGTGTTGGATAGTGTAGGTTTTACAATTACTATTCCAACTCCAGAGGGTGCGACGGTAATGGATAGCGTAGGGGTTAAAATAACTTACTAATGCAAAATTAAATAAATAATACATATAATTAAAATAAACAGTTAAAATATGTTTAACATGATAAGTAATACATATAATGTAAAAAAAGAAACATATACATATAAAATATAATATATGTACTTACTTAATAATATTTATAATTATTTACTCTAACTTATACATTGTTAAAAAACATTAAATTATGAATACATACATACACATACAAAAATAATATAATTAAAAATATCCAAACTATATATAACAATTATAAATTCTTTTTAAATACATTATACACTACATTATCTAAAACAGTAAATATTAGATAGCGTAGGGGTAAAAATTACTGTTCCCACTCCACAGAGTGCAACAGTAGGGAAAGTGTTGGATAGCGTAGGGATTAAAATTACTAATCTAACTCCAGAGGGTGCAATAGTAGGGAAAGTGTTGGATAGAGTAGGGGTTAAAATTACTATTCCAACTCCAGAGGGTGCAACAGTAGGGAAAGTGTTGGATAGCGTATGGGCTAAAATTACTATTCCAACTCCAGAGGGTGCAACAGTAGGGAAAGCGTTGGATAATTTCCTTAAAAAAATATTACTAAGTTCTAAAACACATATATTTTAAAACTAGTATAATAATAAAAAAATGATAAAAACATACATATGAAATAGATAATAAAATACATAACACTAATATTAATATCGATATTAGTAACATCGAAAGTTTTGCTATTGATATTACTAACTTTGATATTAACAAAAACGATATTTCTGACCTTCAGGTCAATATTCTGGTGGTCAATATTCTTGATTTCAATATTCTGTCCCTCCGATATTTTAAACTCAATATTCTTGTAGGTCGGAAAAAAAAGTCGATATTTAGACTGTTATCGTGCAGTCGGATAGCTGGAACATGACTTCCTGCCAGTAAGGGATGAGGATTGGGCAGGCATATACCATGTGTATTAAATCATCATCTAGCACGTGACATATGGGACAAGCGGCATCTGCATGATAGAAGTATCTATTTATTTTGGCAGGAGTAAGTTACGCTCTCTGGGTCATGTAGTATTGGAAAAGGCAAAGTGGGCATTGTGGGGGATTTGGACTGGGATTTCTAGAATTGCGGCCCATTCCTTGTGAGTACGGGGGCGGGTCAGGTCTGTGTCTGAATGCTGTCTCAGTGGACAGAGTGATACCACTGTGTGGAGGTGTAACAAGGCTGAAAACAATTCCAGGATGTGCCTACCTGACCCCAAAACATGTAGGTATTGGAGAGCTAGGTGCATCTGGTGCTCCTCTGATATTTCTACTCATTGGTCTCCCAGTGCCACTATTAGGTAAGCATGAAGTAGGAACTGACCCTCGGGTAGGTCCTCCTTGTTCATCATAATCTCATAAGTTAGTAGGGCATGATCTAGGTAGAGGTCACAGAGTGTTTGTATACCTGCTTTCTGCCAGGCGGTGAGTTCCGCAGATGTGGCCTTTCGGCATGCCCACCTGAGACAAAACCGGTGCATATGGGAGCATGTTGCATGTGATTTATATACTTCTCCCTACTGCCTTATTTCGGGAAGGCACTCGAATCCTTGATAAATAACCAACTTACTGCCCATTTAGAAAGTCATGGACCTTTTGACCCATCGCAATCAGGATTCCGGTCGGCGCACAGTACCGAAACGGCAGTAGTAGGGATGGTTGATAACATCAGGCTGGCTTTGGATAAAAGAGAATCAGCTATGCTGGTTCTTTTGGACCTGTCTGCTGCCTTCGACGCCATCTCCCATGACATCTAAGAATAAAGGCTCTGGGAGATGGGGGCCTGAGGAAAAGCTCTGGACTGGTTTAAAAACTATCTAAAGGATCGTTCCACCACTGTACATATAGGTACCCTGGCCTCACGCAGCAGAATAGTAAGCATTGGAGTTCCCCAGGGGTCAATCCTGAGCCCTATGCTCTTCAATGTTTATGTTACACCTTTGGCCAGGATAATCAGATCCTACGGGTTTGAGGTCGTGTCATATGTTGGTGACACTCAGCTGCTGATCACTCTTGGTCCTGACCCTACAGATACAAAGATCCGGTTTAATAACTGTTTGACCCACATCAACAACTGGATAGGCAATACCAAATTACAGCTCAACGGCAGTAAAACCAAGATCATTCTGTTCGACAGGGCCGAGGAGTATTGGTCTAGCAGCTGGTGGCCTCAGGCATTAGGCACATGACCGTCTACTAAATAAGTATTCTGCAAACTTGGAATAACAGTTGACCACAAGCTATCCCTGAAAAATCATGTCAATCATGTGCTAGGCACTTGTTATGGGATTCTGTGGAAGCTACATAAAATCTTCAAATGGCTACCTATCGAAGCCAGGAAGCTTCTGGTCCAGGGCTTGATTGTAAGCCACATGGACTATGGGAATGCCCTACTAGCCTCCCTTAATGAAGACCTCTTTTCCAAGCTACAAGTTCTGCAGAATACTGCAGCTAGACTGATCTTAAATTTACCTCGAAGATCTCCCTCAGTCCCAAGTCTGAGATCCCTCCACTGGATTCCAGTCAGTAAGAGAGGTCACCTTAAAATCCTGTGCCTAACTCATAAAAGTATCCATGGCACCGGGCCTGGTTATCTAGCGAAAAAACTTAAAAGATATCAACCAGAAAGAACATTGAGATCCAGCTTAAAATCTCTTCTCACCCTACTGCGTGTCTGCACCATACACAATGGGGATCGATCTTTTTCTTTTCTCACCCCCCATCTCTGGAACAAGCTGCTGTTTCATCTTACTTCTATTCCGGATAACCAGCGCTTCCGCAAAGAATTGAAAACGTGGCTGTTTGACCAGAAATAGCGCTAGTTGTGTGACCTCCAGTCTCTGGTATCTCTGCAAGCGCCATGAGACCTACAGGTGATATGTGCGCTATACAAGTTTCTCTGACTTTACTTGACTTGACTTCTTCAGTAGCAATGGTATGAAATGTCCAGAAGCAGTGGTTTCTGTGGCCTCTCATGGGCACAGGGGTGGAACAGCTGGAGCAGCGCTGAAAGTGTCCAGGCCAGTAAAACCGTGTCAGTGTCAGATTGCTATCTCCCTGCCATCCATCTTTTCACCCACTGAAGCTGAGAGGCAAGATAGTATTCTTCCATGTTGGGAACTGCCAGCCCGCCTTGGTTGATGGGTTAATACAACTGGCAGAGTGTCACACAGCAACGGGTGTTATTCCAGTTTAATCCTCTCATAAAGCTGTCGAATTTGCAAAAGATAGGGGGCACAATGTAAAGGGGCAGATTGGTGAAGTAGTATAATAGACTTGGTAATACGACCATCTTGAAAAATGCAACTTGACCCATGACCAATAGGGGGAGTGAGCGCCAGAACACCATCTGGAATCTGATAGCTGTTAGAACTCTTCCACGGTTACCTGCCAACAGGTGTGTTGGCTGTTGGTAGATTCTAATCACCAAATACCTAAAGATAGTAAGTTTTCACTTGATGGAAATGCCATTAAGTATATAGGTGGGGTCAGGACAGTCTTCATTGAAGGTAAACAGACATTACTTGGCATAGTTGACCTCTAGGCTAGAAAGGTCAGCAAAGTTGTTGAGAGTCTGAGCTAGCTTGATAGGGTCCACTCGAATGTCCCGAATGTACTGGAGAAGATCATTGGTGTATAGTGAAATTGTGTGTATACCGTCTACCAGCGGGAGACCCCACTCCCTGCTGTGTGTACGGATAACAGTGGCTAATTGCTCTACAGCCAGAGAGAAAAGCATTGGAGAGAGTGGATATGCCATATATCTGCCAGACCCCAGTGCTGGAACCAATCACTTAATTCTTTTGAGTGAAAGCGGGGGAAACGAGCGGTCTAGTGTTGTGTGCAGAACAGAGTTAAAATCGTTCCCTAATAGCCATGGGATTCTGCACCAATCAGACATTGTGTTGGTAAGCTGTTGTCTGTGTTGGGGGCATATACTGACACTGGAAGTAACTGGCAACCATTAAGGCGATCAGGACAAAACGTCGCTCAGTGTCCATAGTTACTTAGTCTGCCCCAAAGGGGTTCCCTGACCTCACTCATATCAGGACACCTCTCGCATATGAGGATTAATCTGTGGTGAATACCTGGCCTCTCCAGAGCCATCTGAGTCTGTTAGCTTCAGTTAATGCCAGTTGTGTCTCTTGCAGTAGAGCTGTGTGCAGACCTGCACTTAAGGTAAGAGTACACAACATATCAATGGAAGAGTGTGTGCATGCCTCTCACATCCAATGTGATAATGTTAGTGTGCGTCATGTGAAAAATGTGTTATTGCCCCGTGGGTGGCGGCACCTTGGGGGCTGTGGCTTTCCCCTACGTGTGGTGGCATGATCAGGCTGGTGCGGTCGGGGGGGCTTGGTGTAATATGGTAACTAGTTAAAATTTGCAGAAGAAAAGTTAACCTCAATATGTGTAACATTTCCTGAGCAGAGGTGCAACAGGTATTTGCCCAAATGTTTATACTGCCTGTGACAACCACAAGTCTTGTAGGTCAGCTTAAAGGAACGTGGGATCACAGGAGACAATTGTGTGGTACCCTATTTGTTTGCAATATGTTTGCACCCAACTATAGACATGTATCTGCTGATTATGAAGTCTCAGTTTAGTCCTACATTCCACCTGTATTGTTTCCCGGTATAGCTGTATCATGCTTGGGCTCCAGGCTGCAGTGGGCAAGTGATCCATTGCATTCTGACCAACCAGGTACCAAACATGTCGACCTTTAGTTACTAAGGCACATTATGCCCTATCAGTAACTAACGACCTATGGGTTTTTTAACCTGACAAGGGAACCTACATATTAAATTTTACTCCCCTTCGGTATACCTTAGCCAGTTTTGTCTTTCACGCACCCATTCACCACCCACACAGAACCCTCTATTCTCACACCCACACTCATCTTACGGCAGTTTATACAAAAGATCTCTGCTAAACTGACAATTCGGGGGACCCATTGGGCATTGCAGCGTCAGCCCGTCGAGGAGCAAATGCCCGAGGATGAAGCATGACATTCGGGGTGTGGGCATCAAGAGACAAGACTTGCGCTTGCCTCTAGTAAGTGAGATTTAGACCTAGGATCTCATTTGCTTCCTCCTTTTTCTTCCATTTTTTGTCTGTGGGTGACAATCTGAGCCCACACCTGGAACAGTTACCCCTTATTTGATTTGTGGGAGGCTCAGAATGACCTACTGGGCATTCCAGTTACAGAGAAGGAGGTGTGCAAGGCAATAGGGGATCAGAAGCTCCACAAAGCCCCTGGGCTGGATTGACTGACAGATCAGTTCTATAAGACATTCTGCTCCAAGCTCACCCCTTATTTGGTGTCTCTTTTTAACCATATGGCCACAACGAGAGCGGTCACAATGTCCATGAGTGAGACAATTATTTCTGTTATACCAAAACAGGGCAAATATCTTGGGAACTGTGGCTCTTACAGTCCCATAGCTCTTTTGAATCTTGACTTAAATTGTACTTGAAAATATTGGCTGCTAGACTGGAAGATCTGCTTCAAAATTTTATTCATCTGGATCAATCAGGTTTTACTAAAGGTCACCAAACACACAACAAAATCCGCAGGGTTATCCACTTAATAGAAAACAACTCCCAGAAATCCTTCCCTTCAGTCTTGTTGGCACTCAATGCTGAAAAGGCTTTTGACCTGATGGTCTGGCCCTTTTTATTTCACACCTTGTTGAGATTCAGCTTTTGTGATTGATTTATCACAATGATCAAAGCCAACTGCGCAACAGCCAGAGTACTAGCAAATGAGGTGAGTTCTGATCTCTTTCAGCTAGGTTGGGGACAAGAAAGGGGTGCCTGTTGTCACCTCTGTTATTTGCCTTAAGTATTGAACCATCAGTGGCCAAGATACGCGAGACGCCAAACAATTCAGGGCATTTAATTTGTCTCCGTAGAACATAAGATTTCACTACTTGCGGAAGATATCTTGTTGTCGTTGATATCGCCTCAAACCTTTCTAGCGATCCTGATGGGTGAATTTGCATAATTTGAACAAGTGGCGGGATTCCGCATCAACCTGACCAAATCTTTTTTACTTAACCTGACACTCTCACCCTCTGATATAGACTCTCTGGGGACATCTCTACCCGTTCATTGGGCTAGAAAAGCCATTACATACTCGGGCATTAAGATCACCCCTAACCTTTTAGACCTATACCAGGCCATTTATCGTCCAGTACTGCTACAGCTGAAATTAGACTTTAAACAATGGGCACCCGTGTATCTTTCTTGACTAGGGCGAATCCACGCTATAAAGATGAATGTATTGCCTAAGCTGCTTTACCTATTTCAGGGGTTCCTGATTGAACTGGAGCGATGGTTCCTTCCCACTCTGCGTTCACTGGTGAATCAATTTATTTGGCAAAATCGTAGAGCACGCCTCTTGTATCAAATATTGCGCTTACCTAAGTCATCCGGAGGCTTGGCATTACAAGATTTTAACCTGTATTACCAAGCAGCCCAGTTGTGGGTGAGCTCTGAATGGTCTGCCAGAAAGTCAGATAAACACTGGCTACATATGGATAGGGCAGCGGTTTGAAAATGTATTTGGGGTCTACTATAGAAACCTAAAGCTGAGAGGCCTGATAATGCCTATTTGAGCAGCCCTACTCGGCCCTCCACCACTGGCTGCAGCAACTTGGTGAAACAACAATGGCAGTTGATAGTCTGAACAGTAAAGAAGTGAATTTGATAATTTTTCTAAGGTATTTTAACTAGAGGAATTGTTGGTGTGTTTCAAAAAGTAGGATTGTTAGATAGAAATTCTTCTCGTCTAACATCACTATACAAAACCTGCTAGAGGTTCAACCACAGGTTGAACTCACAGAAGTTGATGACCAGCCTGAAGCCATAGTCTTTTTTGTCCTCAATAAATATGTTGCTGAGAAAGCCCTGTAGGTGCAGTGATGTTCTGCTAATTGTGACCATGGATTCCTTTTCCTCCACCTCTCCCAAGATCAGAGCTTGCTCTTTACTCGAAAACTGAAGAGATCACCAGAAAACTCTGGCTTGAATCCTTGCAATGTCTTCAGGACCCAATCATCTTCCCTCTGCTTCCATTTATCATAAACAGAGTAATAATAATAATAATCCACATTTGTAAAGCGCACAATCACCCGTAAGGGTCTCTAGGCGCTGGGGGCCGTCAGGAAGATTAAGCAAGCTATTGCCCAGAGTCACATGGTGCTGGGCTAATCTGCCGCCGGTGCTGGGTATCGAACCGTGATCACCAGATTCTGGAGTCAGTCGCCCTAGCCGCAGCGCCACGCCTCTTCCGGTGGGGCAGGCCTTGCATTGGGCCCGGTGTGAGGCAGAATGGCCTTAGCATTGCTTCTCTTCTTCCCAGATTTGAAGATGGACTCTGGTAGATCCGATACCTCGGCAAACATCACACGAGCAGCCGTAGCGGCCACCGCCAATGAAACCAGAGCCAACTTGCGAAGCGGGAGCTTCCAGAAACGTGTCACTGGCAAACACGTTGAAACAACCCACAAAAACCTCCTTTTCAAGAAAAGAGTGAAAGCTATATGATGAAGGCAGCAGGTCGGCGGCCGAAACACGTCACATGGACCATGTAACTGAATAAACCAACACATATATGTATGTATGTATGTATATACGTATATACATATACAAGTTGGGGCCATGAAAAGCCTCGAAATCCGGAGACAGTTTGGACAGCAGATCAGCACAAATTACTGAGCATCTATAATTTGGAGGCCCACTGAAGGGTAATTTTAAAATGCATATTCAGTGTTGCAATGCAGGGTCTACAAGTGGCAGAACCCTGCATAAAGGGACTTGTTAGCTCACCTATGAAACCTACTAAAGGTCAATTGAAATGTGCTAAGACGTTTTTTCCTTCCAGTATGTCTGCATGCGCCCTGGCAGCCTGTGATCAAGGAGCTGTGCTCCGAAATGCGTAAGACAAACAAGGAACTCTGAATTAAAAATGCCATTTGCTTTTACTAGATCTGCTGGGGAATGTGTCTTTAAAGTGGGCACACATTGATGAACATATATATATATATATATATATATATATACACTGAAAAAAACATAGGTTTCAGGGAGGACATTATAGTTAGTGGACCTTTCACTCATACAAAACCATAGAAATTCCCCTGTTATAGTTAGTTGAGCTAACTATAACTCGCTCCCCCGCAATACACTGCTGATGACATCACATATTACATAACTTTTGGACATGGTCAGTGACATCACTGATGACATCTCAAATGACATCACTGATGACATCATCCAGTGACTATTTGTTTCTATAAAATGTAAATATGTTTTATATATATGCCAAGGTGTATTGAAGAATGAATGGGTGTATAAAAGTCAGATTGGATGATTAAGTAGGTGTATGACTGACTGTATAAGTGATTAATTATGTCTTAGTTAATGCATGTGTTAGCGACTGATACAGACATTCACACCGTTTAGGTTGTCAGTTGGTGTGTAAGCGGTTGCATGGGTTGGTGAGTAGCTAAATGAGGATCTATATGGGCTATTGATTAGTTGTCTGAGTACCTGTATGGATGCCTGAGTGTCTGTGTGGGTGGGTGGGCGTACGTGACTCTGTGCATGGATGTGTGAGTGGATGATTCACTGGGTGTATGTGTTCAAGACTGTATCTGTGAAAGGCTGTATGGCTGGTTGAGTGTGTGTATGGGTGAGTGAATGGATGCCTCAGTGGTACATGTATGAGTAACTGCATTTGTAAAAGGCAGTGTATGTGAGAGTTGGAGTGTATAAATGACTATTGTGAGAGTGAATGATTGTGAGAGAGCCTGTATGGTTCAGTGTGTGCTTGTATTAGTTATTGTATTAGAGTGTAAGTATGTGTTAGTGTATAGTTAAATAAGTGAGGTGGTATGTGGATAGCTGTACAGGTGAGTGAATGAAAGTGTGATTGATTATTTCCATGAAGAACTAGGTGTGTGAATAACTCTATGAATGAGAGGCGGTGTGTGAGTGCCTGTATATATATGTGAGTGTATATAATAATGCTGTATTGATGGCTGACTGTATGTATGAGTGACTGTATGGGTGAATGAGTGGATGTGTGTGTACAGCTAGGAATTAGTGAGTGGATATGTACTAACTGGTATTGGTGTGTTCATGGTTTCGAAAATGATAGTCTGTATTTTGGAGTGAATATACCAACTGTTATATTAGGGTGCGATGAGGTGCATCAGATTTCAAGTGGATGATGTAATCAGTGATGTCATCAGTGATGTCATTTGAGATGTCATCAGTGATGTCATCAGTGATGTCACTGACCATGTCATTAATGATGTAATATGTGACGTCATCAGCAGTGCATTGCTGGGCGTGAGTTATAGTTGGCTCAACTAACTATAACGGGAGAATTTCTATGATTTTTTGCTGACTGCTGTCTCTGGCCTACACTGTGGAAGACCAGCGAAAAGTGGTGCCACTGAACCTGCACTACGCAGGCCGGTGGGGCACCAACCTATCCACGTGGCTGTGGGCCCTTGCTCACCGCTACCTCTGGCCTACACTGTGGAAGACCCGTGACGCATGGTGCCAATAACCCTCTTCAACACAAGCCGATTCCACATGTGGAACTCTGTCCTGAGTACTGTATGGCAGTGACCCAACTCCGTGAGAGAACCACAGCAGCAGACTCCCTTCGATCAGTGAGGCATATTTCCATATGGAACACCGGCGACACGCGCTACCACTTAATCTGTTCATCACAAGCGGATCCCACAAGTGGAACTGTGTCCTGAGTCCTGAATGGCTGTGACCCCCAAGTCTGGGGGAGTGTCCACAGCACCAGACTCCCTTCGATCAGTGAGGCATATTTCCATATGCAAGGCCGGCCACACGTAGTCCCACTAACCCTCTTTAACACAAGCCGATCCCACATGTGTAACTGTGTCCAGAGTCTTGAATGGCAGTGACCCCAACTTCATGGCAGTGACCACAGCACCAGACTCCCTTCGATGTGTGAGGGGTATTTGCATATGGAAGGCCGGTGACACATGGTGCCACTGAACCTGCACTACTCAGGCCGGTGGAGCCACCGACGTATGCACGTGGCTGTGGGCCCTTGCTCACCTCCACCTCTGGCCTACATTACGGTCAGCATGCCTCACAATTCAGATAGAGTCCAGATTGTACATGACGCAGTCCAGTAGGCAAGACACATTGCTCCCAGTGCGGCCCGTCCACACCAAGCATTATCACAGGTTCATACAGTCTCAATGCTTCTGGTGCCACTAACCCTATTTAACACAAGCCGATCCCACATGTGTAACTGTGTCCTGAGTCCTGCATGCAGTGACCCCAACTTCGAGGCAGTGACCACAGCACCAGACTCCCTTCGATTAGTGAGGCATATTTCCATATGCAAGGCCAGTGACACGTAGCCCCACTAACCTTCTTTAACACAAGCCGATCCTACATGTTTAACTGTGTCCTAAGTCCTGAATGGCAGTGACCCCAACTTCGTGGCAGTGACCACAGCACCAAACTCCCTCCGATTAGTGAGGCATATTTCCATATGAAAGGCCGGCGACACATAGTCCCACTAATCCTCTTTAACACAAGCCAATCCCACATGTGTAACTGTGTCCTGAGTCCTGAATGACAGTGACCTCTACTTTGTGGCAGCGACCACGATTCCCTTCGATCAGTGAGGCATATTTCCATATGCAACTACAGAGTCGAGTAGGCAAGTAACCATCACAGTCCTAAATCCTACATAATATCCTTTTAGTATCCTTGCTTCAAGGATTTTTTTTATATCAGTTATAGCTTTACTACAACAACCAAATTAATCTTCAAGTGCAAACCAACACTCAATAGCAGTCTACACTGCGGGCAGTACAGCTCGCAATTCACATTTTAAATGCTTATTTCTAACAAGAAGATTGTACTCAGAAAATACAACACTTCGTCAGTGTATTCTATACTTATTTCATCTTTTCATGATACGCCTACA
Source organism: Lissotriton helveticus (assembly GCF_964261635.1). NCBI lineage: Eukaryota > Metazoa > Chordata > Amphibia > Caudata > Salamandridae > Lissotriton > Lissotriton helveticus. The sequence continues at coordinate 2,028,015,762 of NC_136061.1, forward strand.
CTGCGCTCAGGAGGGCTCACAATTAAAATTATTTTTTGATTCATTAACTACAGAGTCCACGAGGCAAGTAACTATCACAGGCCTAAAATCTACATAGTATCCTTTTAACATCATTTCTTCTATAACATCTTTTATATCAGTTATAGCTTTAGTACAATCACCAAATTCATTTTCAAGTACAAACAAACACTCATTAGCAGTCTACACTGCGGTTCAGCAGAGCGCGCAATTCGAAATTTTGGACACGTGGTGCCACTCACCCTCTTTACCACAAGCTGATCCCTCATGTGTAACTGTGTCCTGAATCCTGAATGGCAGTGACACAAACTTCATGACAGCGACCACAGCACCACACTCCCTTCGATGAGTGAGGGGTATTTTATATGGAAGGCCGGCGACAAGTGGTGCCACTGAACCTGCACTACGCAGGCTGGTGGGCCACCAACTTATGCACGTGGCTGTGGGCCCTTGCTCACTGCTACCTCTGGCCTACACTATGGTCAGCAGGCCTCACAGTTCAGATAGAGTCCTGATTACACATGACACAGTCCAGTAGGCAAGACATATTGCTCCCAGTGTGGCCCGTCCACATCAAGCATCATCACAGGCTCATACTGTTTCAATGCTTCTGGTGCCACCACTAACCCTATTTGAAACAAGCCGATCCCACATGTGTAATTGTGTCCTGAGTCCTGAATGGCAGTGACCCCAACTTTGCGACCATAGCACCAGACTCCCTTCAGTTTTATTTGTTGGTGTTTTCTTTAAAGAAAATGTTTTAAATGTAAATCCATATATGACTAAGATTCTTCTTTGTCCAACCGCACAGGGACACTTACGAGCCCAAGAAGGTTGTTGGGGGTATGTTAGTAATACCTGAGATCTTACTTCTCGTTATGTGTCCTTATATCCAGGTTTACTGTGACTCTGTTAATAAAATGTGGACGGGGACCCCATTAGTTCATTACTGGTTTACTGCAATGATTCAAATATGGGAGGCTAAGTGGTGGCACATACCTTTAGGCGATCCCACTTTTTATTCGCCTAATCCTTATGATGTGCCCGCTATGTCGCACTTCCTCCTTCTCACCTGCAACGTGAGACAGAACATTTATCTAAATGCTAGCGCCTCGCTGGTACTGGCAGTGTATCTCTGTACTTGCTCGCTGCTCACCTTGTTTTGGGAAACTCCTGTGTTTACTTCTGTCGCTGCGTTCTACTGCGTCTGCTGACGACCAGAAGTTCAACCGGGCCACGTGAACGCTCAATGAAATTGGTTCATGCAGAGGGTGCTGGGAAATGTAGTTTTGTTCTACTTGCCAGCGTGAGTTGTAACGGACAACTTTATTAAACTTTACTTTTTGTGTACACATAGGTACAAACTAAACAAACATTTACATGGTGGCATAGGCCTAAACCAAAAGCCAAGCTTCTTGGGGCATTATACATTCAGTGATGTTAGCTTGTCATGAAACTGGCACGAGCCAATTTACTTACCGATCATAATTGTTGTCTTTTGAGCTCCAATATGAGAATTTGGAATCCAAAAACAACCTTTTTTGTGTGGGTGAACATATTGCCTCATGAAACAATTGAAAATCATAATAATAACAGCACGTTGTAATTATTAGCACTAGACAGCTTCTTTGAATGACATTAGATGGAATTACTTGGACCTATTTTTATATCCGCGAAATTTCTGACATCTCATTTAGCCCTGATTGTACACTATTAAATCTCATGATTAAATATGCCTCTTTCTTTAACAGGAGAAACTCCACATCTGTCACCTCATTGGATAAGCGTAATGCAGTTAACACAGTCCATTTGAATTCTCGTTCTGAATGCCCAGCTTTTAAAAAATGCTCAACGATTGGAGCAGTTAACACCTTTTTTTAATCCTGGACCTGGGTTGTGTTATCCTCTGGTTAATCTGTTGATTTGTCTTGCCTATGTACAATTTTGCGCATGGGCAAAGTACCGCATACACAACATTTTTTGTTTTACAATTAGTAAACATGGTATGCTTCCACTTGATTTCTCTGTGCACAAAATCAGTGCCCTTAATTGTGGATACACAAGCGGCACAATTACCGCACTTGTGGAGACCTTCAACAGGTTTTAGTCCCCATTGGCTATGCAAATCCCTTTTCACTTCTTTAGGGAAAATGTCAGACCGGACTATCTCTTGTCCTATACTCCTATTCCTTTTCATAGCAAACAAAGGTCTGGGGAAGGCACATTCTAGATTTTCGAGTAGATGCCAATTTTTTAGTACTATTTGTTTGAATTTGTTTGTGTCTGGTCCAAATGTTGAGACACATACTAGTCTCTCTAACAGTTGTTTTATCTTCTTCTCCAATAATGTTTCCCGCGGTGTATACCACGCACACTTCTTGGCGTGTTTTAACATTTTTTGGGGGTAACCTCTGACTATCATCTGATCACAAAAATTTGTGGCATGCTGATCAAAATCTTCTTTTATAGAACAATTCCTACGAATACGTAGTAATTGGCCGTAGGGCAAATTGTCTTTTAGGCTCTTTGAATGGGCACTATTATAGTGCAAGATTGAGTTTTTATCTGTCACTTTTTGGTGTAATATTACTGTTAAGATCTTCTCTCTGGGTACAACTTCAACATCCAGGAATGTTAATCTGGTTTTACTTTTTGTATAGCTGAATTTGATGTCTGGATGCCTGCAGTTTAGCCAGCCGAAGAAGCTCTCAAGGGCCTCCCCTGTGCCAGACCACAGGCACCAGACATCATCAATATAGCAGAGCCACTGCTTGACATTACTCGAGAAAGGATTATTATTGAAAATGTATTTGGCTTCGTATTGGGCCATGAAGAGGACCGCCATCTCCGGTGCAAAAGGACATTCCATGACGGTCCCTTTCTTTTGCAGGTAGAAGTCACTTTCAAATTTAAAATAGTTTTTTCTCAGGGCTACCTCGGCTAGACTTAAAATGAATTCTGTAGAAACTCTATGTGGTCTTGGTCTTATTTCTAAGTACAGCTCGATGACCTCAAGTGCTTCATCCTGGGGAACCTGTGTATACAGGGAGGTGACATCAAAGGTCACCATCCACTGTTCAGCCTCATCAAACTCGACTCCCTCCACTTTCTTTATGAAATTGGTTGTATCTCTTAAGTAAGACTCCACTTCTTCAAGAAATGGCTTCAGGAACACATCGACATACTTCGATATAGGTTCTAAGATAGAATCACAGCCAGAGACGATTGGACGTCCCGGTGGTTCTGTCAACCTCTTGTGTATCTTCGGAAGGAAGTAGATGACTGGAATCCTAGGATACTTTTTATTCAAAAAATCAAATTCTCGTGGGCCCAGCATCTCCTGTTCTAAACCTTCCTTCAAGATTTGTGCTATCTGGCCTTGTATGGCAACCGTCGGATCCGTCTCTATCTTTCTGTAGCATTCTTGATTCATTACTTGTGAAGTCCCTTCCTTTATGTACATCTCTCAAGGCCAGATCACAAGGGCTCCCCCTTTATCTGCCTGTTTAAAGATTACCGAGGGGTCATTTTTCAAATCACTGAGAGCCTTCTATTGATTGAGCGTCATGTTTCTTTTCCAGTACTTTTTCTTTTTCTCAAGTTGTACAGTACAGTAGGAGAAACTGTGCCTTTCGACAGTCCAGAATGTGTACTATGCCAACAGTTCTTCCCTATGCAGGTACTACACCAAGCTGAAACTGAGCCTTTCGACAATTTCCAGATTATGTACCATGCCAACAGCTCACCTCCTTTGATGTACCTCACTTCTGTGCCTTTCGACGGTACAGAGTGTGTACCATGCCAACAGTTATCCGCATACAGGTACTGAATTTAGTAGAAACGTTGCCTTTCAACAGTCCAGAGTGCGTACCATGCCAACAGGTGTCCCCATGCAGATATTGCACCTGTAGTCTTTCACAGGTCAGCAGATAATGTGGCTGCACAGCAATCAATGATCTGTTCATTTTTTGCAGGTAAGGTATTATGCTATGCTCGCAGTTAGCTACTAAAGGATGGATTTAATGCCCTGTGTACACTAAGATAACCATAAAAACAGTATTGTGACGTTTGCAACAAATTGCATAGAATTCCCTAAATGAGAACTATTGTCTCCAAAAGGCAGTAACATTGTACACTTGACATGTATTATGCATTCTCCTACAACTATCAAAAAGTATGAGAGCACACACATTAAGACTGGTTTCTGGCATTTCAGCTGTCTTCAACCCAGATCTGTTGACTGGGTTTGAGTGTTTGATTGGTTCAGATGCTCCGTCCATCACCACCCCCTTTTGTACCGCTTTGTTCGCCATAAGTTGGCAGGGTATGCTCAGACGTAAGTCCCTTACTCACTTTGCCACTGGATTCAAGCAAGCTGGGCTGAAGACGGCTGAAATGCCAGAAACCGGTCCTCGGAAGCTTGTTTCCGGTCCAGGGAAGGCATGGCTTGGCAGTTCGGGCTGGACTGTTCCCATGAGGCACAGGGTCAGACTGATTTGCATATGGCCATGTCTGAACTCGGGTGGCAGAGTGGGCTAAAGAACGGTGATGGATTAAACCCAGATCTGTTGACAGGGTGTGAGTGTTTGATTAGTTCAGATGCTCCGTCCATCACCACCCCCTTTTGTACCACTTTGTTCGCCATAAGTTGGCAGGGTATGCTCAGACGTGAGTCCCTTGCTCACTTTGCCACTGGATTCAAGCAAGTCGGGCCGAAGACGGCTGAAATGCCAGAAACCGGTCCTCGGAAGCTTGTTTCTGGTCCAGGGAAGGCATGGTTTGGCAGTTCGGGCTGGACTGTTCCCATGAGGCACAGGGTCAGACTGATTTGCATATGGCCATGTCTGAACTGGGGTGGCACAGTGGGCTAAAAAATGGTGATGGATTAAACCCAGATCTGTTAACTGGGTGTGAGTGTTTGATTAGTTCAGATGCTCCGTCCATCACCACCCCCTTTTGTACCACGTAAATAGTGTGGTGGACATTTTGGAACATAAGGAAACCTGTATTGATTTAAGTGATTTCCTGGTGATAAAGGTTCCATTTGTGAATGTGTATTTTTTGGGTATTGAATTCTATAGATTCTTTTAGCGGAGAAGACAATATTTATGTTTTTGTTGTTTTCGTATAATTGAAGTGGGTGATGGAGAGAGAGTATGGAAATTTGTGAAGGAGGGTGAACTGCTCCGAGGAGTGAGAGTGATGTCAGAGTGTGCCACACAAGAATAAGTCGGTTGGTGTAACTCCACGCTGGGATTGGTTGTGTCGCACTGTTATTATTGGTTGCCTTTGTTATGGAATTTTAAATGTATTGACTCTGGAATTGACTATAATTAATTTAGTCAGCAATTTAAAAATGTGAGGTTTTGGAGCAATAAGGGACATGATACAAGGAGATGTAGATTTACCTACTTGAGTTGGCGATGAAGTGCCACTTTTGGATACACCAGCTCAGTATTAGGTGAAAAATGTAGGGCTCCATACTATTATTTGGCTCAGAAATTGGCGCTATGTCACAGCGAAAGAGGGTGCATTAATGTTCCCACGCTGTGGTACTTTTAGTGTAGGAATAATTGATAATTTGAAAGAAATCTTGTTTGCAATGAAACCATTACCTAAGCCCACACAGCTTGAAGTACTTAATGCATGGGAATGTACAGCGCATGTGAAACAAAGTGACAGATATCAAGGGAGGATGAAGAAAGCGATGCATGCATATGCAGATGCAATGGTACACAGACAAAATATCGAAAATAAAATATCGGAAAGACAAAATATCGAAGTTAAAATATCGAAGGTAAAAAATATTGGGAAGCAAATATATCGGATACAAAAATATCGTAATAGGTAAGTAAGTAGAAATATCGAAAAAAATAATATCGTATGACAAAATATCGACAATACAAATTATCGTGTAGTAATGGAAAAAATAAATAGTGTAGGAAAAAATATAAAAATTGTAAATAAAAATTTGATAAAAAGGTCTATATTAAAAAATTACAATATATTTAATATAAAAATATTTTTTAAAAACATATATAGTTTTAGGAGCGGGTTATTGGGTTTATAGGGGATAAGGGTGGGAAGTAATTTAAAAATAAATAATAAATTAATATATATTTGTAAAAAACTTTTTATTAATAATTGATTGGTAAATAATTAATATTAATTAGTTAATTAATTAATATAATTTAGTACATTATTTTATATAATAATTAATTGGTAATTAATGAATATTAATTAGTTAATTAATTAATATAATATCATACATAATAGTACAAAAATAATAATTGGTAATTAATTATTATTAATTAGTAAATTAATTAATATAATTTTTGACATAATTTTTAATAATAAATAATTGGTAATTACATAATAATAATTAATTGGTAATTAATTAATATTAACTAGTTAATTAATTAATATAATTTTGTATATATTTTTAAATAATAAATATGTGTTAATTAATTATTATTATTTAGTTAATTAATTAATATAATTTATTTCATATTTTTAAATAATAATTAATTGGTAATTAATTATTATAAATTAGTTAATTATATGAATTAGCTTCATTTAGTTTAATATATATTTTTTACTTATTGTAAATTAATTTGGAAAAAATAATATTAATAATTAAATTTATTTCTTTACAGCTAATGTGCTAATATATTAACTTTATTGTTATTGTTAATTAATAATTATTTTGTAATTACATAATAATTATTTTTGGGTAAAGGAGTATTGTTAGAGTTCAGGGTCAGTTTTCAGTTGTTGGTTAAAGGGGTATTTTTAGGGTTCATGGTCAGTTTTCAGTTTTTGGGTAAAGGGGTATTTCTTGGGTTCAGGGTTAGTTTACAGTTTTTGGGTAAAGGTGTAGTTTTTGGGTTCAGGGTCAGTTTTCAGTTTTTGGGTAAAGGGGTATTTCTTGGGTTCAGGGTCAGTTTTCAGTTTTTGGGTAAAGGGGTATTTCTTGGGTTCAGGGTCAGTTTTCAGTTTTTGGGTAAAGGGGTATTTCTTGGGTTCAGGGTCAGTTTTCAGTTTTTGGGTAAAGGGGTATTTCTTGGGTTCAGGGTCAGTTTTCAGTTTTTGGGTAAAGGGGTATTTTTAGGGTTCAGGGTCAGTTTTCAGTTTTTGGGTAAAGGGGTATTTTTTGGGTTCTGGGTCAGTTTTTAGTTTTTGGGTAAAGGGGTATTTTTAGGGGTCAGGGTCCGTTTTCAGTTTTTGGGTAAAGGGGTATTTTTTGGGTTCAGGGTCAGTTTTCAGTTTTTGGGTTAAGGGGTATTTTTAGGGTTCAGGGTCAGTTTTGGGTTTTTGGGTAAAGGGGTATTTTTTGGGTTCAGGGTCAGTTTTCAGTTTTTGGGTAAAGGGGTATTTTTAGGGTTCAGGGTCCGTTTTGAGTTTTGGGTAAAGGGGTATTTTTAGGGTTCAGGGTCAGTTTTGGGTTTTTGGGTAAAGGGGTATTTTTAGGGTTCTGGGTCAGTTTTCAGTTTTTGGGTAAAGGGGTATTTTTAGGGTTCAGGGTCAGTTTTGGGTTTTTGGGTAAAGGGGTATTTTTTGGGTTCTGGGTCAGTTTTTAGTTTTTGGGTAAAGGGGTATTTTTAGGGGTCAGGGTCCGTTTTCAGTTTTTGGGTAAAGGGGTATTTTTTGGGTTCAGGGTCAGTTTTCAGTTTTTGGGTTAAGGGGTATTTTTAGGGTTCAGGGTCAGTTTTGGGTTTTTGGGTAAAGGGGTATTTTTTGGGTTCAGGGTCAGTTTTCAGTTTTTGGGTAAAGGGGTATTTTTAGGGTTCAGGGTCAGTTTTGGGTTTTTGGGTAAAGGGGTATTTTTAGGGTTCAGGGTCAGTTTTCAGTTTTTGGGTAAAGGGGTATTTTTTGGGTTCTGGGTCAGTTTTTTGTTTTTGGGTAAAGGGGTATTTTTTGGGTTCAGGGTCAGTTTTGGGTTTTTGGGTAAAGGGGTATTTTTTGGGTTCAGGGTCCGTTTTGAGTTTTTGGGTAAAGGGGTATTTTTAGGGTTCAGGGTCAGTTTTGGGTTTTTGGGTAAAGGGGTATTTTTAGGGTTCTGGGTCAGTTTTCAGTTTTTGGGTAAAGGGGTATTTTTAGGGTTCAGGGTCAGTTTTGGGTTTTTGGGTAAAGGGGTATTTTTTGGGTTCTGGGTCAGTTTTTAGTTTTTGGGTAAAGGGGTATTTTTAGGGGTCACGGTCCGTTTTCAGTTTTTGGGTAAAGGGGTATTTTTTGGGTTCAGGGTCAGTTTTCAGTTTTTGGGTTAAGGGGTATTTTTAGGGTTCAGGGTCAGTTTTGGGTTTTTGGGTAAAGGGGTATTATTTGGGTTCAGGGTCAGTTTTCAGTTTTCGGGTAAAGGGGTATTTTTAGGGTTCAGGGTCAGTTTTGGGGTTTTGGGTAAAGGGGTATTTTTAGGGTTCAGGGTCAGTTTTGGGTTTTTGGGTAAAGGGGTATTTTTAGGGTTCAGGGTCAGTTTTCAGTTTTTGGGTAAAGGGGTATTTTTTGGGTTCTGGGTCAGTTTTTTGTTTTTGGGTAAAGGGGTATTTTTAGGGGTCAGGGTCAGTTTTGGGTTTTTGGGTAAAGGGGTATTTTTTGGGTTCAGGGTCAGTTTTCAGTTTTTGGGTAAAGGGGTATTTTTAGGGTTCAGGGTCCGTTTTGAGTTTTTGGGTAAAGGGGTATTTTTAGGGTTCAGGGTCAGTTTTGGGTTTTTGGGTAAAGGGGTATTTTTAGGGTTCTGGGTCAGTTTTCAGTTTTTGGGTAAAGGGGTATTTTTAGGGTTCAGGGTCAGTTTTGGGTTTTTGGGTAAAGGGGTATTTTTTGGGTTCAGGGTCAGTTTTCAGTTTTTGGGTAAAGGGGTATTTTTAGGGTTCAGGGTCCGTTTTGAGTTTTTGGGTAAAGGGGTATTTTTAGGGTTCAGGGTCAGTTTTGGGTTTTTGGGTAAAGGGGTATTTTTAGGGTTCTGGGTCAGTTTTCAGTTTTTGGGTAAAGGGGTATTTTTAGGGTTCAGGGTCAGTTTGGGGTTTTTGGGTAAAGGGGTATTTTTTGGGTTCTGGGTCAGTTTTTAGTTTTTGGGTAAAGGGGTGTTTTTAGGGGTCAGGGTCCGTTTTCAGTTTTTGGGTAAAGGGGTATTTTTTGGGTTCAGGGTCAGTTTTCAGTTTTTGGGTTAAGGGGTATTTTTAGGGTTCAGGGTCGTTTTGGGTTTTTGGGTAAAGGGGTATTTTTTGGGTTCAGGGTCAGTTTTCAGTTTTTGGGTAAAGGGGTATTTTTAGGGTTCAGGGTCAGTTTTGGGGTTTTGGGTAAAGGGGTATTTTTAGGGTTCAGGGTCAGTTTTGGGTTTTTGGGTAAAGGGGTATTTTTAGGGTTCAGGGTCAGTTTTCAGTTTTTGGGTAAAGGGGTATTTTTTGGGTTCTGGGTCAGTTTTTTGTTTTTGGGTAAAGGGGTATTTTTAGGGGTCAGGGTCCGTTTTCAGTTTTTGGGTAAAGGGGTATTTTTTGGGTTCAGGGTCAGTTTTCAGTTTTTGGGTTAAGGGGTATTTTTAGGGTTCAGGGTCAGTTTTGGGTTTTTGGGTAAAGGGGTATTTTTTGGGTTCAGGGTCAGTTTTCAGTTTTTGGGTAAAGGGGTATTTTTAGGGTTCAGGGTCCGTTTTGAGTTTTTGGGTAAAGGGGTATTTTTAGGGTTCAGGGTCAGTTTTGGGTTTTTGGGTAAAGGGGTATTTTTAGGGTTCTGGGTCAGTTTTCAGTTTTTGGGTAAAGGGGTATTTTTAGGGTTCAGGGTCAGTTTTGGGTTTGTGGGTAAAGGGGTATTTTTTGGGTTCTGGGTCAGTTTTTAGTTTTTGGGTAAAGGGGTATTTTTAGGGGTCAGGGTCCGTTTTCAGTTTTTGGGTAAAGGGGTATTTTTTGGGTTCAGGGTCAGTTTTCAGTTTTTGGGTTAAGGGGTATTTTTAGGGTTCAGGGTCAGTTTTGGGTTTTTGGGTAAAGGGGTATTTTTTGGGTTCAGGGTCAGTTTTCAGTTTTTGGGTAAAGGGGTATTTTTAGGGTTCAGGGTCAGTTTTGGGGTTTTGGGTAAAGGGGTATTTTTAGGGTTCAGGGTCAGTTTTGGGTTTTTGGGTAAAGGGGTATTTTTAGGGTTCAAGGTCAGTTTTCAGTTTTTGGGTAAAGGGGTAATTTTAGGGTTCAGGGTCAGTTTTGGGTTTTTGGGTAAAGGGGTATTTTTTGGGTTTAGGGTCAGTTTTCAGTTTTTGGGTAAAGGGGTATTTTTAGGGTTCAGGGTCAGTTTTGGGTTTTTGGGTAAAGGGGTATTTTTAGGGTTCAGGGTCAGTTTTCAGTTTTTGGGTAAAGGGGTATTTTTAGGGTTCAGGGTCAGTTTTGGGTTTTTGGGTAAAGGGGTATTTTTTGGGTTCAGGGTCAGTTTTAATTTAATGTACGCTGGATTTGGTATAGTAATAATTAAATTATTAGAGACCAACATATACTCACATTTAATATACAGTGCAAAATTTCTGATAAGATTGTTACATTATAGTAAGATAATGATACAAATAGTTCAACATGATTGTAGAAACATTATTTTTATTTATGTTTCACAAATAAAATGTTATTTCATTACAAAATTCTTTTTATTACATTTGGTTTTATAAACATATTTTATAAACACAATGATAAGCAACTATACAGAAGCATTATTATTTTCATACTTTTTGTACAAAAATGAATATTATTTATTATCTCTTTTACATATTGTAATTTCATAAAGAAATGTAGAAATAACAAAAGTATTTTTTACACTTTATTTCAATACATAAAATATTTATTATGTAAGTCACATATTTTTAACACATTTTTCTATTATTATAATTTTTGACAATGTAGTTATATTTCTAGACATTGTTAATATAAATATTATTCTTTTCATAATATTTATTTATTACATTCATTTACATATTTGTTAATCAAATCATTGTAGGATTAAAGTAAATATTTCTTTACAATAATAGAAACTTAATGTTCATTTTTGCATATTTAGTGAAGTATATATATTATATTTTATACTTGGGACTATTTTATTGCATTTGGGTGCTTTATTTTGTAACCGGGTTAGGTCGTTTTGGGTTATTTGGAAGAAGGGCTGATCGCGGTTGGGAGACACTTCACGTCGCTTCAGGTAAGGTTTATTTTATATGTTTTATGTGTATTTTAATGATGTTTTGAGATTAGTGACCTTATATTTTGTGTTGTTGAATGTGAGGGAGGTATGTTTTAGATTTCGAAAACAGATAATTACTTATGGTATATACACGTAGTGTTAGTTAGTTAACTCATTATATATAGAGTGAATTTTAGTCTTTTACGGTATATCTACAAGTGAAATAATCTATTTTAATATGTTTGTACCTAATTACTAGCTAATTAATGTGGGTGGGAATGTCTGTTTTCTATGTTTTTGTCATAGGTGTACGCTACATCGGAAGTTCCGTTTTTTTTTTAAAGGAAGTGTTTGTTTGTTTACTTCAACACTGCTTTGCAAACACTTCTTTACATTTTTCGGTTTTGCTGGAGCGATTCTTTCTATTTTTCAATTTTTTCGGGTTTTTTATGCTTATTCGATGGCTCTGGATAACGTAGATGTCTTAATTTTGGAACAGTTGTATTTTTACATTTTTTTTTTGGTTAATTTGGCACTACCTGGATTACTTTGGTGGACAAGGAGGTTATTGGATTGACAACATGATTGGTAAGTCCTTGCTTTCTTATTTTGTGTGGGTGGGTAATGTTATTTTTATTATGGAATAGTTTTTTACTTGTTATTTAGTTTTAATGTGTGCATATATTATAATAATATCTCTATATATTGCATAAATTAAATACTTTAGAAGCTCACGCTACATATTTTTCCATACTTAGGTGATACTTTTAGTGTTTTATAACATTTTGGGAATTAATTAGAGTAGTGTTTTGGCAATGATATTTAGGTATTCTATGCCTTTTGTACTAGGGTAAAGTTTAACTTGTTCTTCCAGGTACTTGTGCATTTGTTTATTTTGCTTTGATGTTTTAGGGACAAGTTCAGTTACAGATTGGTCCATTCTAAATTCCTGGTAGCTCTGTTCTTTCTGTAGGCATTTAATGAAATGTTCTAGAGTAGGTTTGGTTCTGCCAGTTGATTGTACAAATGCATTGGGCCAACCTTCCACTGCATTGTTAGTTTTTGAATCTCCGTTAAGGGTACTTCTGTAAACGTTCCACCAGGGTATGAGGAATTTGGGATTTCGCCTGTGGCCAGATCTGTGGAGTCTGCCTACCCAGGTGTCTTCAAAGTAGTCCAGAAATGGACCTAATTTAGCTTCATTTTGTTTGTAGAAGGGGCTGTCTATAAGAATGTTGTAGTGTTCAGCTACGTCTGTTTCAGGTACATAAGCAAGTGCAATGAGTTTTTTAATTTGGAAAGCAAAAGATGAGTTTGTAGCATATTCGACACTTAGGGTAGTTTTTTGAAGGTGTCTCCATAAACACTGGTTTAAATGATAATAGCAGCCTTGAATGCAGGTATGGGGGTGGATTTTTATGATAGTTGAGAACATTGCTTGCTCAAAATCAAGAATGATACTTTCAGGAGAAAAATCATTAGTTTTTTGTTTAAATATATTTATTAACTCCATATATGTGGAATTATTTTTGTTTGGTAATAGTGCATATAGCAAAGGTATGTTGCAGTTGTGGTAGAGGCCATGTATTGTGTATAATTGGAAAAATGGTTTGGGACAGATGTTAAATGTTCCATCCATCATCCAATATTGGCTTTGCTGCAGTTTAACTAAATTCATACTGGTACCAAAAATTATACGCCTTTTGTCATTGTTTTCGTTGTCGTAAACTATAAATGGTTGTTTATTTAAAGTTATTATTTGGTTAGCAGTTAAATTTATATCCTGATATGTTCTGGGAGATGGTGTTGTAGAAGTAGTAGCTTTTTTAGTTCGTGCTATAGTTCTTTTTAAGGAGAGGATATTTGGCATTTGAGTTGTGGCAGTTTTTGGGATTTTAGGAATGGCTTCTTTTAAAATGACATTTGTTTGCTTTTGGGAACCTGTACTAGCTTCTTTTATATTTTCCAAAGCTGTTCTAACTTCTATTTCAGTAACATTAGGTGGATGATTGTGTTCCCTAGTATACAGTACTGTAGCTTCTTTAGTTGTTGCTCTGCCATAGCACTTGTTAGAATAATATTTACAACATTTCCAATTAACTTGCATGCCATATTGCTTTTCTTGTGTATAAGTGTAACCCATGTAGCATAGTAATAGTTTTCCTTTCTGGCTGGTCACAAATTCGGCTCCTTCGGTCATTTTGTACTTTGTATATCTATAAAATGTATATATAATAGTTAATGTCAAATTAAATGTGATAAATAATCTATGTTAGTGATAAGTAGGAATGTTTATACCTACGTGTTTTTGAATTTACAGCAAAATTAGGAGCTGCTTGCTTCTTTAGTTGGGGATAATTGTTTGTGATGTTGTTGTAGCTGTTATGAAAAACATAAAAGTAGTATATTATTAATTAATGTTTTGGTACATTTGCAATGTTAGAGCTCATTTCTACTACAAAAGTGTATCTTCATGATTCACATTGTGAAGATACTTACATATTTTTTTAGGTTGGTCTTTGCCAGTATAGTTGTTTCTTCAGCTTCTGGAGAGTAGTTTGTAGTGTTATCTTAAATAAAAAAGGAACATATGTATTAGAATAATCACCATGTTGGTATGTTTTTTAATAGATTATCTGGTAATTATGTTCTTTAATATACTTACTTTGTGATTATTATCTGTATTATTCAGAATGTGGAGTTCTGTATTATGTCTGTATATCTATTCGTTGTGTTTGCTCTGTAAATAAACAATATATAATAGAACATAATTAGAACAGTTCTAAATGTTAGTATTGTTTTTCCACATTTATTTCAGTTGCATAATACTTACGTAGTAAAATGTATTGGAGAAATAGTACTGATGTCCTTAGTTCATTAGTAGTGCAGTTTTCAGTAGTAGAATCTACAGAAAAAAAGAAATATGTGGGGCAAAAGTCATTATTTCTGTGTGTTTAGATTTATGTGCACATAATGAATCAATGTGAAATTACTTACATAGTTATTAGAATCTGTATTCCTAGGGTTTGTTCACAGTTATTTTGAGTAGAATATTCAGTACTCGTTGTATCTAAAAAAAATAGTTTCATATAATTATTTAGCATGTTAAGTAGTATGAATAGCAAAGGGGCACTGGGTATTTAGCAGATAAGTAAGTAGTATTAGCAAATAATGCACTTTCTATTTTATTTACTTACTTAGAAGATGTGATAGTAGGTTGATAGTCTGGTTCTTCTAGTTGTTGTGCAGCAATTCGGATAGAGATGAATCTCCTTCAGTGACTTTTGGCAAGTAGTTTGTGCTTAGATTTTAATTGCTAATATAGGGGAGTGTCAGTAGTAATTACTTTGCTATTGGTTTATTTAAAAAATTAGGTTTGTGATTGGTTAGTTAGTATATTTGAATTTCAGTTGTGATTACTTTGTAATAGAAGTGAAAAACAAAAACAAATTATAAAATTATACAAAGTAGTATAGAATATTTTTATATGTGTAGGTGATATAATTATACCAATAGGATATTTTTTACAAATTAATAGTGTGTCTATAGTATTAATTTAAGTATTGTGTGTTTATTTAGATGTGAACACATATAAAACGTTAATTAATTATGCAAACAGATGCATATAAAAAGTCGATATAGCTGATAATCCGATATTGAAGTGCACGATATTTTTGATGTCGATATTATAGTTAATGTCATTATTTTTTGTAGATAGCGATATTTTTGTTTTCCGATGTTAATGTAGTCGATATAAAAGTAAACGATGTTTTTGTATATCGATATTAAAAAATCGATATTTGTGTATATATCTAGTTAAGTATAGGAACCCGATATTTTTGATTTCGATATTTTTGCTCCGATATTTTTGTACGTCGATATTGTGAATCTCAATATTTTGTCAGACATTCAGATGCAATATGGGATGATTAACATAGGAAATGGAGGGTAGACATTATTGAGGAAGGGAGATGTCACATTCTAATTTGTCTCTAAACAACTATTCTGAAGAGTCATGGCGGGGCATCCCTGGACAATCTGTGACTTACTGCAAGACAATATCCAAGATAAGACGGTGTGTCGGGCACTCATCAAAAGACAGGGAGAGAGAGAAAGAGAGAGAGAAAGAACGAGAGAGAAAGAGAGAGACCGGACAAGGAACGCAAGGCCAATCGGGCCCCTGGCTCATGCAAACATGCCAACAGCTGCATGTGTCTCGAAATTTGTGCACCCCAAATCAGAGGCCTGGCATCACAGTCAGATCGAAGGCCACCTCACCTTTAGGAAATGCAAGCAGTAGTCAGACTAAAATTAGGAATGAAAGCTCATTTGTCTCAATACACAATGCGGAAGGCCAACCGAACCCCCGACCTTGGTCCTGAATGCGGTTGGCACACCCTGCGTGAGATACCATACCAGCCTCCGACGACTCCCACACCACGAACTGCGCTAATAAAAATCCAACATGCCCACACACACACTTGTCCCTGCATGACCTACACCAGCAAGGGATGCCCTCGACATATTGATTAAAAACTACCCATACGTCCAAACATTGCACACACATACGACTCATTGCCCAGAGCTGTGACATATCATCCACCGAACTGCTGCTGATCTGAGGAGTGCCGGTGCTACGAGACCAACAAACGCAATGGCAGGCAATCCGGGGCACATGCACAACCCCTGTCACATGGAACTGTACCATGCACGAATGCTGCATCTGTTGGGACCACTGCCAATGGCAGTGTTGAAAATCAGTTTCTGTCTTGCCTACATCACCTGCGTCCAGCCCTGGTTCCACTGTTGAACATGCACATTCGAGTGGCCCGTGGAGGTCTTCCTATCCAACGCAACAGTAGCTGAATTGGATTATGACCTGACAGTGCGCCCCCTGTTGGCCCACAAACAGGAGTGTCACCGGAATACCCGTGAATGGGATGCACTGATCTTTGGCGTATGTGCTGGCAGTTGTTCATGGGAGATTGCACAACTCCTCGTGTGCAGTGACCACATCGATGTGCTCCACTATTGGACTGTGGTGCGGATTGGGGAAACAGAGTGGACTGAGCACATCTGCCCAGACCAGTTAATGGAATGGCTCACCCTGGTGGTCCTTGAACCCGACAACAATGTACTATTGGAACACATTGCCCATGAAGCTGGCCGGCATTCATGGACGAGTAACTACGTTCCTGCAACCACATCGGATTGTCGCCCACAGCACAGGTCCCAACCCCTTGTTGCATCATTGGGAATGCTCACATATCCCACCACAACAGGTGACGTCTGCCTTCATATGGACTCTTAATGCATGTGTGTGGAGCTACGCGTGTGTACACACACCTGTGCAAGGTGATGCAATTCCATGGTCGGAGCAGCACAGCATCATTTGGCAACGTTACCAATTCGGACATACTGCAGAGGGGAGAGTACACACATGGCAATGTAGCACGACATGTGATCTTGTCAGACCCTTTCACCTGATAACTGTCAGCAGAGCAGACAGCCGGCGCAGTCCAGTGGCAGAGCACTATGCAGACCCCATGGGCTGTGAGTTATGTCCCCTCACATTGGGCAATGGGCAGACGCCAAACATCACATGACTCATCCAGCAAGGCAAGGTGGGCTGAGACCGTTGCCATCCGTAATGATTTCATGTACAGTTTTGCCTCCCCATTTCTTGCACCTCGACATGTTCCCATGCTGCGTATAAGTGTCTTAAGCATGTCCCTGCATGTTGTGGCCGTTGCCTTGTCTGTACTGACACGCACATGCTAATAAAGTCTATGCAACTTCACTGGTGTCTGACTGTGATGAGTGTTTATTAGATTGACAACTCGTGTGCCACAATGATCATCGTCCCTACACAGAGAGGGACTGACTGACGCATGTACAATGGGGGTGGGTCCCTTTTGACAGCTCCACCTCTGTGAGCCAGACATTCTTTCGGATAGTTGCAGGCAGACCTGTGCACTTACGTGTCTTCAGCAATGTGAGTATGGTGTCCAACCTCTGACCATGTGGAGCAATGTTATTAATCATAACAGACTGTGTTCACACAGATGTGTGTGAGTAGGTATGCGAAGTGAAGTTCTGTTCTCACATGTAATGTAGGACATCACTTCTGGCCTGCTACTGATTTGGTCATTCCTACACACAGCCCTATTCAATACATGGACGTGTGCCTACGTTGGGGGGGGTGCGAGATTGTTGTTAATGTACAATGGGGACACAGCTAGTACTCACCTTCACAGTCATCCAATTGGCCATGTGGATCAGGGTTAAAAATGCACATTGATGTCATTTACCAGGGTGTACCTTCTTGTGCATTCATTGTCCCTACATCCAGCCATACTTTCATACTTGAGTGAACATAGTCATGACACATCTGTGTGATTTCGAATGTTTTATTCTGGTGAATGACGGAGCTGTAGCTGTAAATGGCCATCCTAGCCCACATTACATGGAAGTCAAGTGGTGGGCCAACCAGAGTCCTTTGGGGATTGAAAAGTGATTTGAAAGAGGGAGAGTGCAGTCTGCAGCAGGAATGCTGTGGAATTGGCAACCAGTGAAGATATGGCAGTCCGTTTTGGGGTCCAGGTGAATGTTGCAGAGTGTTCCGGGGTCAGTGGAAGGTGTTCTCCCAGGGCATGATGCATAGGGCAGAGCCAGGCAGGAACAGGCCATATGGCGGTGATGGATCCTACTACCTCCTTCCTCACACAGTAATTACCATCCACATCTTACTTCTCTGATACTTCTTCTGTGTCTGGTGTGTCCGGTGTGTTTGGCTGTGTAATGGCTGCATCACTGTCTGCCACTGACACATCACGTCATGTGTGAGGGCATCACAAAGCAAGACCTGTGTTCCCCCTAGGAACTGCACACCCTTGACTGCACTGCATCACTGTGTGCCACTGACACATCAGGGGTCGGAGATGTGTGTGTCGAAGTTCCTGCTGCAGTTATTTGAGACAGGTTCAGTGGGAGCAATGGCAAGATGGTGAACTGCAAGGCATGGAAGATCCCAGCTACATCTTGCTGGTGTTTAGCAGTGGCAGCCATACTTCCAGCCTGCATCTGCTCCATGGTCTCCATTGTCCTGCGCATCTGTGCCAACTCTGTGCTGTCATCGCTGGTGCCTGTCTGACTAGACAGTTCTTGTATCCGAGTAATGGCCCCAGCAATGTCAGCCAAGGATTGTTGGGGAGCATGGTGCGGACAGTGGGTGTCCGTTATGGACTGTCAGTGGTCCCTGATGAGACTCAGACACCCACATATGGCATCGAGTTTGGCTGCCACAAGCTCAAACCCATCCGCAGCTGATCAGCCAACTCCACCTGGCAACCCAACACAGGGCGTTGAAATTCCATGTGTTATTCGTGGGGGTCCTGGGAGACAGCTGTGGTGGTGTGTGTTTCCTGCTGTGTGGTCTGTGCAGATGGTGAGGTCACCTCGAGGCAGCTGGGCTGCCCTGCTCCTGGGGGTTGGGTGCGGAGGCTGTCCATTATCAATTGGAGGGTGTCTGAATATATGTGCAGGTTGTCGTCTTCATCATCACTGATGGGATTTGTGGTCTGCTCTGCAGTAGGTGTTGATTGTCCCTCTGCAATGTAAAAAGGTAGATGCAGGTTAACTGAGTGTCACATGCATGTTGACCCTTTGCAGATGTTTACATACAGACTGCATGACAATGAACATTGTGACTGTTTTGGTGGAGCTGGCTTTGATGGCAGACAGTAGGATTTTCAAATACATGACAGATGTGTGGTAGTACCCGTACATTATCATCACACGGTGTCCGGCAATGCCAGATGTGGGTGACCAGTTACTATGCACAAGCTGAACCTGTTGTGTCCTCTGTCCTGTGGTGTAGGTGTTGCAATTTGTACCGCATTGCCATCATTGCTGATGTTCTGTGATTGCTATGTGTGTGTGCTGCATTGTGGGGGAGTCGCCCTGCAGCTCTGATTTCGTGGACCCATATCCCTTTGAGGCAGTGTGCCTTCGAATTGTGTGCTTTTCGGGGATTGAAATGTTTGCGACTTGGGTCATTTCTTCTCTTGGACAGATTTTGTGGCCTTGTGCATTGTTTGTCTGCTGCGTGTATCAGACGGCATGGGTTTGGGTGCACATAGATATGTCAGAGTGTGACCTGCTCCTTTATGGATGTGATCCACACTGGGCCACCTCCATGTCGAATCGTGCACCATGTCATATATTTTGGCTGCTGCCATGCTATCGGTCATGCATTGTCTCTTGCACAGTCAGTGTGGCTCACACTGCCGCTGCTTTTCTGGATTTATCACATGTGCAAGGATAGGTTGTGTCGATGATTTGGAGGAGGCCCATATGTGCACATGGTGTACGGGGGCTTACTTGGTGTTTGTATGTGTGCTGCAGTGTACCAAGCGTATCAGGGACATGTTCCACAGTCATTGTGCGTGTGCAGTGTGCTACAAATGATTGTGCATGTGTGCCATTGTGCCCATCTCCCACTGTCGACCCTGTCCCTGGTCCTTACTCACCCTGTTGCTGTTGGGTCAGGTCATATAGTGCTGTGTCCAGACCCCCAACTCCTGCCAGCTTCTCCACACTGGTGACTGTGGCCACCATTTCCTCCAGCTCATCCAACTCCCCCTGTGGTGCAGGACTCCCACCTCCAGTCGCCGTTGCTGCCTTCCTGTTGGCAGCGGGTTTCTGTTTGGTCTGGCTTTGCACATCATGCCAGCACCTCTTGACCTCCTCCATTGACCTCCTTGACACTCCGACTGCATTGACGTTGGTGACGATGGTCTGCCCTATTTCCGCTTGGGTTGCCAGTGCCGCATTGGAGGTGATGAACAGTTGTTGATAGTGTTCTATCACCTCTGTGACGATGATCCGGTCTTCCAGCGGACTGAACCCCGTCTTCCTCTTCTCCTTGCCCTTCCCCGAACACGGGGTTCCATGCTGGTTCTCCGTGGGGCTTGTGGCATTCGGCTTGTCCTCTGCACTCAGTTTGGGTTCATCCATGGTGCTACACAGTTTGAATTGGTTTTGGTGGGGTTTTTTGTGGCTTTTATAGTGCATTTTCACGCATGACGCGTGGGAATTGTAGGCCTGTCGCTGGGTTTCGCTGATTTTGGTATCGTGCTTTCGGGAAATGCAACTTTTTTGGCATTCGTGTTTGCCATTTTTTGTTTGTCACGTGGATTTTTATGCGGTCATTTGGCGCGTTATCATGCTACTATCGCATAGTGCTGCCAGGTTTCGAATGAGAATTAGACGTTAAGACATGTTATTTTCTCGTGTTACACTGCTACATGCAAAGTTAGCTAAATTTGCGATGGTTAACACACGTTCTTGAGAATATGCCCCATAGAGTGGATGGAGTTGAAGAGAAAAGTGAGAAAGATCCAGAGAGGACCCCACGCTAATTAAGGAATCAGGAGCAAAACAACTGCAACAGGTTTAGGTGCACCCACAGCACAAACGCCATTAAGGGCACAGGTAGACTTTGACAGAAGAAAGAAATATGGATTTACTAAGAAAAATGTCTACCTGAAGCAAGACCCACATGAAGTATGCAGCATAGCTAGTGCTCGCTGGCCGGCAGTAGGTCATTCTGCACCTAGACTGCATGCAGCCTCAGACTCGGTGGTAGCATCAAAGGGAGTTACGTACATGACCAAATGCCCCCACAATGCATTCAGATAGGAGGATGTCAGCCATCCCCAGGGTGCATCTAAGAGGCACAACCAACACAATATCACAAGTGCGTGCAGGAGGCACAAGCCGCAGGTACGAGGTGGAGTTTGAGGCATCTCTGACCTGCCCAACAATAGAATGAAAGTCACGAACCGTCTGGAAGTGCACACCAGCCCTCATTGTCAGACCAATCACTGATGGGCTTGAAATGCTGTATCAGCTGTGCCCAGAAGACATCCTCAGGCATTTCCACGTAAAGTACAATGATGAAAACATTGGACAGTCTCCATAAAGTCCAGGACCATACCACCAAAGTGAAAGTAACTGCCATCCTGCGCCAACAGCACTAAATTCTGCAGAGACCTCTTCCTTGTATAATGTAAGAAGACAGAACACAGAAACAAAGAAGAAATACCGGGCAACATATGTAAGCCGTTCCAGATAATGCAATGTAGTGAGTATAATCAGCCCTGAATTCCATTGACAGACCTGATCGCGGAACAGGATAGGCTTTCTCGAAACAAAAGGCTCAAACAAGCACCAAAATATAACTTGAGTGCCTTGACAGGCGCAGCTGAACACCAGCTGTAAGCAATGTAAAATAAAAAAAACAATTCACAACGTTGGAGTACAGGGCGCACTCCTGCAAGGATAGCCTTTATACTCTGGGAATTACATAAATGTGATAACAGCCGTCATCCTCCTCCACCCAATTTCTCTAAGGTGGCTCAGAGATCATACACAAGCGTGACACCAACACAGGCTTCTACTGCTAAAAGCAAGATATTATTTCAAAAGTAGATGTGTGTGGTGTTGATATTAGGGAGGGAGAAGGGTTGTGTTTATGGGGTCACTTTGCGTTAGAATAGATATTAGGAGAAGGGGATGTTTACGGAGTTACATTGGGCCATGAGTGTGCAATTTACATGTTGAACATGTGTAAAAAATAAAAAACGTTCCTTTATCATCTCAAATAAAACTTCCTTCACTCTGTCTTCACGTAATCATTATTAGCACTGTCATGGTAATTAACCTCCTCTATAAATGGCACATTGCTTCTGATAGCGATGCTGTATAAGATACAATCGAGGACTATGGAGCAACCTTTCTCTGTGAAATGTTTATATGTATGTACGTACGTATGGATGTATGAAAATATAGAGTGCTCCACAGGGTTAAAGGCATAGATATAATTAGAGTGTATGGAGAGGTAATTGATTTCTAGGAGCAAAAGTATACTGTGATTATATTGTGATGGAATGTTCTTTAAGATGTTGTAGTTGTATCTATAACTCTTTCCTAAATTGGAGCTGGGTTGGGTGGTCCTGATGGACAGAGGAAAGGTTCACATTCTTGGTGCATGAATGGAAAACATTTTGTTAACTCCAGTCTGATTTCCCAGACTATGCATTTGAGTAGAAAGAGATGATGCAAGGGGAGTTTGGTTGTCCAACTCCTTGAGTTCTCTGTGTTAATGATCTTTGGTAATTAAGGGGCATATTATCAAGAATGGCGTTAAAACTATTGCCGGTTTAGCGGCAGAAAACTGATGCTAAAGCGGCGATAATGGGCTTGATAATATGCCCTGGAGAATTCCAATAGAAGTCCAGAACATGGACTTTTATTGGAATTCTCAAGGGCATATTATCAAGTCCATTATCGCCGTTTTAGCGACAGTCTTCTGCCGCTAAACCGGCGATAATTTTTAACGCCGTTATTGATAATATGCCCCTAACTTTTTTCGAATGGGTAGGAAGTCTATTTATGAGTGAAATGTTTGTTTCTCCAGATGAGTGGCGGTTGCCTATTAGGTACTATTTTTAAGCTTGTCTGCTTGGGTCTTGCACATTGGTGCAGTTTCTTGTTGCAAAAACAGAATAGTTTTTCACCAGGGTCTCTGTCCTGGTAATTATATTAATATTTGATTGTGTGGCATCTGTTGGAATATTCTTTTGCCCCTCTATCAGTACCAGTAATTCCTCCTTTAATGCTGCTGTCATTTTTTTGCCTTTTATTTTTAACTGGGAGCTCAGTCCCTTCATCGTGTAATGGGGCTATATTTTGCTTGAGGCATTTGATATCAGCAGTACAGTCGGAGATAGGTTAATGTGAGGAGCAATTGACTCACTTAATGCGAGTCATTCCTAAGGGGGTGAAGCTGTCCCCACTGAAGCTGCTCATTACCTTCCAAACAATTCTTGAGTAAAAAAGCAATTCACCCCATCTCTGCACGTGTCAATTCCCTCATTTCTTACCTTTAGTGTCTTTAGGTGTGGGAAGATCTGGTCTTCCGTGAAGGCTTCTGGAAAGGGAGGCATTGTCACTGGTGAGTAGGGGAGAAAGCGCTTCCATGAAAAGAACTTTGAGAAAGGACAAAAGTAAGACATTATCTTTAAATTAGGTAGCTTTGAGGGAGTTGGTGTGACCAGTAGGGCTTTGATGGCTAACTTTGTGAGATGCTACGAGAAGGGGCAGATCTAAGAGGAGAAGCACATTCGATGTTGTTGATGGGTCTTTGGATATTTTGTATTTTTCCTCCAGAGACCTATAGATGATTGAAAGGTGGAGGACAGAGTTGCAGAGTGGAAAAATAGTAAGTCAGGATCTACATGGAATTGAGTGTCACTTGCATACTTCGATGTGTGACTGCAAAATCTCCTCCCTTCTTATGTGTGCGTTCTGTACGTTGGATGCTGTGAATGCTGGTGCATTTGTGAACAAGGACATACAGGTTATGCAATTATGTGGTGGTGAAACATGTTTCTGTGCTGGAGAATGTGTGAATCTTGTGATAGATGATGAGCCTGGCATTGTCTGGGAGCATGAAATAATGCAGATCATGCATTAAAGACTACAAGACGAAATATGTGTTTGATAGTTTGAGGGTGTGTGGTGGTTAGTTTTATGTGTACAAGGTTTGGTCTATGTGCTGTGAGGATGATATGTAAATATGTTTCTAGTTCTTGGCATGATTGTGGGATGGGCATGGTGGGGTGTAGGAAGAGCCATAAAAGTTATATGTTAACTTGCAAAGTGCTGTGGAGCAAGAGTCTTGCCAAAAGCCCTTCAAGGCACTAACAAACCAAATAGTCAATACTCGTGCGTATGTCTGCCATCTGCTGAGGATGTCCTAAGGAATTGGTAGAAAAAGGGTAGGTTAATGCTGGAAAATGATGATCCCTTGTCTGGCTTCTACTTTTAAAGATGCCTTTGCTGAGAAACTAGTAATTTCCCTTCCTGAAGAGGTGAATGCTGGGAAAATCCACGCTCCTCCACTGACATGCAAACAGAATCTTGATTTTATGAGTCAGAGGATATGCTTATTGGTGTTCATGGTGATGGAGCGAGATAGAAAACAAAATTTTGTTTAAACTCGTGAAGTCACATTTCCATAACATGAATAATAATATTAATGATTTGTGATTTGTCGTGCTAATACAACTTAGATTAAACTTTACACATGGGGGGACTAACATGTGTGGTCATAAACGTGCATAATTGTTGCATCTTTTTGTTCGTGCAAATTAATAAAATAATTTATTGTTTTCGTTTTTGTCATTACTAACTGCTGCAAACTTAAAGAAGCATGTGCTTGTTTTGCTTTTCCTTGTCTGTGTGATGTCATTTCTACTATTCTAGGTGCATATAAGTCTCATGGAATAACGGAGACTGGTAGATATAAACGCTGCTTTATTTGTTTGCATTGGCTAGGTAACATTTTGATTAATCGGGTGGGTTAATTAATTAGTAAATCTTGGGGTGGATACAGAATCTACATTATTTCTTACATTAATACTTTTCTTGTGTTTGTTTTATACTAGAAAACATAAGTTGTCTGCTTTTGGGCCTAGTCTGCCCGAGCTACAAAATGCTGAATTTTACTTCTGCAAAAGTGCTGAGACGCCCATTCTGAAATAAATTGTTCGTCAAAAGCTGCGTTCACAAAGCAAAAACTGACGTGCTATCATCATTCTGTCGGACATGGCCAAGGTCGAAAAAGAACATTTTGTCAGCCCTTAACTTGGCATCCGCGGAAGTCAATTGGAAGTTAATGGACGCAGCGAGAACGACTTTATACAAATGTTGCAATCCTAGGAAGCTCCTGGTTGCACTCGGAAGGGACAATGGTCTCTAAGAAAAGTGACTTAATGGAAGTTTTGAAAAGTGGGTGACATGTCACTTGTCACTCTCAGCCAATGGGACGTCGAAGATTTCTGAAAACTTTCCTTTGCGTAGTTTAGTTAGCGTAGAAAGGTATAAAAAGTCATGCCCCTAGGGATGGGCTGGCTGCTGCTTTCTGACTTTCCGATGAGGGTGAAGTGCTGTCGGACTTTGCGTGGAGCACGTAAGAATCCTCAAAGAACTTTACTTTAATTTCTATCTATTTAGCTCAGTTAGGGAATTAGGTTTTAGAAATGCTAAACTTCTTTAATTTTGATTCACTTGCTTAAATTGTATTTTACTTACGTCTTTTTACAATCATGTTTGCTTTATTGCTAATAAAATTCATTTATAAAACTATCAACTTATATACCATAATTTAGTAAATAAAATCTTACTTTTGACAAACAAGCTGGTCTTGGTTATTCAGAAGTGTAGGTTACTATTAGCTAGATCACGTCGCCAATGGTGGTCGTTTAAATGGTTAGGTTTTATTCTAATGATAATATTCTTTCCGCAGATGTATAAAATTGTATATAGTTTGTAAATAATGTGTATATAGATTTAATCTGACCACCTGATTCAGTAGGCCCAAAATATGTCAAGTTTATAAATGGGTCCAAATTTTAGTATAGAATTTTGATTATAGGTTATGTAGTTGGGTAGCGTTGTTTATGATATATTTTCTATAGGCCGCTGGATCAATTCTCTGGTAGCAGAAATTGATGGTTGCTAAGGGTAACCAAGGTAATATGTTGGTTGCTAAGGGTTACTAAAACGTTATGGTATGGAAATAGGATCGATGTTTTAACACATGTTAAGTTCATTTTTCGTGCTATCTGTAAGCTATACCGGTATAGATTGTGTGGCGAGAAATTAGTCACGCAAGCCATCTGTTCTGTTTGTAGTGATATCGCCGAGTATCACAAGAGGTATCGCCGTATACCATAGTGTTGTCGCCGAGCAACACAGTTTTAGGGCTAGGTGTGAATCTTGTATAGTGAGGGTTTTCTAAGAAATTAAAGCAGCATGAGAATAGGGACAAAGTGCCTTCCATAAAACTCACTGTGATAATAGTATTAGTTATATCCGAGCTTGAGTGAAGGGTAAATTAGCGTCGGTGCATGATTATCTATAAACAGGTTAGAGTCCTGTACGGGTACATGTTTCATATCTATAAACAGGTGAGAGCCCTGTACGGATAACGTCGTTATTTTGCTAACGGTGCATGATCTCTATAAACAGGTGAGAGTCCTGTACGGATTTCATGTGTGTTTGAAATTAGGGAATTTTCAGTGTGAAAGTGCGAGTTTGAATTGTATTTTATGTTCAAGTGGAACTCTTAGAACTTTCACTTCGCGGTGGGTTCAGAGCAAAGCGAGTTCATAATTATACGTGTTAGAAGGGTGGGGTAAGGGTTACTCTACTGACAATTGGATATTATCCTTAGTGTGAATAGCGCCGTCTATTCCGAAGTGTGGATACTTGAATGTATGTAAACTATCCTAAATAGTGAAACGAACAGATGTTGTCCTTATAGTCATTGTTAAGAATTAATTTACACTGAAAAGTATTCTTAAAATGGCGCTGTGAAAAGATTTTGTGAAGGAGGGGTAAGCGCCAGGAGTGAGAAACGAGAAACCGCAGCTGCTGTGTACGTCACAGAGCCGCGCTGGGATTGGGTGACCTACGTCACAAGCTATATTCTGATTGGCTCTTGAGTCTCTGACGACCTGTGAGCTGATTGGTCCTTCGGAAAAACTCCAAATTTATTGGTTGAGCAGAAAAGTGACGTAGCTCAACTGTCATTGGCTTGTTGGTGTGTTTCGCGCACGGATTGGTTGTTTTGCGGAACATCCCGGAAATATTTTACGAACGATTTTGTGAATTAGATTTATCTCTTAAAAATGAGTTATCATTTTAAACATGTTGAGAAAAAGCCAACATTATTTCAGAAGTTTAAGAATTTATTTTCACCTGACAAGAAAATCGACACGCGAGGTGGTAAACTACTTCATAAGTATAAAACACCTGCAGCGTATATGGAAGGTGAATATGGATATCATACTGTCTTATGGTTCGATAGTTGGAAACGCTATACTAAGAACGACGGTGTTTTAACTTGGCCTGATGATGGTTCATTTAATGTAAAAGTCTTGAGAAATTTACGAGAGAAAATGAATGCTCTTGTTCCGTAACCGAGACCAACTCAATTTGAAGCTTTAGTTGAGTGGGAAGACGAGATGTATCAGTTACAAAGAGAAGCTAGTGGAATTAAAAGACCTTCTAAAAATCCACCTTGGAGAAGAGAAACTCATGAAGATAGATTGAGAATGTGGAGACAGGGAAACATGAGTGAAGGATTGTATTTAATTCAGGAAATGGTAATGGGTACTCCTACAGGGAAATCTATGGAAAGTGAATCTGAGGATGCAGTTATGGAAGAAATATATACAACTGCTAGAAAGAATCAGCCTTTGAGACCTCCTAGATCATGGTCTACTCCGGTAGTTTCTACTGAAACTTCACCGAGTGCACCTCCAATTAATGAAGCTCCTAAACTTTATCCAAATAATTGTGAAATTATTGAAACTCCTAGAAGACCAGAATTCGAGAATGCTCGAAATGAAGGTAGACATTTTACAATGGCTCCAAGAGCAAGAGAAGCTCCAAAAGATTATATAAGAGAGGCAAGAAATGTTGAAGATGTTGATTATAATGAATATTTAAGATCTAAAGAAGAACTAATAAAAAGAATGACAAAAGGCATGGAAGCTGTGACAGTTCCAGTAATGATTGGTCCTGTTCAGCCTGTATTTAACCAAAAGGAAACAAACAAAACTGGATTAACTATTCCTTTAAATACAGAAATTCAAAAGGCTGCTGAAAAATTTTATTCAGACTTATCTGAAATAAACTCTTCTAAATCGAGAATGCCTGATTTAACTTTTAATGAGGATTTATCTCCAAAAACACCAATGGGTGCTATATCAGATATAGGGAGTCCTGAAGTCAGGGTAACCACACCAAAACTTGATGTGGCCAAATTAAAAGCGAATATCGAAGAATTAATAATTGGAACAATCGGACCAGATAGTTTAAATTACTATCGAGATGATGAACTACTGTTCATTTGCAAAAGCATACAATGGAAAACAAAAAATAAATATGATCAACTAGAGGATCTAGCAGCTGAACTTGAAATTGATGTGAGCAAACAAAAGAATTTTGCAAAGCATTACAGATTAGACTTTTCAGAAAGTGACATTGAGAGTTTGAACTCAATGGGAAGAATAGTTCATATTAAAGATTTGATTGTCTATATCAAAAAGCTAGGAGAACTGAATAAATGGAGAATAAAATGGACGAAAAAGAAGGAAGATGAAAGATTGGAAAAATTGTCAAAACAATTTCCAATGAGAGAAATTGCAGGTGGAGGATATGTTCATGTCCCTTGGTCGAGACAAGACATTCTGTTATTTACAAATGACTTTCCGAAATTGAGGGAGAAACCAGTTGAGTGGTACAGGCAAGTTGATAGATTTATCAAAGTGTCAAAAGTTCTGTGGATTGATTTAGATGGATTTTTTGATATTGTCGTTCCATCTGATCTTTGGACAGAATGTAAAATATCGATTAGTTGGCCAAAAACAGAACCTGAGCGAATTAAAGAAACAGGTGCTCCAAATCCACTTGTAATGGATTTTTATGAAAAAGTAATTGTTTGGATGAAAAATAAAATTCCACCCAAAGAAGTCGATTGGGTTAAAATAGAAAGGACAGAACAGGAAACAAAAGAATCAGTTCATTCTTTTTATGAAAGACTACTGTTAATCTTTAAACAATACAGTGGTTATGAAAAACTAGATGAAAAAGACATGAGCCATTTTGTCTATAGATTTGTTTATGGACTAAAACCTGAAATTGGAGAAATGATTAGAAATAGTATTGTCGGATGGCAATCACTATCAGTAGATGATATTCTAAGAAAGGCTAAGTATTGCAGTGATGAAATAGAAGTAAAACAGAAGAAGCTCAAGGAGAAAGCCATGTGGGCTCAGGTAAAGGTGGCTGAGCAACAGATTGCCAGCATGGGTAATAAGAACACTAATTTCGTTCAAACTGGAAATACAAACCAGATACAAGGAACATTTAAAAATAATAATTTCCCAAAGAAATTTAGCCCAAAGATTGAGGAATTGAAACAAAGATTACCTTGTTTTAATTGTGGCGAAATTGGACATTGGAGAGACGAGTGTCCTCATCCTCCTAAAAACTTAAAGAATCCCTTATTGAATCCACAGATGCAGAATGGTGTTGACCTGCAGCGACAGCTACAGATGCAACAGGGGTTAAACGAATTTAATATTCAGCGACAGTTACAGCAACAGCAACAACAACAGGTGAATAATCGTCAAGATCAATTGCCACAACCACCTTTTCCGAATTGTGGGGGAGTTCAAAAATATAATCCAAACGTGGGATTTCAGGGAAGTGAACAGGTAATAAAACCACAAAAACAGCAAAAGCAACAAAGGGTTCAAATGCAAAATGCTTCACAACAATTTTTATTAGCAGAAAGTCAAGACAGAGATTCTGATGATTATTGCTGAAGGTGCCCGAGAGAGGAGGAAGAGTGTGTTGTTGGAGCCACTCTTGAGATTGACCAGTCAGGTCCTTTTGTAAACGGGAAAGTTAATGATGTAGACATCACTTTTCTAGTGGACACTGGTGCTACCCGTTCTACTGTTAGATCAGTGGAAATTGAAAACCTACCTCTCTCTGGGGATACCATCCAAGTTGTCGGAGTAAGTAATCAACAAATTAAAACTGACTTAACTGATCCAGTACCAGTTGAAATTGGAAATTACAGAGACAAACACAGATTTGTGGTTTGTAATAGTAGTCCAGTGAATCTATTGGGCAGAGACATCCTATGTAAAATGAATTGTAGAATATATTGTTCTCCTGATGGAGTTGAGTTACAAACAATGGAGGAAGATGGTTTATACAGAATGACAATGATGATGATGGAAGCAGAAGAAACAAAATTGTTTCCTGCATTTGAAGAAAAGGATTTACCTGAAGAACTCAAGGGAACAGTGAAATCTGAAATATGGGATTTTACTGGAAATGAGATGGGTCTGATGAAAAACGTAGATCCAGTAAAAATTACATTAAAACAGGGAATAGAATTTCCAAACATTCCACAATATAAAATGAAAACAGAAACAATTGAAGGTATTACACCTATAATTGAAAAATTAATCAAGCAAGGTGTATTAAAAGAAATGGAGAGTAGTCCTTGTAATTCACCAATTATGGGAGTTAAAAAGTCTAACGGAACATTTAGAATAGTACAAGATTTGAGAAAGGTTAATCAAATTGTCGTTCCATGTTGTCCTGTGGTTCCAAATCCAGCAGTAATTCTATTCCAGATTCCACATGATGCTGAATGGTATACAGTCATTGACCTTTGCAATGCATTCTTTACTGTTCCATTACATCCAGACAGTTATGAAATCTTTGCTTTCAGATTCCAAGGTAAGACCCTCGGATGGTCAAGAATCCCTCAGGGCTATACAGAAAGTCCTTCAATCTTTAATGAATTGTTAAAAAGATCATTAGAAGACCTAGACTTACCTGGTAGGTCTACGCTAGTGCAGTATATTGATGATTTGTTAATAGCTGCAAAGACAAGAGAAAATTGTGTAACAGACACAATAATTCTGTTAAATCGCCTAGCAGAAGAAGGACATAAAGTGTCCCCAGCAAAACTACAGTTTTGCAAACAAGAAGTAAAATATCTTGGTCACAGAATTGCAAAGGGAAAAAGACAAGTAACAATAGAGAGAATAAAAATGATTCAAGCAATGTTACCACCAAGAACACAAAGACAAGTCAGAATGTTCTTGGGAATGGTAGGTTACTGTCGACAATGGATAAGTGGATTTTCAGTAATTGCAAAACCACTACAAAGACTGACAAAGTCAGATGTAAAAGATCCAATTATTCTCAATGATGCTGAGATGGATTCTTTTGAGAACCTGAAAAAGAGCTTATGCCAAGCTCCTGCTTTAGGTATGCCAAATTATGAAAAAGATTTCGAACTGTATTGTAGTGAGAGAGAAGGATGTGCATTATCTGTGTTAATTCAGAGACATGGAAATTTAAAGAAACCTATTGCATACTTCTCTGCAGTTCTTGATCCAATTGCAAAAGCATTACCAGGTTGCTTGAAGGCAGTTGCAGCTACAAGTATCAGTCTCGAACAAAGTGAGGGGATCATTATGGGATTTCCTGTGAAAGTTTTTGTGCCTCATTCAGTAGAAATATTGCTGACAAGAGGTAAGACTCAACATTTAACAAGTAACAGATTGACAAAGTATGAGAAAATCATACTAGGAGCAGATAATGTTTCGATTTCAAGATGTTTAAATCTGAATCCTTCTACATTACTGCCTGATTCTGAAATTGTTGATGACATTGAAACAGAACATGAATGTTTAGATGTCATGGAATTTTGCACTAAACCAAGAAAAGACATCAAAGACAGACCTTTGTCTGAATCGGATTTTGTCTACTTTGTAGATGGGTCATGCTTAAGATCCGAAGGAGGTGTCTTAAAAGCTTCATATTCAGTTTGTACAGTCGTAGATGTTGAAGAAGCATCATGTCTTGAAGGAGTTCGTTCAGCACAAGTGGCTGAATTAATTGCTTTAATTCGTGCGTGTGAAATATCAAAGGATATAAGAGTTACCATCATTACTGATAGTCAGTATGGGTACGGAGTTGTACATGATTATGGACAACTCTGGTCACAGAGAGGATACATGACATCAGCAGGATCACCAATTAAAAATGCAGTTTTCATTAGGAGATTAATTGAAGCAATACAATTGCCAAAAGAAATCGCCATTGTTAAGTGTGCAGCGCACACTAGAGGAACTGATTATATTTCCAAGGGAAATGCCTTCGCAGATGAAACAGCTAAATACTGCGCAAGGAAAAATTATTCTTACAATCGGGAGAGGAGTAAAGAAACTGATTCAAATTCATTAATGCTAACAACTGTTGTAGAAACATGGCATGAGATTAGAGATTTACAAAATGAAGCAGAAGATGAAGAAAAAGACTTGTGGTTAAGATCAGATTGTAGACCACGTGAAGAAGATGGAGTATGGGTTTACAAAGATGGCAGAGTAGTTTTACCAAATTGTTTGATTGCTGACATGGCCAGATTATATCATGGTCCAGCACATCTGGGGAGAGATTCTATGGTTAGACTTTTCAGAGAAACATGGTTCAATACCAAGTTTAGAACTATTGCAGAATCTTTTTGTCAAAGGTGTTTATCATGCCAACAAATGAATCCAAACAGAAAATCAGTGGTGGGGACAGGAATAATTGGTCGAGAGGGTGGTCCCTTTACCAGGTTACAAATGGATTTCATTGAAATGCCCTTACACAATTGTTTGAAATATGTGCTTGTAATTGTGTGCTTATTTTCAAGATGGGTAGAGGCTTTCTCTACAAGACATTGTGATTCAATTACAGTGGCAAAACTAATGCTCAGAGAAATCATCCCAAGGTACGGTTTTCCAGTCACTATTGAGAGTGATGGAGGAAGCCATTTTGATAACAAACTGATGAAGTTAATTTGCGAAGCTTTGAGCATTGAGCAGAAAATACACTGTGCATACAGACCAGAGGCATCAGGAGTGGTTGAACAAATAAATGGAACAATTAAAAACAGAATTGGAAAAATGTGTCTTGAAACAGGTGTAAAGTGGACTGATGCTCTTCCACTTGTTTTGATGTCATTAAGAAGTACACCAGATAAAAAGACAGGTTTGAGTCCTCATGAAATTTTAATGGGAAGAGTTATGAGGCAAGCTTTTGTACCTGTAGGTAAACTGTTGAGCATAAATGACAGTGCTATTTTGGATTACTGTAAAAGGTTATCTGATATGGTAACTTCTGTGTCTAATCAGGTGGGAACTGAAGCACAATCAGATGAAAAGGTTTTGACACATGATCTGAGACCTGGCGATTGGGTCAGAACGAAAGTACATCGGAGAAGGAATTGTCTAGCTCCTAGATGGCAGAAACCTAGGCAGATAATTTTGATCACTACTAATGCTATAAAGTGCAGAGGATTGAAACGTTGGATTCATCCTAGTCATACTATTCCAGTACCAACTCCTGAGAGTTCTGATGTTGAAAGTGATACCACAGATGATTCTGATTCTGAAGCAGAAGGCGAAACAGAAGGTGAAATAATTCCAGATTCTGAAGATCGACAAGAAAGTCGACATCTGGAAACTGTGCCAGTGAATGGAAATTTGACAAGAAAAGACTTGGAAATAATTGAAATAGATTCTGAAGGTGAAGAGAATCTGTTAAAAGGAAAGATAACTGAGGATTCGGTTGTCTCTATTGAAGACAAAGAAGCAGAACAAAAAGAAGTTTCAGACCAGGAGAGTATCGAAAGGCAGAGAACAAACTCTGAAGTAAGGGACAGAAATCCGAAATCTGGGAAGTTGGGGGTAATTGAGGAAGAGAAGGAAGACGAATTACCGAGTACCAGTGATGGAAGACAAAGTGAAGTTCCTGAAGGAGTGAAATTGCCGAATAGAGAAGTTCCTGAGTCAATTGAAATTTCAGACTACGAAACCGAAGAAAGTGACGTGGAAGGTGAAAGTGAAAACAGAAAGAAAAGGACTTGGAAGTCAGAATCAAATAATTCTGAACCAAAGAAGAAGTACATGAGAAAAGCAGACTACTGGCCTGGTGGAAGATTGAGAGTCAGATTGATTAAGAAACCAAAAGAACAAGTTGAAGAAATCAGTAGTCAAAAGAGTCCTGGAAAAGAAGTTGGAGTTGGAAGAAAAATCGAAGTAATATCGAGAAAAGGAAAGAGAATAGTAAGACCAAACCAAAAATACAAGTCTCCTGAGTGGACTTACTTAGTAATTCCACCTGTTATTGACATATATGATAGTAGTGAAGAAGAAAACGAAATCCAAGAAATTAGTGACAATGATTGAAGTACAGAAATATTAAAATTGGCAAAAGGCTGAAGAAAATTTGTTAGTTGACACAAGGTCGAAGAAAAACTGTTTAGTTGAAGAAAACTTATGTATGACATAAGGTCGAAGAAATCTTGTCTAAGGTTTTAAAAAAAAAAAAAAAAAAATATTTTAAAAGGGGGGTGTAAATATAAATTTAGAAGAATTTTAAAATTTATTTTTATTTTTATTTTTTTTGAGGCTAAAATTAACCAAAAATGCCTTATGTTAAGGAGAGCACTTCAAAGTGTTCTGTTTTTAAAAGATGCTGTAAGATGACTCTGGTGTGTCTGCTCATTTTAATTCTGCTCTGGTTGGTTCTAGCTGTGATTATCCCTTTGGAGATGAATAGAGAATTACATAAAGTTAACATAACAAGCAAAGCTCTGGTTAGCCAAACTAAACATAGCGCGTCTGCAAAAGTTATTGATCATCAGCCTAACATTCATCAAGATAAATCAATTGGTGATTTCTCAAGTAATACATTCACAAAGCTATTGAGTGAATATGTTAAGGTAATGGATGCAAAAGACTGCTACGTCTGCGTTAAGTTACCTGCTTCTGTTTCTGAGGGAGTAACATATAATATGCTTCCTCTCACTTATGCTGTAACATGTAGTGTGTTAACTAGTTTATTTTATCAAACTGGACGTTTAGAATATTACTATTCAAATTATGATGAAATTTTTGCAAATATTAAGATTGATAATGCTTTAAATAAGCATAAGAAAGCAAAACAAATGAGAGAATTTTTCCTTGTTACTAACGAACTTACTTATGAGTATGCTTAT
Organism: Lissotriton helveticus; assembly: GCF_964261635.1. Lineage (NCBI taxonomy): Eukaryota > Metazoa > Chordata > Amphibia > Caudata > Salamandridae > Lissotriton > Lissotriton helveticus. Next base: position 2,028,050,638 of record NC_136061.1, read on the forward strand.
AAAAATAATTTAACTTGCAAATTAAGTGCTGAAGGAAAGACATTTTTGAACATGGTTGAAGAGAGAAGAGCAATTTATAAGAGGAATGAATTAGTCAAGCAGACTAAGTCAAGTTTCTGGCAGAAAGAGGATGAGAAGTTAAATGGCAAAATGCTTGAAAATATTGCAATTCACATAGACAAACCAGTTAGTGGAAAGCTTTGCATTAGAAGAGATAATACACTTTTTGATAATTATTTTGTAGGTGCAAGTAACTGTGAAGATACTTATCAGATTTTGGGAGGTTGGGGATTTAAAGGTGGAAAAGATCCTATCTTTCCTGGGATTTATTTTGTTTGTGGTGACAAAGCCTACTACAACCTTCCAGACCACTGGTATGGAACTTGTTATGTGGGAATTGTTTTTCCTAAAGTGTTTCATGTTGACAGAGATTCAGAAGGATTGTTTAAAATTCATAATTATGTAAATAGAGTCAAAAGAGAAACTTTTACTGAAGTTCTGGGAGATATTTTTCAAGCAGTAATACCTTTTGTTGGTATAACCCTAAATGCAGGGAGAATCAGAAAATTGTCCACTATAGTTGATAGATTATCAACTGATACAGCTGACGGGTTTCAATTAGTAAATGTTGAAGTTATTGCAATTAGATCCATGGTAATTCAAGACCGCCTTGCTTTAGACATACTCCTAGCAAAAGAGGGAAGAGTCTGTGGCATTTTACATGTACAACATTGTTGTACATATATACCTGACGAAAGTAAGAATATTGAAATGTACATTAAAAATATTACACAAATGCATTCAGAAATAATTCCTTTAGAAGAAGAAGATTTTACAGGGAAACTTTCAAAAAGGTTTCAAGCAATTAAAAACTGGTTTCATGATATCGGAAGTTCAATTCTTGGCAAGATTTTGGCACCTTTGATTATAATAGTATTCATTTTTATTTTGACCAAAATAGGTTGTTTGTTACATAAAAGAAAGAAACAGTTGAAAGAAAAGAAAAGAATCTATAAACTTAGAAAAGAAGAAGAAAGAGAGATCGAATTACAGGAGTTACATAGAGAGCGTTATGTTAATTCCAAAGATTATGCAGAAACAGACTTTTAAGTTTACTGATACAAATGAATTTGAATCGATTTCTTAGAAATTTAAATAATCAAAATTTTGAGTGCTGGTGTGGTGATTTGTTAATCACCAGATGAGGGAGTTGATGGAGCGAGATAGAAAACAAAATTTTGTTTAAACTCGTGAAGTCACTTTTCCATAACATGAATAATAATATTAATGATTTGTGATTTGTCGTGCTAATACAACTTAGATTAAACTTTACACATGGGGGGACTAACATGTGTGGTCATAAACGTGCATAATTGTTGCATCTTTTTGTTCGTGCAAAATAATAAAATAATTTATTGTTTTCGTTTTTGTCATTACTAACTGCTGCAAACTTAAAGAAGCATGTGCTTGTTTTGCTTTTCCTTGTCTGTGTGATGTCATTTCTACTATTCTAGGTGCATATAAGTCTCATGGAATAACGGAGACTGGTAGATATAAACGCTGCTTTATTTGTTTGCATTGGCTAGGTAACATTTTGATTAATCGGGTGGGTTAATTAATTAGTAAATCTTGGGGTGGATACAGAATCTACATTATTTCTTACATTAATACTTTTCTTGTGTTTGTTTTATACTAGAAAACATAAGTTGTCTGCTTTTGGGCCTAGTCTGCCCGAGCTACAAAATGCTGAATTTTACTTCTGCAAAAGTGCTGAGACGCCCATTCTGAAATAAATTGTTCGTCAAAAGCTGCGTTCACAAAGCAAAAACTGACGTGCTATCATCATTCTGTCGGACATGGCCAAGGTCGAAAAAGAACATTTTGTCAGCCCTTAACTTGGCATCCGCGGAAGTCAATTGGAAGTTAATGGACGCAGCGAGAACGACTTTATACAAATGTTGCAATCCTAGGAAGCTCCTGGTTGCACTCGGAAGGGACAATGGTCTCTAAGAAAAGTGACTTAATGGAAGTTTTGAAAAGTGGGTGACATGTCACTTGTCACTCTCAGCCAATGGGACGTCGAAGATTTCTGAAAACTTTCCTTTGCGTAGTTTAGTTAGCGTAGAAAGGTATAAAAAGTCATGCCCCTAGGGATGGGCTGGCTGCTGCTTTCTGACTTTCCGATGAGGGTGAAGTGCTGTCGGACTTTGCGTGGAGCACGTAAGAATCCTCAAAGAACTTTACTTTAATTTCTATCTATTTAGCTCAGTTAGGGAATTAGGTTTTAGAAATGCTAAACTTCTTTAATTTTGATTCACTTGCTTAAATTGTATTTTACTTACGTCTTTTTACAATCATGTTTGCTTTATTGCTAATAAAATTCATTTATAAAACTATCAACTTATATACCATAATTTAGTAAATAAAATCTTACTTTTGACAAACAAGCTGGTCTTGGTTATTCAGAAGTGTAGGTTACTATTAGCTAGATCACGTCGCCAATGGTGGTCGTTTAAATGGTTAGGTTTTATTCTAATGATAATATTCTTTCCGCAGATGTATAAAATTGTATATAGTTTGTAAATAATGTGTATATAGATTTAATCTGACCACCTGATTCAGTAGGCCCAAAATATGTCAAGTTTATAAATGGGTCCAAATTTTAGTATAGAATTTTGATTATAGGTTATGTAGTTGGGTAGCGTTGTTTATGATATATTTTCTATAGGCCGCTGGATCAATGGTTTATGCATTGCCAATGTTGAATATTTCCTTCTCTTGCTTGGGGGAAATTTGCATTAATCTTGAGTAACCTGTGAGAATGCGACAGTCTATGTCTTTGCCAGGAACATGCATCTTCACAGCATTAACACAGACAACAATACGCAAGATGATGTCCATTTATTTATTTATGTGATTTGTAAAGCGCATAGCTGCCCGAGGGCTTCCCAACACTGCAGAGAGGGTGGCAGATGTGTGTGGAGGACCGATCATGGAAAAAGCCAGGTTTTAAGTTTCTTCCTGAAGCTTCTCAGGTCCTTGGTTAGTCTCAATTCATATGGCATTGAGTTCCAGAGTCTTGGAACCAGATGGAAGAAGGAACATCCTCCCCATGTGGCTTTTTATACTCTCATTGTACGCATGAGGTGACCACTTGAGGATCTCAGAGGCCTGTTAGGGACATTTGGGAGAATGAGGGACTGTACCAAGGCCGGACCTCTGCCATGCATGGCCTTGTGGGCCATGCAAAGCAGCTTGAACTTATTTCTGGATTGGACAGGAAGCCAGTGAAGTTTGGACAAAGAGGCTTTCACAGACTCCTGCTTGGGGATCTTCAGTAACATCCTGGCTGCCGCATTTTGAACCACCTAAAGCCTGTTGACTACATATTTGGTGGCCCCAAGGTACAGTGAATTTCCACAGTCCAATCTTGAGACCACGAGTGCCTGGATCACTGCTCTCTGTGCTTGATCTAGAAGTAGGTATATAATCTTACGGAGCAAGCAAAGAAAGCCGAAGCAGGTGACTAAGAGTATTTTTACTTGTGTATCCATGGTAAGGTACCAGTCAAGCCACATCCCCAAGTTCTTGATGGAGGGCTTAGGGATGGTGGGCAACCCCAAGTTGTCCAGTCAGCTGATCTAATCCAAGGATCTGTGCAGTTCCCAAGGAACATAAGCTCAGTTTTTTCGCTGTTGAGCTTTGGACAGCAGTTAGACATCCATGTTGCTATTTTTTCCAAGCAAGGCACTAACCTCAGGTGATTGGAGTTAGAGGCATCCAACACTGAGGCTACCAATTGTATGTCGTCAGCATAGGACACAATTGATAGTCCAAACTCCTCTACAATTTGTGCTTATGGACTCATGTACACATTAAACAAGGTGGGACTAAGTGCTCAACCCTGAGGGACTCCACATGGGGCATGGAGCGAGTCAGAAAAGAGGCCAGATTCCATATATTGGAAGGATTTTTCATTTAGGAAGGAGGACAGCCAAAGGATGGCTTTTCTCCTGAATCACAATCTCCCCTAGTCTGTGTATTAACATACTGTGGTCCATGGTATCAAATGCCACACTAAGATCAAGAAGAAGAATTGCAGCCATTCCCCCCTGATCCAGTATCATTTTAAGTTTCTCAGTAACTATGAAGAGAGCGGATTCCATGCTATGTTCAGGATGGAACCCTATCTGTGATTTGTGCAGAATATTATTCACCTCCAGGAATTGCAAGATTGTACTATTTACATGTTTCTCAGCGACTTTGCCTAGAATGGGCAGCAATGAGTTGGGGCGATAGTCCATAAGGTACATAAGTAACCAGTATGGCATAGGAATGTGTACTGCACTCATGCAATGCAGGGGGAATCATGGGCAGTCAGTCCTCAAACCTCCTCTCCTCCTCCTCTTGTTGCTGTTGGCATGCTGAAGTTGTTGTTGCTTCTTTAATGTATAATGCCTTTCAAGTTCCAGAAATAAATGTATGTCCAGTAGGGCACCGAGGTGTACTGCAGCAGCATCTTTGATGAGTTAGCTTAGCTCACTTTCTGCCACCAATATCATGCTCGGATGTAATTAATACCTGTTTCAAATGGTCTGAGTAGTTTTACAACCAGCTATCATGTGCTGGCATTTTTCTCTGTACCATTCATTGCTAAATATGTGTAAAACAGATCTTCAATTGTTCATAATTCAACAGTTTTATGTTATGAATGTTGTTGATTAATAAATATTTATGTAATTTATGGAGATCTGTAATTGGTACAGTTTCCATTTCCATCTCTCATCACAAAATATACATATATGCATATATTTTAACATGAGAAACTATCCTCTAATAGCAGTTGCAAAGGCACATTGTAACATTTCTCCACAATGAAAATAATTTTCCCATGAAAGAATTCTCTTCGGCTACACCATATCAGTTGTGAGTGTGCTCTCTTCCCATTCTCATTCTGGAAATGGATTTACCCGACCCTTGACAGAGGTAGGGGACAATTTTCCTTTTTGGTGGGTTTTCAAAAACCTTCAGTTCACGTCTGCTGTGTGTAGGAAGGTGGAGAACTATGTGGTGAAGCTAGTTATAATTCTGGCCCCCTGATATAACTCTGTAAAAAAATTACTGTCCAGAGCCATTTTTGATTTGTGTTTTTGGATCATTAGAGAAGCAATTTAGCTTAGGTAGGCATTGCTGATCTCTGCCGAATTGATGTTGTCGACATTTTAGAAAATGGCAGCTCTGTTGCAGTGATGATATAATATTTCAGGAACCATGAGCCCTATATACTCCCTTTGGTGTCAAAACATAGGTTTTGGGGGTCAAGCAGTCTTATAGAGACAGAAAATAACTCCTAAGAGCAACACGTCTGCCATTTTCCAAGATGACAGCTCTAGAACAATGTGTTTTTAGCAATCATATTGGTAATTTATTTTAGTATTGTTTTTGTTTCAGGCTTTCCTTTGATTCAACTCCCAAATCATAAGCGAAGCAGGTGGTAGCAGAGGATCTTTACCTCCTGATAGAGTGTTGCTAACTAGAAAATCTGAGAACTCCTTCAACAAAGAAAAATGTGTCATAAGCCAAACTAATTTGAATGAAAAGCTAATATCAACTGCGGCTGGACAGAGGAGAGTTCAAGATGCTGCAGAAATACATCAATATGAAGTTAAAAAAAAGATTGAAACTGATTGGAGAAGAGGATCAGATATTTTATCATTGTAACAAGTGCAACAAGCAAGTCGTATACAATGAAAGAAAGCCTGGAAAAAATAGTGAAAAATTAGCAGAATCCAGTGAATCTCAACATGAATATGAATATTAGGAAAAATGTGACGACAACCTAACCCAATGCCCATCCACTTAGAAGATCGATGGCTACCCCTCGTCCACCTCCAACAATTGATCAGAAAGCAGAGGATCTTCAATGTGTTATCTGTTGTTCAGCCTGAACATGGACCAAAGCGGTTGATTAAAGAAAAAAGTACAGAGCATGTGAGTCTCAAAGGGCAAATGTGTTTTTATCTGCAGTTAGTTTCTTCCAAGATGATGTTTTCAGCCACGTAGCTGATCTAGACAGGGAGGTGAATGTATTTGCAGCGGATTTGTATGCTAAACCGAACTGCATGCTAGCAGACTTTCAGAAATATAAATGTACAATGCGCTCCCATCAACAGTGCAACCACCAGGGAAAGGAGTATCAGGGAATGTCTTTTGATGCTAAAAAGGAAGGGTTTTGGTTTGAGTGCTTGCAGCAAGGACACAAAAGGGGAGATGCAATGTGCACAACTAAATCCCCCAATGGTGGACAGTCAAAGGGGATTACTAGTGTATTTGTGGGGGTGGATGTTTGCCTGGAGATGGGGAAAGGGTATGCAGAGGTGATTTTAGTTACCTTGGGTGGGTCGAAGTTTCAACCCAAGCAGCCTTACCTCCAAGCATGGAGAAGCACAGGCGTAGGCCTAAGATTAATGAGACTGAGGTTAAATCTCTGAGAGATACAGGAGTCCGTGTCACCATAATGGTGGACAAACTGGTATCCACTGAGTAAATCCTATCTGGTGTATTTCACCAGGTTACCTATACAGACAACTGAGTCAAACTCCATCCCATAGAATTGGTGAACTTGGAATGGGGATGTGTGACTGACCCTAAGAAGGTAGTTGTGTCTCCGGCCCTCCCAGTAGAGTGCCTACTTTGAAATGATCTTGAAACTTCTGAGTGGTTTGGGTGGAAAGGCAGATCCCTGCTCAGATGCTGGACCTCCCTGGGTGGGTGTGCACTGTGACGAGGGCACTGACTGCATGTCAGGGGAGTAATGGTCCCCCTGGAACAATGGGCCAAGCTACCCAAAGCAAGGGCAAAGGGTCTGGTGACCTAGCCCAAGTAGCTCAAGAGATCCAAGATGAATCCAACCCTGAGGGGGAGGATATGGCCTCGGAGGGATGGATTCCACCCTTGCAAGATCTGTTTGACTTGGCAGAGTTGCAGTGAGCTGGTAAACCCTCCAGAGAAGAGCTGTGCCAGGAGTCCCGGTGCCCACCTGAGGCACACACAAAACCACTGGTTAGGGGCTGTGGGGGGAATCCCAGAGTCCTCCCGGAAACAGGTGACTCCCCACATTTATAAGAAGTCAATATTGCACTCAGATGGGCTTTATTTACAAAAAACGGAGGCATCTCTGTGTTAGAGCAGAGATGTGTCAGTTTCCTGGCGCCAGGCAAAGAAACCCTTGAGCCACCATGGATGCATCATATTTACAATGCAGCGCACCGTGGCACAAGAATAGACAGATGTGTCAGAATTGTGCATAGCTGGAGTTGTGTTGCAAGCATGACACAATTCCAGCAATGCTTGGGTTTTGACTCAATGATGTCCTAGAAGTGGTGCAGTCAAATCATGTAGATTTCACTGCGTGATTTCTACGAGGCTTTCCTCTGTAGGAACGCCCACCCTACATACATTATACCTCACGAAGGTATAATGTGACAAAATGGCAGCGCAAAAGTGACACAAGGTGCTTGTAAATCTGCCCCAGAATGTCTGACTTTATTCTCTCATGGCTGAGGAAGATAGTGTGAATTCATAGAAAATGTCCTCTCATTTTGGCTTCCAGAGCACCTTTCATATCCTCTACGAGAAACTAATAACAGAAAACATGATTCATCAAATCTCAGCAAAGGAATTGCATTATTCACTGGGTAAAATCTCTTTCAGTCCTGTAATTGGGGCCACAACCTATTGTTCAGGTTGTGGCCAGCCAATCAGGATTGACTATTCCCCTTTAAAGAGGCCAATCAAAGCATATTTGGACACCAACTGTCAGGGTCGGACTGGGAACCAAAACCGGCCCTGGCAAAGTGCTCGGCTGGCCCCCCGGGCATTGCTGCAAAACCGACCTGTAACAAAAACGGCTCCCAGGGCCCCAAAACCGGCCCCCACCCATGCGGCGCACCGGGGGATTGCCCGGTGCCCGCTACGGCCAGTCCGGCCCTGTCAACAGTTCACACATACCTAATTTTTAACCCATTGATGACCACTCAAAGTAGCTATTTGAATGTGGTTTCCTCAAAAATAACCAAATAGATTTATACCAAGTGACAAAAAGCAAGCTTTCTGAGAAAAGTTCTAAATTTCTGCCAAATTTTTTTATAATTAAGTTCAGCCTTTTTTATTGTATTGCTTCCCACAATTTCCTATGGGAATTAACTTTAGAAATCAATGTTTTGGGTCATCCCTTTTTTTTTGGTCACCACTAGATAGACTACCACAAAAGTGTCCTGTAAGGAGCTGAAGTGAATGAATTATTTTAGCGTTTAGAGTAGATTCGTCAAGTGACGCCAAAGTTATTAACAAAATATAGCAAGAATATGTATATTCACAGAAATATAGCTACTTTAGGGAGCCTGGGCCTTGTTCTTGCTTCTTTAGGGCACAAGTCATAGTTACTTGAGGTAACTAAACTGGTGAGTTGCAGCGGTTTTGTTTTAATGTTCCTCTAACCTTTGTTTTTTTGTGTTGAATTCCCAAGGTTTATTTTAATGCAGAGTAAGATATTATTACCATACTTGACTTTAACGTCGCTTTAACCTTTGTTTTTCGGTGAATTTCTAGGAGATTTTTATTCTAAAGTAATGATTTATTATGATACGTAATGCCAAACTCATGTCATGCATGGACTTTGGCCACGTAGACGTGTGGTTGGCCGCAAGGCCTCGTCTGTGGCCTGGCCCTCCACCCAACCTCCCTCTGGTGGCCAAATCCCCTGCTGCACATGAGCTGTGTGCATTGGGGAGTTGGGAGTTGAGTGGAAGGCCTGGAACCCAAAATCCCAGGGACATGCATGGCTAAATATACAGGGTAAAAAGGGGGGGAATGAATACAGACCCAGTCAGTACTATATTTGTATAACTTGTCCCGCAGGACAGAGGTCAGATATTTAATATTTTAAATTCAAATAGGAACATTACAGTGCAAAGATTAATACATTCATTCTATTGTTATTAACGCATTACAATAAAAGCATCATAATGTCTTTTAGTCTTTATTAACATTTTTCAAGCTGCAACGTGCCTTAGAACAAGACACAACGGGGCTCTACACGCTTGTTTAAGAGCATTGAGCTCCACCTAGGAGTGATAAAAAAAATGCTGCAGGCTCTCCTGAGTCTTTGATTCTATGACACAGGAGACTAGGGGGCCGATTCCGATCCTGTAAATTTCTCGTCCGTACGATTCACATCCGGAGCTGTCTCCGTACGACTCGTTCACACACTGTACAACTCGACGAGTACGATCCAGACCGGGGTATCAGGACGCAATCCGTACGGTCCACGTCAGGTAAGGGCGATTCGTACGGAAAAGCGCACATTCACATACACACTGTATGGTGCGTACCCCCCATGATCGCAGGGGTACGCACCGTACCCCTGCGATCATGGGGGGTACGCACCGTACACCCAGTGTACATGGGGTATGCACCGTACACCGAGCGTACATAGGGTACGGTGCGTACCACATGTATGCCGGGTGTACAGTGCGTACCCCCCATGATCGCTGGGGTACGGTGCATACCCCTGCGATCATGGGGGGTACCCACCGTACCCAGAGGGGGGGCCGTTCCGTACCTGTTTCGGCACGAACTCTGCTTTTACGGCTGTTTTCAGCTCCCGTAGAAAAAGGGTCGTACGGTGCGCACCCAACATGAATCGTACTTGCCGGGTCAGAAAAAGCAGCCGTGAAACGTACAGATGTTGCGTACAGCGGGTTCCGAGGGAGATTAGTACAGGGATTTGATCTGTACGGTCTCTGTACGATTCGTACGGAGTCCAGCTCCTGGTACAAATCGCACTTCGTCGTACGTACGGGGGACGTTGCAGGGTACGATTTGTATGGGAAAACGCTCCGAACGGCAATTCTGAGCGCTTTTTACCGGATCGGAATCAACCCCTTAATGTGTTTTTCTTTTATGTTGCTGTGGGGCTGCTGCATTCCCTCCAGCCCCACACAACAATGCAAAAATCTTTGCTGGTGCACCTGTACCTTCTAGGAACACCACAAGCATCCAACCATGTTGAGAAATAGTTCTTGCAGGGCATTATGGGCACTCCTTGTCTGGAGCAGTGAACAATAACTGAGGGCTCCTGTCGCTCATTTATGTATTACTTAGTTAGGTAGTTTATTATTTATTTTTGTGGGTGCTCCAGTCCCCTTTTGGGGCACCCACATCTTTATTTATAATGAGGCTGCGGGGAAGCCCAGAGCTCTTGCAACCCTGGACTGCTCCCCACCCACCAATGTGGCACAAGCCAACCACTATGTCAGTTTTTGGTGGTTTCCTCAGAGCCCGCACACTAGCACCCACATTCTTGCTTTTGTTGGATCCTGTGGGGAGACCCCAGTGCCCCCACAGCCTCTGCCGGATCATGTGGTGAGGGCCAAACATTATAAAACCTTTCGGTGGGTTCCCCTGTGTCAGCTGAGGTACCCAATCAATCAATCAATTCTTTCTTTATTCGGGTATTGAACATGAATATCCACAAAAGCACAATTAAAAATACATAAATATACAGTCATATAAAAAAGAACAATCAGTAAAAACCACAAATATATGTACAAAAACATCATTATCTTTCTCCGATTATATCGAACAGTATTAAGAATTGATTTACGCAGTCTAAAAACATTCTTAAAAAAACAGAAACTGGAGCAACAGTTAAGACATTGTCTAGTTTCTGAATTTCTAAAAAAGCTGGGCGACACTGATTAAAACCCAGTATCCTTAATAGCGGCAAAATCCATCTTTTTCTGAGGTACCCATTATCATGACTATTTGGGGTTGGAGAGGCTCCCCAGTGCCCCCGTGGCCCCACCTCTCTCCCCGGCCACCAGCATAGTAGGTGCTGGTTTGAGCCGGTATCATTCTCTTGCTCCTACCCAGGTTGGAGCAGAATTTTTTACTGCTTCCATCAGGTGGGAGCAGCATTTTTTATTGCTCTCAAGAGGCAGGAAAAAGTCATGTTTTCTGTATGGACGGGTGGGTAGCCCGAACTCTTCTGGGCAGAAAACATGAGTATCCTAGGGGGTGAGATCCCCAGGAAACTGCAGCTGTATTGGGCCCTGGGAATGTGCCCCCCCCGGGGCCTGTGAAAGAATCGGGGGAATCACATGCACTCCCCTCCATTATATGCACATATCAGCCCCATGGGATAGGGCCTATTCAGGGCTCAGGGAGGGGGCCCATTCCCCCTCCCCTTATTTAAACAATGCACTGGCACCCTGGGTCGGAGCCCAACTGGGGGGCGGATTAAAAAATAGGCAGGAGACCGACATTTTTTATTTTGGAACTACACCAAATCACAAAAAGCACACTTTATTTGGTGTAATTCCGTTCTGCTGTTTAGGTTGTTACTGTCTACTTTTCCTATGAAAACACTTATGGGGAAAAGGCTTTTTCATCGACATTTTATCTTAGATATAGTTAGCCTCTTGGTAATATATTACATTTTAATCACCCTGGAGTAAATGGAGTAATGCAAGTATACATTTTGAGCTCAGAAAATAGAGCTAAATGCAGGGATACCCTCTGTATATATTTTCACGTGATCTTGCATAATTTTGCAATAATTGCACCTAATTACGCTACAACAAATTATGTGTTTCTTTCACCACGATGAAAGTATTTACGGCAAACGTGGATGAAAGTGGACTTTACTGGGAAAGAATGCTTTTGTTGGTTTGTTATAAATTGGTTCAATAGTTTTTAAAGTGTTGCTGCATGGGCTTTAAAGGGTTGACCTTTTGGAACATATCTACTGTCCACTCGAAATGTTGACCTCTGAATCTTGTCAATCACAGTCTGATTTTTTTGAAGAAATGTGATTGGCTGGATAAGGGCTCTGAATTTTTTTCAGCCATCTTGAAACTCTTGAGTTGGTTGAGGGCTTTGCAGAATAAAGAGGTAAGCCTCAGTGATGAAACACACCAAAGGGATTCCCAGAGGTGTGAAAAACTCAAGTTTCACACCAGGAAAAAGCACTAAAATCAGTGCGTGACCTTCAAGTTAAAAAAGAATCATGACTCGCAACCATTTTAGGAGCCAGAATTACTCACTATTTTGTGGTTGACCCTCAAATCAGTTCCAACTTGGGAGTTTCAGGCAGTGTAAAAAAACGCATGAGGAAAGCCAGACACCATAATGAGCATCAGAGAGTGTCTAATGTCAAACCCTGTAGACAATCCCGTTTGTGAATGGCCAAAAGCTGTGCAAAGTTGTGGTGTGTGGCTTAGCCGGCTGCAAAATTGGCACACTTTGAGTGGGCTCTGCCAGCCAAGCCTAATATCCTTAACAATCCTGCAGGCATCTCTTTCATCGATGCTTGGAACTTGCACCATCACCACTCACCTGCTCACGTGGCACGTTCTGAGCCCTTTTCTGCCTCCCTGGGCCTTTGCTGTGCCTAGTGTTGCCGCTGTGCGAGCCCCGGGCCTGGGCCCTGTGCCACGCACAGCCTTCCTGGCCCTCCTGATGCCAACCGCAAGACTGATCTGGGACCAGACCATTGCCCGGCGCAGCACCTACACTCCTCGATAATCTGAGCCGACAGGTGCCTCTGCTGCGGGGGCACACTGCGGCGGGGCTGGTGGTGCGGTTGTCATACCGCCCGGCCTGGCCTACGTACTCCTGGGCTCCATTTTCCTCTCTCGGGAGCCCACGGCTGGGCCTGGCGAGGTGGGCGGCGCGCCCTCCTTGACTCCCCGCTGTGTGCAGCCCCCCTCCAGCGGCTTCCTCTGGCTCCTTGGCGTCTGTGATCAGCGGCAGCTGGATCAGCCCATTTGACATCTCGGCCCCCCTGCCGCGGTGTTCTCAGCTTGCTGGACAAGTTGCGCCCCTGGAGGCGGCTGAGCGATGTGCTCCCGCTGGCCAACTCCCAGCTTACCATCTGCCGTTGTGATCGGCTGCTGCCACTACCTGCCAGCCCCTCCTGGGCCTTTGCCAATCGGAGTGCAACTCCTGCTACGTTGTGCTGACTTGCCCCTGTACCCGGCTGATGCATGGCCTGCCGCATGGCATCTGAGGGTTGCCCCCTGCTGGGTACTACTGCTGCATCACTACGCCACCCATGGACCATGCACTGTGCTGGCTCTTAATTCGTCTCCGGCCCAGTGCCTGACTCACCTGGCTTCTTCTCCTCCTGTGGGCTGGCCGCCTGCGCCCCACTTGGTGCCTCTTGCCTCCGCTGTGCTTTGGTTCCCTCTGGCCTGTGTCTCTTTGACCACCACTACGCTTAGAATGGTGTTGTCTGCAAGTGATACCCATGCTGCCTGCGGTGGATTACTCTGGCCAGCCCAGTCTGAGCCGGACCCTGCTGCTTCTCCCTTCATTTGGCTCGTCGGCTGACTGTCAGTAGCAGCTGCCTGGTGCCCGACTGCTCTCCTACTGGAATCCATCCTCTTCCACAGCCAGCACACCTGTGTTCTGGCTCTGGGTGTCGCTGCGGCTGTCCTCTGTGCCTGTCCTTTCTACTCTCCTGTGTTGGCAGGCCGCATCTCGAGTACATTGGTCTCCTCCTCTGACCTGCGGCCTCCCCCTTGTTGTCAGGCTCCTTCACTTACCTGCGATGCCCGACCATGGGAAGGACCAACCCCAAGCAGCCCAAGATCACCTTTGATCAGCGCCGCCAGACGCGCCAGGAAGGTGCCGGTGCGGACGGTGGTGACCCCTTGGCTCCGTCTGAAATGGCACAATCCCGCAAGGACGATCTAAAGGCCATCATGCCAGACGTTAAATCCACGGTCACCAATATAGCGGCGCAGCTGGATCAGGTGTCGGCCCACCTGGACACAGTGAAACCCGGGTTGACTCCCACGATGCACGACTCCTTCATGTTGAGACCAGGGTGCCTGACACAGAGGACGCCGCTAACCAGGACTACCAGAAACTGCTAAAGATGGACAAGATGCTAGCTGTTATCTGAAACAAGAATAAAGATTTGAAAGCGCGCTCACGAAGGAGCAACCTTCGCATCACCGGAGTGCCCGAGCCCACCAACATCTCTCGCATGGAGGACTATGTAGAGCAACTGGCACGTGAGCTCTTTGGCAACGTTCTCTCATTGGTTTTTATTTTTGAGCGGGCCCATCGCTCCCTCCGCCCCCGTCCAAGCCCTGGCCTGACGGCCCGCCCCATCATAGCCAAAAGTTTGAACTTCAGGGACCGTGACGCCATCCTCTGGGTGGCCAGGGAAAAAGGGGACATTCGCCACCAGAGTAACTCCCTCTCGTTCTACCCGGATTACACCACCAGAGTTCAGGCGGGAGTGAGTTCCTACCAACCAAAAGGATCCTCCAAGGGCACAAGATCTCCTACTCACTGGCTTATCCGGCCAAACTACGTGTTAAACAAGGCACAAAGACTCTCACCTACCCGTATCCAAGATCGGCGCTGGCGTTTTCTAAAAAACTTGACAAATCCCACCGTTCTTCGCCTGCCAACTCCCAAGTTGCTGCCGATAATAACCTCAGTGACAATGACTGCCCTCTTCTTAGAACCCTGTTTTTGCATCCTTCGCATTGTTTGTTCTTCAGGCCTGTAACTCGTATTTAGACCTTTGGGTTCTTCTTGCCCCCTGAGGCATCTTCCCTAACCTATTTGTTTCTACATTCCTTGATGTTTTTTTTTCCTATTGTCTGCTGAAGCTAACGGCCTGGCCACCCTGTCTCTTTGGCAAAGGGTGTATTCTGGGCATCGCCATGCCCCCACGGGATAATTCACGGATGCAGTTTCTTATCTTCCAAGTTGTGGGCCTCTTGGGTGGGTTTGGGTGGTACCTCAACCTGATTGGGGGGTTGGTGTGGGTGCGAGGTTGGGGGTTCTCCTGGGATTTTTTGTTTTGGGGAGGGCTCTGGGGGATGGTCATTTGGGGTTTGCGGCCTCCTTCTGAGGCCTTGTTGTTCGGTTTTTCACAGTCTTTTGCTCATGGCCTCTTTGTAATTAAGTCTCTTCCCATGCTACTCAGATTTTTGCAAAGGGGTTTGTTATGCTTGTTCTGTTGGCCCACTCTAGAGACTGTGTGATATGTCTGATTATATTATGCCGAGATATTCCCTTGATTGTCGCACTACTCTTTGCTTTCACATCACATTGCACCGCTCATTACAAATGCACGCAGCGCCTGCCCTCAACGTCACTGCTCCCGTATATCCCTTCCCTGATTGTGGCACCATGACCGACACTACACTCTGGACTTGGAATGTCCGTGGGCTTAATGATTATCGCAAGGCACGTTTGGTTCATGCCCATCTCATTCGCCACAAGGTGGACATCTGTTTTTTACAAGAGACCCATCTTATGCAATCCACTGCTTCTAGACTCCTTTCCCGACATTGAGGCGAAATCCATTCCGCCTATTATTCCAATTACTCTTGGGGGGTGTCCATACAGCTGCGCAGGGGGTTCCCATGGCAGACCTCTCAAGTGTTCACTGACCCTTGCGGGTGATTCGTAATACTCCTTGGCACCCTGCGGGCTCAGCCGATGACACTCGCAGCAATATATGGTCCCAATTGCGACAACCCAGATTTCTTCGCTCAAGTATGGCACCGCATCTCTTCTCTTGGCCCTGCTGCTCTCCTCTGGGGGGGCGATTTTAATGTGACTCTTTCCACCGCCTTGGACCGGTCTGGGTCCCATGTCTCCCACCTGCGTGCGGCCTCACTCCTTACCTCCTTACTCCTGGACAACTCACTGTACAACGCGTGGCATCATGCTCACCCTGCGGCGTGGGAGGGAACCTGTGTCACTGGTTCTCAAGGCTATTGGTCCAGACTGGACTTATGGATCACCACCCAGGATGCATTAGTCTGATAATCTCCGTCTCCCTCACTCTCCTTGCTGCGCCTTCTCATGGAGACTCCCTCCAATTGCACTTTGCGACGAGATACAGACTGCAATCGTCAATTATTTTGAGCTCTCCATGCACTCTCTGGAAGGGCTTCAAGACAGTAATCCGTGGGAAATGCATCTCCAAGCAATCCGGTGTTTTGCGCTCCATCAGTGGCACTTTGGATAGGATTGAAAGGGAGATCAAATTCCTTGACACTTCTCAGGCCCAGCACCTGAATGCTGATACACTTGCTCAGATACGCGACAAGCTGACCGAATTCTCCGATGAGGAGAATAGGGAACTGGCCTTTCTCAGTAGGGAGGCGCGGGGTGTCGTTTTGGTGAGGGCGATTGCCCAGGTAAAACTCTGGCTAATCTCCTTATTCGGCCTTGCACAGCATCGTATATTACCGCGCTGCAAGATGGCGGTCCCTCCCACACTACATCCCCTGATGAAATTAAAGCGCGCTTTGATGCTTTTTACACACAACTTTATACGGCCGGATTGGTCCCACCTTGCATAGTTCTTGATCAACACTTCGATACTCTTCAACTCCTTTGGCTTGGTAATTCCCATCGGGAATCCCTGGATGAGCCCTTTTCCAAGGAGGAGATTTTAGCTGCTATAAACAGTATGCCTGGTGACAAGGCCCCCGGCTTCGACAGCCTGACAGCCTCCTTTTATAAGGCCTTGTTATATTCTGTATATGCTTTTCTTTCTTTTGTTTCTATTATACTGTGCTCTGGATTCTGTGATGCGTGCCAGCATCTGACATCTGCTGTTCCAGATTCTATGTTTGACAGTTTGCCTCTAGATCTTCTATGCTTCAGTCGTGCTGTGCCTTTCTTAAGCTATTCATTAAATATTTATCTTTTGTATAAAATCCTGATCTCACATCATTTTAATATTGGCGACAAGGATATTCATTCTGCCACGATTGGATAAGGCACAGGAGCAGAAAAAAATAAATAAAGGATCCAGCGTGAAAATTGCTTTGGACAAGTTTTTCGACTCTCAGCTGAGAAAGCGTAATTTTCTATCTTTATTGGTGTTTCTCCGAAGTTTTTCAGCTAAAGGTAACAGCTGTTTGGGAATTTTAACTATTTTGAACAAAAAAAAAAAACGGAGTGTGGCTCGAGACTTCAACTTTCAAGCACCTGGATATCGTCAGTGGTAGACATCGTCATTGCTTTGTTGAAGTGTTGCCTGGAAACGAAGATTCAGCTTCAGCTGTGAGGTTTTGCTAGGCAACGCGATCTCCGCAGTGACACTGCCGTAGGAATCTTCTTTCAAAGAATGTGACGTGCATATGTCATCACGCCTGACGTGAATGCGCCGTATAGCGTGAAGGCGCCATTGTGAATTGATTACACGGAACAGGAGACGCTGAGAGGTTAAGAAACTGCCGATCATTAATCGGAGTATAATGTACTGTATTTTATATAATCAGAATAAGAGATTCTGAAGGACTACAAACCTGCCGGTTGGTAACTGGAGAAAGAAATATTGTAATTTCCCCTGAACTCGTGTTATTTGGGAATCCGATTATAGAAGAGGTTTGTTTTTGGAATACACTGCAGCTACATTCATGGAGTGACAAGTGCTGCATTTTCAATCATATACTTTCTTCTGACTGATCGAAGAGAAAGGCATAAAGCTTATTTACCTTCAAGTTCAATATACAGATCGTGACTTCCTTCTAGTGGTTAATTTGGGAAATAACATAGAACTTTCATTTTTTTTTTATATGTGGATAACAATTTAAATTGTAAGTTATTGTAAATTTTAGTGTATCTTAATTAACATGCAGTTTGATCCACCTTCAAAGTTTTTGCAATCCAAGGGTGATCCACCTATCCCTTGGACAAGATGGAAGGAAGAATTTTTTACTTATTTAAAGGCGATGGATGGTGATAGAATGTCTGCAGAGAGAAAGAAAAATATATTCTTGCATTGTCTTGGTTCAGAGGGGCAATTAGTTTTTCGAACTTTACCTCATGTTAGATCTGGTGGTGACATAAATGTGTATGACGAAGCTATTTCAAGAATTGAAGGAAGGTTTAAGCCAGTAACTAGTATAGCTCTGAATAGATTTAAATTCTATACTAGAAAACAGGAGGAAGGGGAATGTTTTGATGATTTTTTAACTGCTGTACGTGCTCTCTCTTTTCATTGTAACTTTGGGCTCATGACAGACGAGATGATCAGGGATCAAATCATTGTACATGTAAAGAGCAAAAAAGTCCAAGAACAGCTATGGATTTTGGGTGACCCTAGTCTTGAGGTTGCCATTAGCACTGCTAAGGCTTTAGAGCAGTCAGATAAGTGGATAAAATCTTTAGAAAAAGGTACCACTTCTTCTCCTTCTCCAAATTCTGACAAATCCTCCTCTGGTACTGAAGTATGTAATGTTACCCCTCAAGATTCTAGGAACAGATACTTTAGTAAGAATGATGGGAAAAACAAACAATTTTATTGTTTCAGGTGTGGTAACCCTGACCACATTGCTTCTTTTCCACAGTGTCCAGCTTTGAGTAAGCAGTGCAATAAATGTGGACGCACAGGTCATTTTTCGAAAATGTGTAAGTTACCTGTGAAATCTTTTCAAGTGGGAAGATTTACAAATTCTAATAATTTCAAACGACCTAGTGGAAATGTATATTTTGTGACTGATAAGGGTGATGTGGATTCTGAATCTGTAATCAAGGAGACTGGTATTGTTGTTACTGTTCAGTCTTCTTTCGATTGCACTGATATTTTGCCATCTCCTAAAAGTTTTGTAAGTATTTTAGGTAGAGTATTAGAGTTAATGGTAGATTCTTGTTCACCATGGACGATAATTACTCATGATTATTGTGAAGAATCTTTTGGTAATTTGATTGACCTTAATACTCTATCTAAACCTGATATTGCTGCATTTACTTTTAATAAATCTCCCATTAATTTCATGGGGTTTAAGGAAGTTCTCATCTCTATTAAGAATAATTCTGCTTTGATCAAGATGTACATTGCTTGTAAGGGTGTGAATGTCTTGGGCTGGCGAGACCAGGCAAAGTTAGGTGTAACCTTAAACCCTAGGTTGAAAGATCCTGTTTCTGTTCTTGCATTAACTGATGGTGAGGCTGATACATCTGTTATGTCTGCTCAAATTGCTATGGATTTTCCAAAAGTTTTTTCTAATGAAATTGGTAAATTGAATGGTTTTAAGCACAAGATTAAAGTCAAGCCTAACACTGTATCTGTAAAACAAAAACTCAGAGGTGTTCCAATCAGTATTAGAGATGAGCTGAGGATTTTATTAGATTCAATGGTAAAGGAGAATATAATTGAGGAGGTTGAATCATCTGAGTGGGTTTCCCCCATAGTTTTAGCAATTAAACCTGATAAATCTATTAGGCTATGTGTGGATTTAAGAGCCCTCAATAAGTGTTTGGTTACGGATTGTCACCCACTTCCTAATATAAATGAAATGTTGTGCATGTTGGATGGGGCCTGTGTTTTTCCACCCTGGACCTTAGGTCTGCATATCACCAGATACAGCTCACTGAGGATTCTAGGCAATTTACAGCTTTTATTACACCTCATGGTCTTTTTCAGTTTAAAAGGATGCCATTTGGTTTGGCTTCGGCCGCCTCAGTATTCCAAAGAGCCATGTACCACATATTTAAGGATCTTGCTGTTTTTGTCAAATGCTTTCAGGACGATATCTTAGTGTTCTCGAAGAATGTCTCAGATCATCATAATCATCTCAAGGAGGTGTGTGGTAAATTAGAAAAGTTTGGGTTGACCATAAAGGCTAGCAAATGCAAGTTCTTCTGCAAGAGTGTAGATTATCTTGGTCATTCACTTTCTGGTGATGGGGTGGTTCCAGAAAAGAATCTTGTTGATGCGATCATGAAAGCACCTGCTCCTGATAGTAAAGAGAAGCTTCTTTCTTTTGCAGGCCTTTGCGAGTATTATAGCAAGTTCATCTATAATTTTGCAAACAAGATGGAGCCTCTTAGAGAGCTTACTAGAAGCTCAGCGAAATTTGCTTGGACTGAGAGGCAGGAGTTAGCTTTTAAACAGTTTTAAGAATGACATTGTTAGTGCACCCACGTTGAAGTCCTTTTGTATAAATAAAAAATTCATTATTACGGTGGATGTTAGCTTATATGGTATTGGAGCTGTTTTGAGCCAGAGTGCAGGAAAAGAGGAATGGTGTGTAGCGTTTGCCTCTAGGACTCTATCTTCTACAGAAAGAAGATACTCAGTCATTGAGAAAGAGCTGCTTGCTTGCATTTGGGCAGTGGAACACTTTAGGAACTTTGTGTGGGGTAGCCGCTTCATTTTACGTACAGATCATAAACCCTTGTTTGGAATCTTATCTCCTGGTGGTGGGTGGAACTCAACTGCCAGGATTGCACGTTTGACTTCACGTCTACAGGGATATGATTTTGAAATTATTTATGTGCCTGGAAAAAGCAATGTTATGGCTGATTTTTTGTCTAGACTGCCTTGTAGTGAGGAGGATGTAGCTTGTGTTGAAGAGGATGTGGATGTCATTGCTTTGGTTAGTGATTGTCTTTCTCAGGAATTTTTAGTCTTAAGTGAAGAGCAGTGGTTAGATGAGTTGAACAAGGATGCTGTTTGTCAGCACATTTTTAAGTTTGTTAGTAATGGTTGGCCAAGTAGTAGGTCTGTTTCTGCGGATTTGGCTCTATATTCTCAAGTTTCCTCAGAAATTGAAGCTTTTTCTGGTCTGTTATTTAAAGCGGGCAAACTGATTCCCCCTTATGTTTTGCAAAAAAAGATTTTGTCTCTTTCACACCAGGGACACATTGGTATGTCCTCTATGAAACGTCTTGTCAGGGAAAATGTTTGGTGGCCTGGAGTGGATAAAATGGTGGACAGGTTGGTCAGGGACTGCCCTGAATGTATTAGCAGTGACAAGATGCTACGTGTGTCTTCTGCTCCTTTGAAACCAGTGAGTTGGCCTGATTTTGCTTGGCAAAAGGTTGCTTTTGATATTTCTGGACCTTTTAAACTTCTTCCTTGTTGTGCTCGTTATGCTCTTGTGTTAATAGATTATCACTCAAAGTGGCCTGAGGTGAAGTTTGTGAGTGGTGTCTCTTCTTTGGCTGTTATTGATTTCTTAAAAGAAGTTTTTGCTAGAGAGGGTTTCCCGGAGACTTTTGTGTCTGACAATGGCACACAACTGGTTTCTGTTGAAGTGGAAGATTTTCTCACGGGTTGCAATGTTAAACATTACACTACTTCTTTGTATGAGCCTAGAGGAAATGGTCAAGTTGAGCGATTTAATCGCGTTCTTAAAGATTGTATTGCTGGTGTACATTCTTCTGCTGATGATTGGTTAGATGTTGTGAGAAAGAGACTGTGGACTTATCGTATTACACCTCATTCTGTTACTGGTGTGAGTCCTTTTAAGCTCCTTAAAGGTAGGGACCCTTCTTCCCATATTTGTCCCTGGTGGATTAGGAAAATTAACGGGAATGACTCTAGGGTTGATCTTCAGTCTGTTGCAAAACGTGTTGAGGTTAGTCAGGAAAAAATGAAGACATCTTTTGACTCCAATATAAAAGCTAAAATTCCCAATTTTGTGGTGGGAGAGTGGGTGCGTATCAAGAAGCCTGGGTTTTTGGTCAAGGGCTTTTCAAAATTCTTTCCTCCTGTCAAGGTGGTTAGAGTTTTTAAAAACAGTGTAGCTACTCAGGATGGTAGAGTATGGAATGTTCGCAGAGTGGCTAGGTGTGGTAATGATTGCAGGAGTGTGACTGATTCTGATTCTTGTATTTCTGATTCTGTTCGTGACCAGGAGAGTTCTGTTATGGCTTTTCCTGGGCATCCTTTGTATCAGACTCAATCTGAACATCTTTCTGTTGCCTCTGGGGTTAAGGCTAGTGCTAGACCTAGGAATGTACCTCGTAGATCTTTGGATTAAGTTTCTTCTGTTAAGGGGTGAAATGTGTTATATTCTGTATATGCTTTTCTTTCTTTTGTTTCTATTATACTGTGCTCTGGATTCTGTGATGCGTGCTAGCATCTGACATCTGCTGTTCCAGATTCTATGTTTGACAGTTTGCCTCTAGATCTTCTATGCTTCAGTCGTGCTGTGCCTTTCTTAAGCTATTCATTAAATATTTATCTTTTGTATAAAATCCTGATCTCACATCATTTTAATAGGCCTTCACCCCTCTTTTGATTCCCCACCTAGCTGCTATGTACAACGAGTCCTTTGAATCAGGCCAGTTCCCCCCCATCGCTGCGGGAGGCACTCTTAACCCTATTTCTCAAGCCGGACAAGCCCCCCAAGCAGAGAGATTCCTACCGCCCCTTTTCCCTCATCAACACTGTCAACAAAATCTTTGCCAAGCTGCTTGCCTCCCTTCTACTTCCGCTCATGCCACTCATTGCCGGCCCAGACCAATCTGGTTTTATTCCCCCTCACGCCACCTCTCGCAACCTCCGGACCATTTTCTCCGTTCTTCAACAAATCAATCCATCGCTACCGGCAGTGGCAGCTTAATTCGATGCCACCAAGGCCTTCGACACCTTGGAATGGTCCTTCTTGTTTTACCTCCTTCCTCGCCTTGGCTTCAGCCAGGTCTTCATATGCAAGGTGTTACTTTTATATACTCTTCCCACCGCTCCTCTCCGTATCAACGGACAGATTTCTGAGCCCTTTCCTATCAGGCGCGTTACCCTGCAGGGCTGCCCGCTCTCCCCCATGCTCTTCGCTGTCACTATGGAACCTCTCGCAGCTTGTCCCCTGCAGCACCATACTCAGAGATGCATCGGTTTCGCGGCTCGGGCTCTTCTGGTTTCCATGTACGCGGACGACATTCCTCTTTATGTTCGTCACCCTCAGGAGAATCTCAGTCCTCAAGTCCGTGAGGTGATACGTTTCGGTAGTTATTCTGGCATTCAGATTAACTGGAACAAATCTGTACTATTTCCTCTTATAGACGCCACGACTCCCTTTGATTCTGATTACCCATTCGTGTGGGCTTCAGAGCCCACTAGGTACCTGGGTGTCTGGTTTAGCAGAGACGTGGATGAACTCTGGAGAGACAATTTTGGCCACGCAGTAGACTGGTTAGAGTCCAAGATCCGCTCTCATTGGACGAGCGCATAGTGATTGCCAAGATGGTAGTGCTCCCAAAGTTCTTATTTCTCTTCGTAAACATCCCCATCCCTCTCACCGCTCATTTTTTTTGCAAGATTTGCTCTTTGCTTACTACCCTGGTTTGGGCTGGACGGCAACACAAGATTCCTTACAACACCCTTTGTTAAATGTTGTCAGGATACCTCTCGCCGTTTGACTGCCATGCTGTTGGTCCTCGTGCGGCATAGGGTCTCGATGTGTTGGGGTCCCAGGCCTGCGCCTAAGGCGGCCCTTTGGCTCGAAGATGCATCCCACTGCCAAACCCTCCTGTCTGAGTTCTGGGACCTCTTGCCAGCCAAGTCTAGTCCACTGGACATATGGGGTCCCCTTGTTACCTATCTTTAAAGCCATGACCCCCAGCAATCTGCAACTTCTCCCACGCTCCCCGCCGGCTCCGCGCCCGTGGCAGCCGCCGGTGCTAGTCCGTGAGCTGCTCCCTCCTCGTTCATGGCCCTCCCACTCTTCCTGCCTCTTCCCTCCATGCTTGGTGCCTCCCGTGGTCGTCTACTTTCGCCCCTCACGGGGATTTATGATAACTCTCCATGGCATTGTCGTTAACGTAACACAAAGGTGTGGCTATCTCTGCTGTGATACAATGTATTGATGTGCTTACTCTTCTGCCATTGTGGAACTCTGTAATTGTGCTGTGCAATTTTTTCCAAATAAAGATTTTTGAAAATGGAAATGTGTATATATATGCAATCCATTTGAACAGTTTAACCCTTTAAGTGCTGCCGTCGGCCAACGGTCGTCACAGGCACTACCTCCCCAGTGCTGCGTGCGACCGCTGGACGTCCAGTTCAGCACTGGATAATGGACAGCGTAGCACTGGGGAGGTTTATTTACAAAGCTCCTAAGGTGTTAAAAACTAAAATGAAAACAGTTCTTTGTTTATTTTTACTTTTTCATTTACTACCCATTTCTTTTGAGACTGAAAACAGATATGTTTTTGATTGATATCAGTATTTAGAGGGCCTTCATTAGGAAGTAATTCATAAGCACATTTTTAGAGAAAGCTGGCAATTGTTAAACTTTTTGTTGGAAGACTATTAATAGAAAAATGCTTTTATGGCAAGAATATATCATTTTTAGGCATATATACAGTAATATAGGGATACAGTACCGCCTGACGTACATGATAAGCATACTGAAAGTTATTGTGGGTTTTCATAGCCTTACAGAGGAACAAGGTAATGAAACTCCGAGGAAGCTTGCAATATGCTTACCATGTACGGCAGTGAGTACTTTACCTAATGCAATTCATGGTCTCACCATCACCTTTGCTACAGACCATTTAAAACCTTGGTGCATGGTTCTTTTTGAAAGAAAGAGGATGTTTTCAAACATGAAAAATAAAAATAGAAACTAAAGCAAAATTAAACGCAATAGTTTGTTGAAAAAAGATTTTAGGAACAGTTCAGTACAAGTGATCTGACCTGCACTTCACCTCAGCTGTTGTTTCTGGCAGCAGGTATTGTAACTCAGAGCTCAATTGCAATATTCTTATTACAGTTGAGAGGTCTGACATCTTTTATTCATAATCGACAATTGAGTGCGTCAGTAGTCGCCGAATATAAACAAATTGGAGACATGCATTTATACTGGGATTAGGTCTAATTCAACATATTGATAGGGGTGGAGAAGTGCCTGTCACTTTGAATATGACCAATATCATAGTGTTTTTGAAGAAAGGCAAGCCACCCGACGACAGGGTCACTTACCGACCCATGTCTCTGATTAATGCAATGCAAAGAGTTTTGCAAAGATCTCAGCCACCCAACTTGCTCCTCTTTTACCAGACCTAGTTTCACAACAGCTGCACAGCTTCATACCTGGAAGGGACACCACTAGCCACATTCATGTGGCAGAAAGACCGGATAAAAAAAATAGGTATGATTTTATTAGATGCCAAGAATGCTTCTGATTGCTTTGTCTGGGATTGTCAATGGGCAACGATGGGAGCCTTTGGAGTTGGGAACCGGTTCTGTAAATAGATACAGTAAGTATATAGGACCTCCTATGCTAAGCTAGCAAATGCCGGAATATCCTCATTACCATTTAAGAGCCATCTTGGATTATTTATTCTTTTATTTGCTCTCTATTTGGAGATGTACTTTCAATCTTTGCATCTGAATGACGGACTACAACCATTGATGTCCAGCGGCTGTGTACTTAAAATCACTGCATATGCTGATGATGTTGCTATAAGTTCATCTAATTTATCAGTTGTGTTGGATCATATAATGGATGAAGTTTAAAAGAGTTGGAACATTCTCAGGCTATAAGTTAAATCTAGCTAAAACTCAACTGTTGTCCCAATCATGGCAGTAAATTGAACAGCTATGAGTATGTACATGGGTGTTAACTTAAGCACAGAGGCTGACAACATTTTTAAATTGAACAATGAGCCCCCGCTTCTTTCAGTCATTTTCAAATTACGGTTTTGGAATAGGCTCCTGATAAGTATTTATTGGTCACTGTAACATGATAAAAATGAATGTTTTGCCTAAGTTTTGCCTACGTTTTTGTATTTATTTCAGGTAATCCAAATTCTGGTCCCGAAATCATATTTTAAACACCTATCCAGCCGCAACAGCCTATCGCGGGAAAATAACTCTGTGACAACGTGGAATTCACAACACGGTTGTAGCATGCGATAGTCTGCCGAAACCGCTGCCAATGTCTGCGATTTAACCATCGTGATAGAGACAAAAACACAAAGCACAACACCAAAAAACCTGCGATGGGCCAAAGCGCAATAAGGAAATCAGCGATAAGCAGCGCCAATCCTGCAACACAAACCTGGCAGGTGGGAACAATCCTCATAAAAGTAGAAAAAACACCCAAACACAAACTAACCAACACCCAAGCACCATGGAGGTACCAGGAGCAGGCGCAGTTGACGAGCGCAATCCCACAAGCACCCCGGATGACCATCCCGGGACCTCGGGGACAGGGAAGGGCAAGGACAAGATGAAGAGGAAGACAAAGCTCAGTCCACAGGCGAACAGGATCATAATTACGGAGGTGATGGAACACCATCAACAACTGTTCGTCACCTCCAACGTGTCATTGGGCTCCAAAAATGGGATATGGCGGGACATTGTGGACAAGGTAAATGCTGCCGGTAAGAACAAGAGGACAATGTATGAGGTCAAGAGGTGATGGAATGACATCAAGCAGTGGACCAAGGAGAAACTCTCAGCAACAAAGACTGGAGATGCGGGGCCAGCGCCACAGCTTTGGCTGGATGACATGGAGGAGCTGGTGTCTATCAGTCATCAGTGTGGAGATTGTGGCCGGAGTTGGGGGAGCGGACACTGCTCGACACGACACAACACAACCACAACAGGGTGAGATGGGCACAATGGCACACATGCACAGACAAGCAGAGCTCAGTACACACCCACAATGACTCTGGTTCCTCGACCAGATCCACAGACTGTCACAATGTACAATGCCATGCTGTTTGAATGTCAACATGTTATGTTATGTTATGTTATTAAAATATTTATTAAGCGCACTGTCACCGATTGGTTTCCTGGCGCTGTAATCAGCAGTCGCATAGCGTGAGTGAGGGTGGGGAGTTATTGAAGTGCTTGTCTGAAGAGCCAGGTCTTCAAGGCCTTCCGGAAAGAAAGAAGGTCCTGACAGTTCCGGATCTCCAGAGGAAAGGTGTTCCATATGCAGGGTCCGAGTGTAGCGAACCTGCGGCCTCCGGTGCGCTTAAGTTTGAAGGGAGGCGTCTGCAGGAGGCTCTGATGGAGTGATCGTAGGTTTCGGGAAGGAGTGTATCTGGTAATTAGTTGATTAATACATTTTGGGCTTTTGCAGTAAAGGGATTTGAATATTATACATCCAGTTTTAAAAGCACAGCGCTGAGTAACTGGAAGCCAGTGCAGTTTCCTAAGTAGGGGAGTGGCTGCCTGTTGCCTCGGTTGATTCAGGATTAGCCTCGCAGCGTCGTTCTGTACCATCTGAAGGCGTTTAGATAGGTAGTTGGGAAGACCTAAATAGATGGAGTTCGCGCAGTCCAGATGGGACAGGACAGTGGAAATCACAACCTGGGTGATTGCCTCAGGCGTAAGTAGACGACGAACCTTCCGGATTTTTTTTAACTGAAAAAAGCACTTGGAGACCACCTGGCCTACTTGTGCTTTTAGTGAAAGATCACCATCCACGGTGACTCCAAGTGTTTTAGCTGACAAGGAAGGTGTCGGGGCTTGGCCCAGTTCAGAAGGCCAGTAGTCAGGGCCCCAGTACTTAGCACTGTCCCCGGTCAAAACTAACTCAGTTTTTCCCGGGTTCAATTTAAGCTGGTTTTGGTCCATCCATGATTTAATAAATCTCATGGTGGACTGAAAATGCAGTATGGAGTTTTCAGTGTTGTCGATGGTGAAGAGCAGTTGTAAATCATCGGCATAGTTGAAAACTCTCACCTGTTTGTCTCTAAGAGTCTGGATCAGAGGGAGTATGTATAGATTAAATAAGTGGGGTGACAGGGAAGAGCCCTGTGGCACTCCGCAGGTAATGGATTGTTTGGTACCTACTAGATCCCCTAAACATAATGTTTGGGTGCGATTTTCCAAAAAGGACCTCAGCCAACAGGCCGCCAAGTCCCGGATGCCGGCCTGTTCGACACGGTCGACCAAGATGTTGTGGTCGACCGTGTCAAATGCGGCAGATAAATCCAGGAGCACCAGGGCCTGTGGGGAATGTCTGTCAGCGCAGTCTCGCAGCGTATACAAGACTGTGATAACTACTGCCTCTGTGGAGTGTGCCGGCCGAAAGCCTGCCTGATGGGGGTCAAAACAGGAGGACTCTTCAAGGAAATTGGAGAGGCATTTGGCCACGTGAGCCTCCAAGACTTTTGCCAAATAGGGCAGTAGGGAGATGGGCCGGTAGTTGGCTTTACAAGCTGGATCGGCCCCGGGTTTTTTTAAGAGTGGGATGACTGTAGCCTATTTAAACGCTGAGGGGACTATACCGAGGGTCAAGGAGTTGTTCAAGAGTGTGAGGGCGGGGGCTGGGTATGTGGAAAAACACTCTTTTAAGATGTGGGGAGGACAGCTATCAGTAGTTCCCGAAATTGATCCTGGGTTATGGGTGAGAAGCTGCTGAGGGTATTGTGGTTAGGCTTGATTGTCATACCGGAAGTGAGTGGGGCTACATACATGTGGACCCATTGTAATACACCACCTCCCCTTCACATCGCAGGGTGCTGTCAACACCTCCTGCAGAGCAGTCCCAGCCACTCTTCACTGATGACGAGGAGGACACCACCAGCATCGACACCCAAACCATCCTAGATATCATTGACCTCATCCGCCACTCACCTCAGGATCAGGGCAGGCCAGCTACATCAAGGAGACCCCTCCCATTACCCAAAGCACCCAGCAGGAAGCACCCACAACCCCGGCACTCCCCCAAGATCCCCAGGAACAACACATGGCCTTCCAACACTGTGTGCTGGAGTGCCAGAGGGAGACCACAGAGCAGGTGCGGTTGGGCTTCGGCATCATGGCAACCACACTTGATGCCATCCTTAGGTGTGTAGGCCTGATCCATGGTCTCCAATGAGCCCTGACTGACATTGCTGGAGTCATGACGCGGAGAGAAGAACACCTGTCCGCTCAAAGTGGCTCCAGCAACACCAGCCGTGAGCTGGCACCCATGCGGAGGCTCATGGAGGACATGGTGCGGATGGTGGTGGAAAGGATGGCAGCGACCACTGCACATCAGCGGAATGTAGCTGGGATCTACCATGCCCTGCTGATCCTCATCATGGCATTGCTGCCACAAGGCGTGGTGATAATGAATGCTGCTGCCCCCACACCATCCACATCTCCGCCCCCTGGTGTGTCTCTGCCTCCCAGTGCAGCAGGCCTAACCACTCCGGCACCTGATGTGTCAGTGGCACACAGTGAGGCCGACAATCCACCTCCGGCACCTGATGTGTCAGTGGCACACAGTGCCACAGTCAGTACAGCAACCCCCACAGGTGAGCCAGAGCACACATCCGGGGACGAGGAACGTGGATGTGCCTGTGATCAGAAGCACTCAGTAGCATTCATTTTCGCCACCTGGCCTGTTTCTGCTGGGTTCAGCACATGGCCTCATGACCATCCACTGACCCCTGATTCACTCAGATGCACTCATCTTGGACAGCGACATGGACTGCCACATCTTGTTTGATGACCAAGGACATGGCGACCAGACTGCGAACTGTACCCTTCCTCTGCCTCATGACTTGTCATCCCTGGAATGACTTTGGCTGGCCCTCCCCGGCCCTTATTGTGTAGTGTGATTGGCATTGCCCTGTACTGCTCCAGCTGCTGAACTGCACTGGATGTGCAATAAACATCCAGTGACGCACTGCTGTGTCATGTCTTTCATCATTCATGTATGTATGTGTGGATGAATCTAGGGACAGTGAATTCCCAGCGTCAATGATGCTCATTCTGTGGGATGCCAGCCAGAGGGTGCTACATAGCAACTTGTGTGACAGGTCCCGTTGACACCACAAAAGGGACACACGCATCAGCCACTTCCTTGTCCGGACATGGACTGAACCACGCCCAGTGCCCACAAGTCATTTCTGCAAGCCCTGCGCTGTTCCGGCGTACGGCAGGCCAGGCCACTCCGCTAACGCTCCGAAGGGGAGGCCTCACGGCTACCCATCGCAGGTGTACTCTCTGGTGGTGTGCAGGTCACTGGTCTAGTTGTCAGCATGTTACAGTCACTCCCTGAGGGCAGGTTTGCACGCACACCACACCCATCTGGCACAGGCGTTGTAGGCTATGTGACCCCGCAAATATAAGGTGCCTACAATGTCACATACCCCTCTGCCAGTGGGAACTGGATGATGGACCCGGGGCCTTGAGGCCGGGATGGGCCTACCACCACGTGGCGCTGACTGGGGTCGAACAGGGTTTGTGGCACACAGTGCATTGTGGCCAGCACAGGCACCCCACCACGGGACGGTGACTTTGGGTCCACTGAGTCATTGGCACCTTAAGCTGCTGAGCGGGTGTGCAGCCTGCGATGATGCCCCGTACCGGCGGTTCGGACTGCTCAGTATTTTGTGCCTTGCTGGACCGCAGTGTAGGTCAAGCCAGCGGGCTGCGTGGGCCTACCACCATGTGGCTTCGCTTCTGGGTTCACAGAGTTAGTGGCAACCATTGGGCTGAGGGGGTTTGCAGCCTGCGATGGTGCCGGGTGCCCTGGTATGTCCTATGCCATGAAGTAATCAAGGCCCAGCACCAGATGTGAGATCTGGTGGCCTGCGCAGCGTGGCTGTATGGTGTGGAGGGTACCCTGTCTGAGGACACTTGTGGCTTGCTGCGGCATGTGGTGGGACATCCTGTCTACATGCCGGTGGCAGAAGGTCAGCAGTGAGGCTAGGGTGTGCATGGGCGGGCATGCTCCAATGTGCGACGGGAGGGGCTGGGGTGCCTCTGCCTGGGTGTGCATGTGCGGGCGGGCGATGTTGTGTTGTGCAAGTGTGTGTACTGTGCCAGTCATGAATCTGGACTCTTTCCAGATGACAGCTCTGACTCTGATGTGTGACCTTATGTACTGCTATACATACTGGCAAGTCGTTAGAGACACACCGGTGGCAGCAGGTGAGCAGTGTGGCCTGGGTGCGCAGGGGCAGCACTCTCTCTCTCTCGCTCTCTCTACCCCTCTCTTCCCTCTCTCTCTCTCTCTCTCTCTCTCTCTCTCTCTCCCCACTCTTCTTCACTCTCTCTTTCTCCCCCTCTCTTCTTCTATCTCTCCCCTCTCTTCTTCTCTCTCTCTCATGCCCTCCCTTCTTCTCTCTCTCTCTCTCTCTCTCCCCATTTCTTCTTCTCTCTCTCTCTCACCACCTCTCTTCTTCTATCTCTCTCTCTCCCCCTCTCTTCTTCTCTCTTCTTCTCTCTCTCCCTCTCTCTTCTTCTCTCTCTCTCTCCCACCTCTCCTTCTCTCTCTCTCTCCCCCCTCTCTTCTTCTATCTCTCTCCTTTGCTCTCTCTCTGTCCTTTGATATGAGCAGAACACACCTTCTCGTCATTTTTTTTGTCTTGCAGACTGTGACCTATGGATCGTGTCGAGGTGAGCCGCCATGTGTCTTCATTTCATTTCTCTGTTAATTTCAATAAAGTTTCATTGTTTGCTTTAAAAGTGACTGTGTGATGCTCATTTCTGTGACGACATGCATGTCATCAGTTGTGATTGTGCAACATCAGGTGGATTATTTCGTACATGTTTAGGTGTAGCTGATGTGGCATGTCTTTGGTCGGGCAGGGTGATCGGGAAGGGTGGTCCTGGGGGTGATGTTGGTGGGTGTTGTGGCCCTCTTGGGTGTCCATGCTGCATGTTCAGTTGCTCCATGGCATCTTTCTTCAGGTGTGGCTGTGGGCTGGGTTCCCTTTTGTGGTGCAGGCTTTGGTCCGACTTTACACCAGGTCAGAGCAGGTGTTATTTCCTGCTGCAAACGCGCCTTATCGCGTGTTTTGTGTTGTTATCGCAGATCTGGCTGGTCATTGTGAATGTTGAGGTGTGGTGTTTTTGCGGCTTTTTGCATGGGAACTCCTACTCTGCATCTCATTAGCGATAGTTGTGGAGGTCCTCTACAGTGATGTTTTTGCGGCTGCTATCGTGGGTTAACTGGTGCTGTGTGCTGTTAACACCAGCTTGTGAATGGGGAGGTAAATTTATCATGCGATAAAATGCTGTTAATTCGGTGATAGCTCCTTGTGAATATGCCCCCGTAGAGAGCTATAGGCAGTTTCATATGGGGTTGCAGATGGGCTAGGTGTGCTATATGTCCCTATAGGCAGGGAGGGTTACAGTTATCTGACTTTAAGTAATATATTTGGTCAGCGTTTGCTGGCCGGTTGTGTAATTTGTTAACACAGGCAGAACCAGAATCCTCAGTTTTCGGTTATATCGACTGGCATTAGGGTCTGAATGCAAGCTAATTGTCTATAGATTAGGAGTTCCCATCTACCATAATTGCATAAGATTCAAAATTATTATGGGATACCATACGTATTTGGCGTGAAATATGCTCTAAATATTCTTTAGTGTTGATACACAGCAATACGCCACATTAAGATAATCCATCATCCTCAGAAGTATTTCATGACCCAATTTGCAAGGCCTGGCTACGTTTAGAGGTGGGGACTGTTGGACAGCTCTACAATGTGAACAGATTCTGCTCATTTGCGGGGCTCCGAGCTTCATATGATCTCCCTCATCTTTTAAAAAACATATTTACAGCTATGGAATAATTTTCTATCTGGGTGCAAGTTTCCAATTGATTTGTCATTCTCTGACATAATGCCTTGCATGCATAAAGCACATAGGAAATATCTAAATAATAAAATTTACCAAGGGTTCTTTCAGCTCAGAATTGATGTTAACCTACTACTTTCTGCCAAGTGGAGCAGGAAGCTTTCTTTTGAGATTTTTGC
Organism: Lissotriton helveticus; assembly: GCF_964261635.1. Lineage (NCBI taxonomy): Eukaryota > Metazoa > Chordata > Amphibia > Caudata > Salamandridae > Lissotriton > Lissotriton helveticus. Next base: position 2,028,083,140 of record NC_136061.1, read on the forward strand.
ATCAGAAATGTACTATGCCTTGGAGACTGTGGAGGGCTTGGTGCATTCTATAAATCTAAAACTGCATTCATTTAAGAATATGTGTAGGTTATATTATATGCAAGAAAGAAATCTAAAATGAAGTTGAAATCTTGGTGCTGATGAGACTAGATGTCCTAACTGTGGTTGCTCTGCAGCAGATATACTCCATATATTTGTTACATGTTTCACTCTCCAGCAATTTTGGGAAAGAGTGATCCAACCAATACCCTTTTGCCTTAGATTTGAAGTACAGCTCACCCCTAAGTAGATTATGATGATATATAAAATGGAATTTGATGTTGGATAAAGACAGCTGCTCCCTATATTAATTGTTTTTTGTTAGGCTTTGTATCTCCAGATCATGGGTCTCCCAATCCCCGCCGAGGGTAACTGAATAGTGGGTCGGCAAATATATGAGTCGTAACTGGTGTTGGACATAGCTAGAGGTATCTGTTCCCTTAAGCGATTGGATAGAATCTGGGTGGGATTCAATAGGGATCTGCAGATTCATGTATAAACTAATCTTCATAAGTTTATAGTAAATAAGCTGTGGATTGAAGAAGTTTCTTCTGTTTAGCATATTTGTGTTTTTTTGCATTTACTTTAATTCTTCTTTCATACTCTCTTCTTTAGATATTATGTTGTTTCAAACTTGTACAGGGAGGACCTTGCCTGATTTGCATATGGCTGGGTCCAAACTGGGGTGGCGTAGTGGGCAAAAGAACAATGGATTGAACCCAGATCTTTTGACTGGGGGAGAATGTTTGCATTGTAAGCATTACGTCCATCATTTGTTTGCTGTAACACTTTTTGCCATAAGTGAGATGGGTATGCCCAGAGGCGGGTCCCTTGCTCGCTGTGTCACTGGATTCAAGCTAGCCTGGCTGAAGAAGGGTGACATACCCTGAAACCGGTCCCAGCATGCTTGTTTCCGGTTCAGGGAGGACCTGGCCTGGCAGTTCAGTCTGGACTGTTCCCATGGGGCACAGGGTCAAGACAGATTTGCATATGGCTGGGTCCAAACTGGGGTGGCGTAGATGGCAAAAGAACAATGGATTTAACCCAGATCTTTTTGACTGGGGGAGAATGTGTGCATTGTCAGCATTCTGTCCATCATTTGTTTGCTGTAACACTTTTCGCCCTAAGTGGGATGGGTATGCCCAGATGTGGGTCCCTTGCGCACTGTGCCACTGGATTCAAGTTAGCCTGGCTGAAGAAGGGCGGCATACCCTGAAACCGGTCCCAGGATGCTTATTTCCGGTTCAGGAGGACCTGACCTGGCAGTTTGGTCTGGATTGTTCCCATAGAGCACAGGGTCAAGACTGAATTGCAAATGGCTGGGTCCAAACTGGGGTGGCATAGTGGGCAAAATAAAAGAACAATGGATTTAACCCAGATATTTTAACTAGGAGAGAATGTGTGCATTGTCAGCATTCCATCCATCATTTGTTTGCTGTAACACTTTTCGCCCTAAGTGGGGTGGCTATGCCCAGACGTGGCCCCTTGCTCACTGTAACACTGGATTCAAGCTAGCCTGGCTGAAAAAGGGTAACATACCCTAAAATCGGTCCCCAAATGCTTGTTTCCGGTCCAGGGAGGACCTGGCCTGGCAGTTCGGTCTGGACTGTTCCCATGGGGCACAGGGTCAAGACTGATTTGCATATGACTGGGTCCAAACTGGGTTGGCCTAGTGGGCAAAAGAACAATGGATTTAACCCAGATCTTTTGAATGGGAGAGAATGTTTGCATTGTCAGCATTCCGTACATCATTTGTTTGCTGTAACACGTTTTGCCCTAAGTGGGATGGGTTTGCCCAGACGTGGGTCTCTTGCTCACACTGCCACTGGCTTCAAGCTAGCCTGGCTGAAGAAGGGTGACATATCCTGTAACGGGTCCCAGGATGCTTGTTTCTGGTCCAGGGAGGACCTGGCATGGCATTTCGATCTGGACTATTCCCAGGAGGCACAGGGTCAAGACTGATTTGCATAAGGCTGGGTCCAAACTGGGTTGGCATACTGGGCAAAAGAACGATGGATTTAACCCAGATCTTTTGAATGGGGGAGAATGTTTGCATTGTCAGTATTCCGTTCATCATTTGTTTGCTCTAACACTTTTCGCCCTAAGTGGGATGGGTTTGGCCATACATGGGTCCCTTGCTCACTGTGCCACTGGATTCAAGCTAGCCTGGCGGAAGAAGGGTGACATATCCTGAAACCGGTCCCAGGAGGCTTGTTTCTGATCCAGGGAGGACCTGGCCTGGCAGTCTGGTCTGGACTGTTTCCATGGGCCACAGGGTTGACCCTACCCTTGGAGCACATAGGGCAGGCCATACGGTTGATGTATAAGTAATAAACATGTAGTTTTGGACTTAAGAAGTACTATTAGTTCCAAAGTTGATTTAGACATAGAAAATATTAGAACAAGCCTGCAAGGCAGACCTGGCTTTAAAATGGCACCAGCCACCACAGTAGTACAAACTTAAGTGGATTAAGTCCACTGTGGTGTCTAAATCTACATGCCCTGCCATATACTAGAGACTTATAGGCAGGATGTCTTTGCCAATTAGAATTATACCAATAACATACACCTCTAGCGGATAGATTACTGGCCCTGGGCATGGGCAGCAGAGCCCTGGGCACTTTCAGAGTCAGTAATCAGCATCCATGAAAAAAGAATAAGGGTGGTCAAGGCACAAAAGGATTACTTTCATACAGTGCCCATGTGTGATTTAATATGTTTGTGCAATGTAATTTACTGACATTTAGAATAAGGTGTGTACTATACCAATGGTCTGGTTAAATGTACTTATTTAAATGTATTACAATTTCATTAACTTTAGCTTCAGTTGAGTTAGTTTAGTGTTAGGGCCGAGGTGAAAATACAATAGTGGATAATTACATTTTATGCTTACCTGGTCAAAGTATGGTGGCCGAAGTACTGTAGCTTAAGAAGTGTTTTTAACTCCTACAATTGCTACCAAATTTCACTATTTCTATTACTCAATTATTTATTTTTACAACTTTAAGCATCTCTGCTTGTTATCACATTTCTGCTTTATATTAATTTAAATGTACATTTCCTTATTATACAGAGACCCTAATTTTAGAGTTAGCGATGGATAAGTGAATTATTGTACATTTAACTGCACAATTTTGCTATATTAAGTAATGTGGTAGTACTGCATTGCAAATGGGTTACTACCAAAATATGCCACGGCCTTTGGCACTAGCACAAAGCGAGTGCTAACTCTGCCTCTTTAAATGTGTTAAAACACATGGAAACATTGTTTCTGATAGTTATACTTATATTTAAAAGAAAAGCTGCAGTAATGCTAAGATTATTGGGAGTGGTATTCAGATCAATGTTTTGCGGCTAGTGCAACACATTTTTATGGGTTCTGTTAATAAAGACCATAAACTCACATATTTTGACACAAATCTCATTTTGATATTTTTCTTGGCTGTTGCTATTCGTAGTCTCTTCAATGCACTTGAAAATAGTACGCACTCCATACAAAATGACATTTCTGAAATCCATGTGCATTGTTCTTTGCCCATTTCCGGGTTAGTTTTCAACCAAAAATGCTTCAACCATATGCCCTTGAGTTGCAAAAGAATAACCTTGAGGCGTACCAGTGAGTTATAGTTGCTTTCTTGGACGATAATATTTGCCTTTTCTTAAGCCTTATAGAATCCAGAGTAAGAACAATTTGAAATTCATATTCCTATTTCAGTTCATTATGGATATTTATATTGTTCAGGGACACTCCCTCACTGTGATAATAAACGGAAAAAAACACTTGAAAAAGCTTTCAAATTGCAGACCTGAGGATAACGAGAGAGGATGTGATGTTACAGCCATAGCTGCCAACTTTGAAACTTAGGAACCATGTTAAATTCTCAGCATGGCACAAAATACTGTGATTCTGGACAAATCGCTTAATCTTTCTGTGCCAACTGCTACTCATGTAAAGCACTCCAATTCCCCAAGGTGACTGCGTGCCATGTAAAACTTCAACAAACAAAAAAACTGTAGGGGTCCCTATGGATCTTAGCAGCACTGACCATTTTTAAATAAATTGGAACACTAAATAGAGCTACTGAATGGCTACTGAGACAGACTGATAAATCCTGAGGTAAAATATAAAAAAACTAGTATCAGTTCAAAGAAGCATTGGCATAGCCAATAGGTCTCGCTTTTGGGACCTTCTAAGTATTTAGTTATGCAGCACAATATTCTTGGTGCAACAACAACTGTGGCATGGCTAAACACCTACAAGGTCTCAAAGGCGAGACCTATTGGCCATGCCAAGCACTGTTTCAGAGATAATCCACCCCGCCCCCAGTGGTTGTCCTGCACAGCACCAGAGACAGCACCTCACTGTACCACAGACAAACCAACTGTCGCCCCAAGTGACTGACGTGCACTGCACTATAGATAACCCCTTAGTCACAGGATTGCACTCTACCATATAAGCCTCCCTGTGTCAGGCGAGCCTTGCATCAGTGACCACAGAGCACACGAAGCAGAAGGGCAGTGACAGACGTTCAGAGCCCCCAGTGGTTGTTGTGCACCGCACCAGACACAGAACTTCATGCCTGGCATGTACAGCACCAAGAAGCCCTTTTACATTACGGTTGAAGAAGTGACCCAACATATTCAAGTTAGTGTTAGAGAGCGAAATAAATGCGTGAGTATATAGTTAAAAGGAAGCTGGAGGTACTGATTATCTATGCCCCCCCCTGCATTGGGGAGATGTGCCAAAAACGATTTCTGCATCCACAGCTGATAAGCCGGAGAAGAGGGCTTTTCTAGTGAGTTACTTTGGGAGCACTTCATGGGGGGGGGAGGGAGAGCAGGCTGGTCTGGGGGAGGCCGCAAGCGGGTGCAACTTTACTGTACGGTTGCGGGTTCCGGTTCTGGCAAAGATACAGCCGTAGGAGTAATGTGAGTGACATCACTGTATCCTGATTTATTATACGCTATAAATACCACATGCACATCGCTATATTTTGAGTGACATCGCTTCATTCTATGTTATCGCATTCTGTTGTCATTCACCTCACTGTTGCCCTAGTGGCTCAACGGGATCCCGGAAATTCCAATTTTATAAATAATGTCAAAATATCGTGTTACACCAAGATCATGATCCAACATTCTATGTGATCTCATTTTGAATATCTGCTCACCATTTTTCTTCTTTTTGCAATAATGCTAATACAAGCACGTTCCTTGCGCTAAAAGGAGTAAGCAGGGGCAGGGGCCAGAGGAGGGGCCGAGTGAAAGCGTTTCACTTGCGAGAGTGAGCAGCGTCAGGAGCGATAATTGCTCCCATATGTTGCTGCGCACTCCCGCAAGTAAATCGCCACACGTGCACGCGTTGCCATTGAAGGCAATGGAACTCGTGCACGTTTTTGGCTGCAAAGCCAAAGTGATCGGAAAAGGTATTTCTGCCTATCAGCGCATGCGCGCAGCGTAGGCGAGACCTAAAAATGGTTAGATTTATAAGTAGCTCTGCAGGAAATGACCATTGTTTGTGCATTGTAGCCCCGGGATTTATCCTTGACAGTTTTTGCTCGCTGTAGAACTCTGTGCTCTTTACTCCTGTTAACCAGAGTAAAATGTCTATATGCTCCTTTTCAACCTGGTGCAATTGGCATACCCCTCATTGACATACTTAACTTACCTATAAGTCCTTAGTGTATGGTACAAACTGTACCCGAGGCCTGTAATTTAAAGGTCACTAGTCGACTGCAGCACTTATTGAACCACCCACTGCAGTGACAATGCAAGCATAACTCCAGGCCTATACTTTCTAGCCAGGCTATACAATTGTAAAACGTCATATTTGACCTGTTAAAATAACCTCCTTTGACAGACCTAAACCTTCCTTTTGACTTTAATTAAGTTACCCTTAAGTATGCCTTGAAGCCTATAAGGCAGGATGCACGGTATTTAAAAGTAGGACACATGAATCTTTCATGTTAAACCTTTCTTCACGGTGAAAAGACCCCAAAAGCTATTTTAACCATATCAAGTAAAGCAATGGGATACAACATTACATTTCCTAATGTTATCCCTGACTAGGAAACACCTATGAAATTAATTCTTGGATTTTTTTTCAATATTTCTTATATGCCCAATTCACTGGGGAAGTCTAATTTGTAAGAAATATTTAGCAGAAAGTACTTTTAGACATTTACAATCACAAGAGGTGAGTGGGGTCCTTAAGACATGTTCTCTGTCCTCCCTATCAATTACTTAACACACAGTAAAGAAGAATAGGGCTTTGTAAATCTGTCAATATCAATTTGGGACAGATTTGCCACTTGTTATTGCAATGCCCTCACCATACAATCATGGCATGCAATATCAACAGGCATTCAACACTTGATTCCACATTGGCTCAAGGAGTGTGTAACAACCAATAATTTAGGAGTAAACCTTTTTTGTATTGTTTCAGAAGGAGAGAAAATCTCCCAGTGCCAGAGAAAAGAAATGTTAAAACAGTTTTCAATATCCCAAAGTATTAATTAATTTGTGGGTTCCTTGACTGGATTAAAAAGGTTGCTAGAGATGAATTGGGGTTATAAGTACCCTCCCATCTAACTACACTTACATGTGTCAGCTGTTTACTTGGAGCCCAGTGGGTCTGTGGTTTTCTTCAGGCCCGTTTCTTTTTAAATGTTTCTGGTTAAAAATAGGAAATAAATGACATGCGTTCTCTATATTTAGGGAACGTCCCTCTGGGCGCGGCTGTGGTAGATCACGTCAGCGATATTCAAATTCCTCCAAAATATATGTGAATCACTTGAACGCTGAGAGTGTTTATTCAACCAATTGTTTAATTGTGCAATAAAGGTTTCTTGACTTCATTCAACATTGAAGTGTCATCCTTATTGTTTGCAAAATAAGTTCTTTCAATGGTCTCAATGCATTTTGGGCTCCAAGTTAGCCCTTCATTAGGGGAAATCTAAACATAAACCAATATGAACGTAAATTATTTCAATGAGGATCCCCATCCTGTGGACATTAACTGTTAGAATACTATGCACGCTGGTGACATAATAATGTGTTATATGGTATCACCATCACCAGATTGAATCACTTGTGTGTTAATACTGGAGGGGTGTTGCTGCGTAGCTTTACTCATTCTGTGGGGGTTGATGCCCAGTGTCAAAAAAGATGTAAACTTGCAGTGTTAAAAGTGCACTTGTGGCCACAGAACAAGGTATCATCAACGGCAAAACCAGAAAATATCTAACGCAGGCTCATCCTAAGACACCTATTCTATATATGCTCCCAAAAATACATAAGGATCTCAAACATCCACCCTTTCGTCCTATTGTGTCTACCAGAGGCAGTATACATGAACTGATAGGAACATTTTTAGATATAAATCTACAACAATTTGTCGTCAAAATGAACACCTATATTAGGGACACAACAGATTTCCTAAACAAAATCAGTCAGATTCAATTACCAGAAGATGAAGACATCTGGATGTGCATGATTGACGTCAAGCCGGTCTACACCCCTATACCACACAATCTGGGCACAGAGGCCATTGAAGAAACACTCTTACATTCCCAACTAGATCATGACTTTCAAGTGTTTCTAATGGAATTATTGAACTTCACTCTATATCAAAGTTACTTTAAATGGAATGAAGAATTTTATTTGCAGCTCACAGGAACTTCAATGGGCACTTGTGCTGCCCCATCGTCAGCAAATATTTTCATGCATACATTTGAAAACAAATTCATTCTAAGCCTTGACACCTGGAAAAAACACGCCATATTCTTTCTGCGTTATATTGATGACATATTTGTTTTATGGAAAGGTACACATCTGCATTGAATAATCTCAACCTGATCAATGAACGCATTCAATTCACTTTTAACATCCAGAGTACTACTATTGCGTACCTTGACGTACTACTGATGAGACACAGAAACCGACTAAAAACCACCCTGTACAGCAAAGACAACCGACAGAAATAACATGTTACTTTATCAAAGTTTTCATCAGCTCCCATTGAAAAATCATTTACCTTTTTTAGCAACTATTAAGAGTTAAAAAAATTGTTTCCAATCCAGCAAACTTATAAATTCAAACAGACAGTATGATAGATTGGTTTTAAGAACGTGGATATCCTTAGAAAATCTTGCTACAAGCAAGGGTGAAAATCACCAACAAATCACGAAAAGAGTTACTGCAACCAACCATTAAAAGAGCTCAATCACGCATGGTGGTAGTATCCAAATACTCCACCATGATTCACCGTTACAAACAATCAATCAGATCGCACTGGTCTATTCTAGCACTATAACCTGACTTTAAAGGTATTTTCAGTGATTCTCCCAGGTTTGCATATACCAGAGGTAAGAACATCCAAGAGCTCATTAGGCAAACCACCCTTGAGAATCCTCAGAAATCATCTTACAAAGGAACTATCCCTTGCCATAACTGCAGCAAGTGCAATAATCTCATCAAATGCCCTTCAATTACTCACCCTATGAGAGGTACTCTAATACAACTACGCGTAACTGCAACCTGTGACACCAACAATGTCATCTACCTACTGATATGCCCATGCAACTTGGCATATATAGGCAATACCGAAAGGAAAATAAAAACTTGCATCTATGAACATAAAAGCAGCATTCGCACGAAAAACATCAAATCTGTAATAGCCTCACATTTCAATGAAAACAACCACATTTCACAAATAAAATGTACTATCCTGGAAATGATAGAGAAAAAATGAAGGGAGAGACAACAACAAGTATCTCTTACAAAGAGAAAATCATTGGATTTATTTCTTGGAATCCATTAAACCGAAGGGACTGAATGACTGAATGGAATTCACTTGCTACCTATGGTCCTAAGTTATTTTATTTGTCTTGAAGTTGCAGCTTTCTTAAATAGATTTTTTTCAGATTGCCTGCCCTTTCATTATGATTGGGCACACTGACAGCGTGTATTTCCCCCGACAAGATGGGGCCTGTTTTCTGTGTTTTTGCTGCACCAAACACGCTTATGGTCCTTTCTTTGCATTGAGCAGTCACACAGTCCGTTGTTGCGCGCACTTCCTATTAGTAACGGTAGTTTCACAGACGTCCTAACCTGTAACAATCACGGACATCGGGTTCGCGAAGGTAAGACCACGTCACCCTGTTTTATAATTGATGTTAAATCCTTCGTCACGTGGGTTATGTACGGTATATGCGGTGATCTAGAGCACTTTCCGTTTAAATCACTGGATTCACAGAACCTTTCCTTGTATAACCCCGACTATTAAAACCGCCGCATTGGACAGTTTCAATACACTGTGTATTTCAAGCACCTTTGCACCCATCTTTTTAAAAGCCAATTCTTGCACCTTTTTGACCAGACGTCATCTTATATCACAAGTGCACTTTTAACACTCTTCACAAGATGTCAGTTTACATCTTTTTTTACACTGGGCATAAACCCCCACAGTATGAGTAAAGTTATGCTGCAACACCCCTCCAGTATTAACACACCCGTGATTCAATCTGGTGATGGTGATACCATCTAACACATTAACATGTCACCAGCATACATAGTATTCTAACAGTTAATGTCCACAGGGTGTGGATCTCATTGAATTATTTACGTTAATATTGGTTTATGTTTAGATTTCCCCTGATAAGGGGCTAACTTTGAGCCCGAAATGCATTGGGACCATTGAAAGAAATTGTTTTGCAAACCATAAGGATGACACTTTAATGTTGAATGAAGTCAAAAACCTTTATTGCACGATTAAACAATTGGTTGACTAAATACTCTCAACGTTCAAGTGATTCACATATATATTTTGGCAGAATTTGAATATCGCTGACGCGATCCACCACAGCCGCACCCAGAGGGACGTTCCCTAACTATAGCGAACGCATGGCATGTAGTTACTACCCAAACAATCCGAAGGTCAGAGAGTGATACCTCCATGGCACGCTACAACTTTTCCAGCAACAAATAACCCGCTTGTGCGTGTTCAAACTTCCTATTTCATTTTAAAAATAGGAAATATCTATGAGTAGGAAAAACGTATGTGTAGAAAATATTCCAGTGAAGGACTGGATGGAGCAGAGGGCCTTACAAATCCCAGTGACACATCTGTCCCAAATCCGTATTGACAGATATATGAAGCCCTATTCTGCTTTACGTGTGTTTACTTTTAGAAAGTTACCTTTTCCATGCCTAAAGCCTCTAGAGGCCCATATGCATGATCTTCAGCTGTCACCTGACAGCTGAATAGCACCCTTGATAAGGGCAGAACTTGTTCTTAACGCTGAGACAAAGGGCTTTATTGTGGGAAGGTGTTCTGCTCCTCTGGCAAGATGACTACCTGGGCCTAGTCCAGGAACTTCAGTAACTTCACAGTGTCCTCCTCTGTCTCAGGCAAATGTTATCTGAAACCTATGCAGGGTCCATCTTTGTTTCCACGGTCAGGCAGGCACGGAACCCAGTCGGAAAGCAGCTGCACTCAGAACTAGTTTTGAGTTGCCATAGAGAAGGGGTTGATCATTTCCCTGGCTAAACCAAAGCTAAATGCTGCGCCGAACAGCTGCAGAACGATGTTGCCCTATTGAAGCGATTTATCACCATCTAAGTCCCGTCCATAGTCTTTGTGAGTCCAACCTATGGTGGACCAGTCCCTGAATACCTATCCTTCATTAACGATGGCTGTCCCTCCTATCACCTTGTCCTGAGGAAGTACGCCATGCCTATTAGTAAATCACGCACCCCATTGTTTTGAAACGTCGATGTGTTTGTGACAATCCTGACCCTACTTTCTCCGCCCCACGTGAAACGGATATATAAAATCCCAAGCGGCGCAGAGCTTTATGTACCAATGGCTGGATGTCCTTTGAATGATCAATTTCAGAATTTTGTACAGCACTGTATATATTTTGTTCACATTTAGCACTTTGTCTGCACCCTTTTCACCATATCACTTGCGCTATTGGAACAAATTATATGTTCATGAACTTTGACAGCCTGTTAATGTCATTTTCAACACCATAAAATGATAAAAACATATGGATGTATTCATAAATACAGACTTTGATTGATTTAATTTTGGTGTGTTTTTGCCTTTTTGTTGTCTTTTTGATTCAGGGTGTTTGCCTTTTCTTCTCTTCTCTTTTCATTGATTACTACTGAAAGGCTTGACCTGCGCTGTGGACCCCGGAGTGGTGGCCAAGAGAGCTGGGGACTGTTCCAGTACCAAAGACAAAGGTAAAAAATGTAGCGGTTCACATTGAGCAGACCCTGACCATGGAGGAGCATGTGACCCATACAAATGGATCTTGCTTCCACGTGCTATGCTTGTCAAGAAGAGTCTTCCCTTTGCTTCCTTATTCTATAAGGAAGTCTCTTATTCAGGCTCTAGTGTTGAGCAGATTGGATTATTGCGACACTTTACTGCACTTTGCAAACAAAGAGTCTTCTCTGGATCGCTGACAGGAAAGTTAAATGTCACCTTGGACTACAGTACTTAATGTGACATGGAAAACATGCTGTCAGGCCTACCAATGTAGCCTGACTGCTGTAGTTTAAACCTGTAGACTGACCTGTCAAAATAACCACTTGATAGGGTAAACCTTACGTTTGAAGCACACTAAGTCATCCCTTTGTAGGCAATGTAGCCCACAAAGTAGGGTTCCTGGTATTTAAATGATAAACATGTAGAAAAGTAATATTCCCATGTCAATGTTAAAGTTAGATTAATACATATTTAAGAAAATTAACTTTTAGAATGTAATGTTTTCCCAGTCTGAAATATCTGAAGGCTAAACAGCATTGGCCTGCCAGCAAATGCCCTGACAATAAGGTTTGAAAATTGCTCCTCCAGGGACAGGCTTTGCGTGGGGAAGATGATCCATATCAGTTCAGAAAGGGCTCTCTGGAAGATCCAGGGATTTCATTAAATTGAAAGAGACAGAGGTGAAGCCTGCCCATTCTCAGTTTAATGTGAGGGGACATCTGAGGAAGTGAAACCATTGTTTTTTAAGCCCAGGGTAGTTAATTGTGACAATCCCAGAGGAATGGGGAGTTTGCCCAAAAACCAAATTGATGTAGCTTAGCAGAAGGGACTGCTCATTTCCCTAAAACATCCCTGCCTTGCACACATGCTCCTTCCAAGAGCAAAAGGCATGTGAGTTCTTGGATTCCTCCTAGCATAATGCATTCTGGGTTAGTTTCCAGTAAGACAAACATGATATTATGTTCAACCTATCTCATTATTTATTAGAAAGTGTGGAAGAGTCACCCCACCCATCGGCTATTCAAGTGTACAAAAACGGACCTCAGCAGCAGTTGCTCAGGACACTTTCTGGACTTGGGGAAGAACAGAAGATGGACTGCACCTACTGTTTGAGACCTGTGAGGAGAGCTGAAGGGTTGGGCATGCTCCCACGTGTACTTAGGACAAATAAGCAGACACCAAGAATCAGATAACTGACCTCCTGTGTGACAACATGGTGAAAAGCTTCAGGAGGACTTTTCATGAAGTGACAAACTGACCAGTGGCAACTGGACAAGTTCTAGACCCCACTGGTTGCTTCTGCTGGAGTACGCTCAGATCCCCAAATGCTGTCCTAGAATTCCTGGGACCCTTGACTGTGTCCAGATAACCTTCTCATACCATCTCTGAAAAGTTGGGACTTAGAAACATTTTCGACCCCCAGGCTGCTGAAGGAATGGAGGAATGGGATCAATAGGCCAAGACAATTCAATAAAGGGTGATTTTGTCAGGTGACAATTTCAAGTTGGTACTACTCAGAGCTTTTTGTCACACAGAAAATACATTCAGCTGATATTCACAGTAAGCTTGTTTGACTTTGGTGCGACCTTCCATGACACAGCCTGTAAAATTCCCGCACAGGGGGATTCTGAGCTCTACAAAATGAGACTAAATTTAAACAAAGAAATTTTGACCAAGCGAAGGCCCAAAAAGCATATGGCCTCTGAAAACTCTTCTCTGAGCATGAAATTTAAACTTTTCTTGCCCTCAGCTTTTCCTACCAAAACCAACGACTTCAGCAAGACCTCATTCAATAGCCACCTGGCATTCAGAGTACTTCCACACTGGATTTTGACTTCTTTTTTCAGGGACTAAGTCAGAAGGTAAAATCTTTGACTGGAACATTCCTATTGGTGTATGGGACCTGTGCTCCCTTGCAGGTGGCCTGAAATCACATCTAGGTCCCAGTCACATGCAAACAGTACTTTCTATTTCTTTAAACATTGTTCTCTATTTTTACAAATTTTAAGTTGGATATTTATTGTGTTGTGTATTGACTTTGACTTTATAACTGTTTCTGTACTTCTAATTTATTTACATATTTTGTCTTAATGAAAGCTGTCTGCTCTGTGCCACAGATACAGGGATTGAGCGCAGGTTTCAATTATTGAAACCTCTGTCTGGACCTAACAGGATATTGACTTTATTTCTTTTGGCAGACTACAACCCACCCAAATTAACAATTCACTTTCTTACATATTTTAAAAGCATTTTTGGTTCAATTGAATGCTATATTGACCCCAATATTCGTTAACAGGAGAAGTCCGGAAAAGGCTATATAAATGAGCCACACTGTAAGTGGTGATCTTAAATGCCTCATTCTCTGAGCCTCTGATGTTCTATGAGGTGGAAAAGTAAATTTGCATTTTTCATACTTCTCAGCCATCAGAGTAGTACAGTCAATAGGTTTTTATCAGGGTATAACCTCAGCCCTGTTCAGACAGGCCTGACTTGCACCCTTAGAAAATCACTCTTTGAAAGGGTGCCCTGATTACGCATACTGACTTTCTCTCCGTTCATAGTCATGTAGCTCCCTGAGAAAACAATTAGAGAGGCACGGAACTTAATAGTAATTTATATTTTACCTAGTCATCTATATACACACACAGAACCACCACACACACTCGCCAGCCCACCCCCACAAACATTATTTTCAGGCTTAATGCATGAGCATAAATGACAGGAAGGATGAACAGAACAAGTACAAAGATTATTTTATCACATTATGTTTTCAAGATGGATGGTGCTCTATCCTACTCTGTTCAAAACAGCGCCTCATTAAAAAGGCATTTGTGACAGGCAGCCCGATTAGGCACAGTGCTCGTTCTCCCACTGAATGATATAAAGCTAGTGATCATAAGACTAAAAATAAAAATGGCACCAAATTAGCACTGCTCTTTCAAAGCCAAGGTTGAAGGTTACCGCATACTTGCAATATTTCATCAGCTGGTCAAAAATTTGCCCAAATACAAAAAATATAATAACCTCACTTGATCCGATACACTATAATATTAATAAGACATATTGAAACCATTTAAAATAATTGTATTGTATTTTCAAATCTTTAGAAATGGAATTTCCCAAAGTATAGCTTGTTCAAATTTGTTACAGTTTGTCTTCAAAATGCAAAATTGTCTTAAAAATGCGGGAATTGTTGCATGTTTATGCTCTGGACTTTGCGGGTTTGAGCTGCATGTTAAAGTTTTTGACACCAGTTCGCTTTTCTACTCATGTTTTAGTGAAGGCTGAGGATTAAGGGGGAAAATGTAATTAAAATTTGAAGATGCATTTTCTGAATCCTAAAAATGCCTATTTTGGAATCTAGTTTTAAATGATGAAATTTGGGTTGCACTGACTGCAAGGCACCGAGGCTAATATTGTCAACTTTCTTTATTGATACCACGCAGCAGTAACAATAGAACAAACTCTCAGCACTAAACATACTAAATTTTTTCGAAATGCAGCCATCTTTCTATTTTTATTGGTACTTATTGTGCAGGTAACTGCTGTGTGGCGCAGGAAGAAGTTACTGTATGCAAGGATTCTGGAAGTGGGAGCAGTAAAATGAGTTTAATATTCGCTGGATGCGAGAAGTGTTTTTTTTCCTGACATTGTTTTATATATATCTGAACATTGTTCAAGAATTGGGTTGCGCATGTGTGGCATGTCATGTAGGATGACTTTGGTAAAGGTGGCATGGAAGGCTCGTTGTGATGGCACATTGCATTGTGAACCAATGAATAAAGAAAGTGTTTCCTAAAGTGTGGTTGACTTCCTGATTGTTGTGGTTGCACTTCGTTTCTGCAAACTGATTGTTAGAAATGGGGTTCTCTTGTTGGCAGTCGCATGCATCCTGTCCAAGTAGGGACCCTTCCTTCTAGTCTGGGTAAGGGAGGTATACACTCAAGATAATACCTGCTCACCCTCTTGGTAGCTTG
This sequence comes from Lissotriton helveticus, assembly GCF_964261635.1. NCBI lineage: Eukaryota > Metazoa > Chordata > Amphibia > Caudata > Salamandridae > Lissotriton > Lissotriton helveticus. Next base: position 2,028,098,434 of record NC_136061.1, read on the forward strand.
CCACAAACAGTCAGGCCTATCTCAGAGGCAATGAGTAAAGTATTTGTACATAAACACACAGTAACACAGTAAAAAAACTATAAGTAGACACCACACCAGTTTAGAAAAAGAACTAATTCTTTTCTAAACAGAACAAGACCAAAAAGACAAAATTCAACATACATAATTAAAAATATCACGTTTAAAAGATTTAGGCAATTCTGTGCATGGAACTCTATGGATGTGGGATTTTACACAAAGTACCTTTGGGGGGTCAAAAACCACAAAGAAAAACAGCCACAGAGGAGGGAAGTGTCGGAAAATACAGTGATGCATCAGTTCTTGAGTCCCTGGGAAAGTGAAAGATCAGTTCTGCTACACGCAAGGGAAGTGTTGCGTCGGTTCAGGACTATAAGGAGAAGCGATGCGTCAAAATCTGAAGATGGTTCTGGTCTGCGGGTGGTGCGGAGAAAAACTTTGCCCACAGTTGCAATGTGTGGATATCCAGACGCACTGGAATCTGAGGGGGCAGCAGCAAACAGATGCTGCATCAATTCCTTCAGCCGCAGATGGTAAAGTGTTTATTCTTTCAGCCGCACAGCAGGGTCTGCGTTGGAGTCAGTGCTGTGGTCTTGGACATCAGGAGACACAGTGCGCTAGACTCAGCCTGTTCTTCGGGTTGTGAACAGGCGCTGTCTTGATTTCCTTGGCCGCACTTTGGCGGTGAATGAAAACGTCTCCCATACAGCGGTGCTGCATCCAAAACATAGGCGCAGGAAGGGCAATGTGTCAATTTTTCAGTCTTTTGCAGCTGGACCAACCTCCACAGGCCCAAAACGTGAATTGGCACCATTTGGCAGGTGGAACTGCCAGCAATGAAATTCATGGATGCTGCAGATGAAGTCTTCAATGGCCCTATGACTTCCAACAGAAGGCAAGTACACACACACCATTGGAGAACCTTGGAAAAGCTGGATTCAAAAGCAAAATCCAGTTCTTTCACTGCCCACAGACAGAAGAAGCAACTGCAGGCCAACTGCAGGCCAACTCAGCAAAACAACACACAGCAAAGGGGCAGTACTCCTCCTGACAGCTTATCAGCTCCTCTGTTTTGCAGAGTCCTCAATCCATAAGTGTTCTAAATGGTAGTCAGTCAGAATATCGAATTTTTAATATCGGCATGGCAAAATATCAAGCCTAAATTATAGAATGGACATAATATTGACTGTTTGGCTCCCAGGCTGTGGAATTCTCTCCCGGTCACACTGAAACTCGAGCCATTCTTGATGAAATTTCGCAGAGGCCTTAAAACCTGGCTCTTCCCTCAATGACAACTGCTAGATTTACCTTAGCGCTATTTCAAGCGGCGCCGGGAAACCCCATGTGGGTAACTGCGCGCCTTATAAATGTAATTACAAATACAAAATACTTACCAGAATATAGTGGTACAGAATATCGAAATTAAGGTAAGAAAGATCGTTTTTAATATCAAAGTTAGTAATATCGACAGTCATAATATAGTTGTTAAAAATATAGATGTTTTTTAATACTGTTTTAAGTGTTAGTATATGTGTTAAAAGTGTGTATTATTTTTGTAATGTATGAATTTTAATTAATTTCATTTTTGTGTAATTTAAATCAGTAGCGGTTTGTGGGTTTATAGGGGAATAGGGTGGGAAGTAGTTTAATTATAAAATATTTTCTAGAAATATTTAGAAATAATTAATTATATGTTAAATATTTTTTGCGCAATTTAATTCTGTAGCAGGTTGTGGGTTTATAGGGGAAAAGGGTGGGAAGTAATTTAATTGAAACTAATAAAAATTATTTTATTAATTAATAATTTAGAATGTAATCATTTATATTAAGTTAATTAATTTATTATTAATTAATTATAAATTGATTAATAACAAGGAATAATTAATTGGTTATTATGTCAATTGTGTTATTTTTTTATTAATTATTAATTAATTAGATATTAATTATTAACAATTAATCTGTAAATATGTTAATTGTTTACTTCTTTTAGGAGTGGGACGAGGGTTGATATGGGAGTAGGGTAGGAAGTACTTTAGTTTTAATGTAATTTTTATTATTTTTTATATTATATTTATTAAAAGTTATTTTGTGGTGTTAATTTTGTGAATTAATTTAGATTTGATGGTTATTAATTGAATTGTTAATTGTAATAAGTTAATTAAATTTTTTTTTTGAATTATATTATTTATTAATATTTTTCAATATATAAGGTGATATTTATAGGGGAAAATGGTGGGCGGTAAATTCATTTTGAAAAAATATTTACTTGTTAATTAATGTTAATTATATTACATGAGTAGGTATACTAAATTATTCTCCTACGCTATCCAACACTTTCCCTACTGTTACACCTGGTAGAGTGGGAATATTAAATTATCCCCACCCGCTATTCAACACTTTCCCTACCGTTGTGTTCGGGGAGTGGGTATAGTAATTTTTACACTCCCGCAATCCAACACTTTCCCTACTGTTGCACTCACTGGAGTATGAATAGTAATTTTTACCCCCCTGTTATCCTACACTTTCCCTACTGTTGCAGTCACTGGTGTGGGAGTAGTAATTGTTATCTACCCACTATCCAACACTTTCCCTACTGTTGCAGTCACTGGAGTGGGAATAGTATTTCTTAACCTCCTGCTATCCAACACTTTCCCTAGTGTTGCATCACTGGAGTGGGAATAGTAATTTTTATCTACCTGCTATCCAACACTTTCCCTACTATACCACTCATTGGAGTAGAAATAGTTATTTGATCCCCTACGCTATGCAATGTTTCCAGTAATGTTATATTTAATGTAGTGTAAAATATTATTTTGTAAAAAATATTTATTTTAATGTTTTAACTTATTATATAAAATGTATTTTTATATGTATACTATAGGTTTATTTATTTATGTATTTATTTATTTATGTAATTATATTTTAAATTATGTTTATCATTAAAATATCAATTTTTTTAATATTATTAAGTTAATATATCTAATAAAATTATAAATGCATGTTTATTTTTATTTTTATTTTTTCATTTTGTTTACTTATTAATTTTAAGTTTTTTTATTATTTTTAAGTATGTTTTACTTAATTATATTGATAATTTAATGAATTTTATATTACTTTTAAGTCATTTAAAAAATTTGATATTTTAGCAAACTATATTATTTACAACAATATTAAAGATTCAATATTTTTGTACTTACCTATTTGTAGAGAGGAATTCGATATTCTGTCATTCTATATTTTTTCATCGATATTTTGGCAGGTCGATATTCTGCTCCTCGATATTCTGTCAGTAATCCGTTCCAAATATGTGGGGTTAAAGGTCCAATACTTATACTCTATTTGGCCTTCAAAGTAGACATACTTCAAAGGAAAGTCTTTATTGCCCACAAGGTCCTGCCTTGCCCTGTATTGGCTCCAGAAACCCTACAGGGGAGCAGAGACAGGATTGTAAGAGGCCAGACACAGCCCTCTTCAGGTGTCAGTGACAACTCCTCCCACCACTCTAGCTCAGGAAGACCCATAAGCTTGGTGATGGGCCAGCAGGATATGCAGGACACACCTCAAATCCCTCTTGTGTGACTGTCTAGAGTGCATGCAGAAACAACCCAGCTGGCAGTCTAAACCAGACACTGATTCCACAGGCTGGCAGAGACACAATATGGTAAAGCAAAAACATGCCCATTTTCTAAAAGTGGCATTTTGAAACACACAATTCAAAAATCACCTTCCCTAAAAGATGCATGTTTAAATTCTGAGCTCAGGGAGCCCAAACTCCAAATCTCTATCTCTTTCAAATTGATAGTTACATCGGACAGATGTTACAAGGCAGCGACAACGATAAGCTATGGAAGAGATAGTACTTACAATAGTGAACATGTAAAACACACCAACACATGTCCCACCTTTCACATACACAGCACCCTTCGTATGGGGCTACCTTGGACCTACCTTAGGTGTGCCTTACATGTAAGAAAAGGGAATGTTTGGGTTCAGCTAGCGGGTGTACTTGCCAGGTCAACATTGCAATTAAAAGCTACGCTTGCAGACACTGGTGGGGCAGGCCAGAGATATGTTTACATGCCTACTGAGGTGGGTGGCATAATCAATACTGCAGCCCATGAGTAGCATTTGATTTACAGCTCTGGGCACACACAGCACACTTTACTAGGGACTTGCCAGTAAATCAAACATGTCAATCATGGATACCAAAACATAATCACAATTTACACAGGGAGTACTTGCACTTTAGCACTTATCAGCATTGGTAAAGTGCCCAGAGTACACAAACCAGCAACAATTAAGTTCAACATGCAGTCAACAATACAGGAGTTAGAGGCTAAAAGACAGTGGAGACCACACCAAGGATGCCAGGACTAACACTGATTTTTTATTTTTGGCCTTTGTATTGGGAAAACATAACCCTGCATACAGGGGTAAACTTCAGGTGTTAGGAACTGCCCTTTAACTTGGACAATGGGCCCATGATTTGGGATATCGATCCAGTGATAACTGGTCTAAGAGGAAATTGTTGTCAGGAAAGTGACAGTTCTTTCTTTGAGTGATTACAGGGAATACATTACTCTGATAAAGCCATAGCTTTGGATAAAATATAAAGGGAAATGTGAATATGGCTAGAGAGGTCAAATTGAAGTTATTGGACGAGCAAGTGGAGGAGAATTTGGGGAAATTGAAACGTGTGATGTCTGCATGAACAGGTGAATGTTGTGGTGATAAAAATAAGGAAAACAAATTTAGAGGAAGGAAGATGCTGGTCAGCTGGCGATGTGATGTGAAATCTCAGGTTGTGGATTCCAAAAGATGTAAAGGTAAGGTTAAAGAAAAAAGAAAGCACTTGAAAGAGGAAAATGTGAAACTAAAACAGTCAAAGATGGAAGATGATGGTCCTATACTCCCAAAAGTGATATCTGCAATGGTAGTAGATTTTGTTTTGTTTGAGCCGTTGAAAAGCTCTGGAAAACAAACGATAACACTGGCCTTTAAGAAGGTCGTTATGAGGGGCCATTCTTATATATCTTGTGATGAATTCTCAGGATGTTGTGATGTTATTTTAAATCATTATTCTCATCATGATTCTAATTAATATGAAGTAATTGTGAAGAGTTAATTTAAATAGTGAAGGTAATTATGAGGAGCAGAAATGTTTTTGGGTCATCTCGTGGATATATATTTGAGACACTCTTGATCCAGCACCCATTGTTTCTGACTTTTAGGTCACATACGTGATTGGCTGATTATGTTTAGTTATGTGTTAGATATCAGGTAAGTTACAAAACAAATGCTGGTGAGAATAAAATTAGAGTGTCCTAGACCCTCATTACTCAACAAATTGTACTGTAAAGTGGATGCAGAGGACCCGATTCTGATGCGGGGTGGAAAGCTTCCCGACCGAATCGGTTTGTAAATGGTTTCCGACCCACTCGGTATCGGGAGAGTCTGACCAACGGAGTGCGATGCATCCGGATGCTTCCTGATCTGATTTGGTTGGACTCCCATTGACATCAATGGGAGCATAGGTTCCTAACCGCATCATAATTGGGGCATTGGTCAGTAAGACATGTTCCCGATCCGATTTGCCGTTAGGAGACCTTCCTAACCACATCAGAATCAGGCCCAAGGTGAGAATGCTTTCCTAACCGCATCAGAATCAGGCCCTTCGTTGGAATGTAAGGTTTTGGCATTTTGGCAACTTATGATAAGAACTTACGAAAGGCTTTGGACAAGTGGATTAGGAATTGTTAACATGGCTGTTTGGATATTTATTTTTAGTAGACATGGGCAAGATTTTAATTATATCAGCGTAATTTAAGGAATTTTGTGTTATATTTATCCGAAATTCATAAAATTACAGAATTATGTCACAGAATTATGCGACATTGGCAGTAAAGATTTAAGTGAAATCTGTCATTTGAAGTAAACATTTACCACAGACTTACACAAATAGAAGGCAAGTAGCTGTTGCTACTGGTGCTTTGTTTTAATGTATCCTTGTCCCGAGGATACATTTTAGCCGCATAGTGCAAAATGATGGATTTTTTTCAGGTAATTAAGTGCAATCTTGAATTATTTCACCAACAATTCATGTAATTAAAGCAAATCAATTGAATTTCGTGCAGCGCTAGTTTGAGTCATATGACATAAATCCTTGGCAAGATTGAGGAGACCTTTGTTGGCAAGTGATGGATTGAGATTTCGGAACTGCATCAGTAGGTTTGTTAGAAATTGTTAGACATTGCAAATACTGATATTTGGCTGGAAAGACAGAAAAATATCTTTAATAAAGGTGGCCCTAAACTGATGAAGTTGGCCAACTCAGACAGAGCTCATAGTCCCATGTACTGTTACATGGTAAGTGTAAGAAATTGGGTTATTACTTAAGGGGGTGACTACTCACCTTAAGTAACACCACATTCCCTGTTAGAGGGAACCACTAACACAACTCAGTTAACCTAAGCTAAAACCCCAGGTAGCTATGGCACAGAGAAGACAAACCAGACTTGGAGGAAATGTGTAAAGCATTTATGGAGCCTCAAAATAGTCATTAAGTCAAAACACAATACGATAAAACTCTCACACCAAATTAGCATAATAGAGCACATCTTATTAAATAAAATGTCAACAATGTGACAAAAATCTAATGAGGGGAACCGGAGATGTGAATGTTTAAGGTCTTAGATAAAAATAGTACCAAAAGCGTTAAGTGCAAACCATGAACAACTGGTTGCAGTAGACCAGGACCTAAGCATGATTTGAGACAGACCATGAAGGAGCGAGGATTGGACACAGGGACCAGGTTTGACGCAGTCATAGGATTTACTTTAGGACATACGGGGAGATTCTCAAACATTGTGCGCTGGCTTAGCATCAAAAAAGTGGTGCTCACCAGCACAAAATGTTTTTTTCCGAGTCACTGTCCAGTGCAAAATTTGTTTTGCCCTTAAAAGTACCCAAAAGTAACGGAAAGCAGAGCGCACCGCTGCTTTGCGTTACTTATCACCAAGTGGAAATTACATGGGAGGTACATGGGTGTTCCCATGCAACAATCCATGCCTTTTGAACCTTAACCCTACCTACTTACATTAGTGGATATGGTTAAGCACCACAAACTAACGTTGCTGAAAAGCAGGTTTTAAAAGGAGATTTTTAAAATTTCTCTTTGCTTTGCTTTTTTACTGCAGTGTACAGTACAAATACAACCTAGGAAAAGGTTTTATACTTGTCTAGTCTTAGTATTTTGTACAAGAAGGAGATCCTTCATGTACAAAACCTACGGGAGACTCAGGCACGCACCCTTGCTCTTTGGCATTAGGGTGTGACCTGGCACACGGCAGCTGAAATCCGTGTCGGCACTAGGGGGACTGGAGAAAGTGATATATCTCTCTAGATACGGTTCTTTCTTGCCCTGTCCCTGTCACGCAATGCAGCACAGCATTTTTGGCTGCTGCATTCAATGATCCTTTGAGAATCTAGGCCATAGTCTCAAAAATGGACCCTAAATTAATCAACTGGCTAAAGCAGAAGGCTGTAGCTGTCCAACCACTCTGTTGCATTAAACAGGTCTCTACTATCATCATTACACAACATCTCTATGCCTTTCAAACTTTGCTCCTTAGGAACATTTATCTCTTGGCATACAACAAGTATTGATCATACTGTCAGTTATATTTGATATATCCCCAAAGACATACAGTTCTATCTTGGAACACTTCTGGAAAGTACAACAATATTTGACTAGATTGCTCACCTTCAGTGATTACATGCACTGGCAGCTCAGAATTGGCTTTGAGAACAATTCAGAGATGTGTCTGGTGGTGCCAACGTGAGATGCAACTTGTGAATGTCTGACAAAATGTCGATATCCGAAATATCGACCTACAAAAATATTGCAACAAAAATGTCGATTACAAAAATATCTCTAACAAGGTAGGTACAAAAATATCGAAAAAAAATATCAATGTCAAAAATATCGTAATTGAATAATATCGTTAAAATATGTAATATAAAATAAATAAAACTTATAAATGTAATAAACATGATTTAATACAAAAATTAATTAATCATATACATATCATACAAAATGTATACTTTCTTAATAATAACTTTTAAAAATAATTTTAATAACATAAATAACAACAAATATTATGTATTACAAATAAATCTATACACATAAAGGGGCCGATTCGATTCAGTAAAATCCCTTACAAAAAGCCGTACGTAGCATATATCCCGTACAAATCGTACCCTGAAACGCCTCCGTACGTACGATGAAGTACGATTTGGATCCAACGCAGATCTCCGTACGATTCGTACTAAAATCCATACGACTGAAATATACGTATGATTTGTATACGGAAGAGGCATTACTGTACATAAAGAAGCAGCAGTTTCTGGACCAGCAAGTACAATTTGTGTCTGAGACACGCCTTACGACCCTTTTTCTACGAGAGCTCAAAACGTCAGCAAAAGCAGAGTCCAGCCTGAACCTAAGCCCTGGTGCGCGACATACACGCCATGAACCCCATAATCCGTGTCATCCCAGTCCTGTACGCCTACGACCCGGTGCACAGAAACCAACGACGGTGCATACGGTGAGCACAACGTAACGCTACAACGGAAGTATGTTTTACTTAATTATATTTATAATTTTAAGAATTTTATATTACTTTTAAGTCATTTAAAAAATTTGATATTTTAGCAAACTATATTATTTACAACAATATTAAAGATTCAATATTTTTGTACTTACCTGTTTGTAGAGAGGAATTCGATATTCTGTCATTCTATATTTTTTCATCGATATTTTGGAAGGTCGATATTCTGCTCCTCGATATTCTGTCAGTAATCCGTTCCAAATATGTGGGGTTAAAGGTCCAATACTTATACTCTATTTGGCCTTCAAAGTAGACATACTTCAAAGGAAAGTCTTTATTGCCCACAAGGTCCTGCCATGCCCTGTATTGGCTCCAGACACCCTACAGGGGAGCAGAGACAGGATTGTAAGAGGCCAGACACAGCCCTCTTCAGGTGTCAGTGACAACTCCTCCCACCACTCTAGCTCAGGAATACCCATAAGCTTGGTGATGGGCCAGCAGGATATGCAGGACACACCTCAAATCCCTCTTGTGTGACTGTCTAGAGTGCATGCAGAAACAACCCAGCTGGCAGTCTAAACCAGACACTGATTCCACAGGCTGGCAGAGACACAATATGGTAAAGCAAAAAAATGCCCATTTTCTAAAAGTGGCATTTTGAAACACACAATTCAAAAATCACCTACCCTAAAAGATGCATGTTTAAATTCTGAGCTCAGGGAGCCCAAACTCCAAATCTCTATCTCTTTCAAATTGATAGTTACATCGGACAGATGTTACAAGGCAGCGACAACGATAAGCTATGGAAGATATAGTACTTACAATAGTGAACATGTAAAACACACCAACACATGTCCCACCTTTCACATACACAGCACCCTTCGTATGGGGCTACCTTGGACCTACCTTAGGTGTGCCTTACATGTAAGAAAAGGGAATGTTTGGGTTCAGCTAGCGGGTGTACTTGCCAGGTCAACATTGCAATTAAAAGCTACGCTTGCAGACACTGGTGGGGCAGGCCAGAGATATGTTTACATGCCTACTGAGGTGGGTGGCATATTCAATACTGCAGCCCATGAGTAGCATTTGATTTACAGCTCTGGGCACACACAGCACACTTTACTAGGGACTTGCCAGTAAATCAAACATGTCAATCATGGATACCAAAACATAATCACAATTTACACAGGGAGTACTTGCACTTTAGCACTTATCAGCAGTGGTAAAGTGCCCAGAGTACACAAATCAGCAACAATTAAGTTCAACATGCAGTCAACAATACAGGAGTTAGAGGCTAAAAGACAGTGGAGACCACACCAAGGATGCCAGGACTAACACTGATTTTTTTATTTTTGGCCTTTGTATTGGGAAAACATAACCCTGCATACAGGGGTAAACTTCAGGTGTTAGGAACTGCCCTTTAACTTGGACAATGGGCCCATGATTTGGGATATCGATCCAGTGATAACTGGTCTAAGAGGAAATTGTTGTCAGGAAAGTGACAGTTCTTTCTTTGAGTGATTACAGGGAATACATTACTCTGATAAAGCCATAGCTTTGGATAAAATATACAGGGAAATGTGAATATGGCTAGAGAGGTCAAATTGAAGTTATTGGACGAGCAAGTGGAGGAGAATTTGGGGAAATTGAAACGTGTGATGTCTGCATGAACAGGTGAATGTTGTGGTGATAAAAATAAGGAAAACAAATTTAGAGGAAGGAAGATGCTGGTCAGCTGGCGATGTGATGTGAAATCTCAGGTTGTGGATTCCAAAAGATGTAAAGGTAAGGTTAAAGAAAAAAGAAAGCACTTGAAAGAGAAAAATGTGAAACTAAAACAGTCAAAGATGGAAGATGATGGTCCTATACTCCCAAAAGTGATATCTGCAATGGTAGTAGATTTTGTTTTGTTTGAGCCGTTGAAAAGCTCTGGAAAACAAACGATAACACTGGCCTTTAAGAAGGTCGTTATGAGGGGCCATTCTTATATATCTTGTGATGAATTCTCAGGATGTTGTGATGTTATTTTAAATCATTATTCTCATCATGATTCTAATTAATATGAAGTAATTGTGAAGAGTTAATTTAAATAGTGAAGGTAATTATGAGGAGCAGAAATGTTTTTGGGTCATCTCGTGGATATATATTTGAGACACTCTTGATCCAGCACCCATTGTTTCTGACTTTTAGGTCACATACGTGATTGGCTGATTATGTTTAGTTATGTGTTAGATATCAGGTAAGTTACAAAACAAATGCTGGTGAGAATAAAATTAGAGTGTCCTAGACCCTCATTACTCAACAAATTGTACTGTAAAGTGGATGCAGAGGACCCGATTCTAATGCGGGGTGGAAAGCTTCCCGACCGAATCGGTTTGTAAATGGTTTCCGACCCACTCGGTATCGGGAGAGTCTGACCAACGGAGTGCGATGCATCCGGAAGCTTCCTGATCTGATTTGGTTGGACTCCCATTGACATCAATGGGAGCATAGGTTCCTAACCGCATCATAATTGGGGCATTGGTCAGTAAGACATGTTCCCGATCTGATTTGCCGTTAGGAGACCTCCCTAACCACATCAGAATCAGGCCCAAGGTGAGAATGCTTTCCTAACCGCATCAGAATCAGGCCCTTCGTTGGAATGTAAGGTTTTGGCATTTTGGCAACTTATGATAAGAACTTACGAAAGGCTTTGGACAAGTGGATTAGGAATTGTTAACATGGCTGTTTGGATATTTATTTTTAGTAGACATGGGCAAGATTTTAATTATATCAGCGTAATTTAAGGAATTTTGTGTTATATTTATCCGAAATTCATAAAATTACAGAATTATGTCACAGAATTATGCGACATTGGCAGTAAAGATTTAAGTGAAATCTGTCATTTGAAGTAAACATTTACCACAGACTTACACAAATAGAAGGCAAGTAGCTGTTGCTACTGGTGCTTTGTTTTAATGTATCCTTGTCCCGAGGATACATTTTCGCCGCATAGTGCAAAATGATGGATTTTTTTTCAGGTAATTAAGTGCAATCTTGAATTATTTCACCAACAATTCATGTAATTAAAGCAAATCAATTGAATTTCGTGCAGCGCTAGTTTGAGTCATATGACATAAATCCTTGGCAAGATTGAGGAGACCTTTGTTGGCAAGTGATGGATTGAGATTTCGGAACTGCATCAGTAGGTTTGTTAGAAATTGTTAGACATTGCAAATACTGATATTTGGCTGGAAAGACAGAAAAATATCTTTAATAAAGGTGGCCCTAAACTGATGAAGTTGGCCAACTCAGACAGAGCTCATAGTCCCATGTACTGTTACATGGTAAGTGTAAGAAATTGGGTTATTACTTAAGGGGGTGACTACTCACCTTAAGTAACACCACATTCCCTGTTAGAGGGAACCACTAACACAACTCAGTTAACCTAAGCTAAAACCCCAGGTAGCTATGGCACAGAGAAGACAAACCAGACTTGGAGGAATTGTGTAAAGCATTTATGGAGCCTCAAAATAGTCATTAAGTCAAAACACAATACGATAAAACTCTCACACCAAATTAGCATAATAGAGCACATCTTATTAAATAAAATGTCAACAATGTGACAAAACTCTAATGAGGGGAACCGGAGATGTGAATGTTTAAGGTCTTAGATAAAAATAGTACCAAAAGCGTTAAGTGCAAACCATGAACAACTGGTTGCAGTAGACCAGGACCTAAGCATGATTTGAGACAGACCATGAAGGAGCGAGGATTGGACACAGGGACCAGGTTTGACGCAGTCATAGGATTTACTTTAGGACATACGGGGAGATTCTCAAACATTGTGCGCTGGCTTAGCATCACAAAAGTTGTGCTCACCAGCACAAAATGTTTTTTTCCGAGTCACTGTCCAGTGCAAAATTTGTTTTGCCCTTAAAAGTACCCAAAAGTAACGGAAAGCAGAACGCACCGCTGCTTTGCGTTACTTATCACCAAGTGGAAGTTACATGGGAGGTACATGGGTGTTCCCATGCAACAATCCATGCCTTTTGAACCTTAACCCTATCTACTTACATTAGTGGATATGGTTAAGCACCACAAACTAACGTTGCTGAAAAGCAGGTTTTAAAAGGAGATTTTTAAAATTTCTCTTTGCTTTGCTTTTTTGCTGCAGTGTACAGTACACATACAACCTAGGAAAAGGTTTTATACTTGTCTAGTCTTAGTATTTTGTACAAGAAGGAGATCCTTCATGTACAAAACCTACGGGAGACTCAGGCACGCACCCTTGCTCTTTGGCATTAGGGTGTGACCTGGCACACGGCAGCTGAAATCCGTGTCGGCACTAGGGGGACTGGAGAAAGTGATATATCTCTCTAGATACGGTTCTTTCTTGCCCTGTCCCTGTCACACAATGCAGCACAGCATTTTTGGCTGCTGCATTCAATGATCCTTTGAGAATCTAGGCCATAGTCTCAAAAAGGGACCCTAAATTAATCAACAGGCTAAAGCAGAAGGCTGTAGCTGTCCAACCACTCTGTTGCATTAAACAGGTCTCTACTATCATCATTACACAACATCTCTATGCCTTTCAAACTTTGCTCCTTAGGAACATTTATCTCTTGGCATACAACAAGTATTGATCATACTGTCAGTTATATTTGATATATCCCCAAAGACATACAGTTCTATCTTGGAACACTTCTGGAAAGTACAACAATATTTGACTAGATTGCTCACCTTCAGTGATTACATGCACTGGCAGCTCAGAATTGGCTTTGAGAACAATTCAGAGATGTGTCTGGTGGTGCCAACGTGAGATGCAACTTGTGAATGTCTGACAAAATGTCGATATCCGAAATATCGACCTACAAAAATATTGCAACAAAAATGTCGATTACAAAAATATCTCTAACAAGGTAGGTACAAAAATATCGAAAAAAAATATCAATGTCAAAAATATCGTAATTGAATAATATCGTTAAAATATGTAATATAAAATAAATAAAACTTATAAATGTAATAAACATGATTTAATACAAAAATTAATTAATCATATACATATCATACAAAATGTATACTTTCTTAATAATAACTTTTAAAAATAATTTTAATAACATAAATAACAACAAATATTATGTATTACAAATAAATCTATACACATAAAGGGGCCGATTCGATTCAGTAAAATCCCTTACAAAAAGCCGTACGTAGCATATATCCCGTACAAATCGTACCCTGAAACGCCTCCGTACGTACGATGAAGTACGATTTGGATCCAACGCAGATCTCCGTACGATTCGTACTAAAATCCATACGACTGAAATATACGTATGATTTGTATACGGAAGAGGCATTACTGTACATAAAGAAGCAGCAGTTTCTGGACCAGCAAGTACAATTTGTGTCTGAGACACGCCTTACGACCCTTTTTCTACGAGAGCTCAAAACGTCAGCAAAAGCAGAGTCCAGCCTGAACCTAAGCCCTGGTGCGCGACATACACGCCATGAACCCCATAATCCGTGTCATCCCAGTCCTGTACGCCTACGACCCGGTGCACAGAAACCAACGACGGTGCATACGGTGAGCACAACGTAACGCTACAACGGAAGTGTACTTGTACGATGCGTCTTACACGCAGGCGTATAGCACCATTGCAAGAGTGATATGATGCGCACACACACCAGGAATGTTGGGGTACTGTGTGTTTCACGCGCTCACATATGGCACCACGACAATAGTGATACGATGTACACACATGCCATGAATGTTGGGGAACGGTGTGTTTCACGCGCTCACATATGGCACCATTACAATAGTGATACGATGCGCACACATGCCACGAATGTTGGGGTACGATGCATTTCACACGCTCGCGTATGGCACCATGACAATAGTGATACGAGGCACACACATGCCATAAACCCCATGTGCCCAACAGTATGGGGGTGGGTGCACAGGATTCCCAGCAGTGCCCAACAGTATGGGGGTGGGTGGATGTGACTCCCAGCCGTGCCCAGACATATGAGGGGTGGGTGCACAGGACTCCCAGCAGTGCCCAACAGTATGAGGGTGGGTGGATATGACTCCCAGCAGTGCCAAGACATATGAGGGGTGGGTGGATATGACTCCCAGCAGTGCCCAGACATATGAAGGGGTGGGTGCACAGGACTCCCAGCAGTGCCCAACAGTATGGGGGTCGGTGGATATGACTCCCAGCAGTGCCCAGACATATGAGGGGTGGGTGGATATGACTCCCAGCAGGGCCCAACAGTATGGGGTGGGTGCACAGGACTCCCAGCAGTACCCAACGTACCACTACAACGGAAGTGTACTTGTACGGTGCATCTTACACGCACGCGTATAGCACCATTGCAGTAGTGATATGATGCGCACACACGCCAGGAATGCTGGGGTACGGTGCGTTTCACGCGCTCGCGTATGGCACCACGACAATAGTGATACGATGCACACACATGCCATGAATGTTGGGGTACGGTACGTTTCACACGCTCGCGTATGGCACCATGACAATAGCGATATGAGGCACACACACGCCATCAACCCCATGTTGGCAACAGTATGGGGGAGGGTGGATATGACTCCCAGCAGTGCCCAACAGTATGGGGGTGGGTGCACAGGACTCCCAGCAGTGCCCAACAATATGGGGGTGGGTGGATATATGAGGGGTGGGTGCACATGACTCCAAGCAGTGCCCAACGGTATTGGGGAGGGTGCACAGGACTCCCAGCAGTGTCCAACAGTATGGGGGTGGGTGCACAGGACTCCCAGCAGTGCCCAACAGTATGGGGGTGGTTGATTATGACTTCCAGCAGTGCCCAGACTGATGAGGGGTTGGTGCACATGACTCCCAGCAGTGCCCAACAGTAGGGGGGTGGGTTGATATGACTCCCAGCAGTGGCCAGACAGATGAGGGGTGGGTGCACATGACTTCCAGCAGTGCCCAACAGTAAGGGGGTGGGTAGATATGACTCCCAGCAGTGCCCAGACATATGAGGGGTAGGTGCACAGGACTCCCAGCAGTGCCCAACAGTATGGGGCTGGGTGGATATGACTCCAAGCAGTGCCCAAACATATGAGGGGTGGGTGCACAAGACTCCCAGCAGTGCCCAACAGTATGGGGGTGGGTGCACAGGACTCCCAGCAGTACCCATCAGCATGGGGGTGGGTGCACAGGACTCCCAGCAGTGACCAGACATATGAGGGGGTGGGTGGATATGACTCCCAGCAGTGCCCAGACAGATGAGGGGTGGGTGCACATGACTCCCAGCAGTGCCCAACAGTATTGGGGTGGGTGCCCAGGACTCCCAGCAGTGCCCAACAGTATGGGGTTGGTTCACAGGACTCCCAGCAGTGCCCAACAGTATGAGGGTGGGTGGATATGACTCCCAGCAATGCCCAACAGTATGGGGGTGGGTGCACAGGACTCCCAGCAGTGCACAACAGTATGGGGGTGGGTGTACAGGACTCACAGCAGTGCCCAACAGTATGGGGGTGGGTGGATATGACTCCCAGCAGTGCCCAACAGTATGGGGGTAGGTGGATATGACTCCCAGCAGTGCCCAGACATATGATGGGTGGGTGCACAGGACTCCCAGCAGTGCCCAACAGTATGGGGGTAGGTGGATACGATTCCCAGCAGTGCCCAGCTATATGAGGGGTGGGTGCACAGGACTCCCAGCAGTGCCCAACAGTATGGGGGTGGGTGGATATGACTCCCAGCAGTGCCCAGGCATATGAGGGGTGAGTGCACAGGTTTCCCAGCAGTGCCCAACAGTATGGGGGTGGATGGATATGACTCCCAGCAGCACCCAGACATATAAGGGGTGGGTGGATATGACTTCCAGCAGTGCCCAACAGCATGGTATGGGGGTGGGTGCACAAGACTCCCAGTAGTGCCCAATAGTATGGGGGTGGGTGTATATGACTCCCAGCAGTGCCCAGACATATGAAGGGTGGGTGCACATGACTCCCAGCAGTGCCCAACAGTATGGGGGTGGGTGCACAGGACTCCTAGTAGTGCCCAACAGTATGGGGTGGGTAGATATGACTCCCAGCAGTGCCCAACAGTATGGGGGTGGGTGCACAGGACTCCCAGCAGTGCCCAACAGTATGGGGGTGGGTGGATATGACTCCCAGCAGTGCCCAGCCATATGAGGGGTGGGCACACAGGACTCCCAGCAGTGCCCAACAGTATGGGGGTGGGTGGATATGACTCTCAGTAGTGCCCAGACATATGAGGGGTGGGTGCACAGGACTCCCAGCAGTGCCCAACAGTATGAGGGTGGGTGGATATGACTCCCAGCAATGCCCAACAGTATGGGGGTGGGTGCACAGGACTCACAGCAGTGCCCAACAGTATGGGGGTGGGTGGATATGACTCCCAGCAGTGCCCAACAGTATGGGGGTAGGTGGATATGACTCCCAGCAGTGCCCAGACATATGATGGGTGGGTGCACAGGATTCCCAGCAGTGCCCAACAGTATGGGGGTAGGTGGATATGATTCCCAGCAGTGCCCAGCTGTATGAGGGGTGGGTGGATATGACTCCCAGCAGTGCCCAGCAGGATGGGGGTGGGTGCACAGGACTCCCAGCAGTGCCCAACCATATGGGGGTGGGTGGATATGACTCCCAGCAGTGCCCAGGCATATGAGGGGTGAGTGCACAGGATTCCCAGCAGTGCCCAACAGTATGGGGGTGGGTGGATAGGACTCCCAGCAGCACCCAGACATATAAGGGGTGGGTGGATATGACTTCCAGCAGTGCCCAACAGTATGGTATGGGGGTGGGTGCACAAGATTCCCAGTAGTGCCCAATAGTATGGGGGTGGGTGTATATGACTCCCAGCAGTGCCCAGACATATGAGGGGTGGGTGTACATGACTCCCAGCAGTGCCCAACAGTATGGGGGTGGGTGCACAGGACTCCTAGCAGTGCCCAACAGTATGGGGTGGGTAGATATGACTCCCAGCAGTGCCCAACAGTATGGGGGTGGGTGCACAGGACTCCCAGCAGTGCCCAACAGTATGGGGGTGGGTGGATATGACTCCCAGCAGTGCCCAGACATATGAGGGGTGGGTGCACAGGACTCCCAGCAGTGCCCAACAGTATGGGGGTGGGTGGATATGACTCCCAGTAGTGCCCAGACATATGAGGGGTGGGTGCACAGGACTCCCAGCAGCGCCCAACAGTATGGGGGGCACATCATCATCAACACAGCACAACTACATGGGGGTATGTGCACATCCCTAACTTGTGACTATAATGACAGTGCCAGAGCAACACATCACTTACAGCAGTGTCCCACTCCCTGGAGGATGGATTATTGTCACACACTGTGTGACACACCACATGTGGGTATGAAGTCAAATTCCACATGCTTACCCACCCATGGAGGCTGCAGGCGAAATACACACCCTACCATCTTGACACAATAGTTTATAGTCATATACCAGCCCACCAAACAAAGAGAGCGAAAGGGAACACACACTGTCACGTACATCCCAGGGCTGATGTCCAGGTGGTGGTCAGACCACCAAGATGTAGTTTCTCATGGAAGGAATAGGGTTCAAACCCCTTAGATGCAATGCACAAAATTGTGAGTCATGTGCCCAAATACCCTGCATAACATTTACCAACATAGGGGTAGGCTGTGATAACACACATGCATAGTGGTAAAAAGGGTGAATGTGTCCATGAAGGCATTTGTACATACTCAAAACACAAGCACAGTGAGTTTTAAGCATGGCACAGACGAATGAGCAGTAGACATCTGTGAGCAGGCATGGCCATTGTTGAAGGGAATCGTCACCAAAAAAGGAAGTGTGCACACATGTCAGCACAACAATTGTGCAACTGTCTTCAGTGAAGATCTCAGGGGTCACAGAGGAAGGAACACTCCTTGGGACAATGTCTCTAGCCAAACTTAACCCACACAACCAATGATTAATTGCAGAGACATTGTGATGGCACACAGATACCATGGTCCACCTCATGACCATTAACCAAAAACATCTTTCAGAACCCCAAAACATTACCATGACACCAACTCCAGGGCCCTCATCATCAAGTACCTGTAAAGCAATAGTGTTGAAATTAAAATAAAAGGCTTTATTGAGCATGAACAAAAAAGAAGTGCAAAAATGAGTCTCTGCTCAAATAAGGCAAATGGCCAGTCCAGACAATAGTCCTATTAGGGGGACGTTGGTTAGGCCTTCTACCCCAACTTGCCTGCACATGCATCTGTTAATGGTATGTGGACCCTTGGGGGGACTCATGGGGAGCAGGACCAGGCACCGCAGGGTCAGGAGTGTTAAGGGTAGGTGGGGTGGGTGCAGGGGCGGACACATCTTCCTCAGTGTAGTGTGCAGCGCCGAAGGTGGACTTATACTCAGCGCTGCACACTGCAGCCAGTTCGGACAGCCCAACCCCTACACCCGAGGACACAATTGGAGTGGAAGTAGAGGGCTGTGAGGGTTGCGCACTGTGGATATGGCTACGTGTATGTGGTCCATGCCCAGTCCCCTTGAGTGTGCCTATAACCCCCTGAGTTTGCATGCCAGGAGGTGTGCGCTTCGACTTTTGTAGGGGTGTGCTGTCTGGGTCTTTTGTGGTGCGTGATGGTGTCTTCCTGCGTGTGCGTTGGACAGGGAGTGGGGAGTGTGGATGGGTCCGAAGGAGGGGGGTTGGACCGCTGCAGGAGGGAACCTGCTGCCGTCAGTGAGGAGTCCATGGACTGCATTAACCGACGTTGGTCAGATATCGTAGCTGACATGCCCTCCATGAACGACAACAACTGTGTTAGGATTCGAGTGTGGCCATGGAGGACATTCAGCATTGATGTCTGACCAACCTGAATCTGGTGGAGTAAGTCCACAGACTCCGCACTGAGGGCAGCAGGGAACAGAGGGGCAGGGGCTGCGGGTCCGGAGCCGAAGGAGACTTGGGGGGGCTGCACGGACAGAAGGGACCGGAGTAACTGGGAGGGTGGAGATGATTCTCGAGGAGGCGGGGACAGACACAGTGATGCTGCCAGGTGTTGCGGCGTATTCCCCCTCCCCCTGGGAGTCAGAAGCGGATCCATCTGTGTGGTAGGATGTGTTGCCTTTCAACAGTTTCACAGTCTGACTCCCCTCACCCTTCATGCCACTGGCTCCCTCCGCCTCCTCAGCGCTAGTGCCACTGTGGCTGGGTCCCTCCTCCAGGTCCGTGCAGCTGTCTCCTCCTGTCTCTGTTGATGATGCTGTGGGCAACGAGAAGAAACAGAAATGCATCAGTCACCTGTACACATCTGACACATGAGCACAAAAATAGTAGGTCACACTGGAAATCATGGCATGCATCAGGAGTAACAGCCAAATAACTCTGCACATATTTGAGCCTTGTACTGCCCAGTTTGTATAGACACAATGCTACTTGGACACAATGATCCAAAGAACACACCAGGCCACAACTTGAATGAGAATTACACAGGGAAGCTAGTGTTTGTTTACAGGAGAGCAGATCAATACAATGAAGAAATAAACAGTAGTCACAGTAAGCACAATGCAAGTGAGGAGTGAACACACATGAACTACATCAAGCTCTGCATGAGAGACACCACCATGTACACCCCCTGGGACTCACTCAAAACCACATTGCTTGTCTGTCCCACCAATACACAATGCCTGTTGTGACACTCACACAACAGGTGCACAGTCAAAGGTAGTGGAGTCAGCACTCACCTGCTCCCCTGGTCTCTCATAAAGCTTGCTGTACTGCGGTAGGAGGCTATCTAGCAGGGCCTGGGTTTCCTCCACAGTGAAAGCTGGGGCCCTCTCCATAGTACGAGCCATGACATGCCAGAGGGTGCAGAGACAGCAGCAGTGTGGTCCACTCCAATGTTGTGAAGGCAAGTGCCCTCTCAGGGGTTCTTGCTGCCTAAAATCAGTGCTGATGAGGGGCTTTTGGTTCGAGGAGTACAGAGTGATAGGTCAGATTCGTTCGCATTGTACGTTTCCTCCAATCCCTTTAAACATTCAGGGCTGACACTCATTCGCATCGTTCAAAATTTGAGCTTCAGCTCCACAATCATTTTGCAACATTGTATTTTGTTGCCCAACTGACTTTTGCAGGGCACCTGTAGCACACATTCAAATCTCAGTATCCATGACACCCAGGATGCATTCAGGGCCTACTACTCGTCCCCTATGTGGCCCCTAAGTGATTTTGAGATACACACATGTGTACGGTGCGTTTCACACGCTCGCGTATGGCACCATTGCAATAGCCAGATTGTCAGATGCTTCCTGAGGCACAGGAAGCAAGGAGTTCATTTGTAACTTTTAGAAAATTGATTGCTAATTTTTTTAAAGTGCTCGTTTTTAATTGTGTATTGTAGTGTGTTATTTTGTTACACTTACACTTGCCCCACGCGATGCTTCTCTCTTCCGCACTGCCACCGCGAACCTAGGCGCCATACGTGGACCAGTCTGGGGTGACGGTCTAGTTGTTGGGAGATCCCCGCCCCCTGGTGCTGAGGTTATTTCAATCGCGCTGAGACCTCGCGCGCTAGCCAGATTGTCAGACACTTCCTGAGGCACAGCCGGGAAAGCAAGGAGTTCATATGTAACTTTTAGAAAATTGATTGCTAATTTTTTTAAAAGTGCTCGTTTTTAATTGTGTATTGTAGTGTGTTATTTTGTTACACTTACACTTGCCCCACGCGGTGCTTCTCTCTTCCGCACTGCCACCGCGAACCTAGGCGCCATACGTGGACCAGTCTGGGGTGACGGTCTAGTTGTTGGGAGATCCCCGCCCCCTGGTGCTGAGGTTATTTCAATCGTGCTGAGACCTCGCGCGCTAGCCAGATTGTCAGACGCTTCCTGAGGCACAGCCGGGAAAGCAAGGAGTTCATTTGTAACTTTTAGAAAATTGATTGCTAATTTTTTTTAAAGTGCTCGTTTTTAATTGTGTATTGTAGTCTGTTATTTTGTTACACTTACACTTGCCCCACGCGGTGCTTGTCTCTTCCGCACTGCCACCACGAACCTAGGCGCCATACGTGGACCAGTCTGGGGTGACGGTCTAGTTGTTGGGAGATCCCCACCCCTGGTGCTGAGGTTATTTCAATCGCGCTGAGACCTCGCGCGCTAGCCAGATTGTCAGACTCTTCCTGAGGCACAGCCGGGAAAGCAAGGAGTTCATTTGTAACTTTTAGAAAATTGATTGCTAATTTTTTTAAAAGTACTCGTTTTTAATTGTGTATTGTAGTGTGTTATTTCGTTACACTTACACTTGCCCCACGCGGTGCTTCTCTCTTCCGCACTGCCACCGCGAACCTAGGCGCCATACGTGGACCAGTCTGGGGTGACGGTCTAGTTGTTGGGAGATCCCCGCCCCCTCCCTCCCCTATATATGGCAACCAGCAGTCGTCCGCGCAGCGGGCGGGCGCAGCGGGCGTGCCGGCGGCGCGCCGAAGGTGCGCCAAAGGCAAGCCCGTCTGCGCCCGTCATCGCCAAGTCATCGCCTCTCGCCAGGACTGCTGGTCGAGTCATACCAGATGTCCCACTTTACGAGAGAGAGGTATTATTATCTCTGAACTCAGGGGGGGAGAGATGTATGAGACCGTTGTCGCAGCTGGGTGAAACTTGTTTGGACTGCACTGTTTGCCAGTTTAGAACCCCCGTTTCTGGTCGAGTGAGACAGGACAGAAAATCAGAAACTCCGGCATCAATATCGATCTTCCAGCTAAATGTTAGATCACTGGGTAAACACTATCTAGAAGTACAGACGCTCATTACTGAGGAATCTCCGGATGTATTCCTTATATGCGAAACGTGGCTACGAGACGATGACATGACAGGGATAATTAATCTTACTCTCCCGGCAGGCTTCCTAATGAAGGCACTAAATAGGGACACAAGAGGCGGTGGTATCGCGGTAATCTATAAGGCTCAGTACCCCTGCTCCTTCATTAAGGAAGAGATATGTGGAGGGGAATGTGCTCACTTTAAGGTTACTATCAATGCACATTTTACACTCTCAGGATTGTATATCTACCATCCACCAGGGCCTGCCTCTAAGTTTATTGAAGCTTTGTTAGAGACAGCTAATTGGCTCGTAGTGAGGTCTGCCAATTTCACAATTCTTGGGGACCTGAACCTGCACTTCGATTTGGCTCTGGACCCAACTATTCACAGTCTACTGGCGGACCTAGCGGCCTAACAGCTGGACTCGCTGGTGAGAGGGGCTACGCACCTAGCGGGTCATACCCTCGACCCAGTGTTCTCGAACATCCCAGCAATGTCCTTAGCTATCCTGATAAGAGCCAGCTTAGAGACTCCAGCACCTTTTAGGGTGGAGGAGGCGAAGAGGGTCTTGAAAAGACCATGGCATAAGCTTAAACTAAAGGACTACCATGCATTTCTTGGAGGGTTCTCCCTGGAAAATATGGCAGATCCGGATACGGCGTATACCGCCTTCTGTCAAAGGATTACGGAAGGCTTGGACGCTTGTATACCTATGAAATATTGTTGGACCCGGCCTCGTGGCGGGCCCTGGACGACATCGGCCCTCCATCCAGCCCAGGTCGGCCTCGGGCACACCTCTGCACGCCCCCCAAACCGCCAGATCCGCCACCCGGCGGCCCACAACCACTGACACCGCCCCCTCGGGCCGCCCCAGCATTACCGGTCCGGTGCCCACCCCGGACCCTCATTCCAGGCCCGATGCCATCTTGGGCCCATCACGTCACGGACACGTGGTTCCGGACCAGCTGCGGCCACGGCCCCAGCGAGCCCGCCATCAAGGCACCAAGAACCCTCCGGGTGGTAGAGTGGCCACTCCACCAGAGACAAGAAGAGGGGAGTTTCGATGGCTCTCCAACCATCCCCGGATGCCTGGTTTCGATCACCCTCCGGCCTCCCTGGGCTCCGGCTCCACCCCCCTGCTGGGTGTCTGGACACCATCATCCCGGCCCCTCTGACCCCCAGGCGAGAGGGTCCGGACATCAAAGGACTCCAGACCAGGACGGCAGTTGTATCCCGGAGTCGAGAAGCCCTGCTGACGCTGACGCGGCTGACCCTGAGACAAACTCCCCTTGCTGCTCTACCCGGAACCTGCTGGCGCTGCCGCAGGTCCATCTTCGCTGTAACCATCTTGGAGCCAGCTGGCGCTGCCGCGGACCATCTTTGCTGTAACCATCTTGGAGCCTGCTGGCGCTGCCGCGGTCCATCTTTGCTGTAACCATCTTGGAGCCTGCTGGCGCTGCCGCGGTCCATCTTTGCTGTAACCATCTTGGAGCCTGCTGGCGCTGCCGCGGTCCATCTTTGCTGTAACCATCTTGGAGCCTGCTGGCGCTGCTGCGGTCCACACTCGCTGAACCATCTCGGAACCTGCTGGCGCTGCCGCGGTCCACACTCGCTGAACCATCTCGGAACCTGCAGGCGCTGCCGCGGTCCATCTTCGCTGTAACCATCTTGGAGCCTGCTGGTGCTGCCCCGGTCCACACTCGCTGAACCATCTCGCAACCTGCTGGCGCTGCCGCGGTCCACCCTCGCTGAATCATCTTGGAGCCTGCTGACGCTGCCGCGGTCCACGCTCGCTGAACCATCCTGGAGCCTGCTGGCGCTGCCGCTGCCCCACCTTCCGGAACCCCCCAGCTCGAGGATTGAGAGCTGTGCGTAGGGTCCCATTGCAACCGACCATCTATAAGACTGTCCCGCTACCTTGCCCCTTGCCACGAGACTTTCCAGATCTCTGGATCTGCTGTATATATTGAAACAATACTTATTGCCCGATAAAGATTGAAAACTCTATCTACGTGTGGTGTATATTTGTAGGGGTGTGGTTACTCTGCTGTACGATTCTAGGAGAGGGCCCTCCCGTCGGAGGCCTCTCGACATCGCTCGGTCCCTTCTCGGAAGGAGGGGTAGACCTAGGGGTGGTCAGTCAGACACCTTCTGCCTCCCCCGGGTTCGCCTTTCTAACATTGGTGGCAGGCGCTGCGATCCGAGCCAACGCAAAATTGTACAGAGAGTGATCTACCCGTACGACGGAAAAACACACAGAGGCCATGACGACCCAAGGAACCAACCTACCTGCCGAATTCCAGAAAGAGAAGATAGGAGAATACAGCCACAAAGAACTAAAACATTTCTATAAAGACATGGGTATCGCTACCACTGGCCTGAGCACAAAAGAGGACTTCAAATCGGCCCTACAAGCCTGGGTGGAAACCCGAGACAGACCACCACAAGAGGAGAATGGCCCGAACGGGCAACAGGAAACCAGCGCACCCCCGACGGGGGAAAGAACCGCAACACTAAACGCGGACCTCAGCTATGAAGACGCTCGAGAACGAGAGCGCAACCGGCTACACGAAGTGGAACTTGCACGACTCCGGCTAGACGGAGAACTCCAGCTAGCGGAGAAAAAGATAGCCCTCGAGCAACTTCGGCTGGAGGGGGATCTAGAAGAGAAACGGAGACAACGTGACCTCGAAGAAAAACGACTAGTCTATGAACACGAACGAGGCCTGAGAGAACTAGAAATCAAGGCCAAGATCAACGAAGATAGCGCGGCCGGGGCCAAGACAGCGGCCCCTCCCGTGGACACCAAGGTTCACCTACCGAAAGATGTAGTCAAAGAATACTACAAGAACGATGATATCCAACAATGGTTCAAAGCCTACGAGGTGGCCATGACCGCCCATCGGGTGCCCCTGAAGGATTGGGGTGCCGGCCTGTGGGGAAAGTTTGTCAACGAAGGGAGAGACGCCCTGCTGGAACTCCCTGACACCGAAATGACCTCCTATGAACACATGAAAACGGCCCTACTCACGCGCTACGGACTCACCCCCGAAATGTACCGGCAGAGGTTCCAAGACTGTAAAAAATCCCCGGTACCACTTGGGTAGAATATGTGAACTTTTTTAGCAGAGCCTTCGAGGGGTGGGTCAAAGGCAGTCAGGTCACTACCTACCAGCAGTTGGTCGACCTGATGTTATGGGAGCACCTCTCCAACAACTGCTTCATTGAACTACGACAGCACCTCCTCGACAGCAAGTTGACCGAGCCGCGGAAGCTAGCGGTCGAAGCAGATCGGTGGGCGAGCAACCGCGTCCACCGGAACGCCACAGGAGAATACGGACGAGGGTCCGCGGGGAACCACCGGTCGCGAGGCGGCGGGTCTGGCATCAGCCGAGGTCGAGACCTCCCGCCGGGGTCTTCGGCCGCCTCCTCTACACCCGCCGCCAGCCCGAGGGGGGCCCATCCAGCCCGACCGGGGCCACGCCCCAACGTTACGTGCCACAGATGCCAGCGGCTGGGTCACTATGCCAATGATCCTCTCTGCCCCATGAACCAGCGGCCCGGCACCACCGGGCCCCCCGGTCGTCAAATCACTGCAGCTGCTCTGAGCGCAGAAAAGGACGAAGAAGAAGAGGTCCCTATGGAACCAGAAGAATGGGAGTCCGCGGCCATGTGCCTCGCCTCCCTGGGCGACAAAGACATGATCCCCCGAGACCAGATTCCGATCAACACCCAGAAGTACCGCCAGTGGGTCACCATCAACGGACGCCGGGCCGAGGCTCTCCGTGACACGGGGGCCAGCATAACCGCCGTCCGCTGCCATCTGGTGACCCCGGAACAAATCTTGCCCCACGTTCTGTGCCCTGTCCGGTCAGCGGACAATTCCGAGAGCCTGTGTCAGATGGCCCGCATCCCCTTCGAGTGGGGAGGAGTGTCCGGCCTGCTGAAAGTCACCGTCCGAGACGATGCCCCGGTGGACTGCCTCCTAGGGAACGACCTGGAAAGTTCCCCCTGGGCACAGATCGAGCGAAGAGAGCATCTGGGGATGCTAGGCCTTCCTGAATGGGTTTGCGTAATGACCCGATCCATGTCCACCCGGGACGCCGTCCCAACCGAAGACTGGCCGGCACCTCCGCCCCCCGCCACTGCCACGGCCGAACCCGAACTGGGGCCGCAGGGCCCCAGCCATGAAGAACTTCCCGAGCTCGGGCCCCTTCCCGAACTAGCCCAGTGGCGCCAAGAAGGGGCCCCCACCCGTGAGCAGTTCCGTCGGGAACAAAAGACATGTCCTTCCCTTGAGGGACTCCGACAACAAGCCGCCACGCAAGCCACAGGAGACTCCTCGGGGTCCCACTGGGTCTATTGGGACCAGGACCTCCTGTACAGTGAACAAAAGATTGCCGAGCTGGGGGCCGGCCGAGTGCTAGTCGTCCCCCTCCACTTCTGAGACTTTCTCTTAAACCTGGCACATGATGTGCCCCTCGCCGGGCACCTGGGGCAGGACAAAACTTACAGCCGCCTGGTGACCCACTTTTATTGGCCGAAGATGCGCCGCGATGTGTGCAACCACTGCCGAACCTGTCCGACCTGCCAAGCTAGCGGAAAGAGTGGGGGAAAATCAAGACCCCACTCCAACCGTTTCCCGTGGTGACCACTCCCTTCGAGCGAGTAGGGATCGACATCGTGGGGCCCCTGGATCCTCCAACCTCCCAGGGGCACCGCTTCATCCTCGTCCTGGTGGACCATGCCACCCGCTACCCAGAAGCTATCCCCCTCAGGACTATCACAGCCCCCGTAGTGGGTCGGGCGCTAATGGGGATCTTCTCCCGAGTCGGCTTCCCCCGAGAGGTCGTCAGTGATCGGGGCACAAACTTTATATCGAAATATATGCGGTCCCTGTGGCAACAGTGCGGGGATCGCGTATAAGTTCACCACCCTGTATCACCCTCAAGGGAATGGACTAGTGGAGCGATTTAATAGGACCCTGAAAGGAATGATCAAGGGCCTAGAAGAGCCCCTCCGGCGCAAATGGGACGTTCTGCTGCCATGCCTCCTGTTCGCCTACCGGGAGGTACCCCAGAAGTCCTTGGGGTTCAGCCCCTTTGAACTATTATATGGACACCCGGTGCGAGGCCCCCTCAGCCTGGTCAAGGAAGGCTGGGAGCTGGCCGCCTTCGATACTCCGCCTGATGTTTTCCGATACCTCTTGACTCTCCGCAACCAGACTCGGAAAGTTACGGGAACTGGCCGAAACCAACCTGAAGGCCAGTCAAGAGGAGATGAAGCGCTGGTATGATGAAAATGCCTCGTCCATTGAATTCGAGCCGGGCCAGCAGGTCTGGGTCATGTCCCCGGTCGACCCCGGCACCCTCCAGGGGCCCTTCAAAGTGGTGGAGCGCAAGAGCCCCGTCACCTACCTAGTGGACATGGAGTCCCCCCGGAACCCCCTCCGGGTCCTACACGCCAACCGGCTCAAGCCCCACTTTGTCCGCACCGAACTGAGCCTGTTGTTGGCTACCGATGATGGAGCAGAGGACGACTCCGAGCCTCTACCAGACCTCCTGAGCACCTCCGAGAAAGATGGCTCCGTCGAGGGAGTCTCCCTCTCTCCCGCGCTGACACCCAAACAGCGCCAGGACTGCCAAGAACTGCTGGGTCAATTTGCGAACTTATTTTCCCTCAACCCCGGAGTCACCCAGTGGTGTGTTCACGACGTCGACACCGGGGACAGTCCGCCCGTGCGGCACCGAGCCTACCGAGTCCCCGACCGAGTCCGGGTCTGCATCCAAGCCGAAGTTTCCAAGATGCTAGCCCTGGGGGTAGTCGAACCTTCAGACAGTCCATGGGCCAGTCCCGTCGTCCTGGTCCCTAAGGCCGCCGCCCCCGGGGTGCCCCCGGAGCTGCGGTTCTGTGTCGACTACCGGGGACTGAATGCCGTCACCAGGACCGACGCCCATCCCATTCCCCGAGCGGATGAACTGATCGATCGCCTGGGAGCCGCCAGGTACCTCAGCACCTTCGACCTCACGGCCGTATACTGGCAAATCGGCCTCACGCCAGGGGCACAAGAACGATCCGCTT
Source organism: Lissotriton helveticus (assembly GCF_964261635.1). NCBI lineage: Eukaryota > Metazoa > Chordata > Amphibia > Caudata > Salamandridae > Lissotriton > Lissotriton helveticus. The sequence continues at coordinate 2,028,126,935 of NC_136061.1, forward strand.
TCTCGACCCCCGATGGCCACTTCCACTTCAACGTGATGCCCTTCGGCATGAAGAATGCTCCGGCCACCTTCCAGAGACTAGTGAATCGGGTGCTGGCAGGGCTGGAAGAGTTCAGTGCCGCCTATCTGGACGATATTGCGGTGTACAGCCTCTGTTGGGACGCGCACCTGACCCACCTCTGGAAGGTCCTGACGGCCCTCCAACGGGCCGGACTAACAATAAAAGCCAGCAAGTGCCAGATCGGTCAAGGGTCCGTGACCTATCTGGGACACCAAGTGGGGAGCGGCCAAGTGGCTCCCCTTCAACCCAAGATCAACGCCATCCAGGCCTGGGAGCCCCCCGTCACCCAGACCACCGTCCGAGCCTTCCTGGGGCTCACTGGATACTATCGGTGGTACATAAAGGACTATGGGAGCATTGTGGGGCCCCTCACAGAACTAACCTCCAAGAGACTACCCCCGAAGGTGCACTGGACCCCCAAGTGCCAAGTAGCCTTTGAGACACTAAAGACGGCCATGTGCACCGCCCCGGTGCTCCAAGCCCCCGACTACAGCCGAGAGTTCATCGTCCAAACTGACGCCTCGGAACACGGCATTGGAGCCGTACTGTCCCAAATGAACTCTGACGGAGTTGACCTTCCTGTGGCCTTCATCAGCCGGCGCCTGCTGGCCCGAGAACAATGATGGAGCACCATCGAGAGGGAAGCATTCGCCGTCGTATGGGCCCTAAAGAAGCTCCGGCCCTACCTCTTCGGCACCCACTTCCGAGTACAGACCGACCACCGGCCCCTGCGGTGGTTGATGCAGATGCGGGGCGAGAACCCGAAGTTGCTACGTTGCTCCATCTCCCTCCAAGGGATGAACTTCACCGTGGAGCATCGCCCTGGCAACGACCACGCCAACGCTGACGGCCTCTCCAGATTCTTCCGCCTTGGCGAGGAGAATCCCCAAGAAGATGGGTGACTCTCCCCTACCTTCAGCTGGGGGGGACGCGTGTTGGACCCGGCCTCGTGGCGTGGTCCTACCCCTCCCGCATGGCGGGCCCCGGACGACATCGGCCCTCCATCCAGCCCGGGACGGCCTCGGGCACACCTCTGCACGCCCCCCAAACCGCCAGATCCGCCACCCGGCGTCCCACAACCACTGACACGGCCCCCTCGGGCCGCCCCAACATTACCGGTCCGGTGCCCACCCCGGACCCTCATTCCAGGCCCGACGCCATCTTGGGCCCATCACGTCACAGACACGTGGTCCCGGACCGGCCGCGGCCATGGCCCCAGCGAGCCCGCCATCGAGGCACCAAGAACCCTCCGGGTGGTAGAGTGGCCACTCCACCAGAGACAAGGAGAGGGGAGTTTTGATGGCTCTCCAACCATCCCCGGATGCCTGGTTTCGATCACCCTCCGGCCTCCCTGGGCTCCGGCTCCACCCCCCTGCTGGATGTCTGGACACCATCATCCCGGCCCCTCTGACCCCCAGGCGAGAGGGTCCGGACATCAAAGGATTCCAGACCTATATCTGGGCCAGCCTCGGAGTAGGACGGCAGTTGTATCCCGGAGTCGAGAAGCCCTGCTGACGCTGTCGCGGCTGACCCTGAGACGAACTCCCCTTGCTGCTCTACCCGGAACCTGCTGGCGCTGCTGCGGTCCATCTTCACTGTAACCATCTTGGAGCCTGCTGGCGCTGCCACGGTCCATCTTTGCTGTAACCATCTTGGAGCCTGCTGGCGCTGCCGCGGTCCATCTTTGCTGTAACCATCTTGGAGCCTGCTGGCTCTGCCGCGGTCCATCTTTGCTGTAACCATCTTGGAGCCTGCTGGCGCTGCCGCGGTCCATCTTTGCTGTAACCATCTTGGAGCCTGCTGGCGCTGCCGCGGTCCACACTCGCTGAACCATCTCGGAACCTGCTGGCGCTGCCGCGGTCCACACTCGCTGAACCATCTCGGAGCCTGCTGGCGCTGCCGCGGTCCATCTTTGCTGTAACCATCTTGGAGCCTGCTGGCGCTGCCGCGGTCCACACTCGCTGAACCATCTCGGAACCTGCTGGCGCTGCCGCGGTCCACCCTCGCTGAATCATCTTGGAGCCTGCTGGCACTTCCGCGGTCCACGCTCGCTGAACCATCCTGGAGCCTGCTGGCGCTGCCGCGGCCCCACCCTCCGGAACCCCCCAGCTCGAGGATTGAGAGCTGTGCGTAGGGTCCCATTGCAACCGACCATCTATAAGACTGTCCCGCTACCTTGCCCCTTGCCACGAGACTTTCCAGATCTCTGGATCTGCTGTATATATTGAAACGATACTTATTGCCCGATAAAGATTGAAAACTCTATCTACGTGTGGTGTATATTTGTAGGGGTGTGGTTACTCTACTGTATGATTCTAGGAGAGGGCCCTCCCGTCGGAGGCCTCTCGACATCGCTCGGTCCCTTCTCGCAAGGAGGGGTAGACCTAGGGGTGGTCAGTCAGACACCTTCTGCCTCCCCCGGGTTCGCCTTTCTAACAAATATACAAAGGGATGTAGATCCACCTCCAATCCATGGTTTGATGACGCTCTAAGAGCATTGAGGAAGGAATGCAAGAGAGCTGAACGGTCGTGGAGGAAAGACTATAAGGAGGGGGACAAAGCTATTTACCTGGCTAAAATGAAGGTGTATCACAAAGCAATATGCTCTGCTCGGGCCTCATTCTAAGCGGAGGAAATACAAACCAGCTCAAACCCTACTAAATGCATTTTTAAAATCTTGGAAGAACTAAAAAACCCCAGAACTATAGCATCCAAAATATCCTCGATACAGCACTGTGAGGACCTAGCCACTTTTTTTGTTGAAAAAGTGCAAAAGATCTATAAGACCTTCCCACAGTATGTATCAGGCCCTCAAATCTTCGGTAAAGTTAGGGTGGATGGCCCCATTTTGGAAACCATCCCTAAGATCTCTGATGATGAGCTAGGTAAACTCTGTAGGAAGGTGAAATCGGGTTCCCCAGCGGACCCAATGAGGCCGGCGCAATTTTTGGAGTCCCTGGCGCACCTCCAACAGCCGCTTGGTGACATCATTAACTTATCCTTTTCCTCTGCTAAAGTACCTGGGGCCAGATGTAGGTAATTTTAATTTACCACCTCTTAAATACCGAATCATACCGAATCGGTATTTAAGAGGTGGTAAAATAGAGGGGGGGAGATGTAGGTATTTCAGATTTGGTAAATACCGAATCGTTAAGATTCGGTATTTACCGATTCTGTAAATACCGATTCGGTATTGCCCATTGATTCCTATGGGCCTTGCAGCATATAGGAATCAATTGGCAATACCGATTCTGTAATTACAGAATCGGTAAATACCGATTTTAGAAAGGGTGCAGGGGGTGTCACTTTGACACCCTCTGGCACCCCAAAAATAGGCATGTGCGCCATGTGGCACACAGACATGCCCTAAGGGCATGTCTGTGTGTCACATGGCGCAGTTGTGCATGCACACATGTGCATGCACACCTGGATTCGGTATTTTACCACCCAATTGGATTGGGTGGTAAAATACCGATTCTTAAAGCCCTGTGGCACTCTGACATGTGCCAGCTACATCTGCATTTACAGAATCGGTATTTTACCGAGTCTGTATTTACCAATTCGGTAATTTTACCGAATCGGTAAATACAGAATCGGTAAAATACCGATTCTGTAAATGCATGCCCTACATCTCAAAATCCAATTACCGGTTGGTAACGGCCGAATTCGGCCGTTACCGACCGGTAATTGGCCACCTACATCTGGCCCCTAGAGCCTGGAAACAGGCCTGGGTCTCCCCCATTATTAAAAAGCCCTCTCTTGATCCTTCTAAGCCAGAAACTTTTAGGCCCATCTCTCTCCTTCCATGGGCGGCAAAGATCGCGGAAGCCCATGTGAGTGACGTGCTGTCCCGATATCTGAACAACAATGATATCCTGGATCCGTCTCAAAACGGGTTCAGGCCGGGTCACAGCACCGAATCTGCCTTACTTGCTACAGCTGAGCATCTTAGGATGATCCTTGACGCCGGTCGGAGTGCAGCACTGATTTTATTAGACCTCAGTGCTGCCTTCGACACGGTATCCCACGATATCCTCTTGTCTCGGCTGGAAGCGATAGGGATCACGGGATCCGCTCTAGAGTGGTTTCGCTCATTCCTTGAGGAGAGATCCTTTCGGGTTTCGGCTCCACCATTCATCTCTAGACCTCATCCTATCGGTCAGGGGGTCCCACAAGGCTCTGCACTTAGTCCATCTCTTTTCAATCTCTATGTGCAACCCCTGGCCGATGTAGCAAAAAAGTGGGGCCTCACGCTGGTATCGTATGCAGACGATACCCAGCTGGTCATCACCTTATCCGAAGGGCCATCTGCTTTGGCTACCAGGTTTAGAGATGGAATGACAGCTGTTGCCCAGTGGATGACGGACAATTGTTTGCAGCTCAATACCAGCAAAACTGAGGTTTTGCTGGCAGGGAAGAACACCGCCCTCTGGACTGAGCATTGGTGGCCGGCATCGCTGGGTGAAATGCCAACACCAACGGCTCTCGTTAAGAACTTGGGAGTCTGGATGGACTCCTCATTAACTTTCCGGACCCATACTAAGAGAGTGGCAGCTACGTGCGTGGGCCTGTTGAGAGGCCTTAAACCCATCCTGAAATATTTTTAACCAACGGTGCGGCAGATTATCATACAAGCCATGGTATCCTCATGCTTGGACTATGCCAGCGTGTTGCTCCTGGGTGCTAATAAAACTGAGATCCTACGACTTCAAAGAGTTCAAAATATGGCCGTGCGAACTCTGATTGGGCTCCCTCGAGGGTGCTCTGTCAGAGCTACAATGAAAAAACTACACTGGCTACCGATTTCATCTCAGATTCAGTTTAAAGCCCTGGTGATGGCCTTTAAGATTCTTAAGACAGAAAGCCCGGCCTTATTACGCCCGCTACTGACCTGGTATGTTCCGTAGCGTAGTCTGTGCTCGCTGGGTCAATATTTGGCAAAGGTGCCGCGCTTCAAACTAAGCCGCATGGACGGCCGCTCTTTCCGGGTGCTGGCAGCTAAACTGTGGTACTCTGTGCCGATTTACATCCGCGGCATTGAGAATATGCTAGACTTCCGGAAGGCTATTAAAACCTTTCTGTTCCCATCACCATAAATTTTCCCCTCCTAAAGTTTTCTGGATAGCCTCCGTTTTTGTCTCTGGATCTGGCAGCGCCGGGACGCCCCTTTGCTGGGGCAGCTGTTGCGCTTAAAAAATCTTATAACATAACATAACATAGTGAGACGATGCGCACACACGCCCGGAACGTAGGGGTACGGTGCGCTCGCCAATGGCACGATTACAATAGTGAGATGATGTGCACACATGCCCGGAACGTAGGGGTGCGGTGCGCTCACCAATGGCATGATTACAAAATTGAGACCATGTGCACACACGCCTGGAACGTAGGGGTACGGTGCGCTCGCGTATGGCACGATTACAATCGTGAGACGATGCGCACACATGCCCAGAATGTAGGGGTACGGTGCGCTCGCGTATGGCATTATTACAATAGTGAGACGATGCGCACACACGCCCGGAACGTAGGGATACGGTGCGCTCACCAAAGGCACGATTACAATAGTGAGACGATGATCACACACGCCCGGAATGTAGGGGTACGGTGCGCTCGCTTGTGGCATGATTATAATAGTGAGATGATGCACACACACGCCCGGAATGTAGGGGTACGGTGCGCTCGCGTATGGCATGATTACAATAGTGAGACGATGCGCACACACGCCCGGAACATAGGGGTACAGTGCGGTTGCCAATGGCACGATTACAATAGTGAGACGATGCGCACACACGCCCGGAACGTAGGGGTACGGTGCGCTTGCGTATGGCACGATTACAGTAGTGAGATGATGCCCACACAAGCCCGGGATGTAGGGGTAGGTGCTGTAAAAGCAGGGATATGGTGCGTTTCACACGGTGTGTTACACGCGCTGATGCCAATGCAGGGGTACGGTGCGTCACACACGCTGATGCCAATGCAGCGGTTCGGTGCGTTTCACACGGTGCGTTACACACGCTGATGTCATTGCAGGGGTACGGTGCTTTTCACATGCTGATGCCAATGCAGGGGTACGGTGCATTTCACACGGTGCGTTACACACGCTGATGCCAATGCAGGGGTACGGTGCGTTTCACACTCTGATGTGAATGCAGGGGTACGGTGCATTTCACACAGTGTGTTACACACAGTGTGTTACACACGCTGATGCCAATGCAGGGGTACGGTGCGTTACACACGCGGATGCCAATGTAGGGGTATGGTGTATTTCACACAGTGTGTTACACACAGTGTGTTACACACGCTGATGCCAATGCAGGGGTACGGTGCGTTACACATGCTGATGCCAATGCAGGGGTACGGTGCGTTTCACACAGTGATATGAATGCAGAGGTACGGTGCATTTCACACAGTGCGTTACAAACGCTGCTGCCAATGCAGGGGCACGGTGCATTTCACATGGTGCGTTACACATGCTGATGCCAATGCAGGGGTACAGTGCGTTTCACACTCTGATGCTAATGCAGGGCCACGGTGCATTTCACACGCTGATGTGAATACAGGGGTACGGTGCATTTCACACGGTGCGTTACGCACGCTGATGCCAATGCAGGCGTCCGGTGCATTTCACACGCTCACATATGGCACCATTACAATAGGGATACGAGGTGCACACACGGCAGGGATGTAGGAGTACGGTTCAAACAAGGATGTATATCAAGTTCTTGTCATTGCATACTTTCATGTGCAGGCCCTAGGTGTGGCAGCCAGTGATATAGCACAGGGCATCTAATCTTGTTGCACAATCGATGTGTGATGCCCTTTTGACACATGTCATGTGTGATGGGGCACTATATGGCACACATCACCTTGACACTTGTCACATGTGTATCATCATGCAGATTTTGTCATGCACAGCACTGGGATGGCACAGTCATCACTACCGGCACCTGTCTCATAATGCCAGGGACCCGGGCACTTTGTCACTTGACATTTCACGCTCAGCATGACCCTATGTGACTATGTCTGGTGTGTGTCATGTTTAACATTGTGCTTGCTGTTTGTGTTCCGTAAACTGCATCTGCTGTTGGTGAATCTAACATGGGTCTGTGTTGATATGGGAATGGTTTCACATCTACGCACACCATGCCACATGTGCATTCCCATGGCTTTTGGGTCTGATGGCATCAGACATCATATTTCCCCAGGCATACATGTCTGCATCGTGAAAATGGCTGTGTTGTTTTGTTGTCACATGCACACCTTAATCGCAATGTGTTTGTTATGTACATTTGACATTCCATGTGACCTGTGCGTGTGCCTTGCAGTCAGCTGTCTGGATGGGATGACAACCTTCCACTGCAGATATCGTGACGTGTGTCACTCCAGTGATATGTCGAGCTGTTCACTCAGACTAGCACTGCAGCTCATTTCAGGGCATGTCATGTTTATTTGTCAATCAACAGGTGCATCTGGGTTTTCATAAGAGTGCCAGCAAGCTGCCATATGTGTCCTGGATGTATTGCACACGCCAGACTCCAAAGTGACCTGATGTGTAGTAGCAGGTTTGCATGTGCTATGTACATTGCCATTGATGTTGGCTGACTGTTAATCTCCATTATTTCCAAATAGGTCCAGCAGGCCATTCCCAGACTTGGCTACCATGAGGGAACGGGCCTGCATCCGACGTTACAGATCCACTCGCCAGTTGATTCAGTACTTGACGAACAAGCTGGTACCACATCTCCAACCGCAACACAGGTATCCTACTGAGCTGACCCCCAAGATTAAGGTGATGGCAGCCCTCCATTTATTTGCTACAGGTACCTTTCAATTAACCATAGCTGATGTCGGTGGAATGTCACCGACGTTGTTCAGCCGTGTCCTGCGTGATGTTTTGGCAGCCATGTTGGAGCACATTGATGAATTCATCAAATTTCCAACTACTGAAGAGTTGAGAGATGTCAAGGGTGATTTCTATGCCCTGAGAGGGATGCCACATGTCATTGGGTCCATTAATGGGACACATGTGGCTTTGGTGCCACCACAGGCTCAGGAGCAGGCTTACCACAACCGTAAGCATTATCATTCAATAAATGCCCTGGTGGTGTGTCTTGCTAACATGCTGATTTCCCACGTTTGTGCACATTTTCCAGGATCGGCAAACAATGCATTCATCATGAGGCGTAGCAGGGTGCCACAGATGATGCTGCAGCTGCGCAACGATCGGGCATGTCTTGTTGGTGGGTAAACTCTGTTTGTCCTGTGTGTTTCAGTTTCTTTTTCTCTAACGGCATCTCCTGACCCACTTAGTTACATGATGCATCTTCGTAGGCGACTCAGGATATCCCAACATGCCTTGGCTAATGACACTCTCCGCAACCCAAGAACAGCTGCAGATCAGCGGTACAATAATACACACGGGCAGAGCAGGCGAGTGATTGAGCGGATATTTGGCCTCCTGAAGAGCCGATTCCGGTGCCTCGATAAGACGGGCGGATCCCTCCCATATGCACCGGACAAGGTCTGTAAGATTTTCATCGTGTGCTGCATGCTGCACAGCATGACAGTTGAGAAGGCAGTGCCACTCATCCTGGATCCTGAGGAGCAGGAACATCCACCCGTTGAGGATCAAGGGCTTGGTCACAATGCAAGTGATGAGGAGGAGGATGATATTCGTTGTCAGCTCATACGCAACTTCTTCTCATAATTGTGAGTCACTGGGAATGAGTGTGCAAGCTTGTAGCATTGAGTGGCATGTGTTGCAATGTGTGTGTCCAGCTGACTATATGCAAGGTAATTTAGATGTGTGTTCTGATGTGTCTCGCAAGTGCTGATGTCATGCCACACAGTAATGCGCAATGGGTTAGCTTGAAATGTGCATGTTTCCTACATTGTTCCAGTTTCGTACATGCCCATGTCTTTCGCAAAGATTTTTACCGGTGACCCCTTGTGTGTCTGTCATTCCCAGGTTGCTGTGCCTGTTGTCTGTTCGTATCATCTTAGTCCTCCTGCTATTTCTCATGATGAGCATCTTAAGGCTCTTGCAGGGTTTGTGTAATTTCCCGTCTTGACCCTCACTGATTCCCAGGGGTAACTACAGATTGTTGTCTGTAAACGTATGGAACAGCCTTCTTTGTAAGTGTGTAGTAATGTCCTTGTTCGATCCTCAGATCTAGTATCACTTTCATTACTATGATCCCAACTAGGATACAGTGGCTGTTGTTTTCCTTTACAGGTGTAACTGTTACAATATAGCTCCTGAGGTATACTGTGACTCTGTGACAAGAAGTGTTGAATCCTTATGCTTGTTTACCTTTGTTTCAGGTCTCCCTCCCTGCTGTTCCCTTCCTTTCCTTCCCTCACCTGATCACCCGTTTGAGTCTGTCATTTCTACTCAGACCAAGGGGCTATTGGGAGATGGACCACTTTGAGCATCGCACGTTTCTGAGGATTCAAGGACCCGACAGTCCCAGGCAGTCCTGTGCAGATTGTTTCACCAGGAGTACAGGTAAACTCATTGCATGACTGTTATTTTCTTCAGAGCAATGGCACTGGCCATGGACATTGGCTAAAGCAGCATGGCCTCAACACATACTTGATCCTTTTGTGTAGAAAATGTGTTCACCACAATACAATGTGCCTCATCACTGTCAACGTAGATCTCTTGCCACTTTGCATGCATCATCTATGGCCTAATTGACAAAGATTGTGCATATGGGAGTATGTGTACTGTGGCAACATGCATGCAGTTTATCATGGCTAATGATTCCTATTGTAAATGAAGCACATGGTTGTGTATGTATTAGTGCAGGTTGCAACCCACAACGGGCAGGCAACACCTGCTGAAGCTGTGTGTCATGTGCGCAGCTTGGCCTTTTGGTGCCTGAACCTGTGCCCGTCATTTTTGGTGATTGTTCATCCATTTTCTTTCAGTGACCCATGAGTAACAAGACACTCCTTCCTTTCCATACACCTGTTACATTGTGCCTTTAAACCTCCTTGTCTTTGTGTGCTAATTTTTGCCTGGTGTCTCACCCCTTCCGTCGTCAGGTTTTCATTTATTCCTGCTGCTGCCTCCCATGCGGCACCGCCCCACCGAGTGCCCTGTTTCTGTAACACACACGCCTCCCCGATGCTCCTCCCTCCCTCCACCCATTCTTAATACATGCAGCAGCTTGTCTGTGCCACTGTTGGGCCACGTCCGTGCCAAAGGCAGGACCGTCAGCGCCTGCAACGTGAACAGTGCAAGACCCTCTGGTCCTTGCATGACCCACATAACACAACAGACTCATGCTCCAGCCACCCTCCAAACAATTAACACCATACACTCAACCAGCTGCTATCAAGCAACCCCTAAGCGCACACACGACAGCTTCGCATGCTGTGTGTGCAACTCCTACTGCCAACACCGCGCTGGCCCACCTAACAGACCATGTCTGTATAACCAGGTTATGTGCCTCCTACTGCACATCAGCTCCATCAACGAGCACGCCATTGGACTCTGTTACCTCATCAACACAACAGCCCCACACATCGCCTTCATTACAGTAGCCTGGTTGAACGCATCCTCAGCACACAACTTCCACATTGCCATCAAAGATGCATACAAGATCACCCGCAGTGACCGCACCAACAATCCAGGAGGATGAATTGCAATTCATTCACAAGTGCCCCTCAGAGTCCCAAATAACACCAAAGACACACTCAGCATTGTCAAGCACCTACACTTCAGGTTTCACACCAACCCCCTGACAAGCCTCAGACTAACACTCATCTACATATCTCCAGGCCTACATACCACAATTCCACAAAGCCATCAACAACTACATCAGCACGCAGGCCCTCACCTACACAGACTACATGTGGCAGGGGACAGCAACTTCTGGCTGGAGGACAACCACACCACCATCCTTCATTGGTACATCAACATTTGCATCCACTTGTCCGACAAGCAACACACTGCACCACACTCCGCTACAGATCCACCAAAGATGCTTGACCTAAGTCAAGACAAACGAGCTGTGTGGCACCCTCACACAGGACACTCCAACCAACGACACCGCCACATCCTACAACCGCACACACGGGATCAGCGACTGATCCAACACTCTTGCCACATTGGCGGACTTTCCTGTGAAGCACAACAACAGTTAAGCCAGCAGGGACAAGGCAGACCTACCTGACTCATACAGGTCTAGCCGGACTCTTGTGCAAACCTTGCAAACAAACAACCATCAGTTATCATTCAGCCCTAAAATCCGCCACACTCAGACATCACCAGATCATCAGCACGGACAAGAAGACAACCTTCAGGTATGGCCTAGGCATCAACACACACAACATGAATGACCTCATCGGCATTGTGAGTGAACTATCTAACCCCAGCTCTCCATCCAAAATACAGCCCACCCTTGCAAGGCCAAGGGGATCCCTTGCAACTTTCTATCACTCCAAGCTCATCGACGTACATGACAGCCTCACCACACAGAGGCAGACAGCGCTATTATCCACAGGACATACCCCCCCCTCAGGTCCTGGACTCCCGTTGGCAGCAAAGACACTACCTGGCTCATGTGCACCATCCACTCTGGCTCTCCATCAGGACCCTTCCCAAACAACCTCTCAATCACAGCATACCCCATCCTTGAAGCCCACCTCAGACACGTCATGAATGTCTCCTTTGAGTATGCCACTTTCCATGTGAGCTGGAGGCATGGAGAGACCTAGGCCCTTCTTTAACAATAGACGGCAATACTGCAGGATCTCCTGGAACATCACCCCGCTACCCTACCCGGCAAATGTCATCAAGAAGACAGTCAACAAGAAACTGACCATCTCCCTCCAAGCAAACATCACCAGGCAACCCGCCCTAGTCCATCTTCCACAGTAATCGCCCCACTGCAACAGCCCTCATTGCCACCACCAACGACATATTGGACCCTGCTCCACAATGGTGAGACCACCACCCTCACCCCATCGACCTCTCAATGGCATTCTACACCATGTGCTACCACACTGTCAGATCACACATCTCCAACACTGGAATCCAGAGGAAGGCCCAGGATGAAATCGCCAAGTACCTCACCAGCAAGGCCCGGGGAGTCCGCCTCCCCCCTTCGGCACGTAGTACACTGGGGTCATCGGGCCCATGCCCCAAGGCTCATCTCTCAGCGTGACAATCTACAATGTCTCCATGACCCCCCTCTCCACCATCACATGCGCACACGACCTCATCATCATGTCCTATGCCATTGACACCTAGCTGCTCCTCACCCTCACCAAAGACCCAGCCACTCCCAGATGCGCTGGGACGCTCTCGGGCAGCCATGCGCTTTATAAATCAAATTTCATTTCATTTCATTTCATGCAACCTTCAAGAAGGCATGAGGTGTGTTGACAAGTGGATGAACATCAGCCACATGAGGCTGGACTTGGACAAGACTGAGCTCATCATCTGAGGAATATCCCCTTATGGCTGCGACAACTCCTTGTGTCACACCGGCTTGGGCAGCGCACAAGCACACAGTGGCCACACACGCAAGCAGGTGCTCATCGTACACTCCTCGCTCACAATAACCATGCAATTCAACACCATCTCTACCTCATGCTGCAAGTCCCTCCGCATGCTGCAAAGGATCTTCAGATAGATCCACTCCTAGTCAAGACAGACAGTCACCCAGGTGTACGACACCAGCCAGCGCAACTACGCCAACGCCCTCTACGCAGGAACAACAGCCAGACTCAAGGAGGACTTGTGCACATCCAGGGTGCATCCGCACACCTCATCCTTAACATCCCCTGCCACAGCCACATGACCGTCCACCTGAGATACCTAGAATAGGCTCACTGTGAACTGCAGGATACCCAGGAGGCACTCTACAAACCCAGCCCCAAAGACGAATATGGACGTCTCCCATCCAATACCCCATTGCCCCAACTCCGTCCAGCCAACCTTGCCCTGGGCACCATTTATTACATCCACAGTACTGCTGCATGCGGGAGATAGTTCTCCCACATTACCAAACAGACCTGGTACTCCCTCCCTGGGCCCCTCCACATGACCCATGACCTCTACACCTTCATAAAACTCTTCCAAAACTGTCTGTCCGAGCAGTATGACACGCCCCCTCAGCAGATTGAAACCATCACGGGTGAATATTGTGCTCCATGTATGTATTTGATGACACATTGTGACCTATGTGTGTCCTCGACCAGACTCAGATCCCAGTGTATGGATGGCTTGAGTTTGTTCCACACTCTGGCATACTTTGACATATCCCCACACGTATGCTGTTGACTCATGGAAAATGACTGCAACATCAATTTCACTTGTGTTCGTTTTGTTTATTTATCTGTCTTGTGCGGGAAACGTGAGTAAGTGCTAGGTGCTGTACAAAAATGCTGGGAATCCAAAGTTCACAGACGGAGATGTGATGCCTTGCAGTTTGAGTCAACAGAATCCAGACCACAGTGCTTGGCATCATTGTTCAGACTACAACCAGCAAATCCATGTGGGAGATTAGGACAGTCAATGAGGTGATGCTGTTGCATACAAAGGCAAGGTGCCAGACCAGGTGACCTGGGAGATGGGCATGGCCCACTGCCTCTCACTCCATGGACGACCCACCTTCCTTGGGGGACCCTCATATGCAGGCCTTGGCGATGCATGGGACGCTCCATCGGAAGATTCTTCCTCCTCCCTCCCTGTGCCTGTTGGCGGTCTTTGCCTAGATGTTTCTTGCCTGGTGACACAGGGAGGGTTCTCCATGTTGTCAGCCATCCAACCGAGTGAATGGATTATTTCCTTTTGCACCGCCAGAAGCTCAGCCAGTCCTGCCTCCATCCATCCTTGGTGTTGTTGTTGACTGGCGTGTTGCTCGGCCTGTAAGTTTTTGATCTCTGTGAGGGCCCCCACTACCTGGTTGAATTCCCTGGTGTCCCGCCGGTATGCCTCCATGATGTTGCGCAGTTCAGACATACCGGGCCCTGCAGCTGGATGGTCAGGTTCTCGCCTCTGCCTGGTGCCACTCCCACCACCCCTGCCCACATGAGCCTGGCCTTCCGTTGTGGGTACATCGGGTCGACGGGACCCCTGAGAGATGGCAGTGGTGGTGTTGTCTGCTTCTTCCTGGGTGCCCGGCGAACCTTTATTTATTTATTTATTGAAGTTTTGTATAGCGCTAGCTGGACCCGGAGGTATCAGAGCGCTTCACAGCAAATACAGATAAAACAACACGGAGGTATCAGAGCGCTTCACAGCAAATACAGATAAAACAACAACAAGCAGGAAATAGAGTCTGTGCAACAGTAACTTGAGCGGAATAAGGGATGGTGATCTGGCGTGGATCAATCATTCTGGGTTCCGATAGAAAGCGGACTACCACCGTCACGTATGAGGTTCTTCTTAGGCATCAGAGTGTTCAAGGAAGAAGGCTTTGAGTAGCGATTTGAAATGCGGGAAGGAGGTAGTCATTCTGATATGTGGGGGGATGGAGTTCCAGATCCTCGGGGCATTCCCCGCGAAGGATTTATTTAAGGTTTTTCGTTTCTGTGATTTCAGAGGGATGAGTAAAAGTGTGCTGGAGCTTCTGAGGTTCCTGGACTGACCCGCCCTTTTGAGTTTGGAAGCCAGGTATTCCGGTTTGCCTGTATGCAGGGCTTTATGAGTGAGGCAAGCTGTGCGGAAGTTGGCTCGTTGGACAATCGGGAGCCATTTCAGTTCTTTGAGTGCTGGGGAGATGTGGTCAAATTTCTTTGTTCCTGTGACCATTCTTGCTGCTGCGTTGAGGGTGGAGGTGAGAGGTTCCAGGTGCGCCTTGGCAGTTCCCGTCAACACTGCAATGCCATAGTCTATTCTGGAAAGCACAAGTGCCTGGGTGGCCTGTTTCAGGTCTTTGGGGGGGAGGAAGGGTTTAATTTTGTATAGAAGTTTCAGGTTCAGGAATGCGCTTTTGGCGGTTTTAGAGATGTGTTTGTGCATGTCCAGTTTGGAGTCGAGGGTGATTCCTAAGGATTTTGCGGAGATTGTTGGTGTCAGAGAGACATTGAGAGCATTTAAGGCTTTGAGCCATTCCACTATTTGTGGGTTTTCATCTTTGTTCGATATTAGGAGAACTTCAGTTTTTTCTTCATTCAGTTTGAGGTGGTTGGCTGTAAGCCACTGTTGGACCTCCATGAGTGTTGCACTTAGTCTGTGAATGTCTGCTATCGAGGTGGTTTTCAAATATAGTTGAGTGTCATCTGCGTAGAGGTGGAATGGGATGTTGGAGTTCCTTAGAAGTGAGGTGAGGGGTTCCATGTAGATGTTGAAGAGTTGTGGAGAGAGTACTGACCCTTGGGGGACTCCTCTGCTGACGGGGAGGGGGTCAGATTCGAAGCTGTTGATCTTTATTTTTTGGGTGCGGTTGTTAAGAAAAGAGGAGAACCATTTTAAGACTGTCTTTTCGATGCCCGCTCTCTCTCTGAGGGCATTAAGTAGGAGGGAATGATCCACAGTGTCGAACGCAGCCGAGAGGTCAAGGAGGATGAGAAGGCTGCATTGGTTGGAGTCGAGTGACATGTGCAGATCATCTAGGACATTTAGGATTGCGGTTTCGGTGCTGCAGCCCTTCCTGAACCCTGATTGGTGCGGGTCCAGTAGATTGGAAATCTCCAGATGTTGGGTTAATTGTGCAAGCACGCATCTTTCAAGAATTTTGGCTAGGAACGGAAGGTTTGAGACCGGGCAGAAGTTGTTCAGGTCAGTGAGATCAAGGCCAGGTTTTTTTAGAAGAGGAGTGACTTGCCCTAGTTTGAGGCAGTCGGGGATGAAGCCCTCTTTCAAGGAGCTGTTGATGATCTTGGCCCAGATTGGGGCTAGAGTGAGTTTCATATCCTTTGTCAGTCTCGAGGGCAGTTGATCGAGGGAATGAGATGAGGGTTTAGCGGCAGCGATAAGATTGCTTATCAATGATTCCTTAATCGGCTGGAAGGAAGACCAACAGACAGACGGGGTTACTGGGGGGTTGAGGTTGGGTGTAGGATTCGTGCTGAATGATCGATCAATTTTGGCGATTTTTTCATTGAAGAAACTAGCAAAGTTTTCGCACAGGGTCTTGGATGCTACTATGTTGGCTGCCTTAGGGATGGAAGTTTGATTCCTGATGATGACGAAGAGTTCTTTGGGGCGGTTTTTGGCGTTATCTAGGGCGGAGCAGAAGAAGGATGACTTTTTGCTTTTGATGTGGGTATAATAGTTTTTGCGAGCTGTCTTGAGTTGGTCCCGATGGAGGGCGGTAGGGTTGGTCCTCCAGGTTCTTTCCAAGGATCTTAGATGTCTTCTTTCCTCATTAATGTCAGTCGAGAACCAAGACCTGGAGGGGATGCTTCTGTTTTTTTTTAGTTTCAGTGGTGCCAGCTGATCCAGGGCGAGCTCGAGGTTGGAATGGTACAGTGAGGTGAGATCTGAGGTTGAGAGGGACTCCTTCGTGTTCGGGAGGAGTGAGCTGAGACCTTCTTCTAGCTTGTCTCGGGGGATTCTGGAAGTGTTCCTGACCCACTTAGGGGGGGCTTGGGTGGGTAGGAGGGATAGGGCCTGCTGAGTAATATGAAAGAGAATGATGTGGTGGTCTGACCAGTCCACCGGGATGATGTGATCAATCGAGATTGCATTTTTGTTCGCAATGATGGCATCTAGGGTCGCTCCTCTGTAGTGCGTTTCCTCTGAGCAGTGTTGGATCAGATCGTTGGCTTGCAGAAGGGAGTTGAGAGATTGAATCAGCGGGTTATTGGATTCGTTCCATCTGAGGTTGAGGTCACCTAGAATTAGATTGTCGTCGCTGTTAAGAGTTGATTGGGTGATGAGATCAGACAGTTGAGTTCTAAATTCGTTGGAGTTGCCTGGGGGATGGTATAGGAGATGGCATTGACGTGAGCTCTGACATTGAGATTTGATGTTGACCGACAGGCATTCAAAGGAACTGTACAGGCCGGAGGGAGCTTCAGCGATGGAGAGGTCATTTTTGTCGATAATTGCTATGCCCCCACCTTTGTGTAGGGATCTGTCTTTACGGATGATTGAGAAACCGGGAGGGACCAGCATGTCCAGAATGGGGAGAGATAGGGTGTTTAGCCATGTTTCCGTGATGAAGGCTACATCCAGGTCATGGGAGAGGATGGCTTCGGCTATTTCCGTTGCATGTTTGACTGCGGACCGGCTGTTGATAAGCATACAGGTCATGGGGGGGACTTCTTTCGCTTTTATCATGTCGGGTTTGGCTCTGGGTATGGAGGAAAGAAACGGTGGAGGTCTCGTGGCTCTGCTGGGGGGGTTTCTACCTACTCCGGTGATGACTTGTATCGAAGAGGTGAGAGTCAAGTTCGTGCGTGGAGCCTGGGCTGACTGGTTCGAGGGAGTTCGTACGAGGCGATGAGTGCGCGCACTTCCTGGGGAGAGAGGGAGTTGGTAGTTCTTCTGGGAATGATTGTTCGTGGTTCCGTCAGGCCCTTAGTGCGAGGATGCAGGGAACCTGGGTGTGGGTGGACCTGGATGGTGTTGGGATAGTCATTCCTTGGGGGGAGGAGGGATGTGGGGTGGAGGGGACGGAGGGGAGGGCATCTGGAGATTCCCTATGGCAGATAGGGTTTCTTTCAGGCCTAGGATCAGGGTTGCGATCTGTGCCTCAATAAGGTTGAGGAGATGCGCCATCTCGGGTGAGGGGGATAGGAGGGGAGGATCTCTGTAGGGGGAGGATCTCTCCGGGGAAGGGGCTGAGTGCTAGTTGTGGTTTGGGAACTGGGGTGAGGGGGGGGTGTGATTCCTTTGGGGGATGAGTAGGGGGCTGAGTCCTTGAAGTTAGGGAGTGATGGGGGGAGGAAGGGGGTAGGGGGAAATGGGGAGCTGGGGAGTGAGAGGATGCAGGTTTGGTAGAGTGGGAGAGCAAGGAAGGTTGGGGAAACTGGGGTGGATCTCTAAGGGCGGCGGATTGGTAGCTAGGGGTGTTTTTGGAGCTGGGGAGAGGGGGGTTGGGGGTCTTTTGGGGATGAGAGGATGGCTGGATAGTGGGAGGTTGGGGGTGTGGGGTGGAGGACGGAAGTTGGGAAATAGGGGGAGCTGGGGCTGATGGTGACGTCTGATAGGTGGAGTGACTAAGTAGAGTAGTGAGGGGCTGTCGGGGTGGCGGGAACATGCTCTGTGGACCGGGAGTTAGTATGGAGCTAGTAGGTGGGATGGGGTGATTTTGTGGGGGTAATGGATAGTAGCCATCTTGAGGGTGGGGAAGAGAGAGTCGAAGAACTCTAGGTTCTCGTCTTTCGCCTGAATTAGAATGGTGCCATTCCCGTAGATGGTGATGGAGATGTCTCCGGTCAGAGATTGTTGGATCAGAGGGGCGATGGTTAGTTTGCGATTATGTTCGGTGAATGTGGTTTTGGAGACGGGGAGGGATGAGTAGAAGGTGGTTGCCCAAACGTCAGGTCTGTTGGTGTGGAAAATGAGGTCCATTTTCCTCTGTACTCTGGTTGTGCAGTGGTAAGTGTCAACAACTAGCGTTTCGGGGTGGAGTCTAATTATATTCTTTTTGAAGCGTTTTTTTGCTTTGAAGGAGAGGTTGCGTGGGAACGTTATAGCGAAGGTGTTCTTCCCTTGGGGAGAGAGGTGATTAGAGGAAGGGCAGAGATGCATGTCTGGTTGTGCGGTCGGTGGCATCTTAGCTGGGCTGAGGGGGAGGTGAAACCTCCGGGGTAGGAGAGGGGGAGGATCGGTGTAGAGGTAGAAGCGTGGTAGAGGTAGCGGGGATGCTCAGGGGGAATAGTGTCACGTGGATGGTTGCGCGGGATGTGGTTGGAGTACACGAGGGGGGCAGGGGATGGCTGTCCAGTGGAGTAGGGGGTTAGCACCACGATCCTGGGGATATTAGGAGTCAGAGAACGGTGACCCTCTTTGTCAGACTGGCTCAGTTGTTGAGTGTGGGGAGGGCTCCGAGATGTCTGCTGGGATGTGGCAGGAATGGGTGTGGTGGTTGGCGCAGATGTTCCTGATCCAGCTGCTGCACGAGTTTGGGCACCAGAGGTGCCAGGTTGGTCGAGGTCATCCATGGAGTGGTGAGAGGCATCGCTGTTGGTGGATCAGGGTCCTGCGTAGCCTGGTACTGCGATTCATCTCTCCCATTGTTGGGGGTAGATTCCGCACGTTGCCCTGTGGGTGTGAGAGACAGACAATGTTAATGCCATTCAATGCAACATCCATCTTTCATATACATTGTCGTTGGCACTGTTCCACCTGGTAGTTGTCTATGCTTTGAATTGTTCTCAATGTTCACTTGTGGATGGGTATGTTGTGGGGTCAGATTGATCTGTGCTCAGGAGTCATTGACATGTGAGGGACTATTTACAATGACTGGCACAGCCATGCATTTCAGCAGAGATTCGCCAGTCATTGTGCACCACCGCTATGCCAGGATGGATGCAACACATTTACAATGCGGATCACCATGGTGGAAAAATGGCACCGCTGCATCACGCATCTTTGCCGTAGGAATGGCACATTGCTGGAGTTGAGTCGCCGGCACAACGCAGCACCATGAATGCTCTGTGGGGCCCTATCTGCACAATGCTGCGTCAATCCTTACGCCTGCTTCAAGCATGCACAGGGTTTTGAGGCAGCATGTGCATAAAAGTGACTGAGTGAAATCTTTAAGATTTCACTCAGCCACTTTTGGGAGGTGTTGCTGCGCCATGACGGCCACCTCCCACCACCCCCCGCACCAGAACACCTACTTCTGGCACAGGGCTTTAGAGCGTCGCACATCTCCCAGATGTGACACCTTGTAAATACCCAGCAGCATGGCGCAACCTTTGTGCGTCCGCTGCATCACAAAGGTGAAGCAACGGCGTTGTGCAAAGAAACGCAAGGGACTTGTGAATCTGCACCGTGCATTTTTTGATTGGATGCTTCAGCAGATCTGAATTGGTTTCGTTGTGTTACATGACGATTGTGACAGTGGGGCACTCCATTGCCTGTCTCAGGAGGCTATGTTTATGTAAGGGGTGTGTGTGACAGGCCGTGCTGGTAGTTGGAGTCTGATTTGGAACTGGGCCTCCCTTGTGATGTGGCTGTCCCGCCATGGAGCATGCTGCCATGACAGTGTTTGTGAGTTCCTGTCCAAGATATCTGACCTTGTTGTCCTGGTGTTTGTGTTTGCACTAGTCACAGGAGGGCCTTGTGCTGCTGACACCAGGGCCCAGCGTCAGATATCTTGTCAGTACGTTCCCACTCCATGTACATTGAGCATGGTGCATGTGTGTGTACCTGGGCCATATGGGATGAGTGCAATTGGGCATGGGCGTCCACAGAAATGTTTATAGGGGTGGCCAAATTTTTAGCTTCATCACCATCCCCCTTGCACCCTCCTCCCCTCTGCCTTGCACACTTCTCGCACTATGCCTTGCACACTTCTCACACTCTGCCTTGCACCCTTCTGGCCCTCTGCCTTGCACCCTTCTGGCCCTCTGCCTTGCACCCTTCTGGCCCTCTGCCTTGCACCCTTCTCCCCACTGCCTTGCATCCTCCTCCCCTCTGCCTTGTACCCTTCTGGCCCTCCCCCTTGCACCCTCCTCAGAGGGGGTTCATTTCGTATTTGATTTTGTGGCTCGCTCATACGCGACGTTTTTACGGGGTTCGCTTGTGCTTCGTTCCGGGGGGGTTCACTTCGTATTTGATTTTGTGGCTCGCTCATATGCGATGTTTTTACGGGGTTCACGTGCGCTTCGTTCAGGGGGGTTCGTTTCGTATTTGATTTTGTGGCTCGCTCATACGAGATGTTTTTACGGGGTTCTCGTGCGCTTCATTCAGGGGGGGTTCATTTCGTATTTGATTTTGTGGCTCACTCATACGCGATGTTTTCCGTACAAATCGCAGCTCATACGCGATGTTTTCCCGTACGAATCGCGTTCTTGGCCCCCGGACCGGATCATACTTGTTGGGTCGCACAGCATGTTTACGAATTGTACGGTTCACTTTCCGGGTCCGTATCGTACGGATTTTCACTTGATTTTCGTACGGTTCACAAAGATTCTAACGTATTTTCTACAACGGATCATACTACGCGATTTGGACGGATTTGAACGAATATGAATCGTCGTACCGATTCCTTTCCTGAATCGGAATCGCCCCCAAAATAATAATATAAATAAAAATTTATAAAAATGTAAAACAAATTTAAAAAAGTAAGTAAATGCTGGATAGCTTAGGGGTAAAAATTACTATTCCCACTCCAAAAAGTGCAACAATAGGGAAAGTGTTGGATAGCGTATGGGTAAACATTATTATTCCCACTCCAGAGAGTGCAACAGTAGGGAAAGTGTTGGATAGCGTAGGGGGAAAAATGACTATTGCAACTCCAGAGAGTGCAACAGTAGGGAAAGTGTTGGATAGCGTAGGGGTAATAATTACTATTCCAACTCCAGAGAGTGCAACAGTGGGGAAAGTGTTGGATAGCGTAGGGGTAAAAATTACTATTCCCACTCCAAAGAGTGCAACAGTAGGGAAAGTATTGGATAGCATAGGGGCAAAAATGACTATTACCACTCCAGAGAGGGCAGCAACAGTAGGGAAAGTGTTGGATAGCGTAGGGGTAATAATGACTGTTCCAACTCCAGAGAGTGCAACAGTAGGGAAAGTGTTGGATAGCGTAGGGGTAAAAATTACTATGTCCACTCCAGAGCGTGCAACAATACGGAAAGTGTTGGATAGCGTAGGGGTAACAATTACTATTCCAACTCCAGAGAGTGCAACAGTAAGGAAAGTTTTGGATAGCGTAGGGGTCAAAATTACTATTCCAAGTCCAGAGAGTGCAACAGTAGGGAAAGTGTTGGATAGCATAGGGGTAAACATTACTATTCCAACTTCAGAGTGCAACAGTAGGGAAAGTGTTGGATAGTGTAGGGGTAAAAATTACTATTTCCACTCCAGAAAGGGCAACAGTAGGGAAAGTGTTGGATAGCGTAGGGGTACAGATTACTATTCCCCCTCCAGAGAGTGCAACAGTAGGGAAAGCGTTGGATAGCGTAGGGGTAAAAATTACTATTCCAACTCCAGAGAGTGCAACAGTAGGAAAAGTGTTGGATAGTGTAGGGTAAAAATTACTATTCCCACTCCAGAGAGGGCAACAGTAGGTAAAGTGTTGGATAGCGTAGGGGCAAAAATGACTATTCCCACTCCAGAGAGGGCAGCAACAGTAGGGAAAGTGTTGGACAGCGTAGGGGTAAAAATGACTATTCCAACTCCAGAGAGTGCAACAGTAGGGAAAGTGTTGGATAGCGTAGGGGTAAAAATTACTATTTCCACTCCAGAGAGTGCAACAGTAGGGAAAGTGTTGGATAGCGTAGGGGTAAAAAATACTATTCCCACTCCAGAGAGTGCAACAGTAGGGAAAGTGTAGGATAGCGTAGGGGTAAAAATTACTATTCCAATTCCAGAGAGTGCAACAGTAGGGAAAGTTTTGGATAGCGTAGGGGTAAACATTACTATTCCAAGTCCAGAGAGTGCAACTGTAGGGAAAGTGTTGGATAGCGTAGGGGTAAAAATTACTATTCCAACTTCAGAGAGTGCAATAGTAGGGAAAGTGTTGGATAGAGTAGGGGTAAAAATTACTAATCCCACTCCAGAGAGGGCAACAGTAGGGAAAGTGTTGGATAGCGTAGGGGTACAAATTACTATTCCCACTCCAGAGAGTGCAACAGTAGGGAAAGCGTTGGATAGCGTAGGGGTAAAAATTACTATTCCAAATAATTTATAATCCCTAACAATTAATAATTAATTTAGTATAATTAAATTACTTCCCACCCTATTCCCCTATAAACCCATAACCCACTACAGAATATAATTATCAATTAATCAATTAATTAAAATAAATTCCCAATTAATACAAATTAATTACCAATTCATTAAAATTAATTTATAATTCCTAAAAAATAATAATTAATTTAGTATAATTAAATTACTTCCCACTCTATTCTCCTATAAACCCATAATCTGCTGCAGAACATAATTAACAATGAATAAATTAATTAAAATGAATTACCAATTCATAAAAATGATTTACCAATTATTTAAAATTAATTTATAATTCCTAAAAATGTATAATTAATTTAGTATAATTAAATTACTTTCCACCCTATTCCCCTATAAACCCACAACCCGCTACGGTACTAAAATACAGAATGTCCTTAAATTTCATTAAAAAAAAATACATATTAAATACATAATAATATACATAAAAATCATTTAAAAATCGATATTAGTAACATCCATATTACTAACATTGATATTAGTAACATCTATATTACTAACATCGATATTAACAAAATCGATATTACTTACCTTCGAAATTCTGTCCCATTGATATTAAAAATATCGATATCACTTACCTTCTATATTCTGTTCCTTTGATATTTACACTTCGACATTATAGTATGTTGATATTTAAAAAACGATATTTTGTCGCCTACTGCAACTTGTCCTTTACCATCAGACCCAGGAGGTCTAAATATGTGTTCTTAATAGGTGTTTTCGCCTTCATTTTGTCTTTCAACATATTCATTAAACATAAGCCGAATTCATTGTGATATTACATTTTGTATCATTCAATTTTACCACATTGACAGGATGTCCACATTCAGCCCTGCTTTTGACAAGGAACAGTCTCCTCAATCTCATTAAGCTCATTCACTCTTACTGCGCTTTTCTACTTCTGAAGACCTGTTCACACCTGTCTCATTATTTGCTGGTGTTGTAGTTAGGGGATCT
This sequence comes from Lissotriton helveticus, assembly GCF_964261635.1. Lineage (NCBI taxonomy): Eukaryota > Metazoa > Chordata > Amphibia > Caudata > Salamandridae > Lissotriton > Lissotriton helveticus. The sequence goes on from NC_136061.1 coordinate 2,028,150,780, forward strand.
GATTTCAACGGCTTCTTCTTTGCATAGATCAAGTCTATATTGAAGGGGTCATACTTTCTTATCAACTATATAGATAGCTACATTCCACAGTGCTCATTATTACCCTACGCCAAGGAAGTAAAGGCAATACTGGAAATTAAACACAGAAACCTACATTTCAATTTGTGGTCTGTCTCCACAGCCTTCGGGGGGACAGACACCATTCCAATATAAATTTCAAAGAGTAAAATAAGACTTCCCAGCCCACTGACTTTACAGGGAGATTCATGTCCTCTCACTTTCTCGAGGCTTGTCTGAAGGTTAGAGAAGGTAGGCATGCCTGGTCCAAAAGGTTTTGCAGATCCACTGAGATACGATGATCAGGTGCAATTACCAATTAAGTTTGAGAACTTCCAAACAAAGTAATCTTCTTACCTTTTCTACTTTGTATAACCATGAAACACAACTTCTTAAAACTCAGACCTGCCATCGAGCCTTGGCTCAAACAACATAACGTGCATCGCCACTTGCAGCTTTGGAACTTGTTATTTTCACAGTTTAAACACTAGGTTATTCATTCTATGAAAATGCTAATAATTCAGCGACCTCCAACAAATGTGTATGCGGCTTAACCTTCCGCAAGCCTAATTGAGGCAATCCCTAATTATTCAGGTTTGTACCCTTACTGTCCTGATGATGATCCTACTGGTTTTTAAATAGGATCGAAAAGTCATCGACTAATGTAAATAGTTTGCACATTAATAGAAGCTTGTTAGAAATTGTGTTCAATATTCCACAAGCTACCCTTTCTTGCCGTGTTATGTTCCTGTCCTAAAGTGTACTTGTCATGTGTTTATGTAGGATGTAGGATTGTGTCCCACTGTATTGATGTGTTTATACTTTTATTTTTGAAATTTTTGAATGATTAAATTGACTGTCTGGCTGGACACTCTTAACATAGCACTCATTGGAGCCTATTTTTATCCTGATGACCATACTATTCCTTTTAAGGACTATTGTTCTAATACTAAACTGTTACCTTTCGGGTTCCCTTGTGTTTTTGAAAATATTAGAGCTCAAGCCAGCAGCCCACAGAGTTATGGGAATGGGTTACAATTCATATAAAACCAAGAAGGAGAGAGAATATAAGCAGTCACCACAGGCAAAAATCAACAATATACCTGGTTCACCCCCCCGTCTGACAACACTATGGTATCCCACAGTGGCTCCGCTCTGCTAGGCCAAGGCATGCAGGCAGCAGTCCACACCAATGCACCACACCGTGTGCGAGGGTAAAGGAAGGGTGCATCCTAGGCCGCCCTGCCGCTTCTGCTCAGTATTCTCACCAAGCCGCACAACAGGTAAACAGTACGAAAAGCGATTGACTGTAAGCTTAACGCAAACACATAATAACATCACATAACATAGATAAAGCTTAGGCGCCATTACATTTTAGGCACCAAAGAAGAAATACATTGTGAGTAATTGCTGAAAGTAGAAGAGAAGATGACATATGAATAATAAGAAGGCGGGACTACAAATTAAGAGGGGCAGGAAAAACAAATGAGCAGAGTAGATTTGAAGCGAAAACTGTAGATTTTAAGACAACACAGTATTTTGAATATGCCATCATCACGTTTTTAAAAGCGAACAAGGTATAACTGAACAGTCAAAGGAGGCAAAACAGCTAAGGAATCTCAAGAATCCCTTTTTAAGTGTCTGAAGCTGTATATACTTCTTTTACTCATTATTTGAAAACTGTGCCTTTACCTAAGTAATTTATGTTATTATAGAAATGGGAGTTCAAGAAAAAGTTAAAAATTACCTTATTGCAAAAAGGTTAATATTTATGAGCATGTGAACATAAAGCCTAACATATATCAAAGGGTTAATAGCCTAAAGAACGGTATGTATAAACATACACTGGAAGACAATATGAATGGGTCTAAGTTTATATTCTGTAAACCGAACAGCTTTACCGATTGCGTGAGACATTATAATTAAACTGAGCTACGTTCTAGTGTTTCGCTACATTGCTTTCCAGAACCCTTTTAAGACTGCCTATAAACTCAAATTGTGTTCGATGCCATTTTCCGATTCTGACTGCCGCCACATGTTGCAAGATTCTACATGAAGTGGAGAGAATGTAACATTGCATTTGTACAAGTTATGCTTTTACAAAACAGGAATTTCAGAAGGAAAGTCTTTCAGGAAACTCACCCATAAATTGCAACTCTAGGTTTCAGTTACCAAACGTCATCTCTGTTTATATAGCAAGGAATGTGGTTTAGTGTATGTAGTACATAAGGCCCTTTGTGAAAAGTTTCTCTTAGCTCATTCACCGTGACACGTGTGCTGCGCCCTTTCATCCTGTGCCAGATCTCTCGGTGGTTTAAAATGTCTTCAGTGCTGCCTTTTCTGAGCCCTGCAAATCATTGACACATGCTCTGGGTTTAATCTATCTTTATTGCCCTGCCAATTTGTACATTCCCCCGCCCTTTCTTCTTATTTGCAGAAAAATATAGCCTTGTTCTCTCTTTCCAATGGAGAAATAATTGACACATGAACTTCAGCACATCTAGGCACTACCTGCAGCAACAGGGAAGACCTTTCCCTTAAGCATTTTTCAGTAACCTGTTTGGAATTAGCAAATTCGTAATGTCCTACCTGGACTCTGACCTCAAAGTGAAACCCCGTAAATGTCGATGAAGACAAAGGCTCACTGCCACAGTAGGTACTGATACTAAAGACAGTTGCAGGGTGCGAATTCAGGTGGTTTTCCTCGTGTTTTATGGCATAGAATGAATGTTCCTCATTCAAACAACAATGACCATTAAACACCACAGGTAGTCTTATACGATGAACATAGAAGTGGTCTAGTTTGCTCAGAGATATGCAGGCAATACAATCAAAAGAGCGATCGGCTACTGAAGACCAATACCACTATGAAAGAGCCACAGTCGGGCAAGTGACTCCAGATGGCTGGCAAGGCCATGATAAGGTGATGTAATCAATCAAAAACAAAGTTGTCATTGTGGCATGCCTGTGGCACAAAACCTAACAAATTCTAAAATTCTCCAGTTAAATGAGCTATATATTCCTAACTCCCCTTAGCCATATGCTGCTCTTGGTCTCACAGATGGCAACATGCAAGACATCACAACTGACATCATCAATGGCATCCCTGATAAACTCATAAATAACTCTATTAATGACGTCAATGATTTCTTCCTACATCACTTCACAATTAATATGAAATATGACATCACTAAAGTTACTCACCACCCTTCCACTTCAAAGTCCACTGAGCGCAACATTTGACGCTGTCTATGCGGCAATGGAGTAGCCAGGAAATGAAAAGACACCCATTTTTTACTAAAGATCTGACAGCACCAAGTAAGTGAGAACAACTCTCCCTAGAATAGCTCTTTTGTCTCCTCCACCCTAGCATCTATCCATTCATGCTTTCACCATTCCATCCACTAACTGATGTCCACCATTTTCCCTTTACATTCTGTCACCTGTTCATTCTTTCATTCTTTCATCCCTCATTCAGTCTTTCACAATCCATCCATCTGCCTTTCCATCCATTCATCCATCAATCCATTCACACATCCATCATCTATACATGCACCCATCCACCCACCCCACCCACCCATTCACCCACCCATTTATAAAGCCTTTCATCCATTGATCCTTAGTCCATCCATCAGTCCACTCAGATTTCCATTGACTGAGCTATCCTTCCTTCTATCCATCCATCCACCCTCTAAGGCTTCCATTTACTCTGCCATCCTTTCACCCATCCTGTCCACTATCACTGAGAGCACATAGGAACACACAAGGTGATCCTTATACCGAATTATCATTTTGTATTCTTTCTTATAGCTCTCCGCCAAATTTCTAGCAAACCCAAGAAGAGTTTAAACGAGGACCATGAATTACAATACTTCCGGGGTTATTAAAGAGGTACCAAGGGTTTGTTTTGCATGATGTCAGACATGGGGGTCTAAAGTTGGCAAGGGCTTGCACCTTTATCCAAGTAGAGACCCTTCATAGACGTCGTCAAGTTGCTTTTCTTCTGTCGCAGCACAGAACACACAGTCCCCAGAGCTGATGGCAGAAGAGCTTGAATTCTTTGCTGTTCGTGAGACTTCTTGAACAGCGGGCAAGCTCTACCTCAAGCCCTTGGAGAAACTCACATAAGTAGATTGCATAATGTTCAGTCCTGTCCTTTCACTGCCCAAGACAAAAGCAGCCACTGTAGGACAACACAGCAAAGCACACAGCAAAGTGGTAATCCCTCCTCACAGCTTTTCCAGCTCTTCTTCTTGGCAGTCTTCTTGATCCAAAAGAGTTCTAAAGTTCAGGTGTCTGGGCCCCAGTATTTGTATCCAAAAATGCTTTGATCCTCTAGGCAGAGGGTGTCTGTGCCCAGCCAAACCTGTTCTGCCTTCTCTGGTGTGATTTCCCGTCAGGGGTGGGGACGGCATTGTCAGAGGCAGACCAGGCCCTTTGAGGTGCAAGGAATTCTCCTCCCTCTTCCCCCATGGCAGCCCAGGTTTATTCAGCCCTTTCCTGACCTACCTAGACTATCGATAGCCGCCCTTGCTTCCTAGCCATCTGTCGTCCAAAACCCCGACAGGCAATCCACATTCCAGCAGTGGCACACGGGGTGACTGAGCAAGAAAATACCTACTTCCTAAAAGTGTAATTTCCAAACACAGAATGTAAAAATCACATTTACTAAAAGATGCATCACTAGATTCTGAGATCAGGCATACTAAATTGTATTTTCCCACCTAGTTCCCAGGGACAGTTATGTTCATAAGATGTTATAAACCAACTTCCCATTCTGTCCTATGGGGAAAAGGTAGCCTTGCAATTGTGAAAAAACTAAATGGGCTGTAATTCCCTACCAGGACATGCCACACACACCAGGGCATGTCCTACCTTTCACATACACTGCACCCTGCTCAAACGGGTACTTTGAGCCTCCCTTAGGGGTGCCTGACATGTAAGAAAATGGAAGGTTAGGGACTGGTCAGTGTTTGCACGGGCCAGGTTGACATGACAGTTACAAACTGCCGTCAGACTCTGCAATGGTAGGTCTGAGGTACCTTTTCTGGGCTACTCACGTGGGTGGCACAATCTGTGCTGCGAGACCATGCATAGCATTTGGTTCCCAGGCCCTGGCACACTCAGTGCACTTTACTAGGGGCTGACAAGAAAACCAAACAGCGAATCATGGAAACACCAATCCATAACATACTTTACCACAGGAGCACTTGCACTTTACCACTGAACAGCAGTGCGAAAAGTGGGCAGAAACACTGCGCCAGCAAAAACAGAGTCAAAATCGGGAGAGCAGAGAGCAAAACCTCAGGGGAAACATGCCAAAAGATGCCAAGTCTAACACATGATATAATATTATTAATGAGGGCTATCACATTAAAGGTCTAATATTACATTTCTAAAACATTTTTACACTGGATAATATAAATGACTGGATTCTTACATGTAATATATACTACTGGATATGATATATTTTTATTTGTGCCAGTGTCATAAAATAGAAATATGTTTGTTATTAAGAGGGGAGGCATTTGAACTGCATTACTCGTTTGACTACATTACAGAAACATTTATTATTCACGCTGCGATTTGGTTTAGATTATTGGTTCCCTGCTTTTGATGCGCTGGGGTAGACCCTTTAAACTTGAAATTTTAGTTACTCTCTTTTCTAAAGGGTGTGTTACACTTGTAAACTATGTTTTAGTGACTTAATCAATGAGGTATGATTAACACTAAATGGCTTTCGGATGGAAGTATTTTTTGTTCCAAATTAAGATGGACTTTCTGCTCAGACTGACTAAGTCGCTTAGTGTAGGGCATCCTGTACATAAGTGGTACTTGAAGGTTTCTACACTATTTGTGAACATTGGTACAAGTTTGTAGAGAATTGACACAAATAGTAAACATTGCTAACGTGAACACAATCTTCATTTACGCTTTGTATTCTTTTACTCTATTTAAAATAAGACATTTTTTTTATTGAGCTCTTAAGGTAAAACAAAATACCCAGATATAATCTAAAAACAACACAAGCTTACTTATGTAATCACATCGCCTCCGCCTTTTTTCATTTGTGTTCACTTTTATATTATATGTTTTGGTTAGTGTAACGCCGGTTGGTGTTTTGCCTTTTTGATGATAGAAGATCACCTGCTCTAGACTCATGTTTTAATAAATGGGGAACTTTATGTGTTTTCTATCCTAGAGGAAGTCCAAGTGAAGAGAGGTAATGAAACATGTGTTTGGAGGAGAGCTTTCAGAAAGAATAAGAAGAATATGGTTAGAGAACCACCTTGTGTCCTTCAGTATATTTGACTATAGGTGTTAGGATCTACCTGTTCTTCCAGGGCATTGGTGACAAGGCCAGCACTACCATCGTGCCCCACCTCCAGAAAACCATCAACTGCTCCTTTGAGACAGCCATCTTCCCGGAAATCTGGAAGCATGCAGAGATCAGCGCCCTTCTAAAGAACCCCTAGGCGGACCCCATGGACCTCAAGAACTTCTGGCCCATCTCCCTGCTCCCTTTCCCGGCGAAAGTAACAGAGAAGATCGTCAACAAACAGCTAACCCAGTACCTTGAAGACAACAATATCCTGGACCCCTCCCAATCTGGTTTTCGCAGCAATCACAGCACCGAGACCGCCCTCATCGCCGTCCTGATGGGCAAAGGAGAAACAGCCGCCCTCATCCTCCTGGACCTATCAGCAGCCTTTGACACAGTCTGCCACCGCACCCTATAACACGCCTCCAGGACGCCGGTATTTAATAGAAGGCCCTGGCCTGGACCACATCCTTCCTCTCCGGAAGAACCCAGAGCGTCCGCCTCCCACCCTTTTGCTCAAAAAACACCGAGATCATCTGCGGAATTCCACAGGGATCCTCCCTCAGCCCGACGCTGTTCAATATCTACATTGCTCCTCTCGCCCACGTCGCACGACAACATAATCTCAACAGCATCACCTACGCCGACGACACCCAGCTGATCATATCCCTCACCGAAGACCCCCACACCACCAAAGCCAACCTCCACAAAGGAATGAGGGCCGTAGCCGACTGGATGAAGGAGAGCAGACTGAAGCTGAACTCAGACAAGACGGAGGTCCTCATCCTCGGACCCACCCCATCGGCCTGCCACGATTCCTGGTGACCCACATCACTAGGCACAGCCCCGGAACCCACGGACCACGCACGCAACCTGGGGGTCATCCTCGACTCCACCCTCTCCATGACCAGGCAAGTCAACGCCGTCTCCGCATCCTGCTTCAACACCCTCCGAATGCTCAGCAGAATCTTTAAATGGATCCCTATCGACACGAGAAAGACCGTCACCCAGGCCCTGTCACTCGCCGACTCGACTACGGGAACGCCCTCTACTCAGGAACAACAAACAAGCTCCTGAGATGACTACAACAAGTCCAGAACTCTTCAGCTCAACTGATCCTCGATGTCCCCCGCCGCAGCCACATCACACCCCACCTGCGAGGCCTGCACTGGCTCCCCGTCAACAAGAGGTTCAGATTCAAGCTCCTCATCCACGCACACAAAGCACTTCACAACACCGGACCTGCCTACCTCAACAACCGACTCAGCTTCCACACCCCCTCCCGAAGCCTCCACTCAACCAACCTCACCCTCGCCACAGTCTCTCGCATCCGGAAAACCACAGCCGGCGGAAGATCCTTCTCCTACCTCGCAGCCAAGACCTAGAACACCCTCCCAACCAACCTACGACAGACTCAGGACCTACTGGCATTCTGAAGACTCCTCACGACCTGGCTCTTCGATCAGTAGCGCCCCCCCAGCGCCTTGAGACCCTCACGGATATGTAGCGTGCTTTAGAAATGTAATGATTGATTGATTGATTGATTGATTGATTGATTGGTGTGGCTGCTTTACCCTTGTATTCACACCTTACAGTACCCTCAAGATCACTAATGCACTGTTAGAGGAGTCTGCACTGACATTACCCTTGCCACCTACACCACGTTCCACTTTCACCTGTTCATCCACCTATCCATTCACTTATCCTTTCACCCACTCACACACCAACTTCATACTAAATGTATACTTTTTTTGCAGATTTAGATAGCGCAAACTCAACCCGAAAGTATTGATGCACTTTAAATGAGAACCAGTTACGTTACACAAGGACATATTCAAAACTCAAGGAAGAGAGGGCATGAAAGAGGATCCCACTCCTCTCTGCGATATGGATTGCCGTGGATCAAAGGTTTTAGATCGCAATTGTAGTACCACCTCATTGACTAGACACTGATTCCTGACCTGTGGTTGTATTTGATTTATAAAGTGGAAGCTGGTCCTAAGGACAGTGTGGCAACTTTGTGAACGATGGCAGGTGTTCTTGAGGGGTCCCCAATGTCTTTTCCTGCTCATGAAAATTGTTTTTAAATTAACTCCCGTTCCTCTAAGGAACATTTAAGCAGTGGCGGCCACTAGTAACATAGAGAGCAAGCTCATGGGGGTAGTGGGTACCGCAGGTTGATGATAATAATTAAAAAAATGGATCTGAGGCAGTCGGCAGTCTTACGCAAAGCGTTGCTCCTCCTGGCCTCTTTTTGGGTCCCAGCATCCCCTGGGACAGACTCCCAGCCACTCTCTTTACTGCAGCGCAGCAACATGTGGATTGGCCTTAGTAGGAAGGAAAGACTCTCCTCTTAGGTCATTGAGTCTGTGAGATTTCTCCTGCCCGGCTGCTGAATGCAATTTGGCTGGAGAAATCTAAGTGTGCATGTGTGTTTTGGTCGGCCTGAGACGGCCCGGCCAAACACACATGAGCACTTAGGGATTGCACAAGCACTCCTCCTCCACCCTCCCATGCCCTCCATGCACAAGCTGGCTCAGAGCCAGCAAACAAAAAATAAAGCTAGCATTGTTTTAGTTTTCATTTGCTGGCTCTGCGCCAGGCAGTGAGGCGATGCTCCTCCTCCATTGTGGAGGAGCCACCACTGCATTTAAGTATTGCACAGGCATATATGGATCTCTGCCGTGCCTCACATGCCTCCATCCCTGCATTCACAGGTGTATGTAATAACTCCAGCCTCATAAATATTAATGTTTGGCCAGATTATGAAAATGTGAATTTTGGCATTCAAAAGATATCAGTTGCCTCTCAAAATGAAGTCCCATGTGCAAACTAGTTGGTGTACAAAAATCACCGATTGGTTTGTAATGTTAGCTGTTTATATCGAGCCCTTAACTTCGGATAAATACTATTGCCACATATATGGTTTTGTGTTTGGTATTGTAGCATGACAGTTTTAATTGAAGTGGTTTCTGTATCCACTTTTTTTAATTTGACTGTGATGTACATCTGAAATTATGTTTTTTTTCAACAGACTGTCCGACCATAAAATTGCTCTGTGTGCTATACGACTGAAGAATTGCATTTGCCATTAGAATTTTTTTTTAATGCGGTATTATTAAAGTGTCTACGTTTATGACTCAAGGAAACCTGTCAGAGGATGTTCTTTTGTGCAGCCTCATTACATAAACCATATCCACTTTATTAGGGGGATAAACTAACATCTTAAAATATGGACATAATTATTTGCTAGGTTGTCATTCCAATAAATGATAATGAACTGGAAAGCTATTAATAAAAAGTTGAACATTTGCTGAGAGTTATTATTTTACATTGCTTTATTTACTTGGAAAAAAAACTCACTAATGTATCTATTTAGAAATCTGCCAACTCTTTACAGATGATGCAGGGGACGGTCCTGTACTACAATCTATTTGTTTGAAATATTTCTGTCACAACCCGATGAATACGTTCAGAAAAAGTGACATTTGTGAAAAATGTCACAGATAAGACAAAGACAAGCACATTGCCTACATGACATATCATACCCATTAAGCATGTGCATATATATATATATGCAACAATGGAAGAAACCACAGGTAGGTGATGTCCGCAAATTTTATTTGAATGCTGCTACAGGTTGCAGGGCACAGTTCTCGCCAACTAAACACAAAGGAAGGTCCCAGGGGAAAGTTTTGAGACCCTAACTGCTAAACCCCTGACTCTAAATGACACCAACAATAATTAGCAGTGAGTCTAAATAAACCAAATATGTACCCAAATAAACAACAGAAAAGGGAAAAAGTTATTACTTGAAACGAGTTCCCATCAGTCCACCATCGAGACCGCCCTTCATCATCTGGGATTTCTTGTATAGATCAAGGTTCTAAGGAAACCTCTGCTGACCTGGCAGGTGATATAGCCAGGTCAGTGGGAGTCCCAACCACAGAAGTAAAAATGGTGTGTTTAGTGGGGAACTGATTAGCAGTGCTTCAAAATGTGTAAGTGAAGAAAGAAAAAAGAAAAAGGTTCTAAAATTAGGTCGTGATCAGGAAAAAGAACAACTTTAATATATACCCTCACACTCCTAAATCAATAAAAACAGTGCAATTAGCAGTGTAACAAATAACCACTAAAATAAGATGTAAGGTCGACATGTTTCTGCATTCACTGGAGCCTATAGGTCTCCTGCTGCTTCATCAGGACCATTAGTGCTACTGCTATGTAAAAATTAAGACCATATCACCTGATAAGTGTATGTGTACTCGTCTTCCCGTCCTGGACAGAAAAATGAGAAAAGTGTATAAGGGTACATATAGAATACACAGTTTATAAATTATGTAATAAGCAACAAACATGATTGTGCCTACGTTGTAGAACTATGCAATTAGTTACTCCAAAGACCATAGAGAATTATTGGCCAATGTACAGACAAATGTAGTTTATCTCGAAATTCTTAATTCACTCACCCACTTGTTGGGAAGGAAACACCCCACCTCACCCGGCACCAGCTCAGGTAGTGGGTGCACCGCACTACAGAAAGAAATTAATTAAAATGTAAAAAAGATAGTGTTTTGTACACAAATGTACAAATCATCACATTCTTCATCCATCCAGTCTATCACACACCTCCTAGGCGTCATGTTTTCTTACTAATCACATCCAGGAACCTTTTGTTCTGGAAAGATTTACTCCAAATATCAAGAGTGGTTGTAGTTGTTATATTAAGCTTTCAAGTTTAGTGACAGCGATCGTCTTTACACTCGAATTGTCAAGACAACCCACAGCGCTCAGTCTCACTCACTCAATCGTTCTATTTTGTGCCTACCTCTCCGTCGGTACACCGGTCTTCCCTCTGAAGCTCTTTCGTGGGGAGGAAACGACTCGGTGTACCGGCGGGGAATAAATGCGTCTCCCGATTTCCGCGTTGGGCGTGTGTCACGCGCACAGCGCGTGATGACGTCATGACGCATTTAGGCTGTTTGGGTAATGTAGTTCTCATATATCGCCGCATTAAACCGCGGTTCGAATCCCCTTTAGGTCTTTTACTTGGGACAACAATACAATGTTTAAACATAGCAGATCCTGAACTTAATATCTGCTTCTGGGGAAATCCAGACTCATAAATTATCGCAAATGATTACATTGACACGATAATACACAATCTGGAACTAATATCCGCTTTTCTGAACACCCAGCCCTAAAAATGTATCATTGACATTGTGACACATTTTGGCTGTTGTGCAATATGGTTCCTGTTGTTACCACATAGAACCGCGGTTCGAATCCCCTCGTGTATTACACTCGGGACAGTAGTACAACATCAGACCTAGCAGATCCTGAAGTTAATATCTGCTTTTTTTTGCTTTCTGTTATAAACCCCTGAGTTGTAGCAAATAACATCCTCAGTACAGCAATCCAGAACCTGGAATTGATATCAGCTTTTGGGGGATATCCTATTCTTACTACGCGACAAATTATATCTTTATAGTCCTGATTACATGCACGCTGTACATGTTTGTATCATGTTGGAAATAATTATCTTAATCATTGATAAGATTGTCAAAGTGTCAGAGTAGTTTGTTGTCCTATAGAGTGAATCTAGTAACCATAGTGACATTTAGGACAGAATGTAGTTTTTTTCAGAATCAGTTCGTCACCTACACTGACCTCTAAGGCAAAATATTGAATCTTTAGAGCGACATCCAGGGAATTTCGTCATTCAACCCTGTTTTGTCTGTTTTAAGTCTAAAGACCCATTTCTGTTCACACTTAAACAAGAATTTTGAGACATCAGTAATACCTGAAGGGATCCATGGCTGATCAAGTACTGTCCAGAATATGTCAGATGGCTGATGGCCCACTTGTAGAAAATGATTTGTCAACTTTGTCGCCTGTTTGCCACAGCGAATCGAGCTTTTGTGCTCAGAGATTCTCAACTTTATTTTTCTTGTAGTCATCCCTACATAGTTTAGTTTGCAAGGGCATGTAATCAAGTAAATTAAGTTGGAGCTGTTACAATTCGTGAATCTTCTGAGTTGCCAGGGTTTGTCAGTGCCTATATCAATAGTGAGTATTTTAGTTGTTTGTGGACAGGCCGCGCAGTTACCACAAGGATGGTGCCCGGTAACTGTGGGCAAGTCCCATAGGGTACCGACTGCACGAGGAATCACTGTTTTAGGTCTTGTATGTACCAGTTGGTCCTTTGTGTTCCGCCCTCTCTTAAAAGCAAACAGAGGTTGGGGTATGCTATCTCTACCTGTATTCAAGATCTTCCAATGTTTCTTGACAATCTTTTGGATCTGATTGGAATATGTGCAGTATGTATTAACACGGGTAATTCTCTCCTGCAGAGGTTTGGGAGGTATCAGCTCAAGAAGACCCTCCCTATTATTATTGGAAGCCCTCTTCTTTGCATTTCTGACTAGATGTTTAGGTTATTTTTGGGCCCCTAGATTTCTTTCAAGGGCTTTTGCATGTTCTTGAAAAGCAGATTTGGTGGAACAATTCCTCTGGACACGGAGGAATTGCCCAAAGGGCAAATTGTCCCTGAGTGCTTTAGGGTGGAAACTCTCGTAATTAAGCAAAGAATTTCTGGCCATTGGCTTCCGATATAATTCGGATTGTAGTCCCCCTTGTGATGCAGAGATCAAGAGATCCAAGAATGGTAGTTGGTGTTTATTAAATTCAATCGTGAATTTCAAAAAGCGATTTCTTTCATTCAGCCACCCATGGAACTGGTGAAGTTCATCAACCGTGCCACGCCACACCACTAGGATGTCATCTATATATCTTTTCCACACTCGCAGACACTGAAGATATGGATTGGTGTCTACGAGTATGTGCGTCTGTTCAAATTTATGAACATACAGGTTAGCGAGACGAGGAGCAAAAACACTGCCCATGCTGGTCCCGCTAACCTGTAGATAGATCGACTCCTCATACTGAAAAACATTCTCAGTCATTGCCATCGTGGCCAGGGTCATTATGAATCTGACTGGTGTGATGGAATTGAAGTCTCTATTGGTCAGTAGTTCCTCAATAGCCTCCAAGGTCTCTGTCTGTGGGATTGAAATGTAGAGACTCTCCACATCAAATGACACCAGGATATCAAGGTCTACATTGAATTCAATGTCAGGGAGGATCCTTAGGACATCCTTAGTGTCCTTTAGGAAGGTCGGCATCTCCCTCACTATAGGCTGCAGGAAAAAATCGACGAAAGTCGACAGAGGTTCAAACAATGAACCGATACCCGATATAATTGGTCTGCCAGGTGGAGGACGTTGTGACTTGTGTACCTTTGGTAGTATATAAAAGTACGGCATTTTGGGGTTAGCTGTACAAAGATATTGGGATTCCTTCTGGGTAATCCACCCCTCGGCCAACGCTTCCTCTACAACATGGCCAATGACCGTGGTGAGTCTTTCTGTAGGGTAATTGTCCAATTTTCAGTATGCCCTAGTGTTGTTCAATTGGCGCAGACATTCATCGTGATATACTTTCGAATCCATCAAGACCGTCGCCCCGCCTTTGTCGGCCGGTTTAATTATTACCGACTCCAGGTTAACCAAAGCCTTCAACGCCTCCTGCTCTTGTTTAGATAAATTAACAAAATGTTTATTTGGTTGATGATACATCTGTCTCAAATCATAGTCTACCGCCTCCTCAAAAGTCAGGACTTTAGCTGGTAACCCAATGGTAGTAGGGTTAAAGGTTGAAGGTCTTTTGAGTCCAGTGTTCAATACAACTTCCCTATGTGTATCGCCTGGTTTATTAGCAAATAGGTAATGAAGCCTAATCTTCCGAAAGAATTTTCCCATCTCGGTTTGTACGAGAAACGGGTCACCCTTATTGGTTTTCACAAAACCAAGTCCCGTATTAAGGGCTGATTCCTCAGTATCAGTGAGGACATGCCTACTGAGGTTGATCACGAGGCTGATGTCCCTGCCTGTTCCTGGGGGATCTTCTTTCCGTTTCTCAAGTCCATGGTTGCTAGAGGGAGATTCCAACGGACTTGTCCCTGTTGTTGTGCTCTCCGTCGGCCTCTTTGGCGTCCAGAGCCCTGTCCTAAAAAAGGCTGTTGGTTAAAATCAGGGTATGGTTGTTGTGGTCCAAAAGGGCCCGGCGGAGGGAAAGTGGGGGGGGCCCAAGGTGATGGTTGCCACCAAGGAGGAACAGGAGGCTGGCTGTAGTAGGGATTATAACCCCTCCAATTTCTCCTGTTATTACTTCTTCCTCTGGCACCACCTCTACTATTACTTTGGTTCGAGGAGTCAGAGTCAGTAGATGTCTCATCGGAATTCGACGTACCATACGTAGATCCCCCTGTGCGGCCATTGTTGTTAAAAGGCACAGGTACATAGTTGTCTTTCGTGTATGGGTATATTATCTCAGCGGAGAACTTGGCCAAATCCTTCTTGAATTTCTCAAGTTTGTTGAACAAAATAGAATCCCTCAGCTCTTTACTAGTTTTATTTCCTTCTTCCTGACCCTTGCCAAACATTTTTCCTGACAGCGTAGTTCTAATCTGGCCCTCTAAGGTTTGAATTTCGACCAGTATCTCATCAGCTGCTTTTTTGGCGGTCTTGATGATTAACACCAACCAGTCTTGCGTACACTTCCATGCTATGAGATACCAGTCCCTACTGACCATGTCATGAATGATCCAATATGTGACATCATCAGCAGTGGATTGCGGGTGCGCGAAATATAGTTAGTGCAACTAACTATATAGGAGCAATTTCATTGGTTTTGTATGAGTAAAATGTCCAGCTAACTATAACACCACTAAAACTTATAGTTTTTTGAGTGAATTTCAAAGGTTTTTTAAAAACGAATTCCTAACTATATAACTCCTGAAACCTATGGTTTTTTCAGTGAATTTCAAAGGTTTTTTTTAAATGCTAATTCCTAACTATATAAGGCCTGAAACCTATGGTTTTTTCAGTGAATTTCAAAGGTTTTTTAGATGCTGATTCCTAACTATATAAGGCCTGAAATCTATGGTTTTTCCAGTGAATTTCAAAGGTTTTTTAAATGCTAATTCCTAACTATATAAGGCCTGAAACCTATGGTTTTTTCAGTGAATTTCAAAGGTTTTTTAAATGCTAATTCCTAACTATATAAGGCCTGAAACCTATGGTTTTTTCAGTGTTTTAAAAAAAAAAAAAATTATTGGTTAACTGGCTTATTAAGTGTATCTTAGTGAATACATATATTAGCGAGTAATGTTTAAATATTTAAATATATGCATGAGTGATGTAATATGTGACGTCATCAGCAGTGCATTGCAGACGTGCAAGTTATAGTGAGTCCAACTAACTATAACGTGGGAATTTCAATGGTTTTATGCAAGTAAAATTTCCAGCTAACTATAACTGGTGTGAAACCTATGGTTTTTTCAGTGAATTTCAAAGGTTTTTTAAATGCTAATTCCTAACTATAACTGGTGTGTAACCTATGGTTTTTTCAGTGAATATATATATATATATATATATATATATAAAATTTCTAATGCAAAATGAAACCCCTCATTTTGTTCCTTTTCAAATTAAATGTATTAAGTGTTACCACTTTATTCCAATCAAGATGACTTCAGGTGTGCCATACTTTTGTCATAAGTAAGACTGTTAGCGTTCTAGTTTTTCTTTAGAACACTCTGGGACATTCTGTCATTGGGCTATAGTTGGGCTACATCTGGCTGATATTTGGGCTACATTTGGGCTCTTTTGTCTCTGGTGGCCATCTTGGGAGACTGCATATCAGAATTGTTTTTAATGAAATATAAGAGGATTTGAGAAGTCACTCAAAATGTGCCCTAATTTTTCTTTCTTCAGCACTAATCATAATTTGTATGGCAAAATGAACCCCCTCATTTTGTTCCTTTGCAAATTAAATGTTTTAAGTGTTAACACTTTATTCCAATCAAGATGACTTCAGGTGTGCCATACTTTTGTCATAAGTAAGACTGTTAGCGCTCTAGTTGTTGTTTAGAACACTCTGGGACATTCTGTCATTGGGCTATAGTTGGGCTACATCTGGCTGATATTTGGGCTACATTTGTTTTTTTTTGTCTCTGGTGGCCATCTTTGGGCTACATTGGGCTACATTGGGCTACATTGGGCTACATTGGGCTACATTTGGGCTCTAACATATATATAGCCCAATGTAGCCCAATATATATTTTTTCAAAGTTAATTTTCGTAAAAACCACTGGAGCACATATCTTGAGACATAGCAAAGGCACACCGGCTACCAGTCCCTACAATTTCGCCAAGTTTGGTGGAAAACCATTCAGCCGTTCGGGCTAAAAGTGAGTCCAACCGCCCTATGGAAATTAACATGGGGAAAACACATTTTGGGACCCCCTTTTATCTCGGCCCCCGCTTGACGAATCCCCCCTAAACTTTCAGGGAAGGAGCGGAGCGCCGCGAGGCAAAGTTAAGGAAAATTTCAGGAAGATTCCTCAACCGGCGTCAAAGTTATTCCCAATAGAATGTTGCAATTTCCCTATGGAAAACAATCCTAACTATATATACCTACTGGCTATCGACAGTAGGTAATATATATATATATGTGGAGAATATATATCGGCTTGGTTCAGCCGAAGGCTTAACACCACCACAAGAGCGCCGGCAATCTCCCGCAGTGAACCAGCGTGTGCAAAGTCGGTAAAACCGAAGAAGGGAGATTGGTGCCGCCGGGGACCTTACCTCGGTTTTGGTTCTGGTGTCGGTTTCCAAGGCAGACTGACCCGGGGAAGCTCCGTGTCTAATTGATGCAACTGAAGCACTGTATAACAGCTGCGCAACGCTCTACCCACTGGAGGGTTATAAATAATTGAAACGGACTCCTTGACTCACGAGTACGACGGGGTTATGGAAAATATCAACCTAATTGGAACAACAACACCGAGGGAGACCCCCAAAGATAACAGAAATAACTAAAAAACTCGGACTGTGAATCAAGGGGTCACGGAGTAAGACACGACCAGAAGTCCCAAAATGCATTTCAAACAGGAAGTGATTCCACAAATAAATGCCATTGGAGGCAAATGAATTGCGCAAAAAACATCGGACTGGGGAGTGACACAGAGCGAGGCTTACCTTTTGAAAAAGTTCCAGGCGGAATGAAACATGTCAAGGACTGAGCCGCAAGCCGCTTGTTTCATCTCAATAAAGGCCATTTTAACGAAGTTTCCTGGTGTGGCCAAAGGTTTTTTTCCCCGTGGAAACTAACACTGTGGAGAATATATATCGGCTTGGTTCAGCCGAAGGCTTAACACCACCACAAGAGCGCCGGCAATCTCCCGCAGTGAACCAGCGTGTGCAAAGTCGGTAAAACCGAAGAAGGGAGATTGGTGCCGCCGGGGACCTTACCTCGGTTTTGGTTCTGGTGTCGGTTTCCAAGGCAGACTGACCCGGGGAAGCTCCGTGTCTAATTGATGCAACTGAAGCACTGTATAACAGCTGCGCAACGCTCTACCCACCGGAGGGTTATAAATAATTGAAACGGACTCCTTGACTCACGAGTACGACGGGGTTATGGAAAATATCAACCTAATTGGAACAACAACACCGAGGGAGACCCCCAAAGATAACAGAAATAACTAAAAAACTCGGACTGTGAATCAAGGGGTCACGGAGTAAGACACGACCAGAAGTCCCAAAATGCATTTCAAACAGGAAGTGATTCCACAAATAAATGCCATTGGAGGCAAATGAATTGCGCAAAAAACATCGGACTGGGGAGTGACACAGAGCGAGGCTTACCTTTTGAAAAAGTTCCAGGCGGAATGAAACATGTCAAGGACTGAGCCGCAAGCCGCTTGTTTCATCTCAATAAAGGCAATTTTAACGAAGTTTCCTGGTGTGGCCAAAGGTTTTTTTCCCCGTGGAAACTAACACTGTGGAGAATATATATATATATATATATATATATATATATATATCAAAGCTCGAAGGTGTCCACCTTTGAGTAGCATGCGAACAGCAGCTTGGTTTATGTATAGGTGAGGACGGGGATCCACTCGTAGATGCCGCTCCGTACGGGATCTGCCCGACGCGTTTCGAAGCTCCATATGCTTCTCTTCAGGGGCTTTAACGGAAGCGGTGTGCCCAACCGCCGACCCACTTCCCCATTTTATATATAACACACCCACCGATGGGAGGCTCAAATGAGACTGTGCATTCTGGGAAGTGTGGTCCGGGAAGCACACAATCAAGTCCTGTATGGACTCCACAAGTGGGCCCGTCCTCGATTCCAAGTACGACTGCTGCTTCACTTTCGTGACCCCCAGGGTACCGGGTTGGTGCATACTCCGCGGCTGGACGGCCGCGTATAAATCAAAGCTCGAAGGTGTCCACCTTTGAGTAGCACGCGAACAGCCGCTCCGTACGGGAACTGCCCGACGCGTTTCGAAGCTCCATATGCTTCTCTTCAGGGGCTTTAACGGAAGCGGTGTGCGCAACCGCCGACCCACTTCCCCATTTTATATATAACACACCCACCGATGGGAGGCTCAAATGAGACTGTGCATTCTGGGAAGTGTGGTCCGGGAAGCACACAATCAAGTCCTGTATGGACTCCACAAGTGGGCCCGTCCTCGATTCCAAGTACGACTGCTGCTTCACTTTCGTGACCCCCAGGGTACCGGGGTGGTGCATACTCCGCGGCTGGACGGCCGCGTATAAATCAAAGCTTGAAGATGTCCACCTTTGAGTAGCACGCGAACAGCAGCTTGGTTTATGTATAGGTGAGGACGGGGATCCACTCATAGATGCCGCTCCGTACGGGATCTGCCCGACGCGTTTCGAAGCTCCATATGCTTCTCTTCAGGGGCTTTAACGGAAGCGGTGTGCGCAACCGCCGACCCACTTCCCCATTTTATATATAACACACCCACCGATGGGAGGCTCAAATGAGACTGTGCATTCTGGGAAGTGTGGTCCGGGAAGCACACAATCAAGTCCTGTATGGACTCCACAAGTGGGCCCGTCCTCGATTCCAAGTACGACTGCTGCTTCACTTTCGTGACCCCCAGGGTACTGGGGTGGTGCATACTCTGCGGCTGGACGGCCGCGTATAAATCAAAGCTCGAAGGTGTCCACCTTTGAGTAGCACGCGAACAGCAGCTTGGTTTATGTATAGGTGAGGACGGGGATCCACTCGTAGATGCCGCTCCGTACGGGATTTGCCCGACGCGTTTCGAAGCTCCATATGCTTCTCTTCAGGGGCTTTAACGGAAGCGGTGTGCGCAACCGCCGACCCACTTCCCCATTTTATATATAACACACCCACCAATGGGAGGCTCAAATGAGGCTGTGCATTCTGGGAAGTGTGGTCCGGGAAGCACACAATCAAGTCCTGTATGGACTCCACAAGTGGGCCCGTCCTCGATTCCAAGTACGACTGCTGCTTCACTTTCGTGACCCCCAGGGTACCGGGGTGGTGCATACTCCGCGGCTGGACGGCCGCGTATAAATCAAAGCTCGAAGGTGTCCACCTTTGAGTAGCACGCAAACACCAGCTTGGTTTATGTATAGGTGAGGACGGGGATCCACTCGTAGATGCCGCTCCGTACGGGATCTGCCCGACGCGTTTCGAAGCTCCATATGCTTCTCTTCAGGGGCTTTAACGGAAGCGGTGTGCGCAACCGCCGACCCACTTCCCCATTTTATATATAACACACCCACCGATGGGAGGCTCAAATGAGACTGTGCATTCTGGGAAGTGTGGTCCGGGAAGCACACAATCAAGTCCTGTATGGACTCCACAAGTGGGCCCGTCCTCGATTCCAAGTACGACTGCTGCTTCATTTTCGTGACCCCCAGGGTGGTGCATACTCCGCGGCTGGACGGCCGCGTATAAATCAAAGCTCGAAGGTGTCCACCTTTGAGTAGCACGCGAACAGCAGCTTGGTTTATGTATAGGTGAGGACGGGGATCCACTCGTAGAGGCCGCTCCGTACGGGATCTGCCCGACGCGTTTCGAAGCTCCATATGCTTCTCTTTAGGGGCTTTAACGGAAGCGGTGTGCGCAACTGCCGACCCACTTCCCCATTTTATATATAACACACCCACCGATGGGAGGCTCAAAGGAGACTGTGCATTCTGGGAAGTGTGGTCCGGGAAGCACACAATCAAGTCCTGTATGGACTCCACAAGTGGGCCCGTCCTCGATTCCAAGTACGACTGCTGCTTCACTTTCGTGACCCCCAGGGTACCGGGGTGGTGCATACTCCGCGGCTGGACGGCCGCGTATAAATCAAAGCTCGAAGGTGTCCACCTTTGAGTAGCACGCGAACAGCAGCTTGGTTTATGTATAGGTGAGGACGGGGATCCACTCGTAGATGCCGCTCCGTACGGGATCTGCCCGACGTGTTTCGAAGCTCCATATGCTTCTCTTCAGGGGCTTTAACGGAAGCGGTGTGCGCAACCGCCGACCCACTTCCCCATTTTATATATAACACACCCACCGATGGGAGGCTCAAATGAGACTGTGCATTCTGGGAAGTGTGGTCCGGGAAGCACACAATCAAGTCCTGTATGGACTCCACAAGTGGGCCCGTCCTCGATTCCAAGTACGACTGCTGCTTCACTTTTGTGATCCCCAGGATACCGGGGTGGTGCATACTCCGCGGCTGGACGGCCGCGTATAAATCAAAGCTCGAAGGTGTCCACCTTTGAGTAGCACGCGAACAGCAGCTTGGTTTATGTATAGGTGAGGACGGGCATCCACTCGCAGATGCCGCTCCGTACGGGATCTGCCTAACGCGTTTCGAAGCTCCATATGCTTCTCTTCAGGGGCTTTAACGGAAGCGGTGTGCGCAACCGCCGACCCACTTCCCCATTTTATATATAATACACCCACCGATGGGAGGCTCAAATGAGACTGTGCATTCTGGGAAGTGTGGTCCGGGAAGCACACAATCAAGTCCTGTATGGACTCCACAAGTGGGCCCGTCCTCGATTCCAAGTACGACTGCTGCTTCACTTTCGTGACCCCCAGGGTACCGGGGTGGTGCATACTCCGCGGCTGGACGGCCGCTTATAAATCAAAGCTCGAAGGTGTCCACCTTTGAGTAGCACGCGAACAGCAGCTTGGTTTACGTATAGGTGAGGACGGGGATCCACTCGTAGATGCCGCTCCGTACGGTATCTGCCCGACGCGTTTCGAAGCTCCATATGCTTCTCTTCAGGGGCTTTAACGGAAGCGGTGTGCGCAACCGCCGACCCACTTCCCCATTTTATATATAACACACCCACCGATGGGAGGCTCAAATGAGACTGTGCATTCTGGGAAGTGTGGTCCGGGAAGCACACAATCAAGTCCTGTATGGACTCCACAAGTGGGCCCGTCCTCGATTCCAAGTACGACTGCTGTTTCACTTTCGTGACCCCCAGGGTACCGGGGTGGTGCATACTCAGCGGCTGGACGGCCGTGTATAAATCAAAGCTCGAAGGGGGAGTGGGTCGGCGGTTGCGCACACCGCTTCCGTTAAAGCCCCTGAAGAGAAGCATATGGAGCTTCGAAACGCGTTGGGCAGATACCGTACGGAGCGGCATCTACGAGTGGATCCCCGTCCTCACCTATACATAAACCAAGCTGCTGTTCGCGTGCTACTCAAAGGTGGACACCTTCGAGCATTGATTTATACGCGGCTGTCCAGCCGCGGAGTATGCACCACCCCGGTACCCTGGGGGTCACGAAAGTGAAGCAGCAGTCGTACTTGGAATCGAGGACGGGCCCACTTGTGGAGTCCATACAGGACTTGATTGTGTGCTTCCCGGACCACACTTCCCAGAATGCACAGTCTCATTTGAGCCTCCCATCGGTGGGTGTGCTATGTATAAAATGTGGAAGTGGGTCGGCGGTTGCGCACACCGCTTCCGTTAAAGCCCCTGAAGAGAAGCATATGGAGCTTCGAAACGCGTCGGGCAGATCCTGTACGGAGCGGCGTCTACGAGTGGATCCCCGTCTTCACCTATACATAAACCAAGCTGCTGTTCGCGTGCTACTCAAAGGTGGACACCTTCGAGCATTGATTTATACGCGGCCGTCCAGCCGCGGAGTATGCACCACCCCGGTACCCTGGGGGTCACGAAAGTGAAGCAGCAGTTGTACTTGGAATCGAGGACGGGCCCACTTGTGGAGTCCATACAGGACTTGATTGTGTGCCTCCCGGACCACACTTCCCAGAATGCACAGTCTCATTTGAGCCTCCCATCGGTGGGTGTGCTATGTATAAAATGTGGAAGTGGGTCGGCGGTTGCGCACACCGCTTCTGTTAAAGCCCCTGAAGAGAAGCATATGGAGCTTCGAAACGCGTCGGGCAGATCCCGTACGGAGCGGCGTCTCCGAGTGGATCCCCGTCCTCACCTATACATAAACCAAGCTGCTGTTCGCGTGCTACTCAAAGGTGGACACCTTCGAGCATTGATTTATACGCGGCCGTCCAGCCGCGGAGTATGCACCACCCTGGTACCCTGGGGGTCACGAAAGTGAAGCAGCAGTCGTACTTGGAATCGAGGACGGGCCCACTTGTGGAGTCCATACAGGACTTGATTGTGTGCTTCCCGGACCACACTTCCCAGAATGCACAGTCTCATTTGAGCTTCCCATCGGTGGGTGTGCTATGTATAAAATGTGGAAGTGGGTCGGCGGTTGCGCACACCGCTTCCGTTAAAGCCCCTGAAGAGAAGCATATGGAGCTTCTAAACGCGTCGGGCAGATCCCGTATGGAGCGGCGTCTACGAGTGGATCCCCGTCCTCACCTATACATAAACCAAGCTGCTGTTCGCGTGCTACTCAAAGGTGGACACCTTCGAGCATTGATTTATACGCGGCCGTCCAGCCGCGGAGTATGCACCACCCCGGTACCCTGGGGGTCACGAAAGTGAAGCAGCAGTCGTACTTGGAATCGAGGACGGGCCCACTTGTGTAGTCCATACAGGACTTGATTGTGTGCTTCCCGGACCACACTTCCCAGAATACACAGTCTCATTTGAGCCTCCCATCGGTGGGTGTGCTATGTATAAAATGTGGAAGTGGGTCGGCGGTTGCGCACACCGCTTCCGTTAAAGCCCCTGAAGAGAAGCATATGGAGCTTCGAAACACGTCGGGCAGATCCCGTACGGAGCGGCGTCTACGAGTGGATCCCCGTCCTCACCTATACATAAACCAAGCTGCTGTTCGCGTGCTACTCAAAGGTGGACACCTTCGAGCATTGATTTATACGTGGCCGTCCAGCCGCGGAGTATGCACCACCCCGGTACCCTGGGGGTCACGAAAGTGAAGCAGCAGTCGTACTTGGAATCGAGGACGGGCCCACTTGTGGAGTCCATACAGGACTTGATTGTGTGCTTCCCGGACCACACTTCCCAGAATGCACAGTCTCATTTGAGCCTCCCATCGGTGGGTGTGCTATGTATAAAATGTGGAAGTGGGTCGGCGGTTGCGCACACCGCTTCCGTTAAAGCCCCTGAAGAGAAGCATATGGAGCTTCGAAACGCGTCGGGCAGATCCCGTACGGAGCGGCGTCTACGAGTGGATCCCCGTCCTCACCTATACATAAACCAAGCTGCTGTTCGCGTGCTACTCAAAGGTGGACACTTTCGAGCATTGATTTATACGCGGCCGTCCAGCCGCGGAGTATGCACCACCCCGGTACCCTGGGGGTCACGAAAGTGAAGCAGCAGTCGTACTTGGAATCGAGGACGGGCCCACTTGTGGAGTCCATACAGGACTTGATTGTGTGCTTCCCGGACCACACTTCCCAGAATGCACAGTCTCATTTGAGCCTCCCATCGGTGGGTGTGCTATGTATAAAATGTGGAAGTGGGTCGGCGGTTGCGCACACCACTTCCGTTAAAGCCCCTGAAGAGAAGCATATGGAGCTTCGAAACGCGTCTGGCAGATCCCGTACGGAGCGGCGTCTACGAGTGGATCCCCGTCCTCACCTATACATAAACCAAGCTGCTGTTCGCGTGCTACTCAAAGGTGGACACCTTCGAGCATTGATTTATACGCGGCCATCCAGCCGCGGAGTATGCACCACCCCGGTACCCTGGGGGTCACGAAAGTGAAGCAGCAGTCGTACTTGGAATCGAGGACGGGCCCACTTGTGGAGTCCATACAGGACTTGATTGTGTGCTTCCCGGACCACACTTCCCAGAATGCAGAGTCTCATTTGAGCCTCCCATCGGTGGGTGTGCTATGTATAAAATGTGGAAGTGGGTCGGCGGTTGCGCACACCGCTTTCGTTAAAGCCCCTGAAGAGAAGCATATGGAGCTTCGAAACGCGTCGGGCAGATCCCGTACGGAGCGGCGTCTACGAGTGGATCCCCGTCCTCACCTATACATAAACCAAGCTGCTGTTCGCGTGCTACTCAAAGGTGGACACCTTCGAGCATTGATTTATACGCGGCCATCCAGCCGCGGAGTATGCACCACCCCGGTACCGTGGGGGTCACGAAAGTGAAGCAGCAGTCGTACTTGGAATCGAGGACGGGCCCACTTGTGGAGTCCATACAGGAATTGATTGTGTGCTTCCCGGACCACACTTCCCAGAATACACAGTCTCATTTGAGCCTCCCATCGGTGGGTGTGCTATGTATAAAATGTGGAAGTGGGTCGGCGGTTGCGCACACCGCTTCCGTTAAAGCCCCTGAAGAGAAGCATATGGAGCTTCGAAACGCGTCGGGCAGATCCCGTACGGAGCGGCGTCTACGAGTGGATCCCCGTCCTCACCTATACATAAACCAAGCTGCTGTTCGCGTGCTACTCAAAGGTGGACACCTTCGAGCATTGATTTATACGCGGCCGTCCAGCCGCGGAGTATGCACCACCCCGGTACCCTGGGGGTCACGAAAGTGAAGCAGCAGTCGTTCTTGGAATCGAGGACGGGCCCACTTGTGGAGTCCATACAGGACTTGATTGTGTGCTTCCCGGACCACACTTCCCAGAATGCACAGTCTCATTTGAGCCTCCCATCGGTGGGTGTGCTATGTATAAAATGTGGAAGTGGGTCGGCGGTTGCGCACACCGCTTCCGTTAAAGCCCCTGAAGAGAAGCATATGGAGCTTCGAAACGCGTCGGGCAGATCCCGTACGGAGCGGCGTCTACGAGTGGATCCCCGTCCTCACCTATACGTAAACCAAGCTGCTGTTCGCGTGCTACTCAAAGGTGGACACCTTCGAGCATTGATTTATACGCGGCCGTCCAGCCGCGGAGTATGCACCACCCCGGTACCCTGGGGGTCAAGAAAGTGATGCAGCAGTCGTACTTGGAATCGAGGACGGGCCCACTTGTGGAGTCCATACAGGACTTGATTGTGTGCTTCCCGGACCACACTTCCCAGAATGCACAGTCTCATTTGAGCCTCCCATCGGTGGGTGTGCTATGTATAAAATGTGGAAGTGGGTCGGCGGTTGCGCACACCGCTTCCGTTAAAGCCCCTGAAGAGAAGCATATGGAGCTTCGAAATGCGTCGGGCAGATCCCGTACGGAGCGGCGTCTACGAGTGGATCCCCGTCCTCACCTATATATAAACCAAGCTGCTGTTCGCGTGCTGCTCAAAGGTGGACACCTTCCAGCATTGATTTATACGCGGCCGTCCAGCCGCGGAGTATGCACCACCCGGTACCCTGGGGGTCACGAAAGTGAAGCAGCAGTCGTACTTGGAATCGAGGACGGGCCCACTTGTGGAGTCCATACAGGACTTGATTGTGTGCTTCCCGGACCACACTTCCCAGAATGCACAGTCTCATTTGAGCCTCCCATCGGTGGGTGTGCTATGTGTAAAATGTGGAAGTGGGTCGGCGGTTGCGCACACCGCTTCCGTTAAAGCCCCTGAAGAGAAGCATATGGAGCTTTGAAACGCGTCGGGAAGATCCCGTACGGGGCGGCGTCTACGAGTGGATCCCCTTCCTCACCTATACATAAACCAAGCTGCTGTTCGCGTGCTACTCAAAGGTGGACACCTTCGAGCATTGATTTATACGCGGCCGTCCAGCCGCGGAGTATGCACCACCCCGGTACCCTGGGGGTCACGAAAGTGAAGCAGCAGTCGTACTTGGAATCGAGGACGGGCCCACTTGTGGAGTCCATACAGGACTTGATTGTGTGCTTCCCGGACCACACTTCCCAGAATGCACAGTCTCATTTGAGCCTCCCATCTGTGGGTGTGCTATGTATAAAATGTGGAAGTGGGTCGGCGGTTGCGCACACCGCTTCCGTTAAAGCCCCTGAAGAGAAGCATATGGAGCTTCGAAACGCGTCGGGCAGATCCCGTACGGAGCGGCGTCTACGAGTGGATCCCCGTCCTCACCTATACATAAACCAAGCTGCTGTTCGCGTGCTACTCAAAGGTGGACACTTTCGAGCATTGATTTATACGCGGCCGTCCAGCCGCGGAGTATGCACCACCCCGGTACCCTGGGGGTCACGAAAGTGAAGCAGCAGTCGTACTTGAAATCGAGGACGGGCCCACTTGTAGAGTCCATACAGGACTTGATTGTGTGCTTCCCGGACCACACTTCCCAGAATGCACAGTCTCATTTGAGCCTCCCATCGGTGGGTGTGCTATGTATAAAATGTGGAAGTGGGTCGGCGGTTGTGCACACCGCTTCCGTTAAAGCCCCTGAAGAGAAGCATATGGAGCTTCGAAACGCGTCTGGCAGATCCCGTACGGAGCGGCATCTACGAGTGGATCCCCGTCCTCACCTATACATAAACCAAGCTGCTGTTCGCGTGCTACTCAAAGGTGGACACCTTCGAGCATTGATTTATACGCGGCCATCCAGCCGCGGAGTATGCACCACCCCGGTACCCTGGGGGTCACGAAAGTGAAGCAGCAGTCGTACTTGGAATCGAGGACGGGCCCACTTGTGGAGTCCATACAGGACTTGATTGTGTGCTTCCCGGACCACACTTCCCAGAATGCACAGTCTCATTTGAGCCTCCCATCGGTGGGTGTGCTATGTATAAAATGTGGAAGTGGGTCGGCGGTTGCGCACACCGCTTCCGTTAAAGCCCCTGAAGAGAAGCATATGGAGCTTCGAAACGCGTCGGGCAGATCCCGTACAGAGCGGTGTCTACGAGTGGATCCCCGTCCTCACCTATACATAAACCAAGCTGCTGTTCGCGTGCTACTCAAAGGTGGACACCTTCGAGCATTGATTTATACGCGGCCATCCAGCCGCGGAGTATGCACCACCCCGGTACCGTGGGGGTCACGAAAGTGAAGCAGCAGTCGTACTTGGAATCGAGGACGGGCCCACTTGTGGAGTCCATACAGGACTTGATTGTGTGCTTCCCGGACCACACTTCCCAGAATACACAGTCTCATTTGAGCCTCCCATCGGTGGGTGTGCTATGTATAAAATGTGGAAGTGGGTCGGCGGTTGCGCACACCGCTTCCGTTAAAGCCCCTGAAGAGAAGCATATGGAGCTTCGAAACGCGTCGGGCAGATCCCGTACGGAGCGGCGTCTATGAGTGGATCCCCGTCCTCACCTATACATAAACCAAGCTGCTGTTCGCGTGCTACTCAAAGGTGGACACCTTCGAGCATTGATTTATACGCGGCCGTCCAGCCGCGGAGTATGCACCACCCCGGTACCCTGGGGGTCACGAAAGTGAAGCAGCAGTCGTTCTTGGAATCGAGGACGGGCCCACTTGTGGAGTCCATACAGGACTTGATTGTGTGCTTCCCGGACCACACTTCCCAGAATGCACAGTCTCATTTGAGCCTCCCATCGGTGGGTGTGCTATGTATAAAATGTGGAAGTGGGTCGGCGGTTGCGCACACCGCTTCCGTTAAAGCCCCTAAAGAGAAGCATATGGAGCTTCGAAACGCGTCGGGCAGATCCCGTAAGGAGCGGCGTCTACGAGTGGATCCCCGTCCTCACCTATACATAAACCAAGCTGCTGTTCGCGTGCTACTCAAAGGTGGACACCTTCGAGCATTGATTTATACGCGGCCGTCCAGCCGCGGAGTATGCACCACCCCGGTACCCTGGGGGTCACGAAAGTGATGCAGCAGTCGTACTTGGAATCGAGGACGGGCCCACTTGTGGAGTCCATACAGGACTTGATTGTGTGCTTCCCGGACCACACTTCCCAGAATGCACAGTCTCATTTGAGCCTCCCATCGGTGGGTGTGCTATGTATAAAATGTGGAAGTAGGTCGGCGGTTGCGCACACCGCTTCCGTTAAAGCCCCTGAAGAGAAGCATATGGAGCTTCGAAACGCGTCGGGCAGATCCCGTACGGAGCGGCGTCTACGAGTGGATCCCCGTCCTCACCTATATATAAACCAAGCTGCTGTTCGCGTGCTGCTCAAAGGTGGACACCTTCCAGCATTGATTTATACGCGGCCGTCCAGCCGCGGAGTATGCACCACCCCGGTACCCTGGGGGTCACGAAAGTGAAGCAGCAGTCGTACTTGGAATCGAGGACGGGCCCACTTGTGGAGTCCATACAGGACTTGATTGTGTGCTTCCCGGACCACACTTCCCAGAATGCACAGTCTCATTTGAGCCTCCCATCGGTGGGTGTGCTATGTGTAAAATGTGGAAGTGGGTCGGCGGTTGCGCACACCGCTTCCGTTAAAGCCCCTGAAGAGAAGCATATGGAGCTTTGAAACGCGTCGGGCAGATCCCGTACGGAGCGGCGTCTACGAGTGGATCCCCTTCCTCACCTATACATAAACCAAGCTGCTGTTCGCGTGCTACTCAAAGGTGGACACCTTCGAGCATTGATTTATACACGGCCGTCCAGCGGCGGAGTATGCACCACCCCGGTACCCTGGGGGTCACGAAAGTGAAGCAGCAGTCGTACTTGGAATCGAGGACGGGCCCACTTGTGGAGTCCATACAGGACTTGATTGTGTGCTTCCCGGACCACACGTCCCAGAATGCACAGTCTCATTTGAGCCTCCCATTGGTGGGTGTGCTATGTGTAAAATGTGGAAGTGGGTCGGCGGTTGCGCACACCGCTTCCTTTAAAGCCCCTGAAGAGAAGCATATGGAGCTTTGAAACGCGTCGGGCAGATCCCGTACGGGGCGGCGTCTACGAGTGGATCCCCTTCCTCACCTATACATAAACCAAGCTGCTGTTCGCGTGCTACTCAAAGGTGGACACCTTCGAGCATTGATTTATACGCGGCCGTCCAGCCGCGGAGTATGCACCACCCCGGTACCCTGGGGGTCACGAAAGTGAAGCAGCAGTCGTACTTGGAATCGAGGACGGGCCCACTTGTGGAGTCCATACAGGACTTGATTGTGTGCTTCCCGGACCACAGTTCCCAGAATGCACAGTCTCATTTGAGCCTCCCATCGGTGGGTGTGCTATGTATAAAATGTGGAAGTGGGTCGGCGGTTGCGCACACCACTTCTGTTAAAGCCCCTGAAGAGAAGCATATGGAGCTTCGAAACGCGTCGGGCAGATCCCGTACGGAGCGGCGTCTACGAGTGGATCCCCGTCCTCACCTATACATAAACCAAGCTGCTGTTCGCGTGCTACTCAAAGGTGGACACTTTCGAGCATTGATTTATACGCGGGCGTCCAGCCGCGGAGTATGCACCACCCCGGTACCCTGGGGGTCACGAAAGTGAAGCAGCAGTCGTACTTGGAATCGAGGACGGGCCCACTTGTAGAGTCCATACAGGACTTGATTGTGTGCTTCCCGGACCACACTTCCCAGAATGCACAGTCTCATTTGAGCCTCCCATCGGTGGGTGTGCTATGTATAAAATGTGGAAGTGGGTCGGCGGTTGTGCACACCGCTTCCGTTAAAGCCCCTGAAGAGAAGCATATGGAGCTTCGAAACGCGTCTGGCAGATCCCGTACGGAGCGGCGTCTACGAGTGGATCCCCGTCCTCACCTATACATAAACCAAGCTGCTGTTCGCGTGCTACTCAAAGGTGGACACCTTCGAGCATTGATTAATACGCGGCCATCCAGCCGCGGAGTATGCACCACCCCGGTACCCTGGGGGTCACGAAAGTGAAGCAGCAGTCGTACTTGGAATCGAGGACGGGCCCACTTGTGGAGTCCATACAGGACTTGATTGTGTGCTTCCCGGACCACACTTCCCAGAATGCACAGTCTCATTTGAGCCTCCCATCGGTGGGTGTGCTATGTATAAAATGTGGAAGTGGGTCGGCGGTTGCGCACACCGCTTCCGTTAAAGCCCCTGAAGAGAAGCATATGGAGCTTCGAAACGCGTCGGGCAGATCCCGTACGGAGCGGCGTCTACGAGTGGATCCCCGTCCTCACCTATACATAAACCAAGCTGCTGTTCGCGTGCTACTCAAAGGTGGACACCTTCGAGCATTGATTTATACGCGGCCATCCAGCCGCGGAGTATGCACCACCCCGGTACCGTGGGGGTCACGAAAGTGAAGCAGCAGTCGTACTTGGAATCGAGGACGGGCCCACTTGTGGAGTCCATACAGGACTTGATTGTGTGCTTCCCGGACCACACTTCCCAGAATACACAGTCTCATTTGAGCCTCCCATCGGTGGGTGTGCTATGTATAAAATGTGGAAGTGGGTCGGCGGTTGCGCACACCGCTTCCGTTAAAGCCCCTGAAGAGAAGCATATGGAGCTTCGAAACGCGTCGGGCAGATCCCGTACGGAGCGGCGTCTACGAGTGGATCCCCGTCCTCACCTATACATAAACCAAGCTGCTGTTCGCGTGCTACTCAAAGGTGGACACCTTCGAGCATTGATTTATACGCGGCCGTCCAGCCGCGGAGTATGCACCACCCCGGTACCCTGGGGGTCACGAAAGTGAAGCAGCAGTCGTTCTTGGAATCGAGGACGGGCCCACTTGTGGAGTCCATACAGGACTTGATTGTGTGCTTCCCGGACCACACTTCCCAGAATGCACAGTCTCATTTGAGCCTCCCATCGGTGGGTGTGCTATGTATAAAATGTGGAAGTGGGTCGGCGGTTGCGCACACCGCTTCCGTTAAAGCCCCTGAAGAGAAGCATATGGAGCTTCGAAACGCGTCGGGCAGATCCCGTACGGAGCGGCGTCTACGAGTGGATCCCCGTCCTCACCTATATATAAACCAAGCTGCTGTTCGCGTGCTGCTCAAAGGTGGACACCTTCCAGCATTGATTTATACGCGGCCGTCCAGCCGCGGAGTATGCACCACCCCGGTACCCTGGGGGTCACGAAAGTGAAGCAGCAGTCGTACTTGGAATCGAGGACGGGCCCACTTGTGGAGTCCATACAGGACTTGATTGTGTGCTTCCCGGACCACACTTCCCAGAATGCACAGTCTCATTTGAGCCTCCCATCGGTGGGTGTGCTATGTGTAAAATGTGGAAGTGGGTCGGCGGTTGCGCACACCGCTTCCGTTAAAGCCCCTGAAGAGAAGCATATGGAGCTTTGAAACGCGTCGGGCAGATCCCGTACGGAGCGGCGTCTACGAGTGGATCCCCTTCCTCACCTATACATAAACCAAGCTGCTGTTCGCGTGCTACTCAAAGGTGGACACCTTCGAGCATTGATTTATACACGGCCGTCCAGCCGCGGAGTATGCACCACCCCGGTACCCTGGGGGTCACGAAAGTGAAGCAGCAGTCGTACTTGGAATCGAGGACGGGCCCACTTGTGGAGTCCATACAGGACTTGATTGTGTGCTTCCCGGACCACACTTCCCAGAATGCACAGTCTCATTTGAGCCTCCCATCGGTGGGTGTGCTATGTATAAAATGTGGAAGTGGGTCGGCGGTTGCGCACACCGCTTCCGTTAAAGCCCCTGAAGAGAAGCATATGGAGCTTCGAAACGCGTCGGGCAGATCCCGTACGGAGCGGCAACTACGAGTGGATCCCCGTCCTCACCTATACATAAACCAAGCTGCTGTTCGCGTGCTACTCAGAGGTGGACACCTTCGAGCATTGATTTATACGCGGCCGTCCAGCCGCGGAGTATGCACCACCCCGGTGCCCTGGGGGTCACGAAAGTGAAGCAGCAGTCGTACTTGGAATCGAGGACGGGCCCACTTGTGGAGTCCATACAGGACTTGATTGTGTGCTTCCCGGACCACACTTCCCAGAATGCACAGTCTCATTTGAGCCTCCCATCGGTGGGTGTGCTATGTATAAAATGTGGAAGTGGGTCGGCGGTTGCGCACACCGCTTCCGTTAAAGCCCCTGAAGAGAAGCATATGGAGATTTGAAACGCGTCGGGCAGATCCCGTACGGAGCGGCGTCTACGAGTGGATCCCCGTCCTCACCTATACATAAACCAAGCTGCTTTTCGCGTGCTACTCAAAGGTGGACACCTTCGAGCATTGATTTATACGCGGCCGTCCAGCCGCGGAGTATGCACCACCCCGGTACCCTGGGGGTCACGAAAGTGAAGTAGCAGTCGTACTTGGAATCGAGGACGGGCCCACTTGTGGAGTCCATACAGGACTTGATTGTGTGCTTCCCGGACCACACTTCCCAGAATGCACAGTCTCATTTGAGCCTCCCATCGGTGGGTGTGCTATGTATAAAATGTGGAAGTGGGTCGGCGGTTGCGCACACCGCTTCCGTTAAAGCCCCTGAAGAGAAGCATATGGAGCTTCGAAATGCGTCGGGCTGATCCCGTACGGAGCGGCGTCTATGAGTGGATCCCGTCCTCACCTATACATAAACCAAGCTGCTGTTCACGTGCTACTCAAAGGTGGACACCTTCGAGCATTGATTTATACGCGGCCGTCCAGCCGCGGAGTATGCACCACCCCAGTACCCTGGGGGTCACGAAAGTGAAGCAGCAGTCGTACTTGGAATCGAGGACGGGCCCACTTGTGGAGTCCATACAGGACTTGATTGTGTGCTTCCCGGACCACACTTCCCAGAATGCACAGTCTCATTTGAGCCTCCCATCGGTGGGTGTGCTATGTATAAAATGTGGAAGTGGGTCGGCGGTTGCGCACACCGCTTCCGTTAAAGCCCCTGAAGAGAAGCATATGGAGCTTCGAAACGCGTCGGGCAGATCCCGTACGGAGCGGCGTCTACGAGTGGATCCCCGTCCTCACCTATACATAAACCAAGCTGCTGTTCGCGTGCTACTCAAAGGTGGACACCTTCGAGCATTGATATATATATATATATACTGCATGCTGGGAAATGCAGGCCACTCGTGGATGCAGAGACAACTCCGGGCCAGGTTTTCAAGGGAGCCTATACTACTTCAGTAATTAGGCAATTGACAAAGGACTTTAAAAGATGGGACTGCCAGCAACAATGGCACTTTTAAAAACAGAGGGGCATTTGAGAAAGGAACCCTCCGAAACGCGTCATGCCTAATGTTTTTTAATAAAAACTGGTGTATCCCGAGCCCCGTGGTGCCGCCTCTGTCTTTATCTGAATGGGGGAGAAAAGCCTTGGAATATATATATATATATATATATATATATATATATATATATATATATATATATATATATATATATATATATATATATACCTACTGGTGGCCAGTAGGTAGTTATAGTTAGGACCTAGTTTCCATAGGAAACCACACAATTCTATTTAGAATAACTTTGGCGCCGGTGGACGAATCTTCGTGAATTTCTCCAAGAAAATGGCCTGCTCTGCTACGCTTCTTCCCTGAAAGTTTGGGGGTGATTCGTCAAGTGGGGGCCGAGAAAAAGGGGGGTCCCAAAACATGTTTTCCGAATGCAATTTTCCGTAGGGACTTTTAGCCAGGGCTACAGCCCGAGCGGCTGAACAGAATGACACCAAATTTGGCAGAGAGGTAGAGTTCGGTTCCCAGATTGTGCTTTTTGTTAAATGGTGTAAATCCGTTCAGTAGTTCCTGAGAAAATCAAAAGTAAAATCATAGTGATATCTAGAGACGCAGTACTGAACGCGTACGGAAATCCGTACAATTACGAGCCCGAGCTGCATGTTGATTGGATGTCAACTGTCTGTCAACACTCCAAACCAGGAAGTGTTGGGAGCCATCTTGTGCCTCGGTAGAACCGAGTCACAAGAAAACAGTAAAACAAAGTTGAAAAATAAGGAAAGGGGTCAGTGTAGAATCATCCTGACCCTCTAGGCCTGCTCAGGGGGTCCCACATGGATCGTTATGCCCCCCAAATTTTTTTAAAGAAATGTGTGGTATGCGTATAGTACGCGTTTTGGGAAAAAAAGACCGCTTTATTGTTAATTAGCCCCTGGGGGCAATTCTTTTTCATAATGGTGGGCCTAGAGGGGCTTTAACTATATCTATGCGGGGGGGCTCATGGCTCCCCCAGAGCCCAGGGGACCGCCAGTCCCTGGGGCCTCTTTTATTTAAAAAACTGTATGGGGGTTTCAAGCCCCCCACACACGCCGCGGGGACCGCCACCTGCCTGGGGCTCTAATATAGAAAATAGGGGGGACCCTACCCCGGGGACTCCCACCCCTCAGGCTTTTGGGAGGAGGGCCGTGCAGCCCCCTTCCTGGAGCCTCTGATGTCCCTGGGGTCCACCACCTTTCAGGGCCGGCTTCTGCAGTGTCCCGCGGTGCCTACAGTGCCGCCTTTTGCAGTGCCCGGGGTGACAAAAAGCAGTGCCGGCTCCCGAAGGACGCAGGGAGCCGGCTGGGACCGTGGGGGCTTTAGGGCTCATAAAAAACTGTTCTTTTCAGAACTAACTTTACTGGTAAAAATTTTTTTTATGATAGTATGTAAAACTTTCCGGGTTTTTTTCTGCACCAGTTGTACTCTCTACGCATGCGCATCCTCGTTTCCAAGCCCACGCTTCTTTGTTTTTCTTCAAGTACGCCAAGCAAACCTCTCCTCATTTCAGGTATTAAATTTGCCGCTTTCTTCTGCCGGGTCGTGTGCCTCATCCGCTGCTATATTAATAATCATATTCTATCTATATTTATTTGAAACGTATTGCCGAGGCGCCAAACGTTAATAACATACTCCGTCCTCCGCCATTTTAGTAGTTTCCCTCTATTACTTTTATTATACTTGCTTCTTTCATTTTACCCCCGCCTATCTTTTCTGTAATCCATGATATTTCCTGCCACAGACACCACGGCGTTTGTCCTTGGCCTCCGATCTTATCAGACTTGGTCACACGCATACCTAAAAACTCATTTGAAGCACGTAAGGCACAGCCATTACAATGCGTGACCATCACTACAAAGCCATTACCGTGCTTATGCCTTTATCATGCGTGGTAAATGTATCATAGTTGTAAAAGCATGCGTGGTAAAGGCATGCATGGTAAAGCTATATGCGTGCTAATGAATTTGTGGTGACGGTCACGCGTGGTTATGACCGCGTTGTAATGGCTGTTTCCCCCCAGGACACTGCAGGAACCGGGTCTGGGCATGGCAGACTCCAGGGCATCAGGCGGTTGGCCACGCAGCCTCCCTCACACAATATAGAAATCTCCGGGGGGTGGTCATTTTCGTGGTTTGAGGGGCGTCATTGAGGCCCACACAGTTAATTCTGTAGGGGGTAGGTTTGCATGCGAAAATGTCATAAGAGGTTTGTAAATGTGGTACGCATTGTTTTGTGTTACTTTGATTTCCTTTCTATGTTGTAGTCTATCCAGAGAAAATATAACTTATTGTATAGCCAGTACTTTTCAACCCTACTGTCAAACATCTTACTATAGTACTTCAAATTATAAATATTATTTTTGTTGTGGACCGTCACCCCCCCAAAAAAAACAAGTATATCGTTTTTTTATTAATTTTTATTAAAACAACAATAACTGTAAATGTAACTTAAAGATAATATAAAAAACAACTAGAAAAATAACTTTAATAAAACAGTATTATAAACAAATTATGATGTAGACTGCAAAAGACGTAGGATAGGTAATCTGCAAAACAAAAAAGAAAATTAGAGTTTAAAGTTATGTAGATGTGACTAAATAAGGGGAAGCATTACAAGTGTAGGTAACACTACGATTTTACGTGTGCAGTGTGCCTTGTACATTTCACTTCTGTTATAGTCCCGCGTTCAAGTGGTGCCTATATGGAAGTACCTACTGCGTTACTGACACAAAAGTGGCACAACGGGATTGTAAATATGCCGATTTATTTCTAATGCATTGCAAAGGAGGCATTGTATAGCTAGGTCACTGTGCTTACCTTGCATATACACTGCGGCTACCAGAATTCACAACTTGAATTCAACTCTTCTTCTACATGTCAAAGTAGACAGCAGTGTCTATAACTTTAAAAGAGAAAGAGAAATGATGTCGTAGAGAGTGAGAGAGAGAAAACAACATTAAAACTGCGAGAGCAAGTTATAGATGTAGCAGTTAATACAGGAAAAAATACTCATAGCTCACCTTTTGCCTCCGTTGTGTGTCCACGGATGTGTTGCTTCAGAGTACACCCTCAACTTGCTCGATATGTAACATCCTACATAACAAAATCAGAATAGACGGAATTGAAAGAAATGTGGGAAGAGAATTTCCCACAAGAAGAGTCTGACTTAGAAATTATATACTAACAGTTTGAAGATGTTATCTCATGGAGAAATTGGAGCGTATGAATGCTCGGATCGCTTATCATCTGCAAGTCTATACTCCAAATCTAGAAGAATCATTTGGGTGAGTCTAGGTCTTGCTGCAACATGAAATTGAGTTCTTCAATCTGTACAAAAAATTGAATATTTACCTGAAAAAGAGCCAGAAAGTAGAGATAATGTGAAAACAACCATGTTCAAAATATATTATCCAAATAGAAGTCATCATCTTAAGAACATTTGTCTCTATGAAGTGCTGCAAAACTATATTTTTAAACTGAATATTACGGACAACATCAATAATGGTATATATGCCGTGATTGGTTCTGAAGGATGTTTGGTGAAGCAAAGAAAAGGACATTCACCATAAACTGATTTGCAAAAGTCCTGACAAAAGTGAATTTTAATGTAAGTTTTTAAAATTGCGTACCTAGACTATTGCACCCCATTAACTCACAGATTCTGGAGTTGAGAGTTTTTCTTGAAAAGTCAGACGCAGATTTACAAGCTCCTTGCGCCACTTTTCCCATGTTAAAAGTGACACAAAAGTGGCGCAATAAGCTTGTAGTTCTGTTTTTCAGACTGTTGTAACCTATCTGTTGGCCCTGCTCGGAGGTAATTATACATTTATACACAGTCTAGCTGCTGCACACTACCCACTCCTTTCACAAATAATTTGTTGTTGTTTCGGAAACAAAATTCTTTGCTCACCTAGTGCCATTGGCGTGATTCAAAGAGGGTGCTCTACGTGTCGAAGCAGCCTTCACTGTAATCAAGAGAGTTCACCACTTCAACTCAGATATGGTTCTATACAGCAGACTGGAGACAGCAGCGTCCAAAAGTTTAAAAAAGAAAGAAAAACGATGTGAGAGAGTAAGAAAGAGAAAGAGAGAAAAAAGGACATTGAAACGTGGGAGAGACACACATGACAAGGGGGACGGGGTGGGGGGGGGTGCCTGAAGCCAGAGGCGCAACCACAGTCAAAAATATCAGGGGGGGTGCTAGAATTTTTTTTTCGGGGGGGGGCTTAACTTTAAGGAAAAAGCACAGTGGAGCTGCAGGGGCTGTAAGTGGGGGGACATCAAAGCCTCATTAACAAGCAAAAGGTTTTTAAAAGACCTATGAAGCACTCGGGTGTGACTGTGTGTGGGCCGAGGAAGCTATCTCATCCTAGCTGAAGCCCCGTTAGCCCAATGGGTGTTGCGCACCTGCTGCATACTACACATTCTCTCCTTTCACAGATAACTTGTTGTTCTTTCGGAAACAAGCTTCTTTGCTCACCTTGTGCTATTGCCGTCATTCAAACAGGGAGCACTACGTGCCGAAGCAGGCTTCTCAGTCCTTGTTACAATGACCACGCATCATCGCAGAATACACGAACGTAGAGCTTTGTAAGTTTCTTTTGGGGGGGTGTCGTCAATTTGTAAAACACAACCTGAAAGATAAAAAGGAAGTTAAAATTATGTGTAATTTTATAATGAAATTAGAGAGGAAATAAGAGAGTGATTGAAAACAATACGCGCAGCTCACCTTTTTGTCACCAGTGTTTTTCACCACGTGCCGGACATAATCCATCCTGAGCCTCTACATCTAAAGATAATAAAAGAAAGATGTTATGATTGGTAATTGTTACTATATTGATGTGGAGTTAGATAACATCGCCCGTTTATACACGTTCCTTCTCACATTTCTACAAACTGTTTGTATTGGTAATATTCCGGACATTTCAGCGATTATAAACACGTTCCTGCTATTGGGAAAAAATGTATACAAGTAAATTAATAAACTATATATGAGTGCGTTCGTCTACAACGCTAAGTCGCATTTTTGTATCTACTCTGCTACAACCCTGACTCCCTCCGATGCGTAGTCAAGCCTCACTGCTCACCTTTTTGTGGAAAAGACACCTTCTACATGATGTAGTCCCGATCTCCAACAAAGAAGTCTCATATTTGGTGCCCGATCTTGATATCTCTATGGCTAATGACATACTTGTTCTCCCATCATCATCTTTGCAGGTTCTTCACCCACTCAGTGCTTCGGGCACCACTAATTCAGTGACCAAAGAGGCCATGCATGTAGTAGTGGGCCCCTTGTTCGGTAGTTTGGGAACAACCCTAAAATGGCGTATTACACATGCTTTTCGTCTTTTTTATACATAAGGTCACGTGTGTAGTGACGAATGCGCTGGATGGGTGTGGTGTGGGTGTATACGAGCCATGAGGGAGTGTGTGTGCCGATCTGACAACTAGACCTGGAACTAAGAAATCCCTCATGGCTGGTATACACCCACACCCATCCAGTACATACGTCACTACACACGTGACCCTATCTACAAAAAAGACGGAGCGTACAATGCCCCCCGTCCCGCCGACTCCTCGTGACCGTCATGTTCGAATAGAGCATGCACAAATGAAATAAGAAACATTAGGAGTACATGGACTGATGGTCGGCGTGGTGGGGCGTATTGTGCGAATGCACACCATTAATACACATGCGCTGAGTGAAAGGGGTAAACAGCTCGATGGGGTCCACTCCTCCATAGAACACCGGCATTGCTTTTACACATGGGGAGATGCTAAGTTGTATGTGGAAATGCAATCTTGTTTGGATTTTGAAAGTGAGAACAGATTTCACTTTTGTGTCTTTCAAAGTTCAACCTAAGTTTGCTATGGCAGGGTGGGAGGCGCAAGACTTCTGCCTTCTCATAGCAAACAGTAGTATCCTGGAGGTAGGCACCCCGGGACACTGCAAGAACCGGTTCTGGGTGTGGCGGTCTCCAGGGCTCTCGAGAGCACCAGGCGGAGGGCCACCGAGCCCATGTCACACAATACAGAAATCTCCGGGGGGTGGTTGTTCCCGGGGTTTGAGGTGCACACACTTGTAATTTTTTTGGGTGGGGAGCCGTGGATGCGCAAGTGGCGCAAGGGGGTTGTAAATGTGGTACAGTGTTTTGTTTTACTTTGCTTTCCTTTCTGTCTTGTAGAGGATCCGGGGTAAATATAACGGTTTTTGTACAGCCAGTACCTTTCTGCCTGTTACCAAAGTAACAGTTCATGGAACACTTGCGTGAGCACAGAGGTCAGAAGTTCACCACAACATGTTGCTAATTGAAATAGTTACTGTGCTGGAGATCTATATTTTTTTCATAGGAACCGTTAGTCGTACAAGAAGTCAGTGGAAACGTTTTGTTAGGGATTCCTTTCTGTTTGGGGAGTATTAGGGTAACGTGCTCCATGCGGGACTTTACAAAGCTTAATATTCATTGGCTGTGAAGTATTAAAAGTAGAAGGTTTGGCAGTCATTCCTTGCTCGTCTGTGGAACAACATGGCCATTTTATTGGCTAATGTGTTCCGAGCACAAATTTGCTCCTAATTGGGTGGGAACGGTTCACTGTTGTCAGTGATATTGTGATGCATTTTCCAAAGGAGCATAGGGAAAGAAAGTAGTACAGGGCAGGTTAGGAACACTATTAACTCTGTACAGTGCCCATAAGGTGGTGAAGAGGGATTATGAGGGAAACAATTTTTTTTACATGTTTCAAGGGCCATTCATATAATTGCCGTGTGTTGTATAAATCACGGCGGAAAAATGACAGTGTCTTGTGCTATTTTTTTTTATCAAGTTTGTGGGTGACATACTTCTTAGGAGTACTATTTACTTATAATGTGGTGTTTACTTTCCTGATGGGGAGGCGTGGTTGCGCAGCAAAAAATTCAGTCTAGGTTTGAAACAGTTTTTATTAAGCAAATACAAATGAACTTTCTTCAGAAACTGTCGCTGTATATATGAAAGGGGTGACAATTAAAAATGGAATTTCATAAAATATCAGTTAAGCGTGGCTATATACTTCTTTTTTGTGCTACAGTTTGTAAAAGTGTTGACGATGATGTAAGAGGGCATCAGTTACTTTTAGATGAAGTAGAATAGAAGTGCTACAACAAACACTCCCGCACTACATTATCTCAGATCAAGAGAACAAGTAAAAAACAGTTGAATACAAAAGATTTCATATTACATAGAAATGCATGCATTATTATTTTTCAAATTTGTATTCTGTACAATTCAAGAACGTGTTGTCGTAGTGCTTAGAGGTTGCAGACTGTTCCGGTAATAAATCACATACTCTCTAAAGAATATATAGGATGGTACACTTATAATATAAAGTACAGGTCCTATATATTCTTTAGGGAGAAGGTGAATAGGAACCGCAAATAAGAATAGAAATTCGAAAATAACATTCAGAAATATAGGGTTTATTAAATATTTAAATTAACAAAGTATGCATGATAGCTATAATTTTTTGTTCTGCTGTTTCGTAAAATTTGTTTCTTGAAAAAAATATCTGATCAAGTACTTTTTAATATTTGAAAGTTATATTATAGATGGCGCTGAAAAATCTCCCATTCCTCTTCTGTAGAAATAGGACAATCTATTATAATATAACGATTGATACCATTGTTACAGTAAAAAGAAAAGGAAAATAAAGTTATGTATTTAACAGAACATCCATAATGAAATACTTTCGAGCGGTAATTATTTACTGAACTTCTTTTCTCTGAGAGGTGAAAAAGTTTGATCTTCGTGGTGACGGGTCATAAACTCCTCTGAGATCATTACGGTGAGAATAATAATATGTATATATTTTCACAGCACATGATCACAAGGGGAAAATAGACTGAAAACCGCAAGCCGGTATCGTTGCTTACTTATCGTTACTCTTTGTGACGACAGATCGTGACCTCCACTAAGATCACCAAGACTGTTAATGTTATAATAATCATATTAACAGTATGTGATCTCTGAGGGAAAACACAACAATAAGTGGAAGATGGTGACGTTGATTTTAAATGTTTAGGGTTTGCGTCGACGGGTCACCAACACCTCTCAAGCTAAGTACAGTGTCAATATTATAATATAAAAAGTCATTATATATAAGGTGAAAGGAGCCAAAAAAGAGCAATGTTTGTTATAATCTATCTGTTCCTAAAAACATGCTGCTAACGTTACAGAGAAAAAGCGAAAAACATGCAATAACATTTTTTTCTAGATATAAATGCTTAAATATTGACAAATAGCCACAAATTATAACTAAGTACTGTGCCTATGCCATATTGAAACAACTTACAACTCCGGAATATGTTTGTTGACGCAAAAAGAGAATCCGATGCTAGAAAACGGAACCTGCAACATAGATTGGGGACTCAGAAATAACTCGCGAAAACCAAACTAATTGCACAGTAGGTATGGTTTATATAGTTTTTAGTTGTTTAGTAGTCTACGGAAGGAAGCTGTGGGTCCGCCTATTTAGATGGCACGTTTTGCAGTTTACACGTGCTCACATTTTAACTTTTTTTCTTCTGCACGTGTTCGGAAAAGTTACAAACTGTGAAGCTGTAAAGTTTCGATTTTGATTGTAACCCGTATAAAGTATTATTATCTACATATACATTGGAGAGTTTAAAAAGTGTTACTCGGTAAACTGTGTTCTTTGCATTTTCATGATTAAAAACATCTAAATAGAAGACATAAAAGAATTATCGTTATCATTAGAAGAAAAAAAATGGATTAATATTTGTTATTATTATGCTTCTTAATTTAAAAATGCTAGTATTTGTAAATCATAAACCTAACCTCAGAAAGGTGTGCTGGTGCTTGGGGCGTTGGGAAGATTAATAAATAATAAATTCCCTTTTCTATGGACCTGCAAACTTGGCTTTTAAACTTTCAATTGCCCAGTCTGTATCTTTACACTTCCTCCAAACATTCTGCTACTGCTATTTTAGTATTGCTGTGAGCCATACAGCAGTATGTGTTTATCTATTCACTGTTCTAAAAGTGAAGCTGCTATACATTCAGCCAGACACTCTTCTTGGAGAATTGTAATCATTTAGCCAGTCCCCAAGTACTCATGGAGCAAAGTGGGCCTTAGGCCATGGGCTTCTTTAAACCCCTAAAGACTATGCTTTTAGTCTTCTACGTACTTGCAAACTTGCCTTTTATACCTTCAATTTCCCTGTCTATATCGTTACACTTTCAACAAACACTCTCACACTACCGTTTCAGTATTGTAGTGAACCATACAGGATTATGTGCTTATCTATACACTGTTCTAAAAGTGAAACAGTTACACATTCAGCTTGACACTGCTTGCAGAACTCTTATCATCCAGTCAGTACCCAAACATTCATGTAGTAAAATAGGCCTTAGTATATGGACTGCTTCAAACTCACCACTTCAACTCAGAGAAGGTTCTATACAGCAGACTGGAGACAGCAGCGTCCAAAACTTTAAAAAAAGGAAAGA
Organism: Lissotriton helveticus; assembly: GCF_964261635.1. Classification (NCBI taxonomy): domain Eukaryota; kingdom Metazoa; phylum Chordata; class Amphibia; order Caudata; family Salamandridae; genus Lissotriton; species Lissotriton helveticus. The sequence continues at coordinate 2,028,193,955 of NC_136061.1, forward strand.
GAAACGATGTGAGAGAGTAAGAAAGAGAAGAGAGAAAAAAGGACATTAAAATGTGGGAGAGACACACACGACTGGGGGGGGGGGTGGGGAAGACTGAAGCCAGAGGCGCAACCACTGTAAAAAATATGGGGGGGGCTCACATTTTTTTTTTTTCGGGGGCTTAAGCGTATTCGTGACATGTGCGCGGGTACGCGTAGAGTACGATTAGCAGTACAAAGGACGGTGCGATTACCGTACGCGTACGGTGATTATCCCCCCAAAAAACCAATGAAAAAGGAATTATATAAATTTTCATTTTAATATATTGGAAAAAATAATTAATAAAAAATATTTTTGAATTTAGTTTTGTTATTATTTTACAATAAGAATATGAAATATAACTTAAAAAATAAAATAAATATAAGTATTTATAATAAAAATATAGAAAATTAGTGTAAAAAGAAAGAAATATAATAATTAATACATTTAAAAATTATCATTTACAAAACCTTTGAAATTCACTGAAAAAAGACATAGGTTTTACACACTTTATAGTTAGGAATTAGCATTTAAAAAACTTGCAAATTCATTGAAAAAAACATAGATTTCACACAAGTTATAGTTATGAATTAGCATTTAAAAAACCTTAGAAATTCACTGAAAAAACCATAGGTTTCACACATGTTATAGTTAGCTGAATATTTCACTCATGCTAAACCATTGAAATTCCTCCGTTATAGTTAGTTCAGCTAACTATAACTTGCGCGCCCACAATGCACTGCTGATGACGTCTTATATTACATCACTCATGACATGGGTCAGTGACATCACTCATGACATCACTGATGACATCTCAAATGACATCACTGATGACATAACTGATAACATCATCCTTGCGAAAGAGTGGCAGACCTCCTCTGACCCTAATATAACCTTTGATACACACATTCAAAAATAGAACATACAATTTTCAAAAAAATGGAGATACCAATACCAATTACAACATCCTATTCTGTAATTCCAACATCTACATACACATCCACTCATTCACCAACAGTTCTATACAGTCACTCATACATGTACTCACTAATCATATGTACTCATACACCTATACATCCTGTTACACACCGACACTCATACATAGAGTTACTCACACACATACTCACACATGCAAATAAACTATCAAACATCCATGTACTTGCATATACAGCTATACAAACACCACTACACTTAGTTCCACAGAAACGTACACATGCTTACTCTTAAACAATCACTTATAGAAACACATACTTATTTATACTGGAACTTTTCCAAACTCTCACTCTCACATATACTCACTTATATACATCCATACTCAAATATACTAGTTTAAAACATATGTAGTTACTCATGAATACACTATTGAGACAGTCATTCACTCACTAACCCACCCATAAACACAATCATCCACCCATACAGTCCTGCACACATGCTGTCTTCAAAACACGTAAAAACAGTGAGTCACTCATTCATGCATCTGTGCGATAAGTAATATCCCCCACCAAACCATACAGACACTCATACTGATACTCAAAAAAACAACTAATAACCCATATACACACTCATGTAGCTACTCACCAACCCATGCAGCCACTTATACACAAAGTGAGACACTGATACAGATATTTAAATATTTAAACATTACTCACTAATACATCTATTCACTAAGATACACTTAATAAGTCCAGTATACAATGAATTTTACCAAAAAACATCCATTTAGACACTTATTTACCCATTTATTCTTCCATCGACCTTTAGATATACATATATAAAAAATATTTATTTTTCAGAAAGACACACACTCACTGGATGATGTCATCAGTGATGTCATCAGTGATGTCATTTTAGATGTCATCAGTGATGTCATGAGTGATGTCACTGACCATGTCATGAGTGATGTAATATGTGACGTCATCAGCAGTGCATTGCGGGCGCACGAGTTATAGTTAGTTGAACTAACTATAACAGGGGAATTCCAATGGTTTTGTATGAGTGAAATATCCAGCTAACTATAACATGTGTGAAACCTATGTTTTTTTCAGTGAATTTCTAAAGTGTTTTTAAATGCTAATTCCTTACTATAACATGTGTGAAACCTATGTTTTTTTCAGTGAATATATCTATCTATATCTATCGATATATATATATATATATATATCTATCGATATATATATTACCTACAGGTATATATAGTTAGGATTTTTTCTCTATGGGATTTTTGAAAATTCTATGTCTAATAACTTTGGCGTTTGTGGACGGAATTGGCTGAAAGTTTCTGGAAAATGGAACATTTTGTTTCTGAGCAGCCCCTGGAAATTTGGGGGGGGTTCGTCAAGGGGGGGCCGAGAAAAAAGGGGGGTCCCAAAACGTGTTTTTAACATTGAGTTTTCCATAGGGCGGTTGGCCTCACTTTTAGCCCGAACGGCTGAATGGATTTCCACAAAACTTGGCAAAATTGTAGGGACTGGTAGCCCGATGTGCCTTTGCTAGGTCTCAATATATGTGCTTCAGTGGATTTTGAGAAATTAACGTTCAAAAAAAGATATATATCTGTAACAGCGGACCGGGCAGCGCTCCGGTTCGCGGACTTTTCGCGGTACGGAGCTTTGTGAAGCGAAGCTGATTGGTTCTCCGGCGTCTGTGAACATTCCAAACAGTCCGTAGCGGCCGCCATCTTGTCTCTCGGTAGGATCGAGAGACAAGAGGAGGCCAAAGCGAAGGGGCAAATGACCATAAGGGGGCATAGTAGATCCTCGCTGACCCCCTAGGTTTGATGTGGAGGTTTTAAAAGGGCCCCGCGGGGCAAAAAAAAAAAATAATAATAATAATCAAACGGCTGAATGGATTTGCACGAAACTTGGCAAAATATTAGGGACTGGTAGCCCGATGTGCCTTTGCTAGGTCTCAATATATGTGCTCCAGTGGATTTTGAGAAATTAACGTTCAAAAAAAGATATATATCTGTAACAGCGCTCCGCTTCGCGTACTTTTAGCGTTACGGATCTTTGCGAAGCTGATTGGTTCTCCGGCGTCTGTAAACATTCCAAACAGTCCGTAGCGGCCGCCATCTTGTCTCTCGGTAGGATCGAGAGACAAGAGGAGGCCAAAGCGAAGGGGCAAATGACCATAAGGGGGCATAGTAGATCCTCCCTGACCTCTTAGGTTTGATGTACCATTTTGCCAAGTTTGGTGTAATTCCGTTCAGCCATTCAGGCTGTAGACGTATGTAAATGTCCTATGGAAAATTGCATGGGGAAAACACATTTGAAAGTGTTGAAATTTAGAACCAATTAAAATGTTACTTTGGTTTTGTATTTGTGTGTGATGAAAGTTAATTGGTTATGTATATATCTCAAATGAGAGGTAACCACAGCCATTTTGTGATACTACTGTCTGAGGTACATTTGTGAGGAATTTTTGGTGGTCAATTTTTGGTGTTTGATTTACACAGTACTAACACTTCTCCTACTTTTAAAAAGGTGAGTTGTTAATTTGTAAGGGGAACTATGTTGTACACTTGAAGATAATTTGAAAAATGTTTTCTGTTATTTATTTGCAGTCCTTCTGTTATACTAAATACTTGATAAAGTTAGTTTTATATTATGTATTACTAAAAACGATAAATGAAAGTGATTATTTTTTTCTGCAATTTACAGCAAGCAATTTCAAAATAAAATGGCTCACAATGAAGAGACCGTGGCAATTTCTTTTGAATTATCCACTACATTGATTGAAATTGACAGCACCAATAATGAAATATTGTCACAAGGAGGAGATGACATGAATGATTTTTTTGATCAATCTGTTGATGGCAAATTTATCGAATGTTTGGAGACCATAGAGTTACAAGAATCATCATTGCAGACTTTTAATGAGGAGATTCCAGATGAGATGATTGAAGAGGAAATTCCTGATGAGGACATGTTACTAGTTCTTTCAAATTTAGAAAATTCAGAAGAATAAATTTATATTTAGAAATCAAAAATTGTTTGAGACATTATTCATTTTTATTTTTAATTTATGAGGTTGTAGCGAAGTGATTGTAGTATAAAATGAGACTTATAGTATAGAGTGCAACATTTTTATGTTACATGGTAAGTAACTCATATTTACTTCCCTTCTACCACTATATTATCTCCAATGTGTATTTGACATCTCTTCTTCATCTCCGGCCTCCTTTCTCTCACTGTGTGTCTCTGATGCATCTTATCGCTGCTATTTTGTGTAATTACAGAAGAGAGTAAAATAAAATAGTTCGGAACGTGAAAAGGGGGCAAAGTAGAGTACCCCTCACCCCCTAGGCCTTCTCAGGCGGTCCCAAAAGGATCAGTTTCTGCTTTCCTGAGAGATTATGGTATGAGTTCCATATACCACAATAACTTGCATTACAACATGCAAGATATATATCTCCTATTACCAACTTTTGGAGATATTCGCGCTAAGCGCGAATATCTCCAAAAACTAACACCTGCCCTGAGCAGTTCTTAGCCATGTTATCCAATGGGAGGTGGATAACATGGCTAAGAGCATTAGCTCGGTAATGCATGAATATCGCTGACTTTTTAGCGATATTCATGCATTGCGGCCGTTTTTTATCGCATTTGCGATAAACCTTGATAATAGCAAGGTTTATCTTCGATAATTTCTGACGATGCTTAGCGGTAAAAAATTCGTTGGTAAGCATCGTTAGCGATAAATATCGCTTAACTTTGGTAATATGCACCAACGTCTGTTAACGTTCGATTCGAAGGAAATGAGGAAGTGTTGAAAAACATTGTTTGCGCCATCTTGCCTTTTTTGAAATGCCACACTTTTGTCGTGCACGGCAGCCATTTTAGATGCCTTGACCAGACCCACTCTCTGCACGCTGTCGATTCGTAGCATGGCTCCCCACCCTCGCAAGCATCTTCCCCAGGCACTGGTCACCCCCGCTCTCTGTCTTATGCATGGGCAATAAACCTCCCCCCCATCTGCGCTGCTCTTCCCTGAGAATCACACTCTGTGCCCGCCCGACACCTCCCTTTCGCCCTATTCACTACCGCACCCTCTGACACTCCTCTTCCTCTGTGTCCGATTGTCCAGGCTATCAGCTAGCCCTGCAGATGTAGTTTATGGCCCCAGCTGTAAAGAATCACCCCTCTTCAAAGGAGTTATAGTAGATCAAGGCCCACACCCGATGAGATCCGTCACACCACACGTGTTCCTACTATCTGAAAACCATCCTGTATTGTGATTGGGGAGGGGACCGAGCCTGAAGCGGAAGATTCCAGGGATGACTCTTTGTACATCAAAGTTTTTACATTTATGTGTCACATTAAAAATATATAGCACTCCAACAAAGTAGTAGGATTATAAAACTTTAATAACTTATAAATATATACAACAAAACAAAAACAGTAAAAACATTTAAACAACGAAGAGACCGTGGCAATTTCTTTTGAATTATTCAATACATTTATTGAAATTGACAGCACCAATAATGAAATATTCTCACAAGGAGGAGATGACTTGAATGATTTTTTGATCAATCTCTTGATGGCGAATTTATCGAATGTTTGGAGACCATAGAGTTACAAGAATCATCATTGCAGACTTTTCATGAGGAAATTCCTGATGAGGACATGTTACTAGTTCTTTCAAATTATGAAAATTCAGAAGATGTTGCCTGGGTGCCGCACTGATTTGGGTATCCGGCGTGGGGCGTCCCGGGGGGTGGATTGTCAGTAGCGGTCTGTTGTGCGAATAGTTCCAAGGCAGCAGAAAGCGCTGAAATCTGGATGTCACGAAGGTGATGTCTAGTAAGTTGCCGCCCAGCAAATAACGGCGTGGGGCGCCGCGGGGGTGAGTGAGTCCAGTAGGCACCACAGCTATTCTTACCGGCATTGCAGAATTACTGCTGGGGACAATGCCTGTGCTGTAGCAGGGTCACAGCAGAAACAAAAAGGATTCTGTTGAAGATGTTGTTGGTTTTCAATTTGAAAACAGTTCTGGTGTCAACTGCTATGCTAATGTAGTGGTTAATGTTTTGTTTTCTCTAGAAAATGTAAAAGAGGGGGAGGCAGTCCAAAGTTCTGGTAAAAGGGCAAAGGAAAGGATCGGTGGTGTGAACTATCAGTCAAAAAGGGGAGGGGGTGCAACAATTTTTCCTACCGGGTCACAGTGTGCTTTCACCGGAACTGAGGTCTGCAGGATTCTAGTCATTCAAAGTGAGGCTGGCGCCAGCATGGGAGCGCCGACGTCCCGCGGATACAGTTTCGTCACTCCACGGGCGATCATGGCAGTCATTCCCCATCGGGGGTGTCTGCGGGGGTCGGAGACTCCCGCGGCTCCTCTAGAATCTTCAAGGTCGTGGGGGACTACGGTGGTGGAGTCAACCAGTGACCGGGCCATTTCTTTATGCTGGGCCCGCTCTTGCCAGGTCGACCGCCATTTTGAGAGTTCGGTAGCTACTGGCGATCGCGGGGTCAAATGAGCGGACGGGCTCCACCCTGCCGGGCGAGACGTTGCAGCATCGCCACAGTGGAAGAACCCTTTTCCGGGCGCCTGGAGCGCTGAGGGTGCAGGTGGGAAGCCTCCACTGGGGAGGCGGGAGAGGCCTGTTCGCACCGTCTCTCCCTCCCAGTGCACCCCACGGCGTCTCGCTTGAGATTTGTTATGGCCGGACCAGGCGATGAGGACGAGGGGGGGGGGGGTCGGAGGCATGTGCAAGACATCCCCCCCAGTGTTGTCAAAGCCATTATTGAAGAAAGAAGAAATGTCCCGTCCGTCTTCGGGCCGTGCTTCCGGTGGATGTCGGCCGGACGCCCCTTGCTCTGGCCCCATGAACGGGTTCCTTGGTTTATCGGCTGCAGCCGGATCCCATCGGCCCACGGCCGTTGGTGGCCGGACCGGTAGAGAATCAGTGATGTCATTTGAGATGTCATCAGTGATGTCATCAGTGATGTCACTGACCATGTCATGAATGATGTAATATGTGACATCATCAGCAGTGGATTGCGGGTGCGCGATATATAGTTAGTGCAACTAACTATATATGGAATTTCAATGGTTTTGTGTGAGTAAAATAAGGTTTTGTAAATGCTAATTCCTAACGATATATGGTCTATAACCTATGGTTTTTTCAGTGAATTTTCAAGGTTTTGTAAATGCTAATTCCTAACTATATATAGTCTATAACCTATGGTTTTTTCAGTGAATATATATATATATATATATATATATATATATATATATATATATATATATACACATATACTTATCCAACTATCTATCTACATCACAGAAATAGTAAAGGTATGTTCTTTGTCAGGCAGGATTGTCACATTATTCACTTTAGTTTTCCTTCTCTGACTGCAAAGTTAGAGGAGTTGATGAATACTAGTCTCCTTGTTAAAAAATAAACAGAAGATATAGCTGGACATTTGACCTCTGTTTTTGAAGCGCAGCAAATGTGACACATAAATACAGAATTTAAAGGTATCTTTATTTATTGCCTGGACTTCAGTATGGGAAACACTGCTCTAGACAGCCAAGGGACCTGGAGAGGAGCTTTATGTGTAAGAGTGTTCTGCTGTAAATGGTTTACAGAATAGGAGGCCATCTGTTAGATTAACTGTAGTCAAATAAAAATGTGGAATAATGTACACAAAGCCAATTGAACAAACCCCTGGAGCCAGTAAAAATGGTTGAAAATTGTGCACCAAGTTTTACCAAATTCATACTGTTTTTGCAAACTGAAGTATGTACTGATAGGTGGGTTCACAAAAATCTGATTTGTAGTGGGTCACAATTTGACCTACCTCTTGAAAATTGATGAGGGATATCCTACATTTTGACTCACTATGCCTCTTAGCTGTTAGAAATGTTATATATTTTTAAACCTTCTCATTATTAGCAATGTTCAAAATGTGGATTTACACTTGATTATACGTTTATACTTATTTGATGTTATTGCTTTTGGAACAAATTGATTATGACATGTTAAAGTGCTTTTTTGTTGTATTATGCTAACTAGGCATCAGTTAGGCCTCAACACCATCTTGTTCAAAATGGATGTCTACCACTGCATGTTCACTTTCTATTATTTGTACAGCACACAGTCAAGCATGGTTGTATTTGTTTATTTCCACTGACAAGGTTCTTGCTGTTCTCAAAGAAAAAGTATCAACATGGACACATTAATGTTGCAGTTACTCAAGGCCATCCAGCTAGCTCACTGTACTGCATTCATTCACAGTGCCTTGCTGTTGTTTGTCCTGCCATCTCTGGATACCATTATCATAGAGGGACTGGATCAATATTCCATAGTGGGATAGTGTTAAGATGGTACAGCAATATGATTTTTAATAAAATTGTGGTCTAAATTGCTGACATTGACACTATTTTGCCACCACCATGATGAATCTGCAGTTTTAATTATATTCAATGGGAAGATTTTCTGTATAAACTCTTAATTTTAGGGGTGAGCCAGAAAACTTTCCTAAGATCCTAAGGATGCTGTCTGATTTCTTACTGAAGTTGTTGCTCATTGAAACTTAGAATTGTTCGGATTTTGCTTACCATTCTGTAATGCAGTATTACCGAGAGCCTTTATGGCAATAACATATGCATCTGCTGATAATACATTCTGCACTGTACCTATTGAATTTTTAAAATAAATCCCTTAAAACTAAGAACTCACCTATTGATTCCATCCTTGCTAAGGTGGCTGTATTTTTTATATGTATTGTGATGGTTTGTCTCAGGTTGCATTGCCTCATGAAATTGCAGTTTAACACGTCCTGACACAGCCACTTGTGGAAATGTTATTGAGGTTTCATTTTGGGGTACAAGTATGCAGGAAATCCCTGCGCCCACAAAATAATCACAGGGATGTTGGCCTGTAGATTTCTGTGATAGCTTTTTAAAAAAGTATTTTTTTTTAATGCAACCCGTCTTCCTAAATGAAAATGGGATGTGTACCCAAAAGAAAAAGTGGAAGTAACGTTTTTTAAGAGTAGGCAGTGGTCGCGTGTTCGCATGTTTTTGTCAACATGTTTTGTCTACATTCACCAAGGGGACAATTGGGGACTGTAGTAAATGACGATACAATCTCCGCAGGTAGGTTTTCACCATCACAGGATGTTGGCCTGCTGATTTCTGTGATAGCTTTTTAAAAAAGTATTTTTTTTAATGTACCCGTCTTCCTAAATGAAAATGGGATGTGTACCCCCCCAAAAAAGTGGAAGTAACGTTTTTCAAGAGTAGGCAGTGGTCCCATGTTCGCATGTTTTTGTCAACATGTTTTGTCTACATTCACCAAGGGGTCAATTGGGGACTGTAGTAAATGACGATACAATCTCCGCAGGTAGGTTTTAATTCTTTATTTAATTCGGAGAGTAGATGAGAGCGCTGGCCAAGAAACAACTGACCAACAAGAGAACGCTTAACTTTGAACAAAAACATAGAGCACTTTCAACTGGTATATTCTAGAAAGACTGGACCACAATACAAGTACAACACATCTTTCCCCTTCCCAACCACCAAGAAGAAAAGAAAAGAAAAACAAAGGCAACAATGTCACAGTGTACAACAAAACTAACATACAAAATCCTTAAGATAAATGGGCGGTCTATGAATCCTGACGGTTTTAGAGGTGCTAGAACCCTCATGACCAGGAATAGAATCACTGGTTTGTGAAGCACCTCGCCCCTCTGAAACCCCAACCAATGACTGAAAGGAGTCGGCACTCGCAGTTGTCGCTCGAAATGCGACTGGGCTGGCAACGACATCTGATTTTTGAGCAAGAACATAACCACTGCTGCGGAAGGTTTCCTCCTTGGATTCCCACTCCTTTGGTACAGAGCTGTGCGTCGAAGATTCAATTTTTTGCCATTTTCCAAAATTATACAGTTACCAAAAACTTTCCTGACTCTGTAAGGTCCCTTAAACTTAGGCCTCTGCCAATCCTCCCACTCCTGACCTTCACTAAGTCACCCACCTTGAAGGGGCTGTGAGTACAAGAATTTTCTTGGGGCTCTGGAAAAAGCCCACCTAAAGGCGCCAACTTCCTCATCCATGCAAGAACTGATTTGGAGCCGGGGGCTCTCCCTCGCATCAACTCAATCGGAGATTTCTACCCAGCGCCTTGCCTGGTATCCTCAAAACACCTCATTCACCATTTTATGCACACCGCAGGCGTTGGCGGTCGTCACCTGGATAATTCCCTCCATGACTCTGTTAGCCCTCTTACACAAGCCATTCCCTTGCAGGTTGTACAGTGAAGTGCGGTGGTGTGCAAAACCACAATCCCTCAGAAAGAATGGCATCTGCTGTGAGACCAATTGCGCGCCATTAACAGTGATCAGCACTGATGGAATGCCCTCATCCCTAAACAGTTCCCCTAAACACCTGATGGGACTCTCTGTGGTAAAATCTCTCACAAATTTTACTCTCAACCACTTTGAAAAAATATTCACCACAACAATGTTAAACCTCTCTCTTCCATTCAATTCATCCATTGGACCAATGAAATCCAGACATATACTATGCCAAGCCTCACCAGAATTATTAATATGTCCTATCTCCGAGGTACCAACCACCTTCAATCTTTTTCACCTTCTTTGCACACAGGGCACCTTTCCACCCAACTGCTTACCTGTCCATCCAAAGCAGGCCACCACAAATGTGCTTTCAAACGATGTTGAGTCAACGTTTGACCTAGATGGCCTTCATAGACCAGAGCCAAAAACTTCTTAAGCCCAAAAGGAGAAACAAACTTCTTGCCCCTCATTAAAACACTTTTTCCACACACAGACAACTCACCCAAAACTTTTACAGATGGACGAAAAGAAACAGAGACACAACTCTCTCTTAAAGTACTTAAGTTCAACACCTTTGAAATGTCATCGACGCCCATTACTTGCATCCACTCAGAAACACCCTCACCCACCATAACTACATATTCCACTGAGGCTACTGCTACATCTTCTTCCTCATCCATTTTCCACAGGACCATCCACCACCTTCCAATTAACAGACATTCCTGCACATTTCTCCAGCCATGAATTTGTTCCACCACATACTGAAACTCTTGAAGTTTGGAAGCCATCACCGTTTTTTAGCTCACTGCACCATCCCAGTTCAGGGAAGAATTGGCTTGGTAGTTTGGTCTGCCCTGTTCCCATGATGCACTGGGCCAGGGACAGACTAATTTGCATATAGCCAGGTTCTGAACTGGAATGGTGCAGTGAGCTAAAAGACGGTGATGGATCAAGCCCTGATCTGTTGACTGGGTAGGAGCGTTCTGATTAACTCAGATACTCTGTCCATCACCACCCCCTTTTTGAAATATTTTGGCCACCACAAGTGTGGAAGGGTATGCTCAGACATGAGTCCCTTGCTCACTGCACCATCAGGATTCAAGCAAGCCGGGCCGAAGACGGCTGTAATGCCAGAAACCGGTCCCCGGAAGCTTGTTTCCTTTCCAGTGAAGAATTGGCTTGGTAGTTTGGTCTGCCCTGTTCCCATGATGCACTGGGCCAGGGACAGACTAATTTGCATGTAGCCAGGTTCTGAACTGGGATGGTGCAGTGAGCTAAAAAACGGTGATGGATCAAGCCCTGATCTGTTGACTGGGTAGGAGTGTTCTGATTAACTCAGATACTCTGTCCATCACCACCCCCTTTTTGAAATATTTTGGCCACCACAAGTGTGGAAGGGAATGCTCAGACATGAGTCCCTTGCTCACTGCACCATCAGGATTCAAGCAAGCCAGGCCGAAGACGGCTGTAATGCCAGAAACCGGTCCCCGGAAGCTTGTTTCCTTTCCAGTGAAGAATTGGCTTGGTAGTTTGGTCTGCCCTGTTCCCATGAGGCACTGGGCCAGGGACAGACTAATTTGCATATAGCCAGGTTCTGAACTGGGATCGTGCAGTGAGCTAAAAAACGGTGATGGATCAAGCCCTGATCTGTTGACTGGGTAGGAGTGTTCTGAATAACTCAGATACTCTGTCCATCACCACCCCCTTTTTGAAATATCCATGGGTTCTGTCACCCCTGCCTCTAGCATTTCCTTGATACGTTTTTTTGACGTCCTCTCTCACAACAAAGGGAATCCTCCTTACTTTATGTTGCATGGGTAAAGCATCTTTCTTTAAAAGGATGCAATGCTCATAATCTTTAAGTTATCCTAGCTCTTCTCTAAAAACAACCTCTGCCCCCCTCAAAATGTTCTCAACCTCTTCATCCTCAGTGACCAGAACCTATGTAGGTGCTCTGGGATTCACTATGATCCGCAAATCAGATTGGTGCACCCACCCTATAATGGGAGGACCTTGTTCTGCCACATAGACCTTACCTGGAATTTTCCTGCCGGAAAACATGAGAGTAGCTTTTAAGTACCCCACTAAATCGATGGATTCATCTTGGTATCCACCAGGGTAAATATCCTTAGGCAATCATTGTTTGTTACACCATGCTTCCTCAAATAAACTCTTGGGAATTAAAGTGCATTTAGATCCAGTGTCCATCATCAAACATATTTCACATCCATCCACTATGAACAAAGTTTTGGGCCTATTTTTCCTTCTGTCATCCTCATTCTGCACCTCCTCATCACCAACAACCAGAATTTTGTTGACCTGTGCACAACTCACTTCTTCATATTCCTTGCACACAGGGCACTTTTCCACCAAACTGACTAACTGTCCATCCAAACTGGGACACCAAAAATGTGCTTTCAAACAACGTTGAGTCACCTTTTGATCTAGATGGCCTTCATGGGCAATCTAGATGAGAGCAGACTCCTCCCAGCTGGTCAAGAAACAACTGACCAACAAGAGAACACTCCACTTTGAACAAAAACATAGAACACTTTAAACTGGTACATTCTAGAAAGACTGGACATCAATACAGTACAACAGGGACTACAATCCATTTGCAAATGGCTTACCACGTCCTTTCAAGAAGTGGTAAATTATTAATGTTTTGCAACTGGATTCTGGTCACACAACTTTATTACATTCCATGCCGATTCACTATTTGGCCACTATCACAAACTGTGATTGGGTAATATCTTACAGAGTCATGATTTGTGTTTCATACAAAAAAGCCTTTTTGCGGTCACAGACTGCCCAATGCTATGAATCAGACTATTTACGAAGGCAAAAAAGCTATGTACATCTGGCACTAAGTTTTGTCTTCTCTTGTAAAGAGTTCAGGTCTCTGAAACTCACTTTACTGTTTACCAGTACAGCACCATTGTTTTATGAATAGTGCAGAGAAGGCTAATGGGTATCACTTAAACTTTTCAGTGTAGGAAACTCCAAAATACATTCAACCCTTTTAGTCAGTCTTTCACTGGTTCCCCTCACCGACACCTTCCGCATTCATCATCAGTGAATTCATCATCGTGAGAACAGACAAACCTCAGATAAGCTCAATCTAATCATAGAGAGGCAAGCTCGTAAACATTTATTGCTATCTCTTGATGAAGGGCAACGAATGGCCTAAAATGCATTGAATATTCAGCCAATTGTTTCAGTGGCTAAACGTATTGTTTGTCACGTTTTAATTTTTTTTTGACAAGACATGAGAGTACTTGGAAACTTTGAAAATATTTAAAATAAGGTTGCTGAAACCAAAGAGAATAGCACCACAAGAGTTATACTTTACAGTAAAAAGAAATGTTAATTTTTTTTTTTACATTTTTGACATAGATAACGGATAGTCAATAACAGAGACACAACATTTTTCAACATCCATAGCAAATATCAACAGCAGGACATGTTCATTACAGGTTTCTATCACCGTTCTTACTTTGTAGGTGAAATTAGCCAGATTTCTCCTGCTGGTTTCCCCCGATGCGTCACACCGAGCTCCTCCCACCACCCCACCAGCCCTCAAGTACATTGAGAAGACATTCACCCCTGAAATCTGCAACAGTTGTCATCTATGACGGATGTCTTCCTTGTTAAATGCCCCTTTGACCCTCCCCCACCACAGTCAACTTTGCCGATGGCCTATGCTTCGTGCCTATCGGTAAAGTGCAGCCCTCTTAAGCTACACACAAGGGAGGCAGGCTCGTCTGGTGTTGCTAGATTCTGTACTATCATTGGCCTTCCTAAATAGTGTTCTTCTCCGTGTTCGTATGGCCTCACCTCTCTCATGCATTTCTCCTCAGCCAACGCATAATCAGACATATGTCCGAGGAGCTGCTAGAGGACAGGAGTCACAGCAGAAAGCTATTCGAGTCACTCTGCGTTGGAGAAATGCAAGTCCAGTTATTCTCACTCCCAGGCAAGGAGGGCAGCAGGCATCAGGTCAGGACAGTAGAGCAGGAGTCCAACAGAGTAGGAGTCCAGCAGATTGGCAGTCCTTTCAGCAGCACAGCAGTCCTTCTTCCTGGCAGAGTATCCACAGGTTCAGAAGTGTACTGAGTAGGTGGTGTCAGGGGTACAGTACTTATACAAGTGGGGGAGACTTCAAAGACAGGCCTTTGAAGTGCACAGATTCCCTGCTCCGGCTCCAGATTCACTACAGGGGTGCATGCAACCTTTTGTATGGGGACAGAACATAGCCTATTCAGGTGTAGGTTTCAGCTCCTTCCTCCCATCCTAACCAGGATGAACCATCAGGATGTGTATGGCCCATCAGTCACACCTATGTTCCCTTTGTGTGTGGCTGTCTAGAGGGAATGCGCAAAGCCCAATTGCCACCCGTCCCAGATATGTATCAGAAACAGGCAGGCGGCACTAAATGGCTAAAGTAAGAAAATCCAAGAGTATTAGGGTGAGCACCCTATTGGTGAACTTCAAAAATAAGAGTCTGTTGCGTGCTCCTGGGGTATCGCCCCCTGACTGGGGCATCACAATACTATAATGAACAAGCTGCAATACTTGATTAAGTGCCGTTCCCCTGGTCACAGCTGAAAACACTCCACATGTTTGTTAGTTGCTTTGTTCAAACAGATGTATGGTCAGTATTAACTGAAAGGATGTCCATCAGGTGACTTTCAGATATTTTTATTAATCATCTTCAAGTATTTGAATCCATGAAATAGAAAGTATTGTTTCAAATGTAAAAAAGAACTAACTGACATGACCACCAACGATGAATGGTCCAAGATATTAGAGGATATCAACCTACTAGACAAGCATACTCGGGAGATCAATGAGCAAAAAATACGTAAATACCGCCGAGATACCATAGACTATAAACTTGGGGAGGTATACTCGTGGGCGGAGATTTATACCAAACGCCGGCAAAACAAACCTTACAAATCTAATACCGAAACGGAAACTTCATCCTCTGAAGACGACTCCAGAAGAGCCACACAACGACAAACAACCAAACGTCCAACAACCAGTCAGGAGGGTATTACAACAGTGTCAGTTCCTTTTTTAGAGAGAGGCCCGAGGACAAAGACGACCCCGGAGGGGCAAAAGAAAAAGAAAAAGAGACAGAGACAGACAGAGACACAAGGAGTACCACAGCAACAAAGAAAGCAGAGAAGACGAAGAAATGACAAACCTTGTTATTAACATCTCTTCGTACAACCTTACTGACAATGAGAATGACATTCTACAAAAAGGCACCACCTTCGTTCCCACGAGCAACACCAACAAGCTTGAACTTGAGATCAGTTTATTTAAATTCATGCGGAACTTACGTGTAAGGCAATTTTTTGAAAAAAATTGTGACGGATTCAGACACCACACAGATTGACCAACTCAAAGGACTGCGTCCAAAGTCCACCTATATGGCACCTGTAAGTCATAAAAGTTTTGACACCCTGGAGAAATTAGTCAAAGCGAACCTTCAAAATTTTTACTACAAATGAACTTTAAAGCACGTGAACATTTCCCACAAAGAATGTGCTATTTTGAAAAGCGTAGCCAACAACCCTGACATCACCTGCCAATCCGCCGACAATGGCGGAGCTTTAGTGATCATGATCACTGATTTTTACTGTCACAGGCACTTGATCATCTATCTGATGGTAATACGTATTGCACAATCGATTTCAACCCCACCAAACAGCTCTCTGAGGTTTTGAACACCATCATCGAACAAGCCGTTATAAACTCCAAAACTGCTAAATATTTAACACCTTCGGATCCGAGAACTCCCAGCATGTACATGTTACCTAAAATACACAAGAACTCAACGCACCCCCCTTTTATACCCATTGTGTCTACCAGAGGGAGCATCCATGCACCTGTCGGGAAACTGATTGACAAGTATTTGCAACCGTTTGTGCAGAGCATGCGTACCTATGTCAAGGACACTACTGATTTTTTGCAACATGTGAGCAAAATTACATTTACCAAAGAAGATCAGATCTGACTATGTACTATAGACGTTAAATCACTTTACACCTCGATCCCTCATGATTTAGGGATGGAGGCTATTGAAGAAACCTTGACACACTCTGATCTGTTCACTGATTTCCAATTATTTTTGATGCAACTCATACATTTTACTCTTTATCAGAGCTATTTTCAATGGGAGAAACAAAATTACCTACAGATGTCTGAAACATCTATAAGCAACTGTGCCGCGCCTGTTTATGCCAACATTTTCATGAAATTCTTCGAAGTACACCATATCTTGAACCAAACATCTTGGAAGGAACATGCCACTACGTCTTGAGATATATCGATGACATTTCAGTGGTTTGGAGAGGGTCATCTGAATCATTACTGGAAGCTTTAAATCTTCTCAACACCATCAATGACTGTATTCAGTTCAATTATGAGTATCATGCTGACTCTATCACCTTTCTGGATGTACAGATCACTCGTCGAGACAATGGTTTTGAAACAAACTTATTCAGAAAGCGGACAGATCGCAATAACATATTACATTACCAAAGTTTCCATCAAACCACATTGAAAAATCACCTACCAATTTCACAACTATTACGTGTAAAAAGAATTGTATCTGATCCCATCAAATATGAACAACAATCTACAGACATGTTAAAGAGATTTGAACAAAGAGGGTATCCCACTGAGATTCTCCAATCAGAAAAGATACGATGTGTAAAACTCACACGTGTGGAAGTGCTTACCACCAAAGAAAAGATTCCATCTAAACATCCTGTAGTGGTGTCCAAATACTCGACTTCCAGTCATGTCTACAGAAAATCTATATTGAAACATTGGCCCATCATAGCCTTGGAACCTGACTTCAGGAATATATTTGAAGGATCCCCTGTTTTTGCGTTCAAAAGTGGTTGTAACATAAAAGAGATCATTACCAGACTCACCATTACTCCAACAACACAATATAAAGGCAATCTTCCATTTTATAATTGCAAAAATTGTAATAACATGCTAAAAGGACCTATTGTTAAACATCCCATGAAAGGCAATATTATCAACCTCAAATTCAATGCCATCTGCAAAACCAGTAATGTTATCTATATTCTCAAATGCCCCTGTGGCCTTGTGTACACCGAAGAGACTGAGAGAAAAATAAAGACCAGAATAAACGAACATAAAAGTAACATTCGTACTGCCAATATCAAATCCGTCATTGCACTTCACTTCATTGAACAACGGCATAACATCAGTCAATTACAGTTTGCTGTGATTGAAGTAGTGGAGAGAAGGCCGGAACAATAACAATCATTTGCAACAACGAGAGAACTACTGCATTAAATTCTTGCACTCCATGAAGCCTCATGGGCTCAATGATCGCATTGAGTTCCATTGCTACGTGTAACTTTTTCTTGAACTTTTTTAACATCTTGGCTATTATATTTTCGTTTTCTGATATTCTTAGATATTATTCCGATTTTTTCCACCTTTCTCTTTCTTACGCTAATTTCATACATCGTTTTACTGTCTCATCTGTCTCCCGTATTTCCATCTTTCTGAAATTTTTCATTTTTATCCGCCATTGGTTTCATTATCTTGCTCTTATCTTTCTTATCTCTTCTTTTGTGTTTATTCTTTGTCTATACGTGTTTTTAGTGCCTTTGTGATACATATTTGTATTTGTTTTGCCCCTCGGTATATTCACTTGCATGTGTTACTCTTTTCACCATTACAATAGGGCACCTATGGTCATTTTTGATAGTCCTCTTTTCATGTCTATGTTTTCGTTCCACGCCGGTATATCGATGCGGCGTTTACACTCGCTTTACACTTTGCTGGAATCACGTCTGACGATAGCTTAATGGCACACCTTTGTAAGTACTTGTTCTTTCTATCATGTTTCTTTTACTCGCGGTATGGTCTACCGACGAGTCTCACGTATGGTACAGGTGCTTTTTGTTTTCATTTTGCACTGACTCACATCTTTCATTATCGCATGTATATAGCGTTTTGGTCCACGCGTGCACAAAGTGTCTAGTAACCTCCATTCACAAGCCAGTGTTTACACCCTCTCACTTGGGTTCACGAACTACACGGCGATTTGTTTACCGTTCAGCTCTTTCTGTTTATAGATTGGTTAATATTTTCTGAGCATAATAGCTGATTATTGCATCATATATTTCGTGGTTGTGTGAACACGCCCTCAGGTATCTGTTGTATTCTACCTATTGCATATTCCCATGTATGCCTTAACCCACTTAATGCCTTTCTTGTGGAATGTCTCTGCACTGTGATGCACTACGGAATGTTGGGTGTTGGTTGAAGATAAGCACAGTTATGATGGGGCTGAGCTGAATGCTGGCTGCTCCTGGTGGGGCTTATTCCAGGATACTTAACATCTTACAATAAATCTTCATGAAATACCTCAACCAGCCTGGAGTCAATTACTACATTTTGATGGCGACGATTTGATCTTACCTACGTGTTCAACTCAAGAAATCAAGCTTCAAAAAGGCAAGTCTTTCAAAATCTTTATCTATCTTCCAACTTCAAACAAAGACTCTGGCACCAAGCCCCACCAGTGACCATTTCACCGGTCGCCCCCAACTTCTTCGTGCCAGATTCCTGTTCACATGTCTCAATAATTGGACTTTTCAACCATATCACATAACCAGTTTGGCTCTATGGATTAACTGTTGAGTGTGCCTGCCATATGTTATATGATATTCAAGTTCTGTTCCTTTCAATCTCAAACAAATCCAAAAATGGGAGTTCATCCTGCTTACGTCTCCCTTCTACCTCGCACTGCCAGCTAATGGATATTGCCCAAAGACACCTGTTTATGTCAAAACCCCATCCATCAATAAGGCCCTAATGGTTTGATGTTTAATTGAGACACAGACTTTACAATTCCTGCTGCTTCCTAATACCTACTACTCATACAATATCTCCAGAGGGATGGTAAAGGCAGGGATTCATTTCTATAACCTACGGTGTATTTTCAAAACTGCTGTGGATGTTTTCAACATTTAAACTGCTGCTGCTTTCTACGTGCCATGTTGTTTGGAACAAGTGTAATCAAGATCTAAGTGCAGTGCTGGAGTGGCAGTGTTTCCACAGTATCTCAAGATTGTAACAGATTTCATCCAGTTGTTATTCTTTCAAGTGGTTTAAGACGTTTCACAAGCCTGGTGACAATCGATAGTTCAGTCACACCATACATCTCTTCAAACTTGGCTGACATCCCTGTTATTGAATCTCATACTTCTTGCTATTTCCTGCCACCTCCTGCTGCACTCACAGTACCTCAACTATGATGTTAAACTGCCTCAAGAATCAAGAGTTGCCAGCTCCTGCTTCCACGACGTCTAACTGTGTGCGCTACAAAGGAGTGCCTACATGACATTTTCAAGTGCTCCTTGCGTCTAAAGTAGGAACAGAAATTTCTACATAGAATCCTGCAATAAAACGGACCTGTCAAAATACTGTCAACTGTGAACATATTCAACGAAGTAAACAAAGCACGAAGCAGAGCTGTGCACATTTACAACGTTGATACTTCAAATCAAGCAGGTATGCAGTTATCCAGTTATGAACTTATGAGGTAAGTCTCTTTTTTCTCAATTGTGGCCCAGCCCTCTCCTCGACTTTTGGGCAGTTCAAGCAGTCTGAAGAAATGGCAATATCTTTTTTTGTAAAAGTCCCAACCTTTAAGATGTCTCTACAAACTACCTAGTACATTCAATCTACGGTGGCATCCGGATTTGTTGAAACATATTTTTGTCTTTTACGGTCTCAGGCACTTGAAATATTGTACATGTCAACCGCTGTGCATATTTTTGAATTCAAGCACGAGTCTCACCCGGCACGTGCACACTCACCGGCATTCTTTTTTCATGCTCAGCTATTCCAGTCTGATCACTGTTCTCGAAGCTCCGTTGCTACGGAACCCAGAGCTCTGTAATAGACGCATTGCAGCACGCCTTCACCAGGTGCCATCCGGCGCAACGTACAATGCGTTCGCCACACTGTGATTGGCAACGTCCTCCTCTTGTGCCTCTGCCGTTTTCATTCTATTTACCAATCACATGCAAGGTACGCACTTTCAATTATTGTTGTTTGGGAATCACCTGTCATTCCCCAGTGTAGATGCTTTCCAGTGAAGACACTTATCTACCCGAACGTTACTTCAATATTTCAAAGGTACTTTTCAATTTCCACGCGCTAAGTTATCTTTGGGACCCTTCAAGATCTCCTCTTGTGTTTTCCATTGAGACTGTTTCTAGTGCTATATAAATGACGTTCTGCAAAACGCTGAGGAAAATAATTCTCTTTGAGCACAGAGACTTGTCAGTTGTCAAAGCTTCACAGGAAAGCACAGTCAAGTCAAAACAAAGTCTCCTAATTTATTGTTAACAGCGACACTTGGTGGATATTGGTAGTATTTTGAGTGCTTCCATTTCTCAATATGGATTTCTTTCCAAAGGCAAGCAGAACGAATGTCTTAAAATACTTAATTGAGGATAATAAAACCTTCTGTCGCACCTCTAGTAACTGTCAAAATGTCGGAAAAAGTATATCTGAACAGGCTGATACATTAATGAAACACCAAAGGGAGTTCATCCGTCTGATGGTGGTTGAATGCATAGCAGCAAAATTAATCGCATTTTAGAATTATATTCTCAATGTATGGTAGACTGTGAACTCCATTTTAAATTCATGTACATGCCCCTTGTTGGAGTTCTTGGTGTTTTTTTTATTCTTTCCAGTAAAGGGACGCCTTGACTCTAAATCAACTACAAAGACCACGTTTTGCTGTCTTGAAAGGTACTTTTAGAAGTCATGACATCTTCAGGTCCTATCAAATTTCAAGTTCTTCTCAATTGTCAAATACCATATTACTCAAATTACATGCTCAATGTATTTTATTTATCAATGTACTTGCATACTTTCAATTCATCAATTATATCAATGGACATGCATGTGATAGTTCTATTACTCCATGGTTTAGGTTTATTTGCATGCATGTTTGCAGGTTTCTCTATTTGGGATTGCACATTTCAAATTTTCTTTTTCTATGTGCACGGGTGTCTGTTGCATTTTCAAGTTGGACTGTAAATTTCAATTGTTTATTTATCAATGTGCATGCATGTGTTCATTTACTCAAGTACGAGGTTCAATTCTATTCTTGTTTTCAAGTTGTGCAGTATTTTTCTACCAAGGTCTGTACAGTTCAATTTTCAATTCATTTACTCAAAGACGGGGTTCAATTCTATTCTTGTTTTCAAGTTGTGCAGTATTTTTCTGCCAAGATCTGTACAGTTCAATTTTCAATTCATTTACTCAAGGACGGGGTTCAATTCTATTCTTGTTTTCAAGTTGTGCAGTAATTTTCTGCCAAAGTCTTTATGGCTCAATTTTCAAGTTGTTCAGTAGCTCCCGCCTTCCAGAATCAAAGCCTATTGAATCAAAGTTTTCACTTCCTTGTCCCTGCTACTCTAGAAGTTCCATCTCTATTTCACCTGTCAAGTGTGTCAATTCAACCTGTGCTGTGCCTTTGGTGAGGGCAAGCATGTTTCGAAGTACTCCTGCACACATCCATTGTACCTGCCTACCAGTTACTTTTACAGTGCCTCAAGAATCTACTATTCTTCCCATTTTGCAGTACCTCCTCCCGTCTATCAACCAGTGCTCCAAGTTTTGACATAGGACTTTAGATCAACTAGATTAAAGACACGTTGGGGGCACGCACCTTAACTTGTACTTTAAAGGTGCCTGGGAGGGTGACAACTCTATTTGTAGACATATTTTATACAGTGGGTAGACAGAGCCATGAACTTTTACGACGCAGATGTTTCATTTCAAGCACATTTGCTGCAGTGAGTCAATTTTAAGAGGTTTTGGTGTGTGATTGACCTTACAGCCACCCGACACAAAGGTTCGATATGTGTCGCCATCTCAGTATTGGCGCTTCACATCAAGATTTTGGTCCTCTTTCTCATTCAAGATGTTCACCCTCAATAAAGTTTTTTTCAAATAATGGCAGTGTTGAACACGAGTTCTATCTCGTGTTTCTAGCCCTAATCCAAGGAAATATTTTACGTGCCTTGTTTTCTTCTATGTCGTTATGGTGCATGTCTAATCCACTGGTCATGCATGTTTACATGAGCACGACTTTGACTCCCTAGAATTAATTTTGCCTCAACATTTACTCTATGTCTCTTCATGTGCCTTTAAAAAAAAAAAAAAATTATAATAATTCTCACGTGTCTGACAGTGTGTCTAGGACATGCTTTACAAGCCAGGGTGTTTACCTCATGTTCTTCCACACCGGCAAAGTTTTGTTTTCCTGCCATGATGTTCTTGTTAACTGTATCTACCTTGGACTTCAATGCTTGACTATGTGCAGTGTGGTGGTATACTTCTTAATTTCAAAATGCTATTATTTGCTAATTTATAGTTTCAAATGTTACTGTAAATTGTTCTACTGTTATTTTTGTTTTTTTAATTCAAATGCATGCCTGGACTTGACTTTAATTTTTCAAGTCAAATATTTTCTCAAATTGTTTTTTTACAAGGTTGCATATGTGTAATTTTGTTCAAATTCAATGGTTTATTTCTACTTGAGGTTGTCCAGGTTGCACTTTACTCAATCCTTTATATTTTTCGATTTGTGCATGTCAGGTGACCTCTGCTTGAAGTTTTCCAGGTTTGCACATTCTCAAACTTATACATTTTCAAAAGTGCTATTACATACTGTTTAATGCCTTCATCCCTCTCATTCTTTTGCAAGCCGTTATCCTCTATTTTCTATTTGTGCAACACTTTTCAATTAGCCTAGCATTTTCACGAGGTATTGCAAAGTTCAACTCCTCGATGTTTTCAATTTCTATTTGTGCCATTTTCTCTATCTATAATTGCACATTTCAATGTATGACTTGTTGGGAATGTTTGTCAAGTTTTTTTTTCTTTTGCTCAAGCTTTTCCAGTTTGTACATTCTCAAAAGTCTTAATATCAATTTTGCAGTATTCACTTGGTGGGATTGCGATTCAATCTAGTTTCTAGTCTATTATATGAGTTCTCGCTTATCTAGTCTTTCTATTTTACATCGTTGTTTACAGGAAAGGAATGGGTCAATTTATATTGTTTATTCATTTCCTTCTCTGTATCACTATGAGTTTTGTACTCTTAAAGTCAAGTTGTTTTACATTATATTTAATTTAGTTTCAATGCTCCTCTGTTAATTGTTTTGTTTTGGAAGAAAAGGAGGTATGTTGTATTCTACCTATTGCATATTCCCATGTATGCCTTAACCCACTTAATGCCCTTCTTGTGGAATGTCTCTGCACTGTGATGCACTACGGAATGTTGGGTGTTGGTTGAAGATAAGCACAGTTATGATGGGGCTGAGCTGAATGCTGGCTGCTCCTGGTGGGGCTTATTCCAGGATACTTAACATCTTACAATAAATCTTCATGAAATACCTCAACCAGCCTGGAGTCAATTACTACAGTATCTTTTTGCATTCTCATTATTTACAGACAATTTCCCCTGATCAAGGCCCCCAGCCCGAAATGCATTGGGATATTTGATTTGAATAAGATGTGCTGCTCAACATCGTTGTATATTTGAAACAATACTTTCTATTTCATGGAATCAAATACTTGAAAATGATTAATAAAAATATCTGAAAGTCACCTGATGGACATCCTTTCAGTTAATACTGACCATACATCTGTTTGAACAAAGCAACTAACACACACACGTGGTGTGTTTTCAGCTGTGCCCAAGGGGACGGCACTTAATCAAGTGTTGCAGCTTGTTCATTAAAGTAAGAAAATGCCAACTTACTAAAAGTAACATTTTCAGAATTACAATTTAAAATCTAACTTCACCATAAATTGGGATTTTAAATAGGGGTGGGCGTAGTAGGCGTAGTCGCGCTACGCGAAGCTACGCGAAGACGTTCTCGCACTACACGAGCTTTGCGTAGCTTCGCGAGCATGCGTAGTAGCTTGCTGGTCTCGTTCGCGAGCCGTGTTTCTCGCTCGGGAGCGCGTAGTGCGTGGTCGGGGCGCTGTCTGCGTGTTCGGGGGATTGTAGTGTGCGACCTTACCCATGTGGTTGGTCTATGGGCGCGGCCATCTTGTTTTTTCAATTGTCCCGCCCGCCCGCGCCCCCTATTTCCTCTTCCGGGTTGCGAATAACGCGTTCGCGCGGTGCACGTCTTGTTCGGGAACACAACTTGTTTACACTGACAAAGTGCGTGTTTGCGTGAAATCTCGCGCGAACTTACCCACGTGGTCGCGATGGGCGCGGCCATCTTGTTTTTCACACTCTATGCTATGGTTCTGGGCCTAGTTTTCTATCCACTTTATATCTCTTCAATCCTTACCTCTTTTCACAGTTTTTCTTACTTTTTTTACTTATCATCTATCTCTCTCTGTCCCTAAGTTTATATTTTGCATTTTTTTTCTACTTTTCCACTTTTTTTATAGCTTTTTTACTGTTTTATTTTATTTCTTTATTTAAGCTCCTACTTCTTCCCCCTAACTTTCTTTTCCACCTTCACCTCCACCCCAGAACCATGGCAAAGGGGAGCAGCAGAACCGGCTCGAAGGGCAAGGCGCCTGCGCCCAAGAGCCGGCTGCCTTGCGGCAGAATGCGTCCATCAGGGGTGAAGGCCCGGAATCTTTTCGGGGAGGCGGAGGTGGCCGCCCTGGTTTTTTTCATCCAGCGCCACCTCCCCTTGACCTTGGCAGCAGGCGGCAGGCCAGGGTCTGGTTACCTGCCAGAGGAGCGTCACCGCCGGTGGGCGAAGGTGCGCCGGGCAGTCTACCGTCGCTCAGAAATCCGGCGCACCCACCAGCAGCTGGCCCACCGGTGGGCAGACATTCTAGACAGGGAGCAGGACCTGTTGGACCTGATAGGTGTTGAAGTCGTGGGGATTGGTGAGTAGCTAGTAATATTAATAATTTAATATATATTATAGTAGTACAAGTATTGTGTATAATTCTTGGATGAATAAGTAACACGGTTACTGGTGCGCTTTGTTACATTGCCGATGAATTCAGTCTCAAATTCTTCTGTTATTGTATGACACAGGTGCTGCTCGCCACTTCTCTTACTGGTTTGTAACTTAGCGCTAGCATGGGCTGCTGATTATTGATGTTAGAGTTTTTAGAGAACTGAAGTTAGTTGATGCTATTGCTAGAGTCTAGTGAGTCCCATTGTCCTTTAGTGAAATAGTGGTGGATGGATAGTATTACTTGCTTCATATTTTTTAACGGTCTGCATGACGCCTCCTCTGTCACTGAATGCTTAGTTAGTTCTTATTTACCCCACCCCTCCATAGAAACGGTTTGAGTTTGTTTACTGAGTGGTAGGCTTAGCACAGCAATAGCATGGTCAGGTGAGTCAGTAGCAGTTCTGACGCAAGCAACCAACAATTATGTGTATGCACAAATTTATGCATGTGTCCTCCATCTCATCATCTATGCATGTTTGCGGGTAAAAATAAAATTGAAATGCCGACTTACTGACCAATTGGCCCATCTGGATTCTTGAATAGGTGGTGTAGGTCAGGTGGTACTGGCTTCGTTAGTATTCTGCAATCAGAATGTTTATGGCACATTTGATTAGTGTTCTATAAGTAGACGGTCTGTGGATCTTGCAAGCCAGTAGTCATTTATACTTCGAAGTCAATTTTATTGGAATTGCTGTTCCCTAAAATGTTTGAGAGGATTTTTGAATGAGGTCTTTGTTTCACAGCACTTAATGCTTCTCTTTCTTTATTATTTCTTACATGATGATCAGCACCACCCAAGGGCAAGAAGACGGGGTCCGAGTTGGCGGGACAACCACAGGAGGAGCGCTCCTCTACCGTGGATCCTGCTGCTGGCCCCAGTAAGTCCTACAGTGCTTATATTATTAACAGTTATATTTCCCTAACTTTTTAACGCACCTTATTTATTTCAACCTATTAATCCTCCTTCGTAATTCAATGTTAGCAAAACCTTCTTTGGTCTTACATTTGTTTTCCAAATTTTGCGTAACTATCCAATGCCATCCCTGACTTTCAGTTCCTTCAAACTGCCTCTGCCCCTAGAGTCTCTGTGCTACTACTATTAGACTGTGTGTAGATACGCTTGCCCTGTTGGCCACTCTTTAGTTAAGGTATTCTTTGGAATAAAGCTGTGATAGAATAGCTGTAGCCATTGGGTCCACTCCTGTCTTTTGCGTTGTCCTCTGTAATCTCCAGTCTCTCAATTCCCACCAACAAAAATGCACAACTAGATGTTTGCCTACTAATTTTTGTTCAGTTAGTAGACTTTTACTACTGTTGTGGTTATTATTATTCTCTCTCTGCACATACACAACTATGTACAAGAAGAAAATAGGATGTTGTTGATGTTGGTGATAGGGAGGTTGGACCTTACACCCTGGTCACAGAACTCAGTCAGAAGAACCCATAATCCAATGACCGTCTAGTCTACCTACCTAAGTGTCTCGGTCATAGCCAATTGTCCCACTCCCGACCCCCACACGAAGATAGTTAGATATACCCAATGATTTTAATACACAACCCACGCCAGAACAGAAGAAGAAGAGTAGAAGACCCTTTCGCTCACTCACTCGTTTCAGTCCCCAGCACTCCAGACACTGAAAATATACCACAGAGTCTACGTGCAAGTTCAAAAACTTTATTTTTTGTAATAATTAACAAGCTTTGTATTGTTGTAACTTGTAAGTATTTCGATGAAAAACATCCTGCTCCACCATGCAAAATGAAGAAGATTAAATACTGTACATTTTGAACATCTAGTGCACGATAGAGAAATGTGTGAATTGTGGGAGACATCTTTCGAAAGCTCTGCAAATCCCTTGTTTCGTAGAAGGCAATCTTCTCTTCTCATCTGCCTATGAGAAAAATGTTGCACGTTAGACAGTGAATACAACTATGCCAGTTTTTAGCAGTCATCACATGGCAACAAGTGCAACATTATGGACTAACAATACTGGTTTGTCAATTGTATGCCAGACTCATGTGGCCTCAATGGTGTCTTTCTTACTGTGCAACAAGCTGCAAGGTAACATGGGCAAAGCAGTAGACACGGATCAAAAATGGTTATATGGCTCAGGCTAACTTTCCAAAGACTATAGTAGGAGTAGATTAGATGACCCTAGGGACCATCTAATAAATTAAAACAAAACTCTGTCTAATGTGACTGCTGTACATTGGACGCAATTTGGACAAGTTACACTGTCACAACGATTCTTGTTGAAGGTAACTGTTTTTTCAATCTTCCTTCCTGGTGAAAAAAGTACAACTAGTAAAATAGGGGGAGGTGTGCAGGCATCTAAAAAGGTGTACTTGTTTTTATAGGTGCACAATCAATACTAACCACCAGTGCTGACGGGGCCAGCGGCGAAGAGATTGCCATCCAGGAGGGGACAGAGGACGCGGCACCTGCAGGAGCATCAGTGGGGGAGGAAAGTTCAGCGGTGGGCGGTGGTAAGTTATATTCATAACTTATTTGCATTACTAGGTGGATGGGGGGACATTTTTTTCCTCACTGTGCTATGAGACTTATTAGGAAAGTATGAATTTGAAGTTGTACTGGACAAAATACAATGGTTGAAGAAGACACTCTTTGTAGCATTACCAGTTTGAGTTGAGTAAACAAGGCCTCTTCCATCAGACTCCAACTCAGCTGTGTAACTTTTGGAGAAGACTAAAAGTCAGATCAGATGACCTGAGGGATGTGTTGAACAAAAAGGGAAAGAAGTGAACTAGGGTGGAAGGAGGAAGGACTAAAGAGATGTAATAATAAGACAAACTACCATAGAAGGATACTTTGTAAAGTTCATTCACATGGCTGATATAAATCGGATACATGGGTTGTTAAAGGATGGGTAGAACTGCAAGGTCAAAGAAAATGCAGGCCTGGTTGGGCAAAAGAATATGGGTGCATGGATGGATACAGTGGATAGCAACAATCATGAGCGGAGTTTTTGTCAATGAAACCCAAGGCAAGGAAGGAGTGGACGCATGGGTGGTTGCTGGTGAAAATTAAACCAGGTAAGCCGATAATAAAGAATGATACACATTGACTTTTAATGGGTGGATGCCACCTAAATTCATCATAGGTGAAGACTGTCACTGGAAGCAGAGTCTTACTTTGAAAAACTAAAAGGATACAAAAAAGACTTTTGTTCTTCTTATGTGTACTCAAGGCCCCCAGTACTAGGGCAAGTATAATGCCGGAAAAAACTTCAACAAATGCTACAGGCAGGGGAAGCAGGAGGACAGATTAGATAGATACTAAAAGTAGACACCAATTGTATGTACTGCGCTTGGTAGTGCTACTATGCCACAATGTACTGTTGAATTAATTATGAAGAGTTTCAGTTACAATTCTGTTTCTTTTTTTATAGATACTCATACTCCTTCCTCAAAACCATCGCGGAAGGAGTTGGCAGCCAGGGCCCGGCAAATGAAACTGCAGGCCATTGTGGAGGAGTACCGCAAGCTGGTGGCTGAGGCTGAGGAGGAGGAGGAGGCGGCGGCAGCAGCTGCTGCCTCTTCCAATGCGTCTGGCCCCAGCAAGGCTCTACCTGCAGGAGTACGGCGCCGTGGCCAGGCAGCCGCTCACCGCCGGTTTGTAACATCTGCCACCCCAACACACAATGGATGCAAATGCAGGTGCCGTGCTTTTCGGCAAAAACTTCTCCTCCGGATGGCCCAGCTGGAGGACCAATTAGAGGAGCGCGTAAAAATCATTGTGGACAAACACCTTAAAGCCCGCCAACTGTAATGGACCCGGACCCTGTTGATTTGCCCCTTTTTTTAATACTTTTGTGGGTGGGTGGGAATTGGGTGTTGGGGTTATTTTTGTGGGACATTCTTTGGACTTGGACATTGGTTGGGGTTAGGGTGGGGATAGGAGGATATTATTTTTATACATGAATAAATGTTATTTATTTTCAACTTATACAGATATGATATGATGTTGTTTTGTGGTGGGGTTACTGTTGTACGTCACAAGGTTTACTCTAGATGCAGGGCAGCGGCCAGTGTTTGATTTAAATACTTTATTAACTGACCACATGTGTAACATGCAAACAGATAGATGCTGTGCCCCTCACTGAAAGCTATATTTGTCCTATTAGTACTACCAGCCTCTCCTCCAGTATACCTCCCAGCAAACTTCTCTTCTTACCTGTGGTTGATGTTGATGACGTTTAGCACCGCAAGGGCTAGTTGTCAGGGAAGAGGAGCTCGTCCTCAAACCCTGGTGGTTCTTCTGACAGAAGTAGGTCCTGTAACCCAATACTTATTTCTTCCGACTCGCTCTCCTCTTCCAGCTCTGATTCACGGACTTTGTAGTCTGGTGGTATCAAGTGCTGGTTCATTTTTATCATGGTTAACCGCTCCACGCTTTTGGGCGAGAGACTGGTCCTTCTCACAGTCACAATGGCACCAGCAGCACTGAACACACGCTCGGAAGAGACACTTGCAACAGGGCAAGCTAGATACTTTATCGCCAGCCTGCTAAGCAGTGGCCATTGACTTCTTGTCCTATACCAATACACCAATGGGCTTTGCTCCATGAACACCTCTGTTGTGTCATCCAGATAGGCCTGGACCATCCGCTCAATGTTCATTGGTGCTCTGGTTTGCTCGTCCTCTTTTTGCTTTGCGGCAGCAACGGACTTCCCCATCACTTTCTGTAGAAACCAAGCAGCTATTTTTTTGCTTGTGTCTGATGAATCAGATCCTGTTGGTGTTATTGTTTGTGTTGGTGACTGCTGAGAAGCAAACGCACTGCTCGCATGCTGTGAAGAGGGCCTTGACTCTGTAGGATGCTCAGTAGTACTTGCACTGTCCTGGGCTGGCACTGGCAGGCCTCTAATTGAGAGCCGTTCGTTTTCTAAATCAGTGGCTTTCTTGGCTATTACAGTTTTGTACTTGGAAACATCCTCTTTAGAAAAAGGAATTAATGCATTACTATTCACAAATAATTTGTACCGTGGATCCAAAATTGTGGCAGTAATGTAATGTTCATGTGACAAAATCTTATTTTGAATCCTTGTATTCTGAGATAAGCGCCTTGCTAAGGACTTCGCAAAATTAAATGCTTCACGTTTTCCTTCCATACCTTCGTACGTTTCAGACACCTCCTTCAGCTCTTGCTCAAGCATGTACAACAGTGGGATTGCTTGGCTCATAGTACAGTCCTCCCTGCTGACTGCACGTGTGAAGACCTCAAAAGGAAGTAGCATCTCAGTCAGGCATTTAATGAGGTCCCATTGCCACATTTCAACGGTCATGTCTTTAACAGCATTGTCCCCTGATCTTGTCATGACATATGCATTGAGTGGTATGTACTGCTCAAACAGCCGTTCGAGCATGTAATACGTCGAGTTCCAACGTGTTGGTACCTCCTGAATGAGTGCTTTGACTGGCATTTTATAATCACGTTGAATGACCCGTAGCTGCTTCCGGGCTTTAAAAGAATGATTGAAATGCGTGCAGATTCTTCTGCAAATGGTCAGTAAGTTGCTGACTTTGCTTTCACTTTTCAGAAAGTCTTGAACCACAATGTTGATGCAGTGTGCCAAACACGGGACCCTGAAATAGCCACCATCTTCCATGGCCTTAACTACATTACTGCCATTGTCGGTGGCAACAAAACCAATATTGAGGCCTCTTGGTCGCAGCCATTCAAAGACCTTGCTGTTGAACTCATCCAAAATGTTTGCAGCAGTATGCGAATTCTCCATAGCAAACATGGCTACAGTTGCATGTTTGCGAGTATCATTAAAAATCTCATTAATGTCAATGCCTGTAGATATCTTGTCTCTAACACCTGAAAAAGAGATCCAGTGTGCAGTGATGCACATGTAATCTGTGGCTTGGGTACTGCTCCACATGTCTGTTGTCAGGTGGATACTATGCACTGCACTCTGCTGCAAGGTTTTTCCAAGCAATTCCAGCACGTCGTGGTGTAGTGCTGGAACAGCAACTCTGGCAAAATAGTAGCGGCTGGGAACATTCCATTTTGGGCAGAGGGTTGACACAAATTCCAGGAAACCCATCCCTTCAACAAAAGAAAATGGGAGAAGGTCCAGTGCTAGCATTTTAGCAAGCTTAGCATTGTATAAACGTGCTATTGGGTGGTTGCGCTCGTACTTTCCCTCCTGCCTAAACATGCTAAGAATGGTACGCTGCTGCTTGGTATTTCGTTCAGATATGCCCAATGCAGTACTTCGTGTCGCAGACTTCGCACCCGTACTCCTTGGTGTCTCTGGGCTACTCGTACTCTGGTGCCACAGAGATGTTGCTGATCCGAAGGATCTGGGTTCTACCACTGCAGTGCTGGGGAGTGGGACAGGGGTACTTGGTGTACCACTAACCGATAGAATGTCTCCCTCTTCTTCCTGTGTGTTCCGTGGACCTTCTACTGCTTCCCCACCAACATTAATGGTTCCAGTTTTCATGATACGTAGGTGGTCCTCCCACTTGATTGCGTGGTGTTTTTTCAAATGGGTCATTTGGCCTCCGGTACCATAGTTTGTGCCAAGCTTACCACGACGAACAGAGGAATGACAAATGGAGCATATAGCAATGTTGTCCTCATTTGCGCTAACTGTAAAGAAGTCCCACACTGGGGAGATTAATTTTTGTCTCCTGCTAGAGGTGCCACTTCCAATGCCGGATGAACTGGAGGTTGTGTGGTGAACTGCACTATGTGGCTGCGCAGTAGTACTACTACCTCCTTCTGCTGAGGTGGAACTTGTGCTGGATGTAGGACGCTGCCGGCTGTGTGCAAATGTAAAAATGGAAGCTGGAGGTAGTTTTGGTGTGGCCTGTGTTGGTGGTATACGTGCTACTACATCCCTAGTCGCAGCCATTCTTGATAGGGTAAAAATGTTGGTCTCCATGTCCTCAGGGCCAGGCGTAATGCTTGTGATGTCTGGGTCTGACTCATCATCACCATCATTATCATTATACGGCTGCTGAACATTGCACTCCATAAGTGGTAGGCTTCCTGGAACCTTCCTTTTCCCTAGCCTGGTCTTATTGGGATGTCTCTCCCTCTCATGCTCAGATCGTTCTGGCTCCCAATTGAGATCAAGATCATCAGAAGGGATGCTTGGCGAAGAACTCAATGGACTAACCCTCCTTTTCCTTGGTGGGGATTTGGAACCCAATAGATCTCCTGCAGGATGTGCTACCTCTTCTTGCTCTGCATCAGGCTCAATTTCCTGAACTGCCTCGACTTCGGGAGGAACAACAACTACTATTGCCAATGGTGGTTCTTGAAAAACTATTGC
Source organism: Lissotriton helveticus (assembly GCF_964261635.1). Lineage (NCBI taxonomy): Eukaryota > Metazoa > Chordata > Amphibia > Caudata > Salamandridae > Lissotriton > Lissotriton helveticus. Next base: position 2,028,226,622 of record NC_136061.1, read on the forward strand.
AGGCGGTGGCTGTGGTAGTTGTTTTTGTTGATCATCTACTATTGCGGCTGGTGGTTGTGGAACTACTATTACAGGTGGTGGTTGTTCTTTTCGTTGAGCATCTACTATTGCAGCCGCTAGTTGTTGTTCACCACTTTTCTGCTGTGTTCCCTCTTGCGTGGAATGTGTACTACTTTGCGATAAGTTCAGGTGATGCTCAGTATCACTGCTTTCCAAGATTAGGCTGGCTACCTCTTCCCCACTCATCTGCTTGGGCCTGGGGTGGTGGCTTGGGCCCACTGATGCGGAGGTGCTGGCCCCAGCTTGGACCCCGGTCACTGCTGCTGCATGCGTACTTTTTTTTCTTCCCAAAAAAGGTTTTCGGGTCAACACCAGACTTAAGTGTCACTTCCTTCTTCTGCTCTTCCTTCTTCTCAGCAACTATTTTGGAGGACCTGGTACCTGCTTTCTTTGGGCCCATCTTCTTCAGATGTCAGCAGCAGCACTCAGTTGCACAAGTTGCTGAGAATGATGTCTGGTCAGGTTAGTCACTCACACCACACGTGACGTAGTACAAAAGGACGTCCGTCTGGCAGTAGAACAGGCGATGAATGATGACAGACACCTCCTCCAGTCTTTTGTGCACCTACAAGCAAAGAAGGCAGAACAACATCAGTCGAATATGGATTTATTTTAGCTTTAATTACAACTAGAAGTATTAGTACATCCAGTAAGAGTAAGAATAGAAAAGAATTAAAATGCAAATTTAGTGGAAGTGGAACTTGTTTATCCATAATTTGTGCATCATGGATGCAGCATCAGTGACCTGCAGCAGATAGCAATGGGGATGTGAACAGTAGTAAGCCAACAGGAACAATGGCAAGACACAGGCCAATTTCTCAAAATCAAAACGGCACACTACTACTACTACTACCACAACAGCTCCATATTGGGCACTCATCACATCACAGGTACATGGGTAAAGGGCAAAGGCCAAAAAAAATAAACTCAACCAGGCCTATATCCCTCCCTATATGGCCAGAAAAAGGAGGATGCATACATCACAGCTTAATGCAAAAAAAAAATCCCCATGGCTACAAGGTTTGAAAGTTACACATCAACACAAACAACAAAGGCATTTTGGAGTTTTCCCCCAAAGAGTTAACTAGTTAACTACACCCCAAACACCACATCTGAAAATTCAATGCATTGCCACCCATGCCCTAAATGATGTTAAATTCAACAGACAAAATGGAAACCGCTACACCAAGCATCCCAGCTGACTATCTCTGGGACTCTAGGCCTACTGGCAGAAAAAAATCACACAACTTTGGAGGCCTGCGGCAACCAGGATGGAAGGTCACACAAAATGGCCGCCCCCACATGGCCGGGCCAGTGCCACCCCCAAAAACAGGAAAAGAAAAAGAAGACAGACAAATAGACAATACATTCCTATGGCAAAAGGACAATGCTTGACTTGACAACATGACCGCCACCAAGCCGCCCACATGGTCAGGCCACCCTCAAACAACAAGGTACATAGAGGACAGAAACAGTGAGTGGTCCATGCTCCAAAAACTACGAGCAAATGACAACCTGAGGAGTTTCTATTAGCAAAATGAACAGCATCTACATTTTCGGGAACTTTTTAGGCAACTCGAGAGATATTGCTCGCGAGAATGCAAATTCGGCGTGTTCGGCGGCGCGAACTGAACAAAACGTCGTGATCGCGCCCCCGAGCACGCACATTGAGAGCGCGAAGATGACAAAAACTGTAAGGTCGCGTTGCAGCACTGTGCAAACATACCAAAACAGTACAGGCCTCCCCCAATCATAATATTTAGGAAAGATTAAGAAGCACAGAAAACTGTAGTTAAAAAAAAAACATTTATACAGTACACCAATTCTCAAACTTACTTGTGAAAGAAAAGTTCAAATCCAAAATTCCTCAATACATCCAATTAAATGCTATGATGCAGCAGACACAAAGAGTGATCTTTCCAGCTCCAATTCCAAATGAAAGTGAAAACTACATGGACAAAGCACTGGGAGGAGCCTGGTGGACAGGAACAGGAAGTTGGAGATTCAGGGGCACTTCCTTTCTCTTGAAAAAAAGAGTAGAAACAAAAAGAGGACTCCTAGCCCCCAAAAAAACAGCCAAATCACAATCTGAGGGGTTAAATGAACATTTTAGAGAAAATGTTAACATGGTCGAGAGATATTCTGTGCCAGATTGCAGTTTCTGCGTGTTCGGAAACGCGATCTTACTAACATAGCGCTGTAAGAAGATCGCGCGTCCTAATGACGTGGTCGCGCGTCCGAATGACGTCATCGCGTTCTCACAGTCGGGTTGGATTGTGCGGCCGGATTCCAAACATCGTAGCGAACGCGACCGGGAGAGAAAAGCGAGAAAGCGAACGCAGAACCACGGTAAGTTTTTACCGCGCACGCGAGAATGCTATTAAGCGCGCGAGGAAGAAAAACTACTACGCGACGCTGTAGATTGCGAAGTAGACGACAGCTTCGCGCTCCCCACGAAGCGCGAAGTTGCCAAAACTTCGTAAACTCCGCGAACGGAGCGTAGTTCTCCGCCCACCCCTAATTTTAAACTGTGATTCTCAAGACACCAAATTGGAGGCCCCATCTCTTCCCAATAGGATATTACACTTATAAAATATAATAAGGCAACCCAATGTTAACCTATGGGAGAGATGGCCTTGCAGTAGTGATAAACAAATGCAAGACGTTTTCACTACTATGACATGTAAAATAAAAAAAATACATGTCCTACTTTTCAGGTACACTACACCCTGCCCTTGGGGTGCCCGGGGACTAGCTTAGAGGTGACTTATACTTATCAAAAAGGAAGGTTTGGGCATAGCAAGAGGGTTAGCTTGCCAGGTCGACAAGGCAGTTTAAAACGACACACACAAGCTCTGCAGTGGCAGGCCTAAGACATGTTTGAAGGGGCTACTTATGTAGGTGACACAATCAGTGGTTCAAGCCCACTGGTAGCATTTAATATACAGGGTTTGGGCACATGCAGTACACTTTACTAGGGACTTATAAGTAAATTAAATATGTAAATTGTCTATAAGCCAATGTTACCATCTTTTAAGCAAAAAGCACATGCACTTTAGCACTGGTTAGCAATTGTAAAGTGCCCAGTCTTAAAGCCATCCAAAATGAAGTCAGCAAGAAACAGGAGGTCTGAAGGCAAAAAGTCAGGGGAAGTCACGCCAAGGATAACGAGTCTAACACGTGTCCCCACCATGCTGAAAGTGGGGAGAGCCACCCAACGCCTTGGGAAATCTCTTCACTAAGGCGAAGTAACCTGGGGAGACCATCAGCATTGGTGTGGTCTGTTCCAGATTGGTATTCCATGGTAAAGTTAATTCCCTGTAGAGAAATGGACCACCTGAACAGTTTGAGATTATCACCCCTCATTTCTTTTAGTGTGCTTCTAGCTTACCCTGACTAGGATTGTGGTCCCTACTTCGACAGGGTGGAAACCTCTGCCAACTAGAGAACCAACATTTCTAACATTTACATTCTGATGCTGTTTACTGTTGGGAGTCACAAGGTCAGTTCCTTGCATTTCCTTTTGGATCTCCTGGCCAGAACCTTTTTGGAGTTCCAGTATTTCATCATTGAATGGGCTTTGTAGGATATCCATGTGTCCGAGTTTGTCAGCGACCTGCACTTCAGTGCCATGACTGCAAGGTTCATTGGTCGCATTGCCCTTGGATCCCTGATAATTGTATGCTAATATAGTGGTAAGATCCACTATTCTTCTATCCCCATTATTCTCAAGGAGAGTATGCAATACCCTCCTTTCTATCCACCCTAGCAAAGAAAGTTTGATTAGATTACCTTTGAAACTTTCAGTTCTGTGACATTGTTGAACAATGCCAGTTCGTTTGCCCACCTGATGCCTTAAATCTCTGGTCATACTTACCGAGACAAATGACTTGGGTTTGAGCTTTATGTGTAAATCTGTCACATTGTACAAGTGTCACAAATCAGCTATTTTGCTTTTGAAGTGATCAACCTTTTCAAAGATTCATGTAAAAGAAAAGTATCATGCACATAATTGCGTAATTTCCCCTTTAAATGGCAAAGCACCTTCAGATGAAGATGGACATTTTCAACCGGCCTCAAAATAAAGCTGCACGTGCCTGCATCAGTGATAACATATGGCAAGCTATTTGTGTAGTATGTTGAAATTTGCATTGAAGATGAGAAATAACTTGCAAAAGTGGTGTTCCAATCAGTTTAAGCCACATCTACTACAGTGTGTTTAAAGACAGCATGTGGCAGATAGAAAATATTTCTAATCATTGCTGCGATGACTCGTTTTTACCATCAAAGCTGTAATGTGGCAGAGCAAAATCAAATATCCTGTATACCAATTAATAACATGGTTTTCCGTTCCAATAGGTCGAACAGGGTTTAGCAAACACCCGATTCGAAGGAAAGAAATCACAGCTTTAAGGGCCATGAAACAATTCACTGAACCTGCTTGTGACAAATCATTTTGACTGTTAACCATAAGAGACAATCCATGGACATGAGAGTGCAGCTTTTTTCCAATTCTTATATTTGCAGGCCCATGAAACCTTCCACGGTTCTAGAAAAATGTTGACTTTCGTGAATCAGGGGAGTGGAGTGGTTCCTCTTACATATGTAACTGTTTCATCTAGGCCTTAGTGACATTTATTAGATCTGTATATATGACACATTAAAGTTCAAGTGACTGCAAGTATGACTTTGGATAGATACAATTAATGCAAGTTTGGCAAGACTTAGAAGTTACTGCATTATGCAGATCTATGCATTGCATATCCAAAGGCTGATGATATGTGATGTGCATGTGCGTGTTCCTTTACATTAGGTGAACTGCATTGTATCGCGTGCTGATATTATTGCACGCTTTGAAAATAAAAAATAACTACTATAGAAGAGTTGTATAGTTAATCTTACTCTAAGATTTCGAGAGTTAAAAAAATGATTACACACTGTTCGGTGTTTATTAGTTGCACTGCATTAAAATTGCTGTGTCATGTTTGTAATGCTCTTGGCGATTTATAAGCATTTCCGCGATATTGGCGTCATTCCTGAGAATTGTAATTTATATTAAAAAATAATCCTGACTTTGCCGTTTTCATTATACTGAGTAATCAATACAGGATATCCTATCATTATAGGGTGTTCTTCTACATTGTGCTTCATAGACAGGTTCTATAAAATGGCAAAAGTCTTAAACTTTCTGAATGATTTATTGAAGATAAAAGTTTGGGTTGCGCTTACGTTATTTATGTATTTTCTATGCCATATTATATTAAAGACAACAACAGAGAAGTAAATCTACCACACATTCCATTAGAAAACATGGACGTAAATCATAAGAAAACATTATTCTCTCTAGAGTCGTTTTAGAGTCATTTTTTAAGAAACATATCATTATTAAATGTGACTTTATATTCTAATTCAATACACAGCATCCGGGCCAATAAATGTACTTCTTTCACTGATTGGAGAGAAACCAAAAGTGGTCAAATAGGTCTGGACTAGGAGTGAATCAATGTATTCAATCAAGTTGAATATTAATAGCAGTAAGTATGCAAACCTATTTAAAGGATGGCAATCGATAATTCAACAGAAGATTTAGCTGAGAAATGCTCAATCTCCTAGTAATGGTTACCTGCTAGGCCTTGGTGAAATGTTCATTACAGCGCCATAATCTCAGGTAATAACTGACATTTTGCATTACTCTCACTACATGAAACTCCTGAAATGACTAAAAATGCATGGTTTTTGAAACCTTATCTTCATTGTACAATTATTATGCTCCAATCTTGTGCCCTTGCCCTAAACCTTCTCCTCTTATATGATTATTTGCTTATCTACCATTAGTATTAAGCAATGTATTGCTTATCTTTGATGCTCTGTTAATTGATATTTTGTTTTATCCTTTGTGGCATACTTTTAATAAGCATGCTATTCTGTGTGACACATAAACACTACCAATGAACAGAAGCCGGTGGTTGTTGTTGGCGACGTGTGTTTGTGTGCTATTTTTTAGCACATAATGCGGTATATTCACAAGAACGTGTGCTAAACATCACCAAAAAATGCTAACGCAACTTTACACGTTGCAGCCTTTGCAGGAAAATAACCATGTGTCAACGTGGAATTCACAACAAGGCGGTACCATGCGATAGTCTGCCGAAATCGCAGCCAATGTCCGCGATACAACCACCTCGACGGAGATAAAAACACAAATCTTAATGTGAAAAAACATGCGATGGGGAAATCAGCAATAAGCAGCGCCAAGCCTGCAATACACACATGGCAGGCGGGAAAAATCACTATAAAAATAGAAAAAAACACTCAAACACAAACTGACCAACACCCAAGCACCATGGAGGCAGTCGGAGCAGGCGCAGAGGACGAGTGCAACCCCACAAGCACCCCGGATGACCAGCCTGGGACCTCGGTTACAGGGAAGGGCAAGGACAAGAAGAAGAGGAAGACGAAGTTCAGTCCACAGGAAAACAGGATCCTGGCCATGGAGGTGAAGGAACACCATCAACAACTGTTCGTCACCTCCAACGTGTCATTGGGCACCAAAAATGGGATATGGCGGGACATTGTGGAAACAGTGAATGTCGTCAGAGAGCACTTGAGGTCAATTTATGAGACCAAGAGATGATGGATTGACATCAAGCGCAAGACCAAGGAGAAACTTGCAGCCAACCAGAAGGAAGCAATGCAGACTGGAGGTGGGGGCCCAGCGCCCTACGTCGTGCTGGATGACATGGAGGAGCTGGTGTCGACAGTCATCAGTGTGAAGACTGTGGCTGGAGTCGGGGGACCGGACACCGCTTGACAGGACACAACACAACCGCAACAGGGTGAGTGACCACCAGGTACTGGGGGGACGGGTGGAGATGGCCACAATGGCACACATGCACAATCTAGCAGAGCATATTACACACCCACAATGACTCTGGGTCATGGCCCTGATCTACAGACTGTCACAATGTACAATGCCATGCTGTCTGAATGTCAACATGTACCTTGCGGCTACATACATGTGGACACATTGTAATGCACCATCTCACCTTCACATTGCAGAGGCACCGTCAACACCACCCGCACAGCAGTCCCAGCCACGCTTCACTGATAACTAGGAGGACACCACCAGCATCGACACCCAAGCCCTCCAAGACATCATTGACATCATCCGCAACTCACCTCCAGGATCAGGGTAGCCCAGCTGCATCAAGGAGACCCCACCCACGACCCAAACCACCCAGCAGGAGGCACCCACAGCCCTGGCAGTCTCCCAAGACCCCCAGAACCAACCCATGGCCTTCCACTGCCGTGTGCTGGAGGGCCAGAGGGAGATGGCTGAGCAGGTGGGGTGGGGTTCGACCTCATGTCTACCAACCTGGACACCATTCATGGGTGTCTAGGTCACATCAGGGGCCAACTCCAGTCCCTAACGGACACCCATGGCCCGCTCCATGGTCTCCAACTAGCGCTGACTGACATCGCTGGAGTCATGACACGAAGAGAAGAACACCTGTCTGCTCAGACTGGCTCCAGCAATCCCAGCCGTGAGCTGGCACACATGTGGAGGCTCATGGAGGAGGTGGTGCGTATGGAGGCGGAAAGGATGGCAGCCACCGCTGCATTTCCGCGAAATGTAGCTGGGATCTACCATGCCCTGCAGATCTTTATCATGGCATTGCTGCAACAAGGCGCGGCGCTGATAAATGTTGCTGCTCCCACACCATCCACATCTCCCCCCCTCTGGTGTGTCAGTGCCTCACAGTGCGACAGGAGTATCTACTCCGGCACCTTATGTGTCACTGCCACACTTTACGGCCGACAATCCTCCTTCGGTCCCTGATGTGTCAGTGGCACACAGTGCAGCAACCGGTACTGCAACACCCACAGGTGGGGCAGAGCACACGTCCGAGGATGAGGACGTGAATGGGATTGAGTTCTGAAGGAGGCACTAGCATTCATTTCTGCCACCTGGCCAGTTTCTGCTTGGTGCCGCACATGACCTTCCACTGACCCCCAATACACTCCGCTGCACTCACCTTGGACTGCGACATGGACTGCCATATCCTGTTTAATGACCAATGACACGGCGACCAGACTGAGGACTGTACCCTTCCTCTTCCGCATTATTTTACTTGTCATCCCCGAATGGACTCTGGCTGGCCCTCCACGGGCTCATATTGTGTAGTGGGCTTGGCATGGCCCTGTACCACTCCAACTGCAAAACTCCACTGGATGTGCAATAAACACCCAGTAATGCACTGCTGTGTCATGTCTTTCATCATTCATGTATGAATGTGTGGATGAATGTAGGGACAGTGATTTATCTTACGTCAATGATGCTCATCTAGTGGGATGACAGTCACTGTGTGCTACATTGCCTATTGTGTTCCGGGTGCCGTGGACACTACAACAGGGACACACGCATTAGTCACTTCCTTGTCCGGACTTGGACTGAACCATGCCGAGAGCCCCTGAGTCATTGTTGCAAGCCCTGCGCTAGTCTGGCGTATGCCAGGCCAGACCACTCCGCTTATGCTCCGAGGGGGGGGGGGGACATATTTACCTGTCGCAGGCGTATTCGCAGGTGGTGTTCAGGTCACTGGTCTAGTTGTCAGCAGGTTACGGCCACGCCCTGAGGGCAGGTTTGCACACACACCACACCCATCCAGCACAGGCGTCACAGGCCATGTGACCCTCCAAATGTAAGGGGCCGACAACGTCACATTCCCTTCTGCCAGTGGTGACTGGATGACGGACGCTCCGCGGTTCTCAATCATAAAGGGCCCATGAGTTGTTGCGCACAGGGTTAGTGGCACCTCAAGCCTTGCGGCCATCACGGACCTACCACCATGTGGCGCTGACTGGCGTTGCACAGTTTTAGTGGCACCCGAAGCCTTGTGGCCCTCACAGGCCTACCACCACATAGCGCTGACTGGCGTTGGACAGGGTTAGTGGTACCTGAAGCCTTGCGGCCATCACCGGCCTACTACCATTTTCTGCTGACTGGCATCGCACAGGGTTAGTCCCACCGAAATAGCTGAGCGGGTGTGCAGCCTGCGTTGACGTGTGCACTGATGTGGTCTCCGCCATTGATGACTCAGGACTCAGCGTCATGTGCGGGACCTGCTGGGCCGCGGTGCGGGCCTGCATGACGTGGACCATGCCATGGTGGCGGGACCGGGGCCTGGAGCTTGCGCTGGCACTAGGTGTCCCTCTTGGTGGGCACACCGGTTGTAGCAGTTGAACAGTGGGGCCTGTGTGTGCAGGTGCAGAGGTGTCTCTTTCTCTCTCTCCCTTCCTTACCTTCTCTCTCTCTCACTCTCTCCCCCTTCTCTCTCTATCTCTCTCGCCCTTCCTTTCCTTCCCTCTCATTGGCTTACTTTCCTTCTCTATTTCTATGTGTTTCGCTCCTTTGATGTGATCATGACACACAGCCTGATTTTGTGCTTTATTTTCCAGGCTGTGATGTCGATATTGTCCCTGACGGACCTGACAGGAATCTTCCGCATTGGTGTTTTGTGTTGTATTTCAATAAAGTTTTTGGTTGTTACTTCAGTGCTGTGTGACTGTTTCTCGTTCTTCTGGCCACACACGTGTGTATTTATTTTGGCAATGTGCGTCATCATGCCCTTTTTGTGGCTCTTGTGTTGTGCACGGTATGTGTATGTCCGGTTCAGGGGGGCTGGGGGAGTGGCGGGGGGTGTGTGGCCCTCATGGGTATCAGAGCTGCATGATCATTGTCTCCATGGCATCTGAGGGTCTTCAGGTGTGGCTCTTAGCTGAGCTCCCTTTCATGCTGTGGGTAGTCGTCCTGCTTAGCACCAGCAAAAGGCAGGTGTTAAATCCCCGCTGCTATTGTGGCTTATCGCCTGTTTTTGATGCGCTTCGCAGAGCTGGCAGTTCGTTGTGATGTGTTTTTTTTCGTGTGTTTTTGAACGGGAACGCCTACTCTGCATCTCATTAGGGTTAGTTGGTGGTGTCCACCGTGGAGATGAATTTTGAAGCAGTTATCGTGGGAATACTGGCGATGTCTGCAGTTTGCACCAACTTATGAATGGGGTGTTAAATCTATCTCCACTTTTGATGCGTTAAGGTGGAGATAAATTGGAGATAAGTCCTTGTGAATATCTCCCTATGCGTCCTTGTGTCCAAAACGGATGCAAACACGCTTTTCACACTGAAATATAGTGATAAATGCTAGACTCCTATTTCACATAATTTCACACACATTTTTTCCAAAATCTGAGAAATTACATAAAAGAACATTGCACGAATATCACACACCCCGTGTACCAGTAAGTGAGGTAATAAGTTAGAAAATAGTACCAACGGTTGCTACATATAAGTTAAATATAACAATCCAACATATTGATCCACAGCTTTAAAGTGTTGATGTCTTTCCCCGTTTTTCTGAGTTGACCATGCTTTCTCATGAAAAGGAGCATTAAACACAATTGAGCCACCATTTGCATAAGCCTACTAGGAAGAAAGAACCACCCTACAGCATAAACAAGTTACATTGTTCAAATGTGTAAAAGAGAGTGTGGTACAGCAGCTGAATACAGTACAAAAGGACAGCATCTTTGTTGTGGTCCCTCTATTTTTCACTCTCTGAGTCTTGGTGACTTAGCCTTAATTAACGCTCCTGTAATGCCACAGTAAATGGTGCAAAAATGCACCAATGATGTGAAAGGCTTATGCTATATGTGGGCAGGTTGTTCCCAGGTTTTCGAAGCCAAAACATTTCAGGATACAGTAAAAGGAGTAAACCGTAACAGATTCCAAAGGTCCAGGAAATTGGGAACAGCATTTGGGGGTTGGGTGGGGGTCAAGACTCACACCTGTAGATGCCAGCTGCTGGGTCTGGCGCTGATGGAATTGGAACTGGTCAGCTGGGCAGGTGCAGAAAAGGCCTTTTGTAGATTGTTGTATCCCTGTAGCTTGAATACGTGTTTAGCCTTATGGCCCTTGAAGAGCAAGAGGGAGAGTAGGTTCAATCTGCAGGCTCTTCTCAGGTTACAGGCAGCATTTCCCGTCTTTTTCTGTTTTTCCACAGGTCTCAAAGTGTTCTGAGGAGGCCACTGTAGGGGTCACATTTAAGCATGGCACCATCATGTGGGTTGGGTTGGCTCCTGGCTCCTGTTTAAGTAATTGGGTCAAAGTTCCTAGGGTCAACCCTACCCCCTGTTGCAGCATTCCCTATGCCCCTACTGCAAACAATCTCACAGTGCTCCTCTCTACCTAAATACAAGATGCCGATACCCTTAACCTCGTGTGCAGAACCTATGTCTCCACCGGAGAGGTGTGGCCAGAGAAATTAGCAATCCCTCCTCTATGGCCATTCTAAACTAATTATGGGGGCAGCTCCTCTCCCAGTGGAATTGGTGCCTGTCTGACTGGGGGAGGGGTTGTTGGGGGGAGAAAAGCCCTGCATATGTATCACTAACATTTGCCTATGACAGGGTAGGCATTTTGTAAGGTAATCAAGTTCCTGGGTACAGCCTATATGGTCATCCTGCCGCATCCAAGGCCTTTGCTAGAGTGCATGCAAATGAAACTCCAGAGACTTTAGGCCGGCAAAAGGTGACTTTCTAAAAGTATGTTTTCCTTATTCATTAAGAATCAAATTCACCAGTGAATAGGACTCGTAATAAATATTTCAAAAAGTTCAATAATTAATTTTGTATCTGTTTCCTAGCTGGAGATAACATTATTAAGTGTACTATTGTAACCCATTGCTTTCCTATGGAACAGCCAAACCTGGTACAATGAAAATGGCTTTCCACTATCAGGACATTTTTAATATTTTAAATTACTTTTAATTACCATGCACCCTGTCTTGTGGGCTGTAATGCCTACTTAGGGGCCCCTGAGGGGTAAAGTGCACAGAGTTCTACAGCCAGCAAAATCAGTAAAGGCAACAATTTGGGGTACACCTCCCAAAAGATTGTCATTTCCAATAACACCTATATGATAAAACATATGTGACATCAAGGAGTACCATTGTGCTCTGGCTGGGCTGCAGCTTACAGGGATTGCATGAACACATGGCAAGGGAATGTGAGTGTAGTAAGCCAGAAAATATTTTTATATATTAACTAAGCCAACACTCCTACAGGCTGCCTTGTAATCTCACGAGGCTGGATGCTAAATATATCAAATGTGGCTTTCTACACATTCGGATATCATGCACTTACAGCGATCAATTAATCAAAAACTGTTTTTACTGTGTAGGTAAAGCTGCATTTTTCATGAGAAAAATCATTAGTTATTAACTTCGCCTTCCAGTCATAATTACAAATTTCGTTTTTACTCAGTTTAAATATCTAATTCAACAGTTAAAGAAGATTTTTGATGACTAGTGGAAAAGTGATATTCAGAAAGTGTATTTGGGCTGTCTGAGATAAAAATGGTTGAGAACCAGTTTGTCTCTCATCCCTACTGTGGAGGTATAAGGTACCTTCTTGCCTGGCTGTCAATAACTCATCTCCTGCAAAACAATAACTTGGCCTTTGGGTGGAGGAAGGCAGGGGTGTTGCTTAGAAGTGGTCAGTTACCAGTGATTGGTCATCTCAAAGGGGTATAGGAACAGTTGGTAGAACAAAGGGCAACCTTAGCAGTTCTTCCTTTCATTGGGAAATGCCTAATAGATACTATCATTCATTCTCATGGCCCTCCCAGATTTGCTTGCTCCAACCTCAGCATGATGGAAGTCCAGTTTAGGTCCTTATAGAGGGAGGACACTTCATCTAAATAGGGGGGTGGCTATGGGAAGGACCAAATATCTCTCTTTGTGGGTGCTGGTGGAAGCCATCTTGTTTTAGGGCTAATTGTAAGGGTTACAGTAAACAAGAGGGCACGCCCAACAGCAGGATGCAGGAAATTTGTAAGAATGTATTTAGGATTGGGTGTACAGTCTCCAGTAACTTGCTAGTCACTTGCTTGAACTAGCACCTCGCCATCACCACCTCCTCAGAACATTCTTTGCTCTGGAAAGAAAACAGAGGAAGGCTCTCTATGACTCCTAGAAGAAGACTCGAAGTCTCCTGGCTCAAGCTGGCTCCCAGGGACTGCAACTGCTCTCCAAGAGTCACGTGGCTAACCTCCTGTTTGCCTGATCCAGGGCACAAAAAATCAGAAGGACTTCTGCCTCCAAGAAGGTGAATCTGACCACTTAGAACGAGCTACAACAAGGAGAGTGCTCCTCAGAAATGCCACATGAGGGAATTGGATCACTGAAATGAGCCAGAGCATGGGAAACATTGATAGATAGCCTAAAGGAACCGGAGCTCACAACAGGAGTAGTGATTCCGGAAGGGGCATCCCCCCAGAGAAATCAGGAACATCAGGATGAGAGAGAGGGGAACGTAGACCACCCCTGTGAAGGAGACGAATGGTTGCAGCTTAGGATCAATATCAGAGTTCTGGGTGGGCGGGAGGGCGGAAGGCTACAACAAATTAAGATATGATGATAAAAACTGGCTGAACGGGGTCTGTGCAAGGGATGGGTAGAAGGGAGTTGGGGATTAGATTTAGATTTAGATATAAGGGGAATTGCATCAATCCAGAATAACATTGCATATTAACTGGACAACTTGACATAAGTCTGTCAGAAGTTGCAGACATTACCTCTGAATCCCTTAGGGAGAGTCGCCTTGTTTAAAATGATAATTCTCCCCAAGTTCCTATATGTCCTCCACAACAGCCCCTTTTCTTTTCCTAGGGCCTGGTTTCGGGCACTGGATGCTATGGCCACCAAGTTCCTTGAGTGGGGGAGAGCGTTTGGCCCTGACCATATGCCAGATTCCATCACTCAATGGGGGCATGGGGATGACACACTCATACCTATACTACTTTGCCACGCACTTACTGACCCTACAAGACTGGCTTAATGGGGGCTGGTCCGACTCGACCTATAGGCTTGAATTGAGCGAGCTAGGTTTGTCCAAAATCCAGTCCCTGATGTACAGGGAGTCCATTCTGTCCACCTTACCAGATGAAACGCGCTCTGCGCTGTTGGCCTGGCGAGCAGCTCTGCGTCACACTCACCGGACACATAAGCTGACTTAGTGCATGCCTCTATGGCATGGCAATTGGCTCCGAGAAGTCAGTGGGCTACAGGGATTTAGAGCATGGGACCTTATAGGTATCTCGCAATTGGGGGATGTGTGTGCAAGTGGTCACATGCGCTCCTTTCAAGTCCTTCAGACCTGGTATTCACTGTACCCATCACAATTTTGCAAATATTCGCAACTGCGACATGCCCTCCACGTACAAATATCGGATGACACAAGGCTCCCTGAGTATAGCCCTTCCGAAGCACAGATTTTGTTGGGTGACCTGGGGAAGGGGGGTATTTGTCGTATTTACCGGACACTGGTCAACAACACCCCAACCTCAATGGATCGGCTTAGAAGCCAAATGGAGGAGTGGGTAGGTACTCTGGAGGAAGAGGATTGGCGTGACACTCTCATGGCACCCAAGACGGTTACGGCATCAGCTAAACTCAGCTTGATCAAACTATACTATTTGCACCCTGCCTACCTAACCCCAGTATGCCTTCATCGGGCGGGCTTTTACCCAAGCGCTTCTTACACGTGGTGCGGCCACGACCAGGTTGACTTTTTCCACATGGTGTGGACATGTCCCTTTCTGGCACGGTTCTGGGGTGACATTGAAGAAGAGCTCACAGAAATCTTGGGGTGGGAAGTTCCTCATGACCCATGACACTCTCTCCTTGGGATTACAGATGGGTTGTATGGGTCTATGAATTAAAATGTTTTTTTTAACATGCCAATGGTAGTGGACAAGTGAGACATAGCAGCTTCCTGGAAATGCTGAAAACCGCCTTGCTCCGGGAGGTGGCAGAGGGGGGTGGACTGGTGCGCAACACAGGAAAAAACCATGTACAAAGCACGAGGTTGTCCAAAGAAGTACAGGGTGTGGAGCAAATGGTTGGGTGCCATGAAGTAGTCACAGCTGTCTATACAATGAATATACCTATTTGTTCAGTTGGGGGTCGGACATTATGTATTGATCATGTACTTGGCTGTAAATTGTCATCCTCAGTGCCCAAAGCTGATTTGCTAGTGTTGTTTATTGTTAAAACAATAAAATTGTTTATAAAAAAAAAAATAGAACTCACTAAAACTTCTACTTGAGCATACTGTTCTGTTGTACCTCACCAGGTAACCTACTAGAGACCTAGAGGAATCACTGGGAGCAACTGCTGGTAGAAAAAAGTGCAACGCCCATCCAAAGGTGTCATGCTTCATCGTTGGGCCTGCTCCTCATTGGGCCACTGCAAGGGGCCACTTTGCCAGAGTTATTTCATTAAGAATTGCTTTGTAATGACTGGAAGGCGATTCGTCACAGATGATGAGAGAGAAGATTGAACGGGTGTGAATTAAAAATGACTATAGATCTAAATAAAAGACTATAGTTTTGATATGAATCCACACCTATGTCAAATTAAAAACAGCGCAACTCCAATATCAAATATGACAGTAGAAAGAGACAAACTTGCCTATTTCCTGTGAACTATTGATATTATTAATCATTTAAGGAGTTCTATGTTGCTCAAACAACAACTTTCTTTCTGTATATACTCTTGTGTTTGCCATTAATTTGTGTCGTGTTTCTTTCCACCTGGGGCATATTATATGGATGTGTATGCACTCTAGACCTACCAGTGATGTTAATTGGGGTGCTAGGTTAATTATGAATTTGCACATAAAAAAACAAGAGAAAAAAATCACACCAATTCTTTTATGCCCATGGTCATTATTATTATTATTTGGTTACTATATGTATGTGACTTGTCTGTGACATTGTTAATTGCGTTCGGTGAGTGCTTTTTCACAAAACCTTTTTTAATCTTTTTTCATATCTTACGTTCTTTATTGAATATATTATACATCATTGTATGGTTGCCAATGAAACCCACTGTAGCTCTTACGAAAAGCTGGCCCATAGTAGCATTTAATTTAAAGGGCCAGGGTATATATAGTACCACTTTACTGGGACTTAAAGGTAAATTAAATATGCCAATCAGGTGTAAATAAATGTTATCATGCTGTAGGGAATAAACAGCATAAGCACTAGCAAAGGTTAGAAGTGGTAAAGTGCACAGAGTCCTAATGCCAGCAAAAACGAACACAGAAAAATAGTAGAATCAAGGCAAAAATATTTGAGTGCAGACTACCCTAAGGCTGACAGGTGTAACAACTTGAATATATGTTTCCAAAATGCCAAAACACTTGAAGCAAATGTTACTTGTGATTGTGGGGTGCTCTGACCTCTCAACTCCAGGTCATTTCAATAGTCACTTTACTTGGTTCAATATTAAGGGCAGATTGAGGTATGTACCCTCCATGGCTACATGAATCACCTCAGGACTTAGGAATCACTAGCATTCCCTAAAACGTCAGCTAGTGAGTTCATAATAAATGCGATGAGGACCTGCGTGTTTTATTATTTAAAATGCCGTTTTTAATAAATGTGCCAGATGCTTTATGAATCCGTCTCTCCCAACTATGACAGCCAGCTTGAGCCCGCCGCCACGGTGCGGGCGTTCGACGGAGTAGGCGGGACTGCGTTGGCCAACGGTCGTGCGCAGCACCCAGCAGGTAGCGACAGTGCATGCAATAGCTGCTCTATGCAAATGCCAGATAGACCTCACACAGTTACCAAGCTTTAGCTCTTCAATGGCACTCAAACTAAATGTATCTCACAAATAAAAATGTATATTCCCTGAAGGCAGCAGTTTTTTCTCTAATCTTTTCATATCGTAAAATGGTAGCGCACGAGATTAAGATGCAATTTGATTATTCAGTAGAGGCTTGTGATGAACGCTGCCCAGATCATGCCCACGGGTGCGGCCTTCAGATTGGTTTAACATGAGCAGAACCTTAGCGTACATTTCAGAATAATCTACTATCATCCTCAAAGCACAGCAGAAAAACCTACTGATTGACATTCCGGTTTATTGCTCTCTTCAAGTTTATTACATGTCAATAATGGGGTTTCAGGATCGCGTTCTCTTTTGGTGAAGTCGCTCCTAATGTGGGCAGTAATCCCCAGACAGAAGAAAGCGTTCCATGGCCGGGGGCTATCGTTTACTGCAGCCACCATCAGAATCACACACCTTTATTTGGCTACCTCCAGCAGGTGCAATACGCTTTTATGACTTTGAACGTGTGTCCCCCTCCCCCCCCCCCCCCCCCCTGCTTCAAACGAAAGGTTGCTATCAACAGATGCTGCGCTGTCTACAGGCCTAGCCAGCAGGGAGCCCATGGAAAACCTGCAGGAGACCAGCTGAGTATTTTTAGAAATTATATATTATCCTCGCATTAGAGCATGGCGGGAGATTAGTGCATAAGAGCGGCATCTCGCCGATGTAAAGAATGCAAACGAATTCTAGAACTTAATAGAAGCGTGTAAACAGAAGTTGACTTGCAAATGTAATTATAGATTATTCTCATAGATTATCAGGAATACATCAGAGTCCACTTTTCCATTACCACTCAGCTGCAGTTTAGTTACAGTAAAGATTGTTAGATGCCAAAGGGGGAAATGCAGTAGGTCGATACATTCAGATTTCTAGCTCGCTGGCAGTGGCATCTGCCAACTATGGAGAGTGGTGTGGCGGGCAAAGGGGAGGAGGGCGCATGCACTCGCAAAATTGCATGAATTAAATAGCCGACATACATCATATTATCGTTTCAAAGTGAAAATGTTAAGCTTTAAAACGGTAATGTAATGCATGTCGGCGATTAGCGTACATTAGCACAGCGACAATAAATATATATAAAAAAAAAGTAAATAAAATAGTCACTTACATTGCTGCACGTTCCTCGCTCCGTTCGGTGTTCTTCTCTCCTCCAGCATGGGACCCAGCCAGCTCCCCTAACCAATCCTGGAGCTTCCCTTATGCTGTTACCCACTATGAGAGAAGCTCCAGAATTGGATGGAGCGGCCTCTATGAGCACTCCCAAGGGAACCGAGACCTGTGCTTGCTCTGCAGTCAGCTGTCTAAGACAGTTGGGTTTAGAGGTTTAAAGTGCGAATGTCTGACTGGCCTTCACAAGACAGCTGGCCAAAGAGACATGCACACTTTAAACTTAAGTGCCCAGCCCACCACTTATCCCTGCTGCTGCCACTCAGCAGCGACTCTGCCCCGCTCAGACACTCAGCTCGGGACGCGGGTTCTTGAAAAATAAAATGGTGATATATTAACTTTATTACCATTTTTTTATTCATTGCTGAGGGATGGGGACATTTTAATTAATGGTCTACACCTATTCGCCCTAATGGAAGAGCCTCTGTTGCTCGCTGGCTGTGGTGCATCAATGCATTTAGGGGTAGATTTACGAGGAAGCGCTGCACGTGGCAATGCAAGCTTTTGGCTGCGCAAGGCTGTGGCATTTCCAAAGCACAGGAATGTGACATATGGATGTATGACGTTACAACGCATACTTTTACCACACCTACCATTACCACGCATTTTTTACAACGCGGGATCCATTACAACGCATACCATTACAACGCATGTATTTACAACGCAGGTACCTTTACAACGCATACCATTACAACGTAAGTATTGGTAAGTATATAATATTTTTTAAAATGTAATTTAATTAAAATTAATATAATGTAATTTAATTTAATTTAATTCATTTAATTTAATTTAATTTAATTTAATTTAATTAATGTAATTTAATTTAATTTAATCAATTTAATTTAATGTAATTTAAATTTAATTATATTTACTTTTTACCCTGTACCCCTTTACCCAAAAACCCAAAACTGACCCTGAACCCTAAAAATACCCCTTTACCCAAAAACCCAAAACTGACCCTAAACCCTAAAAATACCCCTTTACCCAAAAACCCAAAACTGACCCTGAACCCTAAAAATACCCCTTTACCCAAAAACCCAAAACTGACCCTAAACCCTAAAAATACCCCTTTACCCAAAAACCCAAAACTGACCCTGAACCCTAAAAATACCCCTGTACCCCAAAAACCCAAAACTAACTCTGAACCCTAAAAATACCCCTTTACCCAAAAACTGAAAACTGACCCTGAACCCTAAAAATACCCCTTTACCCAAAAACTGAAAACTGACGTGAACCCTAAAAATTCCCCTTTACCCAAAAACTGAAAACTGACCCTAAACCCTAAAAATACCCCTTTACCCAAAAACTGAAAACTGACCCTGAACCCTAAAAATACCCCTTTACCCAAAAACTGAAAACTGACCCTGAACCCTAAAAATACCCTTTTACCCAAAAACTGAAAACTGACCCTGAACCCTAAAAATACACCTTTACCCAAAAACTGAAAACTGACCCTGAACCCTAAAAATACCCCTTTACCCAAAAACTGAAAACTGACCCTGAACCCTAAAAATACCCCTTTACCCAAAAACTGAAAACTGACCCTGAACCCTAAAAATACCCCTTTACCCAAAAACTGAAAACTGACCCTGAACCCTAAAAATACCCCTTTACCCAAAAACTGAAAACTGACCCTAAACTCTAAAAATACCCCTTTACCCAAAAACTGAAAACTGACCCTGAACCCTAAAAATACCCCTTTACCCAAAAACCCAAACTTATAATATTTTTAATAAAATGATATACTTACCAATACTTACGTTGTAATGGTATGCGTTGTAAAGGTACCTGCGTTGTAAATACATGCGTTGTAATGGTATGCGTTGTAATGGATCCTGCGTTGTAAAAAATGCGTGGTAATGGTAGGTCGTTGTAAAAGTTGCGTTGTAAAGGTTGTATACCGTGACATATGTACAATAATGTGTTGCATTCCTGTGCTCTCCCCTGCGCTAGTACTCAAACAGCTGCCTGTGCCGGCGCAGGCACCCTTACACCATGATGCAAGGATATCTGCGTCATGGGGAGATTGTTTCTGTTCAGGAAGGGGCACCTTCCTGCACAAAAACAATCACTACAGGCATTTTCCTCTTACAATGCGTTCTGTCGAATGCAGCATGCATTCAAAGAGGAAAAAACGAGGAGAAATGAAAACTTTTCTCCTCGTTATGCCTCCCTACGCCTCCCCATTGGGGAGGCGGAGCATTCACACTCATTTCCAGATTTACGATTCCTCGTAAATCTGGAAATGTGTCTTGTTCCATGGGTGTTGCTTGGGAACACCCACAGCAACACCCATGGAACACCCCTTTCATGCAAAGTGCTGTGTGTAAAGGGGACATATTTACAAGGACAGGAAAAGCCACGCAGGGTGGCTTTTCCTGTCCTTGTAAATAATGAGCAGTAAAATACGCCACCACAAAAAGTGACGTACTGTTAGCGCAGGGGGCTTGTAAATCTGCCCCTTAGCATTTACCTTGCTGGTTGCAGTCCAATCATTATTTAACGTGATTACTTTTCACTTTAATTGTTTTTCACTTCTGGTGAGTTGAGCATACCATACCACAGCATACTGCACCCTAACCATGGTTTGTCTCTGCCCCTGGCCCTGTTGCCACACTGTCACTCTCAGCTGCTCCTCATTGCCCCTATTCTGAGCATCCAACTCATACCCTAATTCATAAATATGACAGCAATAAGCCCGGAGGTGTTTATAGGGTTTCAAAGGAGTTGCCCCAGTCCCGAGAATCTCAGGGCTGGCGAAAGGCACCGGAACCCCAGGTATTGCAGTAACTAGTGGCCATCTTGGCAGAAACCCATTCTCTAAGGCTGCTGTCTTTGAGTACTGCCAGGGAGACACAGCTTAAGACTCCTGCTCTGTGCAAAACAACTCAACTTAGATGGATAGGCTTGCTGTTGAATAGATTCAGAGGTCCTCTGGTGATTTGGGTGCTGGTTGATGAGTTTCTAATAGCAAAGCTGGCTAGTAATTCACCGCCTCGAAAGGCTGAAGGAAAGAAGGAAACTTGATTTTCTGACTTCACAGTTAAAGCCACATGGTAACTAATGATATGTGTGGATAAATGAAAACGATAACTGAGAAAATACATTGGCGGAAAATAAATCATAGGAGACCAGTTTTAAGGAAAGACAATTTTAAGGAAATACAAACGATAACTGAGAACCCACATTGGAGGAAATTAAATCATGGAAAACCAGTTTAGAGGAAAGATAATTTTAAGGAAAAATCCAAAATTACATAAAACTTGGGTGGAGTTTACGACTACTGTGGGATTTTTGGGCTCATAGGTGGGTAATATTTAGGCTGATGAGGGGTTTTAAAGGGTTAGGAAAAATTGGAGGTCAGACATAGAACAGGTTTTTGAGAGTTCAAAGATAGGTGTAGTATTGGGGTGGTGAGTGTTTTTTAGGGTTCACGGATGAGTGGTTGTTAAACCTGTCAGCCGAGGGTGGTCTTCCTCAAAACTGTTTGCCTGTTCTGCTTCACTTTCGGCTTATCTGTTTTTTTTGCCTTAAGACTCTGAGCACTTTACCACAGCTTATCAGTGCTAAAGTGCATGTTCTCAATCCCCTTAACATGGTAACATTGGTGTATTCACAATTAGTATATTTAATTTACGTATAAGTGCATAGTGAAGCAGACAATGTGCCTAGAGCCTGTAAAGTAAATTCTGCGATTGGGCCTGCAGGACTGATTGTGCCACACACTTACCAAGTCCTTTAAAGATATCTAAGGCGTGCCACTGCAGAGCCTGTCTGCAGTTTCATTACATTGTTGACTTGCCATTTAAATCCCCTTGCCAAGCCTTAAATTCCCCTTTTATTACATATTAGTTACACCTGGGTAGGTCCTAGGTAGCACATAGACAGGGTGCTGTGTAAGTAAAGTGCAGGACATGTAGGGGCAGATTTACAAGAAACTGACGCCTCTGTCCAGATGAGTCAGTTTCCCTGTGCCTCCAAACAAAACCCTTTGCGTTACCATGGATGCCCCGTATTTACATTACAAGGCACCATGGCGCAAGGATCAACAGATGCGTCAAAAATTCGGAAGGTTCTGTTGGCCAAAAAGTGACGCATTGCTGGGGTTGCTCATGAAAGTGTCACAACTCCAGCAATGCGCCACAACAGATAGGTGAGTCCCATTCAAAAAGTATTGCGTCATTCCTTATGCCTGGTCTGAAAAAGCGTAGGGATTTTGATGAAGTGAAGGTGTAGAGTGACGCAGTGAAATGTTGTAGATTTCACTGCGTCAGTTCTACATGGGTATTTGCATGGGACTGCCCACCCTGCATACATTATACCTGACACAGGTATAATGTGGCGCAGGGCTTTACAATGTGACGCATTTCCCTATGTAAATTGGCTGCAACTTGGCGAATTGTTTACACCGCTGCTGCGTCATAAAAGTGATACAACGGTGCAGCAAAAGTGTCACAAGGGGCTTGTAAATCTGCCCCATACTTTTTAGTTTTACATGTCCTGATACTGAAAATCTCACAATTGCACTTTTCACTACTGTGAGGCCTATCCATCTCACAGGTTACATTGGGGATACCTTTATACGTTTATTAAGTGGAATTCCTGATTGAGAAGTGTTAGACCTGGCACCATTGGGTGGGTCGCCCCTGCATTTTTTTGCCTTTGCCTCCTGTGTTTTGGACTCCGTTTTGCTGGTCTAAATGCTTTGGGCACTTTGCCGCTACTGTTCAGTGCCAAACTGTAAATGCTCCCGTTGTAAATTGTTGTTATGGATTAATAATCCCATTACTGGGATATTGGATTTACCAGTCAGACACTAGCACAGTGCACTGTGTGTGCCCAGGGCCTGTAAATCAAATGCTACTAGTGGGCTGCAGCACTGATTGTGCCACCCAGAGGAACTGCCTGTAAAATGTAACTCTGGCCTGCCATTGCAGAGCCTTTGTGCAGTCTAGTACTGCCAAGTCGACTTGGCAAGTGCACCCACTTGCCAGGCCCTAAGCGCCCCTCTCCTTACATGTCAGTCACCCCTAAGGTAGGCCAAATGTATCTCTGTGGGCAGGGTGCAGTGAATGTGAAAGGTAGGACATGCCCTGATGTGTGTGTCATGTCCTGGTAGTGAATTACTGTCAATTTCGTTTTTCACCATTGCAAGGCTACCTGTTCCTATAGGACAGAATGGGGAGTTTGTTTCTAACATCTTATAAACATAACTACCCCTGGGAACAAGGTAGGAAAATAAAGTTTAGTATGCCTGAACTCAGAATGTTAAAATCCATCCTGTAGTGAGGGTGATTTTTACATTCTGGGTTTCAAAATACCACTTTTAGAAACTAGGTATTTTCTTGTTTAACCATCCAGTGTGCCACTGCTAGGTTTGTGTATTGCATGTCCGGCATTTGGATGACAGGGGCTGGAGAGGGGCAGTGGCTCCAGAGAGCCTGATGAGTCAGGGCTGAGCTGAATAGACCTGGGCTTTATTTAGAGTAGGGGAGGAGATTTCCTTTCAACTTAATGGGCCTCGTCTGCCTTCAACAATGCTGTCTCCACCTCCTGGCAGGAAGCCGCACAAGTGAGGGCAACACTGGTTTTGGCTGGGTACGGACACGCTCTGCCTTAAGAGAACAAAGGATTTTTGTGCATAAAAAGAAGAGCCCAAACCCCAGACTTTTAGATCACTTCTGGGAATCAAGATAAACCTTTGTCAAGGAGAAGAGCCAGAAAAGCTGATGAGGAATACTGCCCCTGTGCTGTTTGCTGTTTGCTGTCTTTGGTTGGCCTGCAGTAGCTACTTGCTGCCAAGGAAAGGAGAAAAAGACTTTGTTGTTGCTTTGTCACCTGCTTGAGGAAAAGATCTCCAAAGACTTGAAATTGAGCTTGCCTCCTGTTCTGAAGTCTCAGGGACACAAATACTTCATTGCTTCTGTCTCTCTACATCTGTAACTGCTGTTTCAGCTGCCGCAAAAGAAAATTGTAACACTGACGCCAGTGAGTGACGCCGTAACCTGCACCAAAACTGTTAGCAGCGCTGGTGAAGAGCATGGTGCACTGCCCCGACTTGCACCATAGGGGCGACGCCTGCTGACGCCATGCTGCATCGACTCCTAAGCCACCACCGAGACCGCTGCCTGCACCAGAGCGGAGGACACCGCTCGTGACGTCCACGACGCATCGTCCTGACTCACACCGCAGCCCTGACTTCACCAACGCCGGTGCTTCATCAACGAGGAGCTGATACTCGACGTGGGTGAATCCATCGACACTGCACCGTCATAAGGAACTGAATGCCTAGCCACCCCGTGACTGGACCTATACCACTTGAACCCAGAGTGACTCCAAGGGCTTTTCTGCTTGCTCTGTGCTGCAGCACCTAAATCCATTCAGTACCTGCTTCGTGCCGGTTGGAACCAACACATTTGCCTTCAATGCAGCATCGCTTCAAGGACATCCTTGCACGGCTTAACGATGACGTGGGACTCAAATGCAAGGCTTGAGAATGGCACTTCACCTTCAACATAAGGGGTTCGAAAATGGCAACGGGACCCGACTGCGAGGCTCAAGGATGACGCATCGCATCCAACATAAAGGGGTTCGATGACTATGTTGGACTTGACCGCGTGACACCGCTGCTCCTTGACGTCGAAGCATCCTCCAGAAAGGTACTGTTTTCAGAGGGGCCTGCTGGGTCTGTACCCGACCCACGCTTCATTGCAGTTGGCTTGACTTTTCAGCCAATGACCCAGTCCAGCATGACTGGATCGCTCCGATATGCACTTTATTGCTCTAAGCACTATATTTCAAGATAATCTTTAAAAAATCATAGCGCTTGTTCTACTTATTTGATTTTTGTCATCTTTGTCTTGTTTTGTTCAACAAATCAAGCTCTATTTTTATAACCTAGTGTAGAATATTTTGGTATGTTGTTTTTATTGTTTTACTGTAGTGTTGCAGAAATACTTTACACATTTCCTCTTACATTAAGCCTGACTGCTCTGTGGCAAGCTACCTTAGGGTGAGCACTGGTTAATTTAGGGTGTGTATCTGACTTACCCTGACTAGAGTGGTGGTCCCTACTTGGACAAAGTGCATACCTCTGACAACTAGCGACCTCATTTCTGACAGTTGTGTGAGGTGTTTTTAGGTTTCAAGGACGGGTGGAGTGTAACTGTGTAAAGGGCTTTAGGGTTCATGGATGGACGCAGTTTGTGGCTGGTGAGGATTTTTAAGATTTAGTTAATTTGTAGCGGCTGAGGTGGTGAAGAGTTTTTAGGGTTCAGGATACAGCAGAATTTAGGGTGGTGAATGGTTTTCAGGATTCAGGGATGGTGGAGCTTAGATGCAGAATGGGGCTTTACGGGTTCAGGAAAGAGTGGTATAGGGTGATGATGAGTTCTTATGGGTCATGGATGCCTGGTGTTTGAGGGCAGTGAGGGTTTTTTATGGTTCTGGAATGGGTGGAGTTTGGGTGTGCTGGGGTTTTTTAAGGGATAGAGGATTGATGGGGTTTAGCCACTGAAACAGGTTTTAGGGTTCAGGAATGGAGTAGTGAGTTGTTTTATAGTTCGGGGAGGATTTCTGGGGTAGAAAGAGCTTTTAGGTTTGTGAATGTAGTTGAGGTGTGGTGACAGGTGTTAGGGGCAGGGGTTGATGGTGCTTAGGGGTCGTGAGTGGTCAGCAATAGATGGTGTTTACGGGTGATGATGGGTTAGCAAATAAAAGCATCCAGAGTAATTGACAATATAAAAAATATAAATATAAAATATTGTCTCCTGAAGCAAAGCACTGAAATAAATATCTCCAACAGAACTGTTTCTGAAAGTAAGACCTGCAACCTTTGAATTTACATTTTTTTAAAAAGCATTTAAAATCCAAAACGCACAACGCAATAGGATGTGTGAGCTTGGAGCGACCACAGAATATGCTTGCTGGGGGGCTCTCACCCACCAATCCAGCCAGACCATCGAGGTGGGCATCTGGGGGCACGAGATGCTTTAATCAGAGCACCAATAGAGACGTGTGCCTCCCTCGAATCTGCCCACGTTTGAATCCTAAGGTGAAGACAACATGGATCTCAAGATGGCAGCCGCGGGGCCTCGTCTAGATAACAATTGACCGGGCGAGCTTGCAAATTTTGCAGCAGCTTGGAAGTCCTTCAATCTTACCAGTATGCTGAGTGCTCTGCTCCCCCTGAAGGCCCGGAGTCACTGGGCTGTGTTTTATATGGCCAATAATTTGGATATTCCCTCCATTCCCATTTTATGCAAGTTGAGTAGCTTTTTTGCACTACAGTCAATGCTGATCAGACCTTAATGGTCCTACTGCTTTGATAGCTAGGTCACAGTTAATTTTTTTTTTTTTTGCATGCTCAAGTGACATTGTTGCTGGAATTTTGTCTCTTCACTCTGCCTGAATGAACTACATGTCTAAGAGTTTATTTTTTACTACAACTGAGGACAGCTTTACTAGCTCATCTGGCATTTGGTGAACTTTACACACTTACCTTCAACCTACAGCAACCCTGCACTTCACATCTTGTGCTCATTTTGCGAACTTGGATCTGATGTTCTCTGCCTCTACCAGCGCATACCTGCTGCGTCACGGACCATAGACCAGCATCAGTCCACTCTCCCTAAAAGGGCTTTCCAGCATGGCAGATACAAAGGAAAACGACCTTAGGGGGAGCTCAGAGGCTTTAAGGAATCAAGAGAACAGAAACCTGGCAATAAGCACTCTAAATCCTACATTTCTTTACCAGACTCCCCAGTAAAGGGTAAACAAGATCTAGAGATCATACTACAGCGGCTCACCTCTCTGCATGATAAGACCCAATCAAGAAAATCTAACACAGTAAGTCTTCAAGTGGAAATTATGGGCCTATGGCAGGATGTCAAGGCCTTAGCTAATCACATGGAAGAGGTGCAATCTAGGATCAGTAGGGTTGAGCATATTCAGAACGCATTGATGAGAAAATCGGACCAAATATCTCGTAGATTAGTATCCATAGAGAGGGAGTTATGTGATTTGGTAGATAGAAATAGGAGGGGCAATTTACGATTTTTTGGCCTTTCAGAAAATACAGACAGCAGTGAAAAATGTTGTGTAGCCTTCCTGGAATCCTGGGTCATGTGAGTACTCAAAATGTAATTTAAAAGAGACTTTAAAATTGAAAGAGCTCATTGAATCCCGATGCAAGCCACTTCTGCTTCATCATCACATCCAAGAGCCCTCATCTTCAGAACTCTGAGATACTAACATACATAACTGATCCTGGAATACATGAAATAGATTTAAACCATTCACTGGAAGGGTCATAAAGTGGGAGTCTTCCGAGACTATGCCAAAACCATGGCAGACCGAAGGAAACAATTCCTAGCACTACGAACGAAACTGAGGTCACTAAACAGTATGATCCCTTTTGTTGGCCGGAAGAGGATGAGGATTACACACGACGGTCTCACCTCCATCTATGATGAGCCTAGAGAACTAGAGACTTTTGTGAAGAACCTGCCGGAGTCCTGTATGTCTCTTTGTTAGATCCGGGGGTCTCTAGCTGGCAGAGTGAAGTACCTTTGTATAAATAGGGACCCTTACTTCTAGTCAGGATAAGGGGGATACACACTGTTGATATCCCCTGCTCACCCCCTTGGTAGCTTGGCACGAGCAGACAGGCTTATCCCCAAGGCAATGTGTAAAGTATTTGTACCAACACTCACAGTAACACAGTGAAACACCACAAATGGATTCCACACAAGTTATTTATAAAAATGTAAATCTCTTTATCTGGATTAGGCAGAATCAAAACGACATAACACCAACATACACAATAAAAAGTTGTTTTAAAAGCAAAGGTTCTCTTTTAGGGTTCTTTGGAATTGTCTTATTTAAAAAAATGAATCTCCCTTCAACAGTAAAAAAACTTGCAGAGTCAGTAGGGCTATAGACTCGGTTTCCAATGCGGGGAAGTCACTTTAAAAATGTGCTCCTACCAACTGGGCACTTGTGGGAAACAATGCTGTCCTTCACGGACTTCAATATGCCCTGCTGTATTGGTAACAGGGAAAGCTGCACTTTGTGAAATCAACAGGACGCTGTCTTTTACAGACATCCGCCTGCTCCGCTGTATTGGTAACATGGAAAGCTGCTCTTTGTGAAATCAACGGGACGCTGTCATTTACAGACGTCAGTATGCTCCGCTGTATTGGGTTTACTCCATAAAATGCCCCCGCTGGCTAGTGCGTACACTGGCCAGGACAAAATTGCAGTGAACAAACTGCGCACAGGCACTGCAGTGGCAGACCTGAGACAACATTTTAGGGCTACTCATGTGGGTGGCACAATCAGTGCTGCAGGCCCACTAGTAGCATGTGAATCACCAGCCCTGGCACACTCAGTCCACTTTACTAGGGACCTACTGGTAAAACAAATATGCCAATCATGGATAACCAATCACAATAGTAATTTAATCAGGGAGCACTTGCACTTCGGCACTGATCAGCAGTGGCAAAGTGTCCAAAGCATCTAAACCAGCAAAAATGAATTCCAGCACAGTGTCAAAAATATAGGAGGCAGGGGCAAAAAGTCTGGGGAAACCACACCAAGGATGCCTGGTCTCACACTCATTAACACCTCTTTTTCTTCCTTGACCGTTCTAGCTCTGGTGCCTTGCTTTGAGCTCCACGGCCCTTATTGTCTCTGACCAGATATAATTATGCATCCTGTAATGTTTTGTTTCAATTCCTCTTTGTCATCACCCATATGTCTGCTGTAGGTCTGGATGTGAAATTCCACTCCGCTAGTTGAGTTGTTCCCACTCCTCACTCTGTGTAGTATGCAGAGTTTCAAAAACTCCACTGCGCAGAGTAGAGATTTTTCCTTGCTTACTAATGTTAAGTTGGCCAGTGCAGGTAAGAAATATCTTACTCTAGACCACCTCCCAGCGAGATTTCCCAAAGGGAGCGATTGTGGATTGCCGCTACCTCTCGTGTTGAGAAACCTTCCGTTTGCATTGAGGAAGCTGCCACTCAAGTAGAATATCTACTTGAGTAGAAGAAAGAAGCTGCGCCCTCTTGTGCAGATTTTCCAGCATGGGACAAACACTCGGCACTATAAATAAGTGCCGCTTGCGGACCTCCGTGTAGTTTGGCTGAGTTTTTTGGTAACTTCACAGAGTTCCGCCTAGCCGAACTCTACATCTCTGCCCAGGCCCAGTCTGTTGGTGCTTTATCCATACTACAATTTGGGTCACATCTATCCTAGAATGGGACATTTCAAAGGACTCACCATTTGTGGGATACCATAATTGGAATAATTACTTGTGGTATTGTTATGCTCTGTAGTCAACTACTTAACTTGACCAAATTGTTTGATAATGTTGACCATTAGAAGGCCAATTTTCTTAGGGAAGCACATTGCTTGTTTTGCTGTATGTTATTTTTCATGATTCAATAACCAACACTAATGTCACCTACATGGGAGATTTATTTCATTTTCCATTTACAAAAGACCAGGAGTGGGGATTTCAGAGCCCTTATTGACACCATGGCATTGCTTGATTTCCTGCAATTGATCATATCCACCACTCACTCAGCAGGACACATTCTGGATGGTATCTTCTCCAATGATTCGAGGCAATCAGTTCCTGGCATATTACCCGTGATCTTGTTTGATCATCAGGCGGTAGCCTTCACCTTAGTTGTGCCATCCACCCGACTAAAGAAAATCCTGACACAAAAACAACATTCCAAAGAAAATGAAGGGGATTTTCCTCAAAATCTTTTCAGAATGCCCTTAGAGAGACTCCCTGTACTGTACCTGGGGGCATGGATGTGGGAGCTGCAGAAAAGTCAGCGTGGCTAAGCTCTGCTGCTGAGATGGTCACACCTGTCAAGGAAATCAAAACTCACAGGAAGCTGCCCACAGCTCCCTGGTACACTGATAGGTCAAGGTTTCTGAGGCAGGACCGTCGTTGACACGAACGAAGTTGGAGGAAAGAATACACCAATAAAAATGCCAGCAGAGAAGAAAAATTGCTCTTCTGCACTAATAGGATTGAATCCGCATGCTCCTCAAAAAACTCTTTAAGGTTGTCCACCATCTTTCATCACCTCCAGCTTCCTCAGTAATTGAGGGCTCTACTAAGCTATGTAATAAGTTGCCACAATCCTTCCTTTCACCAATTTTTATAAAGAGTTCCCACCTGCAAATCAAGAAAAGCAGACAGACGGCTGCCCCACTACCTTTGGGTAGGATGACTGCTCTGCTACTACAGAGGTGCTACAGAGGTGGAGAAGTGAGCTCCCATATCCTGTTTCTGGTTTCCTCCTTTGAATCATAACCAAACAGAGACCCATCTCCTGAAACTAAAATCAGGATCTCCACTGGAACGATGCCCTCCTAAGATCCTCCAATTGGCAGCTAGCAATGTAGCCCATCCTCTAACTGACAACAAGAACAGAGCAATTAATTCCGGCTGCTACCCAAGGCTGTGGAAAGAGGCTGCGGTTTAGACCTCTTCTTAAGAAACCCACTCTTGATCCAATGAGATTGAAAAACTATCGCTCCATCGTACTGCTCCCCACTGGCAAATTCATGTAGTAGGTTTGCATTACAGTACCAGAATGGAGTGAGCCGCTTCTTCAAGAAAGTAACTAGAACCTTAACGGCGATGTCTTTTTTAGCATCACGAGAATGGGAGGAACTAGTTGCGTCATATAGTCACGACCAAAAAACACTAACAAATTGTGCAAACCCAGACACCAAGGAAAAAAACAATAAGACCCAAGACTCGATTTGGGCTGTACTACTGAGTACAATGCAATATTCAACTGCAGCATTGCAATGCCAATCTCACAAAATGGACCTTCAGCTAACAGTACTTCAAACATTAGCTGACTTTACGTCAGGGATTGACTGGAAATTAGCCAACTTGAACAGGCTAATAAAACGAGGGCAAGAGGAAGCACTCAAGGATAGGTTACAACAACAAGAATGCACTTGCACTCCAATAGTAGACAAACTACTCACGCTACCATTAATACTGGGGGATTTACTATCTATCATGAAACCAAAAAATGAAATCCCAACTATAGTGAGTGACGATCTGCCCACCTTCAGGGAAAAAGAATTAGAACCTGAAGTCTTGGATCAATAAAATCATCTAGAGATCCCTCCCCAGAAGGGGAGGGCTCCCCCCTTGAAGACTGTGAAAATGCCCACTTCTCTATATTATTCTCCCCACATCTTGTCCTCACTGGCATCTTGATCTATCGCCCGCCTGGTCCATTAGGGTTATTCAACAATTCCTTGCTGGAGGCCACTATTAACCTAGCCTGTACATCGAGTAATTTTACGATCTTGGGAGACTTTAATCTCCATTTCCACGAGCCTCTCACCCTCCATGCAGGTGAATTTACTAGTGACCTTCTTGCCCTCAATCTCTCTCAAAAAGTGAATATGCCCACACACACCGGTGGTCATCTTCTTGACCAAGTGTTCTCCAGCCTGCCCAACCTCAAGGGTATCGACCCCATCCCTCTACCCTGGACAGATCACTCCCTGGTAAGCCTGCTCTGGTCACCACCGACACCCAGATGCATGACACAACCATCCTGGACACTAGGTCGCCCCTGGAGTAAGCTACCTATTGAGGATTGGTCTCAGGAGCTTGTAGAGACTATACCCAGCTTAAGTCAATGCCCTGTATAAGCTTATGAGGACTTTCTCGACTGGATCGAAGAGTCACTTAATATGGTCCTTTCCAGAGTTAAAATAAAGAAGACGGCGGTCCCTCGAAATGCCCCTTGGTTTACCCCAGAATTACGCACCCTGAAACAACAATGTAAGGTGAAGGAGAGACATTGGAGGAGGTATTTTCTTCCATCCAAAAAACAGGACTATAGACTTGCTATTCTTGCCTACAAATCAGAACTTAGGAAAGCACAAACATCCTATTATGAGAGCAGAATTCTAGCGGCATCCAACTCTTCCAAAGAAACTTTTAATATCATAAAAAAGTTACTTAAAGCCCCCGCTTCGACATCAGTTGCAGAACCCTCAGGACTAGGGTGTAATGAACTTGCAGAGTTTTTCAACCAAAAAATCCAGCAGATCCTTGAATCCCTCCCTGCCCAAAATGACGATGATCTTCCTCCCCGTCTCCCTATTAATCTCCAAGTAGGACCCCCTGCGCACCTCCTAGAGAATTTCCCACCTATAACTATAGAGTCCCTCACCTCCTGGGTGTCTTCGGTAAAGAGCGGTTCCCCCACCGACCCCGCACCCTTAAATATCTTGAAACAGGTCATGCCTAATATAGCCCCTATCCTGACCATCTGATTAATGCATCACTCTCCGCTGGACTAGTCCCCCCCGAATGGAAAGAGGCTAGGGTCAAAGCTCTACTGAAAAAGCCCAACTTGGACCCTATAGATCTGGGTAACTACCGCCCTATATCCCTTCTCCCGGCCTTAAGCAAGATAACAGAGAAACATGTCAATTCTACGCTCTCTGGATTTCTCGAAACCCACAACCTGCTCCGCCCCTCGCAAACTGGCTTCCGACCTCGCCAGAGCACCGAAACGGTTCTTGTGGCGGTAGTCGAAGAGAGGAGGAAAATCCTGGACTCAGGAGGTTCAACGGCTATTCTGCTCCTCGACCTGAGCGCTGCTTTCGACACGGTAAATCACTTGATTATGATCCAGCGGCTCAGGAATATAGGAGTGGAGGGTGCTGCACTCCAATGGCTAACCTCCTTCTTAGAGGGCAGAAACTATCAGGTGTTCGAAGAAAACACTATCTCCAATCCCATATCCCTTCAATGCGGGGTGCCTCAGGGCTCCTCGCTCAGCCCTACCCTTTTTAATGTATATATGTCCCCTTTAGCTGACATAGTAGACCCACACGGTATTGGTATAGTCACCTACGCTGATGATACTCAGCTGGTAGTAGGGCTTAACCAACCCGATCAGGAAACCCATACCCTCCACTCTTGCTTGAGCAATATCTCAAACTGGATGGACCAGTCCCTGCTTAAACTTAATGGTGGGAAAACCGAGAATATGATCTTGGGTAACCCTATCAGTTTCAACCCCAGTCTGATGTGGCCCTCTTGCATGGGCCCAGCTCCCATTCCTAAACCAGAAATTAAGACCCTTGGAGTATGGTTGGACCAGGATCTCAGCCTCAGGACCCAAGCCAGGAAAACTGCACCCCTGTGCTACGGCCTCCTGAGAACGGGGATGTCGGGGGCCAATTTTACCGATTCGGTAAATTTACCGATTCGGTAAATTTACCGAATCGGTAAATTTACCGAATCGGTAAAATACCGAATCGGAATTTTTACCGATTCGGTAACTTCTAGATGTAGGTGGGACTCTTCTGAGTCCCAAAGCCCTTTCAGATTCGGTACCAATTGGGTGGTAAAATACCGAATCCAGGTGTGCATGCACATGTGTGCATGCACACCTATGCCATGTGACAGACAGACATGCCCTTAGGGCATGTCTGTGTGCCACATGGCACACATGCCTGTATTTGGGGTGCTAGAGGGTGTCAAAGTGACACCCCCTGCACCCTTGCTGGAATGCCCATTGATTCCTATGGGCTTCATGCCCATAGGAATCAATGGGCATTACCGAATCGGAATTTACAGAATCGGTAAATAACGAATCTTAACGATTCGGTATTTGCCGATTCTGTAATACCTACATCCCCCCCCTCTATTTTACCACTTCTTAAATACAGAATCGGTAAAATTCGGTATTTAAGAAGTGGTAAAATGAAATTACCTACATCTAGGCCCAAATGAGACAACGTCTACGCTGCAACATAGCACTGACCGTAGGACAAACAGCATCAATAACATATGGCCAGAAGAGCACACTACAACAAATGGGGAGCTCCCTCAGTGCACAAACTATGAATCCTATAATAAAGAAGAGATAGACACCATAATCTTTTCTCCTCACTATAAATCAAGGGATCGAGGAGACATTTTAAACAGAGGAAATGTAGTAAGACTTCTGAAATCAATTCCCAACCTCATGAATATTAACACCCTGGACCTACTGTCAATTGAATTCCAGCCAAACAGCAGTCAGTCCAGTCTAGAGGTTACAAAAACCAGATGGAAAACGCTAGAGATAGCAAGGAGAATAATACAGGAACTAAATACCTTCCAAAGTTGGGGGATAGTCTTGAAACCAGTGCCAAAACCACCATATCCAGCCCCTTTTTTAAGATCAGCTACCAACAACGAAAACAACAAGTCTTCCTCAATTCTAAAAGGAGCAAGGGGCAGCTCTCCAGCTCCAGGTCAATCGGCATTAACCCGCTTTTCGCCTACGAGCAACTGGCGGAGCATACAACGAACAATAACACCTGCTCAACCAAATTGACATGGGAGGTCTAATTTACAAAACCCACAACTGGCAAACAATGAGATTACCATGTGTATTTGGAACATAAACGGCTTAGCATCTAAATTAAATGACAAAGAAGTCCTAAATTACTTAAAACGCTTCGATATCATCTTTATTCAGGAAACCTGGGAAGAAAAACCACCCGAGTTACAAGGTTATACTTCTAGCTTTATTCCGGCAATAAAGAGGATGGGCTTTGGACGTCGATCCTGCGGCCTACAGTCCCTATTTGCAATAACCCGAATAAACAAAACCTTTCCTAAAAAGATTAGTATGACTCCTCCAAGTTGCATTCACGCTTCATAAGTAAAATTGTTCCTGGATCAAATTGCACAAAAGGTAATAATGATAAACATTTATGTACATCCAAAATACAAATTAAAAACAGCTAAAGAATTGATTAAAGAACTAAAAAGAGTAATGGAGGAAGAGGACACCGAACATATCATCCTGGCCAGTGACTTTAACACGCACCTCCTAGGGGGATATTATGATGACGACATCGCCCAGGAACTTACAGACGCATGGGGAATTCCAACACAAGGCCCCGTAAAAAAAGTGAAGCAAACACGGTGCTCCAAATTTCTTATTCAGGAACTGGAACACCTAAACTTAAGATCATTAAACGGTCGCTGCAAGGAGGACAATCCACCAGCTCCCACATATCACTCAGCAAAAACATCGTCCCATCTGGATTTTAGTTTTATGTCCTTATCTTTGTTCAAAATAATAGCCACTTTCAAAATAGGCAACAATGTATCGAGTGACCATATGCCACAGGAGCTGACGCTAAAAACAAAGACAGATTTACTACTGGAGGCTGATAAAAATATAGTATCAGTTGAAGCAATAAATTTCAAGCGACTAAGATGCAACTCAACCAGTATGGAGAGAGTATCAAGCACAGTAAAAAATATACTGTTCCGTGCTCAGGAAAACTCAGATCATACGCCGGACAGTTGGGATAAATTCATCACGTCACTTGGAGACAAAACTCCAACTGGGACCAACCAGAAACAGAGTAGCAAGGCTGTCTAACAAAAATGGCTACGAGCCCTGTCTAAAAAAAATTAAACAGATCACTAACAACACCTTACGGCTACTCCGTAAATCACCAGCAGATCAGAAACTGCAGCAATCTCTCCGTGAATCTAAGGCTCTCTTAAAGCGAAGGAGATGGGACAACAAAAGATCAGTGAACAACGATTTATGGGCTAAATTACTTTACAAATCGAATATGAAAAATAGTGCCAAGTTATGGCAATCTATTAACAGACTTCAATGCCCAAACCATCCTGGTAGAAACTCTAACATCTCCGAAGCGGCCTGGGTCGACTTTCTTTACAATCATTTTAATGAAACCAACTCTACATTTGTTCTAAGCGCTAGCCCAAATACTGAGAGAGTCATCAGATCCACAAAGGAGATATTAAACCAAAACCGCGTCCATTCAGATGAAAAATTCTCCCAAGCCTCCACCCAACAACAAAGGGAAACTGGCTCAAAGTAATGATACATGTACAAAAGAGAAGTCCAATAGCCTAGAAACAACCTCGATCCGGAAACAAATAGCAAAGGGAAGACAGGCAGGGGCACCAGGCCCCAATGGCATTCTGCCAAAGTTGTATAAACATGACCCCGAATTTTGGAGCAATGCATTAGAACCAGTTTTCAAATATGCATTTGAAACATCTATAACTCTACAGTCTTGGAGAGGCTCAATCATAAGCCCAATTTACAAACAGGGGAAGAGGTCAGAGCCAAAAAACTACCGATTGATTGCCCTCATAGACACCAAGGCCAAATATTTCACGGGGCTTATTTTAAATGACCTAACAACTTGGGCTTTAGATAACCACATTATTTCACCAACATAAACCAGGTTTCGGCAAGGTCAGGGGACAACAACAAACATTATGGCCCTAACTTTACTAATGATGCAGCAAAACAGGGGAAATATCCCCTGTTTCTCTGCTTCATAGACTTTACAGCTGCGTTTGACCATGTGGACAGAACAAAGCTCTGGCAAAAACTGGTATGGGAATACCACTTCCGCTTTTGGACCAGCTAAGGAACCTGCTCGCAAACAGTTGGATAAGGATAAAGCTTGGTGCAGGGACTTGCGTATCAAAAGAAATCTCTACCTCAAAAGGGTTAAAACAAGGGTGCGTCCTAGCCCCGTGGCTTTTTAATCTCTACCATGCGGACTTACCTGGGGAACTGGACAAGTGTAAAAATCATGCACCAAAACTAGGAAATATAACCTTATCAAACCTGTTATATGCCGACGATTTGGTTCTGATAAGTCGAACCGCCATTGGATTACAACATCTCCTGAATGTGACTCACAGCTTCTCAGAACGGAACGCCCTGAAAATAAATTATAGCAAGACAAGAATATTGGCAGTAAATCACCATTGGAAGAAAAGCTTCAATTGGTTCCTGGATGATTATTCCTTAGATCAAGCATCCAGCTACAAATACCTAGGATTAATACTAGACCAAAACAACTCTCTCACACCACAGATAGAATCCTTGCGGAGGAAAGGGGTAATGATAGATTTGGCTAAAAAACTTCTAAAGAAGCACCTGCCAGACCTAACACTTGACACTATAATAAAAATCCTGCAAGCAAAACTTCATCCTACAATAACATACGGTAGCTCAGCAATGAAGGGCAAAGATGCAATAGCCGTAGTGAATACAATACCTAACGCATATTGAGCCATCTTTCAGCTCCCTAGGTATGCTTCCCCGTCCCAAATACGGTTGGAGTTTGGGCTACAAATACAATCAATTGAAAAAAGGGGGGCATACGTAAAATGCTAGCATAAAATCAAAGAAGCAGCAGAAGGAACCCTGAACAGCCAAATATGGACAGAGTTACTCTGCCCTACAAAATCACCAGCTAGAGAGTACCTGCAGGATTCAATCAAACTGTTAGGACTGAGAGACCTCTGGAGCATTACAGTGTCACACTCTGTATTTAAAAAAAACGTAACAAAGGTATCCCGACAATTGTCAGTCGCAGAAGATAAAAACACGATATCCAAACGATCCCACGCTTGGGTAGTACTGAATACGTACAAAGCTTTAAAACCGCAATCATACTTGAAAATCAGAATAAAAACAACCACAAAGGAAACATTCTTAAAACTCCGCTTGGGGATTGGTGTAATCAATCAGTTTCTTCCCCCTTGGGAGAGAAAAGGCGGTGATCAGCCTTGTCGCTTCTGTGGCTGCGGAGTGGAGGACCTATTACACGTTATCTGCACCTGCAATAACCTAAGGGACATAAGAATAAGCCTTTTAAAACCTGTGTTCAGACAGTACGGAGTTAGGACCTGTAGACAAGCAGCACTGCTGTGTTTAAACCCAGAGAGAGTGCAGCTAAATTGTCGACTAACAAAGTTTTTCGACATAACAGCTAAGAGACTGAAAATCTCACGCACATTGCCCTTGGCACAGTTAACAACAGAAGCTTTGCCAAACGGATCAATCCATCAAAAAGAACAATGGGAAAAGAGTCATCCACGGAGCCAACGTCCTGAAAACTCTTCCTCTATTCGTTACATTTAAAATAGTAACAAGTGGTAAAAAAGGCTTGCCTCAGTGATCTTCATTATAATCACTCCATAGGGGTTCCTCCTGACTAAGTGTTGCAAGTTGTCAACGGAAAACAAGTGTGAAGGCAATGACACTGAGGAGTCTCCCTATGTTGGCCACAGCCTCTTCACAACAACACTGCGATCCACTGGAAAAAGGCTAAATGGCACATTGGAAAAGGTCAAATAACTGTGGCAAATGTCCTCCTCCTCCTCCGCCTCCTTATTTCTCTTTTTTTTTAATGACTGAAAATTAAATATGTGGACTATTTTACAGCATTTTTAAATATATATGAACAGATGTTTTTTTAATTATATTTTAATGTATGCAACGGTTTTAATTAATCATGCATAATAAATTCTGTTCTATTCTATGGATCCTTTGCAGGTAGGCTTCTGAGCCTATCAAGGCACTGAAACCGACCTTGTATCCCCAATTGATATGATCAGGCATCTAGTTGAGGAAGGGCAGGCCATAGTCCTGATCCTTATTGATCTATCTGCTGCCTTTGATACTATCTCCCCTACCCTTCACTCAGAACGCCTGCAGTCTTTGGGTATCGGTGACCTGGCCTTAGAATTGCTCTCGTCCTTCCTGCAAAAAATGGAGGCTGCACCAAGGTTAAAGTCACACTTTAGCCAATGTGGTCTTTTAATATTCTTTATTCTTCTTTAAGTTAAAACGACAGGACAACAGCCACCGTGTTTCGTTCCTTTTATAGGAACTTCATCAGGGAAAAAGAATTCCCACTCTATGTCTCAAGAAGATAGTCAGCCCCACGATGTGGACAGTATTAGATCTAGTGCCGGCCAGAGTAATCTAAACGATGTTGACGCAATATTCCAACTGAATTCGATTAGCCATAGAGGATTCCTCAAGGGTATTTGACGGGATTCTACGTAGTTAAAAGAAAAAGAAAAGTCCGGCCCAAGAAAATGTATAAGTGCACACGTGTCCAAAAGCACAGGAATAATATTGATATTGACGAATGGAATCTGACAGCAATCTTAGCAGGATTTTGTAGCTACCCGCGATCCCCCAAGTCGAGTGAAGTGATAATGCACTTCAGTCGATAAAATCCAATAAGCCTCGTATTCCGGCGGCGGCAAGTATTCCCGAACCAGCAGTAAAAAGAGCAGCAAAAAGAACTGCTCACGTCCTTCCTTGCTGACATTCAACTTGTACATGACGCCACTGACTATACTGATCTACTCCTATGGCAGGTTGTGTTGTATGCCGACGACACACAGATGGTTGTGTCCAATCTCTATGCATATAGAAGCCACAGTATCCAACTTCAGCAACTGCATTAAGGTAATGGCCTCATGGATGAGCAAGAACTATCTCAAGTTGAACGGAGAAAAAATGGAGGTATTGATGTTTGGAATTCACACATTGGTATGGAACCACAACTGGTAGCCCAATAGCTTGTGGGTG
This sequence comes from Lissotriton helveticus, assembly GCF_964261635.1. Lineage (NCBI taxonomy): Eukaryota > Metazoa > Chordata > Amphibia > Caudata > Salamandridae > Lissotriton > Lissotriton helveticus. Next base: position 2,028,266,042 of record NC_136061.1, read on the forward strand.
CTGCCCATCCCTACCAATTCTGCCAAAAATGTGGGAGTCATCCTGGATGTTGACCTCTTCTTGAATCTTTAGGACAACCGTATATTGTCATCCTGCTTCGTAATCATTTAAACTCTGCAAAAGATCTTCCCTCTCATTCCTTCCCATGCATGAAAACAGGTGGCTCCAGAATTATTCACATCTTGGACTGATTATTGCAACACACTTTACCTGAACATCAACAAGACTATTGTTGCCAAATTACAACTAGTGCAAATTGCAGTGATTAGACTGACACTAGGCATCCCTAAATAGATTTCACTTGCTAAAGGACTGCATGAACTTCACTGGCTCCCGTACAGAGGCTATGCGCATTGTTCAAAAAGCGCTTTACAGTGTGAGCCCAGAAAGTATCAAATCCACGTTTCAGTGGTATTCTCCAAGCCCACTTCTCCGATCGGCGAATCATAATTTCTTGGTCACCCCCACAGTGCGCAGGAAGAGATGGGGAGGCAGAGCTTTTTCATTTGTGACGGCAAAGTTCTGGAACATCTTACCCCTCCACCTGACCAGTATGAAGCTCCATGTGCCATTTAGGAAGGCCTTGAAAACCTGGCTCTATTCCTTGTGATTGACCTCGTCATTGGGCCATGTTCAAGTATACGGTAGGGACGGGGAAGGAGCACCTTGACGCCCGTTGGGCAATACACATCTATATAATATCATATCATAGCATATCATATCAATGCTCTGTGATAGACAACCTAACTTAGCTGGCCACTTTCCTGCAGAAAGCATGTTGCTTGTTTTCTGTTTTTTAATGATTCACAGCTCACCTAGCATTTTCCAAGAAGCCTTGCCACTCAATCCATGAGGCTCTCCTCTTGGTCAGGTTCCAGTTGAGGCATACATGGCTCTCCTACCTTTGCTTTGAGGCGGGGTTCTGGGGTGAGTTGGGGGTGTGTGGGGGTGGTGTTTCTGGTTTGGTTTATGAAGAGGTTCATTGTAAACTGTTTTGCTGATGTGTGTTACACCCTTCATGTATTTCGCACTCAGCTTCTTCTTTTCTCTCTCAACCTTTCCCTTACCCATCTACCTGTATTTTGTCCTTCCTATACTCATTTCCGGAAGATGTTCTGTTGATTGAACTATGGTGCTTTGATATTTGTGATAGGATGATGGCTCCAGCTTCTCTCAAAATTATATCCCTTAGCACAAAATGTCTCAATCACCCGAAAGAATAAAGCAAAAGAAGGTTCTAGATTACTGTCATAGACTAAAAGGAAATATTATTCCTCTCCAGGAGACCAGAGCAGGACCTGTGGAGGCGCGTAGAATGCAACATGATTGGATTAGCATTAGTACCTGTTTCCCCACAGTAAGCAAAAACGTAGTATTTACTCTGATTACTAAACAAGCTAAATGCACGGGCGACACCATTGCGCATGATGACCAGGGTAGATGGCTACTATCAAAGATCACCAAGGATGTGTTTTCCTTCTTCGTTATGAACATATATGCCCCTGAGGTGCATCACCCTTCTTTTTGGACTACACCGAATAATAAGTTGCATGAATTACCCAAGGATACTAGGTTTATCTGGGAGGGTGAGATTTTTACTTGCCATTCAAAACAGGCTTTCAAGTTGCTCTTATAGGCATAATCAGTCTCACAGACATGTACATGATCTATCTTGTAAGGAAATGCCTCTTTTTGCATGTTCACTCCCACATTTATTCACTCATGCTGCTGGTGTTTGGACTCTGAGAGTGCACTGAGGCCTGTTAACCAAACCTCAGTGCCAGTATTCTAACCCTATACAAAGTTATGTTAAATAAGATACACCCAATTGGCTGGTACTGACAAATTTTAAAAGTCTCTAGTTTATGGTACCTCAGGTACCCAGATCATAGAAGGCAGAGTGGTCACCCAGGGCTGCAGCACTGTTTGCGCCATCATGCAAGGCGCCAGGGCGACTGACTCTGGAATCTGGGGAATCACGGTTCGATCCCCGGCACCGGCAGCAGATTAGCCCAGCACCATGTGACTCTGGGCAATAGCTTGCTTAATCTTCCCGACCGCCCCCAGCGCCTAGAGACCCTTACGGGTGATTGTTAGCGCTTTACAAATGTGGATTATTATTATTATTATTATGCATGTGACAGAGACAAAATGGACCCCAGTTGGCCACTGCCGACTGACTGGGCAGTGTTTTACACTGTAAGTTCGACTTTGCCATTAAACCTAGTGGCAAATCCACCACCTCCTTTAAGTAATATATGTAAGTCTTCCCTAAGGAAGGCCCTTGGAGCCCTATGGCAGGGAACTGTATATTATTAAGTAAGGCATATTATTTTCTACAGGTCTTAGCAGCAACACTTACAAATTGTTGTTATGCTGTGGAAAGGTTAGGAACACCATTGGCTAACACAAGGTTACCCGCTACCCGCCCAGCTAACTTCTGAATGAACTACCTAACAAGGTCAAGTAAGGTATCAAATTAATTGTGACACTAAATCTGACCTAATGCTCAGGCCAGATTTAAAGCTACTATTATAGTTAAGCAACTTTTAGAAAATTGCCACTCTGCATTTCAGCTAGTCCAGTGGGCTCACAAAGGCACAAACACATAGACAGGTTTCTGACCGCCTGTGGAGACAATTGAATGGCTCCCAGGCCTGGGAACAAAGGCAATTGCCGCAGAGCGAGGTGTCATCTCCTATCCTACGATGCCAAGAGGGTGGTAGTTCAATAGGCAGGCTTCAAAGGTGAAGCCACCTTTGAAGGGCCGCTTGTAACCACATCCCAAAGCTGGATACCTTTTGTTCCAGCAGACAATTAGGAGACAGAGCTAAGAGAGGGAAAGCTGTGTCCAAACCATTTGTACCATGGGTGTGTACCACACTGATAGCCAGACCTCTAGGGTTGCTACCCTGCGCCCAATGATTGAGGAAGCGACAAGCCATGAGGAAGGGGGCGAGAATGGGGCACTCTGTGATAGCCAGATGCCACACATCACAGGAAATTTGTAAATAAAGAGGAGGGGATCCAGTAGGCCATTGGCTAGTGACCACATTGTCCCATCAGGGCACTTTCCTGGGATACGTAGGCCACCCTTGGCACACTGCCCCTCTAGAGAAGGAGAAAGGACTGCACCTGCTGCATTTTTGGGCTAGTGAGACTGTGACTTTGCCTGCAGCTCCTGACCCAGGGAAAATTTGATTTCCCACCTTCACCAACAGCAAGGATCAGGCTAATTATCTCATGGAACCAGCTCCTTTGCAACAAGAGTGGAAGGAGCCCAACCAAACAAAGTGGTATCAACTGCATAGGTTTTGCCACTACCAGTCACCAAGCACAACAAGAGAAACATCTGAGATAGCAAAATCTGCACCTGAGTCTGTCAGACTGAGGGGCACTATCATAGTCCAGATTCATTGCGGCTATGGTAGAACAGTCCCACCAAAGGTGTTGCGTCCAACCTTGGTGCAGCGAGACCAGTACAGCAACATCAGCTGTTCGACTAATGCAACTTAGAGGACTTTGAAGGACCCCAATCGACATAGCCAAAGTCACCTAACATCACCCGAGGAACCACCAAAAAGACACCCCATGTTGACTACACCATGACCTTAGCATCCTTTTCAACATCTTTGCCGCAATCCCTTGGAATCATGACCACTTCATTGAAGTCTATGGCGGTTCTCCTGTAAAGTTTGGAACTTACTTCAAAAACACTCTTGTGGCTAGGTAAAAGTCCAAAGTATCCTTTCTGCCCCCCTAGACCTTTTCGCTGCTGGATTTAGTCACCCAACCCTGGCCAGAGTATTCATATTAACTCTTTCAAACTTTTGAAAAGTTAACAAACTTTGTGTTGACCAATGCTTGTTTGCGGTTACATTTAAAAGTGATCAGAACTGTATCTCTTGAATGCTCCGGCAGATTAGGATGATCAAGTTCTCTAAAAATTCTTAACTTATAAACATAACTTATAAATTGTTGTCATGCCTTTTTATGAATGTGTGATTTTCTTATTCTGTTGTTTGGTGCTGTTAAATGCTTCACACTAAGCACCTTTGCCAAGCCTTCCTGCTCGCTGTCACAGCCACCCAGGATTGTGTTTAGGTTAAGTAAACAATACTGACTCGACCCTGGATGGTATCTGTGAGTGTACTCCACGATAAGGCCCCACAGCCATAGCATATAGTACAGCCAGATACTCACATATCTGATGACAAGGCTGGTGGAAATTTGAAGACTACACATAACCCGGCGGGCAGTGACTTCACTTTTCATTCCCACACTCACCACACCTTGTCAAGAATTGAATATATTTTCATTAGCAGAAATTTTGACCATGCAGCCACTGATCCCATTATTGAGCCAATCCTCATATCAGACCAAACAATCATTACACTAGCCATCAATCTCTCCATTCAACACACACAAGGAGAATGAATAATACTTTACTTTCGGACCAAGACTGCAAGGACCTTTTCTTATTCTCTATCTCAATTCTTCCATGAGAATAACACTGGGTATAGATATCGAAATCATGTGGGATGCGATGAAAACGACTTTCAGAGAAGAGATGATTAGCATTACAGCAAAAAAAAAATAGCTAAATGCAAGACTGACTCTTTCAGAGAAACAGATGCAGATGCAAAATTTGGAGAATGATAGAAAAATAACCCTAGATCTCTCAACTATGGTCAAGATTAAACATCTTAACTATAAATACAACAAGATCCTAAGTGAAAGAACTCACATTTCGTCCTCTGAAACAAAAGCTCAAAACATCATGGAGCCTAATAAGGCTGGTAGACTTCTAGCCTTAATCCTTAAATACACAAAAATATATTAATATCCAGGGGATTAGAGATAGTAATGGTACAATAAAGTGACAATTCAAAAATAATAAGCGCCTTCCAAACCTTCTATGTGTACCTCTATAATCCACCTTCTTCAGGGCATCAGAATAACTTTGAGGCCTGCAGGGAATTATTGGACCCACTTCAGCTTCCCAAACTTACAGGTGAGGACTTTGATACTCTTAATAAGCCGATTGAAGAGGAGGAGATACTGAAAGCTATTAACGCCCTTAAAGCTAAAAAAGCATCTGGTCCAGATGGATTTATGACCTTCTTTTACCAATGCTTTCAGCATGCTCTACTACCCCACTTAACTGACCTGTCCAATAAATTTGATTCAATACCCAAATCTCTGGATCAAGCTTAGAAGGTTATATAATTGTTATTCTGAAGGAGGGTAAAGATCCGGCGGAGATAATAAATTCCCACCTCATATCACTATTCAATACAGACTGTAAAATGTCCACTAAATTACTAGCTCTTGGACTAGAGAAGGTCCTTCTGTGTATTATTCACCCATCCCGGACTGGCTTTGGAAAGGGTAGACTGGCTGCAGACAATATTAGATCCTTTTGCCATGTGATAGAAAAAGTTAAACAGGTCCCTTCTCCCACTATGGTTATGACCTTAGATGTGGAGAAGATCTTTGATAAAGTCTCATGGACTTTCCTTAGGGCTGGTCTGGAAAAGTTTAATCTGGAAGACTGCTTTACTCGTATGGCTATGGCTGTGTACCACAAACCTTCAGCACACATCAAACTCAATGGGCATGGTGAAAATGTGTAGGCTCACCTTATTTTCATACATGGATGACACGCAAATAATCTTCTCATTGTCATCCTCGCAAAGGCACAACTCGGTGGCCCCGAACTCCTATTTGGGTACAGTGGTGGAGTGGATGAATATTCATTCACTCAGGCTCAGCAGAGAATAAACCGTGGTATTGATGCTGAGGAAGAATCCATCTCTCTGGGGTCCCTAACATTTGCCAGAGAGCCTGGGCTGTCTTCCGCCACCAGTGCCCAAGGTGAAGAACCTGGGCTTTATGTTGAATGACAAGTTATCTTTGAAACCCCTGGTGACGAAAGTGGCAGCTACCTGCTTTACCATCATGAAATGGCTGCGGAAGAACATGTGGCAGCTCCCCTTTTTAGCCCAAAGAAAGGTGGAACAGGCATTATTGAAACTGGACTAGGGCAATGCGTTTTATAAGGCAGCAGATAGAACCACAATTAAACTGTTTCTGGTGGTCTAGAACTGAGCAGCTAGGATACTTTACAGACTCCCAAAAGATCTTTGGCATCTGGGCTTTTACAGGAACTGCACTGGCTTGAAGTGGAGAAAATAATCCAGTTTAAAACTCTATGGAATGTGCACAAGGCACGAGCAGGGGTAGGTCCACAGTACCTGTAATGACTCATTAAAGTCTAGCAACCTTCCTGCATGCATTGCTCCAGTGAGCTCTCCTTGTGTGTGGTTCCTTTATTCAAAAATGCATGGATGAGTGACTGGTCGTTTGTATTTCAGGGCCACAATCTGTGGAATTCTCTCCCAGAATCTCTGAGCAATTGTCCTCCAGTGACAATATTCCAAAGACAGCTGAAGACATGGTTGTTCTAAAGTGGTATACTGGTTTCAGACCTGACCTGACATGTTAGAGTCAGGAAACCACAATGGTGTAACTGTTCAATTCATAAAACCTCTAAATAAATAAAATAAATAATTATCACAGGGTACCAGGCAAGTCTGCCCTCTAGCTCCCCTATCTTTTCTGCTATCAATAGAACGGCTCATTCATTCTATTAGGGCCAACATTAACATAAAGGGTATATATCCCCTTTATCAGCGGTCCCCAAAATGTGTGAGCCTATGCCGATGATATCTTAATTTTTTCGGCAGTGGTAAATTTGCCAGTCCCGGAAGTTATTGATGTAATTTCCAAATACGTCTCGGTTTCAGTATATTCTTCAAACACAGAAAAATCTAAGATATCACCCTTCAACATCCTTTGCCTACCATCCATAGCCCTTCATGCTCAATAAAAATGGCAACCATCTCGATTGAAATATCTAAGTATTGAATTTGCAGACTCGGTTAAAGCCACAAGAATAAATTTCGAGCATACTGTATGATCTAGGATTAACAAACTAAGCGAGGAATGGTCGCCCAAATCTATCACATGGTAGGATGCATTGAGACAGTTAAGATAATGCGAGCCCCACAAACTATGTTTATTTTAAGAATATTTTACCTCCTTTTATTCTTCAGTTAATGCACTGTTATCATCCATCATCTGGGGGAATAAAAGAGCAAGGATTTAGATGCGGAGAGGGGCTCAACGTGGCGCACGAACGGAAAGGCTGCCTTGAGGTGAGGCTCCTGTAGCCTGGTGATAATATCCTGCATACAATCCTGTCCAAAAGACACCAACAGCCACAAAAAATGCAGATCAACGGTGCCCGGAATGTGGAGTGCAAACTACTAACTGGGGAGATCTCTTTCATGACGTGACATTTCGATCTTCGGATCATTTTTTTCGCGAGATGCAGCCCTCCTCTCTTGGTCTTTTTCTATACAGACCCCCCAGGATATAGCGGCATAGATTTGCTAATTTAGCGGCACAAAAATTGGAATTTAGCGGCACAAAAATGGAAATTTAGCGGCATTATTGCAGCACTTTATTTTACTCTTAATAACTCCTTTTCAGCCTTAAATCTATGCAAACTGATTTAGCAGAGTATATAACTATGCAATAGGCATTATAAACTTTATTTGAGTTTTTTTGCTATATTCTCCTTTGTGGTAACATTCCAGGAGCATAGGCTCAGTCAAGCACAATAGAACCCAGAGACGCCCCTGACCATGGAGACGTCAGAGACCCCACTGACTATGAAGACGTCAGAGACACACCGGACCATGGAGATGTTGGAGACACCCTGGCCATGGAGACATCATGTCCTCACCCTCTCTTCAGACAACAATGCTGTTACAGGAAAGAGTTTAAAACGACAGCGCTATTAACTGGCCCAGTCTGTAAAGTGGCGCTAATGTCTTTGCATGTGACAGAAAACACTTTACAAACACTAGGTCTAGTTGCATGTAGTTATTTCCCATGTATTGTATTGTATCTTTTATTTATTTACCCTGCCGTCCCGAAGCTGCAGCTCGAACAGAATATGCCAGAGAAAGAACATTTTCAACAAAATGCTTCTTTCTTTTTTTCTTTTTTGGATCCATTTCACAAGGCAACAAATGAAGGAGAGATGAGAACCGCTTGCTGAAGTCATGGGCTTCCTTCAGCAAGCTTGGATGGGGGAGGGCATAGGGCTCCACGGAACACTGACCAACAATGCTCTACCCCCCCTCTCCCCACCCCCTCCCCTCCCCTCTCCCCCCCCCCTCCCCGTCCCCGTCCCCTTCCTTCCCGAGGCTGCCATCGGAACAGAAAATGCCCGATAAAGATGACCTTCCAACAAAATGTTCCTTTACTATTTTTTTGTATCCATTTAATGTGGAAACGAATGAAGGAAAGTTAAGAGAAGGCAAGAACCGCTTGCTGAGGTCACGGTTTGCTTTCAGCAAGCTTGGACGAGGGGAGAGCAGTGTCGCAGGGAGCTGGGTGGAGGGTGGGTAGGAGAAATCCCCGCTCCTCCTCAGCTGGAGGAAGGGTTGTAATTCTACCAGTACCCAGCCCTGCGCTCTCCGTAATAATTCCGAAATGTGGCTACATTTAAACATATGGAAAGAGCACTTTCGCTGAAAATTCAAACACCGCCCGGCTTACTCGGAGACTTGCCTCATCTTCCAAAACGCATGAACATAAATCCTTACAGGCGGCTATTACGGCTGTACAGCGCCACGTAGTCACCATCTTTTTTGCTGCCTGCCAGAGTCCATTTTCGCGGCCATAATGTTCAATATCGCGGCCATTGCGCTCTTCGGCTAATTTCGCGATTATTTTGCGAATCGCGAAATCGAGAAATGCTGGAGGGTCTGTCTATATCAGCCTGATTCATGTAGGCAATAGCGCTCGCAAAAGGGCCAGATTCTGAGAATCTGGCCCTTTGCGAGTGCGATTTTTGCATTTGGTATTCACAATCCCAAATGCAAAAATCGGTATTTAAGAATTCGCATATTTGCGAGGAATGGCATTTAAGGAATCTCTAATAGAGATTCCTCAAATGCTATTCATGACACATCAAGAAATAGCGATTTTGCACTTTTGGGGCCGCTATTTACCGAGAGGTCAGACCTGTCGGTAAATAGCAAAAACTCAGAAAAATGCTTTTAAAAGCATTTTTCTAAGTTGCATGTTGCACACACACATGTCCTTTGGACATGTGTGTGCGCAACACCTGTTCAAATGTGCATTTTAGGGGTGCTACAGGGCGTCCTTTGGACACCCCTGGCACCCTTAAAATCGCTATCTCATTTGCGAGCAGCAAATTGCTACTCGCAAATAAGGGATACTCCCCATTCATTCCTATGGGCCTCTTGGCCCATAGGAATGAATGGGGAGTTTTTGCGAGTAGCAATTTGCTACTCGCAAATAAAGAACATGTAGGAATCGCTATTTTATTAGCAATTCCTACATGAATGCCGTTTTGCGTGTCCTCAATAGCGAGTCGCTATGATTCGCTATTAGGGCCACGCAAAACGGCCCGTACATGAATCAGGCTGTATGTCCTCCTTCGACAGGGAATGCGCTCTGTGGTTCCGACGGTTCCTCTGGAACCGGCTAGCCTTGCACCTCTACACCAAATGTTAGGGTCTGCAAAGCTGGGTCATCTGGTATCTACCCTATATCACAGTATCCGCACACAGCAGCTATATATCCCCAACACTTCTCGGGCACAATGGAACACTGATCTGGGGGTTCAGTTAGCGGACGAACAATGGAAATATTGTTGTTTACAAACTGCACACATATCCGCCAGTTATAGGCGACGCCTTATGCATTATAAGTTCCTGCAGCGTCTATATTACACCTCCGTAAAAATGTTTCGGTTTAAACTAAAGAACACAGATCGATGCGGCAGATGTCATAGTCCGGAGGCCGGATTAATACATTTAGCCTGGGAATGTCCACGGATTCAAGAGTATTGGGTACAGGTCTTTAATGCATTGGAGAGAATGACATCCCTCTTGTTGGAGCGTAGCCCCCTTTTGGCTCTGTTGGGCTACACTGAGCGAATCCCAAAACTATATTGTCGATACATTACCATATCACTATTGCTGGCAAAGTGCAGAGTGGCCTGTAGGTGTGCCAGAGGGCGTGCCCCAAAATGTAAGGAATGGCTGGATGATCTCCTGTATTATCAAGATCAGCTGACTGACTATACATGCCGAAACACTACCACAAGCTTATCGGCCCAAGGATATATGGGGTCCTCTCCAGAGCTTTCGGCTAGCAATTCTCACACACCAACAGCAGTGGTATTATAATATTAAATGCCTTCAGATGATGATATGTGTCCTTCTCAACCTGACCCTCTTTTACATATTATTGAGTCACTCTTCAATATTCTCGAGATGGGAGTCATATGTACAGTAGTGTAAACTATCACTTTCACAAGTCAGGTATAATGTGATGTACTCCATAGGCCTATACCTAGGAGAGGCAGATATGTACTAATGTGATATTGTAATGCTAACGTTCCTCTCGTTTCACTATTAACTGTAATAGTTATGTGAGACCTAAATGGAAAAATGTAATTCCTATGTCTGTACTTACCAGCTGCAATGATTGTGATGTATGCTTTTGTTGTTGACTAAAAATCAATAAACACAAGTTTAAAAAAAAAAAGAAGATTTTGCTGTGGAAGTGAAAACTAACAGATTCAGGTGTTACCTAAGCCGTCCTAATTTTAAAAATGATCAAATCGCGTTTTTGGCTAGAAATACTATTTGGCGGTTTAACCCTAAACTTCCTACTCGTCCAGCACGGTTTGAGATTGAATCCGACTAGTTAGTCCTCTTTCGCTTGTCAGTACCATGACAATTAAACAGCTTAAAGTTCCTCACTCCCTTCACATTTTTAAAGACTCAATAATGGCGATAAAACCTCTGGATAGATGCTTTACTCACAAAATAAAAGGTTCAGAACTGGCTTCTTTGTGGTTCAATAGAGGCATTAAACTAGATCCTATCTTATCCTTTTGGAAGGAATGGAATGCTCTTAGCATACTTTACGTTAAAGATGTTGGCGATTCTGGTAATGCCCTCTCCTTTGCTATGTTTTCTGAAAGATACAGATTGCACCCTTATCACTTTTACAACATTTGAAACTTAAAGTCACTGTACCTGAGTTTGAGATTTAGATTCGCACAATTGAACAATGTTTTTTCTCTAAGTTATGTTCGCCATCTATTCTTATTCTCAGTTCGAAATGTTTGCTGAATGCACTGAAAGTTTGCATTTGTCACATATTCTTAATCCTACTGTAAATTGCTGATGATGAATCTCTCTAATAAAATAACTCTAGAAATAAAAAAAGCCAAAGAAATGGTTACTACAAAAAGGTAAATGCCATTTCATTGTGAACATTTTCATTAAACAGTTCAGATGAAATGTTTTTTCAGTAATGGTATTCCATGAAATCTTTTTTTTATGAAAACACATAAACTAGTTACCAATTGTTAGAAATGGGATTTCTGGTTATCTAAGGCTTGTGCCAAAGCCAGGCAGAAACCACCACTCTAGTCAGGGCAAGGGAGTTACACGCTGAAGGTAACCCCTGCTTCACCCCTTGGTAGCTTGGCACGAGCAGTCAGGCTTATCCCAAAGACAATGTGTAAAGCGTTTGCGCAATACACTCTCACAGCAGCACCACACTAGGCACACTACAAAAGAAACTCCACACAAGGTTATATAAAAAAATAGCCTTTGTATTTTCATAAACACATTAGAAACATAATCACACATTTATACTGTGCCAACTGGCACTAGGCAATACTTCACATGTGATTATATAGAGGACAGAGCCAATCGGGCCACTGTCAGAACCATCAGAACAAATAAGAAATACAAATCACAACCAGTCACTACTGTGAATCATTACAGGTAGCATAAACAGAGTATGCATCAACACTGGGCGTAAACACCTTATGCATCATCACATTAGGCCTACAGCCTAAATTAGCGGGGCACCACAGTAGAATATATTTATCAAAATGCCCCCATCAACAGTACCTCATGCCCATAGCTGCAGCTACATAAGACCCTCTGGTGGCAATGTACCTCCATCCTTAGCACAAGGTATCCTAGTCAGCACCTGCCAGGGTGGACATCATCATGACACCATCATCACTATACATACCGTTTAGGTACTATGCAAGTACTCATTACCCATGGATGGCATAATGGGAAGAGCGCCACCCGCGCTCCAATGATGGTTCTTTGTGTCCCTCCCGTAGGCTTCAGGCCCTGTGCCGACCTACAATAGGGATTGTGGCAATTTCAACCCCGAGGGTCTCCGTGGAGGTCACGCTCCGGTCTAACCCCCCCACCAGAAATTACCCCTGGTGCACAACTGCGTGACGGGGAGGCTACTCAGACCATTTCTACAGGACTGGGACATCCCAGTGGAGACGTTCTCCCTACCCGGTCCGGGATGTCGCAAGAAAACGTGTCTTTTAGGTCGGGGAGGTACTGACTCTGTCTCCCCTCTGCGTGGATAACCCCAATTGCTCAAAGCAGCACAATGCCTCCATGGGAAAGGCACCCACACCACCCAAAGAAAACGGTGGGAGCCCCCTCACTGGGCAGTGTACTCACAAGTTGGTGGCAGGACCTCCCTCAAGTCTCCTGGCAGGTATCCTGAGCTGATTTCGTCCCAGGGTCTCTCTCTCCACTTCCACTGGAGCAGTTTCACGGGGCACACAAGGCTCCTGCACCCGCACCACACCATCGGCGGCTGGCTCTGGTGGCCAAATCTCCTTCGCTTAGAAAACAGGACGGGCTGGCCTCAAGGGCGTTAGTCTTCCACCTGAGACTCTGCCCACAACTAGGCACAGCTCCAGCCTGGCTTCCTCTCCCAGAGGGAAGCTCTGCCCACCGTCAGGCTGGCTTTGCCTGATTTCTGGTCTCTCCTGCGGCTCTCCTCACGGCGCAACAGCACCTGCCACACCAGGTTAGAGCCCCCCTTCTCAGGCTCCTGGTGATAAGCTGGGAAGTGCCCACCATGCGCTTCCACTACCCCAGTGCTCTTGCAGGTGGTCCTCTCTTTTCCGCAAGCCCCGCCCACAACCAGGCACTGACTTCTGCCTGTCTTCCGCCTGCTGCCTCTGGCTTCGCCATGACCTTCTACAGCCCAACACACGCTGCTCCTGGCACCAGGTACGAGGAGGCCTCAGAAGGCTCTGCAAGCTCCTTTCCCCCAATTAACAAGACGGGCAGCAGTGCCAGAACAGGGCAATTTTCCAGCTCTCACCATGCGCTTCCCCACAAATATACAGGGCTGGGCATGGGCAGGCCAGCACACCGGGTTCCTTAACAGAGGGGAAGTCCTTGAAGTTCCCGCTCCCAGCAGGGCAATCCTTAGTGGCGGTTCCTTCTGTAGTCCAGCAGCCTATGAGCTGTAAGTAAGCACCCAGCATACACACCACACAAATAATGGGGTCACAGCCCCTACATTTATACTTAGTTTTCTTTGTCTGCCCTGGCACAGGGCTTGCGGAAACCAGTAAGAACTGGTTCTGGAGCACTCTGTTTACCAGTGTTCTTTTCCCTATTGTTAGGTGGGGCCTCGTAATCAGACACACCACAGGGGGGCTGAACCAGCATTCACTAGGACAGGTACCATCGTATTCATGGACTTCTCCTCCCACCACTCCAAATGCAGTTGTCCCATTCAGCCTAGCGCTGACTCACCCTGCCCCTCCTGGAGCCACGTACACCTCACTAGCCCCTGTCACTCAAAAGCCAGATATGCAATTCACATCAGGCAGGCAGACACATAGCACACAGAAATGCCAACTTCTAAGAGTGGCATTTCTAAAATAGTTATAATTAATCTGCACGCACCATTGCGTAGCATTTATTATCACTATTCCAAATATACCAAACTTGACTACGCTGCTCCTCCCATATCAGGAATTACCACTGAAGCATTTATCAGGGAATCCCCAATGCATTCCTACGGGAGGGCATTCCCACAGTAGTGAGAAACCAAAATGGCTGTTTGTCACTACCAGGACATGTCACACACTTAAGGTACAAGTCCTATCTTTTATCTACAATGCACCCTGCCCATAGAGCTAGCTAGGGCCCACCTTAGCAGTGACTGACATGCAGTAAAAGGGGGGTCACGGACATGGCACACACTTTAGGTGCCACGTCACAGCGGCAGTAACACTGCGAGCACGTGCCCTGCAATGGCAGAGTCCTGATATAGGTTTGAAAGGTTACTTTGGTGGGTGGCGCAATCAGCTCTGCAAGTCCACCAGTAGCATTTAATTTACCAGCCCTGGGTATATGAGATACCACTTTACAAGGGACTGACAGGTAAATTAAATCTACCAAACAGTTGTATACCAATCCGTACCATATTTACACTGGACAGGTGTGCTAAAGTGCCAGAGTCCTAAAACCACCATCACCATGTCAGAAAAACGGCTAGGAGAAAGGCACAACTTTTAGGGATGAACCTGCAAAAAGGGCCAAGTATAACACAAATACAAGGTACCAGACAGTCATCTGCATAATTAAGGAGTTGAAATTTGCTGAACTCAGTGGAATTCCGCTCATCTTAGTCTTACTTTAATTAGCCTTAATTGTTTGTACCTGGAACATTTATCACGTACTGGAGGCTGGAACATGTCCATATAAAGGCTTTTAGTCTGGGCTAGCATGTTACTCTTACCATTGCTGTTGTGCATTATTATTAAGTGAAGTGATTCGCAGCCTACAACCATCTGCCCTAAAGCAGACATGGTCAAACTATTATGGTGCATGGTCTATTCAAAGAACACCTACTGCAACAGCATATGTATGTTCAGATTAAAGCATCTCAATACTTTGTCTGTCTCAATTCCAACCCTCGCACAACTATGATTCAAACCATGTGTGGTGACAGGTGTAGGTGGGAGAGGGATTGCTAAGTCTGCAAAGTATGAATGTATGTATTGCTATGTATGTAGCAAAAATCTAGCAAGAAAGCAATGGAGCACTGTACCTGGGGAAATAGGTGTTATAATTCTCAAGGTGGTGTACATCAAGTGGGGTTTACATAAATACAATTCACACATTATATTTCATATAGGTCCCTGTGCCAACTACCTGTCGTTACAGTAAGATCTGTGCTTCTGTTGACTGCCCTCTCCCCTTATGTGCTTGCCCTCCGCACCTCTGTTGTTTTACTAAACCAGTTATTATTTTCTAAAGGCGTTTCTGTGCCTGTTATCTATTCTGTTTTGACTGCAACTTTACTGCCTGTTAATATTTACTAAAGTTGTTTTCTGTGCCTGTTATTAATTATGTGCTGTGCCTTCTGTTTTGACTGAATTATTGAATTTACTTGAGTGCCTTATCACTAGTTTTGCTGTTGCTTGTGTTTGTCTCTCACTCTTTTGATGTAGCAGCTCATTTTTCTTGCCACGTCTACCTTCCAGTGTCCCTCCCCCTTGCAGGACCTACTTAATGGAGGCCACTGTGCAACCAATGTGCACAGCATGCATGGCAAAGGCAAGCCTGTCTAGACCCATTCATGCCTGGACCTTTGCACAGCACCAGGAACCCTGGTTAGTCCACCCCGCACAGCTCCACAGCTGCAGACCTTCGAGCCCTGCATCCTGGGTGCATTGACAACTGCTGCTGCACACCTCCACGCACCACCAGAGGACAGTTCTCCTGCCTGCACTGCTGCTTCCCTTGCAGCACCTAAGTGACAAGCAACGCCAGAGACACCACAAACACGACTGCATCCACCACGTTGACCAAGACTGCCAACGCACAACTCCAGTGCATTCTACCCAGTGCGCGATTCTTCAACAAACACACCATGGAGATCTGGGGCACAATCTCATCCATCACCCCGGGCATCATCTTACTCACAGAGACCTGGCTGAAGCCAACTTCAGCACTGCTTATCACCATCGCCACCCACAAAGGCTACAAAAAGGATGCTTTGTTCAATGGCAGAGTCAAGTACAACCACATCTCATTGCTCACCAGAATTTACCACAACAGTGTCCACTTCACCTTCTCAGGACCTACCAACATTGTCACCATGCCTCCCAGCTCCACGTGCAGAAACTGGAAAAAGATATTGGAGGACCAGTGGACAACTGTCTCAACTCCCACCTCCCAGACACAACATTCAACCCAGAACAGGCTGTGATGAATTTCTCCCAGTGGATCACAGAATGCGTTGATACAATCACCTTCGCCAAGTCAGGCAAATCCAAAGGACCTGCCAGAAGAGCAGCAGGTTCACAGCTGAGCTAAAATGCACCAAATGCAACTGCTAGCAACTAGAAAGGAAGTGGCACACCAGCAAAGAGACAGGAGACCATAACACCTTCAAGACAGCACTCAACCTGTACCACCGTCTCCTGAAAGAAACAAAGAATAATGCTTTAGTAGACCACATAGAAGCCAGCACAAACCAATGAAAGGAGCTCTTCACCATTGTGAAGGAGTTCTCCAACTCCATAGCTGCCAAGAATGACATCCCCCCTCCCAAGAACTGTGTGTCACCCCAGAGGACTTGTTCCCACAAACACTAACCCTGAACACCGTCTCACCCGTTAGGACCCTCTCACAACTCAAGCCACAATCTCCATCATGAACCCCCAGACTCCTGTCCCCACCACATCTTTAACCTTGGGAGCAAGATGATTGACAAAAAGCTCAAGAAAGTCCTGAACACCTCCATTACAGGAGTCTTCTTCCCTTAGGACTGGAAACACACAGAAGTAAGGCCCCTCTAAAGAAATCATCCACCAACCCAACAGAAACAAAGAACTACCGGCCCATCTACCTGCCCCGCTTTGCAACAAAGGTTGTCAAGAAAACAATCAAAGAGCAACTCTCCAAACACCTGGAGCACAACAATCTCCTGGACCCCTCTCAGTCCGGATTCTGAACCAACCACAGCACAGAGACAGCCCAGATCACAGTCACTGATGACAACAGGGCCCTCCTGGATCATGGCAAGAAGGCAGCCCTCATCGTCTTGAACCTGTTAACCACCTTTAACACCGTCTCCCTTCACATCTTGATCAACTGACTCCACTACATTGGAATCCAGGGAGAAGCCCTCCAAATAATTGCCTCATACCTCACCGGAAGAACCCAGAGAATCTGTCTCCTACGTTCATCTCGAAACTCAAGAAAATCATCTGTGACTTCCTCCAAGGGTTACCCCTCAGCCCCACCCTCTTCAACAAGTACATGACCCCATGGCCAAAACTGTCAGATCGCATAGACTCAACATAATCCCTTACGCTGATGACACCCAGTTCATCTTCTCATTGTCAGAAGACCCCTCCACCACCAGAGCCTACTTCTACAGATGTATGAAAAAGGTCACTGACTGGATGAAGGACATCTATCTCAAGCTCAACACGGACAAGCCAGAAGTGCTCGTCTTTTCGAAAAACACCTTGCAATGGAATGACACATGGTGGCCTGCTGAACTCGGCCTATCCAGTGCCAAACAGACCATGCATGCAACCTCGGCATCATCTTGGACAGCAAGCTATCTATAAAGAAATAGGTAAATTCAGCCTCATTCACCTGCTTTCACACCCTATGCATGGTCTGCAAGATTTTCATGTGGCTCCCAGTCAACACAAGAAGGATTGTCATGCAGCTTCTTGTCACAAGCAGGCTGAACTATGGGAACACAATCTAAGAAGGAATCACTGTACATCTCCTGAAGAGACAACAGACAATACAAAACTCAGTGGCAAGACTCATCCTCAATCTGCCCAGACAGACACATATCACACCTCACCTAAAGAAGCTACACTCACTCCCGATCAAAAAGAGATGCTAGTTCAAGAAGTTGACCAACGCATACAAAACCCTGCACAAAGAAGAACCAGCATACATCAACAAATGCATGACCTTCCACCAGCCTATGACACCTAGCATCCACCTCTCTCTTCCTCGCAGACATTCCGGGGTCCATCGAGGCAACAGCGGAGGACGCTCCTTCTCACTCCTGGTGGTCAAAGCTATCCCTGTACCTCCGGACTGCCTCATCATTCCAAAATTCAGGAAAGGGCTCAAGACCTGGCTGTTTGAATAAACAAGATCACCATGCAGCAGTTAGTAACTCAGGTGCCTTGAGACCCTCACGGGTGATTTGCTGCTATGTATAATTCCATAAATGATTGATTGATTGATTGATTGATATTTTTAGGCATAGGGAGATCAAATGATGTGTCCAGAATCCCTCAATGTTGAGTCAAGTGTTGAGTCCGCGTTTCAAACCACTGTTTCCAGGATCCAAAGTCAGCAGCTTTAGCCCTTTGGCCAAATCCCCTTCCTGTGGAAAGTGGGGAGGACTAGACCTTGACAGAGCATTATTGCTACTCCCATTGCATGCAATCCTGCACCATCCCTTTTAGTCATCCTTTTATGCTTATGTCCCAGCTGCCCATACTGCCTTAAACCCTGATGGGTTTGCGCCTGAAAAATAAGGAATCAGGGGTTGTGATACAGGGACAGTATTTCTTGTCTCTGGGGACCTTTGACTGAGAACTGTCCTTCCTTGCATGGCACTTCTGGCTAGGAAATATTTATACTGGCTAGATTCAGTGGTTCTCTGGTGGGTGGACTTCTTTATGATAGCTAATAGCAGAGCAGCTAAGGTTAGTAATTTGTCACCTGTAAAGAATGAAGGAGGGGAAGAAACTGATTTTAGGTGGACAAGGAGGACCAACATTTTACATCAGTATGGCTGACCCACTAAACACTAAATGACTCTTTGATCTGCCCCTGGCAGCCTACCAATGGTACTGATGGATCACGGTTCAACTTCATCCAGAATTCTTTGCTTTCTGCCTATTACTCTCTCGTAATTAATAAGCCATCCATCACTGTACTTTTGTTCAAACAGCTTCAATATGTCTTCCCCATACCTTTGTCAATCACCGTTAGATAGCTCCATTGTTTTTTCAAATTCACAAACATGTCCATCTCTTTACCTGGCAAACATGTAAATATTGAAAACTAATGTAATGAAGCAGTGTGTACAGCATCACTTTTAATTTATGGAAAACATGTGCAGGTATATATATGTCTCTAGAAAACACAAAAGGAGGTAGGGCAAATATCAGTCGCAAAATGTACGTATGTGATGTGTATTTGCAAAGGGAGCACAAACACTTTGTAAAAACTGCCCTCACCCACAAAAAGTTGTGGCATGCATCATCATAGGGCTGTTACTGAATGCCTCTGCGTAACCCAATGCTAGAGGCAGAGCAATAGGGAGGGGTAGACAATACAAACAATTAGAAAATGGAAAAGATAAGGTTCCTATAAAGGTGCAGACAAACAGTGATTTAAAAGTGACTATGAGATATCTTCATAATAATTGTATTCATCGATTTCCCTAGTCAGATATAAAAAAGGGTATTGAAATACCCTTGGATGGTGGTGGTGTGAGTAAATTAGGTAGTCACCACCCCTCCGTTCTGCATAGAGGTCAACATGTTTCTGCCGGGTTTCAATTCTTTTCTGGCATTCATCAGGACAAACAGGATCCCTATGCTGGTGTTCCAATGCAAACACCCTCTAGTAACCCCACTGTACTAGGCATTACTCCACCTGTAAGTCTGGAGCTTTTGGAAACACTACTCATCAGATGGTAACTGTGAACGGAAAGAATAAAAACAGTGAAAACAATCTGTCCAGTGATCAATCAATATTAACATAGGATAGAGTGAAAATTTGTGCTCACAGTGCTCAAGTACATAAGAACAATGCATTAGGTGCAACTAGGGTGTTTCGAAAGTAGCGAATATCACACCCTTAAAATGAAGGGCAATCAATGGCCCTCCCAATCATGTATAACATAAACACAAATTGTGGGTGACATAGGTTCATAAAATAGCGTGCTGCAAATATTCCTGATCATAATGAACACTGCCATAAACAACAAAATGTAGAGACACCCTGCCCCACATTGTACTCATAGTTTTAGGCATATCATTAAGTGTGTCTTCCTGGGTCATATATGTTCTTTCACTTGGGACATCTTACCGAGTTTATATGATGAGTGCTAGAACTGGCACTGAGTTGAGGGCGACCCCCTCTTTAGTTTAGTTCAGTTTATGAGCTTATATAGTGCTTGAATCACCCCCTCAGGGGTATCTCAGCACTCTAGGACGTGCAGGAATGGTTGTTGCAGTGGGCTGGTCTAGAACAGGGCAGTTTTCAATGCCTTCCTAAATTTCAGGTGGTCTGGGCATTGCCTTAAAGCTATGGGAAGTGTGTTCCATAGGTATGGTGCCTGATATGAAAAGGCCTTTCCTCCTGTCCATGCTTTCTTAAACCTGGGAATCTTGAGCAAAAGATTTTGAATCAGATCGAAGGCCCTTTGGGGGATATAATGATGGAGCTTCTCTGACAGGTAGGTGGGTCCATTACCCCATATTGCCTTATGTGTCAGATTACAGACCTTGAACTTCACTCGTTTCCGCACAGGAAGCCAGTGGAGTTGGTGCAGGAGAAGAAGGGAAGATGTTATCTGTAAGGGACTTTTAAGACTAGGTGTGCTGCAGTGTTTTGAACCACCTGGAGGAGGTTCAGGGAGGACTTGCTAGCTGCGATCAATAAGGCGCTACATTAGTCTAGTTTTCTCAGCACCAGTGTTTGGATGAGAGTCTTTCACAAGGAAGATAAGGGAAAACTCTTCTTCACAGGCCTAGCACATGGAAGCATGAGCTGACTGTGTGTGATACATGCTCTTTCATGGTTGAAGTCTGTTCAATACTTAACCCAATGATCTTAGCCCCTGATTTTGGAGCTGGAGCCGTCCCTAGCTCTGTGGGCCACCAGTCTGGTGTCCACAGTAGTGGGTTCTTTCCAAAGATCAGAATTTCAATCTTTCTGGCATTCAGCTGCAAGAAATTCTTTCTCATCCACTGTGAGATTGCTGGCATGCCGGAGGCAAAAAGGCTTGTGACGTCTGGGAGGTCTTATTGAAGGAGAAGGTGAGTTGGGTATCATTTGCATAGGATATCGGGATGAACCTTAATAGTGAGGCAAAGGCGGCAATATAGATGTTAAACATGGTTGGGCTTAAGCATGAGCCCCGAGGCACTCCTTTGGTCAGTTCTTTTGTACTAGAACGGCATGGTCCCAGGTTAACTGCCTGGGTGTGATTAGAGAGGAAGCTAGTCATCCATTGCAGTGGCACTCCCCCAATCCCAGCATCCCTTAATCTCTTGAGTAAAGTCTGGAGGTCGACCGTATTGAATGCGGCAGAAAGATCTAGCAGCACCAGAAGAGTTGCTTGGCCATTATCAAGTGCGAGCCTGATGTTATCTGTAACGGCCACCAGAGCTGTTTCGATGCTATGCTTTGGCCGGAAGCCCGATTGAGATGGGCCGAGGTAGCCAGCTGATTCAATATGGTCTGATAGATGTTTGTTAACGTGTTTTTTCAGAACTTTGCTCAGAAAAGGTAAGAGGGAGATAGGGTGGAGATTTGAAAGATCTTCCATGGAGGCTTTGGTGTTTTTACGGGTGGGAATGATCTGTGCCACCTTCCATGCAAGAGGCAAGTGCCCTTCCTTCAGCAATAAGTTCAGTAAAGAACAGATGGGATCGGATAGCAGTTTGACCAGAGAAGCTGAGGTTCTTGCGGGAAGGACATCAAGAGGTGAGCCGGATTTTACCTTACACATAAATGTTTCTCTCTCTTTCTGGGATAGAGGAGGGAAATTCAGCAGTGAGTTTACCCTAGTGCTAAATATGGGATCTGTTAAAGTGTCCGCCGGTGGTAGGCCACTTACCGCGGTGATCCCTTTGTAAATGGTGTCTATTTTCTGTAAAAAGTAATCACTTATTTTGTTGCAGACTGACTGAGAGAGGTTTTCTTCCAAGTCAAAGGCTTTGGGGCTGATAAAAGCTTTCAAGATCTGGTACAGGGCTTTAGGGGTGTTCTCTGCCAGGCTAAGCTGTTGAGCTATATGAGGTTAAAGGGTCTGCTTAATGTTTTTGTGATAAAGTGTAAGGGCTTTCCTGAATTTTTCTTTATCTTCTATGAGGTGGGAACGGCGCCATCTTCTTTCCAGGTTTTTGCATGAGCTTTTTTCCTTATGAAGGTCTGGGGTAAACCAGATTGCTTGGGTTTGTCTGGGTTTATTAGAGCGTGTTTTCAGCAGGGCAATTAGATCAATGGCAGCTAAGGCTGTTTTATTGAAATGCGCTAAGCTCTCTTCAATGTTACTGAACGCAATGTTTCTTGGCCCTGTAGTCACACTCTGTGAAAAAATCAGTTTTAAATGGTATACAACGTTTACAACGCAACCTTTACAACGCACTACCATTACAACGAAACTTTTACAACGCAACATCCATTACAACGCATACATTTACAACGCAGTCATTACAACGCATGACACTACAACGCACACCACTACAACGCATACCATTACAATGCAGTCATTACAACGCATCTTGAATATTTAACAAGGACCCCCTGAGGATTCGGATACAGCAAAGTTCCTAGGCCAGGGAAAAAGAACCAATTGACAAAAAACAACCTAGGCAACCTATAGAATATAATCACAGACAAATGGCTACAAGAGGTTAAGAAAATGTATATTGCTTTATTCTCAGATTATATATTAAAAAAATGCATAACATATAGTACAATCGACAATGGACATGAATTAAAATTTACTCTCACATAAGTAAAGGTTGAACAAATTTATACATTAGTGGCAAAGAAATATATATACACGAATTCTTGGATTAAAAGGGAAAACATAGAAAAGTGGCCGATAGGATCTCTACGCGCGTTTCGGCGAACCAGCGCCTTCTTCTGGAGTAGCCACACAAAGCTCTAGGACAAAATATTTTTTAAAAACAGAACAACATTGCATTAATAATACATCTTTAAAACTGTATGTATAAAAACATGTAGCAATCTACATCTTAACACTGTAGCCAACAAGTCTTGTATCTAGATAATCTAATATATATCTTTTCATTTCCTAGTGTGAGTCATGAGTCCAATCAGACACAGGTCTTTATTTTAAGCACAATTGAAATGGATCAGTACATGGGTACAAAGATATTCATGGGATATAGTGCTTTCCTAATACTAGTTATTTCAAAAAGAGCTTAAAGCCAGAGGCTCAAATGGATATACATGGTATATAAACATATCAACTTTATTATCTTTGGACACATAGATTTAATGATTATTGGTGTTCCTATTCTATTTTTAACATCGCTCGTATAATTCAGATGTATAGCTCACTCTTTCAAGCGATGTTATGTACTAGATATTATATAAGGTGATCATAAAAAGTTGGTACTCACAAGTAGTTTTCAAGTTTTACATCACTGATTATTGAGACGTATAGCCAATGTTTTTTTTGGAAATTTTCAACCAATAGGTCTTTTTCTTGATGCTATTGTTAAAAAAAGGGGGGAGGACAAAGATAGCATTCTTTTTTAGTTTATTTTGTCCCTATCATTCAATTGGATGTATTCGAAAATTAAGAATAAAATTACCTTATTTCGGATATCAAAAGTTAAGTCCCGCCTGCCAGATATGTGTTAAAGATGTATTTCTAGTATCTGGTTTGTTTCAAATATCAAGTTAGTTAAAAGATCTCCCTGCCTATTGATTGTGAAACAAAAGGGGAGAATTTGAAAAAATTAGAGAGATAAGCCTGACTATATTTTTTAATCATAATCCTGTTACGTTAAAAATAAAAACTGAGGTTTCCCATCTTACCCGAGGTAATACGGCAGAGCTCCTTAAAATTGTAGATATATTTGTGTTTGAGATGAAATTCTTCCTGTCGAGATAGATCATTGTCCACTATAAATATTAAAGTTGTCTATTAGATTACCTATAACGCATTCTATTATTCTAATGTTTAAGTAGCTTACCTTATAAAGAGAATTCTTCCTGTATATTCTGGATTTTGATACACATCTTGGATAATGGGTGTTTTTTTGGTTAAAAGATCTCCCTGCCTAAAACGGGGGAATGATTAAAAAAAGATATATCAAGATCCTAGCCTATTGCTATTTTACAACATTAGTATATCAAACTGATTGCAAGGTCTTACCCGAATAATACGGCAAGGCTCTTTGCAGTATAACAGGTAGTATTCTCGCTTGCATGGATTTATAAAGACATCTAAGGTCTCAAGTGGTTTTTTGGAACAAAGATCTCCCTGCCTAAAACGGGAAGTGATTAAAAGGAGGAATGTCAATTTTATGCCTTTTCGAAAATATATCATTATTTGGCATATAGATCAAAAGTCTTACCCGAATAGATCGGCAAGGCTCTTTGAAGGTAGAAAAAATGGGGGGGACGCCCTTTCTATAAAACAAAGTAACATATAAGTGCGAGTTAGTTATTTTTAAGTTGAGAGTTTAGTTTAAACTAAAAGTTATGTAGAGGGAAGAATCCTCAAAAGCATTCCCGGTGGTGGCATTCTTTACCTTTGATTAGCAGCAGGGCAGCAGTGAATCTGGCGGCGGGAGTCCTGGGTGTTCAGCCGTGACGGATGACGTCTAGGATAGATCGGTGAAACTGATGGGATTCCACTCGATATATAAGGGCGATTCTGATTGGTTTAAAGTCGGCTCACCTGTGCTGGCCATCTTTTTGTGAGAAACAGTCGTAGGACTATCTGTTTGATGGACATAGAAGACCCATTCAACAAAGGGCAGTTGGTTTTGAGATTTCTCTTAAACCTTGTATATTTAAAGGTTGCGTTTTACCTGCAATGTATTTTAGAATTATCTTTCCAATTCTAAAGGATGGGATAATTTATTAAATGACACTTTATCTAGAATTATAATGAAAGTCAGACTATCCGTTTGATGGACATAGAAGACCCATTCAACAAGGGGCAGTTGGTTTTGAGATTTCTCTTAAACCTTGTATATTTAAAGGTTGCGTTTTACCTGCAATGTATTTTAGAATTATCTTTCAAATTCTAAAGGATGGGATAATTTATTAAGTGACACTTTATCTAGAATTATAATGAACTTCATGTATGCTGAGGTTAGGACTGTTTAACGCATAGGTTCACTTAATAAATAGCCAACTGAGTTTTAAGTAAAAATCATTCCATTCGAGTCAAACTGAAATTTATATAATAGCATGCTCCCAAGGGATTTCACTGTTGAGTCCTTGGTTATATGTATTAAAAACAAAAATCCAATTTTTGGATTTTTGTTTTTAATACATATAACCAAGGACTCAACAGTGAAATCCCTTGGGAGCATGCTATTATATAAATTTCAGTTTGACTCGAATGGAATGATTTTTACTTAAAACTCAGTTGGCTATTTATTAAGTGAACCTATGCGTTAAACAGTCCTAACCTCAGCATACATGAAGTTCATTATAATTCTAGATAAAGTGTCACTTAATAAATTATCCCATCCTTTAGAATTTGAAAGATAATTCTAAAATACATTGCAGGTAAAACGCAACCTTTAAATATACAAGGTTTAAGAGAAATCTCAAAACCAACTGCCCCTTGTTGAATGGGTCTTCTATGTCCATCAAACGGATAGTCTGACTTTCATTATAATTCTAGATAAAGTGTCATTTAATAAATTATCCCATCCTTTAGAATTGGAAAGATAATTCTAAAATACATTGCAGGTAAAACGCAACCTTTAAATATACAAGGTTTAAGAGAAATCTCAAAACCAACTGCCCTTTGTTGAATGGGTCTTCTATGTCCATCAAACAGATAGTCCTACGACTGTTTCTCACAAAAAGATGGCCAGCACAGGTGAGCCGACTTTAAACCAATCAGAATCGCCCTTATATATCGAGTGGAATCCCATCAGTTTCACCGATCTATCCTAGACGTCATCCGTCACGGCTGAACACCCAGGACTCCCGCCGCCAGATTCACTGCTGCCCTGCTGCTAATCAAAGGTAAAGAATGCCACCACCGGGAATGCTTTTGAGGATTCTTCCCTCTACATAACTTTTAGTTTAAACTAAACTCTCAACTTAAAAATAACTAACTCGCACTTATATGTTACTTTGTTTTATAGAAAGGGCGTCCCCCCCATTTTTTCTACCTTCAAAGAGCCTTGCCGATCTATTCGGGTAAGACTTTTGATCTATATGCCAAATAATGATATATTTTCGAAAAGGCATAAAATTGACATTCCTCCTTTTAATCACTTCCCGTTTTAGGCAGGGAGATCTTTGTTCCAAAAAACCACTTGAGACCTTAGATGTCTTTATAAATCCATGCAAGCGAGAATACTACCTGTTATACTGCAAAGAGCCTTGCCGTATTATTCGGGTAAGACCTTGCAATCAGTTTGATATACTAATGTTGTAAAATAGCAATAGGCTAGGATCTTGATATATCTTTTTTTAATCATTCCCCCGTTTTAGGCAGGGAGATCTTTTAACCAAAAAAACACCCATTATCCAAGATGTGTATCAAAATCCAGAATATACAGGAAGAATTCTCTTTATAAGGTAAGCTACTTAAACATTAGAATAATAGAATGCGTTATAGGTAATCTAATAGACAACTTTAATATTTATAGTGGACAATGATCTATCTCGACAGGAAGAATTTCATCTCAAACACAAATATATCTACAATTTTAAGGAGCTCTGCCGTATTACCTCGGGTAAGATGGGAAACCTCAGTTTTTATTTTTAACGTAACAGGATTATGATTAAAAAATATAGTCAGGCTTATCTCTCTAATTTTTTCAAATTCTCCCCTTTTGTTTCACAATCAATAGGCAGGGAGATCTTTTAACTAACTTGATATTTGAAACAAACCAGATACTAGAAATACATCTTTAACACATATCTGGCAGGCGGGACTTAACTTTTGATATCCGAAATAAGGTAATTTTATTCTTAATTTTCGAATACATCCAATTGAATGATAGGGACAAAATAAACTAAAAAAGAATGCTATCTTTGTCCTCCCCCCTTTTTTTAACAATAGCATCAAGAAAAAGACCTATTGGTTGAAAATTTCCAAAAAAAACATTGGCTATACGTCTCAATAATCAGTGATGTAAAACTTGAAAACTACTTGTGAGTACCAACTTTTTATGATCACCTTATATAATATCTAGTACATAACATCGCTTGAAAGAGTGAGCTATACATCTGAATTATACGAGCGATGTTAAAAATAGAATAGGAACACCAATAATCATTAAATCTATGTGTCCAAAGATAATAAAGTTGATATGTTTATATACCATGTATATCCATTTGAGCCTCTGGCTTTAAGCTCTTTTTGAAATAACTAGTATTAGGAAAGCACTATATCCCATGAATATCTTTGTACCCATGTACTGATCCATTTCAATTGTGCTTAAAATAAAGACCTGTGTCTGATTGGACTCATGACTCACACTAGGAAATGAAAAGATATATATTAGATTATCTAGATACAAGACTTGTTGGCTACAGTGTTAAGATGTAGATTGCTACATGTTTTTATACATACAGTTTTAAAGATGTATTATTAATGCAATGTTGTTCTGTTTTTAAAAAATATTTTGTCCTAGAGCTTTGTGTGGCTACTCCAGAAGAAGGCGCTGGTTCGCCGAAACGCGCGTAGAGATCCTATCGGCCACTTTTCTATGTTTTCCCTTTTAATCCAAGAATTCGTGTATATATATTTCTTTGCCACTAATGTATAAATTTGTTCAACCTTTACTTATGTGAGAGTAAATTTTAATTCATGTCCATTGTCGATTGTACTATATGTTATGCATTTTTTTAATATATAATCTGAGAATAAAGCAATATACATTTTCTTAACCTCTTGTAGCCATTTGTCTGTGATTATATTCTATAGGTTGCCTAGGTTGTTTTTTGTCAATTTGTCATTACAACGCATACCATTACAACGCAAAACTTACCATCCAACACTTACCCTACTGTTGCACCCCCTGGAGTTAGAATAGTAATTTTAACCCCTACACTATCCAAAACTTTCCCTACTGTTGCACCCCCTTGAGTTAGAATAGTAATTTTAACCCCTACACTATCCAACACTTACCTTATATGCAATCTAATGTAATGCGTTGTAATGGTATGCGCTGTAAATGTAGTATGCGTTGTAGTGGAATGCATTGTAAAGGTATTTTTTAAGAATTCGTTGTAATGGTATGCGTTGTAATGGTGTGCGTTGTAATGGATGTTGCGGTGTAAAAAATGCGTTGTAAAGGTATGCGTTGTAAAAGTGTGCGTTGTAACGTCATACATCCGTTTTAAATAAGTATATATCCCTACATGATACATAACTGCCACCATGTGACTGGCGACATGGTAAGCAGCTCGTGTAACCGAGCCTTTAGTAAAAGCAACGCAGACCCACTGAATATACAATCCTGGGTATATTCTAAAGTTCTAGAGCAATACCTCCTGGGTTTATATTCAACATCAGTGGAGTCAAGACTCAGTCGTCGCAAATTTGATACCACCAAAAAAGCGAAGATATGATTTACTGATTGTGTACGCCAAGCGTATGGTTAATGCCGCATAATCCCACTTTCTCAAAGAGTGTTAACCCCCCCCCAACCTCCGTACTTCATCAAGGGTAGTACACCACCTCCTTAGTCAGCCTCTCCGGGTGTTGTGAAGATACACGGACTCACGGGGCCGGTGTTCCTAGAAAAGCATTCACTTCCCGTGGGCGCTGTGTGTGTCGTCATGCGCCCGTGTCTCAGAGGACGGTAGAATGCTGACCAACGCATCCATTGATACGAGATACAGGTGTTTTTTACATTCACCATTGTAAAAGTTAAATATTGGAATGGAAAGATATGATGTGATGGAGAATCGGGCTGCGGGATACAAATGCTTCAATTTTATTGGCGGAATCGGCCCATAGAAATATATATAATGTAGGCCATCGGGATTATATACAAGTGAATAACTAGTGGCAGGGAAGAAAAGTTCATAAACAATGTGACTTTGCAAAAATGCAGGGAGCCCCATTTAAAGTGTGAATCACATAAAGATGATGCTATGTGTTTTAAAACGAGCAAAGCGTACCTTCAGACCCATTAGGCTATAGAGTGACACACAAAAAGGGAACTAGCAGCTGGATAGTGGAGGGGCAGTCTTCAAGTTCTCCAGGTGTGGTCCACGTGGAGAAATAAAATATTTTGTTTACCCAGGGATGTCCATGGAATTTCACTATTAAGCTCTGTCACATGGCTCTTAATCCTTTAGACCCACTTTTGCTCACGTATGAACAGAACATGTGAGGGATCCCTCATGTTGGGTGAAATGAAAGGTTTGTCCAACACGGTCCAATAGATGTCTTCCACAGCTTGGCCCTTTTCCGCATAGTGTGATGTAAGGCGAGTGGTAATCCTGGCACAGTGAATGTTACTTCTGTTCTCCATTATTCTCACTTTGACCTTTCTACATGTCTTCACAACATAAATCAGGTCACAAGGACACTTGATTATGTAGCTGGCATTAGAGAAGTTGCAATTCGTGTGCACTCGTTGTTGCCACGGATGATTAAGGCCCACGCCAACATTTTTGCTGTTGGTGGTCAATCTACACACATCACACAAGCCACACCACGTATGGCCTGTGACAGGCGGAAAATCCCAAGCAAACCGAGGGCCCCCCCTGGGGTTGTTTTGCATTCCTGAATTAACCAAGTGGTCCCTGATGTTTTGGCCTCTCCTAAACACAAACAAAGGTTTTTCAAGATGGAGGCAGCTAGAGTTAAGTATCCGTCAGTGTTTTAAGATGATACGTTTTATTGCAGTAGGGGATGTGTAAATGTTGTAACACAAATTGTCTTCTTCTGCTCAGGCCTCTCTACTTTTTCCAACAGATCCTCCCTGCTGCAAGTCCATGCCCTCTTCTGAGCCTTACAAACAATTTGCTTAGGATAACCTTTGTTGTTCAGTCTTTCTGTGAGAAGGGCCGCTTCTTCCCTGAAATTCTCTGGTTCAGAGCAGTTTCTGCGAACTCGGAGGAACTGCCCCACTGGGAGATTTTCCCTGAGGGATTTGGGGTGAAAGCTCCCAAACTGGATCAGGCCCTTTTTGTCTGTCGGTTTGTGATGGACTCTCATGGTCAGTTTCCCTTCACGCGAAAAAATCACTAAGTCCAAGACAGGAAGGCCCTCCTTGGTGATAATAGTGGTGAAGTGCAAAAAAGGGTTCAGACTATTGAGCCATTGCATAAAATCAGTTATAGGTTCCTCATTGCCTTTCCAAATGAGGAGAACATTGTCTATAAACTGTTTCCAGACCCGGATGTTATGTGTCCATGGGTTCCCTGCATCAAAGATAGTTGTGTGCTCAAAAGCAGCTCTATACACCCCAGCCAGGCTTGGCGCCAATGCATTCCTGCATTCCCCATGAGGTACTATGAGTTTGTAAGTAATGGATACCCATGTACTCAAAGAAATTTCTCAGAGTGCTAACTCTGCCAGATGTAAAATAAATGGCCTGGGGATCTGGTACTGCCAGTCCTGTTCAAATAGAAGCTCTTTCACCACCCGTCAGATTTCAAGGTTTCAACACCATGGAAAACTACAGATTGCGTCAGGAGCTCTAGGACTTCTTCAGATCTGTGAGACTGAAGGTCTTCTTTGAAGCCCGGGAAGATTGACTTGAGAACAGGGGTGCACCAACTTTTGTCAAGAATCTATCCCCATGGGCTCCACACTTCCATCAGGTTTCAAGGTTTCAACACCATAGAACACTACAGATTGCGTTAGGAGCTCTCTGACTTCTTCAGATCTGTGAGACTGAAGGTCTTCTTTGAAGCCCGGGAAGATAGACTTCAGAACAGGCGTGCACCAACTTTTGTCAAGAATCTATCCCCATGGGCTCCAAACTTCCTTTAGAAGTCATTAAGTTTGAGAGGGCAGTTGTTAATGACATTGAAGAGCTGGGTAAAAAACAGACCCATCCCTTTAGGAACATCACAAGAACAGAAAGGGGGGTCCTAGATGAACTCAAAAATAATCAAGAGTTGGTCATCAAGCCTTCTGATACGGGAGGGGTATAGTTATCCAAACTAAGACACCACATGAACAAGAGTTTCAGAGACTACTGGGGGATGAAAGGAACTGCAAGGTCCTCTGAAGAGATCCCACACCAGAGTTCAGAAGAGAAATCTCTACAATTATAGAGAAAACCTTGAGCTATGCCTGGATCTCGGAGCACATGGCCAGTTTCTTGCAGCAAAAGGATCC
Source organism: Lissotriton helveticus (assembly GCF_964261635.1). NCBI lineage: Eukaryota > Metazoa > Chordata > Amphibia > Caudata > Salamandridae > Lissotriton > Lissotriton helveticus. The sequence goes on from NC_136061.1 coordinate 2,028,297,290, forward strand.
CATCACACCCGCATTTTGCACATTACCTAAAGTCCACAAGACCACAAGACCACATCCAGGCAGACCAGTTGTTGCTGGCATCGGTTCAATTCTTGAGCCTTTGTCACAATTTTGTGACTTCTTTTTCAAACCATTGGTTCAAAGTAGGATGGCCTACCTTAAAGACACCATTGAGGTTCTCAATCTTCTCAGCGATCTGGACTTCTACCCAGATGAAGAGTATTTGGTGTGATTAGACATAGAATCCCTGTACACCAATATTCCCCAACTTGAAACCTTATGGGTGGTTGAAGAGCTTCTCTTTGAACAGGCCTGGCAGTACCAGACCCCCAGGTCATTTATTTTACATCTGGCAGAGTTAGCACTCACAAGAAATTTCTTTGAGTACACGGGTATCAAATACCTACAAACCCATGGTACCTCAATGGGGAGTGCATTCGTGCCGAGCCTGGCGGGGCTGTATGCATCTGCTTTTGAGCACAAACATATCTTTGATGCAGGGAACCCATGGACACATAACATTAGGGTCTGGAAACGGTTTATAGATGATGTTCTCCTCATTTGGAAAGGCAATGAGGAATCTATAACTGATTTTATGCAATGGCGCAATAGTCGGAACCCATTTTTTGCACTTCACCACCACTATCACCAAGGAGGGCCTTCCTTTCTTGAGCTTAGTGATTTTTCCGCATGAAGGGAAACTGTCCACGAGAGTCCATCACAAACCCACAGACAAAAATGGCTTGCTCCTGGTTGGGAGCTTTCACCCCAAATCCCTCAGGGAAAATCTCCCGGTGAGGTAGTTCCCCCGAGTTCGCAGAAACTGCTCTGAACCAGAGAATTTCATGGAACAAGCGACCCTTCTCACTGAAAGACTGAACAACATAGGTTATCCTAAGCAAGTGGTTTGTAAGGCTCAGAAGAGGGCATGGAATTGCCGCAGGGAGGCCCTGTTGGAAAAAGTAGTGAGGCCTGAGAAAAAGAATACCATTTGTGTCACAACATTTAACACATCCTCTACTGTAATAAAAGGTATCAGGTATCATCTTAAAACCCTGGCGGATACTAAACTCCAGCGGTCTCCATCTTGAAAAACCTTTGTTTTCTTTAAGGAGAGACCAAAACATCAGGGACCACTTTGTTCATTCGAGAATGCAAAACAACCCCCAGGGGGGGCCTCGGTTTGCTTGGGAACTTCCGCCTGTCACAGGCAATATGCGGTGTGGCTTGTGTGACGTGTGTAGATCGGCCACCAACAGCAAAAACTTTGATGTGGGCCTTAATCATCTGTGGCAACAACGAGTGCACACACATTGCAACTCCTCTAATGTCATCTACATAATCAAGTGTCCTTGTGACCTGATTTATGTTGGTATGACATGTAAAAAGGTCAAAGTGAGAATAATGGAGCACAGAAGTAACATTTCCTGGGCCAGAACTACCACGCACCTTACATCACACTATGCGGAAAAGGGCCACACTGTGGAAGACATCTATTGAACCGTGTTGGGCAAACCTTTCATTTTACCCAACACGAGTGATCCCTCACATGCTCTGTTTATACGTGAGCAGAAGTGGGTCTACAAGATTAGGAGCCATGTTACAGGGCTTAATGATGAAATTCCATGGAATTCTTCTGGAAAAGAATAGATTTTATTTCTCCACCTGGACCACAAACTGGAGAACTTGAAGACTCTTCCTTCACTATCCAGCTGCTGCTAATTCCTTTTTTGTGTGTCCCTTTATAGCCTGATGGGTCTGAAGGTACACTTTACTCATTTTAAAAGACATAGCGTAATCTTTATGTGATTCACACTTTAAATGGGGCTCCCTACATCTTTGCAAAGTCACAGAGTTTATGAGCTCTTCTCCCTGCTAAAAGGGAGAAGAGTAAAAGTAAGTGACCGCCGCTATTAGGCGTTGGTCACTTACTTTACTCACTTCAGGCGCCATCTTGGGCAGGTGAAGGCTGGCGGTCTAGCTGATTGCTAGTCCCGCCCTCCCAGGATACAAAAGGGTGCCAGTCACTACCCTCGAGGTATTTGTTTGTTTCACCCTTGAGGCGGAAGCCGGGGGTTCTCAGCGTTCTCTGCGCTCTCTTGTGTCTCTCCTGTATTGCGCTTCGTTATTGACTTAAAAATAACGATTTTTTAACAATTGTAAATATTTTAAACTGTAGTTATTAAAATTAGCCCCCACCTTGCCGTGAGATTCGCGTCGCGCAAGGCTGCTTCCTTGACCTGCCTTTTGGACTTAGCGCCGCCGCTATTAGGCATTGGTCACTTACTTTACTCACTTCAGGCGCCATCTTGGGCAGGGGAAGGCTGGCGGTCTAGCTGATCGCTAGTACCACCCTCCTCCCATCTCAACGATGGATAAAAACAACAGACCCGCCCGTCCGCGCAGCGGGCGCGCCAAAGGCAAGCCCGTCTGCGCCCGTCCGCGCCAGGACCGGGCCGAGGGCCAGTCCCCCTGGTCCAGACCCATGTGGCCCATATACATCTAATAAGCTCATGCTTCTGCGACCCCCCCAATACCAGTCATGTTTTCTATTCAATCCGCTGCTACTCGCTGGGGACTCTCCCCAAATATGTCCCTGCTGTAAAACACGGATACCCTTCAATCTTAAACTTTCCTCCACTACCAAGCCCAAATTTCCCAAATCCATCGCATTTGCCCTCATAAATGTCCGTTCGCTTGGGAAACACCGACAGGAAATAGCTGACTTAATGGAGGACTATAGTTTAGACCTGCTATTCATGACAGAAACTTGGATGGATAGTTCCTCAGAGCCAGATACAGCGATCGCAGTCCCAAAAGGCTTTTCTATCCACAGACTGGACAGACAACGCAGGAAGGGTGGTGGGATTGCCAATATTGTACGTGACACTTTCACTGTCAGAACCAACATGATCCCATTATCATCCTGTGAAGCCTTACAATTTGCTATCAAGCTGACTCCTTCCTATAATTTTAAAGGGATCCTCTTGTATCGTCCACCGGGACCAAGAAACGGTTTTATTTTAGACCTTAGGTCCATTTTGGAATCGTCAGCCCTTGATAGTTCCCTCACTTTCCTCGGTGATTTTAACTTTCATTTTGATAAAACGGAGGACAAAGATACCGCAGCGTTGCTAGGGGATATGACCACTTTCGGTCTCCCTCTGCTGGTCAAATCCTCCACACACGACGGGGGCCACATACTTGACGGTATTTTCACCAACTCTCAGGACCTATATATCTCCCAAATTCTCCCGGTCACCTGGTCAGACCATTACGCTATTCTGGCATCACTAACCACTCATGACATTGGTGCCTCTTCACTGCCTTCTAATACTCACCAGTCTTTTCCAGGCATGGAACGACATTGACAGTTCCAGCCTGGAAACTTCCTTAACCAACTCTATTCCCCCCCTACCAACTGATCCTAATATTGCCACCACTCAATTTTACAAGTGGGTGGACTCGGCGGCATCCGCCTTGGTTCCGGTCAAACAACGGTCTCGTAACAGATCTAACCCGTCGGCCCCCTGGTACTCAGCGGCCTTAAGAACACAAAAACAACAGTGTAGGAATAAGGAGAGGCATTGGCGGAAAAATTACTCGGTAGAGGCTAAAACGATTTATAAAGTAACGGTAGCTAAATACAAAACCATGATTGATGAAGCCAAGAAAAAGTTCTTCAGTGAGAAAATCGAAAAGGCCAAAAATTCAAATAAAGCCTTGTATGAAACAACTAAGCAGTTAGCAGGTCAGTCCCCTAACCTGACTCCACCTCCCTCACAAATACTTAGCGACGCCTTAGCTAGTTTCTTCTTCAGCAAAGTCAATGATATTTATTCTGCCTTTGCTAAAAATACCAATCGTCTCACTAACACGGCGACCGTCGACCACACTGGACCCATTTTCTCTCAATTTGCAGAAATCTCCAGCTCCCAGATTGCGGATATAATATCCACCATTAGATCAGGTTCAGCACTTGACCCTTGTCCATTCAAAGTATTGCTACCTGTCATTGAAGTGGTTCTTCCTGCTATCACTTCCATCTGTAACACCATGTTTAGCACAGGTGTCTACCCTGACATTTAAAAAAACCCTTATTAAACCACTTTTAAAGAAACCACACCTCGATAGGGAAGAACTTAAGAGCTATCGGCCTATTGCTAGCCTACCAGTTCTGGCTAAAATAGCGGAAAAAGCTCTAAATCAACAGCTCTCCGCCTTCTTGGAGCAACATCATCTACTTGAGGATTCCCAGTTTGGCTTCCGCCAATTCCATGGGACCGAGACGGCTTTGATTAAAGCGGCGGACGACATAAGATCTATCCGTGACGCAGGGGGTACAGCAGTTCTGATACTGCTTGATTTATCTGCAGCATTCGACACGGTCGATCATGCTACTCTGATCGACCGTGTCGAAAACATGGGTGTCCAGAAGAATGCTAGCAAACTTCTGGCCTCTTTCTTGGCCAACAGATCCCAGGTGGTCACAATGGGACCTTATCATTCTTCCACCTTGTCTCTGCCATGTGGAGTACCTCAAGGCTCATCCCTAAGTCCGACACTTTTTAACATCTACGTGTCGGACTTAGCCAATGTCATTCGCGCACATGGGATGAGCCTTACCTCCTATGCAGATGACACACAGCTGGTCCTTGCCATTAAAAACAACGGCCACAAAATAGCCGAAGATCTTAAATCAGGCATGGTAGCAATTGGGAGCTGGATGGCTTCCAATTGTTTAAAATTAAATTCCGATAAGACGGAAGTAGTCATCTTCGGACCGCTGACCCCTGAATGGTCATCCAACTGGTGGCCAGCTTCACTGGGCCCTCCTCCCGAGCCTGTCAGCAAGGTGAGGAATTTGGGGGTCATCTTTGATGACCGTCTCACTTTTTATCCACATGCTAATCAGATCACTTCCTCAGCCTTTCATAAATTGAGACTCATCAAAAAAATCCTCCCCTTCCTTCCTGACACAGCTGGTAAAACCCTGGTCACATCCCTTGTATTGTCCACATTGGACTACTGTAATGCTCTATTTCTTAATGCACAAGAAGGAGCATTAAATAAATTGCAAATAATACAAAACTCAGCTGCCAGACTTTTGGGAAATATACCCAAATATCAATCCGCCTCAAACACCATCAGAGAGTTACATTGGCTATCCATCAGAAACCGAATACAATTTAAAACTCTCTGTATTGTGTACAAAGCCTTGCACAATCTGGGACCAGCCTATCTTGTCCAAAACCTGATCCCCTATTGTCCGTCCAGAACACTTCGTTCTTCAACCTTAATTGATCTTGTGGTCCCTCGTACCAAAACGGTTTCATGGGGTGACAGAAGATTCCTGGTGTCAGCTCCAAGGTTTTGGAACACACTGCCCCACTCGATTAAAGCCAGTCCTTCTCTCTGGACCTTTCGTAAGCAACTTAAGACCTGGCTCTTCACTCATTAGACCCTGCTCCAACCTCTCAGGCTAAATATAACAGATATCACAGCGCCGAGACGCCTAAGGGCCTTTGTTTGCGCTTTAGAAATGTCATTAATAAATAAATAAATAAATAAATAAATAAAACTTGTATATAATACTGATGGCCTACATTATATATATAATTTTTATGTTTGGGCCGATTCAGCTAATAACATGGAAGCATTTGTACCCCCCAGCCCAGTTCTCCATCACATCTTATCTCTCGATTCCAATATTTTACTTTTACAATGGTGACTAATAACATTCGTACCTTGCATCAATGGATGCGTTAGTCAGCGTTCCAGCTTCCTCTGAGGCACGGGTGCATGATGACACATGCAGCGCCCACGTGACAGGAAGTAAATGCTCTTCTAATAACATTGGCCTCCGGGAGTCCGTGTATCTGCACAGCACCCAGAGACACTGTCTAAGGTGGCGTTGTACCACCCATGACGAAGTAAGGAGGTTTGGGGGGGGGTTAACACTCTATGAGAAAGTGGGATTGGGCGGCATTAACCATATACTCTGCGTACATGAGCAGTAAATCATATCTTCGCTTTTTTGGTGGCATTACTTTTGTGACGGCTGAGTCTTAGCTCCACTGATCTTGAATATAAACCGTTGGGGTATTTCCCTAGAACTTTGGCATATACCCAGGATTATATATTTAGTGGGTCTTGATTGCTTTTACTAAAGGCTCGGTTACGAGAGCTGCTTACCACGTCACCAGTCACATGGTGGCAGTTATGTTACATTACTAATTATCGTCACCACTGACTACAGATATCAATCCAGGAAACAGCTCCCCAGATCTACGGATAACCTGTGATATATGCTTACTTAACACTGATTTTTTCACAGAGTGTGACTACAGGGGGTCCTCCTCTACTCTAACAATCATCATAATAAACTTGGTAAGATGTGCTGAGTGGAAGAGCATATATGAACCAGGAAGACCACACTTAATGATATACCTAAAGATATGAGTACAATATGGGACAGGGTGCTTCTACATTTTGTTGTTTATGGAGTTGTTCATTATCAGCAGGAGTATTTGTAGGACACTATTTTATGAATGTATGTCACCCACAATTTGTGTTTATGATATACATGATTGAGAGGGCCATTGATTGCCCTTCGTTTTGAGGGTGTGATATTGGCTACTTTCGAAACACCCTAGTCGCACCTAATGGGTTGTTCTTATGTAGTTGAGCACTGTGAGCACAAACTTTCACTCTATCTTATGTTAATATTGATTGATTACTGGACATATTGCTTTCACTGTTTTTATTCCTTCCGTTCACAGTTAACATCTGATGAGTAGTGTTTTCAAAAGTTCCAGACTTACAGGTGGAGTAATACCTAGTATGTTTGAACAGTGAGGAGGACCCCTTAGATAGCAAAAAGGGATAAGGTACTCTACACAAGTTGTCTTAAAAAAGGATTCCCTTTAAGCACAGACTCTTATCTTATTAGGCCCTTTGTTTCATTGGACCTTGTCTAAACAAGCCACAACCTATGTTAGAACATACAAATCAAGCAAATTAGATAAAACTGAAGTTAAAAAATTGTAACAATTATTTTATTTAAAAATATATAAACAATACAAATAATTCATACATTAAACATCAATTGTCTCACAATATATTACTGTCCTACACAATAAATCACTATGTCTTATTTCACATAAAATACAAAAAGAGAATACATCCACAATACAGAGAAAACACAAAATCAGACAGTTGCCTTTGTCATCAAATTGACAAATCCTTTTACATATGAAGACGCAATCTGGCCACACTCTGATTTGTGCTGTCCCACAACAGCATACCAACAGGATTATGTCATCATAAAAAGCGTCAACGCGTTTCGATGTTTTTTTTTCCTTTACTCCATCTTTATCAAGACTTTAAATTCAGTTTTCTCAAATTACTTTCAACCTTATTCCAATTATTCCTTGAATTAATTGGGGCTAGGCTCTTGATAAAACGGAGAAGTATAAAAAACTACTCCTTCCGGTGTGCCAGATTCATAGATCTATTTATCTACCAGCCGTTCACTATGTTTTTGTTTTCCTTCTTATTCCTTTATAGTTCCTTGTTTTAAAAACAGCTTAATAAAACGATTTTTCAGTCTTAAACACAAGGGAGGGCTTCAGGACTCTGTCCCCATCCATGCACAATCCTGCCTTTGTTATGAGTGTTGCAGTTTTTAATTAAATTGCATGTCCTATTGCAGCACAATTGGAGCATAGAGTGTCTCCTTCTTGTTGATATACTTGCAAAAATGCAGCCCGAGTCCTGCAGAGTGTTCCCTCTTCTGGCGGATGTCCAGCGAAAAGAGGAAACACTCTGCAGGACTTGGGCTGCATGGATGGGGACTGAGGCTCCACCAATCTTCATCTCTATTTATTTTTTTTTTTTATTTATATTATGCATTTTTATATAGCTGAAGCTGTCAGAGCGCTTCAGAATAGGAACAGTAATGATACATGAGGAGAAATTACAAGTGAGCATGTTACAAAAGCAAACGTTACCTTACATGAGGCAATAGTGACAATTGTGCATGTATCAAGAGCAAACAAATTACAAGAGGTAGCAAACGGTACGTTACAAGAGGAAAAAGTGACACGTGTGCATGTTTCAAAAGCGTACAATGAACAAGTAGAGGTATAATACTGCAATAAATGGCAGACACTTAAAACACAAGAACAAACATTACGTAACATGAGGCAATGTGGCAACTCTGCATGTATCAAAAGCAAACAAAATACAAGAGTTAGCAAACAATACGTTACAAGAGGGAAAGTGACGTGTACATGTTACAAAAGAGTATAAAATACAGGTAGAAGTATAATACTGCAATAAATGGCAGACACTCAAACCACAAGAACACACTGGGAAGGCACTTCTATAGTCATGGAGAATATAATTTCCTGTAATGGAAGGACTTCCTTCAGATAATAGAGAGGGTGTGAATTAAATTTGCCAGTGTCTTTGAAGGAGGAGAACTTTGAGGTCAGTTTTGAAGGCCTAGGAAGAGGTGGTGGTCCGGAGCTGAGGCGGAAGTGAGTTCCAGATTCTCACCATGTTGCCTGAAAAGGATTGGGCCATCAATCTTTCCTTCCTGAAAGTGGGAGGTTCAAGCAATACATTTGCCGCATTACTTGATAGTCTAGAGCAGGGGTACTCATAGTACGGCCCGCGGGCCGCCAGCGGCCCGGCAAGCCTTCCTTGGCGGCCCGCGGACTTTGCAGACATCGTACCTGCATTTAAAAATACAAATTAAATAGTGTTAACAAACACCACCGCAGCAGCGCTGGACTCAGAGAGACTGCTCAATTTCGGCCGGGTGAGCAGTGATTGTCAGAGTAGAGATGCGGGGCACTAAGAGGTGATTACAACAAAGCCTCTGCTCTGTGGGGGCCGGGGGAGCAGTGATTGTCAAAGTAGAGATGCGGGGCACTAAGAGGTGATTACAACAAAGCCTCTGCTCTGTGGGGGCCGGGGGAGCAGTGAATGTCAGAGTAGAGATGTGGGGCACTAAGAGGTGATTACAACAAAGCCTGAATAACAAGTAAATGGTCTTTTAAAGACCTGGGTGCGGCTGTGTGTGTGCGCGCTGGGGAAGCTGTCTCAGCCCGGGCTGAAGGATGACACTGACACTGACACACACTCAGACAGACACAGACAGATACACACACAGACACACACACACAGACACACACACACAGGTGAGATGACAGAGGGCGAGGGCGAGGGAGAGGGAGAGGGAGGGAGGGTGACAGAGGGAGAGAGAGGAAGGTAGAGGGAGGCAGAGAGGGAGGGAGGCAGAGGGAGAGGGAGACAGGGAGGGAGACAGAGGGAGGGAGAGCGATGGAGGGAGAGGGAGGGAGACGGAGAGAGAGAGACAGGGAGGGAGATACAGGGAGGGAGACAGAGGGAGGGAGGGAGACAGAGTGAGAGGGAGACAGACAGTGGGGGACAGACAGAGGGAGATAGGCAGAGGGAGACAGGCAGAAGGAGACAGGCAGAGGGAGACAGGCAGAGGGGGACAGAGGGAGGAGGGCGACAGAGGGAGGAGGGCGACAGAGGGAGGAGGGCGACAAAGGGAGGAGGCGACAAAGGGAGGAGGGTGACAGAGGGAGGAGGGCGACAGAGGGAGTAGGGCATCAGAGGGAGGGAGACAGAGGGAGGGAGACAGAGGGAGGGAGACAGAGAGGGAGGAGGACGACAGAGACAGAGGGAGAGAGACAGAGGGAGGGAGACAGAGAGAGGGAGACAGAGGGAGGGAGGGAGAGAGAGGGAGATAGAGAGAGGGGGGGAGAGAGAGAGGGAGGGAGTGAGAGAGAGGGGGAGAGAAAGAGAGAGAGGGAGAGGGAGAGAGAGAGATTTATGTATGTTGAGTCTGGTGGATCAGTGGACGAAGGCGTCTGCTGCAGGGACCTGGGTTCAACCTTATGGTCACAATTTGTTTTTGGCTTTAGCCCGCCCCCTCTGACCCCACCCCCACTGGTGCGGCCCCCGGCCACAAACCACACTGTAAATTTGGCCCCCGAGAGAAAGTTTGTGAGTACCCATGGTCTAGAGCCTCCAGAGAGTTTCAATTTTTCACCAGGTAGCAAGGAGAGGAGGAGTGCAAGGCTTTGTGGGTGGTACAGGCAGTCTTGTAGATAGATCTTGCCTCGATGGGAAGCCTACGGAGGGTGGATAAAATGGGTGTGATGTGGTCGCTTCTTTTGGCCCCATATATGAAATGAGCTGCTGAATGGAGAACAGATTTAAGGAGGGACAGGTGGGATTTGGGGAGGCCAGTAAGAAGAGAATTACAGTAGTCCAGTCTGGAGAGAACCAGCGATTGGACCAGGGTTTTAAGGTCTTGCTCTGGGAAGAAGCGACAAATCCCCCAAAGAAGGCACGGTTGGTATTGAGCAGACTTTGCAATGGAATTGATGTGGGAGAGTAGATTGAGTTTTTTGTCGAGTATGACACCAAGGGATTTTTCCGCTGTCGACAAGGATGGGTTTATTGTTAAGTAGATTAATCTGATCCATTTATGATTGAACCGGGGGAGGAGAAAGTGAGGAGGAGAGGAGGAGGAATTCAGTTATGGAGGGATTCAGAATCAGTTGATGAGTTAACATCCAGTTTTGAATGGAGTCGAGAGTAGAGTAGAGCTTAGGATGGAGAGGTAGTGAGTGGAGGACACCTTAAGGTAGATTTGAGTGTTGTCTGCATAGAGATGATAGTGGATCGCGGATTTACTTAGGAGATGTCCTAATGGTTCTAAATAGAGATTTAACAATGTGGGTGCAAGTATAGAGCCTTGAGGAACACCTTGACCTACTGCCAAAGGAGATGAAAGACTGTTCGCTATTTTGATCATTTGGGATCCATCAGAGAGGAAGGAAGCAAACCATTTAAGCACAGTGCCCTCCATGCCCATTCTCTGTTGAAGAGTGCTGAGGAGAGTGTTGTGATTGACAGTGTCAAAGGCTGCAGAAAGGTCAAGGAGAATTAGAAGACAAGACTCCCCTGAATCGAGTATCTGCAGCGCGTCATCAAACACTTGCAGCAGGGCAGTTTCAGTGCTGCAGTTTTGAATGAAGTCGGACTCGAAATTGTCAAGAAGATCATTGTCCTAGATATGATGAGAGAGTTGTTTTGCTACAAATCTTTCTGTGAATTTTGCAAGAAAAGGTAGGTTAGTGATGGGGCGGAAGTTGTTGAGGTCGTTCGTATCAACAGTGGTTTTTTTAAGCAGAGGGGTGACCTGCCCAGTTTTGAAAGAAACAGGAAGGTATCCTTGACGGAGGGAGAAGTTAACCAGAGTGGTCCAATCGGAAAGAGAATGAGTATAGAAGTCAATGGCACTAGTGATGGGGTCAAGAGAATGGTTGGAGGGCTTTGTTTCGAGGATGCATTTGAGGAGGGCATCTTCAGAGATGGCGTCAAAGTTCTGCCAAATGGCTAAGGATTTGCGCTCCTCTGGAGAGGTAGGATGAGTGACCTGATCCACAAGTGATTTCACTTTTTCGTCAAAGAATATAGCGAATTCCACTGCTTTCTTTGTAGAATCCTCCAACTTGAAGTTTGGGGGAGAGCAGTTTGGATTCTTGATGAGATCGAATAGTTTTTTGGGTCTATTTATGGCTGAGTCGAGGAGGGTTCTAAAGTGCGAGGCTTTTCCAAGGAAGTTGTGCTTGTGGTACTTAGATCTTCTTAAACCGGCCAAATTATCGGTGCATGGCCCTTGTCTCCATTGTTTCTTCAGGAATCTTAGGTACGTCCTTTCTTCATAGAGGGATTTGTTGAACCAAGGTGCTGAATGAGTAGGCCTTTTCTTTTTGCTTTGGAGAGGAGCAACATTATTGATTTTGACTGCAAGGACTGTGAGGCATTGGGAGGTGAGTTCGTTAACATCTAGGTATGGGTCTAGCCTTGGAAGTGATAGCAAAGTTGATTCACAGAGGGTAAAAACGTCAATATTGTTAGTGTCACGGAACCAGGAGGAAGCCTTCTTAGGTTGGCCGAGAGTTATAGAGTGTGATAGGTGACGAGAGAATAGGATGAGGAGGTGATCAGACCAGTCTACATGAATAGGGGTAGCGATAGTAAGCATGCCTGCTTTAGAAATAACAAGGTCCAGGATTGAGCCCTTAGAGTGTGTTGTTTCTGTGCAGTGTTGGATAAGATAATTTGCAGAGAGGAAGGTAGCCAGCGAATTCGCAGAGGAGTCTTGGTGCAAGCCCCAGAGGAGATTGAAGTCACCCACGAAGATCTGATTGTCACTTTGCGAGTATTGGTTGCTGATGAAGTCAGTGAGTTCCTCCATAAACGAAGGGCCACTACAAGGCAGGCAGTAAATGGCTCGGAACCTGAGGGGTGAGCAGTGGTGCAATTGAAGCTCAGAGATAGGTATTCAAAAGTGCGGAAGGAGCTGTTAGGAAAAACCTTAAGTTGAAGGGAGTTTCTAAAGATGACTGCAACACCTCCCCCAACTTTGTCAATTCGGTCATTTCTAAATATAGAATAGCCTGTGGGTAATAGGAGATCAAACATAGAGTGAGAGGTAACGTTGAACCAGGTCTCTGTGAGGAAGAGCACGTCAATATTGTAAAGCAAGTTGGTATCAGAGATTTCAAGTTTGTGTTTTATTGCAGATCTGCAGTTGTGGAGCAGACAGCGCAGCTCTTTCAAGACTGTTTTGGTGACGGGGGCACTTGGGCTATGAAGGGTGATAGGGATATTGTACTTATACGAGAGTGCTTGGGAGGGTTTAGGTGGATGAGTGGTTCTGACAGAGGAGATGGTCGGAATAGTGTAGATAGTAGGGTTACTTGGAGATGAAGGTGGAAGAAGGGTGGCGTTCGAGGGCTTGTCTGAGTTTGCGATGTTTGCAGATGACAGGTTATGCTTGGTTCTTATGAGGTGTGGTAAGCGAGGTGCATCTCTTGGGAAGGTGAGTGTTTTCCAAAGGAACTGAGGTGTATGGAAAAGTGGAAATCTTGGAGCTTAAGAGTGACATGGTAGCTTCAAGTTGGGAGATGGAGGAGATAAGAGAGCCTAGCTTATTTTCCAGAGAGAGTAGGGCAGAGCACAGAATGTTGGGTGGCTCGATGGAAACAGAAGGGGATGTAATTGGTGGTGGAAGGCAGGGAGAGTTGGGGGGATGGGAGGGGAGTTGGGGTATAGGGTTCATAGGTGGTGAAAGGTGGTAGTATAGAGCAGGCGTTGGCGCATCTGAGGTGAATGGAGAGTTGTCTTTGTTGGCATTGCAAGAAGGATAGAAATTGAGGACATAATTAGGGGGAGATAGGTGAGGAGCGAGGCAGTGGGGCGGAGGGAGAGGGGAGGTATGTGTGGAGTCATAGGAATGTAGGAGGTTTGGGAGGAAAAGAGGGGAGGTGGGTGGAGAGGTCCTGTCAGCTACGTGAGGTGGCTGTGAGGGTATGGGCATCTGGCAGAGTGAGGGGGGTCGGGAGATAGGGAAGTTGAAGAAAGGAAGTGGTTCTGCTAGGCCCGAGGGAGGGGAAAGGGAAAGGGGAAAAGGGGGTACCACAGCGTTGCTGGAGGAGTGGGGGGAAGGAGAGAGATGAAATAGGTGTGTGGATATATTGGGGTATATAGCGAGGAGAGGAGGGGGTAGAGAAGAGGAGGGAATAAGGGGAACATAAGGAAAGTTAACTAGGGGAGAATGGTGGAGGAGAGGTGACCTAAAAAGGGGGGTGGCAGCTAGGGATAGGGGGGAGGAGATGAGATTGGAGTGCCAGGACGGTGCAGATTGGACGAGGAGAGTATTAGCTAGAGGTAAGGCTGAAGTGATGAGGGGGGCATTCTGTGAGGGGGACGAATGGGGGAGGAGGGCACAGGTGAGGGGGAGGGAAGAGGGTAGACCTGTGCCTCCCGAGGGTGCAGCCTATCGGAGTGTAGGGGGGTCAGTGGAGGAGAAAAGGAGTAATGGGTGGAGCTAGATGAAGAGTCAAGGGATAACCCGGTCGCAGAGGAGGGGAGTAGGGAAGGGAAGAGGTGGTCAAAGAGAGAAAGACAGGTGTCTTTGGCTTGGATCATGGCAGTACCATTGTTATAGAGTGAGATAGTGAGGGAGCCGTAGAAACACGCTAATGGGAAAATGTTTAGCTGTTTCCCCTGCGGGATAGAGGAGGAGGTGGTGACGGTTAGGGAATTATATAAGCTGGTGGACCAAGAGGGGATGTCATGAGTGAAAAAAATTAAATCGTTTTTGAGCCTCCCATAACCACCAATGTAAAATTGATCAACAAAAAGGGAATGAGGGAAACTTTCAATAGTGTTATGCTTGAATTGTTTTGCTGATGCTTCAGTCAGGTTGGGAGGATAAATGATTTTGTAGCAATTAATTCCAGATTTACCTTGAGTGGTGGCCATGTTGGGAAAATGAGGAGGAGGAGGGTGGAGGGGATATGAGAAGGGTGTTACTAGGAAAGCGGTGGTGAGGAGAAGTATGAGGGCAAAAAGGGGGCACATATTCCAGATGTCGGGTGAAGATATCTGAACTAATGTGCAGTCCGGGAAGTGAGGCGATTGGGAACAGGCTGTTACCTCAGAGCAGGAAAAGATGGGGGCATAGATTCCAGTAGTCGAGAAAGCTTTACTGCTTAGGAGTATCTATGATTCCGCTGGTATTTGATGGGCCCTTTATCTAGGTAATCACATAATATACATGTGCCACCTGGCACTAGATCATATTTACAAGGGAAATTGTTTACTTATGACAGGACCTAACTGGACCACTGTCAGAACCATCACAAAGCGAACTTAGTAAAAGTATAACAGATCATAAATGTACAACCAGTAACCACTGATAATCATTGTACTTAGCATCAGCCTGTAACATAAACCACATAAAGTGGCAAAAGCATTGTACGCCTATACTCTCAACAGTCTAATATTGGACCCTAACCTCCTAACTATCACTAACATTAGAGGTTTAAAGCACAGGGTTTAATAAAATCTCACTAGCATAAACCATAATATGCAAGACAACCTCATAATCATAAAAAAACACATTAGAGGTAACCGTGCGTAATCATACTACATGAAATATATTTCCTAGCACCACATAATCACATTAGGGCCTGGCACCCAACAAACCTCCCAGTCCCCCTGGCCATCTCAAAGGGGGCTCAAATGCCCTGTATCCAGAATGTCAGGGCTGCTGCCAATGCAGCAAAAGTCCAGGGTGCGCACTTGCGCAAACCTAAGCGTTGCAGCTGGCACTAAGTGCTGCACAGCTGTGAAGGGATGGGGCAAAGGAGTGCATCTCACTCCTAACTAAATCAGAACTGCCCCCAATGGTTAAATGGCCTAAACAGTACAGCTAGCACTACTTGCTGCGCAGCTGTAAATGAGGGAAAGGCCCGGGCACTCAATGTGCCCTTTGAATGGATAGTTAGAAATGTTGTAGCTGCCAGCACTGATGCGGAGCAGCTGGGAATAGAACAAAGAGCCCTGGCACAACTGTGCCCTCTGGGACCTTGCTAGGGCTCTTAAAACAATATTGCCTCTGTTACAGCCACACTTTTCTGCCCTTCTACAATATGTGGCACTCTGGTGTGTGGAGGGCCCTGATGTGGAGAAGGACCTCCTGGCGGAGTGGGGATGAGAGAATAGTCTGCTGAGATGTCTCATGATGGGATCCTGGGTAGCCCCGGATTGGCCTTTGTGGTGCGTCAGGTTACGGGAACCTTGACGCTGCATTGGGCACCATATGCACGTACACTACTGTTGAAATGGCTGCACAATTTGTGCCATATACAAACTGTAATGGATTTTACGGGTTGGTTCGAGGTGGAGGTGCCTTACTGCAGGTGATCCACATTTTACATTCCTCTCGTGTGCTGAATCAAGGGAATGCTTTTGGATCCGGGGGGGGGCACTTTTTACAATATGCAAAAATCTACAGAGTTCCACACCTTGTTGGCAATTCTAGACCCAGGCACCCACAGGTGATTGATCTCTCTTCTGTACCTAACACTTAAGGCCAACTACAGCGTTGATTTCTCCTGCGTTCGAGATTGATGGTCGACAATCAATCAATCAATCAATCATGCCATTAGTATAGCGCACTACTCACCCGGGAGGGTCTCAGGGCGCTTGGGGGGAGGGGTATGCTACTGCTCGAACAGCCAGGTCTTGAGTTGTTTCCTGAAGGCAAGATGGTCCTGGCTCAGCCGAAGGTGGATGGGGAGGGAGTTCCAAGTCTTGGCAGCCAGGTAAGAGAAGGATCTTCCTCCGGCGGTGGCTCTTCGGATGCGTGGTACGGCTGCGAGGGCGAGGCTGGTGGACCGTAGCTGGCGGGTGGGCGTGTAGAAGGTCAGGCGGTCGTTGAGGTACTTGGGGCCCAGGTCATGGAGAGACTTGTGTGCGTGGGTGAGGAGCCGGAACGTGATCCTCTTGTCGACGGGGAGCCAGTGCAGGTTCCTCAGGTGGCTGGAGATGTGGCTGCGTCGGGGGACATCCAGGATGAGTCGGGCGGAGGCGTTCTGGATGCGCTGGAGTCTTTTCTGTAGCTTGGCTGTGGTTCCGGCGATTCCGGCGTAGACAGACCGACTGATACCCCTCACAGACAGTGAATAGAAGCAAACATTTGCACAGGTCTGGGAAGTGACCAGCAATGCTCGCTTCAAACTTATACAATTTCATTATCTACACCACACATACATGAATCCCCTCAGATTAGCGCACATCAATGCTGCTCACTCCCCAGAATGTTCCCTCTGTGGGACCGAGCCAGCCGTGTTTGCTCTCATGACGTGGGAATACCCTCGGCTTTGGCACTACTGGCTTCAAGAGGCGACAGGCCTTTGTATAGAGAAAACGATTGAGCATTGCCATCAAGGGGTTCTACCGACCCCAAAGGCGAAGACCAGAATACAATGTAAACTTGCAAACTTGCTACTGGTGCTTGCTAGGCGCCGCATAGTAATACACTGGACACAGCCTGTGTCACCTATACTGCCCTGATCAATAGCAGATACATATGAATGGGGGGTGGCTGAGGAGCAACGGTTGAATGTAGTCCGTACAGACAAGAATGCTGAAGGAGATTTAGAGACATGGGTATTATTGCTGTATTCATTGCGGACCCCTGGGCAGATGTCTGTGGGGCCTGATACACAATCGCAGACTGAGGCCCCTGGCACACAGACGGGGTGGTGGAGGTTCCCCAAATAGTACAGATAATACCAACTGACATAGAAGATTTTAGGCTTCTTAGGTGAGGAGGGAACCAGTCTGATTACTGCAGGAGGAGTAGATTTGAGATCGTATTTTGAAGGGGAGCAGGCTGCCTCCTACGACCTAGGATGCTGCTCAACTACACACTATAGGGGATACACAGGGGCAAGTGCCCGGTACTTCCATACCAATGACACCAATGATCCATTAGAGGAGGAGGAGGGATGGATATAACTGTGAAATCACATTGGTCCCTGATTTCTGAAGCTAGAGAAGAGTGCTGCTGTGTCAACTGCTGCCCAGTTGTTTTCGCTTCTCTCCATTAATAGTTATGTCTTTATTGATAACTGTATTGCTGTTACGTCTTTACCTAAAAATAGGGATGTGCAGCTTTTTTTCGCATTTTGACTGTAGTACATGCTTTGGCATACAACTGTAATGCTTACAAATATATTGATGTACTAATTATATGAGATATATGCTTGTACTGTATTGCTGCTTAGTGTATCCTGCAATAAAAAGAATTTTAAGAAAATAAAATATTAAGTATTGATTTGTTTTACTTTTGGCCCTTTAAAGCTTTTCTACAATAGCAAGCATTTCAATTTCTTACAAAATGAGTATCTAATATCTATGTGTTGTTCATTTTGTTATCTTCAAATTTTTTGTACCACTAATTGCATATAACGTGCTGTATAAACAAGTGAAACCATCCTTCTACAAATAAATACACAAGTAACTTTTGCCAGTCATCATTATTTACTTTTTCACATTTTAAATAAGTCAACAGTCTGTGTTTAAAATCTTGTAGTAAGTGCATTGACGACATTTACAAAGATACTCTGTTTTTTTAGACAACACTGTGTTACATTTTGTAATCTCTTATTTAAGACTATTAACAGTAATATATGTGTCATGTTCTGCAACTCTTCCTCTTAACAATTCTTCATTTTCCATACTATTCAGGACCAAAGAATTTAAACTGCACATCACTACCAACCTTTTCTACGCCTTGCACACCACCATGCAAAAGAGCTCTATTCATTTCTCCTAAGCATAAAGCAGGAGTTTTCACATAATACAGCTTCCTAACATAGGAGCCCATTAGGATCGCGGACGGACTTGAGTCCGTCCGCGAATCTTGAGGAGGAGGAAACATCCGCATGGGCTGCGGCGTTCCCTCCTCTGCAATTAGGATGTGACCGCCACCCCGGCGGTCACATCCTCTATATTTAACATTGTGGCGGGTGCGGCTTCATGCTGCGCCCGCCGCAATGGTAAAAAAGCACGCATTGCATTTACATGCAGAAAGCTGCAGGCACCGCGGAGTGCCTGCCACTGTCTGCATGTAAATGCAGGGGGGTACCATAGGTACCCCCCATGTGCACCCCCCACCCCCTTCAACCTGGGGGCACGCAACGGGCCCCCAAAGTGCACACCCGTATGCTTTTCCACGGCGGAGAACCCGCCGCGGAAAAGCATATCAGATACGCAATCCTAATATGGCTGGCGGTGTCTGAGAGACCCCGCCACTATATAAGAGCTTTTCCGCCGCGGTTGTAAGCAGACCGCGGCGGAAAAGCGGCGGACATAAACCAAGACCCACCAGCCATCCTAATTTGGCGGTGGGTCTTTGGAGGCTCCGCGACGGTTTTCCCGCATCCTCCGGGCCGGCGGTGGCTTCCGCCGGCCCGGAGGATGCGGGAAAACCGGCATCCTAATGAGCCCCTAAGTTTGCATTGTTGAGTGGTGTAACTTTTTTGTGTTTTAAACTTTGCCTTGGAAAGATGCGTAGGTACCATCTACTCTTTTGCTATTAAACTACCATTCTTCATTTCATAACATCGTTCTCTTTAACCAATGGCATAAACTAATCTGTTATGCTGGAGATAGCTTTCTTCATTAAAGAAAGGCTCTGCACAAGAAGTATATATCCATTCTCCACTAAAAACTGTACCCCAGTTACTTCTATTCTCTACTCAATTCTTCTGGTTTTGTCTCCTCATGCGCAACATTATTTTTTTCATTCTATTTACAATCAAAATGAAAAGCTTCCTCTTTAAAGTAAAGTGCTTATCAACTACTCTCTCAACTCATTACTTCTGTTTATCTGCATCTCTCCTTCTTCTACACTTTTTTAAATGTATCACTAAATTTACAAGGCTGTAAACTATGCAATCATTATAACATGTGTGCAGAACCAATGCATCCATCTAAACACCCACTTACAACCCATGCAGTCATTGAAATAGTGAGGCACATGCATGCACTGATGAAACACTTAGGTTCTACTCATGCACTCATCTAATTTCATAAAGAGTAATATTGTAGTAACACCCATGTTGTCTTAAGACACCGTATTCCTCAGTAAAACTTGTAAATACATGACTTTGTGGTTTAATACATCAATATTCTCTGGATGATTGAATGAGTGCATAGCTAGTGCCTAGGTGATTCCCTGAGAATACAAGTAGTGCCTAGATGATTCCCTTACTATGTCATAACGCCATGGGTAATTCCATATCTGCATACATACCACTAGTATCTGGGTGTTTGGATGGTCGTATGAGTAGAGCCTGAATGATAAGACAAAGGCATGACTAATGCTTCAATAATTTAATACATGCATAGATACTGGTGGGATAATGAAATGAGTGTAGTTCTAGTGTCTGGATGATTGAAAGAGTGCGTATATATTATATAGATGATTTATGCAGTGAGTGGATATTGCATACATGCTCGGATGAGTAGATGAATAGTGCTTCAGCAATTGGAAGCTGCCCATTTGTTTTCGGTTGAGGGAAAGGGTAGTCCCTGGCTGATTGGATGAGTGCATGACTATTGTCTGGGTGACTCCATGATTCCATTTTTAAAGCTTGACTGAGTGGATGAAAGTAAGTGTACTGCTGGGGTGATTGTATTAGTGCAAGACTTTTGCCTCAGTAATTGAATGACTGCGTAGGTACTGGATGGGTAATAGATTTACTACAATGGTACTTGGTGTGGCTCAATGGTGGAGAAGTGTGGCTCAATGGTTAGAGCGGCAGACCCTGATGCAGAGGTCTAGCCCAGGCCAGGGTTCAATTCCCCGCCTCGGCAGGTCTTGGACTCAAAAATTCCACGGACCTGATAATTCTCGCCTCGATGCCTATTCCAATCATGGATTCCCACTCTGCAACTCTGGGCAATAGCTTGCTTAATCTCCACAACGGCCCCCACAACGCTAAGGATGCCTGGCCTCCACCTTGGGGGTGCCCAGGAGTGGACACCTCACAGGGAAAGCCAGGATGGGTTCCACAGCGGTATTCGTACAAGCGCCTTGAGACCCTTGCGGGTGAGTAGTGCGCTATACAAGTATCAATTTTTGCTACGTAATTAGATGGGTGCATGAGTAGCGCCTGAGTGTTTCTGCAGTGCACACGTGTATTTCAATTACTACATGGGTTGTAAGTGGGTGTTTAGATGGCTGCATAGGTTCTGAGCAAATGTTATAATGATTGCATATTTACAGCCTTGTTAATTGCATAAGTCAATAGTTAGTACCTTGGTGATTAGATGAATGGATGGCTAGTCCCTGCATAGTTCAATGACTACACAATTTCTGCCTGTCTGATTGGAAGAGTACATGTGTAGTATCTAGGTAATTGAATAACTCCACGGATAGTCAATCGCTGATTTGATAACTGCCTGAGTAGTTACTAGGTGATTGCATGAGTGTCTGAACACTGCCTAACTGACTGTGAAAGTACCTTCATTGCTGTTACACACGTAACAGTTGGCACTATACCTCTGACTCATTGGTTATCTTCTTCTGTCAGTATCAAACTACTGGTTTTACTGTACATATGCTTTTCTTCTGAACTATGTGTGAGTGAAATCTAGGTATGAAACTTGATATATAATTGCATACATGGCTCTCTAGAAACATACCCTGCTTTGCGATTGAGCATGAACATGCATCAATAAGTTTCTAAAACGGAAAACAACATTTGGAAATTTTTCAAAGCACAAAACCTTTTGCGAAATTCATACTTATAACGTTGTTCAAATACTTGAATGAAGCTAGCACAAGAACTCTTGAGGCATTCTGCACTATTAATCCTTCTCAATTTTACATGAACTTTTCATCAGCCTTACTGAACATAGGTCACCATGTAAACATATATGTGATTTCTGAATAGATGTACACCTTCAAGCCATCTTCCCAAAAATATATACCTCTCTGCATCGTTAAGTAAACTCAATTGTTCCAGCATATGTAGCTTTGTGCAAGCACAAAACCGTATCTCACCATTTAAGCATATGAAAAGCAGTCATACGAGTTAAAAACCACATTGACCACTCTTCCCTATACATACCTAATAAGTATTACTTCTTTCTAATTCATTCACAGACAGACAACACATTCTCATCTTTTATTTCTCAATACACTAGGCCTGTTTAATAATGTTACCAAAACAACTACAACTCCCAGAATGCAAATAATGTATCTATTCTGCCCACGATGTTTAGACAGTTAAAACATTCTTAGTTTCTCCATGCAAATTTCCACAAAACTATACTTTTGTTTTTCAATAAAATACACAATGTAATAAAGAGGCACTAATTCATTTTTCTCTTACTTTCCAAAACATTCTCCACTGGCCTCTTAAATACATACCTTTTAATAGGTACAGTTCATCTCATATATGTTTTCACATCACTGTGATTCTCCTTTTAATACAACTCCCATATGCATCTTAATTTCTAATGTACTTAAAAAAAATAATTACAAAGTTATAAACATATCAGTGAACTGAGTTTGTGTATTATATTGTTGTTTTAGCTCTTTCTGGATAGTTTTGACACTGTTAAAATTTGTAAAAATTAAGCTCACTAATGGTACACCACTCTGATACAAAGCAACTCTAAAATGGCAACCTTTTCAACTTTTTGCTCTATCATAATGGGAAAGGCAGCACATTACATCATGTCTTTCAGGTTAGCCACTACATCTCCACTTATGAATGATTAGCATATGTTAACCCTGTCCCTCTCTTTCAAAACGAGTTTCCTGTTGGCGCATTTTCTCGCAACATTTTCACGGTCATCGTGGAGTTGTCACAAAAAAATAAGGAATTCAAACCTATATATAGCTTTATTTTTCTGAAATGTAAATACTACACAACAGTTTGTTACATAGTCCTGAGTTGGAAATTAAAACTTGCATTACTCACATTCTGTCATCACTCCTCAACTTTAAAAACGTTTTTACACCCTTCCCCCCTAATAGACTCTCAGCTCAGTGTACCTAGCAACCCTGTGGAATCAGTAGGATAAATGTTCACAACAAACTCTAGAAGGAACATACTGCTTCAAAATACGATACAGCAGGTGTGATTTACTCCACAGATTCAAAAGCATATGCATATCAGTATTTCGCTTTTCTTAAACAACAGCCCATAATAAGACTTCTTGCTAAGGCATCCAACACACTACCTAATTTTCTTCTCTTTCACGCTGACAGCATCCAATGAAATATATCTTTAAAAAATAAATAAATAAAAAACACCTCCATTTTAATTGCTTTTCCATGGGAAAATGACCTCATTGAGCTCCAGCCTTCTCCTGACTACTATTGCTCCTTAACTTCAAAATACTTAGAGTATGGATTGTGGGCCATAGCTATATATATTAAGCTAAAGAAGTTGCAAAAAAGAGAGGTATTGATAGAGTCCTGGGTTTGCCAAATGTGGAGATTACTTGGTTTGGCCAGAGAGGGTTAAAGTGTCATCAGTTGCTGGCTTTAGTTAAATCCATTGTGGATTCTCAAACTCCTCACCTCATATTTGTGCACTGTGGTGGCAATGACCTGGGCACATTGACTGGGGCAGGGCTGGTAATCCTAATAAAGGATACCTTTGCAAAACTGATGATGCTTTTCCCTCACACTGTACTCTAATATATACCGAAGGCAGAAATAGATGTGGTAAAATCAATTCTGTCCTCAGATTTACAAAGCCAGGAAACATTTTATAAAACTGTTTCTGCATTCCTCAGAGACCATCACATGGACTGTATCTATAACAACAATCTACGTTTTCACATGCATGGAATTTATAGAAATGATGGAGTACACTTTACAGGTGAAAGCAACAGGGTGTTTCTAAGTAACCTGAAACTCTGCATCTGGTCAATGTACAGCAGCCATATACCCCCAACCAACACAATGGCTCTTGTCAGAGCCACCCTAGTACCAAAAATATTGTGAGTTTTTTTCTAGAAGATATTTTATTCTTTCCTTTTGGACAATCCCTGCAAACACGTCACGAAAATGGAAAACAAAATCAGACATTCAATGATCACCAACACATCCAAAAATAATATGTAAATAAATCCATTTTGAACATTGTCTCACACATATTACTATATACTTCTTCCAAAGCATGTTTAAACTCATATTTTTGTACTAAAAAAAAACATCTTTCATACCTATTTTCGGTTTTTGCGGTTATTTGGGACATCGTGATGACATTGTTAACCGTGATGATCATGTCTTTTCCATAAGGTGTAAAACACATAAATTCACAAATATTACAGTATTTTACACACTAGGGGTTTCTTACAGTATTCTCTAAAGTCTTGTTTTTGTAGAGAGTTTATATAAAAACCATCTCGAAAACCTATTTTCCATTTTCGCAGTGACTCCTGGGAACGCAATGGCATCGGTAATCGAGATCCTCGTGGACACGTTGCAAAAACGGAAAACAAAAGCAGACAGTCAATGGGCACCAACACATCTAAAAATGATATGTAAAAAAATCCATTCTGAACACTCCCCTCCACATATTACTATATACATACTTCTTTCAAAGTATAACCTATATTTTTCGACTAAGCTTCTTTAAAAACAATCTTTTAGACCCTTCTCCGTTTTCCCGATTATTCGGTACGTTCGCTGGCATTGTTAACAACAACGCTCGTGCCTTTTCCATAAAGTGAAAACACATATATGCACACTTAGGGGCCGATTATGATCGTGGACGGACTTTCGTCCGTCCGCGATCACTGAGGAGGAGGGAACGTCCGCATGGGCTGTGGCGTTCCCTCCTGTACGATTAGGATGTGACCGCCACCCTGGCGGTCACATCCTCTATTACTTACATTGCAGCGGGTGCGGCTTCAAGCTGAACCCGCAGCAATGTAAAAAATGCAGGTGTTGCATTTGTATGCAGAAAGAGGCAGGCACCGCGCGGTGCCTGCCGCTTTCCGCATACAAATGCAGGGGGGTACCATAGGTACCCCCCATGTGCACCCCCCACCCCCACTTCACCTAGGGGGCCCGCAACGGGCCCCCGCAGTGAAGTTACACATGCTTTTCCACGGCGGAAAAGCCGCAGCGGAAAAGCATGTTTCCTATCCCATCCTAATCTGGCTGACGGTGTCTGAGAGACACCGTCACCATATTAGAGCTTTTCCGCTGCGGTTGTAAGCCAACCCCGGCGGAAAAGCAGCGGACGGAAACCAGGACCCACCAGCCATCCTAATGTGGCGGTGGGTCTTTGGTGGGTCCGCAGCGGATTTTCCGCATCCTCTGGGCCGGCGGTGGCTTCCGCCGGCCCAGAGGATGCGGAAAATCCGCTATCCTAATAAGCCCCATAGTACAGTATTTTACACACTAGGGGTTTCTTGCTGTACACTTCAAGCTCATGTTTTTCTAGTGTAACAACCATCTCTAAAGCCGATTTTCCGTTTTCAGAGTGAGGCCGGAGATCGCGATGACGTTGGAAATCGTAATACCAGTAGTTACATCGTAAAAGCAGAAAGCAAAAGCAGGATTTTAATAGCCACTATCACATTAAAACATTAGTACTATATAATTATTTCTAACCATCACAGTAGATAACTGACTATATAAATACCTCTATAAAAACATTTCTCAAAATCTAAATATCTCTATCACAATACATATTAATGATTCACTGATATATTTTTTTTATATTTCCGAAAATATTCCTGATGACGTTGATAATTGTGATGTCCCTGCGATGGTACACAGGGGACCACGCTGGCAGTCGCAGCATCACAGCGAATATCGCGCGTGATTAAAAAAATCCATTCGGACTTGTGTCACTAACAACCCCATTTCTCAACCATGGGTCAGAATATCTCCATCCTGACCCCTTATGTATTGCGACTTATATAGCGCACGTATCACCCGAAGGTATCAAGGCGCTTGCTTAGGGAACCCGTCCTGGTATTCCCCGGCAGGAAATCCACAAGGTGAAAGCCAGGCATCCCGCCGCGAGGGGCCGTAGTGGAGATTAAGTAAGCTATTGCCCAGAGTCGCAGAGTGTGACCCCGTGAGTCGAGTAGGCACCGGAGCGAGAATTGTCGAGTCCGTGGAATTTTGAGCCCGAGACCCGCCAAGGCAGGGAACGAACCCTGGTCCACGGCCGATCTCAGCTTCCGGGTCTGCCGCCTCTAACCACTGAGCCACGCTTCTCCACTATGTGGACTTTCACACACATTTTCAGCTCTGGGAACCATTCCCGATAGATAAAATGGCGGCCGCAATTTTGAATTCAGATTGCATCCAGCCAATTAAAACATTCCCGTTGGCTCGTGCATTCTCGATTTATAGCGAAACCACTGCGAAATATTCGCGCCGAGAGATATCACTATAATTTTAAACTTATATTTCTCACTACTGATTGGATTTACACCAAATAAGCAAAAGGCACTTCCTTGATCCGGCATAAAACTCCCTGTCAAATTTGGTGTAAGTCCATTCAGCTATTCGGGCTGTAGTTGTGCCTAAAGGTTCCTATGGGAATTAACATTACAAATGCAACCTTATTTCACGCCCCAACTTCTCGGTTCCCCACTGCACATATCACCCCCAAACTTTCCATAACAATAGAACCCACCGTGACACTGTTTTGGGAAAATGTCATGCAGATTGGTCAAATGACGCCAAAGTTATAGCCAAGTCAAAAAGTGCTCTTTCTCTGAAAACTAGGCCCTAACTATAAATGTCTACTGGTAACCACATTCATCAGGGAAGATTTCTATGCTGATTTTTTTTTTTAGCACAATTAACAAACCCAACACATTTCGGTCTTCTCTCAGACCTTGACCACAGGTCTCCAATATTTGTATAGATTTCCAATGTTTAAAGTGACTTTGTGCAAGTTAGTGCAATTCTTATCTTAAAATGCTTCTTGTGAAGAAATGGCAAGTGTGCAAATTTTACAGTAAATATACAGTATTAAAATTGTTTTAAATGGAGGCATTTTCATATATATTTATATATATATATATATATGTATATATATATATATATATATATATATATATATATATATTATACTGGCAGGTAGTTATAGTTAGGACCTAGTTTCCATAGGAAATCTGCAACATTCTATTTGGAATAACTTTGGCGCTGGTGGACGAATCTTCGTGAATTTCTCCAAGAAAATGGCCTGCTCTGCTCCGCTCCTTCCCTGGGGGTGATTCATGAAGCAGGGGCCGAGAAAAAAGGGGGTCCCAAAATATGTTTTCCCCATGCAATTTTCCATAGGACCTTTAGCCAGGGCTACAGCCCGAACGGCTGAACGGAATTACACCAAATTTGGCAAAAAGGTAGAGTTCTGTTCGCAGATCACGCTTTTTGGTGAATGGTGTAAATCCGTTCAGTAGTTCCTGAGAAAATCATAAGTAAAATCATAAGTATATCTATAGGAGCTTACCATACTCCGTATTGTACTCTGTACAGTACGCATACCTTCCAGCTGCATGCTGATTGGATGTCAACTGTCTGTCAACACTCCAAACCAGGAAGTGTTGCAGCCATCTTATGCCTCGGTAGAACCAAGGCACAAGAAAGCAGAAAACAAACGCGCACAACACGCAAAGGGGGCAGGGTAGAAACACCCTGACCCCCTAGGCCTGCTCAGGGGGTCCTACAAGTACACCCATGGCCCCAAAATATATATATATTTTTTTTTTTAAATCGCGGGGTATGCGTACTTACGCGTACCCCGTAAAAAAAAAAACCCGGTCTGCTTTTTTTAAAATTAGCCACCGGGGGGACCAAATTCCGGAGGCATATTTAAAAAAAGGGTGGGGGGCCCAATCCCCCCCACACTGCCTTAGGGACCGCCATCCCCCGGGGCAAAGTAATTATGCTAGCGAGGGGGCACACAGCCCCCCGCAGCCCCGGGGACTGCTCTAATATGTAAAATAGGGGGGTAATAATAATATATATATAATAATAATAATAATAATAATAATAATAATAATCCACATTTGTATAGCGCACAATCACCCGTTAGGGTCTCTAGGCGCTGGGGGGCCATCGGGAAGATTAAGCAAGCTATTGCCCAGAGTCGCATGGTGCTGGGCTAACCTGCCGCCGGAGCCGAGGATCGAACCCTGATCCCCAGATTCCAGCGTCAGTCGCCCTGGCCGCGGCGCCACACCTCTGTGACGGACCCCCCAGCCCCGGAGACCACCACCCCCGGGGCTTTGTAAATGTTGAGAGGGGGCGACGCGGCCCCCCTCCTGGAGCCCTCGATGGCCCTGGGGACCGCCACCCCCAGGGCCGGCTAAGGTAGGGCGGGAGCCTCGCGGCTCCCGCCCTACCGCAAATATTTTTTTATTTTTCAGAAAGACACACATTCAGTGGATGATGTCATCAGTCATGTCATCAGGGATGTCATTTGAGATGTCATCAGTGATGTCATGAGTGATGTCACTGACCATGTCATGAGTGATGTAATATGTGACGTCATTAGCAGTGCATTGCGGGAGCGCGAGTTATAGTTAGCTGAACTAACTATAACGGGAGAATTTCAAAGGTTTTTTCAGTGAATATAATATATGCACTGAAAAAACCATAGGTTTCAGACATGTTATAGTTAGGAATTAGCATTTAAAAAATCTTTGAAATTCACTGAAAAAACCATAGGTTTTAGGGGTGTTATAGTTAGTTGGGCATTTCAATCGTACTAAACCATTGAAATTCCTTCGTTATAGTTAATTGTACTAACTATAACTCGCGCGCCCGCAATCCACTGCTGATGATGTCACATATTACATCATTCATGACATGGTCAGTGACATCACTGATGACATCTCAAATAACATCACTGATGACATTACTGATGACATCATCCAGTGAATGTGGTTTGCTTCGATATCTTAATAAGTATTATATATATATATATATATATATATATATATATATATATATATATATATATATATATATATATATATATATATATATATATATATATATATATATATATATATTTATATATATATATATATATATATATCAATCTGCTTTGAAGACTGAGTGGATGTATAAGTGTCTGAATGGAGGATTTAGTAGCAATGTGATTGAATTTAAAGTGTCTCACTAAATATATGGGATAGTGATTAAACTGTGTGAATACCTGTATCACTCTATCTCTTGTTGTGTAAACTTCTACATAAGTTAGTTACTAGCTATGTGAAAGTCTATATTAGTTATTAATTAGTTAAGTGAGTATTTGTATGGGATAGTGAATGAATGTGTGTGGTTGTGTGGGAGGTGTGTGACTGTCTAAAGATGTGTAAATAGTTGATTTAGTAGGTATATGAGGTTAAGACTGTAAGTGGAAACAGTTGTTTGGTTGAGTGAATGGGTGTGGTGATGAGTAAATATATTTCTCAATGATACATGTCCAACAAACTAGAAATATAAAAGGCAGTGTAAGTGACAGTTGTTGAATATAAATAAGTAAACATAAGACTCAGTGATTGTATGAGTGACGTGTGGATAACTGTATACTTGTAATAATGATTTTATAACACAGTAAGCATGAGTTACTATCTATATGAATAAATAAAGTGGTGTTTGTGTAAGTGTGTAGTTTAGTAAATATAAGTATGATCAATTGTTTGCATAAGTGAGTAGGATGACTGCATAAGTGAATAGGATGTATGCTGGTGTGTAATGTGGATGTAGGTTTATAAGTATATTTAATAGTGTTCTATTGATCTTTGTTAGCATATATTAGGGAATCTATAGGTAAGTGTTTAGATGTGTATGTAGATTTAGGAATCACTGAGTGGGTTTTCAGAAACTTGTATTGGGGTGTCAATGGTTTCAAACATGGTACTCCGTATTTTATAATGAGTGTTGAAAGGTTATGCTAGTGTATGATGAGGTGTATCAGATTGTCACGTGGATGATGTCATCAGTGATGTCATTAGTGATGTCATTTGAGATGTCATCAGTGATGTCACCGACCATGTCATGAATGAATTAATTTGTGACATCATCAGCAGTGGATTGCGGGTGGGCGAGTTATAGTTTGTAACACTAACTATAACGCGGGAATTTGAATGGTTTTGTACGAGTGAAATGTCCAACTAACTATAACACCCCTAAAAACCTATGGTTTTTTCAGTGAGTTTCTAAGGTTTTTTAAATGCTAATTCCGAACTATAATGTCTTAAACCTATGTTTTTTCAGTGAATTTCAAAGGTTTCTTAAATGCTAATTCCTACATATAACATGTCTGAAACCTATGGTTTTTTTTCAGTTAATTTCAAAGGTTTTGTAAATGACAATTTTTAAATGTATTAGTTCTTATATTTATATTAACTTAAAATGCTCCACAGGGCGGTTTCCACAGTAGTGAAGGAAGGGGGCATGGCCTGAGGTGATATGTCTGCAAACACACCCTGTGGCACGTTTTAAGTTAGGAAATTCATTCCTCCTCAATCCTGTGGGTCCCTGGGGGCCAATTAGCCCACCAGGTCCCTCCAGTATGCGCCAGGAAGCTCTGTTGCAGAGAGGTGTTCAGAGGCCACGCCCTTTTTTACAACACTCTGCAACGCAGCTCCCTGGTGCATACTGGAGATACCTGTTGGGCTATTTCGCCCTCAGGGACCCTCAGTATTCAAAGAGAATGAATTCCCCAACTTAAAACGCTCCACAGGGCGTGTTTGCACAGTGGTGAAGGAAGGGGGCATGGCCTGAGGTGATATGTCTGCAAACACACCCTGTGGCATGTTTTAAGATAGAGTATTTATTCCTCCTCAATCCTGTGGGTCCCTGGGGGCCACCTAGCCCACCTGGTACCTCCAGTATGCCCCAGGAGGCTGTGTTTCAGAGAGGTGTTCAAAGGCTCTGCAACACAGCTCCGTGGCACTTACTGGAGGTACCTGGTAGGCTAGTTGGCCCCCAGGGACCCTCAGTATTGACAAGGAATTATTTCCTCAACTTAAACTGTGCCACATGGCGTGTTTGCACACATGTGAACTCAGGCCCCATCCCCTCATTTCACCACTGTGCAAACGTGCCCCGTGGCACGTTTTAAGTTGGGGGATTAAGTCCCCTTGAATACTGAGGGTCCCTGGGGTGCAACTAGCCCCCCAGCTACCTCCAGTAAGCGCCACAGAGCTGCGTTGCAGAGAGGTGTAAAAAGGGGCATGGCCTCAGGACACCTCTTAGCAACGGAGCTCCCTGGTGCATACTGGAGGTACCTGGTGGGCTAGTTGGCCCCCAGGGACCCCCAGTATTCAAGGGGAATTTGTTCCCCCTCTGCAAACATGCCCCCTGGCAATGAGGGGGCGTGGCCTCGGGCCATGATCCCGTTTTTTTAATTAATTTTTTTAAGTAGGGGGGCTGTGTAGCCCCCCTTCTTTTTCAATTTTTTTTAGCCCTGGGGTCCCCATCCCCCAGGGCCTGCCCCCAATTTTTTTTATAATAAAAGTATTGGGAAGGGGGCCTCATGACCCCCCTCCTGAGGCCATAATCTGCCCCGGGGACCCCATCCACCAGGGCATGGGCCTTTTTGAAAACAAAATATCTGGAGGGGGGCTGCCTTGCCCCCCTCCTGTGGCCACTTATGGCCCCAGGGACCCCATCCCCCGGGGCGGGCCCTTTTTAAAAAAAAAAAAATTATTTCATTTTGGGGGGTGTGGCCCCCTTCCCGGGCCACTAATAGCCCAGGGGCCCCATCCCCCGGGGCTTACCCACTCCGTTGGGGACCGTGGAGGGTCCCCAATCCCCTCACGGTCCCAGCCAGCTCCCCGCATCCTGCAGAGCCATCATTGCTTCTCCATATGGGGAGCAGCCAACATGCTGCTCCCCATATGGAAAGGCAATCTGCTTTCCTATTTGGAAGAGACAGCAGGTTTCCTGCTCTCTCTTCCAAATAGGAAAGCAGTTTGCAATGACAGGTTGGGAGCCGCGACGCTCCCGTCCTGTCATTGCAAACGGAAGTGTCCCGGGGGTGGGCACCCTCGGACACTGCAGAGCCGGCCCTGGGGGGTTCCAGGAGGGGGGCCACGCAGCCCCCCTCCCATCATTTAAAAAGCCCCAGGGGTGGTGGTCCCCAGGGCTTAAGGGTCCATAACGGACGGGCAAATTAAAAATGTAGTGCCCTGGGGAGGTGGCGGTCCCTGGGACGTGTGGGGGTGCTCAAACCCTCCCCACCCAGGTTTTTTTTATTAAAAAAAGCCCTGGGGGTGGTGATCTCCGGGGCTGGGGGGGGGGGCCTTTGAGCCCCTGCACCCACTTATAATTAAAGCCCCGGGGTGGCAGTCCCCAGGGCTGAGGGGGGCCGTGAACCCCCGCATACCATAAATTAGAGCCCCGGGGGTGGTGGTGCCTGGGGATGGGGGGGCCTGAGAGCCACCCCACCCATTTCAAAAAAGCCCCTGGAGGTTGAGGTCCCCAGGGCTGCGGGAGGCCATGAGCCCCCGCATAAATTAAATTAGAGCAAATTACCATATTTACCGGGAGACTGCGTTTCTTTTTTTTTTATCGCTAGGATGCACAGATCCTTCGCGCATCCCCCAATTAAAAAAATATATATATATATATTTGGGGCCCTGAGGGTCCTTGTGGGACCCCCTGAGCAGGCCTGGCAGTCAGGGTGTGTCTACCCTACCCCCTTTTCACGTTTTGCGACGTTTGTTTTTGGTTTCTTGTGCCTCGGTTCTACCAAGGCACAAGAGGGCTACCAACACTTCCTGATTTTGACTGTTGTCAGCCAATTTTCATACAGCTCGTGCAAGGCAGGGTGCTGCAGGCTGCGCTTCGGGTTTGCGGATAGATATGCGGATCCTCCACACCCACAGATATATAAATTACTTTAACTGTCATTTTCTCAGGAACTACTGAACGGATTTACACTAAATAAGCAAAAGGCATGAGTCTGAACCAAGGACTACCTCTTTACCAAATTTGGTGTAATTCCGTTCAGCAGTTCGGGCTGAAGATGCGTCTAAAGGTCCTATGGGAAATTGCATGGGGAAAACACGTTTTCCCCGTGCCAATGTTATTCCAAATAGAATGTTGCGATTTCCCTATGGGTAATACGTCCTAACTTTAACTCTCTACTGGCAACCGCCAGTAGATTATATATATATATATATATATATATATATATATATATATATATATATATATATATATTCACTGAAAAAACCATAGGTTTGACAACAGTTATAGTTAGCTGGAAATTTTACTGATATAAAACCAATGAAATTCCACGTTATAGTTAGTTGGACTCACTATAACTTGCGCGTGTAATGCACTGCTGATGACGTCACATATTACATCACTCATGACATCACTGATGACACCATCCAGTGAATGTGTGTCTTTCTGAAAAATAAATATGTATTATATATGTATATATTATTGAATATCTTAGTGAATACATATATTAGTGAGTAAAGCTTAAATATTTAAATATATGTATTAGTGTTTCACTTTGTGTATAAGTGGCTGCATGGGTTGATGAGTAGGTACATGTGTATGTATATAGGTTATTAGATGTTTTTTTTTCTTAGTATCAGTATAAGTGTTTGCATGGTTTGGTGGGGGTATTACTGACTACATAGATGCAAGAATGACTGAGTCTCTGTTTGTATGTGTTTTGAAGACAGCATATGTGCAGGACTGTATGGGTGGATTAGTGTGCATATGTCTGTGTTAGTGACTGAATGACTGTCTTATTAGTGTCTTTATCAGTAACTACATATGATTTAATGTAGTATATGTGAATATTGATGTATCTAAGTGACTATATGTGAGAGTGAGGGATTATAAGAGTTCCTCGTTAAATTAGTATGTGTTTCTATAAGTGATTTTTTAAGAGAGTAAGTATGTGTAAGTTTCCTTGAAGTAAAGTGGTAGTGTGTGTATAGCTGTTTATGTAAATAAATGGATGTTCAATAGTTTATTTGCATGTGTGAGTATGTGTGTGAATAACTTTTGGATGACTGTCGGTGTGTAACAGGATGTGTAGGTGTATCACTACATATGATTAGTGAATATATGTATGAGTGACTATATAGAACTGTTGGTGAATTAGTGCATGTGTATATAGACGGTGGAATTATTGAATTGGTTGTTGTAACTGGTATGCGTATCTCCATTTTTTTCAAAATTTTAGTTTCTATTTTTGAATGTGTTTCAAGGGTTAGATTACAGTGAAAGGAGGTCTGTCACTATGTCACAAGGATGGTGTCATCAGTGATGTCATGAGTGTTGTAATATGTGACGTCATCAGCAGTGCATTACACGCGCAAGTTATAGTGAGTCCAACTAACTATAACGTGGAATTTCATTGGTTTTATATCAGTAAAATTTCCAGCTAACTATAACTGTTGTCAAACCTATGGTTTTTTCAGTGAATTTCATAGGTTTTGTAAATGCTACTTCCTAACTATAACGTGTGTAAAACCTCTGGTTTTCTCAGTGAATTTCATTGGTTTTTAAAATGCTAATTCAGAAATATCTTGTGTATACAACCTATACTTTTGTCAATAAAGTTCTGGCAATATTTTTTTCGAAAACAAGCCGTTTTCTTCACTGTTCAAGTTGCATAGAGACTCCTTGTAAAGCGATACAGAATTAGAAAGTCTGTACCTTGCCTTTTTTTCAACGCATTAAAATTTGTCTGTAAATAAAAATAGTCTTTCTAAACTTTCGTGCACGACCCGGTGTGCGCACTCTCGGCAACAGTTCTCAATAAAATGGATAGCGCATTTCCAGGCTTTCGTGCGCGACCGACTGCGCGCACCCGCCTATATATTTCGTGAAAACTTTGCAATCTGAACTTATTGAATTTCTTCATAGACCCATCAAAGAACTTATAATACGTCAAAGAGACTAAACCTAGGCTTCTTTTTTAATATTATGAAAATGTTCATTAAATGGAGCCGAATGTCTTTTTAAACTTTCGTGTGTGACCGAATGTACACACCTTGGTATTTTAAAAAAATATATAAAAGGTTTTATACTTTAACAATTGTATGCTTGATTCGAGCTCAGAAGATATATTAAATCCGGATATGTTTCGATTTACTCCTTTTCATGTTTTAAAACTTCGCTGAATTAGACCGCTACTTCCAAATGACGTACGTGACCAGATACTATCACCGCGTACACATCCTGAGACGCGCATGTGAAGTCATGTGACTTGAAAACAACACTTCCAATTGGTTCTTAGTAGTTTCTATTCTGCAATTTACACGGAGCACTCCACCCACTTCTCTCACTATCTTTTCTACTCTCAAAAGAGAACAACGTTCAACACCCTTCGGAAGACTTTGCTGAAATGGCTGCCGCCCCGCATTCATCTTCCGAATCTGAAGAAAATGAGCGACTACCTTTAAAAAGAAAAAAGGAATCTTTTATTTGGCAATTTTTCACTTATCCTGAAGAACAAAAGAAAGTGAATGCGCCAAAAGTTACCTGCACGATATGCAATTCGGTTCTCTCAAGAGGAAATCCAAGAAAAAAATATTCCTTTTCCATACATACCATGGTGCGGCATGTCAAACAAGTGCTGTAGAAAAGTCAGCCCATATCGCACCCGATGCCCAGGCTGCTGGTGCAGGGCGACTCTTCGTTCCCATCATAAATAATTACCAAATGAAGAGACGGGCACTGGAAGCAGGAAGACAAGGAAAAAGGTTTATTACTCATGAGGAGAGCATGTCATTTGGGACACTCGCATAGTGTCTTCGGGAGGTGCTCTAACAAGTTTCTCTGAGGCTTCGTCTTTTATACACAGGTTTATGGCACACACATCCTTCATTACAATCAAGACATTGTGAAGTGTGAAGATATTCCAACACGTGGCTACAGTAGGGGCCCTTATCCTCCATACAATAGGAGGGGGCTGTCACGCAGCTGAGTGTTCTGCTGATTCCTTTGGAATGTGTGCGCCTGATCGAATCTCAGGGGGTGGGGTGGTCATGGTCAATAGTGGCTACTTTCAAGAGAGGCGAGTGCATACAGTAGTGGGCAATAAACTGTATCCTCAGGCTAAGGGATGACCAGCGGTCCATGTGGACAATTAGGTTCAGAGGAAGAGGTCATCAAAAGGAGGGGTATTCATGGAGGGAAAGGAGGTGTTGGTCAGGCGCGGGGTGTGATTCTCAGAGGCAGAGTTATAGGGGAGGGTCATGACTTGTGCATGTGAGAGCGGGGAGGCGGTCAGGGTGCATGGGGGAAGCTTGCAGGGTCAGGGAAGGGGCGCAGGTGGTCGATCGCGAACTAGGAGACCATGATACCTAAAATGGCTGTCGTGTACGTGTGTGCATGGGTCTATGTTAGCGGGATGACACAGTCAGTGTTTTAGCGATATCCGTTCTGCTTACAACAAGGGGTACAGTGAACACAAAATGAACGCCGCTTATGTACATACACATTGCCCTTTTCAACAGTCGATGCTTTTTTACATAAGCAAGTTCAGTTTCTACATAGTTAATGCGATAGGCAGAATGCACTACATGTTAATTTACATTTGTTGGGTTCTTCATACAATCCTAGAGATCGGCATAATATTTTAGTCGGAGTCAAGAAAAGAGGTTCCGAAACATTACAGCATCAAGTTCAGACTTTTTCTCCGATGACATTAATTAAGAGTAATCTGATACCTTCGGGTCTTATCAGTACTTTGGAAAGCTAGATACATGGGTGACCGGTGAAACATTTTTGTAAGCAATAAAATTGAGGGGGGAATGCAATTCGATGTAAGCAACTAGTCAAGGGGTGGGTGGTAGAAAGTTCAGGAAGGGGGGTCTTAGTGAAAATGTCTTTTTCAACGACGAGCCACCACTGGTAGACTCTGGTAGTCCGTTTTCTTTTCGTTGGCGCTTTTGAGCACCGGCGGTGGAGCTATAAGTCCAGCTCGGAATCATCCTTACGCGTTGCAGGGTGCGATCAGTCCTCTGCTGTTAGATCACAGTCCTGTTTCCTAACTCATTTTCTTAGGGGTGCCTCATGCTGGGCACCTGCGTGTCTTTCCTTTTTCCGTGGCAAAACCTCATTCTATAGTCAAAAGTTTATGCGAAAGAGTTTGTTGAATAATCGAGGGAAGAGAGGGCGGAGTGGGGCCAGATCTTCAAACACACCAAGAGACCAAGGGAGCAAAGGACAATGAGCAGGCAGGCCCATCAGTCGGACTCAAAAGGGGACGGGGACTTCAGGCACGAGTGGGTCAGCAAGTCGAGGGCTTCAAGGTAGCCCTTCATTCTTTCATCTGCCGAGTTTGAGAGTTGTGCCTCGTCCCGCGTCTCGTTGCTCTGCGGCTCCACCTTTGGTTGCGGTCACATGTGCTTCATGATCTGTGGCCAGGCTGTGCGTCACGTCCAGCTCCTCTCCTCCGGTTATTATATCTTTAAATGAGTATAAAAGCTAATTTTTAGAAAGACTGGCAGGAGAAGACATTTATACATTTCAATACCGTCCCCAATCTTATGTAGGTGGGGGATAAGTTCATCGGTCACAGTCAGAAGTCGTCATTTATGGAGTCTGTAGGAGTGCATTGCTATGGAATTCATAACCCTGCTTAGCGCTCATTCGTGACATATGATGAGAGAAGTTGGACTTTTATACACAGTGTATTACATCAAATTCAAAATCGAGTCCTTATGTAGAGACTCGTCCTTCCCTTTAACCCAAGCATCGACAATCTTACATCTCCCTTCGGGGTCGGCTATCGTCATGAAGAAGGGGGAGGGGGTGGACGTAAAACATGCTCTTACATGTGGAGTGAACGTTAATCAAGGTCGTCGATTTCGCTTTCGAGGGTAGATGACATGAAGCTGGGGTTAATCGGGGGAAACGGGGACGCTTTGGGCAGGGAGCTGGGGTCGATCGGGAGAAGTGGGGTACTCTGGACATCCACACTTAAGTGCAGAGGAGCGAAGTAATCTGTGCATTGGGAATTGCATTTTTAGCGAACTGAGAAACAGGAGGCCATTGACGTTATAGTCCCCCTATAAAGGCCAGATTAGGGGACGTTAGTCGTCTGACCCGTCCTTTCTTTCATGACCAACTCGGGTTCTATTGTTTTGCAGAAAGGAGAGGTAGTAATATGGCAAGTTACAGTCGTTTTAGTTCCTGTCAATTTTTCCAAACACCTTTGTGTTCGAGGAAACCCAATTAGGTGTGCCGGGAGGGGCACAACGTTACCATTACAAGAAAAGAGGGAACAGGGGGGTTTTAGAGAGTGAGAGAGAGAGAGAGAGAGAGAGAGAGAGAGAGAGAGAGAGAGAGAGAGAGAGAGTGAGGGAGAGAGAGAGAGAGAGAGAGAGAGAGAGAGAGAGAGAGAGAGAGAGAGAGAGAGAGAGAGAGAGATCGCACTCTAAATGGTCCATTCTGTACACGCATGGCATGGAGCGAGAGAGAGAGACGTGTACAATAATGGGCCATCCAGTGCACAGAGAACAACAGGGATTAAGTACTACGGAAATACAGACAGAGGGATGACGTAGATCCATGCATCACGTATACACAAACTCAGACGGAGAAGACAGTACATGTATTATGTACAAAAATCCAAGACAAAACAAAACAGTTATTGGCCAAAATGATCCCTTTCTGTATGCTGTGCATTCTTAGCATCCTAAGCTCTTTTTACCTTTTTCTTCTCTTTTAACCGTCGGCT
Source organism: Lissotriton helveticus (assembly GCF_964261635.1). Classification (NCBI taxonomy): domain Eukaryota; kingdom Metazoa; phylum Chordata; class Amphibia; order Caudata; family Salamandridae; genus Lissotriton; species Lissotriton helveticus. The sequence continues at coordinate 2,028,335,440 of NC_136061.1, forward strand.
GCCCTTACTGATGGCATTGATTGTACACACTTACGCCTTTGGCAATTGGTCATGAACTAACCTGGTCGGGCTAATGCTCACGGTGGTTTATTCGAGTCATTTTTAGCAAATGCGTTTCCAGGCTGAGACAACGGTTGGTGTCAGTTGGAGAACAATGGGGCAGCTTGGAGTTACATGTCTAGGAGGGTGCGAAGAAGGATGCAGCAGATTTTAAATGTACCTCACCCCAAAATATTCCTTAAACTTTCCCTATTTAATTAATTGTGGGATGCTTATTCATTAGCGCACGTCATTTTAGTTGTACTATTCGGGGTGCCAAGCGAAGTTATATTTTGTGGTTTCCCCTTCAGGCTGCCCTCCCAGGCGCTAAGTTCAGAGAGAGAAAATAGTCATGGTTTGCTTGTTGCGGTTAGGTACCATAATCAAACCCTTTTTCCCGTCTCTTCGTCCGTTAGATCACCGTTTTCATACATTGATCGATATTCCGATGTGACCTGCAGAGAGAGGGAAAAAGAAGGGGGCAGGGGCTACATTGATAGACACATTAGCGTGCATAAACCCAGAAAGGCTTTTACTTACTGCATACTCGGCCTATCTCCACGGGATGCAGTCCCTGCCAACTGGGCGTTTTAAGCCCCGGTGGACCGTTAATGTGACTCTTTTTATACAGGTAGCACATAAAGTATAGGCTAAACACCAGGATTTTTAGCAGTTGCTTTTTTGGCTGCACAAAAAGGAAAAACGCACACAACGAAAATTTGGACCCTTCATTTTTGCAATATTTCTACGTACTATACTTTTTAATCCTTTAAACAGTGGTCATTTATTCGAAAATTACCAATTCACACGTGACAACTACGTTTGCTTTTTCCAAAAATCTTTAATAAGAATGTCGGTGCATAAATATGGGCCTACAACCCCGTGGGCCGGCCACGGAGCAGGCTGGAACTGTAGATGTGGGGATACTTTATTAGTAAAAACTTTAGTGGAGTCGGTGGTCATTTATTTCATAATCTAAAAGTACGACAAGTGCAACAAAATCATGTCGAGACTTCAGTGTGAGCGAGTGTCATAAGTGTTGGGCTTTGGACTTTCAATAATCATGATGCGTCAAACTTAACAACAATTCATTGTCCGAATGTTCAATTAATACCCATCTGATGTCAATTTACCGTCTGAACACATAATCAGTACCCACCCAATATCAATTCATTGTTCGAACATATAGCCAGTACCCATCCCATATCAATTCATTTCCCGAACTGACAGTACACATCCTGAATCAATTAATTGTCCGAACATATAATTAGTACACATCCTATATCAATTCATGTGGTTAAAAACCCTTCATACATATCTCATGACACCAGGGCTGAACAATCGGGGTACAACAAGGAGTTGAAAGTTTCATTTGCATCGGCGCCATTTTGGGTGCGGTCAGGCAGAACCAGGCATAGTCTAAATCTCTACTAACTCGTGGTTGGCCCAGAGCTTCTTTTGGCAGTCCAAAAGTTCCGTTAAAGGGTAAAAGAAAGGATCGGTGGTCTGAACCATCAATCAAAAGGGGAGGGAGGCAAAAATGTTCCTACCGGGTCATACTGTGCTTTCACCGGAACTGATCCGAACTGTAGTCTGCAGGATTCTAGTCATTCAAACTGAGGCTGGCGCCAGCATGGGAGCGCCGACGTCCTGCGGCTACATTTCCATCGCTCCGTGGGCAATCATGGCAGTCATTACCCATCGGGGGTATCTGCGGGGGTCGGGGACTCCCGCGGCTCCTCTAGAATCTTCAAGGTCGTGGAGAACTATGATGGTGGAGTCAACAAGTGACCGGGCCATTCCTTCATGCTGGGCCCGCTCTTGCCAGGTCGATCGCCATTTTGAGAGTTCGGCAGCTACCGGCGATCGCGGGGTCAAATGAGCCGACGGGCTCCACCCTGCCGGGCGAGGCGTTGCAGCATCGCCACAGTGGAAGAACCCTTTTCCGGGCGCCTGGAGCGCTGAGGGTGCAGCTGGGAAGCCTCCACCTGGGGAGGCGGGAGAGACTTGTTCGCACCGTCACTCCCTCCCAGTGCACCCCACGGCGTCTCGCTTGACATTTGTTATGGCCGGACCAGGCGATGAGGACGAGGGGGGGGTCGGAGGCATGTGCAAGACATCCCCCCCCCAGTGTTGTTGCTGCCATTATGGAAGAAAAAAGAAACGTCCCGTCCGTCTTTGGGCCGGGCCTCTGGTTGATGGTGGCCGGACGCTCCTTGCCACGGCCCCAGGAACGGGTCCCTTGGTCCATCCTTGGGACAGACCTTGGTGCGTGGCGCCTCTCCTGGGCCTTTCGTGTAGTGGCCTCTCCACTCCCAGGCCCTCCATGGATGCTGGTCCAGACTGGGAGAGAGAGGGGAGGGTCGAGGACATAGACATTCCCCCCCCTGCAACTCTCCAGGGTTGTCGTAGCAGTCCCCTTGGCCGGGTCTCTTCGGCCTCGGCCTCTCCTCCGGCTACACCCTATGTGATGATCTCCGGCCGACGGTTGGCAGCAGGAACCGCCCTATATGTGTTGCTTCCGGCTGGGCGTAGCCGCAAACCTGTTGCACTTTGGAAGTTTCCAGAATGGGGGCGGATGTCTGCTGCTTTGTATCTTTCTCAGGTTGCCGTTATTGGGCGTGGCAGGCGGTGGGACAGACATGTTTGGGGCAGTGAGGGGCGATGAAGCCTCGTTGCCTTGTGGCCGTTGCAATGCCACGCTTGGTTTCTCTTACTGTTTTCAGGTTTCTTATTACGGGCTTATTTCTAACGTTTCTTGTTTCTAGGACAATAATAGATTTTATCATTAAGTATTGTTATCGTTTCCTTGTTCGTTATTTAATAAAAAGTTCATCAGTGGCCTACTGATTTCGTTTTCCTATTCCTTTCTTTCCAGGTTGTTTCATGCTAAAGTTTCTGTTAACAGGATACAGTGATCACTTCGTTATTATTACATATGTCCTTTTCACTAGGGGTGCTCTCTGGTCGGGCCAGATGACCTACCTCTAGTAAATGGTCCGGGTGAAACTGGCGTATCAATCAGTGGGGAGTAGATAGGCATGACAGATTACAACGGGGGACAAAGGTCCGCATTACCTACCCTTCACTACTTGCAAAGATTTTCCTACGTTTATTTGCAAACAGGGAATACCTCCAAAAAGAACCAATTTACAAACAGTCAAATGTTCGGGCAAACAATCAATCAATGAGGAACGAAATAGGTACGACGTGTTAAAGGTTTGCGTTACCTACCCTTCACTATCTGCAAAGGGAGAGAGAATATTCCTATTCTTCCCCGTTTGCAGGCAGAGAAGATCCTTAAGAGAACCAACTTCGAACAATTCAATGCTCGATTCAAACAATCAATCAATGGGGAGAAAAATAGGTATGACGGATTACAATGGGGACAAAAGTCTGCATTACCTATCCTTCACTATCTGCAAAGACTAAACAGAGTATGGCGACTCTGTGCTTGTTTGCAAATAGAGAATCTCTCAGAGACAATCAATAAGTAATACTAGTATTTTCAAACAATCAATCAATCAATTTCGCAATTCGTCGTGTGTCACGACCTCACCCGGACCGGACCATGTGGACAGTTCTTCGCCTTCCTTTTTCCAGCGCCCGATCGTTCTCTTTCTCCATGTTTTTACCGCAGCATTCCTGTGGGATTCCAGTCAGGACAATAGGTCACTTGAGAGAGGTCCGTTCGTAATCGGTGAAGTTCATTCAATCGGCAGCCGGACGAGGGCCCTCTCAAGGCAGGTATACTCCAATCATTTAGATGTTCACCTCATCGTCTGGACCTCTCTTACCGGACCTTATGTCGCTGATGGGCCCCGCGTTGGGCGCCAATTGTAGAAAAGTCAGCCCATATCGCACCCGATGCCCAGGTTGCTGGTGCAGGGCGACTCTTCGTTCCCATCATAAATAATTACCAAATGAAGAGACGGGCACTGGAAGCAGGAAGACAAGGAAAAAGGTTTATTACTCATGAGGAGAGCATGTCATTTGGGACACTCGCATAGTGTCTTCGGGAGGTGCTCTAACAAGTTTCTCTGAGGCTTCGTCTTTTATACACAGGTTTATGGCACACACATCCTTCATTACAATCAAGACATTGTGAAGTGTGAAGATATTCCAACACGTGGCTACAGTAGGGGCCCTTATCCTCCATACAATAGGAGGGGGCTGTCACGCAGCTGAGTGTTCTGCTGATTCCTTTGGAATGTGTGCGCCTGATCGAATCTCAGGGGGTGTGGTGGTCATGGTCAATAGTGGCTACTTTCAAGAGAGGCGAGTGCATACAGTAGTAGGCAATAAACTGTATCCTCAGGCTAAGGGATGACCAGCGGTCCATGTGGACAATTAGGTTCAGAGGAAGAGGTCATCAAAAGGAGGGGTATTCATGGAGGGAAAGGAGGTGTTGGTCAGGCGCGGGGTGTGATTCTCAGAGGCAGAGTTATAGGGGAGGGCTCATGACTTGTGCATGTGAGAGCGGGGGGGGCGGTCAGGGTGCATGGGGGAAGCTTGCAGGGTCAGGGAAGGGGCGCTGGTGGTCGATCGCGAACTAGGAGACCATGATACCTAAAATGGCTGTCGTGTACGTGTGTGCATGGGTCTATGCTAGCGGGATGACACAGTCAGTGTTTTAGCGATATCCGTTCTGCTTACAACAAGGGGTACAGTGAACACAAAATGAACGCCGCTTATGTACATACACATTGCCATTTTCAACAGTGCACCCTGTGGAATTTGCACAGGCATCGACAAGAGCCCTGGCCACGCTATTACCATCAGAGGTGGCCAGCACATCTTCTGGTGGACGACCTGTATCTCCATCGAGTGCTGTGATGGACTTGAGACCATATCTCGCAAAGGTGCACATGAAATGCAACGAGTGTGGAGAAATTCTTCTGTACGGAGAGCAGAGCCTCATTCTTACTAAACTAAAAATTGAGAGTCATAAATGCCCCGAGAAAAGATACATTTCTTCATTTCATTTTGATCCTGTGTCACACTTGAAAATGTTGTTGCAAGTTTAAAAAATCAAAAACAACATAACAGTTGTTTAAAAAAAAAAAAAAGAAAAAAGTTATTTTCAGAACTAACTCATTGTACCAAAAACAGCTCCAGGAGCATATTATAAAGGGGGTTTATCTCCCCTTTTTTGGCTTTCATTCGTGCGCACGCACCCGCCTATATATTTCGGGAAAACTTCGCGATTGCAACTTATTAAATTTCTTCATAGACCCATCAAAGAACTTATACTACGTCAAAGACAGTAAACCTAGGCTTCTTTTTTATTATTATGAAAATTTTCATTAAATGGAGCCGAATGTCTTTTTAAACTTTCGTGTGTGACCGAATGTACACACCTTGGTATTTTAAAAAAATATATAAAAGGTTTTATACTTTAACAATTGTATGCTTGATTCGAGCTCAGAAGATATATTAAATCCGGATATATTTGGATTTACTCCTTTTCACGTTTTGAAACTTCGCTGAATTAGACCGCTACTTCCAAATGGCGTACGTGACCAGATACTATCACCGCGTACACGTCCTGAGACGCGCATGTGAAGTCATGTGACTTCAAAACAACACTTCCAATTGGTTCTTAGTAGTTTCTATTCTGCAATTTACACGAAGCACTCCACCCACTTCTCTCACATCTCTACCCTGTTATCTGCAATTGTGAACATCAAAAGGAGCTGCGCTACGCCCCTGTAAGAGGCCTCACTCCCACTGCTGCAACGGCTTGGCAGTCCTCCAGATGCACAGGAACAGCCCCTCCGATCCATTGAAGTTCTGTGTCGGTCTCAATACCACTTACGAAATGAAAATAAGCACTGAAGAATATTTATGCTGTAGCAGGAGGAGTACTACATGCTTGCAGAATGCATTCTATTACCTATAAAAAAGTGAAACACCCACGCTACAATCATATAGAATACTTCCTCTAAAGAAGCCTGTGAATAACTTTAGAACATCAGGTTAACCTTTTTTTACTCTCTCATCATTGTTAAAGATAAGTATTTACAATACTATATTAAACAATGCCATGGTTTTTCCTTTTTAATTTTAAAAATCTTGCAATCTTTCACAAACCCAATACTCATGGCTTCTTTTTCGTGACAAAAATCTTGCAATATTACATACCTACATAGAATAACAGAAAAAACATAAAACTACAAAGGCCAAACAGTCTACTAAACGCGGATTTGTAACCTATGGGGCAGATTTATGTTAACTACTTCATACCCAGATATGCACCAGTTAATGTGCACCACAGTATGCTAGTGCTCCGTTACCCATGGTGTGCCACATTTGAAATGTGGCGCACCATGGTACAAAAACACCATACATGCGTAACACATCTGTGCTCAAAAACTAATACATTGCTAGAGTTGCATCGCAACTGTGATGCAGCTCCAGCAAGGATCACCAATGCACTATATTCACAATGCTGCGTCAATACCTACGCCTGCTTCAACCACATGCACAGTTTTGAAACAGCATGGGCCTGAAAGTCACTGAGTGAAATATCATACATTACAGTCAGCCACTTTCAAGACGCATTCCTTCAGAGGAACACTTACCGGTTATTAGAGGTAGATCGTCCGACTCCACCGGAGGAGACCCCTAATAAAAAAGACATATATATAAAATGCGGACTAGCCGCTGTATCGTGCTAGCAAACTTTAACTTAAAAATCGTTAGAAAAAACAAAAGGAATCGAGCAAAATCAGTAGGCCACTGATGGGATCTCTTTTTCACCTCGCTAAAATAGAAACATTAGGAACAACCCCTCATGAGAAATATGAAACTAGTGAGAGAAACCGAGCTCGACGCCATGATGGCTGCAAGATAGCTCGGCTCCGCCGCCCACCCCGCCCAAAATAACGACAAACCCTATACAAATATTATAAATAAATACAACACATCAGCAAAGTAACAGGGCAAAACATTTTAATAAATAACTATTTACATGGCAGCCTGCTGCAACATGAAAACAACACTTCCAATTGGTTCTTACTAGTTTCTATTCTGGAATTTACACGCAGCACTCCACCCACTTCTCTCACTATCTTTTCTACTCTCAAGAGAGAACAACGTCCTACATTTTTCGGAAGACTTTGGTGAAATGGCTACCGTATCTCATTCATCTTCCGATTCTGAACAAAATTATCGACTACCTTTAAGAAGAAAAAAAGAATCTTTCATCTGGCAATTTTTCACTTATCCTGAAGATCAAAAGAAAGTAAATGCACCAAAAGTAACCTGCACGATATGTGACTCGTTTCTCTCAAGAGGAAATCCAACAAAAAAATATTCCTTTTCCATACATACCATGGTGCGGCATGTCAAACAAGTGCACCCTGTGCAATTTGCAGAGGCATCGACAAAAGCCCTGGCCACGCTATTACCATTAGAGGTGGCCAGCACATTTTTTGATCGACGACCTGTATCTCCATCGAGTGCAGAGATGGACTTGAGATATTTAACTATATATGGTCTATAACCTATGGTTTTTTCAGTGAATTTGCTCCGCCGCCCACCCCGCCCAATATAACGAGAAACCCTATGCAAATATTATAAATATATACAACACACCAACAAAGTAACAGGGTAAAACGTTTCATTAAATAACTATTTACATGGCAGCCTGCTGCAACATCGATCCAAATGCATGTTTTTTTCAGTGAAATTCCTCCACCGCCCACCCCGCTTAAAATAACGAGAAACCCTATGCAAATATTATAAATATATACAACACACCAACAAAGTAATAGGGTAAAACGTTTAATTAAATAACTATTTACATGGCAGCCTGCTGCAACATCTCCACCAGGAGACGGCGTGGGGTGCACTGGAAGGGAGAGGCGGCGCGAACGAGCCTCCCCCACCTCCCCAGGTGGAGGTTTCTCAGCTACACCCCAGCGCTTCACTGATCTCCTTGTCCTCAGTCAAGCATCAATAGTAAGATTTTCATAGGTGAGTGTAGGTTCATAGTTTGCCATCCACAGACTAAAAGCCTGGAGTGGCAGTGAAAAAACTATAACTAGGTAAGAAGGAACGCAGAGGCTGTAGGAAGGACTCTTGGACTGCTTGGTCCCTGAGATGCTTCGATGTCACAGCCTTTCACAAATGTCATAAGTCCTGGATGATGGGTGCCATAGTTGAGGGTTTGACCTAAAGACACGTCCTGCGGTGCCCTGGTCCAACCATCACATATACCTGCGCCAGGAGATGGCGTGGGGTGCACTGGAAGGGAGAGGCGGTGCAAACGAGCCTCCCTCACCTCCCCAGGTGGAGGTTTCTCAGCTACACCCCTAAAGACACGTCCTGCGGTGCCCTGGTCTAACCATCACATATACCTGCGCCAGGAGACGGCGTGAGGTGCACTGGAAGGGAGAGGCGGCGCGAACGAGCCTCTCCCACCTCCCCAGGTGGAGGTTTCTCAGCTACACCCCAGCGCTTCAGTCGACAAGCTGAGTTGCGCCCGCTCCTGCGGCACAGTGCCTCGCTCGGCCAGCTGAATTACGCCTGCTCTTGCTATACAGCGTCTCACCCGCCATCTGGCTGAATTGCACCCACTCTTGCGGTACAGCGACAGGCGGCTGCCACGGAGCTCAGGAAATGGCGGTCAGCTCCACAGACTTGGGCCTGGCCTGCAAGGATGGCTCTGGACAACCCTGGAACTCGGACGCTTGACTGCTACGGCATGGGCCCCATTCCCAAAAGCGTCCCATCAGCCTTGAAGATTCTACAAGAGTCACCGGGGCCCCCGACTCCCGCAGAGTTCCGGTGGGGAGCTTCTGCCATGATTGCTCGCAGAATGGCCACGACGTAGCCACGGGGTGCTCTCATGCTGACGCCAGCTTCAGTCTGAAACTTCCAGAAACACTGTAGACTACCAATTCAATCAGTTCCGGTGGAGCCCCAACGACGTATCGCGTTGTTGCATAATGCGTCATATGACACGCCGCGTTAGCGCACCCGGAAGTGCTCCGGTGCGCGAGGCGCGAAGCGCAGCTTCCCGGAAGCAATCCGGGGCATGGCGCGGAGCGCGTAACGTAAGCATAACAGGTCATGTGACTTGTTAATAAAACTTTTCATTGGTTTAGAAATATTTTTTGGCCCAAATGATGAAAACCCCTCCTTGTTTCCTCTTGGCTCCTGCCCCCTCCCCAAGTCTTGCTCGGCCAGCTGAGTTTCACCCACTCGTGCAGCCTACGACATGGATACGCCGGGGCGTTATGGATCAGTATGAGCAAATATACACTTGGGGATTCATAAGCAACAACAAGCCTTTGTATTTGGGGCTCTAAATCAACAACAGTGAGAGAACAGAACCGAACTAAGCACTCAGGGGCTACGTTTAAACGTAACATCATATCCCCAGAGGTACATCACCTTACACACACATGCACTCTGATCTCCTTGGCCTCAGTCAAGCATCAATAGTATGATTTTCATAGGTGAGTCTAGGTTCATGGATTTCCATCCACAGACTAAAAGCCTGGAGTGAGAGTGAAAAAACCATAACTAAGTAAGAAGGAAGGCAGAAACAGAATCTTCCTCTGCAACATCCGGCTCTGCATCGCTACTTACTTATAAATGCAGAAAAAACTCAATTAACACAAGGGCTCTTTTCAGTGCCACCTTATATCAAAGCACTCAAACTTCTGATTTATCTCCATTTTCACACTCTTCTAAATAAGTGTGCTCGCCCGAGTGCGCGCACCCCGCAACTTTAAAAAAAAAAAAATAATATATATTTTCGCCTTTAAGGACCTTACTGCACACCCTGAGAAAACCTACGCAGCAAAACAATCTCTACCTTCTCCCCTTTCCATGTTCCAACGCTTTCAAATGAACAATATATTTACTCGCAGTGACAAAATGGCGGTCAACACTTCCTGATTTCCTTCGAATCGAACGTTAACACACGTCACGCAGCAAAAAAAAAATCCGCTCGCGCGCAGCCGCTTGAGTGCGCGCACTGGTGCGCCCTTACAGATATATAATTGACTTTAACTTTAATTTTCTCAGCAACTACTGAACGGATTTACACCATTCCAAAAAAAGCGTCATCTGCGAGCCGGACTCTACAGTTTTGCCAAATTTCTTATAAACCCATTCAGCCGTTCGACCTGTAGCCGTGTCTAAACGTCCTATGGAAAATAACATGGAGAAAACACGTTTTGGGACCCCCCTTTTATCTCAGCCCCCGCTTCACCAATCCCCCCAAACTTTCCGGGAAGGAGCGCAGCGGACCGAGCCATCTTCTTTGAGAAATTCGCAAAGATTCATCCACCAGGGCCAAAGATAATCCAAATAGAATGTTGAGGATTTCCTATGGAAACTAGGTCCTAACTATAACTACCTACTGGTGACCGCCAGTAGGTAATATATATATATATATATTACCTACTGGCGGTCGCCAGTAGGTATATATAGTTAGGATTTTTTCTCTATGGGATTTTTGAAAATTCTATGTCTAATAACTTTGGCGTTTGTGGACGGAATTGGCCGAAATTTTCAGGAAAATGGCACATTTTGTTTCTGAGCAGCCCTTGAAAATTTGGGGGGGGTTCGTCAAGGGGGGGCCGAGAAAAAAGGGGGGTCCCAAAACGTGTTTTTAACATTGAGTTTTCCATAGGGCGGTTGGCCTCACTTTTAGCTCGAAGGGCTGAATGGATTTGCACAAAACTTGGCAAAATTGTAGGGACTGGTAGCCCGATGTGCCTTTTGTAGGTCTCAATATATGTGCTTCAGTGGATTTTGAGAAATTAACGTTCAAAAAAAGATATATATCCGTAACAGCGGACCGGGCAGCGCTCCAGTTCGCGTACTTTTCGCGCAACGGAGCTTTGTGAAGCGAAGCTGATTGGTTCTCCGGCGTCTGTAAACATTCCAAACAGTCCGTAGCGGCCGCCATCTTGTCTCTCAGTAGGATCGAGAGACAAGAGGAGGCCAAAGCGAAGGGGCAAATGACCATAAGGGGGCATAGTAGATCCTTGCTGACCCCCTAGGTTTGATGTGGAGGTTTTAAAAGGGCCCCACGGGGCAAAAAAAAAAATAATAATAATAATCGAACGGCTGAATGGATTTGCACGAAACTTGGCAAAATATTAGGGACTGGTAGCCCGATGTGCCTTTGCTAGGTCTCAATATATGTGCTCCAGTGGATTTTGAGAAATTAACGTTCAAAAAAAGATATATATCTGTAACAGCGCTCCGCTTCGCGTACTTTTCGCGTTACGGAGCTTTGCGAAGCTGATTGGTTCTCCGGCGTCTGTCAACATTCCAAACAGTCCGTAGCGGCCGCCATCTTGTCTCTCGGTAGGATTGAGAGACAAGAGGAGGCCAAAGCGAAGGGGGAAATGACCATAAGGGGGCATAGTAGATCCTTCCTGACCTCTTAGGTTTGATGTACCATTTTGCCAAGTTTGGTGTAATTCCGTTCAGCCATTCAGGCTGTAGACGTATGTAAATGTCCTATGGAAAATTGCACGGGGAAAACACATTTGAAAGTGTTGAAATTTAGAACCAATTAAAATGTTACTTTGGTTTTGTATTTGTGTGTGATGAAAGTTAATTGGTTATGTATATATGTCAAATGAGAGGAAACCACAGCCATTTTGTGATACTACTGTCTGAGGTACATTTGTGAGGAATTTTTGGTGGTGAATTTCTGGTGTTTGATTTACACAGTACTAACACTTCTCCTACTTTTAAAAAGGTGAGTTGTTAATTTGTAAGGGGAACTATGTTGTACACTTGAAGATAATTTGAAAAATGTTTTCTGTTATTTATTTGCAGTCCTTCTGTTATACTAAATACTTGATAAAGTTAGTTTTATATTATGTATTACTAAAAACGATAAATGAAAGTGATTATTTTTTTCTGCAATTTACAGCAAGCAATTTCAAAATAAAATGGCTCACAATGAAGAGACCGTGGCAATTTCTTTTGAATTGTCCACTACATTGATTGAAATTGAGAGCACCAATAATGAAATATTGTCACAAGGAGGAGATGACTTGTATGATTCCATTAGATTGATTGAAATGGACAGCACCAATAATGAAATATTGTCACAAGGAGATGACTTGAATGATTCCACTACATTGATTGAAATTGAGAGCACCAATAATGAAATATTGTCACAAGGAGGAGATGGCTTGTATGATTCCATTAGATTGATTGAAATGGACAGCACCAATAATGAAATATTGTCACAAGGAGGAAATGACTTGAATGATTCCACTACATTGATTGAAATTGAGAGCACCAATAATGAAATATTGTCACGAGGAGATGACTTGAATGATTCCACTACATTGATTGAAATTGACAGCACCAATAATGAAATATTGTCACAAGGAGGAGATGACTTGAATGATTTTTTTGATCAATATGTTGATGGCGAATTTATCGAATGTTTGGAGACCATAGAGTTACAAGAATCATCATTGCAGACTTTTCATGAGGAAATTGCTGATGAGGACATGTTACTAGTTCTTTCAAATTTAGAAAATTCTGAAGAATACATTTATATTTAGAAATCAAAAATTGTTTGAGACATTATTCATTTTTATTTTTAATTTATGAGGTTGTAGCGAAGTGATTGTAGTATAAAATGAGACTTATAGTATAGAGTGCAACATTTTTATGTTACATGGTAAGTTTACTCATATTTACTTCCCTTCTGCCACTATATTATCTCCAATGTGTATTTGACATCTCTTCTTCATCTCCGGCCTCCTTTCTCTCACTGTGTGTCTCCGATGCATCTTATCGCTGCATTTTTGTGTAATTACAGAAGAGAGTAAAATAAAATAGTTCGGAACGTGAAAAGGGGGCAAAGTAGAGTACCCCTCACCCCCTAGGCCTTTTTAGGCGGTCCCAAAAGGATCAGTTTCTGCTTTCCTGAGAGATTATGGTATGAGTTCCATATACCACAATAATTTGCATTACAACATGCAAGATATCTATCTCCTATTACCAACTTTTGGAGATATTCGCGCTAAGTGCGAATATCTCCAAAAAGTAACACCTGCCCTGAGCAGTTCTTAGCCATGTTATCCAATGGGAGGTGGATAACATGGCTAAGAGCATTAGCTCGGTAATGCATGAATATCGCTGACTTTTTAGCGATATTCATGCATTGCGGCCGTTTATTATCGCATTTGCGATAAACCATGATAATAGCAAGGTTTATCTTCGATAATTTCTGACGATGCTTAGCGGTAAAAAATTCGTTGGTAAGCATCGTTAGCGATAAATATCGCTTAACTTTGGTAATATGCACCAACGTCTGTTAACGTTCGATTCGAAGGAAATGAGGAAGTGTTGAAAAACATTGTCTGCGCCATCTTGCCTTTTTTGAAATGCCACACTTTTGTCGTGCACGGCAGCCATTTTAGATGCCTTGACCAGACCCACTCTCTGCACGCTGTCGATTCGTAGCATGGCTCCCCACCCTCGCAAGCATCTTCCCCAGGCACTGGTCACCCCCGCTCTCTGTCTTATGCATCGGCAATAAACCTCCCCCCATCTGCGCTGCTCTTCCCTGAAAATCACACTCTGTGCCCGCCCGACACCTCCCTTTCGCCCTATTCACTACCGCACCCTCTGACACTCCTCTTCCTCTGTGTCCGATTGTCCATGCTATCACCTAGCCCTGCAGATGTAGTTTATGGCCCCAGCTGTAAAGAATCACCCCTCTTCAAAGGAGTTATAGTAGATCAAGGCCCACACCCGATGAGATCCGTCACACCACACGTGTTCCTACTATCTGAAAACCATCCTGTATTGTGATTGGGGAGGGGACCGAGCCTGAAGCGGAAGATTCCAGGAATGACTCTTTGTACATCAAAGTTTTTACAATTATGTGTCACATTAAAAATATATAGCACTCCAACAAAGTAGTAGGAATATAAAACTTTAATAACATATAAATATATACAACAAAACAAAAACAGTAAAAACATTTAAACAACGAAGAGACCGTGGCAATTTCTTTTGAATTCCTGATGAGGACATGTTACTAGTTCTTTCAAATTATGAAAATTCAGAAGATGTTGCCTGGGGGTGGGTCGTCAGTAGCAGTCTGTTGTGCGAATAGTTCCAAGGCAGCAGAACGCGCTGAAATCTAGATGGCACGAAAGTGATGTCTAGTAAGTTGCCGCCCAGCAAATAACGGCGTGGGGCGCCGCGGGGGTGAGTGAGTCCAGTAGGCACCACAGCTATTCTTACCGGCATTGCAGAATTACTGCTGGGGACAATGCCTGTGCTGTAGCAGGGTCACAGCAGAAACAAAAAGGATTCTGTTGAAGATGTTGTTGGTTTTCAATTTGAAAACAGTTCTGGTGTCAACTGCTATGCTAATGTAGTGGTTAATGTTTTGTTTTCTCTAGAAAATGTAAAAGAGGGGGAGGCAGTCCAAAGTTCCGTTAAAAGGGCAAAGGAAAGGATCGGTGGTTTGAACTATCAGTCAAAAAGGGGAGGGGGTGCAACAATTTTTCCTACCGGGTCACACTGTGCTTTCACCGGAACTGAGGTCTGCAGGATTCTAGTAATTCAAAGTGAGGCTGGCGCCAGCATGGGAGCGCCGACGTCCCGCGGATACAGTTTCGTCACTCCACGGGCAATCATGGCAGTCATTCCCCATCGGGGGTCGGAGACTCCCGCGGCTCCTCTAGAATCTTCAAGGTCGTGGAGGACTACGGTGGTGGAGTCAACCAGTGACCGGGCCATTTCTTTATGCTGGGCCCGCTCTTGCCAGGTCGACCGCCATTTTGAGAGTTCGGTAGCTACTGGCGATCGCGGGGTCAAATGAGCGGACGGGCTCCACCCTGCCGGGCGAGACGTTGCAGCATGGCCACAGTGGAAGAACCCTTTTCCGGGCGCCTGGAGCGCTGAGGGTGCAGCTGGGAAGCCTCCACCTGGGGAGGCGGGAGAGGCCTGTTCGCACCGTCTCTCCCTCCCAGTGCACCCCACGGCGTCTCGCTTGAGATTTGTTATGGCCGGACCAGGCGATGAGGACGAGGGGGGGGGGTCGGAGGCATGTGCAAGACATCCCCCCCCAGTGTTGTCGCAGCCATTATTCAAGAAAGAAGAAGTGTCCCGTCCGTCTTTGGGCCGGGCTTCCGGTAGATGTCGGCCGGACGACCCTGGCTCTGGCCCCATGAACGGGTTTCTTGGTTTATCGGCTGCAGCCGGATCCCGTCGGCCTCGGCCCCCCGACCGTTGGTGGCCGGACCGGAAGAGCATGTGGCGGGACTACCTGCAACTCTCAAGGGCCACCGCGGCCGGACTGGGAGAGAGAGGGGAGGGTCGAGGAGACATTCCCCCCCTGCAACTGTTCAGCGTTGTAAAGGCAATCCCCTGGCCGGGTCCCGCTGGCCTCGGCCTCTCCTCCGGCTACACCCTACGTTAGGATCTCCTGGCCGAGGCGTGGCAGCAGGACCCGCCTTATATGGGCTGCTCCCGGCTGGGCGTAGCCGCAACCCTGCCCCACCTTGGAAGTTTCCAGAGTGGTGGCGGATGTTCTACTGACTTGCATTTTCCCTAGTCTATCGATTTTTTTGGCGTGGCAGGCGGTGGGACAGCGAGGGGTGATTTGGTTTCTCTTACTGTTTTTCTGGTCTCTCACCACTGGCATATTTTAACGTTTTCTTGTTTCTAGGACATTAATAGGTTTTATCATTACGTTATGTTATCGTTTCTTTGTTCGTTGTTTAATAAAAGTTCATGTTCATCAGTGGCCTACTGATTTTCGTTTTCCTATTCTTTTCTTTCCAGGTTGTTTCATGCTAAAGTTTCTGTTAACAGGATACAGTGATCACTTCGTTATTATTGCATATGTCCTTTTCACTAGGGGTGCTCTCTGGTCGGGCCAGATGACGTATCTCTAGTAAATGGTCCGGGTGAAACAGGTGCATCAATCAGTGGGGAGTAGATAGGCATGACAGATTACAACGGGGGAGAAAGGTCCGCATTACGTACCCTTTCACTATTTGCAAAGATTTTCCTACGTATATTTGCAAACAGGGAATACCTCCAAAAAGAACCAATTCCCAAACAGTCAATGTTTGGGGAAACAATCAATCAATGAGGAACGAAATAGGCACGACGTGTTAAAGGTTTGCGTTACCTACCCTTCACTATCTGCAAAGGGAGAGAGAATATTCCTATTCTTCCTCGTTTGCAGGCAGAGAAGATTCTTAAGAGAATCAACTTCGAACAATTCAATGCTCGATTCAAATAATCAACAAGGGGTATTGTGAACACAAATGAACGCCGCTTATGTACATACACATTGGTATTATCAACAGGTTGTTCCTAATGTTTCTATTTTAGGGAGGTCAAAAAGAGATCCCATTAGTGGCCTACTGATTTTGCTCGATTCCTTTTGTTTTTTTACACGATTTTTCGCTATCTGCAAAGACTAAACAGAGTATTGCGACTCTGTGCTTGTTTGTAAATAGAGAATGAACCAAAGAGAACAATCAATCAAATGGAGAGAGAAGCAGGCACGACGGATTACAACGGGGGCAACGGGGGCAAAGGCCTGCGTTAACTACCCTTCACTATCTGCAAAGAGAGAGTACTCCTAATAGAAATGAGGGGTGGGGGGCAGCATTCAAAGCAGATCAGTGTGCATAAACACGAAAATGTTTTTACTTACCACGTACTTGACATTCGACAGCTTATGATATTTGCTATTAAAAAACCATTGAAATTCACTGAAAAAACCATAGGTTATAGACCATATATAGTTAGGAATTAGCATTTAAAAAACCTTATTTTACTCACACAAAACCATTGAAATTCCATATATAGTTAGTTGCACTAACTATATATCGCGCACCCGCAATCCACTGCTGATCATGTCACATATTACATCATTCATGACATGGTCAGTGACATCACTGATGACATCACTGATGACATCTCAAATGACATCACTGATGACATCACTGATGACATCTCATTTGACATCATTCTTGTGCTAATACGATAAACCTCTTCAGACTCTAATATAACCTTAGATACACTCAGTGTATACAGACACTCACACACTGCCACTCATCCATGGAGTTACTCACACACCCAGTCAGTCATGCAAAGAAACAATCTCACCTCCATTTCTTCAACTATACAGTTAAACACACCTTACTTATTGAAACATATACTAACACATATTTACTCTCTTATACAATCCCTGATACAAGTTCACAATGATCGATACAGCCACTCACTCATTCAGTGGCTCTCATGCACAGTTATTTATATATGCCAACTCTCACATGTACTGTGTTTAACATATGTACTTACTATGACATGTAGCATTGAGATATCCATTCACTCATCAATACACTCATGCACACAGTCAACTGCCCATGTAGCTGTTTCCACATGCAGTCTTGAACTCATACACCTAGTGAATAAACTGCTCACACATCTATGCATAGAGTCACACACCTTCCAGCCACCCCCACACAAACTCAATCTCCCATAGAAATACTTGGGCAACCAATTAATAACACATATAGCCTCTCGTATAGCTAATGATCAACACATGCAGCAGTTTACATAGTTTTTTTAGTTGCACTAACTATATATCGCGCACCCGCAATCCACTGCTGATGATGTCACATATTACATCATTCATGACATGGTCAGTGACATCACTGATGACATCACTGATGACATCTCAAATGACATCACTGATGACATCACTGATGACATCTCAAATGACATCACTGATGACATCTTCTAGTGTCTGTGTGTTTTTGTAAAGTTTAAATATGTTTTACATATTGAAGAATGAGTGGATGTATGGAAGACTGAGTGTGTGTGTGGCTGGCTGGGAGGTGTGTGACTCTGTGCATATCAATGTGTACTTGTATCAGTGATTGTATAAGAGAGTAAGTATGTGTTAGTATATGTGTGAAAAGTATGGTGTTCTGTGTTTAACTGTATAGATGAGGAAATCGAAGTGTGATTGATTCTTCACAGGACTGACTAGGTGTTTGAGTGCATATGATAGTGTTGTAATAATGAGTGACTGTATGTATGAGTGATTGTATGGGTGAATGAGTGAATGTGTGTGTAGACGTAGGAATCAGTGAGTGCGTATGTAGTAACTGGTATTGGTGTGTCATGATGTCATCAGTGATGTCATTTGAGATGTCATCAGTGATGTCATTTGAGATGTCATCAGTGATGTCATCAGTGATGTCACTGAAGTATGGTGTTCTGTGTTTAACTGTATAGATGAGGAAATGGAAGTGTGATTGATTCTTTACAGGACTGACTAGGTGTGTGAGTAACTCCATGGATGAGTGGCAGTGTGTGAGTGTCTGCATAGGTGTATGAGTGCATATGATAGTGTTGTAATAATGAGTGACTGTATGTATGAGTGATTGTATGGGTGAATGAGTGAATGTGTGTGTAGACATAGGAATCAGTGAGTGCGTATGTAGTAACTGGTATTGGTGTGTCATGATGTCATCAGTGATGTCATTTGAGATGTCATCAGTGATGTCATCAGTGATGTCATTTGAGATGTCATCAGTGATGTCATCAGTGATGTCACTGACCATGTCATGAATGATGTAATATGTGACATCATCAGCAGTGGATTGCGGGTGCGCGATATATAGTTAGTGCAACTAACTATATATGGAATTTCATTGGTTTTATGTCAATAAAATGTCCAGCTAACTATATATGGTCTCTAACCTATGGTTTTTTCAGTGAATTTTCAAGGTTTTGTAAATGCAAATTCCTAACTATATATGGTCTATAACCTATGGTTTTTTCAGTGAATTTCATTGTTTTTTTAAAAGCTAATATCTATAGCTGTAAAATATATTCTTTATTACGTGACGTATCACGTAGCCACGTGAGACGCCTCATGACGCGTCGCATAACCGTGATGTATCGGCTCTGCAGCGCAAACAAAACCCGTAACGTAAGCGTGCCGGAGCACGCTTACAGATATATATATTTTTTTTAACCTTAATTAGACAAAATCCACACGTGCACATATCTTGAGGCCTTGCAAAGGCACATCAAACAAACAGTCCCTACAATTTTGCCTAGTTTGCTGGAAATCTATTCCCTTAATTTTTTTTTTACTGTTTCTCTTGGTTTTCCCCTTGTTACGCTTACCAGGACGCTACCCGGTACGCGAACCGGACGCTCCAAAAACACAAGATGGCGGACTCCCGTTACGCTGCCGGTTAGCTGCCCGGTTCGCGTACCGGGAAGCGCCTCTACCGCGAAAAATTGCGGGGGACTTTAATATCCCCCTCATCAATCCTAGGGGGTCAGGAGGGGTTTACCTTGCCCCCTTTCCTTCATTTCCCCCTTCTTTTTTCACCACATCTTGTCTCTCGAACCTACCGAGAGACAAGATGGCGGCCGCTCCGGACTGTTTACAATGTTGACAGCTACGCTGCCAGTTAGCTGCCCGGTTAGCTGCCCGGTGAGCTGCCCGGTGAGCTGCCCGGTGAGCTGCCCGGTTCGCGTACCGGGACGCGCCTCTACGGCGTAAAATCGCAAAAAATAATTTTTTTTTATTGTTTGCCCCGCGGGGCACTTTAATATCCCCCTCATCAATCCTAGGGGGTCAGGAGTGGTCTACCTTGCCCCCTTTCCTTCATTTCCCCCTTCATTTTTCACCACATCTTGTCTCTCGATCGTACCGAGAGACAAGATGGCGGCCGCTCTGGACTGTTTAGAATGTTGACAGACACCGGAGAGCCAATCAGCCTTGCTTCGCGAAGTTCCGTTACGCGTCAGGTACGCGAACCGGGGCGCTAACCGGAGCGCTGTCACAGATATATATATTTTTTTAAACGTTAATTTCTCAAAATCCACTGGAGCACATATATTGAGACATAGCAAAGGCACGTCGGGCAAACCATATCTACAATTTTGCCAAGTTTCATGTAAATCTATTCAGCCGTTCGAGCTAAAAGTGAGTCCAACCGCCCTATGGAAAAATGAATGGGAAAAACGCGTTTTGGGACCCCCCTTTTTTCTCGGCCCCCCCTTGACGAAACTCCCCCAAATTTTCAGGGGCTGCTCAGAAACAAACTGTGCCATTTTCCTGAAAATTTCAGCCAATTCCGTCCACAAACACCAAAGTTATTAGACATAGAATTTTCAGAAATCCCATAGAGAAAAAATCCTAACTATATATACCCACTGGCTATCGCCAGTAGGTAATATACATATATAAACATATATAATCTGCATATCTATATAAATATAAATGCATGCATACATATACATATATGCATACATATGCATGTTATTTACATGAAAGTTTTAAAAACACTAATAAAAGCAAAGCTAAAAAGCCACCTCATTACAAACAGAATGGCTTTAACTTAAACGAGGGCGAGATCTATTGCATTTTCAATGCTTGTTTACTTTGGTTCTATCAAGAAGGCATCCAGATGTGTCACACATTTGCCATAAATTCTGAATGTTAGCACTCTAGTTGCTCATTAGATCACTGTAGTAAAGCTAGTGCTCACCAGGGAAGTCTGCTGCTAATCATGGTTTGCAGCCATTTTCCCGCATTTTTTATCCCGCAGACTTTCAGTCCGCATACCATTATCCCGCAAGGTCATTGACCTCGCATACCATTATCCCGCATTTTTTCAAAACGCATGTGCATTTATCGCGCATGCCTTTACAAAGAATTACGTTTTAAAGGCATGTATGGTAAATGCATTTGCGTTGTCAAAACCACGATGACGAGAGAGGTAAGTGGGTTTGTGTTAATTTTTTCGTGGGTTAGTGATTGTGTAGTGTAGTGTAGTGTTGTGTAGTGTAGTGTTGTGTTAGTGTAGTGTAGAGTTGTGGTGGTTGTTTAGTGTAGGGTCATGCTGGGGGTAGTGTTTTAGGGTTTAGGGTTGTGTTGTAGTGTTTGCGTAGTGTAGGGTCATGCTGGGGGTAGTGTTTTAGGGTGTAGGGTAGTGTTGTAGTGTTTGCGTAGTGTAGGGTCATGCTGGGGGTAGTGTTTTAGGGTTTAGGGTTGTGTTGTAGTGTTTGCGTAGTGTAGGGTCATGCTGGGGCTAGTGTTTTAGGGTTTAGGGTAGTGTTGTAGTGTTTGCGTAGTGTAGGGTCATGCTGGGCGTAGTGTTTTAGGGTTTAGGATAGTGTTGTAGTGTTTGCGTAGTGTAGGGTCATGCTGGGGGTAGTGTTTTAGGGTTTTGGGTAGTGTTGTAGTGTTTGCGTAGTGTTGGGTCATGCTGGGGGGTAGTATTTTAGGGTTTAGGGTAGTGTTGTAGTGTTTGCGTAGTGTAGGGTCATGCTGGGGGTAGTGTTTTAGGGTTTTGGGTAGTGTTGTAGTGTTTGCGTAGTGTAGGGTCATGCTGGGGGTAGTGTTTTAGGGTTTAGGGTTGTGTTGTAGTGTTTGCGTAGTGTAGGGTCATGCTGGGGGTAGTGTTTTAGGGTTTTGGGTAGTGTTGTAGTGTTTGCGTAGTGTAGGGTCATGCTGGGGTGTAGTGTTTTAGGGTTTTGGGTAGTGTTGTAGTGTTTGCGTAGTGTAGGGTCATGCTGGGGGTAGTGTTTTAGGGTTTTGGGTAGTGTTGTAGTGTTTGCGTAGTGTAGGGTCATGCTGGGGGTAGT
Source organism: Lissotriton helveticus (assembly GCF_964261635.1). Taxonomy (NCBI): domain Eukaryota; kingdom Metazoa; phylum Chordata; class Amphibia; order Caudata; family Salamandridae; genus Lissotriton; species Lissotriton helveticus. The sequence goes on from NC_136061.1 coordinate 2,028,357,133, forward strand.
GTTTTAGGGTTTTGGGTAGTGTTGTAGTGTTTGCGTAGTGTAGGGTCATGCTGGGGGTAGTGTTTTAGGGTTTTGGGTAGTGTTGTAGTGTTTGCGTAGTGTAGGGTCATGCTGGGGGGTAGTGTTTTAGGGTTTTGGGTAGTGTTGTAGTGTTTGCGTAGTGTAGGGTCATGCTGGGGGTAGTGTTTTAGGGTTTTGGGTAGTGTTGTAGTGTTTGCGTAGTGTAGGGTCATGCTGGGGGTAGTGTTTTAGGGTTTAGGGTAGTGTTGTAGTGTTTGCGTAGTGTAGGGTCATGCTGGGGGCAGTGTTTTAGGGTTTAGGGTAGTGTTGTAGTGTTTGCGTAGTGTAGGGTCATGCTGGGGGTAGTGTTTTAGGGTTTAGGGTAGTGTTGTAGTGTTTGCGTAGTGTAGGGTCATGCTGGGGGTAGTGTTTTAGGGTTTAGGGTAGTGTTGTAGTGTTTGCGTAGTGTAGGGTCATGCTGGGGTGTAGTGTTTTAGGGTTTTGGGTAGTGTTGTAGTGTTTGCGTAGTGTAGGGTCATGCTGGGGGTAGTGTTTTAGGGTTTAGGGTAGTGTTGTAGTGTTTGCGGAGTGTAGGGTCATGCTGGGGTGTAGTGTTTTAGGGTTTTGGGTAGTGTTGTAGTGTTTGCGTAGTGTAGGGTCATGCTGGGAGTAGTGTTTTAGGGTTTAGGGTAGTGTTGTAGTGTTTGCGTAGTGTAGGGTCATGCTGGGGTGTAGTGTTTTAGGGTTTTGGGTAGTGTTGTAGTGTTTGCGTAGTGTAGGGTCATGCTGGGGGTAGTGTTTTAGGGTTTAAGGTTGTGTTGTAGTGTTTGTGTAGTGTAGGGTCATGCTGGGGCTAGTGTTTTAGGGTTTAGGGTAGTGTTGTAGTGTTTGCGTAGTGTAGGGTCATGCTGGGGGTAGTGTTTTAGGGTTTTGGGTAGTGTTGTAGTGTTTGCGTAGTGTAGGGTCATGCTGGGGGGTAGTGTTTTAGGGTTTTGGGTAGTGTTGTAGTGTTTGCGTAGTGTAGGGTCATGCTGGGGGTAGTGTTTTAGGGTTTTGGGTAGTGTTGTAGTGTTTGTGTAGTGTAGGGTCATGCTGGGGGTAGTGTTTTAGGGTTTAGGGTAGCTTAGTTGTTTAGTGTATGCTAAAGGCATATTCGTTCTAAAAGTTTTCGTTATTTTAATTTGCGGCCTAATAGTACATGCGGGATTTTTTTTGCGGACTGATGGTATGCGGGATTTCGTCATATATTCGCTAATCATACTTTCTATGGCAAAATGAACCCCCTCATTTTGTTCCTTTTTAAATTAAATGTTTTAAGAGTTACCACTTTATTCCAATCAAGATGGCTTCAGGTGTGCCATACCTTTGTAATAAGCAGGACTGTTAGCACTCTAGTTGTTCTTTAGAACACTCTGGGACATTCTGTCATTGGGCTATAGTTGGGCTACATCTGGCTGATATTTGGGCTACATTTGTTTTTTTTTGTCTCTGGTGGCCATCTTTGGGCTACATTGGGCTACATTGGGCTACATTGGGCTACATTTGGGCTCCAACATATATATAGCCCAATGTAGCCCAATATATATTTTTCAAAGTTAATTTTCGTAAAAACCACTGGAGCCTATATCTTGAGACATAGCAAAGGCACATCGGGCTACCAGTCCCTACAATTTTGCCAAGTTTGGTGTAAATCCATTCAGCCGTTCAGGCTAAAAGTGAGGCCAACCGCCCTATGGAAAATTGCATGGGAAAAACACGTTTTGGGACCCCCCTTTTTTCTCGGCCCCCCCTTGACGAAACCCCCCCAAATTTTCAGGGGCTGCTCAGAAACAAAATGTTCCATTTTCCTGAAAATTTCAGCCAATTCTGTCCTCAAACGCCAAAGTTATTCGACATAGAATTTTCAAAAATCCCATAGGAAAAAAATCCTAACTATATATACCTACTGGCTATCGCCAGTAGGTAATATATATATATATATATATATATTTATATATCCTTGGATGTTTGATTAATGGCGGCTTGGCTCAAGTCGCATGGATGCCCCGCTGCGGTTAAGCGGACCTGCGATGTTTGGATGACCCGGCATGCATAGAGGACGGTAACGCTCGCCAGTGAGTGTTCTGTGCATTGCAGCGGGTGCTGCGCTTCCAGCAGACATTGACCCACTGGAGATTTTAATTACAGTTATTTTTCGACAAATGTCAGCACCCACAAGGGTTTGACTAAAGTTCGGACTGCTGATACAATAATGCCTTCGCGCGTACGCCAGTGAAGGCGGGAGATCGAGGCCCAGATGGGCGTGACTCTTGAAATAAATAGCAGGTGTTCTGAACTACGCTGTGTTTGTTGCTTTTCTGAAAGGCTCTGGAAGAAGGAGTTATCTCCGAAACGCGTCAGCCTAGGAAGTTAGTCACAATGTCAGCATGGAGAGCAGAGACCGGTTGCTGACCTCACTGCATGGGACAACGTTACCGTGAGGGCATTCTCACAATGGGCAACCTTGGATGTTTGCCTAATGGCGTCTTGGCTCGAGTTGCGAGGATGCCCCGCTGCGGTTAAGCGTACCTGCGATTTTGGGATGGCCTGGCATGCATAGAGGACGGTAATGCTCGCCAGTGAGTGTTCTGTTCATTGCAGCAGGCACTGCGCTTCCAGCAGACATTGACCCACTGGGGATTTTAATTACAGTTATTTTTCGACAAATGGCAGCAACCACAAGGGTTTGATTAAAGTTCGGACTGCTTATACCATAATGCCTTCGGGCATCCACCAGTGATGGCGGGAGATCGAGGCCCAGATGGGCGTGACTCTTGAAATAAATAGCAGGTGTTCTGAACTACTCTGTGTTTGTTGCTTTTCTGAAAGGCTCTGGAAGAAGTTGTTATCTCCAAAACGGGTCAGCCTAGGAAGTTAGTCACAATGTCAGCATGGAGAGCAGAGACCGGTTGCTGACCTCACTGCATGGGACAACGTTACCGTGAGGGCATTCTCACAATGGGCAACCTTGGATGTTTGATTAATGGCGGCTTGGCTCGAGTCGCGAGGATGCCCCGCTGCCGTTATGCGGACCTGAGATGTTGGGATGGTCCGGCATGCATAGAGGACGGTAACGCTCGCCAGTGAGTGTTCTGTTCATTGCAGCAGGCGCTGCGCTTCCAGCAGATATTGACCCACTGGGGATTTTAATTACAAATATTTTTCGACAAATGGCAGCACCCACAAGGGTTTGGCTAAAGTTCGGACTGCTGATACCATAATGCCTTCGGGCATACGCCAGTGAAGGCGGGAGATCGAGGCCCAGATGGGCGTGACTCTTGAAATAAATAGCATGTGTTCCGAACTACGCTGTGTTTGTTGTTTTTCTGAAAGGCTCTGGAAGAAGGAGTTATCTCTGAAATGTGTCAGCCTAGGAAGTTAGTCACAATGTCAGCATGGAGAGGAGAGACCGGTTGCTGACCTCACTGCAAGGCACAACGTTACCGTGAGGGCATTCTCACAATGGGCAACCTTGGAAAAAACCATAGGTTTTACACACGTTATAGTTAGGAATTAGCATTTAAAAAACCTAGCAAATTCATTGAAAAAAACATTTCATTGAAAAAACCATAGGTTTTTCAATTGAAAAAACCAATTAATTGAAAAAACCATAGGTTTTATAACAGTTATAGTTAGCTGGACATTTTACTCATACAAAACAATTGAAATTCCCACGTTATAGTTAGTTGTACTCACTATAACTGGCGCGCCCGCAAAGCACTGCTAATGATGTCACATATTACATCACTCATGACATAGTCAGTGACATCACTCATGACATCACTGATGACATCTAAAATGACATATGACAAGCAAAACCACCTGTGTGCCACCACTGATGTGCCATATTTACAATGTGGCGCACCATGGGGCAAAAACGGCACATATGTGTGACGCATCTGTGTCGTAAAGGTGTCACATTGCTGGAGTTGCGTCAAATGCGCGATGCAGCTCCAGCAATGCTCCTTGGGGGTCATTCAACTAATGCTGCTTTAACGCTGCTTCAAGCCTTACGCCTGCTTCAGGCAGGTGCAAGGTTTTGACATGGCCTAAAAGTGATTGAGTCAAATCTTGTAGATTTCACTTAGCCACTTTTAGCAGGCGTTCCTGCGCAGGAACGCCCCCCTGCACCATAACGCTTCCTTAAGACACAGGGCTTTACAACGTGACGCATCTCCCAGATGCGTCACATTGTAAATACCATGCACCATGGTGCATCTTTTGCACCGCCGCTGTGTCACAAAAGTGACGCAACAGCGGCGCAAAAGATGCGTAAAGGGCTAGTAAATTTGCCCCAAGATGTTTAAAGGTAGGGTAGTGAGTTAAAGGAAATAAAAAATTATGGGAAGAACAGTATGTAAAAGAAAGTATAGGTGCAGGACTCACAGAAGGGGAGTGAGGATGAATATATGGACGGACAGTAAGAGACAAAGAGAGATACATAGAGTAGGGTTAGGGGAGTGAAGGTAAAGGAAATGGAAAGATGATGAAGGAAGGGGATTTGAGGATGATAAAAGGGAGGTAAGTTAAAGTGAGAATTGGTAAATTAGTGATTAAAAAATTGAATAAGAAAATGAAGGGACTTAGGAAAGCATAGAAAGGGAATGGAACAGAGGGACAGATTTATGTTACCCAATACATCCATGCAAAATAGTAAAGATGCACCAGGAAAGATGCGATACACAAATTAATCCTTGCACCACTCATGATGTACATCACATCTAGGGCTGAAAGTTTGCACAGTATTGAAATTCTGTTGCATGCAGGACACAACTCCAACACTTTTACAACTTCCTCTATCTGTAACGTGCTATGTCAACCTTTACACCTGCTTCAACAGATGCAATGTTTTGACACATTAGTGTTGGTGAAGTGACTCAGTAAATCTTGTAGATTTCACTGAATCACTTTTCAAAGGAGTTCTTGTAATGGAACGCCTACCCCTGCGTGGAAATGCCCACATGAAACCTGAGACTGGTTTCATGTGGTGCAGGGTTTTACAACGTGATGCATCTCTCTGCACTATGGCACTTCTTTTGCACTGCCACTGCATAAGAAAAGTGATGCACAGGCGGTATAAAAGAGGCGCAATGGGTTTTTTAAATTTGCCCCTGAGGAATTAAATGAGTGAAAGAGTGTGAGGGAGAGTAATGGAAAGAGAGAGGAAAAGAGAAAAGGGGTGAGATACAGACAGGAAGAGAAGTTAGACTGAGTTACACACAATAAAAGAAGGAGAAAAAAATATTCAAAATATGAGTGAGAGAGTAAATAAAAAGGAGGTAGAACAAGGGAATGAGAAAAATAAATTAGGGAGCAAGATTGACAGATGAAGTGAGGAAAAGAAAATGAGGGGTACTGAAGAAATTGGAGAAGGAGAAAAGGAATGGGAGTGATGCACAGAGAAGAGAACATGTAGTGGGATTAGACGAGTGAGATTCAGTAAAGGGCAGTGATAGTGAGGGAAGGGATATAAGAGTGAGGGGAAAAGAGTAATGGAAAAAAAAGCAAGACAAATGTAGTGATAGTAGAAGATAGGAAAGACAAGTAAAGGACAGAGAGAGAAAAAGGTAGTTAGACAGGGTGAGTGAGGCTGAAAAAACAGTATTAATAATGAAAGAAAGACTGTAAAGAAGAAAGAAGGGAAATAATGGGAATAAGTAAAGGAAACTAAAGGAAAGTAAAAAGAGTTAAGGAAGGCAAATAAGAGATAGGTTTAACAATGACCAAGACACAAAGAGAAGTAAGAGAGTGATTCAAAAATATTTCAGTTTTTCATACTTACCTTAGAAATAGTAACAAACTAATAGTAAATTTCTTTTAAAAATATACTATCTGTGGAAGAAAAGAAAAAATTGAGTTATAATACACATTTCATAAAACAAAAAAAGTAGGACTGCAGGAAACAAAAAGTGAAACAAAGGAAGAGAAAGGGAGAGAGAGAGAGAGAGAGACAGAATGTGTAGTGTATAAATCAATGACTAAGATGGCTGAGTGAAAGAGAGGAAGGGACTGAGGGAATGACTGTGGAAAGGAAAGTATGGTGAGGGAAGAAAGGAGAGTGTGATGAGAAAATGGAAGATGAGAGAAACAATGTGTAAAACCAAAGGACTACGGGTAGAGGAGTGAGTTAAGAAGAGTTTTAAGGCACTAAGAGAAATAGAGTTAAGAAGAGTGAAAAAGAGAAAAGGTGACTGGGGTAGAGACAGGGAAGAAGTGTAAGGGATGGACAAACGGAAATAGAGTAGGCTAAGGGAACTGAAGTATGGATTGAAGTATAGAGAATGAGGAGAAGTGAAGGAAGCAGAGTAAGGGAACAGGGGTGAGGTTGGGTAAGAGAAGGGCATTGAGATTGTGGAAACAGGGGTGATAGAGGGTGGATAAAGGCGAGTGAGCATGAGACAAGGGGAGTGAGAAAGGAAAGAGACAGAGGGAGTGAATGAAACAGTGACAGAAGGGGACTCAGGGAAGGAGCAAAGTAAGGTAAATGACGAAATGAAGATGAGTTAAAGGGAGTGACCGTGAGAGAAGGGGACTGACAAAGTGAGGAGATGAAGGGAGTTAGGGTAACAGAGAGGGAGTGAGGGAAGTATAGCGAGAAACAGAAATAAAAAAATAATGAAAAAGTGTTTTTTATTAGTCGTACTTACCTTATAAATGTAATATCTGTGGAAGAGAATAAACAAAACAGTTATAATAAATATTTGTGAATACAAAATACAAAATACCTTGTACAATATGTTTTATGATTTATTTTTGCTGTTCTCAGAATATATAGATTTTCACTATAAATAGTGAGCTCAATACTACTCATCATATAACAGCGGGGAAAAAAACACAATCAAAATGATTGTGTTTAAAAAACCCAGACAACATTTGATTACATAGTGTAAATATGAGAAAAAAACATGTCTTAAATGTTTTTCTCTAAATCGCAATTTCTTGTGGAAGTTTGCAACATCTTCAAAAATCACAAAGTAATAAAATAATATGACTTATTTTTAAATACCTCTCAATAAACTTCCGTACAAGCATGTTTTACCAACATTTATCTGAAGTAGTCATTTTGTTCTCAGATACTATTCCTCACGGCCAAATAGTATGAGTAAAGTCCTTATTTTGCAAATTACTTAATTGTACTCTTTACCATTATTTTCCCGACCTTTAGAATAAAACGTTCCAACGTGTTCTGTTCCAAGAAACATTACTTAACCTGTACCTGATACTCTCACTATGCCAAATACAAGTTTCAGTTTTTAAATTCCATCACCCTCACTCGCATGATATTTCTGACCAACAGAGTATCTTTTCTGAACAGTAGTAATCTTCCTACGCCAAGTAATTTTACTGAAATTTGGGTTGCAAAAACACCAGATAAGAATTTGGTAAGTCAAAAGGCAAACGTTTTTTAAAAGTCAATTGACTATCATTACAGTGAGTTCAGCCTGTTGGAGATTTAAAATAAGCTGTGTAATGTCCTGATGTTGTTGAAGGACCATCATGGAAGATAATTGCTACAGTTACAAAAGTTCTTCCAGAAATTGATAGTTGAGAAGCCACAATTTTTTTTATTGAAGTTGTCAATTTTGTTCCATCAGGTCTGCACCGTTGGAACATTAAAATTACATACTGTCCATATCTTCTGATAAATAATGTTGATAACATTTCTGAGTTACATTGAGAACAGACCATGTTTTGATGTGCATCTCTAAGTAGATTATTGAAAGACAGTGCTTTACAGTCTGGTAATGTTAAATATATAAATCTTTCAGTGTGTATATCAGTAAAACTTGAAAATGAATACTTGTCGCAGTTATGTTGCCATTCATAAGAAAGGCCAAAAAGACTATCAATATCTACACCTTCATCTTGTAAAACTGTAAGCATATACATAATAAATTCTTGACAATCTTGCTGAATATTCTGAGAAAATTGATTTAGTCCAGTACATATGTCTAAAACATTTCGAAGTTCAGAAACATTTCCTATTTGACTATTATCACTGTTACATTTCTGAAACACAGAATTTAGTGTACAACAAAATGTTTGGTCCCGATTTTCAACAATCTGTTGCTGTAAACCTTTAAGAAAAAAACCAACATTAACCACTACATTTGAATAGCAGTTGACACCAGAACTGTTTTCAAATTTAAATCCAACAATCTCTTCAGTAGTAACTTTTTGCTTTTTGCTACCAATCACAGGTTCATTTCTTTTTTTTCGTTTCTCAACTACTTCAGTACATTTTTCCTCATATCTCCTTTTTCGACCTACCACACACTTTTCAATTAAAGGATATTGAGGTAAACTAGGAGCATATTCTCTTCTTAACCTGTTATACTCTTTCACACAATTTAGATCTGCACTAATCTTTGTCTCATCAAAATAAATCAGATACATTCCAGATAAAGTTCTAACACGAGATAAAGCAACATAGGCCATACCCTCTTTGAACACAGTACTTCCAATATTTATCAAAGCACTATCTACACTTAAACCTTGAGATTTATGAATAGTCACCGCATATGCCAAACAAACAGGAAACTGTTTTCGTCAGACATATAAATCTTTTACAAGCAAAAATCGATTTGAACAACGACTGACTTTTTGTACCTCTTCAATTCCATCAAATTTGATTTTTTAAAATTCAATCTCATCTCTATTTGGGTAATTCACAAAACCAACAACATTACCCATTGCTCCATTCACCAAACCTCTTTCCACATGTAAATTTCTTCATAAAATAATACGACATTTTAAACATACATACAGATTCTTTTCTAAACCAGCAGTTTTAGATATTGATTTCTCTAAAGAATCCAATTTTAACTTCAACCTTTCTGACAAAATAATAGAACTTCCTCAATGCTCTATTCTATCTTTAGCTTCCAGTTTCTTACTTCTTGATTTTCTAACTTCAACATTTTTTCATTGAACATAGAACATTCGTGTAGAGTTGGCATCAGGCATATAACTGATTTATCTTCTGCCTCTTTACTATATATTTTCTCTGCCACATTATTTTCATTTGGAAACAAATTGGAAAGTAATCGTGTTTGTAAAGTTTCTTTGGCATGTTCACTTAGTTTTCCAATTCTTATATCTTGGAGAATATTTCCATATTTAGTATCCTTTGTCTGTCGCATATTTTGAATAAGTTCAGTATATTTGAAATGTGACCATATATTAACATTTCCAATACTTCCCAGGCACTTTCTGGTGTCTTCATGTGTCACAGTTTTAAATACAGGTTGTCCTTTTACAGGAGTTAGCTGCAGTAGATCTCCAAAAACTATGACGTGTTTGCCTCCAAATAAAACATCATACTCTGTTTTAAGAATCTGTTGCATTCTTAAATGCACAAAGGCAAGCATTAGATTTGATACCATGCTTACCTCATCAATAATGAAAACTTTCATTTTTTTAAGGACTCTAGAAACTTCACAACAAGCTTCTCCAGATAGCTTGTGGTATTGTAATTTATTTTCATGTTCAACTGGCAGCATCAATAAACGATGTAAAGTAATCCCTTTAATGTTGTGTGCTGCCAACCCAGTTGGAGCAGTAAAAACACAAGAGAGTGATGAGTCTGTTCTTTGCTGTAGAAATGTAGCAATTCCTTTAATTAGAAAACTTTTGCCAGTTCCAGCTTCTCCACTCACATATAGTCGGACAGGTTGAAATGACATACATGAGCATTCTTTTTTCTCATGACGAAAACCATGCTCAATCTGCTCTGTCACTTCATCATATATTTCTTTTTGCTCAAGATTAAGTTGCTGTTCCAATTCTTCTAAGTTTATTACATCCTCTTGAACTTGTTCCATTGCTCTTTCCACCTCATCCATGGCAGTGGCTGCTTCCTTTTGGATAATTGGTTGTCCAAGTGGATCTTGACTCAACGATGCAGAACTTTGACTATCTTGACAACTGTCTCTAGCAATCTCTGCTGCTATTGTTGCTTCTTGCTCTATTTCGTCCTTCAACATTTGCAGATAATTACTAAAAACAGGACATTCTATACTATTTTGAGATGCGTTGAATGAATCTTCATAACTGTCAAAGTCACCAAGTAGTTCCTCTTCTTTACGCCATGGTTTAAAGAGTTGCAAAAGAGCTAAATAGGAAAATTCTCTTTTGTCAGGAGTTTCACCACTCAGCTTTCGGTGATTAATCAAATATCCTTTTCTTTGTTTCACCAGACATCCTTCACATCCAATCACAGCATATACACCTTTATCAATATCCTCTGTAATATTCCTTTTAAAAGTGTAGTTTTGTAGTATTTCATACAGACAAATGTTTTCAAGCAGATTACTTCTATTTGGATAGTCTGTATCCAACATGTTTGTCTTCAGAATGTCTGTACTGTTTGGTTCTTTCTCTGCTAAATATTCAATTTCTTGAACAGTTTTCAAAACTCGGTTTGTGATCTTGCCAGTCCTAAACTCACCCAAATGATTGTTTGAGATTTTGCGTAAAGACTTGCTGATGATAATCGATCACAACATTCATATGCTCCAATTTCTCGATGAGATAACATCTTCAAACTGTAGGTATACAATTTCTTACTTAGGCTCTTTTCATGAGAAGTGTCTTCCCACATATCCTTTAGTTCCGTCTTTTCAGATTTGGTGTAAGACGTTACATATCGAGCCACAGCAATAGAGTTGTCTGAAACATATTGAATATCCATGTTAGCATTCCACATGGACAAAATTACTGGGTTATAGTCATTTATGTATTTTGACTCTTCGTTTCTTCTTAAATTGTACGTATTTTTTGGTGATTTTCTTGTAACAGTATGTCGCAAAGACAACATAAAATTGTAATTTTGGAATTACTGCTTGTGGAAATCCAAAACGACATTTGGTATAGAATTTATCCTTTGATTTGAATTTGTGTCGACAATATTTGCCACAACGATGGCTTTGAAATCGTAACACTTTCCCTCTTAAGTCCTTATCAATTGTACTTTTGGGTATATCACATGTTGCATATTCTTCAATGAAAGACAGTACAGTGTCATCTGAGTCTTTTCCAAATTTGGGAGCATCTTTGATCCACAATAGCATATGAATATGAGGAGCACCTCTCACTTGATACTCTTTTCTCCAAAATAAATCCAGAACTTCGCCAAGAGGAGGATTTTTTTTGTTTGTAATAAAAGACATCATAGCTTCAAATCTATGGTTAAAATATCTGCAAACATTAACTGGATCCAAAGAGCACAGTTCTCCAGGTGTCTTGTACTCTATATTTTCGATGTTTGCATTTGCCTCTCGATGAAATTCAAGTAAATCTTCCCAAGCATACCCAGCACAGATTAGAGTTAGAAACCATGTAGGAGCTCCTAAGTTTCTTAACATACATTTCAAATCTCCATGACGACGGTACCAATACTCATTAGTACCACGTTGACATGCCATTAGATTATTTAGGTGAGAATTCAAAACAGTGTCTTTCTGTTGGACTTTATCCGTAAACTCCCTTGCTGAAACATTTTGCAGATGTACTCCACTTTTTAGTATATGGTTTACTGCATAAGAAAGTCCAGATAAGTCACTTTCAAACAGAAGATGAAACAAATATTGAATACTTTGACGAAATCTCGGATCTTCTGCATATAATCTTGTTGTCTGGTATTCAGATGCAGGAATTTGCATAGGTTGGTCATCGTATCGTGCACCTTGACCTGTTGGAAATAACTGAGGAAAACAACGAGCTTCCAAGCTCTCTTCCCGTACACTAATGGGAGTTCCTTCTGCTTTTTTCATCTGAAATAATTCAATAGCATTCCCCATTGCTTCTTTGGAATGCAGTGGATGAACACTGTAATGTTCATAAATTTCTTCACTTCTGGACACATCTACTTTTTCAATTTGTCCAGCAGGCAAATCATTTTCTTCTTCTTCATTTATTTCTTCGTCTCCTACGTATACATTTTCATAGTATTTATTGTTTTTGACCAAATACAACGTTGCCTTTTTGACTTTTCTAACATCCACTAAATCTTGCCAGATTTTCTTACTCTTTGTAGGCACACCATTAACTAGAATAACTAAAGGTTCCTCTTGTACATTTTCAACACCAATTGTCTCAATGTTTTTCTTTAAATCAAGAGGCAAATATACAACTCTTCCCTTTAATCCTCTTTGTAAATCTGAAGGTTTTAATTTCCCTGTCTTAGGCTCCATACGAACAATAGCCTGAAATGGATGCACACACTGAATCAGAATAGTCTCATAGGTATTTAAATCCTTCAGTTCAGATGGAATACTCACCAACTCAAGATTATTATGTACAGCTCTAGCAGGCATTCTATTATCACTTAATTTATTATAACAATATTTACAAATACGTTGATCAGAACCCAAATCAAAACAATTTTCTACCAACAAATAGGTTGCAACATTTTTCCACTCACTATTATTATCCTCTTCACTTTTTAAATATAAATCAACTAACCTGGTTTGATTTTTGTAATGAGTGCGTCGACAACACACACAAGGAAAATTTGATTTTTCACCTGCAATAACCTTAAATTTTGTTATTTCCTGTTAAAAATTTTCAGTATTAAAATTCCGGACATTTTCTACCACATTTCTATCTATTACTGTATCAGTTTCTGCACTGTCTTCTTCTGGACCAAAGTAACTAACCTCAATTTCTTCACATATCTTCTTTACATCTAATTCAGATCCATGCAAAAGAGCACTATTTAACTGTTTGAGCTTAAGTGTTGGACTTTTTGCATAATACAACCTTCTCACTAATTTCCTTACTTCGGTATGACGCACTGCTAACATCCTGAAATGGTGAAAAACACTCTGGCATACTTTTTTAGAAAGACAAGCCAGAGAATGCCCTTGCAGACCTGTTTTTTCTCTCACTCTGCATGGGTCTAATTCTTGCAACATTTTAACTTTTTGTTTAAGACTTTTCTTAGCATACTAACATAAGAAATTGCGAAATAAATCAATTGAATCCTGTCGTACACTGCAAATACTACTACAATTCCAACTGTACACAGGAGCCTTAGGACGTCTCCCTAAAACTTCATCAGCTATCACCTCTTCTGTATTTCTAGGCACAATTTTCTCTTTTTCAATAGGACAACCGTCCTTCACCTCATATGCTCGACCACTGGTGTCAACTGCATGCAACAAATCATTAGTTGGAAAGTAACTCTCTTCATTAAAAAATGGCTCACAACTTGAACTATGCAACTATTTTCCAGAAAAAACATCACAGAAATTAGTCCGATTAATTACTCTTTTCCATTTACACTTAGCTTTTAAAACTTTGATTCCCTTATTCGGTGTATTTATTCTATTAATTACTAAAATAAATAACTTTTTTTTGTCTGAAATGCGCATTCAACAACATTCTCAATATACTTTTTTTTCTTATAAAAAGCAGATTTCCTTTTAGGAATTTTTTCATTTTTTAACAAATTCGAAACTACTCTATTATAAAACATACGTTTCCTGATTTCCGCAAACTGATTAGTACGTCTATTAATTTGTTCACCGCAGAGTTGGGAAACATTTTTCTTTTTTCCCTGATTTGTCCTTGTAGATACTGTCAAATGTTTTTCCTTTCCCACATTATTCTTTTTTTTTTACTTTGACATCATTTTTTTAGAAAATCCTTGGTTGTCTTGCCAGGAGCACTCTTCTTTTTGTCCTTCTCTTGTTGATTACGTAATTCTTCTAATTGTTTTGTCTTGGAATAGTAAGTTTGTTTTTATTTTTTCCTTTTTTCATTTTTGTTCGGCATGTTCATTTTTCTTTCTGTTCAAAATTATAATCTGGTATGAATAAAGAAAAAAAATAATATAGACCTCTACTAACATATAACATAGAAATTATAACCACTAAATAATGTAAACACTGGTTCAGTTTATAAGTAAAATTTAGGCATAGCAACAGTCTCTGAAAAGAGTAGGAAATCATGTAGTGAGTGCTGTTTCTGAATTGATGGCAGAGCATTGATATGTCAAAATTATAGACGTATTTGCTGAGAATAATATTTCAGGGTTAAAAATAGTACAGTAGTTTTCAGGCGGTGTAGGGGGTCATAGTGAAATTAATGTTTGTGACCCTAATCTCTAACACACTTCATTAAAACATTTATTCTCATATTAATTACAAACATGAACGGTCAATACTACAAGAAGACTGACTCAAAAAATGTTTTATTATAAATTAAAAATATATTCGTCAAACATTTCATAGTCCAATAAAAGTTGCAACATGATATCATCTGGTATTTCATTTTGATCATAAACAACATTTTGATTTTCCAATTCAAATGCTTCTACCACTTCAACAAAAGAACTGCCAAACTCTCATCCATAAAATCTTCATTTACAGTATCATTTTCCTCCGGAAAAAGTTCATCTGTCAGTTCCTCTAATAAATCACTTGAGATTTCAAAATTCAAAGCAACGTTTTCTTGATGCTCTTCCATTGTATATTGTAATATTATGTTGCTGGTCCTTCCAAAAAAATATAAAGACTTAATTATATCTTTTTCACAAATAGTTAATTAAAAACAACCTTTATCAATTTTATAAGTACATATACATTACCATACTTTTAAATACATTAACTACACAAATTAATCTGCCACCTTCCTCTTTTTTGAAAACAGACTCACACTGTGATCCTAGTCACATAACACTATCCTTTGCAATTACTGCAGTTAAAGGAGGTCTTACTCTGAGTTTTGTTTAAGGGTTTTCTGGACTATACAACTGATGAAAGACTTTATAATTTATTTCTAGGAATGGATTTTCTAAGTTTAGCACAATAAACTGGTGTTTAAACTGTGTACAGACTGAAGGTGGAACTCACAGTGCAGAAATGTAAATTCACTAAAAAGATTACTACTTGCCACAGAGACAGTTGCTTTTGCCTTTGAACAGCACACTCAGAATCTAAATTGCACAGCATGTACAACATTTCATGCTAAACATGAGCAATAATATCATAATAGACCTCTGCAAATGCATATAAAAGGGTCTAGAGAGATGGTATAGGCACACATATAGAGAGATGGTGCTGACGAAAAATAAAATAACGCAGGCAGACAGTAAACTGTTACAGTCAGAGAATAGATGGTGCAGTGCTGTAAGTAAAAGAACTGATGCAGCAGTTACAAAAAAAGAAGATGTAGAGACACAGTGAGATGGTATGAGCAGAGAGACACATAGTAGAGGCAGAGACAGACATATTAGATTGCATGTAACATGCTGGTCATGTGTTTAAAATCACACTGTGAGTAAAATTTGATTTTAAAGTAATCTGGGTGAATAATTTGCTTAGTTGATGTGTTGTAAAATCATGTTTAGAAGACAATTATGCTTAAGGATATGTACTATTAGAGAATCTTAAGCAACACATCTGTTAGGCCTCTTATTTGCTAAAAAGGCTCTATGGTCTGTTTTTTGATAGGAGAGACGGTGAAATGGTATGAAAACAGACACAGATAATAAAATAGTATAATACAGAAAATTTACTAGATACAGACACTGAAATGTTACATCCAGAGGCTACAAGATGCGCACAGAGGCGCAGATAGAGAACACAGACAGAAAACAGTACAACCAGAGAGTGTGAAACTACAGACAGAGAGGAAAAATATTTATCATGGTAGGACTGCATAACACACACGAACAGCCAAAATCATAATAGGCCTCTGCAATTACACAAGAACGGATGCAGACAGATAGTACAGCCAGAGTTAGAGAGATAATGCAGATTTAGAAGAAATAATGCATGCAGACAGTAAACTGTTACAAGCAGAGGATAGATAAAGTAGGACTGCAAAGAATACAACACATGGAGCAGTGCCAAAAAAAGATAGTGCCGAGAGACAGTAAAATAGTATGAAAACATACATAAATAATGCAAGCAGATACAGACAAGGTACACATAAAAGATAAAATGATACAACACAAAACAAATGGTGGAAACATTGAGAGAATTTTTTCTTATTATTTTAAACTACAGAAAAATAGATCCCCTTTACAAATTAGAAACTCACCTTTAAAATGGTTTTGAAGGTTCAGAACACTCTCAATTACACTCTAGATTCTTGGATTTGAGCACCAAACACTAAAAAAAACAAACAAACACAAATTCTATTACCATGTTACACACATCTTTATTACGCAGCATAGAGCCTTTTTGGCAAGTAAGAGGCCTAACAGACATGCTACCTAAGATTCTCTAGCAGTACATATCATAAAGCCTAACTGACTTCAAGAAATGATTTTTAAACACATCAAATAAGTAAATTATACACTCATATTCATTTTAAATCACGCATGACTCACAGTGTGATCTTAGACACATGAGCAGGATGTTATATGTAATTTACCATCTCTGTCTCTGCAAGCAGTATGTGTGTCTCTGCTCATAATATTTCACTGTCTCTACTGGCCAAAAACAGGCCACCTATATATAAGCATATATATATACCAGACTTTTTAGCAGAAAGCATTTTCCATACTAAATCGTTTTTAAGTCATCTTAAACACATGAGCAGCATGTTGCATGTAATTTACCATCTCTGTCTCTGTAAGCAGTATGTGTAATTTACCATCTCTGTCTCTGCAAGCAGTATGTGTGTCTCTGCTCATAATATTTCATGAGCAGCATGTTGCATGTAATTTACCATCTCTGTCTCCGCAAGCAGTATGTGTGTCTCTGCTCATAAATCGTTTTTAAGTCATCTTACACACATGAGCAGCATGTTGCATGTAATTTACCATCTCTGTCTCTGCAAGCAGTATGTGTGTCTCTGCTCATAAATCATTTTTAAGTCATCTTAAACACATGAGCAGCATATTGCATGTAATTTACCATATCTGTCTCTGCAAGCAGTATGTGTGTCTCTGCTCATAAATTGTTTTTAAGTCATCTTAAACACATGAGCAGCATGTTGCATGTAATTTACCATCTCTGTCTCTGCAAGCAGTATGTGTAAATTACCATCTCTGTATCTGCAAACAGTATGTGTGTCTGCTCATAATATTTCACGGTCTCTACTGGCCAAAAACAGGCCACCTATATATAAGCATTTATATATATATATACCAGACTTTTTAGCAGAAAACATTTTCTATACTAAATCGTTTTTAAGTCATCTTAAACACATAAGCAGCATGCTGCATGTAATTTACCATATCTGTCTCTGCAAGCAGTATGTGTAATTTATCACCTCTGTCTCTGCAAGCAGTACGTGAGTCTCTGCTTATAAATCGTTTTTAAGTCATCTTAAACACATGAGCAGCATGTTGCATGTAATTTACCATCTCTGTCTCTGCAAGCAGTATGTGTGTCTCTGCTCATAAATCGTTTTTAAGTCATCTTAAACACATGAGCAGCATGTTGCATGTAATTTACCATCTCTGTCTCTGCAAGCAGTATGTGTAATTTACCATCTCGGTATCTGCAAGCAGTATGTGTTTCTGCTCATAATATTTCACCGTCTCTACTGGCCAAAAACAGGCCACCTATGTATAAGCATATATATATACCAGACTTTTTAGCAGAAAACATTTTCTATACTAAATTGTTTTTAAGTGATCTTAAACACATAAGCAGCATGTTGCATGTAATTTACCATCTCTGTCTCTGCAAGCAGTATGTGTAATTTACCATCTCTGTCTCTGCAAGCAGTGTGTCTCTGCTCATAAATCCTTTTTATGTCATCTTAAACACATGAGCAGCATGGTGCATGTAATGTACCATCTCTGTCTCTGCAAGCAGTATGTGTGTCTCTGCTCATAAATCGTTTTTAAGTCATCTTAAACACATGAGCAGCATGTTGCATGTAATTTACCATCTCTGTCTCTGCAAGCAGTATGTGTGTCTCTGCTCATAAATCCTTTTTAAGTCATCTTAAACACATGAACAGCATGTTGCATGTAATTTACCATCTCTGTCTCTGCAAGCAGTATGTGTGTCTCTGCCCATAAATCGTTTTTAAGTCACCTTAAACACATGAGCAGCATGTTGCATGTAATTTATCATCTCTGTCTCTGCAAGCAGTATGTGTGTATCTGCTTATAAATCTTTTTTAAGTCATCTTAAACACATGAGCAGCATGTTTCATGTAATTTACCATCTCTGTAAGCAGTATGTGTGTCTCTGCCCATAAATCGTTTTTAAGTCATCTTAAACACATGAGCAGCATGTTGCATGTAATTTACCATCTCTGTCTCTGCAAGCAGTATGTGTAATTTACCACATCTGTATCTGCAAGCAGTATGTGTGTCTGCTCATAACATTTTACCGTCTCTACTGGCCAAAAACAGGCCACCTATATATAAGCATATATATATATATCAGACTTTTTAGCAGAAAACTTTTTCTATACTAAATCGTTTTTAAGTCATCTTAAACACATAAGCAGCATGTTGTATGTAATTTACCATCTCTGACTTTGCAAGCAGTATGTGTAATTTACCATCTCTGTCTCTGCAAGCAGTATGTGTGTCTCTGCTCATAAATCCTTTTTAAGTCATCTTAAACACATGAGTAGCAAGTTGCATGTAATTTACCATCTCTGTCTCTGCAAGCAATATGTGTGTCTCTGCTCATAAATCGTTTTTAAGTCATCTTAAACACATGAGCAGCATGTTGCATGTAATTTACCATCTCTGTCTCTGCAAGCAGTATGTGTGTCTCTGCTCATAAATCGTTTTTAAGTCATCTTAAACACATGAGCAGCATGTTGCATGTAATTTACCATCTCTGTCTCTGCAAGCAGTATGTGTGTCTCTGCTCATAAATCATTTTTAAGTCATCTTCAACACATGAGCAGCATGTTGCATGTAATTTACCATCTCTGTCTCTGCAAGCAGTATGTGTGTCTCTGCTCATAAATCGTTTTTAAGTCATCTTAAACACATGAGCAGCATGTTGCATGTAATTTACCATCTCTGTCTCTGCAAGCAGTATGTGTAATTTACCATCTCTGTCTCTGAAAGCAGTATGTGTGTCTGCTCATAATATTTCACCGTCTCTACTGGCCAAAAACAGGCCACCTATATATAAGCATATATATATACCGGACTTTTTAGCAGAAAACTTTTTCTATACTAAATTGTTTTTAAGTCATCTTAAACACATAAGCAGCATGTTGCATGTAATTTACCATCTCTGACTCTGCAAGCAGTATGTGTAATTTACCATCTCTGTCTCTGCAAGCAGTATGTGTGTCTCTGTTCATAAATCGTTTTTAAGTCATCTTAAACACATGAGCAGCATGTTGCATATAATTTACCATCTCTGTCTCTGCAAGCAGTATGTGTAATTTACCATCTCTGTCCCTGCAAGCAGTATTTGTGTCTCTGCTCATAAATCCTTTTTAAGTCATCTTAAACACATAAGCAGCATGTTGCATGTAATTTACCATCTCTGACTTTGCAAGCAGTATGTGTAATTTACCATCTCTGTCTCTGCAAGCAGTATGTGTGTCTCTGCTCATAAATCCTTTTTAAGTCATCTTAAACACATGAGTAGCATGTTGCACGTAATTTACCATCTCTGTCTCTGCAAGCAGTATGTGTGTCTCTGCTCATAAATCGTTTTTAAGTCATCTTAAACACAAGAGCAGCATGTTGCATGTAATGTACCATCTCTGTCTCTGCAAGCAGTATGTGTGTCTCTGCTCATAAATCATTTTTAAGTCATCTTCAACACATGAGCAGCATGTTGCATGTAATTTACCATCTCTGTCTCTGCAAGCAGTATGTGTGTCTCTGCTCATAAATCGTTTTTAAGTCATCTTAAACACATGAGCAGCATGTTGCATGTAATTTACCATCTCTGTCTCTGCAAGCAGTATGTGTAATTTACCATCTCTGTCTCTGAAAGCAGTATGTGTGTCTGCTCATAATATTTCACCGTCTCTACTGGCCAAAAACAGGCCACCTATATATAAGCATATATATATATACCGGACGTTTTAGCAGAAAACTTTTTCTATACTAAATTGTTTTTAAGTCATCTTAAACACATAAGCAGCATGTTGCACGTAATTTACCATCTCTGACTCTGCAAGCAGTATGTGTAATTTACCATCTCTGTCTCTGCAAGCAGTATGTGTGTCTCTGCTCATAAATCCTTTTTAAGTAATCTTAAACACATGATCAGCATGTTGCATGTAATTTACCATCTCTGTCTCTGCAAGCAGTATGTGTGTCTCTGTTCATAAATCGTTTATAAGTCATCTTAAACACATGAGCAGCATGTTGCATGTAATTTACCATCTCTGTCTCTGCAAGCAGTATGTGTGTCTCTGCTCATAAATCATTTTTAAGTCATCTTAAACACATGAGCAGCATGTTGCATGTAATTTACCATCTCTGTCTCTGCAAGCAGTATGTGTGTCTCTGCTTATAAATCGTTTTTAAGTCATCTTAAACACATGAGCAGCATGTTGCATGTAATTTATTATCTCTGTCTCTGCAAGCAGTATGTGTAATTTACCATCTCTGTCCCTGCAAGCAGTATTTGTGTCTCTGCTCATAAATCCTTTTTAAGTAATCTTAAACACATGAGCAGCATGTTGCATGTAATTTACCATCTTTGTCTCTGCAAGCAGTATGTGTGTCTCTGCTCATAAATCCTTTTTAAGTCATCTTAAACACATGAGCAGCATGTTGCATGTAATTTACCATCTCTGTCTCTGCAAGCAGTTTGTGTGTCTCTGCTCATAAATCGTTTTTAAGTCATCTTAAACACATGAGCAGCATGTTGCATGTAATTTACCATCTCTGTCTCTGCAAGCAGTATGTGTAATTTACCATCTATGTCTCTGCAAGCAGTATGTGTGTCTCTGCTCATAAATCTTTTTTAAGTCATCCTAAACACATGAGCAGCATGTTGCATGTAATTTACCATCTCTGTCTCTGCAAGCAGTATGTGTGTCTCTGCTCATAAATCGTGTTTAAGTGATCTTAAACACATGAGCAGCATGTTGCATGTAATTTACCATCTCTGTCTCTGCAAGCAGTATGTGTGTCTCTGCTCATAAATCCTTTTTAAGTCATCTTAAACACATGAGCATCATGTTGCATGTAATTTACCATCTCTGTCTCTGCAAGCAGTATGTGTGTCTCTGCTCATAAATCGTTTTAAGTCATCTTAAACACATGAGCAGCATGTTGCATGTAATTTATCATCTCTGTGTCTGCAAGCAGTATGTGTCTCTGCTTATAAATCGTTTTTAAGTCATCTTAAACACATGAGCAGCATGTTGCATGTAATTTACAATCTCTGTCTCTGTAAGCAGTATGTGTGTCTCTGCTCATAAATTGTTTTTAAGTCATCTTAAACACATGAGCAGCATGTTGCATGTAATTTACCATCTCTGTCTCTGCAAGCAGTATGTGTAATTTACCATCTCTGTATCTGCAAGCAGTATGTGTGTCTCTGCTCATAAATCATTTTTAAGTCATCTTAAACACATGAGCAGCATGTTGCATGTAATTTACCATCTCTGTCTCTGCAAGCAGTATGTGTCTCTGCTCATAAATCGTTTTTAAGTCATCTTAAACACATGAGCAGCATGTTGCATGTAATTTACCATCTCTGTCTCTGCAAGCAGTATGTGTGTCTCTGCTCATAAATAATTTTTAAGTCATCTTAAACACATTAGCAGCATGTTGCATGTAATTTACCATCTCTGTCTCTGCAAGCAGTATGTGTGTCTCTGCTCATAAATCCTTTTTAAGTCATCTTAAACACATGAGCAGCATGTTGCATGTAATTTACCATCTCTGTCTCTGCAAGCAGTTTGTGTGTCTCTGCTCATAAATCGTTTTTAAGTCATCTTAAACACATGAGCAGCATGTTGCATGTAATTTACCATCTCTGTCTCTGCAAGCAGTATGTGTAATTTACCATCTATGTCTCTGCAAGCAGTATGTGTGTCTCTGCTCATAAATCTTTTTTAAGTCATCCTAAACACATGAGCAGCATGTTGCATGTAATTTACCATCTCTGTCTCTGCAAGCAGTATGTGTGTCTCTGCTCATAAATCGTGTTTAAGTGATCTTAAACACATGAGCAGCATGTTGCATGTAATTTACCATCTCTGTCTCTGCAAGCAGTATGTGTGTCTCTGCTCATAAATCCTTTTTAAGTCATCTTAAACACATGAGCATCATGTTGCATGTAATTTACCATCTCTGTCTCTGCAAGCAGTATGTGTGTCTCTGCTCATAAATCGTTTTAAGTCATCTTAAACACATGAGCAGCATGTTGCATGTAATTTATCATCTCTGTGTCTGCAAGCAGTATGTGTCTCTGCTTATAAATCGTTTTTAAGTCATCTTAAACACATGAGCAGCATGTTGCATGTAATTTACAATCTCTGTCTCTGCAAGCAGTATGTATGTCTCTGCTCATAAATCGTTTTTAAGTCATCTTAAACACATGAGCAGCATGTTGCATGTAATTTACCATCTCTGTCTCTGCAAGCAGTATGTGTAATTTACCATCTCTGTATCTGCAAGCAGTATGTGTGTCTCTGCTCATAAATCATTTTTAAGTCATCTTAAACACATGAGCAGCATGTTGCATGTAATTTACCATCTCTGTCTCTGCAAGCAGTATGTGTCTCTGCTCATAAATCGTTTTTAAGTCATCTTAAACACATGAGCAGCATGTTGCATGTAATTTACCACCTCTGTCTCTGCAAGCAGTATGTGTGTCTCTGCTCATAAATCATTTTTAAGTCATCTTAAACACATTAGCAGCATGTTGCATGTAATTTACCATCTCTGTCTCTGCAAGCAGTATGTGTGTCTCTGCTCATAAATCATTTTTAAGTCATCTTAAACACATGAGCAGCATATTGCATGTAATTTACCATATCTGTCTCTGCAAGCAGTATGTGTGTCTCTGCTCATAAATTGTTTTTAAGTCATCTTAAACACATGAGCAGCATGTTGCATGTAATTTACCATCTCTGTCTCTGCAAGCAGTATGTGTAAATTACCATCTCTGTATCTGCAAACAGTATGTGTGTCTGCTCATAATATTTCACGGTCTCTACTGGCCAAAAACAGGCCACCTATATATAAGCATTTATATATATACTCATTTCAAAAATTCTTTTCTAATATACACCATACAAAAACACAATATGCTTCTTAATCTTCCCCATACTGCATACAGCAGTGTATCTTCATTAAATAAATCATATTTCAGATACCACACAGGCACAGAGTAAGATGAGACACAGGCACAGAAAACCCTTTAAGCTAAAAGTGGCAAACTGTTACAAAGCACATGTGACATTATTGAAAATTATATAAATATAATTTCTGACTTTAAACAGACCCCCCAGTGCTCATTCCTCTGTAACCATGGTAACTCCCTCCTAACCCAGCACACCTGCAGAAGTTCATCATACAATGTTGCAAAATATTCCATCAAGGGTGTTTGACCTTTCACTGTACTACCTAATCATGTGCCATGTTTGTTTAAATGACTTTTTCGCAACCATTGAAATGACTTCTTTAAAAAAAAAAGCATGCACCCTAATTTTCAGTGCTGAATTTTAAGAAAACACCAATCATTTCTTGTTTTTCAAGTGCACTGAATCTTAACCAGTTTTTTTCATAACTCTCACTTTCAAACTGCCATTTCATTTCCACAACTCATCTGAATACAAGCACATCTACCTTGAAGATGCAAAAAGTCTGGTTAGTGGGTCATAGCTATGTCCACTGGGCTCAAAAATAAACAGCTAACAGAGGTAATTACAACCTTGATTTACCAAATGTGAACATTGTATGGATTGGACAGAGAGGATTGATATGTCACCAATTGAGACCATTGGTAAAATCCTTTATGCATCTTCCATACCCTGACCTTATAATTGTGCACTGTGGTGGCAATGACTTGGGCACTTTGACTGGGGTAGGTCTGGAAATGCTTTTAAAGGACATCTTTGAAACTTTTATTTGAATCGAGTGAAACGCCATTTTGAGACGGGGTGCGCGATCGGGTGCGCACACCTCGCAACTTTAAAAAAAAAAAAGATTTTTTTGGGCCTTGGGGGTCCTTAATGGACTCCCTGACAATACCTAGGGGGTCAGGGACTGTATACCAAGCCTCATTCTCACGTTTTGAAACTTTTATTTGAATCGAGTGAAACGCCATTTTGAAACGGGGTGCGCATTCGGGAGTGCGCACCCCGCAACTTTTTAAAAAAAACTAAAGAAGATTTTTTTGGGGCCTTGGGGGTCCTTAATGGACCCCCTGCCAATACCTAGGGGGTCAGGGAGTCTCCACCCTGCCCCTTTTCCATGTTGTGCCCCTTTGTTATCTACAATATGTGGACTCGCACTGACAAAATGGCGGTCAATACTTCCTGATTTCCTCCAAATCGAATGTTGACAAACGTCAAACAACAAATCAGAATTCCGCTCGCGCACGGGAAGTTGCACGCACGGGTGCGCGCTTATAGATATATAATTTATTTTAACTTTAATTTTCTCAGGCACTACTGGAGGGATTTACACTATTTAACCAAAAGCGTGATCTGCGTACCAGATTCTACCATTTTGCCAAGTTTGGTGTAATTCCGTTCAACCGTTCGGGCTGTAGCCGTGTCTAAAGGTCCTATGGAAAATAACATGGGGAAAACACGTTTTGGGACCCCCCTCTTTTTCTCGGCCTCCGCTTCACAAATCCCCCCGAAACTTTCAGGAAAGGAGCGGAGCGGAGCTGGCCAAAATTTTGGAAAATTACACGCAAATTCCTCCACCGGCGCCAGAGTTATTCCCAATAGAATGTTGCGGATTTCCTATGGAAACTAGGTCCTAACTATAACTACCTACTGGCGACCGCCAGTAGGTTATATATATATATATATATATATATATATATATATATATATATATATATATATATATACATATTTTTATGAATATTACTCAGTCATTCAGTTATTATTCTTTTGTTTTTTTTGTTTGTTTTTGTGTCCCTTGCCCATTAATCCATTTTTCATTTCCCTCTAGTGGGTGTACATCACTGTTCTATATAGGTGTCTTTGAACCTTGCCAGTTGTTGTTTCACCTTCCTATTGCGTTATTCATATTTTTAAGTTTTTTCTTTTCTTATTTATTTCTGTTTTCAAATTATTACCTTCCAGTGGGTGTAGGGCTTGCTGTTATTGGCTAGATTTTTTTTAGGACTTTGGGCTTGCAATTTTTTATCTGGTTTTTGTTTTGATCTATGCACCTTTGGATTTTCATAGAAGTTTAGTATGATTGTTCTCTTCTTTTTGATTCTTTATAGATGAACAAAAAGCTCCTCATCGTGATTAAGGGCTTTCTGGGTTTAAGTTCTCATTGATCGGCTATATCTTTATTCTCTTTGTCTTAACAACGTTTTCTGATCTCCTCCTCTTTCTGAATCTTGGATTTGTTCGATTGCATAGTATTTCAGATCCTTGCAGTTGCGATTGTGCTCTTCCTCCATGTAGCTATTGCCCCACTTTGTTCAACTTATATATGGCCCCCTTAGCGGATGTGGTGCAAACGGATGGTGGAGAATTTGTATCATACGCCGATGACACCCAACTGCTGATCTCCCTGTCCCAAGCCCCAACAAGTGCGGCTGCTAACTTCAAGGCCTGTATGCAAGACCTAGCAAGTTGGATGAACTCGCACTGCTTGAAGCTTAACGGCTCCAAGACGGAGGTGATGGTAATCGGAGGGAATGATTCTAGCTGGACGGTGGATTGGTGGCCAACCTGCCTAGGCCCTATACCCACCCCCTGTAAAGAGGCAAAAAATCTGGGTATATGGGTCAATCCCAAACTTTCCTTTGATAGTCACATTCATAGAGTAGTGGGTAAATGCTTTGGGGTGCTAAAAACTCTCAACCGCATCCTAGATCTACTTCCGCTGGAGGCCAGACGGACCATGACTCAAGCCTTGGTAACTTCCTGTATAGACTATGGCAATGTGCTACTTTTAGGCACCACTGAAAAAAGCCTGGGGCAGCTGCAGGTTCTCCAAAATACTGCAGCACGCTTGGTCCTAAAACTCCCCAAAAGAGCAGCATCTAAGCCCTCTCTTGCTGCTCTGCACTGGCTCCCTATCAGGAAGCGAATCTTGTTTAAAGCACTCTTAATGTGTCACAGGATTATATGGCGCAGGGCTCCGCAGTATCTTCAGGACCTTGTCCATATCTATGAGCCAAACAGGGCACTCCGCTCTAAAGGCACTGGCCTACTGAGGATCCCCCGTGTAAAAAAAGATAAATTGGGAGGCCGATCTTTCAGAGTGCTAGCAGCCAAAAACTGGAATCGCCTGCCTGTTGGACTTAGGCTAGTAGAAACAGAAGCTAAGTTTAGAAAACTCTTAAAAACCCACCTTTACAAGCTTTAGAGCGGAGCCTAACATACACTGTACTTTCTCATCTCCACAGCGCGGGGACACGCCGTGATGGCATCACCATGCGCTTGATAAACCCCTTTATTATTATTATTATTATTATTGCGTCAGTCTCAGTTTCTTGTTGCTCTGATTTGTTCTAAAATTCTCTTTGTCAGTTCACACGTTGTGCTTCCCACATATTTCAATGAATAGGGCAATTCTATTGCATATACTACAAACTAACTCCTACATATGATGTGTTGTTTTTTTTCTCAACATGGTACCATTTGTCAGCTGTATTTCCTTTTTGTTTTCCCCAGTTTTACATGGTTTGCATTTTTACAGTTCCAATTCGAAATCAAAGAAAAAAGCGCAAATCCAATATGGATTAGAAAAAGAGAATGAAGGCAACCTGAAGGCTGTTGTAACATTAATAACAGCATACTTATCAGAGACAGTAGGTAGTTATAGTTAGGACCTAGTTTCCATAGGAAATCCACAACATTCTATTTGGAATAACTTTGGCGTCGATTGGGGAATTTGCGTGTAATTTTCCAAAATCTCGGCCCGTTACGCTCCGCTCCTTCCCTGAAAGTCTCGGGTTTGTCAAGCGGGGGCCGAGAAAAAAGGGGGGTCCTAAAACGTGTTTTCCCCATGCAATTTTCCATAGGACGATTAGACACGGCTACAGCCCGAACGGCTGAACGGAATTACAAGAAATTTGGCAAAATGGTAGAGTCTGATTCGCAGAGCGCTCTTTTGTTTAAATGGTGTAAAACCCTTCAGTAGTGTTTGAGAAAATCGAATTTGAAAAATATATATATCTATGGGCTGGACAGCGTGCGCGCACCGTGCACGCACCCGTGCGCGGACCCTAGCGTGCGCGAGCAGAATTTTGATTGGCTGTTGGACGTCTGTCAACTTTCCAGTCAGTGGAAATCATGAAGTGCTGGCTGCCATCTTGTCTCCGAGGCAGAAGCCAGCTGAAAACAAAAGTCTAGAACCTGGAAAGGGGGCAGGGTAGAGACTCCTTGACCCCCTAGGCTTTGTCAGGGGGTCCCTAAAGGATCCCGAAGATCAAAAAAACATTATTTTTTTTTTTTTAAATCGCGGGGTCCGCGCACGGTGCGCGGACGCAGGCAAAAAAAGACGGGTTCAGATAGGTGTTTTGTGGAGAGTTACTATGGTAACAGGCAGAGAGCAGTGGGGGCAGGTTGGATATTATGGGGCATATTATCAAGTAAGGGCCCATGTTAGAAGTGAAGGCATCTAACATGGGCTTCGATTGAAATTCATAGAGCATATTATCAAGCCCATTAACGCCGCTTTATCGGCAGTTTCCTGCCGATAAAAGCGGCGATAATGTAACGCCCTTACTCGATAATATGCCCCTATGTGAGTTTGAAATTCTTAAAAATTAAGAACCAATTAAAATGTTACTTTGGTTTTGAGAAAAAAAGACAGGTTCAGATAGGTGTTTTGTGGAGAGTTACTATGGTAACAGGCAGAGAGTAGTGGGGGTAGGTTGGTTATTATGTGAGTTTGAAAGTGTTGAAATTTTTAACTAATTAAAATGTTACTTTGGTTTTGAATTTGTGTGTGAAGTAATTTGATTGGTTATGTACGGGGATATGTGTGAAAAATGAGATGGAAATACGGCCATTTTGTGTTTGTAGTGTCTGGGGTACATTTGTGAGGAATTTTTGGATTTCAATTTTTGGTGTGAGATTCACACAATACTAAATTTTCTACAGCATTCTTAAAGGTAAGTTGTTAATTTGTAAGGGGAACTATGTTGTACACTTTAAGTTAATAAGAATAAAGTTTTTTAATGTGGAAGTTTATTACTCTCACTGTCTTTCTGTCTCTCTCTTTTTATACTACACTAACAGCAATGGTGGATCTGAATGAGGAGTCAGTTGACATCATTCTTGAAATTTCTGCGACTTTTATTGAGGACTTGAATGTTCCTGTTGATGACAGTACTCATGATGAAGACCTTTTTGATGGAGGAGATGGCATGGGGGACTTTTATGATCAATCTTTGGATTCTGAATTAATTGAATGTTTGGAGTTTATTGAGTTCCAGGATTCTTTTTGGGAGACTTTCAATGAGGAAATTCCTGATGATTTAATGTTAGAAGTTCCTTTAAATTTCGAAAATTCAGAAGAATAAATTTATATTCAGTAATTAAAAATTGTTTGAGAAATTATACTTTTTTAAATGTAATTTATGAGGTGGTGGCCAAGTGATTGTGGTATAAAGTGAGACTTGTAGTATAGAGTGCAACATTTTTGTGTAACATAGTAAGTTTACTCATAGTTACTCCCCTTCTCACACTATACTTTCTCCTGTGTGTATCTAACATCTTTTCATTTTTACGTATTTTTTCCATCACTCTACCTCACTTACTGTCCTTTTCTCATTGAAATCCTGAGTTCCTTTTTTTCAATCCAGTTTTGTAACTCTCTCCATCTCCTCACTGCTCTTCCCTGAAGGACTTCAAAGGTTAAAAAAAATGTGTATTAAAAAAAAAAGAAAAATTTGCTCGGTCCACACATGGTGAGTGCTCGTAGAATGCACGGTGAGTGCTCAGAAAGCGACCCCTATCGCCGCCATTTTGTGGTTTCAGAAGAGAGTGAAAAATGAAAGTTGAAAACGTGAAAAGGGGGCAGGGTAGAGTGTCCCGGACCCCCTAGGCCTTCTCAGGGGGTGCCTGAAGGACTCGAAAGGTGAAAAAAAATGTTTCTTTTAAAAAAATAAATAAATAAAAAAATTGGAAGATGCGCGCACGGTGAGTGCTCGAAGAGTGCACGGTGAGTGCTTGGTGCGCGGATCTCTCTAAAAATTAATTTTAAAAATACAGTTAAAAATCAAATTTGAGTGTTTAGATGTTAGTTGGCTCTAAAAAGAGCCGTTGTGTTCATTGTGTGTTTTTTTGTACCTACAAGTAAGTATCAATGCAGTGTCTTAAGTTACAGAGGAAGATTCTGTTCACCTCACCTGTGAAATATACACCATCTCCTCTATAAATGCCTTGCATGTTGTAACGTAAGTTGTTGTGGTATATAGAACCCATGCCATAGTCTCTGAGGAAAGCAGAAACAGACTTATTCATATGTTTCCTTGCTTTCTCAATCTGTGGACAAAATTGGTTGGACCATTTCCATTTTTGCCTTTGGCATATACTAGAATATACCAAGATTGTTTTTGGAAAAGTGACATCAATTGTCCAAAGGTGTCCTTTAAAACCATTTCCTGACCTACCCCAGTCAAAGTGCACAGGTCATTGCCACCACAGTGCACAATTATGAGGTCAGGGTGTGGAAGATGCATAAAGGATTTTACCAATGGCATCAATTGGTGACATCTCAATCCTCTCTGGCCAATCCACATAATATCCACATTTGGTAAATCAAGGTTGTGAAAGCATCTATTTGCTACATACCTTTCACTCCAGAAAACATAGCTATGTCCTACTATCCAGACTTTCAGCATCTTGAAGGCAGATGTGGTTGTACTCAGATGAGTTGTGGAAATGAAATGGCAGTTTGAAAGTAGGAGTTCAGAAAAAAAAGTGGTTGAGATTCAGTGCACTTGAAAAAGAAGAAATGATTGGTGATTTCTGATAATTTAAGATTGAAATCTAGGGTGTATCCTACTGTTTTTTAAAAGTAATAATACTATTGGTTTAGAAAAAGTCATTGAAAAGAACATCGCACAGGATAAGCTGGAATATTGAGACGTCAAACACACTTGCTGGTTTGGTTTGCAACATTGAGAGATGAACTTTTAACCTTTTGAGTTCAGATAGGTGTTCTATGGAGAGTTGCCATGGTAACAGGCAGAGAGAGCAGTGGGGTGATGGGTGAAGAAAAGGTGAGATTGAAAGTGTTTGAATGTTGAACCAATTAAAATGTTAGTTTGGTTTTGAATTTGTGTGGGAAGAAATTTCATTGGTTATGTTCTTAGATATGTGTGAAAAATGAGAGGTAATCGGGGCCATTTGTGGTTGCAGTGTCTGAGGTACATTTCAGAGATTCTGCTGAAGAAAATCTGGTGTGTTTTTGGCACTGTTCTCAATCTTCAAAAGCATTTTTAAAGGTGAGCGATTAATTTGTGAGGGAATATATGTTGTGTATTTTACGTCAATAATAAAAATGAGTTGCAATGTGGAAGTTACTCACTCTCCCGCTCTTTCACTGTCTCTCACTGTCTTCCTTTCTGTCCAACAGTGTTCTTTTTCCTTCTTCAGTTTCTCTATAAATCCTGCTGGCATAAACTAATGCTGCAAATTGGAAATATATTTTGAAAATGACACAGGTTTCTGCACTGTATTGTAGCGCTGAAATAGATAGGATGTGTTCTGTCTCTTAATTGTTTTAGTGTGGTAAATGAGTTTTGGTAAAAAGTTTGGTTTAAAAATATTTGTCCAGGATCACACAGAGTGTCTGTGTAAATTAAATAATTATATTTGCACCTCTTACTATAATATCCCCTGTCTCTTCTCACAGTCTATCTCTCTCTGGTTATACTGTTTTATTTATGAAAATATTTTGTCTTTTGTTTGGATGTAATGCTGGCAAAAAAGTAATGCTGCAAATTGGAAATGTATTTTGAAAATGACTCAGGTTTCTGCACTATATTGTAGCGCTGAAATAGATGGGATGTGTTCTGTCTCTTAATTGTTTTAGTGTGCTAAATGAGTTTTGGTAAAAAGTTTGGTTTTAACATTTTTGACCAGGATCACACTGTTTTCTTTCATGAAAATATTGTGTCTTATATTTGGACGTAATGCTGGCAAAAAGTAATGCTGCAAATTGGAAATGTATTTGGAAATGAGTCAGGTTTCTGCATTGTGATGTTGTGGTCATTTATATGGCCCATCTCACCCTCTGTCTCCGCCATCTCTCCCTTTGCCTGTGCCTTCTCACCCTCTGCCTGTGCCATGTCCCTCTCTGCCTGTGCCATCTTACCCTCTGCTTGCCCCATGTTTCTCTCTGCCTATGCCATCCCTAAATCTGCCTGCGCCATGTCCCTCTCTGCCTGCGGCATCTCACCCTCTGCTTGCGCCATCTCACTCTCTGCCTGCGCCATCGTACCCTCTGCCTGCACCATCTCTCCCCCTGCCTTCGCCATCTCACCCTCTGCCTCTGCCATCTCTCCCTTTGCCTGTGCCATCTCACCCTCTGCCTGTGCCATGTCTCTCTCTGCCTGCGCCATCTTACCCTCTGCTTGCGCCATCTCACTCTCTGCTTGCACCATCTCACTCTCTGGCTGTGCCATCTCTCCGTCTGCCTGCGCCATCTCACCCTCTGTCGGCACCATCTCTCTCTCAGCTTACGCCATATCCCCTCTGTCTGCACCATCTCTCCCCTCTGTCTGCACCATCTCCCCTCTGCCTGCAGTATCTCTGCCTGCGCCATTTTTCCCTCTGCCTGCGTCAACTCTCCCTCTGCCTGCGCCATCTCTCCCTCTGCCTGTGCCATCTCTTCCTCTGCCTGCGCCATCTCACCGTCTGCCTCTCCCATCTTTCCATTTGCCTGTGGTATCTCACCCTTTGCCTGTGCCATGTCTCTCTCTGCCTTGGCCATCTTACCCTCTGCTTGCACCATCTCACTCTCTGCCTGCGCCACCTCACTCTCTGGCCGCGCCATCTGTCCCTATGCCTGTGCCTTCTCTCCCTCTGCCTGCGCCTTCTCTCCCTTTGCCTGCGCCATCTCTCCCTCCGCCTGCAGCATCTCTCCCTCGGCCTGCGTCATCTCTCTCTATGCCTGCACCATCTCACCCTCTGCCTGCGCCATCTCACCCTCTGCCTGCACCATCTCCTCTCCGCCTGCATCATCTCTCCCCTCTGCCTGCACTATTTCACCTTCTGCCTGCGCTATGTTACCCTCTACCTGTGCCATCTCATCCTGTGCCTGTTCAATCTCTCCCTCTGTCTGTGCCATCTCTCCCTCTGCCTGCGCCATCTCTTCCTCTGCCTGCGTCATCTCCCCTTTGCCTGCACCATCTCTCCCTCTGTCTTCGCCATCTCTCCCTCTGCCTGCGCCATCTCACTCTCTGCCTGCGCCATCTGTTCCTCAGCCTGTGCCATCTCAATTATTATCATGTATTTTTAATGGTATACAGCTCCTTTCTAAGGTAAAGGATGAGCAGAGTGTCGTTAGCCTACCACATGATGTTGAAATTTTGATAGCTTACTGGTTGTTTAAACTACCAGACTCCCCTTTTCACTGTGTATTTTGTCTCATGTTTGTATGTAATGCTGGAAAAAAACAAATGGTGCGTATTGGAAATGTATTTTGCAAAATGAGTCAGGTTTCTGCATTGTAATGTAGTGGTCATTTATATGGTGCCATGTCACCGTCTGCCTCCGCCATCTCTCCCTTTGCCTGCACCATCTCTCCCTCCGCCTGCACCATCTCTCCTTGGCCTGTGTCATCTCTCTCTCTGCCTGCGCAATCTCATTCTCTGCCAGCGCCATCTCTCCCTCTGCCTGCGTCATCTCACCCTCTGCCTGTGCCATGTCTCTCTCTGCCTGCGCCATCTTACCCTCTGCTTGCGTCATGTTTCTCTCTACCTGCGCCATCTCTCCCTCTGCCTGTGCCATGTCTGTCTTTACCTGCGCCATCTCACTCTCTGCTTGCACCATCTCACTCTCTGGCTGCGCCATTTCACTCTCTGCCTGCGTCATCTCTCCCTCTGCCTGCACCATCTCTCCCTCCGCCTGCACCATCTCTCCTTGGCCTGTGTCATCTCTCTCTCTGCCTGCGCAATCTCATTCTCTGCCAGCGCCATCTCTCCCTCTGCCTGCGTCATCACACCCTCTGCCTGCACCATCTCCCCTCCGCCTGCATCATCTCTCCTCTCTGCTTGCACCATTTCACCCTCTGCCTGCGCTATGTTACCCTCTACCTGTGTCATCTCTCCCTTTGCCTGTGCCATCTCACCCTCTGCCTGTACCATGTCTCTCTCTGCCTGCTCCATCTTACTCTCTGCTTGCGTCATGTTTCTCTCTGATAGCGCCATCTCTCCCTCTGCCTGTGCCATGTCTGTCTTTGCCTGCGCTATCTCACTGTGTGCTTGCGCCATCTCACTCTCTGCCTGCGCCATCTCACCCTCTGCTTGCGCCATCTCACTCTCTACCTGCGCCATGTTTCTCTCTGCCTGCGCCATCTCTCCCTCTGCCTGTGCCATGTCTGTCTTTGCCTGTGCCATCTCACCCTCTGCTTGCGCCATTTTACTCTCTGCCTGCGTCATCTCACCTCTGCCTGCGCCATCTCTCCCTCTGCCTATGCCATGTCTGTCTTTGCCTGCGCCATCTCACCCTCTGCTTGCGCCATCTCACTCTCTGCCTACACCATCTCACCCTCTGCTTGCGTCATCTCACTCTCTGCCTGCGCCATGTTTCTCTCTGCCTGTGCCATGTCTCCCTCTGCCCGTGCCATGTCTGTCTTTGCCTGCGCCATCTCACCCTCTGCTTGCGCCATCTCACTCTCTGTCTATGCCATCTCACCCTCTGCTTGCGCGATCTCACTCTCTGCCTGCCCCATCTCACCCTCTGCCTGTGCCATCTCTCCCCCTGCCTGCGCCATCTCACCCTCTGCTTCCGCCATCTCTCCCTTTGCCTGTGCCATCTCACCCTCTGTCTGTGCCCTGTCTCTCTCTGCCTGCGCCATCTTACCCTCTGCTTGCGCCATCTCAGTCTGTGTTTGTGCCACCTCACTCTCTGGCTGCACCATCTCTCCGTCTGCCTGCGCCATCTCACCCTCTGTCGGCACCATCTCTCCCTCTGTTTGCGCCATATCCCCTCTGCCTGTACCATCTCTCCCCTCTGTCTGCACCATCTCCCCTCTGCCTGCAGCATCTCTGCCTCTGCCTGCACCATTTTCCCTCTGCCTGCGCCATCTCTCCCTCTGCCTGCGCCATCTCTCCCTCTGCCTGCGCCATCTCACCCTCTGCCTCCGCCATCTTTCCCTTTGCCTGTGCTATCTCACCCTTTGCCTGTGCCATGTATGTCTCTGCCTTGGCCATCTTACCCTCTACTTGCGCCATCTCACTCTCTGCCTGCGCCATCTCACTCTCTGGCTGCGCCATCTGTCCCTACGCCTGTGCTATCTCTCCCTCTGCCTGCGCCTTCTCTCCCTTTGCCTGCGCCATCTCTCCCTCCGCCTGCACCATCTCTCCCTCGGCCTGCGTCATCTCTCTCTCTGCCTGCGCCATCTCATTCTCTGCCTGCGCCATCTCTCCCTCTGCCTGTGCCATCTCACCCTCTGCCTACACCATCTGCCCTCCGCCTGCATCATCTCTCCCCACTTCCTGCACCATTTCACCCTCTGCCTGCGCTATGTTACCTTCTACCTGTGCCATCTCAATCTTTGCCTGTGCCATCTTACCCTCTGCCTGTACCATGTCTCTCTCTGCCTGTGCCATCTTACCCTCTGCTTGCGTCATGTTTCTCGCTGCCTGCGCCATCTCTCCCTCTGCCTGTGCCATGTCTGTCTTTGCCTGCGCCATCTCACCCTCTGCTTGCGCTATCTCAATCTCTGCCTGCGCCATCTCACCCTCTGCCTGCGCCATCTCTCCCTCTGCCTGTGCCATGTCTGTCTTTCCCTGCGCCATCTCACTCTCTGCTTGCACCATCTCACTCTCTGCCTGTGCCATCTCACCCTCTGCTTGCGCCAACTCACTCGCTGCCTGCACCATGTTTCTCTCTGCCTGCGCCATCTTTCCCTCTGCCTGTGCCATGTCTGTCTTTGCCTGCGCCATCTCACCCTCTGCTTGCGTCATCTCACTCTCTGCCTGCGCCATGTTTCTCTCTGCCTGTGCCATGTCTCCCTCTGCCCGTGCCATGTCTGTCTTTGCCTGCGCCATCTCACCCTCTGCTTGCGCCATCTCACTCTCTGTCTATGCCATCTCACCCTCTGCTTGCGCGA
This sequence comes from Lissotriton helveticus, assembly GCF_964261635.1. NCBI lineage: Eukaryota > Metazoa > Chordata > Amphibia > Caudata > Salamandridae > Lissotriton > Lissotriton helveticus. The sequence continues at coordinate 2,028,392,528 of NC_136061.1, forward strand.
TCTCACTCTCTGCCTGCCCCATCTCACCCTCTGCCTGTGCCATCTCTCCCCCTGCCTGCGCCATCTCACCCTCTGCTTCCGCCATCTCTCCCTTTGCCTGTGCCATCTCACCCTCTGTCTGTGCCCTGTCTCTCTCTGCCTGCGCCATCTTACCCTCTGCTTGCGCCATCTCAGTCTGTGTTTGTGCCACCTCACTCTCTGGCTGCACCATCTCTCCGTCTGCCTGCGCCATCTCACCCTCTGTCGGCACCATCTCTCCCTCTGTTTGCGCCATATCCCCTCTGCCTGTACCATCTCTCCCCTCTGTCTGCACCATCTCCCCTCTGCCTGCAGCATCTCTGCCTCTGCCTGCACCATTTTTCCCTCTGCCTGCGCCATCTCTCCCTCTGCCTGCGCCATCTCTCCCTCTGCCTGCGCCATCTCACCCTCTGCCTCCGCCATCTTTCCCTTTGCCTGTGCTATCTCACCCTTTGCCTGTGCCATGTATGTCTCTGCCTTGGCCATCTTACCCTCTACTTGCGCCATCTCACTCTCTGCCTGCGCCATCTCACTCTCTGGCTGTGCCATCTGTCCCTATGCCTGTGCTATCTCTCCCTCTGCCTGCGCCTTCTCTCCCTTTGCCTGCGCCATCTCTCCCTCCGCCTGCACCATCTCTCCCTCGGCCTGCGTCATCTCTCTCTCTGCCTGCGCCATCTCATTCTCTGCCTGCGCCATCTCTCCCTCTGCCTGTGCCATCTCACCCTCTGCCTACACCATCTGCCCTCCGCCTGCATCATCTCTCCCCACTTCCTGCACCATTTCACCCTCTGCCTGCGCTATGTTACCTTCTACCTGTGCCATCTCAATCTTTGCCTGTGCCATCTTACCCTCTGCCTGTACCATGTCTCTCTCTGCCTGTGCCATCTTACCCTCTGCTTGCGTCATGTTTCTCGCTGCCTGCGCCATCTCTCCCTCTGCCTGTGCCATGTCTGTCTTTGCCTGCGCCATCTCACCCTCTGCTTGCGCTATCTCAATCTCTGCCTGCGCCATCTCACCCTCTGCCTGCGCCATCTCTCCCTCTGCCTGTGCCATGTCTGTCTTTCCCTGCGCCATCTCACTCTCTGCTTGCACCATCTCACTCTCTGCCTGTGCCATCTCACCCTCTGCTTGCGCCAACTCACTTGCTGCCTGCACCATGTTTCTCTCTGCCTGCGCCATCTTTCCCTCTGCCTGTGCCATGTCTGTCTTTGCCTGCGCCATCTCACCCTCTGCTTGCGCCATCTCACTCTCTGCCTGCGCCATCTCACCCTCTGCCTGTGCCATCTCTCCCCCTGCCTGCGCCATCTCACCCTCTGCTTCCGCCATCTCTCCCTTTGCCTGTGCCATCTCACCCTCTGCCTGTGCCATGTCTCTCTCTCTTCCTGCGCCATCTTACCCTCTGCTTGCGCCATCTCACTCTGTGCTTGTGCCATCTCACTCTCTGGCTGCGCCATCTCTCCGTCTGCCTGCGCCATCTCACCCTCTGTCGGCACCATCTCTCCCTCTGTTTGCGCCATATCCCCTCTTCCTGCACCATCTCTCACCTCTGTCTGCACCATCTCCCCTCTGCCTGCAGCATCTCTACCTCTGCCTGTGCCATTTTTTCCTCTGCCTGCGCCATCTCTCCTTCTGCCTGCGCCATCTCACCCTCTGCCTCCGCCATCTTTCCCTTTACCTGTGCTATCTCACCCTTTGCCTGTGCCATGTCTGTCTCTGCCTTGGCCATCTTACTCTCTGCTTGCGCCATCTCACTCTCTGCCTGCCCCATCTCACTTTCTGGCTGCACCATCTGTCCCTATGCCTGTGCTATCTTTCCCTCTGCCTGCGCCTTCTCTCCCTTTGCCTGCGCCATCTCTCCCTCCACCTGCAGCATCTCTCCCTCGGCCTGCGTCATCTCTCTCTCTGCCTGCGCCATCTCACCCTCTGCCTGCGCCATCTCTTCCTCTGCCTGCGCCATCTCACCCTCTGCCTGCACCATCTCCCCTCCGCCTGCATCATCTGTCCCCTCTGCCTGCACCATTTCACCCTCTGCCTGCGCTATGTTACCCTCTACCTGTGCCATCTCATCCTGTGCCTGTGCCATCTCTCCCTCTGTCTATGCCATCTCTCCCTCTGTGTGCGCCATCTCTTCCTCTGCCTGCGCCATCTCCCCTTTGCCTGCACCATCTCTTCCTCTGTCTTCGCCATCTCTCCCTCTGCCTGCGCCATCTCACCCTCTGCCTGTGCCATCTGTTCCTCAGCCTGCGCCATCTCAATTATTATCATGTATTTATAATGGTATACAGCTCCTTTCTAAGATAAAGGATGAGCAGAGTGTCATCAGCATACCACATGATGTTGAAATTCTGATAGGTTACTGGTTGTTTAAACTACCAAGACTCCCCTTTTCACTGTGTATTGGGTCTCATGTTTGTATGTAATGCTGGCAAAAAATGAATGGGGCATATTGGAAATGTATTTGGAAATGAGTCAGGTTTCTGCATTTTAATGTAGTGGTCATTTATATGGCGCCATGTCACCCTCTGCCTCCGCCATCTCTCCCAATGCCTGTGCCATCTCACCCTCTGCCTGTGCCATGTCTCTCTCTGCCTGCGCCATCTTACCCTCTGCTTGTTTCTCTCTGCCTGTGCCATCTCTCCCTCTGCCTGTGTCATGTCTGTCTTTGCCTGCGCCATCTCACTCTCTGCTTGCACCATCTCACTCTCTGGCTGCGCCGTCTCACTCTCTGCCCGCGTCATCTCTCCCTCTGCCTGTACCATCTCTCCCTCTGCCTGTACCATCTCTCCCTCTGCCTGCGTCATCTCTCCCTCTGCCTGCGCCATCTACAAGCTGCCTGCACCATCTCTCCCTCTGTCTGCATCATCTCTCCCTCTGCCTGCACCATCTCTCCCTCCATGTGCGTAATTCTCTTTCCGCCTGCGCCATTTCACCCTCTGCCTGCGCCATTGTCACTGTCTATCTGCTTCATCTCATCTTCTGCCTGTGCCATCTCTCCCTCTGTCTGTGCCATCTCTCCCTGTGCCTGCGCCATCTCTCCCTCTGCCTGTGTCATCTCACCCTCTGCCTCCGCCATCTCTCCCTCTGCCTGTGCCATGTCATTCTATGTCGGCACTATCTCTCCTTCTGCTTGTGCCATCTTCCCTCCGCCTGCACCATCTGTCCCTCTGCCTGTACCATCTCCCCTCTTCCTGCACCATCTCTTCTTCCCCTTGTGCCATCTCTCCCTTTCGCCTGCCATCTCATTCTCTGTCTGTGCCACGTCTCTCTCTGCCTGTGCCATCTTACCTTCTGCTTGCGCCATCTCACTCTCTGCCTGTTCTCTGTCTATCCTCTGTCTGTATCAGCGTAGTCTGCTATCATGTTAAATCTTTTTGTTTCTCTGTTTGTAGTTTTGCACCCTCTGTTTGTACTATTTTATCTCTGTCTGCACTATCTCCTCCTCTGTGTGCTCTAATTTGCCTCTGCATGTAGCATTTGTCTCACTGTATCAAGCATTTCTTCTGTGTTTTTACCATTTTATTCTTAGTGTGTACCATGTCTGTGACTGCTTGCACTACCTGTGTGTCTACTTGAAATATCTCGCCCTTTCTCTGCACCATCTTTTTTTCGGACTACACCATCTGCCCCTCTGTCTGCAGCTTTGTATCATCTCTCCTCTGCCTGTTCCAGTTTAGTCTCTGACTGCATTATGTTATTTTCTGTCTATACCGTCCCTTTCCCTCTGCATGCACCCTCTGCCTGCACCCTCTTATGTACATCTGCGAAGGCCTATTATGATATGGCTGCTGGTGTGTATTAGACAGTGCCATCATATTAAATATTTCCTGTCTTTGTGCCTGTAGTATTGCACCCTCTGCTTGTATCATTTTATCTATGTTTGTACTTTCTTTTCTTTTGTGTTGTAAATCACCTAAATCATGAAGTTAGTCATGAATTACTAGATGTACAAAGTTCTATGCAGTATGTGTCTTAGGCCTTTTAATTTCCAAATTGTAATTATGTTGTGCAAATTAGATACTGGGTGTGCTGAACCCTGAAATACCATTCTCAGCAAATTACTCTATAATGTTGAAACACTACTGCACTGCTATAAACTCATAAATAGCACTCACTGCCTGATTTCCTACTCTGGTCAGACATAGTTGCTGTGCTTTAAACTTACTTATGAAGTAAACCAGTGTTTATATCATTTAGTGAAATTGCTATGTAGTATGTTAGTAGTGGTCTATAACATGTTATTTTTTCTTCAGAACAGATTATAATTATCTACAGAAAGAAAAAGGAATATGCCTACGAAGGAGGCTTTATTCTCCAAGAAAACACAATTAGAAGATTTATCCAAAAAACAATGTTCAGAGAAAAAGAAGAATGCTCCTGGTAAGCCAACTAAAGATTTTATAAGGAAATTAACCCAATGTAAATAAATTGTGGATAATGTGCAAAAGAAGAAAAATTCATCTGTAACTACAAAGAAAAAGCAGAGCCCCCCAAAAAATGTACATGGAGATGATTTGGTCTATACGCAAAAATCAGTTCATTGACATTCGTAGGCGAATGTTTTATAACAGAGTTGTTTTAAATTTATTAAAAAGTGCAAAGAATTGTAAAAGGAAAACTATTTTTTACAAGAAAAAGAAAACTATAGAGATGATAGCTGATCAGGCTTTTGCAGTGAAAAAAAATATATATGTTAGTAATCAATAGAATTCGTACACTAGACAAGGCAATCAATGTTTTGAAAGCAAAAAGTAAGTGGAAAAGAGTAATTAATAGGACTAATTTTTGTGATGTTTTTTCTGGAGAATGGAAGCATAGTTCAAGTTGTGAGCCATTTTTTAATGAAGAGACCTACTTTCAGACTAATGATTTATTGCATGCAGTTGACATCAGTGGTCGAGCATATGAGGTGAAGGACGGTTGTACAATTGAAAAAGAAAAAATTGTGCCTAGAAATGCAGAAGAGGTGTTAGCTGATGACGTTTTAGGGAGACGTCCTAAGGCTCCGGTGTACACTTGGAATTGTAGTAGTATTTGTAGTGTGCAACAGGATTCAATCGATTTGTTTCACAATTTCTTACGTAAATATACTAAAAAAAGTCTAAAACAAAAGATTAAGATATTGCAAGAATTAGATCCTTGCAGATTGAGAGAAAAAACAGGCTTGTCTTTCTAGAAAAGTATGTCAGAGTGTTTTTCATCATTTTAGGATGTTAGCAGTGCATCATACGGAAGTGAGGAAATTAGTGAGAAGGTTGTATTATACAAAAAGTCCAGCACTTAAGTTAAAACAGTTAAACAGTGTTTTTTTGCATGGATCTGTATTAGATGTAAAGAACATCTGTGAAGAAATTGAGTTTTGTTATTTTGGTGAAAAAGAAGACAGTGCAGAAACTGATGCAGTAATAGAAGGCAATGTGGATGAAAATATACAGAATTTAAGTACAGAAAATTTTGACCAAGAAATTACAAAGTTTAAGGTCATTTCAAGTGAAAGGCCACATTTTTCTTGTGTGTGTTGTCGACGAACTCATTATAAGAATCAGACTAGGTTAGTTGATTTATATGTTAAAAGTGAAAAGGAAAATATTAATGAGTGGAAGGATTTTGCAACTTATTTGTTGGAAGAGAATTGTTTTGATTTCGGTTCTGATCAACGTATCTGCATTTGAATACCAGACATCAAGATTATATGCAGAAGATCCAAGGTTTTGCCAATGCATTCCATATTTGTTTCATCTTCTGTTTGAGAGTGACTTGTCTGGACTTTCTTATGCAGTGAACCATATACTAAAAAGTGAAGTATATCTGCAAAATGTTTCGGCAAGGGACTTTATGGAAAAAGTGCAACAGAAAGACACTGTTTTGGATTCTCAGCTAATTAATCTCATGGCTTTTCAACTCCTACATGGTTCCTTACTCTTAGCTGTGCTGAGTATGCTTGGGAAGACTTACTTGAATTTATTCAAGAGGCAAATGCAAACATAGAAAATATAGAATTCAAGACACCTGGAGAACTGTGCTCTTTGGATCCAGTTAATGTATGCAGGTATTTCAATCATAGATTTGAAGCTATGATGTCTTTTATCACAAAGAAAAAAAGTCCTCCCCTTGGAGAGGTTTTGGATTTCTTTTGGAGAAAGGAATATCAAGCAAGAGGTGATCCTCACATACATATGCTGCTATGGAGCAAAGATGCTCCCAAATTTGGAACAGAGTCGGATGACACAGTGATGAGTTTTATTGAACAGTATTCTACATGTGCTGTTCCGAAAAGTACAGAAGAAATCAATTTAAGACATCAAGTCTTACGGTTTCAAAGCCATCGTTGTGGAAAATACTGTTGTCGAAAGTTCAAATCCAAGGACAAGTTCTACACAAAATGTCGTTTTGGATTTCCACAACCAGTATTATCAAAAGGAAGAGTTAACAATTTCATGTCTTCTTTTCGACATACTGTGACAAGAAAATCACCGAAAAATACCTACAACTTAAAAAGAAATGAAGAGTCAAAATACATAAATGACTATAACCCAGTCATTTTGTCCATGTGGAATGCTAACATGGATATTCAATATGTTGCAGACAACTCCATTGCTGTAGCTCGATATGTAACGTCTTACATCACAAAGTCTGAGAAGACAGAACTAAAGGAGATGTTGTTTATCGAGAAATTGGAGCATATTTATGTTCAGATCGGATTTCATCTGCAAGTCTATATGCAAAATCTAGAACAATCCTTTGGGTGAGTCTAGGTCTTGCTGCAACACGAAACCGAGTTTTGAAATCTGTACAAGAAATTGACTATATAGCAGAGAAAAAACCAAACAGTACAGATATTTTGAAGACAAACATGTTGGATACATACTATCCAAATAGAAGTAATCATCTAGAGAACGTTTGTCTCTATGAAGTACTGCAAAGCTATACTTTTGAGAGGAATATTACAGAAGATATCAATAAAGGAGTATATGCTGTGATTGGATGTGAAGGATGTCTGGTGAAACAAAGTAAAGGACATTTGATTAATCATCGAAAATTGAGTTGCGAAACTCCTGACAAAAGGGAATTTTACTATTTAGCTCTTTTGCAACTCTTTAAACCATGGCGTACAGAAGAGGAACGACTTGGAGATTTTCTCAGTTATGAAGATTCATACAATGCAACCAAAAAACCCATAGAATGTACTGTTTTTACAAATTATCTGCAAATTATGAATGACGAAATACAGCAAGAAGCTACAATTGCAGCAGAGATTGCTAGAGACAGTTCTCAAGACAGTCAGAGTTCTGCTTCATTGAGTCAGGATCCACGAGGTGGACCAATTAGCCAAAATGAAGATGCCACTGCCATGGATGAGGTGGAAAGAGCCATGGAACAAGCTCAGGAGGATGTAGTAAACTTAGAAGAATTGGAGAAACAACAAAATGTCGAACAAAAAAAAATATATGACGAAGTGACAGAGCAGATTGAGCATGGTTTTTGTCAAGAGAAAAAAGAGTGCTCATGTACGTCATTTAAACCTGTCCGACTGTACGTGAGTGGAGAAACCAGAACTGGAAAAAGTTTCCTAATGAAAGGAATTGCAACTTATCTACAAAAAAGAACTGAGTCATCGCTCTCTTGTGTTGTTACCGCTCCAACTGGGTTGGCAGCACATAACATTAAAGGGATTACTTTACATCGTTTGTTGATGCTGCCAGTAGAGCATGAAAATAAATTAGAATACCACAAGCTATCTGGAGAAGCTTGTTGTGAAGTTTCCAGAGTCCTCAAAAAAATGAACCTTCTCATTATTGATGAGGTAAGCATGGTATCAAATGTAATGCTTGCTTTTGTGCATTTAAGAATGCAACAAGTTCTTAAAACAGAGTATGATGTGTTATTTGGAGGCAAACACATCATTGTTTTTGGAGATCTACTACAGCTGACTCCTGTGAAAGGACAACCAGTGTTTAAAATGCTTACACATGAAGATACCACGAAGTGCCTAGGAAGGATTGGAAATGTTAATATATGGTTATATTTCAAATATACAGAACTCCTTCAAAATATGCGATAGGCAAAGGATGATGATTATAAAAGAATTCTTCAAGATATAAGAATTGGAAAATTAAGTGAACATGGCAAGAAAGCTTTATAGGCACGATTACTTTCAAATTTGTTTCCAAACGAAAATATTCTGCCAGAGAATATTTATAGAAAAATTGCTGAAAATAAATCAGTGATATGCTTGATGCCAACTCTGCAAGAATGTTCAGTCTTCAACAACAAAATGTTAAAGTTAGAAAATCAAGAAATTATAAAACTGGAAGCTATTGATAGACTAGAGCATGAAGGAGCTACTATTATTTTGTCAGAAAAGTTGAAGTCAAAATTGGATTCTTTAGAGAAGACAATATCTAAAACTGCTGGCTTTGAAAAGAGTCATGTTTCAATGTTTAAATTGTCATATAATTTTACGATGGAATTTACATGTTGAAAGAGGTTTGGTAAATGGAGCAATGGGTCATTTTGTTGATTTTGTGAATTACCGAAATAGAGATGAAATTGAATTTTTGAAAATCAAATTTGATGAAAATGAAGAAGTACAACAATTGAGTCGTTGTTCTACTCGGTTTTTGCTTGTCAAAGATTTATATGTCCGCCGAAAACAGTTTCCTGTTTGTTTGACATATGCGGTGACTATTCATGAATCTCAAGGTTTAAGTGTAGATAGTGCTTTGGTGAATATTGGAAGTTCTGTGTTCAAGGAGGGTATGGCATATGTTGCTTTATCTCGAGTCAGAACTTTATCTGGTTTATACTCCGGATCTCCGACCGACCCCTGCCCTCACCACGTCTTCAACAAGGCCGACGTTGTCAACGCACCCCACCTGCGGGACATTATCAACACCTCCTTCGACACCGCCACCTTCCCTGAGAGCTGGAAGCACGCAGAACTCAGCGCTCTACTCAAGAAACCTACAGCGGACCCCACCGAACTCAAGAATTACCGCCCCATCTCGCTCCTCCCGTTCCCGGCCAAAGTCATCGAAAAGACCGTCAACAAACAGCTGGCCGCCTTCCTCGAGACGAATGGATCCCTCGACCCCTCACAGTCTGGCTTCCGAGCCAACCACAGCACCGAGACCGCCCTCATCGCTGCCACCGATGACATCCGCACCCTGATGGACAACGGAGAAACAGCGGCCCTCATCCTCCTGGACCTCTTCGCGGCATTCGACACTGTCTGCCACCGCACCCTAGTGCAGCGCCTCGGCAACATCGGAATCCAGGAGAAGGCACTGGAATGGATCACCTCCTTCCTCGACGGAAGAACACAGAGAGTCCGCCTACCACCGTACAAGTCAGAGGCCACCGAAGTCATCTGCGGCGTCCCTCAAGGATCCTCGTTGAGTCCCACCCTCTTCAACGTCTACATGAGCCCCCTCGCGGCCATCGCACGCCAAGACAACCTCAACATAATCTCCTACGCCGACGACACCCAGCTGATCTTATCCCTGACCAACAACCCCGCCACCGCCAGAGCCAACCTGCACGAAGGGATGAGAGACGTAGCCGAGTGGATGACGACCAGCCGCCTGAAACTGAACTCAGACAAGACGGAGGTCCTCATCCTGGGCTCCTCGCCCTCCGCCTGGGACGACTCTTGGTGGCCCCCCGCCCTGGGCACCGCACCCAAACCGACGGACCACGTACGCAACCTGGGCTTCATCCTAGACTCCTCCCTCTCCATGACCAGACAAGTCAACGCCGTCTCCTCGTCATGCTTCAACATCCTGCGCATGCTACGGAAGATCTTCTGGTGGATCCCCACCGAAACCAGGAAGACTGTCACCCAGGCCCTCGTCACCAGCCGACTGGACTACGGCAACGCCCTCTACGTCGGAACCACCGCCAAGCTCCAGAAGAGACTCCAGCGGATCCAGAACGCCTCAGCCAGACTCATCCTCGACATCCCACGAAACAGCCACATCTCCGGACATCTGAGAGACCTGCACTGGCTCCCCGTCAACAAAAGAATCACCTTCCGTCTCCTCACCCACGCACACAAAGCCCTACACGACCAAGGCCCGAGCTACCTCAACAACCGAATCAACTTCTACGCTCCCAAGCGCCACCTCAGATCAACCAGCCACGCCCTCGCCGCCGTCCCCCGCATCCGAAGAGCAACAACAGGAGGAAGGTCCTTCTCCTACCTGGCCGCCAAGACCTGGAACTCCCTCCCGACCGACCTGCGCCTGACCCATGACCACCTCTCCTTCAGGAAGAAGCTCAAGACCTGGCTGTTCGAGCAGTAACGGCACCCCCCCTCCTAGCGCCTTGAGACCCTACGGGTGAGTAGTGCGCTCTATAAATGTCTTGATTGATTGATTGATTGATTTTGATGACAGAAAGATTAGTGCAGATCTAAATTGTGTAAAAGAATATAATAGATTAAGAAGAGAATGTGCTCCAAATTTACCTCAATAACCTTTATTTGAAAAGCGTGTGGTAGGTCAAAAAAGAAGAAATGAGAAAAATTGTAGCGGGGTTGTAGCAAAAAGAAAAAAAGCAGATGAATCAGTAAATGTAAGCAGTAAGGAAAATGATTCTGTTGAAGATGCTGTTGGATTTTAGTTTGAAAACAGTTCTGGGGTCAACTGCTATGCTAATGTAGTGGTTAATGTTGTTTTTTTTCTCTAAACTTTACAAGAACAGATTGTTGAAAATCGGGATTAAAGATTTTGTTCTTTGTTGAATTACACATGAAGATACCAGAAAGTGCCTGAGAAGCATTGGAAATGTTAATATATGGTTATATTTCAAATACACATAACTGACTCAAAATATGCGACAGGCAAAGGATGCTGATTATAAAAGTATTCTTGAAGATATAAGGATTGGAAAAGTAAGTCAACATGGCAGAGAAGCTCTACAGGCACGATTACGTTCTAATTTGTTTCCAAAGGAAAATGTTGGTGCAGAGAATATATATAGAAAAATTGCAGAAAAACAATCAGTATATGCTTGAATGCCAACTCTGCAAGAAAGTGGAATCTTCAATGAAACAATGTTGAAGTTAGAAAATCAAGAAATTATAAAATTGGAAGCTATTGATAAAATAGAGCATGAAGGATCTACTATTATTTTGTCAGAAAAGTTAAAGTCAAAATTAGATTCTTTAGACAAGTCAATATCTAAAACAGCTGGTTTAGAAAAGAATATATATGTATGTTTAAATTGTCGGATCATTTTACGACGTAATTTAGATGTGGAAAGAGGTTTAGTTGTTTTTTTTCTTCAACGTTTACGGCAACAGATTGTTGATAATCGGGATCAAAGATTTTGTTGTTTGTTGAATTCTGTCTTTGAGAAATGTAGGAGTGATAAAACAAAAATAGAAAGTGTTTCTGATATCAAAATGTTTTAGACATATGTTCTGGTGTAAATCAATTTTCACAGAATATTCAGCAAGATTGTCAGGAATTTCAAATGTATATGCTTGTTGTTTTGCAAGATGAAGGTATAGATATTGAAAATCTTTTTGGCCTTTCTTATAAATGGCAACATGACTGTAACAATTGTTCCTTTTCAAGTAGTACTATAATAGACACTGAAAGATTTATATATTTGACTTTACCAGACTGCAAATCAGTGTCTTTTAATAATCTAGTTAGGGAAGCAGATCAAAACATGGTCTATACCCAATGTAACTCAGAAATGTTATCAACATTATTTATACAAAGATATGGACAGTATGTAATTTTAATGTTCCAACGACGTAGACCTGATGGAACTAAATTGACAACTTTAATTAAAAATGTTGTGGCTTCTCAATTATCAATTTCAGGAAGAACTTTTGTAACTGTTGCAATTATTTTTCATGATGGTCCTTTTACAACATCAGGATATTATACAGCTTATTTAAAATGTAAAAAAGGCTGTTCTTATTGTAATGATACTGAATTGACTTTCAGACAACGTTTGCCTTTTGACTTACGAAATTCTTACCTAGTGTTTTTAGAACTCAAATTTTAGGGAAAATAATTGGCCTAGGAAGATTAGTGCAGTAAATAAAAGTTAGTCTGCTGTTAAAAATAACTTTATGAGTGAAGGTGATCCTTCAGAAGATCGCGAAATGGAAGGTTAAGAGTTCTATTAAGTACTTTTCAAAAAAAGGAATTTTTATATACTATTTGGCCATGTGGAGAAGTATGTGGATTAAAAATGCGTATTTCGGGTAAATGTTGGTAATATATGTTTATACATAACTTTACTTTGAAAGTATAAAAAAGAAGTAAGAATGTTTAATTCGTTTTTAATTGTTTTTATTTACGTTAGAAATTGTTGTTTGGAAGAAAACATTTAAGATATGTTTTTTCCTAATTTTGACATTATGTATTAAAATGTTGTATGTGTTTCTTAAACACAATCATTTTGATTGTGTTTTTTTTTGCCCGCTGTCATATGATGAGTAGTATTGAAGTTAGTGTTTTTCGTGAAATTCAATATATTCAGAGAACAGCAAAATAAAACGTATAACATATTGTACAACTTATTTTGTATTTTGTATTGTGAAATATATATTATAACTCTATTGTTTATTATCTTCCACAGATATTACATTTATAAGGTAAGTACGACAAACAAAAAATACTTTTTGATCACTTTGTTACTTGTCTTTCTCTTTATCCTTTCTTCAGTTTCTCTCTTACTCCTTCACCTTTACTCATCTTACTCTTCTTCCCTCATTTTAATTACTCATGTACATTTACCTTTACACTCCTTCTTTCACCATCAGTACTCTTCCTTCTCCCTCACTTATCTTGTGCAACTGTCTCATTCCCCTGTCTGTCCTTCACTTGTTTCTTTATCTTCCTCCATCACTACTCTTGTCTTGCTGTATCGATCAGTCTTTTTTCACTGCCCTCTTACTGTATTTCCTTCACATCATCCCTGAGTGACCGTCACTCACTTCACTTCTTTCAATTTATCACTCCCTTTCATTCAGTCCCCTTTCTTCCATCCATCTGTAAGTCTGTTCCTCTGTGTCAGTCACTATAACTGATTTATTTTTTCACAGTCCGTCACTCTTCCTCTGCTTGTCTCTTTTACTGTCTCCCTCTCTGTCCACCACTCTTCCTTTTCTTTTCTCTCTCTTTCCATAAATCCTTCTGTCTGTCACTTATTTCTTTTTCCTTTCTCAATATGCTTTGTTTTCCATCACTCCTCTTCCCTCACCTTTATATCCCTTCCCTCACTGTCACTCCCCCTTAATTCAATCTGAGTCCTATTCCTCCACTTCAACCACTACACTTACTGCCCTTCATTCACTTTTACAGTCTTTCTGTCACTATCAGTACTCTCTGTTCATTCTCAATCATCTTTTCCAACTCCCTCTTTCTCCTGTTTGTCTCTCATTGCTCTTTCCTATTTTCCTCTATCACTACCTTTGTGTTAGTGTATTGCTTAGTGTCTTCTCATTCACCTCTTACTCTCTTTTAATAACATCATCCCTCATTCACCTTTACTCACTCCCTTTCTCTCAGTCCCTTACTCCCTTTTGCTCACTCCCCTTCCTTTATACCCTCCCTTACTCCCCTTTTTTTCTTCTGTGTGTAAGTCTCTTCCTGTGTCTCAGTCACTATAACTGCCTCACTCCCTCACAGTCCCTCATTTTCCCTCTCTTTCTCTCTCTCCTTGTGTGTCTCTGTCTTCACAAATCTACCTTTGGTCAATGACACAATTGTTAGTGATAGCCTTATGTGCCTTTTTAGCTTTTTTCTTGATGTTTTGCTTTAGCCCTCCCTTAGTTGTTTCCCCACTCTCATCTTGAACCTTTCTCTTTTGCATAACCTTGGATCAATCTTGGTGCAACAAGTGCTAAGTTATATGTGCTTCAACGAGAAAACCCAGAATTCACTCTTTACCCAGTACTCGGGAAATCACAAAGGTAGAAATAGTAAAAAAATAGCCATAGTACAATGGTTGTCTCAGAGTCCTTAGCTGACAAAAATATTGTTGACAACAATACCTTTTTAAAAAGTTGCAACGAAAGTCTGGGTACGTCCACCAGAACTAAGAGGGGGGGCACAGCCCAATCTCTTTCTAGCTAAGAGAGGCACAGATGGGCCTGCCCTTGGCCCAGGTTTTGCCTGCGTGTGTCCCACGCTGTGGGAGCCCTGATGTAAATGTAAGCTCCTCCTGGTGCACACAGATGGCGGTAAACTTTGGCGCTCTCCCTCTCTTTCTCTCTCTCTCTATCCTTTATTCTTTCTCTCTTTCCCTTTCTGTTTCCTTCACTCCTACTACATCTCTCAGTCCCCTTTCCTGACTCTCAATCTCCTTCCTTCTCTCTTATAATGTGAATTATATATTGTATATATTATAATTAATTTTTTCTTGTCTTTCACAGATATTATATTTATAATAAATATTTAATTTACTTTTTTTATTTCTTAGAAGGTAAGTTTAACAAATAAAAAACTACTTTCTCATCACTGTCTAAGTTTTCATTATTTATAAGGTAAGTATGAGAAACAAAAAAAGTTTGTCATCACTCTCTTATTGTGACAGAATAACTGCCTCACTCTTTCTCAGTCCCTTGCTCTCCCTCTCTCTCCCTGTCTCTTCCTTACACTTAATCTTCTTTCCTCTGTCTTTCTACCATTCCTCCTCTCTCCCTCACTCACTTTCCCTCTCTCTTAATTTTTTTTCTTCGTTCTTATTCCCCTTCCCTCTTATCCATTTCTTAACTGTCACTAAGCCTTCACTCATTCGCACTCCACTTCCCCCACTCCACTTCCTCCTGTCTGTTTCTCACACCCCTTCCCTTTTGCACTGACTTTCACTTACTCCCCTTTGATTTCTTTTGCAAACAGGTGTAGGTTTTTTACGTAGTATAAGTCTAAAAGTGACTGAATGAAATATTATAAATTTTACTTATTTACTTTTAGGAGAGGTTCCTGCATCTGAACATTCCCCATGTATGCAGGAAATCCTTCTTTTGGTGCATTGTTTTACAATATGATGCACCTTGCAAGTACATCAGATTGTAAAAACCATACTTTATGGTGCATCTTTTGTACCACTGCTGCATCACAAATGTGATGTAACAGTTGTGTAAAAGACACACAAGGGGATTATAAAACTGCCCTTAATACATATAAATTCATTCACACACTTGCACTAATAGTGCAAATTGAAGCATAGAGTTGTAACATATTTATATACATATGTTACATTTCAGTGCTTTGGAAGTACTACAGTATACTATAGGTAAACACCCTATATATTTATGCTGTACCACATCCTTATAGTTTTGCACTTTGACATTTACTATGACAAACTTTTACATACAAACATAGAAATTTAGTTCTTTTATTGACCAGTAGAGGTAGTTCTAAAAAGAACTGTTTTGTTTTATAGTTAGGAATTAGCATTTAAAAAAACTTGCAAATTCAGTGAAAAACCCATAGGTTTCATACATGTTATAGTTAGCTGGACATTTCACTCATAGAAAACCATTGAAATTCCCCCGTTATAGTTAATCCAGCTAACTATAACTTGCGCGTCGGCAATGCACTGCTGATGACGTCACATATTACATCACTCATGACATGGTCAGTGACATCACTCATTTCATCACTGATCACATCTCAAATGACATCACTGATGACATCATCCTTGTGATAGAGTGGCAGACCTCCTCTCAGCTTAATGTAACCTTTGATACACACATTCAAAAATAGAAACTAAAATTTTCAATACAATAGATATACCAATGCCACTTACAACACACCTATTTAGTAATTCTAAGATCTATACACACATCCAATCATTCATCAACAGCCCTATACAGTCACTCATACATGTACTCACTCATCATATGTACTCATACACTGATACATCCGTGTCATCCCGTTACACACCGATACTCATTCATAGAGTTACTTACACATAACTCATATGTACTAGTTTGAAAGATATGTACTTATTCATAAATACACTATTGAGATAGTCATTCATTCACTATCACACCCATATACACCCATACAGTCAAAAAACAAATAATAACCTATATAGACACTCATGTAGCTACTCACCACAAACACTCAACCACCCATACAGTCCTACACATGGTGCCTTAAACACATACAAGCAGTAAGTCATTCATTCATGCATCTATGCAGTACGTAAGACCTCCTAACGAAGCATACAGACACTCAGACACTCCTACTGATACTCAATCAAACATTAACCTATACAGACACTCATGTATCACTCATGTATCTACTCACCAACACATGTAGCCACTTATACACAAAGTGAGAGACTGAAACAGAAATGTATATATTTAAACATTACTCACTAACCCATGTATTCTCTAAAGTACACTTAATCAGTCAGTTATACAATCAATTTTTCACCAAAAAATCAGTCATTTAGACACTTATATACCCATTTCTTCTGCCATGAACCTTGAGATATGCATATATAAAACATATTTAATTTTCAGAAAAACACCCATTCACTGGATGTCATCAGTGATGTCATGAGTGATGTCACTGACCATGTCATGAGTGATGTAATATGTGACGTCATCAGCAGTGCATTGCGGGTGCGCGAGTTATAGTTAGCTGGATTAACTATAACGGGGGAATTTCAATGGTTTTGTATGAGTGAAATGTCCAGCTAACTATAACATGTGTGAAACCTATGTTTTTTTCACTGAATTTGCAAGGTTTTTTAAATGCTAATTCCTAACTATAACGTGTGTGAAACCTATGGTTTTTTCAGTGAATATATATATATATATATATATATATACATATGTATACATGTATGCTGAGTATGTTGTTATTAATCTTACAACATTCTTCGGATTGTAATCATTCTCTTTATTTTTTTCAAAGATATTTTTATTAAAGTTTTATGAGCAGACATTTAGCAGTCACTGCATTATCATATGGTCCCACGCAGGGGAACAGCAAAACACAATAAGAGTTTGGTATAGGACATAGGCTTCGGGAATAGAGGGGTGGAGCTCCTTGTTGGGTGTAGATAGCTAGATGAGATGTACAGCTGCTAGATAACTGTAGCTTTCCACACTGTCTCGGCAAGGTGGAGGTGCATGAAGGATCATGCAGTATTATTAGATGGTCGGATAAAGCAGCCTGAGACTTGGCAGATTTCAGTGCTGCTCTTGTATCTAGAATATACAATTGGAGTGCTACAAAGTACAGAAACTGACAAGTTCAGCTCAAGTAAGCCTGACCCAATGTGGGGCAAGCAACAACAAAATAGGCAGAAAAACAAAAACTCCCCCCACCCACCCGTGGTGGTGGCATTATTCAAGTAAATCAAAGAACAAATAACACTGAGACAATAATTATAATTGAAAGAGATGGAGAGCCCTGACGGTCGATGGACAGACAGCGGAGGGAAGGACTTGAGAGAGGAAAGTAACCAGAGGACTCCACCTAAATTCAAAGTTCTCATAGTCATCTCTAAAGATGCTAGCCATGCGTTCGAGGCTCAATAATTTCCAAAGGTGGGCCTGCCACAGGGAGATAGCTGGAGCCTCTTTTTTCTTCCTGGCAGCTGCCAGAGTAACCTTGGCCGCACCAAGACACAGCCACAAAATCATCTTATTGGCTGGGGTCTGGTGTTCTAAGGAGGGATCGGGCAACCCCAAGAGGACACCTGTCACAGTGCTAGGAACGTGATATCCCAGCCTATCCTTTATGTGGGCCAAAATCTCTTCCCAGTAGGGCCAAATAGACCGGCAGTCCCACCATATGTGGCAAAAGTCCCCCAGGAGCCTGCATCCCCTCCAGCAACTGTCCGAGGTGGTGGGAAAAATCTGCCGTCGCTTGGAAATGTGAAGATACCAATCCATCATGGTCTTAAGATGTGTCTCTCTGAGCTCAATGGAGTGATTGAACCGTGCAATATCTGACCAGAGATGGGACCACTCCTCATCGGAAATTGGGCGCTGAATCAAGTCTTCCCACATATTCATGTATCTGGGGCGAGGGGAGAGAGTGGTCTTAAGTAAGAAGTTATAAATAAAGAAGATCACTCCGTTCATAGTGGACGTCTTGGAGAGGAAGGCTTCAAACTTTGTGAGAGGCCGAGTAGCGGCCTCCTGGATCTGGGGACTAAGGGCCCAGTGCATCAATTGTGTGTGATGGTAACGTTCAACATCCTCCAAGTCAAACTCCCTTCTGCACTCATCGAGGGTGAGGGGCTTCCCATCTCGGAATAAGTGGGTCAAAGCTAAACAGCCCCCTTTCTTCCATGCGGCAAAAGGTCCCTCGAGTAGGGCCAGGGGGAAATGTGAGGTGTGGTGAATTGGAGCAAAGGGAGAGGGAAAAGAGGTCCACCTGTCATCTCCTGAAACTGTGTCCCAGACTTTAAGAGTGGTGCGTGTTGGCATGCTGAGGTATGCATTTGGGGGCCTATCTTTACGGGGGTGCCACACCAAGTCCCAAACAGTCTGACTAGTCACGCTACGGTCCATATGCAGTCAGTGCTTCTCAGAAGCTTTCTGGGACCACTCAACTAGGACCCATTACTGAGCCGCCTTGTAAAATAGGTGGACGTCAGGTAAGCCAACCTCCCCTTCAGTCCGCGCATGTCGAAGCAAAGAGTAAGAGAAACGTGCCCGTCCCCCCTGCCAGATGAAGCGCAGGATCATGGCCTTTATTTTCCGCAAAAAATCGGGGTCCAGCTCTATAGGCAGGGCCTGAAATAAATAGAGAATTTTGGGTAGCAGGGTCATCTTCACAACATGGATGTGGCCCCAGCCATGAGAGAAAGAGCGGCTTCCATTTCGCCAGCTCCGCCTGAATGTGTGCGAGAAGGGGAGGGAAATTAGCTGCGTATAATCCCCTAATATTCTGTGTTATATGTACCCCCAAGTATTGAAGATTCGTGGTGGCCGAGGCTAGCGGGGTAATGGTTCGAAGGTTGTGAACTGTCTCCGACGTCAGGTTGAGATTAAGTATAAAGGACTTCCCAGAATTAATTTTAAAGCCCGAGACAAGCTCGTAACGTTCAAGTTCGCACTGCGAATTGGGTAGAGAGGTGTCAGGGTCTGAGAGGGACTAGAGCACATCATCCGCAAAGAGTAATATTTTATTGGGATCACCAGTAAATGGTATTCCCTTGATCTCTGGCTCAATGCTGAGGGCAAAAAGTAAAGGGGAGAGAGGGCACCCCTGTTGAGTACCTCTCGAGTGCGAAAAAGTATCGGAGCGTACCCCGTTGACCACTAATTTGGAATTGGGGAAGCGATAGTTCGCTCTTAACATGTCGATAAATTTAGGAGCAAAGCTGAATGCTGAAAGTGTACGGAAGAGGAAAGACCAGTTGACCCTATCAAAGGCTTTCTGGGCATCCAGGCCCACCAAGATCACCAGGATGTGACATCTATTAGCCTTCTCTATGAGGTGTATGATTCTGCGGGTGTTATCGTGTGTTTGGCGCCCTTTAATGAAGCCCTACTGGTCCAGGTGAATTAGAAGGTAGAGTTTGGCGTCCAAGTTAAGCAAAGCAATTGTCCTGTAGGAGGCGCAGCTTTGAGGCTCTTTCCCCAGTTTGGGAATAACTGAAATCACGGCTTCCGACATGATGCCGGAAGTCCTGCCCTCCTCTGCCATTTTATTGAACAGGGATACTAGGTGAGGGGAAAGGTAGGGGGCGAATGTTTTATAAAAAAGGGCGGTGTAGCCATCTGGCCCCAGGGCTTTATTGGATTTCAATGATTTAATAGCTAGGGTGACGTCTTCAATGCTGATAGGAGCGGTGAGGAGCTTATTCCATGCCTCAGAAACCTAGGGTAGAGGCAATGAGTGGAGATACTCCCTCTGTGCCCTCTCGTCTAGGGAGTCCCCTGTGTAGAGATCTCGGTAAAAGGACCCAAAGATAGCAGCCTTTTCTTCATCCTTATGTGTTACCATCCCGCTGGATCTAGAATGCCACCTATGTACTCCCTGTCACGCTTGTAACGCAATTGGCGGGCTAGGTGTTTACCTACTTTGTTCCCTTGTGTGACGTAGTTTGAGAAGAGTGAATTCTGCCCTATTAGAATAGATGGCCCAAAGTTTACCCCTGAGAGCTGTGAGTTAATGCTGCGTTTGTCTTGTAGGATTAGTTTTGTGTGTGCGCTCGAGAACGGCTAGCTCTGCCTCCAGCGCCTTACGGTCACAGGAGCGCTGCTTGTTCAGGGTGGCATTGAGGGCAAGACACTCACCCCGGAGTACAGCCTTCAGGCTATCCCAGGTGGTGAATTCTGAGGTGTCTTAGAGGGTTGGACTTAAAAATTTCAGAGATAGCAGATCGTAGTTTGGTACAGGACTCCTTATCACGAGCAAGTGAGGGAGGAAAGTACCATTTGTGCATAGCCAAAGTATTCCCCCGCCATTGCAGGCAGATCGCATATAAGCTGTGGTCAGAGACCGAAAGGGGAAATATTTTAGCTTCCTGTAAGGCACCCTGTAGCATTTGACTAATGAAGATGTAGTCCAGCCGAGAATATGCATGGTGAACATGGGCGAAGAATGTGTAGTCACATGCTTGTGGGTATAGTGCTCGCCAGGTGTCTAAAAGGCCTAGATCCTGTACACGTTGTTGTGTTTCCCCAGAGAAGGAGCCCGCGTCAGCCCTATGCAAGTGTGTACTGTCAAGATATTTTTACCAAATTCAATTAATATCACCCAGGAGAATTAGTGGGCCCTCCACAAAGTCCATGAGTCTCCCTAACAGTGTGTGCAGAAAAGTTGTTTGGCCTGCATTGGGAGCATATAAAGCAACGAAAGTGCAAATCGTCCTCCTTAACCGCCCCTTGACCATGATCCAGCGGCCCTCTCTATCATTTTGGACCCCCCGTGGTTGAAACTGAATAGCAGAGCGGAAGAGTATGGCCACCCCCGGTGTTTCGTGAGGGTCGAGGACCTATAGATGGGCGAGAATTGTTTATGTTTGAGTCGTGAGTCCTCAGCTCTGGCTAGATGGGTCTCCTGTAAGGCCACTAGGTCCAAGTGATGATCAAGGATATATTTCCACACTTTTAGATGTTTCTGCGGGGAGTTGAGACCTTTAACGTTCCACATGGCTACGGTAATGGGAGCCATTTCACATGGAGGAAAACAACATGTTTCCTAAATCAGAAGTGATCTCGTGCCAAAGTTGCAAAAGCAAAACTTTAAAAGCAACCCCCTGTAAACCCTTGTAACACACCATTAATCTCTGAAAAGACAATAACAGAATGAAACAAGAAAAAAAGAACAAATTAAATTCATGGTCCTTACTCGAGGCCTGTAAGGCCCCACTAAGACCATGGAGGACTTCGGGTCCGAGGACCCGGTCCGCAGCCGATCCCACTGGTTACTGTAATAACATCATGACAGCGTTGAGCAGAACATCAAAGTAAGCATGATAAGGGCCAAGGCGACAAAACAGCCAGGATGACTGTTGGGCAGACAGAAGGCGTGTATAGCCATAAACCCATCAGAGTTCAAAGTCTTGGGTCGCCATATGTGTCGCAGCTAAACAAGACTGTAGTTGAGAGAGCGGTAAAGGCAAAGAATAGAGGTAGCAGCCTCAGTCTTACATGGTGGATCGCTGACAGGACGAAATCCTCTCCACCGACGTGGAGGGACCGGAGACACCAAGGCAGGGACCGCAGCGGGGCTAAAGGAAGCAATGTGTCCCAGCTCACCCGGTAGATGCAGTCCCCTACCACAGCTCAGCCGTAAAGGCGACAGGTCCCAGCAAACAAAGCAGATCGGGTGGTTTACTAGGGGAGAGTTCCCGGTGAGGAATAAGGCACCACTGGTCAGCGTCTCGATCTCCGGGACCACGCAGATGGTGGCGCAGCTCCAGCAGAAGATCCCCCAGACCTGCCAGATGTCGGGACTTCCGTGCCTGAAGAAATGCCTAGTAGATCCAGCCCCTCTTGAAGATCGATGATATGACGCCGCTTATTCTGGTATTCAAAACTTAGCCCAAAAGGATAAGTCCATCTGTATCTGATTTTGTCTTCCCGTAGTTTAGTGGTGATAGGTCTAAGCAGTTGTCTCCGGGCCAGTGTTGCAGGTACGACGTCTTTATAAACACTGCAGGAGTAATTTTTAAACTAAATGGATTCCTTGGTCTGTGCCCCCTGTAAGACCATTTCTTTGATTTTATAGGAGTGAAATTTGGCCAGGATATCTCTCGGTCTTTTCGTCTCACCCTGTTGCAGAGATCCTACACAGTGAACTCTATCTAGCTTTATCTTGAGGGTCGTGGGAGCCACAATCTCCGAGAATAGCCCCACCACAAAAGCCTCTATGCCAGGCCCTTCTGCGCCTTCCTCCATGTCCCTGATGCGGAGGTTCTCCCTTCGGGACCTATTCTCGAGGTCTTCTGCCTTAAGTTGCGAGTGGAGGAGTTGTTCCTTGAGCGCTCGTACATCTTCTTTAAGTTCGCTGGAGAGGTGTTGCTGCTCTTGGTGGTCGGCCTCCAGGTCAAGGACTCTGGTACCCACAGAGTCCACATCTTGTTGCAGTTTGAGGGAAGGATGGTTTTTAGGATGTCAGAGAGCGGGCGCTCTGCCAGTATAGAAGCACTGTAGGACCAATGGAGTGTGGTGCAACTGGGTGAGTGGATAACCATATAACCACTCAAGGAGAAGCGAGCAAGCTCACTAATCCACAATAACACAAAACAGCAAACCCTATGCACACACTTGACGAGTAGAAAACGGATACAATGTCCTGATGTAAGAATTCAATAATGCAGAGAAACAACAGTAATGTGCAACTAAATATATATGAGTGATTAAATGTCAATAAAGAAGTCTTGGTCTCCTTGCTTTATTCCAACACAGCATGTGAACAACCAGCCGACACGTGTTTCATCGCATCTTGCGAATCTTCAGGGCTCCATTGGTTGTGTATTGGACCATATGGCCGCTCTTCCGGTGATACTTCCGACCCGGAAGGGCCCAAGACCATCCAAACGTTATTGAGAAATGAGGTGTAGTCGCTTGTAAGCGTAGTGCGCTTGTTATGGGTTGCCCGGGGGAAGGTGTACTTCTCGATCACTTTGTATCTGAAATTTTGATGTGTCTCGATTATTGGGAATGATTCCGTAGCCTGTTCCGGACTTGGTGTCTGTAGGCGTCTTGCTGCTTCCCTCTTCTCCCGGGTCTCCTCGTTCGAAGTGCGAACCACATCTTGTTGCAGGGAGGAGAGACGGTCTGACAGATCGGAACGAAGTTGTTCAATGGTGGACTTGATATCCTGACCGATGTCTTTGCGGAGGTCTGTTTTGAAGTCCTTAAACATGGTTAGAAGTTCTGCCTTGGTAAGGTCCATAGTCGCAGCACCTGGATCACCTCTCAGCGAGGCCGGATTGTCAGCAGATGTGAAGAAATCCAAAACCTTGATGGGAGTCTTGGTCATCGTTTTCTTCGGCGGCATAAGGCGAAGCCCTCAGTCACGGCCCTGGGAATGAGCGGTTTGGAAGATCTTTGGATGGTGCAGGACCCCGTGGGTCGGCCCCTACACCCTGAGCGCCATCCCCCGGGAGTAGGCAGTGTGACGTGACTCGATGTATCCAGAAAGCGAAGGAGAGCGCCACTGGCACCGACGCACCAGGTCGCTCCACTGAGACGGTCCGGCTTATGGCGAGATCAAGGCTGACTGATTTGCTCGGCTGGCTGTCTGCTTATCGTGGTTTCCGCTGCCCCCGCTTGCCCATCAGTAAGAGCGCAGCTCTGGGGTGTGCCAGCCAGTGAGTGGGCGGACATATAGGGCCACAACAAAGGACTGGGCACCAGCATGTCATGTGGTGAGTGGTGAAAAGAGTTTGGAGGCCTCAGGTGTAGCTGGACGATGAGATCGCCAACACGGTTTCAGGCAGGGATCGGAGCCCCATATGCGGGGAGGCACCCTCAGGGGCAGGTGGTGGGACTGAGGGACTGGAGGTCGCAGCAAGCGGGGTGAAAGCCAGCAGAGGAGCACTTCCAGGGCTGCCCATCCAGGGATCAGAGCACCGCAGTTGCATTGGGCAGAAGAAGACGGCCGACATCGTGAGCTCCGTCACCGCTGTTCAGACAGCCCGCCATTTAGCGCGGCGGGCGCCGTCATGTTGGAGTCAGGCAGGCATAGAGCTGTGGCGCGGGAATTAATGTGGCGAGTGTCTCCCATAGCACCAGCGCCCCGCCGCCCCCCCTCACCTTCAGATTCCACCCGTTTGTAGTTTGCCACACACTGTGCAGGCCATCCACGGCAGGGGTTTGTGAGGCCTTCGCCACCGAGGCTCAAGCCGCCATTTTGATCCTGGTCGCCGGAGCACGCCTCGGGTCGCGAGCCCAGATCTTCTGTCTGCTGCGAGGTATGGGTAACAGTCGTCCGAATTCTGAGTTAGGGCATATTCCTACGCCGCTGCCACCCGTACAGCCTGCTAATGGAACGCTGTATCAGCTGAGAATGACTGCAGAAGCAGCGCGTGGACTGGGAGCCGAGACAGTCTACGTCTGCTCGGCCATCATGCCCTGCCACGCCAGCATTCTCTTTTTCTAATCCATGTTTGATTTGTGCTTTTTACTTTGATTTCCAATCGGGAGGGGTTATAGTGGCTTGTCGCATGTCGTAGAATGGAGAATGGAGTGGGATGTCGTAGAGTGGAGTGCATAATCATGGAATGGGGTGAGGTAGAGTGGAGTGGTGTGTTACAGGGTGGAATGGGGTGTCCTGGAGAGAAGCGGCGTGTCATAGCGTAGAGTGGCATAGAGTGCAGGGGCATAGACTGGAGTTGAATGTTATAGAGTGGAGTGACATGCTGAACAAGTGCAGTGGCGTGTCACGCATTTAAGGTAAGTTGGGAAGTCTCCCCCACAAATACATTGTTTATATATTTACATATATATATATATATATATATATATATATATATATATATATATATTCACTGAAAAAACCATAGGTTTGACACCAGTTATAGTTAGCTGGAAATTTTACTGACATAAAACCATTGAAATTCCCACGTTATAGTTAGTTGGACTCACTATAACTTGCGGGCCTGCAATGCACTGCTGATGACGTCACATATTACATCACTCATGACATGGTCAGTGACATCACTCATGACATCGCTGATGACACCATCCAGTGAATGTGTGTGTTTCTGAAAAATAAATATGTTTTATATATGTATATGTAAAGGTCGATGGAAGAATAAATGTTTAAATAAGTGTCTAAATGGATGTTTTTAAAAAAAAAATTGATTGGTTAACTGGCTTATTAAGTGTATCTTAGTGAATACATATATTAGCGAGTAATGTTTAAATATTTAAATATATGTATCAGTGTTTCACTTTGTATACAAGTGGCTGGTGAGTAGCTACATGTGTGTGTATATGGGTTATTAGATGTTATTTTTAGTATCAGTATGAGTGTCTGTATGGTTTGGTGGGGGTATTGCTTAGCACATAGATGCATCAATGACTGACTCACTGTTTGTATGTGTTTTGAAGACAGCATATGTGCAGGACTGTATGGGTGGATGAGTGTGTATATGTGTGTGTTAGTGAGTGAATGACTGTCTCACTAGTGTCTTTATCAGTAACTACATATGTTTTAATCTAGTATATGTGAGTATTGATGTATATAAGTGAGTATATGTGAGAGTGAGAGATTGTAAGAGTTCCTGTTTAAATAAGTATGTGTTTCTATAAGTGATTGTTTAAGAGAGTAAGTATGTGTAAGTTTCCTTAGAAGTAAAGTGGTAGTGTGTGTATAGCTGTATATGCAAATAAATGGATGTTCAATAGTTTATTTGCATGTGTGAGTATGTGTGTTAGTAACTTTTGGATGACTGTCGGTGTGTAACAGGATGTATAGGTGTATCACTACATATGATGAGTGAGTATATGTCAAGTCAAGTCAAAAAGGCTTTATTTCGATAAAAATTTATCATAAAAGCTTCATATGAAGTACACAAATTCATTAAAAGATATTAAAAAATACAGCAATTTAGTTATATCAATTTTAAAAGGGTTTCAATAGTCAAATAGTATAAACATATCAAAAGTGTTTGTTTTTTAAAAAGAGAATTAAACATTTTCATTTAGCCTTTTGCTTCTAATGCACCAAGCCCAGGATAGAAATTTTTAAAGGGTGCATGCATACAGTGGACGTGAATCTGATGTCAGAATACGCAGTGCCTCGGCATAGTGTCTAGTCCCCAACAAACGGCACAGTTGTTTAAGCCATTTTCGTCTTGGGCGGGCATACTCCTGACACTCGAACATGAAATGGGCCAATGACTCACGTTTAAGTGGGCACGAAGGGCAGAGCTCTGTATTCTGGGCTAGCGATTTCCACCGATATGTAAAAGTACGCAGAGGGAGGGTTCCAGATCTGAATTTAAAGTATAAGGACCTGTCAAATGGTTTCTCAATGATGTCTAGGTATAGTTCCCGAATTGGCAGGTCCTTAAATCGCAAGAAGTCCTCCGTCAGTCTGCCCAGTGTGCGATTGTTATTTCTTTTATCCATAATTCAGTTCCAATACAGGGTCTTGAGTGCTGCCTTTGGCGGAGATGTCTTATTAATCCAGGATTCGCTCAGGCCCAAATCATAAAGGAGGGATTTCATGTCTCTCAGCCACTTAACTTTGTGCCAACCTTGTAGGGACATAATTTCAGAGAGAGCTTTCGCATAATTGGCGAGCTCCGGAACTCGCCACAACCGGGCCCATAGAAGGAGGGGCCGAAACCTTGCTAAGTCTTCGATAGGACGACAGCCAAAGTCGAGCATTAGTGGGGTCATCGGCGTGCCTTGCGGAAGTGACATGATTGCTCTACAAAACTTCCTCTCGGATCTTGTCAGTTCATTGATTTTACACAAACCCCATAGTTCTGCCCCGTAGAGAGCAGAGCTTACTCCCCTTGCTGTGTAAATATCAAGGACTGCGGCTATAGGTCTTATGGCACAAGATCGTTGTTCCTTCAAGAGGGCCCCAGTTACCCTTTTATGGGCTAACAACATTTTATCTATGTGGGGAGCCCAGGGCATATTGTGTGACAAACGGATGCCTAGGTAATCAAATTCGTCCACCCTCCCCAAAGATGTACCGTTCAACTTGGGTGGGCGTACAGATTTTTTAGGGGGGTTCATTACGAGATATTTAGTTTTATCTGTATTGATTACCAGTCCCCGTTCTACGGAAAAGGTCTGGAAGTTGTTGAGAAGTTTTTGGAGGCCCATTGGGGATTTGGACAGGAGGAGCGTGTCATCAGCAAAGAGAAGGGTGGGGATACGCTCTCCCGCCAGGGATGGTTCATCAGAAGGATCTTTCAACAGGTGCTCAACCACTCCATTGATGTACAGAGAGAAAAGGGTGGGAGCTAGAACACATCCCTGGCAGGCCCCTCTCTCCACTGGAATGCTGCTGGTTTTTCCCCCCCTGTACCCCATCTGATTTGGGCAAAGCTGTTATCATGAAGCCTAACAAGTAGTGATAAAATATAAGGCGGTCTCCCCAAATCAGCAAGGACTTTCCAGAGGGTCTCTCTAGGCACAAGGTCAAAGGCAGTCTTTAAATCGATGAATGCGAGATAAAGACTGCCCTTGCCTATAACCACCACCTTCCAGTAAACTAACAGCAATGTAAATGCTTGCTCAATTGTGCCAGTACCAGCTCTAAAGCCTGCCTGATAATCAGAGAGGATATTGTTGTCATTTATCCAGTCCAATATTCTAGTCAGCAGTACCTTTCCAACCACCTTTTGGCTTATGTCCAACAAGCTTATAGGCCTATAGTTAGATGGGTCGTCCCTAGCGCCCTTTTTAAAAATAGGGACGACCTCCGCCCCTTTCCAAGATGTGGGGATTGGTGCACCCCTACAGATGGCAATAAGTAGACAGTGGATAAACCTCCCCATACCGGGATGTCTGATCGCATAAGATCCCCGGGAATGCCATCAGGGCCAGGTGTCTTTTGGGGCAAGATGGTACTAATGGCATACTCCACTTCTTTTATCGTGAATTCGCACTCCATTGG
Organism: Lissotriton helveticus; assembly: GCF_964261635.1. Lineage (NCBI taxonomy): Eukaryota > Metazoa > Chordata > Amphibia > Caudata > Salamandridae > Lissotriton > Lissotriton helveticus. Next base: position 2,028,420,589 of record NC_136061.1, read on the forward strand.
GGCTGCATCCCTTGCCTTTTGGGTCTCAATGGAAGCCATTTCGCATCCCTGGTCTTCCCTAGCACTATCTAAGATGTTATCACAGGGTTGTCGAGTATATAATTTAGAAAAATGATTGACCCATGCTTGACTAGTGATATTGCATGTAATTAAGTCACTATCTGGTCGGTTTCTGGCTCTGATTGTGTCCCAGAAACACCTTGGGTCTTTCTTAGCACTTGCATCTTTAAGGGTACACTAGAACACTTCTTCCCACTCCTTTTTTGCTCTGGTCAAAGTTCGCTTGTGCTCTTTCCTGGCTTTCTGTATCTTAGATTGGGATTTACCTTTGACAGCCTCAATCAATAGTGATTTGGCATGCCTGCATGCAGGTGTATACCAATCATGTTTACCCCTCGAGCTACGGGATACTGTATTTTTTCCCTCACGCCCCTTTTTTAGGAATATGTCCCCTATAGACCTAAGGGTATTTTCAAAAATAGGTGTCACTCTTCCTGTTGCTTGGGATGGGTCAATGGTATCCAGTTCCATTTGGTTAGTCACAAGTATTTCCTTTATTGTTTTAAGTTTGGCTTCATCGGTGGAGATTTTGTCCCATTTTAAGCGTCTCCCACAGGTAGACACAGAAGTTTTGTGGGAATGCTTGGGGGGGTTTTCAGCTAATTCATTTGGCCAAGGGTTTGTTAATGTTAGAGAAAGCGAATTGTGGTCGCTTTCTACCGTGGGTAAAATTACCATGTCTTGAACAAGTCCCCATAGCTCAAGATCCAACAAGATGTAGTCGATCCTCGAAGTATGGTTAACTCTATTGTATGTGGCAGCACCCAGAGGATCTGATGGAGTGCGGCCGTTTGCAGCTCTTAGTCCAAACTCCAATGTCAGAGCATTCAACTGAATCGCACTTTGAGTCCACCTTTTGATCGGGGGAATAGCTAGGGCTGGAATGCCCCTTCTGATGTCATCCTCACCCATGTCCAGAATGTCATCTGACGATAGTGGCTCATAGGTGCAGTTGAAGTCTCCTGCAACTAGAAGTGGCAGAGGGGACAGAAGCTTCTTTTGTGACTACGGCAGCCAAAATAAAGCTGCCATATTACTTAACCTATACTCCGGTTTCAACACGGATCTACTAACCTATATACGTGCAACCTCCCCATAAGAACCCCTTTGAGGGTTGGAAGTATCACCTCAAAAAATAAAGAACGATATTTTGGAGAATAGCCTCGAAAAAGTCGTGGGTTACATTCCCTATTTATTTATTTATTTATTATGCAACTTATACCGCGCAGACTAAACCCGAAGGTATCAAGGCGCCTACCAAAGAAGATCAAAATGCAGGGCACAACTACAAATACGCTTGTACAAAGAGACGTGTTTTAAGGGCAGATCTAAAAGTCTGTAGGGAGGGAAGGGACCTTAATTCTAGTGGAAGAGCATTCCACCATTTTGGAGCCAGATGGGAAAAAGCCTTCCCACCCCATCTGGCTTTCCGAATACGCGGGACACAAAGAAGAAGTCGATTTGAGGAACGAAGGTTCCTGCCAGGGTTATAATGAGACAGGATAGATCCAATACCTGTAGGGCTACTTTTCGCCAAAGCCTTGTAAACCATGCACATGGACTTAAAGACTATCCGCTCCTCAATCGGAAGCCAGTGAAGCTGCTTCCTGGCCAAAGTGGCCGAGGAACGACGGGGTAGATCAAGGACAAATCTGGCCGCCGCAATCTGGACTACCTGCAAGCGCTGCAGCTGACTCTTGTTCAATCCTGCATACAGCGCATTGCAATAGTCCAAGCGGGAGCCCAGGAGGGCAACAGCAAGTTGCCTTCTTGCCTGCAAGGAAAGGTAGTGCCTAATTTTCCTTAGTATGTGGATGATACCCCAACAGGTAGATACAGTCCTATTGACCTGTTTGCACATACCAAGGATGGGATCAATCATGACCCCGAGATTTTTAGCCAAAGAAGTGGGATTAGGGCAGGCACCCAATGAGTCAGGCCACCACTCCATAGACCAGATCTCTTCCTTTCCTCCAAACACCATCACCTCGGTCTTCTCCCCATTTAATTTCAGTGAATCATCCACTGGCTGACAGCCTCCATACAAGATCTAAAATTGGAGGCTGTCAGCTCGGTTGACTGGGAGAGAGAGACGAGGATCTGGGTATCATCCGCAATGGAAACTACCTCCATCCCAAAAGATCTAATTAGTCTGGCAAGGGGGGTCACATAGATGTTAAAAAGGGTGGGACTGAGCGCCGACCCCTGAGGGACCCCACATTGCACAGACAGGGATGGAGATAGAAATTTTCCCAGCATTACCCTCTGCTCTCTATGATCGAGAAAAGAGGAGAGGAGCCCCAGGGCTGCCCCCGGAAACCCAATCTCACCCAGTCGAGATGTTAATACACGGGGAGAAAGGGTGTCGAAGGCAGCCGTGAGGTCCAAAAGGATCAGGAGGGAGGTCTGACCCCCATCCACACTCGTGCGGATGGAATCGAGCACCAGGGTGAGGGCAGACTCGGTGCTATGTTCCCTCCTAAACCCATGCTGGGAAGGATCCAGGCAGCCCGAACTCTCCACAAAGGCAGCAAGATGCCTATTTAGATAGGCCTCTAACATCTTCGCGGGCGCCGGGAGCAGTGAGATGGGGCGGAAGTTCTTTAAAACCCCAGGATCAAGGGAGGGTTTCTTAAGCAGTGGTTTTACCACAGCATTTTTCCACTGCTGGGGAAAGGTACCCTCCCTCATCGCCCTGTTCATGATGTCAACCAAAGGGGGTAAAAGAGATCCTCTACACTGCTTCCGGATCTTTAGAGGGCAGGCGTCAAGCGGAGACCCAGACTTAGTTTTGTTAAGCAGCGTCTCTAGATCTTGTAGAGAAAGAGGAGGAAAGGATTCCAGGCATCCAGCCAAAGGAAGCTCTACCGAGGAAACGTCCAGGACAACAGTAGCCGGTGGCTCAGCAGTTGATAAACTCTGTGACTCCAAGGCATTATAGATGTCCGATATTTTAGACTGAAAGAAGAGAGCTATGTCATTGCAGAGCTCCTGAGATGAAATTACAGGATCGGGGACCTGAAGAGATGTAAGAGAGTCCACAATCCTGAAGAGCTCTTTGGGAGATGAAAGTGAAGCTGTGAGGGCCGTAAAGTAGTCTTGTTTGGTCCTAATCACTTCCAGTTTATATCTTTTTAACAGGGTTTTATGGGTTTCCCTGTCTCTATGGTCCCAACTAGCATGCCATAGGCGCTCCTGTCTCCTTACTTCCTGTCTAAGGAGTCTTAGCTGTTCAGAGAACCAGGGGGCTGAGGGTCTTTTCCTGGCTGAATAACAGGACCGAGCAGGGGCCAGTTCATCCAAGGCCTCAGTGAGAATTTTTTCATATTGCGGCACCGCCAGTGGAAGATCGATCTCCCGAAATGAGGACAGACTGGGAATCCACGGGTCAAAAGAGTATTCCCTGATGTTTTTAAGATTCCTACATACTTCAATAGTACTCGGAACTTTCCTAAGGATATCCTGGCTCGGGAAAGCCAAGTTAAAAGGGACAGCCAGATGGTCTGACCAGGACAAAAGAAAAGGATCCGTTACAGACAGTCTCTGATCATTAGAAAAGATCCCATCGAGCGTATGCCCCGCTCGGTGGGTGGGTCCTTTCACCAGTTGGGTGAATCCACATGCTGTCAGGGCTTCCAGCAGGGCAAAGGTGTCATGGGCCTCCAGCAACTCTAAATGAAAATTGAAATCGCCCAAAATCGTTAGATTCTCACGACCAAAGTAAGGTTCCAAGAGCTGAAGCAATTTCAGACTGTTCTAAAACGACGAAACACGTGTCGGCTGTGACGTCTCCAGAAATAAAACTCCAACGACAACCCTGAACAAAAGGAATGACAATTATTTCGAATGCATGATTAATGTATGGTGGAAACACATGTATATTTATGTATTTTGATACAAAACGTGTGCTAAGGAGTACCAAGCATCTTGTGGCTCTTGCCTAACTAGAAGAAGAAAAGTGGTTCTCTTCTCCTTGTAGCACCGTATTGATTATTATAAAATCAGTTACCTAGAACTAGGAAAAGTGTACATCCCTCTGTGGCGCCAACACCTAGTAAATTACCACTAACCTAGCTGTTTGTAAAAGTTACCCTTTGTGATTCCCCTTTGGATAGTAAACCCTCATTTGCCCCTTGCCTGGTGTGGCCCAACCCTTTGTTGTTCATTAGGGACGTCAATCTGTCAATTTTTTACATGAGTGGTCTAATATGGGCTATGATTGTATCTTCAAGATCTGCCTTGAGATCTGCTACCATATTTGTTACCCAGCAGGGAATTCCTGATGTTGGAATGGGAATAGGAGCAACTAAATTGTGGTTAGTCAAGCTGTGCGATCCCCCTTTTTTTCCCTTCTTCTTATGTGCGGGGGCATCACTCACTTTTTTTTGTGTTGGACTGCTTAAATTTGGATTCTGCCTCTCCCCCTCCTGTACGGTACTCAAGTTTGGTTGAGAAATGTCTGTGTCCCCAATTAGTTCAATCGGAACCTGGGCGCAAGAGAGCTCAGCAAAGGAAGAAGTGACATTGGGGCTACGGTCTGAGTCATCAGTGGCATTTATAGTAGTTATCAAGGGGTTGGAGGATACATCTTGCGAATCCAGGGCAAGTATTGTCGGTGGTAGGGACATTCTTCTTTCAGTGCTGGCTATCGCATTTGAAACTGCCCCTATGGTCTGTTGCTACATTATATCAATTGCAGTGAGAGTGGGTACAGATTGGGGGGCAGCCGTCTTCAATTTAGAATTTGACCTTAGATTAGGCATCCTGGTGGTTTTGGTGATCTTTCTCATATTCCTCGAGATCAAACGCAAGGGTAGGCTACACCTAGAAAGTAGATGGTTTATATATGGTGCAGGGAATGGACCGCCTACATACAGTGGATATCAAGTAAATAGTCAAATGGTTTCAAGTCAGTACCTTCTTCACTGTAGTGATGTCGTTAGGGGGGTGGCCCAGCCCAGCCTCCTCTGGCCTCAGAGGGCCGTAGAGGGCCCGCCCTTTGCCCGGGCTTCGCCCCGGGCGCTCCCGCGACGCGGGGGTGACACCTCTTTTCAAGCGCCGCCTGGCGCGCTCTGATGCCGGGATTCCCGCCGCTAGGGCAGGCGGGAGATGTAGTTCCTTCTTTGACTGACCGGTGCCCCCCTCTGCTCGGCGGCTGCGAGGATGGTGGATGCGGCGGCGAGAGGGGGACAGAACAAGCCCAGCAACAGCGAGATGAGTGGCCCACAGCGTGTCCGGCAGGTAAGGGTCCCAGTGGATTTGAGCAGCGTCACCCACTCCACCGGGGTGACGCCTCTTTTCAAGCGACGCCTGGCGCGCTCTGACGCCGGGATTCCCGCCGCTAGGGCAGGCGGGAGATGTAATTCCTTCTTTGACTGACCGGTGCCCCCCTCTGCTCGGCGGCCACGAGGATGGTGGATGCGGCGGCGAGAGGGGGACAGAACAAGCCCAGCAACAGCGAGATGAGTGGCCCACAGCGTGTCCGGGAGGTAAGGGTCCCAGTGGATTTGAGCAGCGTCAGAGTGAGTATATGTATGAGTGACTATATAGAACTGTTGGTGAATGAGTGGATGTGTATATAGATGGTGGAATTACTGAATTGGTTGTTGTAACTGGTATGGGTATCTCCATTTTTTTGAAAATGTTAGTTTCTATTTTTGAATATGTGTTTCAAGGGTTACTTTACACTGAAAGGAGGTCTGTCACTCTGTCACAAGGATGGTGTCATCAGTGAAGTCATGAGTGATGTCACTGACCATGTCATGAGTGATGTAATATGTGACGACATCAGCAGTGCATTGCAGGCGCGCAAGTTATAGTGAGTCCAACTAACTATAACGTGGGAATGTCAATGGTTTTATGTCAGTAAAATTTCCAGCTAACTATAACTGGTGTCAAACCTATGTTTTTTTCAGTGAATTTAATAGGTTTTTTAAATGCTAATTCCTAACTATAACTGGTGTGAAACCTATGGTTTTTTCAGTGAATTTCTTAGGTTTTGTAAATGCTAATTCCTAACTATATATAGGACCTCAAACCTATGTTTTTTTTCCAGTGAATTTCAAAGGTTTTTCTAATAGCAAATTTCTATAGCTATGAAATATAATACTTTTTTATAATGAATCCTATATTGTATATTTATGTAATACTATTTTTTTATGTATATTGTTCATGTTTATTTTTTTGAAATTTTTTTTTTGTCCTGGAGCGCTCCCGGTGCGCGTACCGGTGAGCGCACCGGTAAGCGCAGTCTTGCGGCGTGCCCCGGTGTGCGTACCGGTGAGCGTCCCGTAAGCGCTATTGCCGTGAACGAAAACATCATCGTGACGTATCGCGTAGCCGCGTGATGCGTCTTATGACGCACGGCGTAAGCGCACCCGGAAGCGCCCGAGCGCATACGATCGTGCAACGTAAGCACCCCCGTGCGCGCCCCGGGGCACGTAGCATAAGCGCGTCGGGTCATGTAACCTGAAAATAACACTTTTCATTGGTTGAGAACAGTTTTTTTTTTCCAAATGATGAAAGCCCCCATCTTTTTTCCTCATTCTCACTTTGTACTTTGACTGAGGAAGACCTGTTTGCAGACCTGTTTGTAGTAAGTGAGAAATGGCTACAGTAGCAGCAGCAGCAGGAGCATCCCAACCACCACCACCACAAGGACCACCACAACACCACAGTGGTGGTGAAGAAGAAGAGGAGGAGGAGGAGAGGCAGTTCCTGCCTGCCTCCTATAAACCGAAGGAACACTTTGTTTGGGAGTTTTTTAAAATCCCAAGGGGACTAAAGAAAGTAAATGCTCCAAAAGTCACATGTGTCATCTATGGCACTGTACTTTCCAGGGGGAACCCTGCAAAAAAGTATTCATTTGGCAACAATACAATGATTCGCCATATGCAACGCAAGCACCCAAGCAACTATGCTGCGGCAGAGGTCAGAGAACTGACAAGAAACCCTCCCCAATCTTCTCCCAGCACCTCCAAAAGAAAACAACCCACTCCATTGGGTCCAGAGACAAGGGAGATGGTCCCAAATATCCATCCCCAGTTTGGAGATTATAAAATACTTTGTAAATTTTGCGGGACTACAATTTGCTATGGAGAGCAAAGTATCAAACTGATCAACCGTGCTGGAGACAACCACAAATGCATAAAGAAACCTTAATTTTTTCCTGATTTTTTTTGCTCCAGTTGAGCCGTTTACAATTCCCTGTTTTTTGTTTGTCCCCATAAAAATTACAAAAAAAATATAAAATTGTTCATAAAAGCCAAAAAAGTAAAAATTGTTCAAAAAAACAATAAAAAATATAAAACAACAAAAAGAATAAAAAAACAGTTCTTTTTAGAACTACCTCCAATTTATAAAAAAATGCTACATTTTTTAAAAACTCTGTCATTCTTTTTTCTCCAGGGTACGCGTACCGGTACGCGCACCGGGGCGCGCACCCAAATAAAAAAATAAATAAATAATGAAGGAGTGAGCATGAGGGAAGGGAACAGAGAGAGTGATGTTAGGAGAAAGAGAGCTAGAGGGAGCAACACAGAGGGACTGTGTAATAGATAGTAAGACAGAGAGAAGGTGTAAGAGGATGTAAGTGAGAAAAGGAAAATGAATAAGGGAGCGAAAGAAGGGAAGAGAGAGGAAGAAGACTAAAGCAGAGGTACTGGGAGAATGTGAGTGGGTGTTGAAAGTAAAGGGAAGGAGAGTAAAGGATGGGGAATGAGGGGTAGTGACGGAACCAAAGTAAAGGAACAGCGGTGAGGGAGGGTGAGAAAAGAGCAGTGAGTGTAAGTAAAGAGGGGTGAAAGAGGGTGGATAAAAGTGAATAAGGGTAAGACATGGAGAGTGACAGAGAGAAAGGACAGAGAGAGTAAAGGAAGGAGTGACAGAAAGGGACTGAGTGAAGCAGCAAAGAAAGGTAAGTGAGGAAGTATGGGTGAGTTATAGGGAGTGAGCATGACGAAAGAGTAGTGACAGAGTGAGGGAACGGGAGTGAGGAACTGTGAGGACAGAGGGACTGAGAGAAGGAGTGAGAGGAGTGGAGTAAGTGAGTAAGGGAAAGGGAATGAGTGAGGGAGCAGAGGAAGGGAACAGAGGGTAAGGGAAGTAAAGCAGGGGGTACTGAAAGAAGTTGAATGTGGTAGGAGAGTAAGGGAAAGAGGAGTAAACATGGAGGATAAGAATAAGTGAGGGAAGCAGAGTAAGGAAACGGGGGTGAGGTAGGGTGAGAGAATAGTAGTGAGGTTAAAGCAAAAGGTGATGACAAACTACATTTTTTTAGTCCCACTTATCATATAATTAATGTAAACTTAATTACATGTTTTTACTACACTTTGTATCTGTGAAAGAGAGAAGAAAAAATAAGTTATAATTAGTAAAATATATATTTTAAAATAGAAGAGACAGGTCAAGAGGTTAAAAATCATAAAAGTGTACTAAGAAATAAAGTAAGAGTGAAGGACACAGAAAGGGAAATAAAGTAATGTAGAAGGACAAAAAGAGGGAAAAAGAAATAGAAGGAGAGCAAATTACTAAGAGTAAGGCAGATACATTCAGTGACAGAGAGGAAGACAAGAAGAGAGAAATGAACTGAAGGTAAGTAAGATACTAAAAGAATGTTAGTTAGCAAAACTAAATCAGGAAACAAGGAGTAAGTAAAAGGGGAATGAGTGAGAGGGAAAGGAGTCTGATTGAGGCTGCATTTACAAAAATGAGGAATGGAAGATGACTGAGAGTGAGTGAAGGGGAGTCACAGAGTGAAGGGATGAAGGGAGTGAGGATAATATAGAAGGATTGAGGGAAAAGGAGTGAGGAAGTTAGTAGATAGAGGGACTAAGGGAAGGACTGAGTGAAGTGGAGTACAATGAGTGAGCAAAGGAAAATGAGTAAGGGAGCAAAAGAAGGAAAGAGAGGGGAAGAGGACTAAAGCAGTGGTACTGAGAGAATGTGATTCGGTGATGAAAGTAAAGAGAAGGACACTGAAATATAGGAAATGAGGGGTAGTAATGGAACCGGAGTAAAAGAACTGGGGTGAAGAACGATGAGAGAGGAGCAGTGAAGTTGTTGTAAGAGAAATGATAGAAGGTAGATAAACGCAAGTGAGCATAACACAAGGAGAGTGAGGGACTGAGGACATAGAGGTAGTGAACGAAAAACAGAGAGAAGAGGACAAAAGAAAGGAGCAAAGAAAGATAAGTGAGGGAGAGTGGGTGAGTTATAGTGACAGAGTGCGACAAAAGAGGTGAGTGAGTAAAGAGGAATTACTAAAAGAGCAAAGAAGGAAAAGACGGAAAAGGGAAGTAAAGCAGAGAGACTGAAAGCTGAAAAGTGGTGCAAGGGAGAGAGGGGATGCAGACAGTTGAAATGGGAATGAGGGGTTGTGAAAGAAGTGGAGTAAAGGAACGGGGGTGAAACTGAGTGAGAGAAAGGCAGTGTGAGTGAGTAAAGAGAGCTGAAAGAGGGTGGAAAAAGGAAAGTGAGTGTGAGACAATGGGAATACAATATAAATTACACAATACAAACTATAGAATAACTTGTACAACATGTTAGATAGTTTATTTTTGCTGTTCTCAGAATATATTGGATTTCACTAAAAACAGTGAGTTCAAACTATTCATCATATGACAGCGGGAAAAAAACCAATCTAAAAGTTTGTGTTTAAAAAAAAACATATAAACTTAAAAATCACATATGTACACTAATCTTTGATTCACTTACTTTTCCTTTAAGCCAAATAGTACATCATGAAGGTCCTTTTTGTTGGAAAATACTCTGCTGTTCTCTAAAACCTCCATTTCATCGACTTTCTATACGAAAAGCTCCAAGAACATCTGAAATATGTTTCAATGTTTCCATTTCCTCCTTGTGTTCAGTCATGACTCTTTGCTCATTCCTTCACCTTTCCTTAAGGCCAAATAGTGTCAGATGTATCAGTATATTTTCAAATTACTCAAAACAAACTCTGAAATTACCGTTTTCCCGACGTTCCTGAAAGAAAAGCTCATACAACATTTTCACAATGTTTAAATATTCATATTTCCATCTCTGGCTCACTCATGTTCAACATTTCCTATAATACTAATATCACTTACTATGAGATCCACTTACAGTACCTATATGACAACTAGAATTTTTATATTATCTTGATCACTTTTACTCACAATATAATTTTAAACAGCAGACTAACTTTTATTAACTGCTCCCATCTTCATAGGCCAATTACCTTTACTTAAATTTCGGTTCTAAAAACACTAGGTAAGAATTTTTTAAGTAAAAAGGCAAACGTTGATTGAAAGTCAAATGAGTATCTTTACAGTAAGTCCAGCCTTTTCAACATTTTAAATAAGCTGTATAATGCCCTGATGTTGTCGAAGGACCATCATGATAAATAATAGCTACAGTTGCAAAGGTTCTTCCTGAAATTGATAACTGAGAAGCCACGAAATTTTTAATAGAAGTTGTCAATTTAGTTCCATCAGGTCTACATCGTTGGAACATTAAAATGACATACTGACCATAAGTTTGTATAAATAATGTGGACAGCATTGCATACTTACATTGGGTACACACCATATTTTGATCAGCTGTTTTAACTAGATTATTAAAAGACACTGATTTGCAGTCTGGTAAAGTCAAATATATAAATCTTTCAGGGCCAGATGTAGGTAATTTTATTTTACCACCTCTTAAATACCGAATCATACCGATTCGGTATTTAAGAAGTGGTAAAATAGAAGTACCGAGACGTAGGTAAATACAGATGTTCATTTACCGAATCGGTAAAATTCGGTATTTACCGATTCGGTAAATACCGACCGGTAATGCCCATTCATTCCTATGGGCTTTGAAGCCCATAGGAATGAATGGGCATTACCGATTCGGTAATTACCGAATCGGTAAATACCGAATTTCACAAGGGAGCAGGGGGTGTCACTTTGACACCCTCTAGCACCCCCAAAACGGGTTCGGGTGCCATGTGGCAGGCAGGTCTGCCTGTCATATGGCACAGGTGTGCATGCACACATGTGCATGCAAACCGGAATCGGTATTTTACCATCAAAGAGGATTTGATGGTAAAATACCGATTTTTTAATGCTTGTGGGACTCAGAAGAGTCCCACCTACATATCAATTTTACCGAATCGGTAAAAATACCGACTCGGTATTTTACAGAATCGGTAAATTTACCGATCGGTAAATTTACCGATTCTGTAAAATACAGGGCCCTACATCTCAAATTGCATTTACCGGTCGGTAACGGCCGAATTCGGCCGTTACCGACCGGTAAATGCCTACCTACATCTGGCCCTCAGTGTCTATTCTAGTACTACTTGATAAACTACAATTGTCGCAGTCATGCTGCCATTGATAAGAAAGGCCAAAAAGATTTTCTACATCTACACCTTCATCTTCCAATACACCAAACATATACATTAAAAAATTCCTGACAATCCTGCTGAATATTCTGTGAAAATTGTTTTTGACCAGAACATATGTCTAAAAGATTTCGAATTTCTGAAACACTTTCTATTTTTGCTCTATCACTGCTACATTTCTCAAACACAGAATTCAATAAACAGCAGAATCTTTGATCCCGATTTTCAACAATCTGTTCTTGTAAAGTTTGAAGAAAAAAAAACACATTAACCACTCTATTAGCATAGCAGTTGACACCAGAACTGTTTTCAAACTGAAATCTAACAACATCTTCAACAGAATCCTTTTTCTTTCTGCTTACAATTACAGTTTCATCTACTTTTTGTCTTTTTGCTACTACCTCACTGCAATTATTCTCATTTCTTCTTTTTCGGCCTACCACACGTTTTTCAAACAGAGGATATTGAGGCAAATGTGGAGCATACTCTCTTCTTAACCTATTGTATTCTTTAACACAATCTAGATCTGTACAAATCTTTGTCTCATCACACTCAATCAATTACAATCCTGATAAAGTTCTGACTCGTGATAATGCCACATATGCCATACCCTCTTTAAACACAGAACTTCCAATGTTCACCAAAGCACTATCTACACTTAAACCTTGAGATTTATGAATTGTCACCGCATATGCCAAACAAACAGGAAACTGTTTTCGGCGAACATATAAGTCTTTTACAAGCAAAAATCTAGCAGAACAACGACTGATTTGTTGTACTTGCTCAATGCCATCAAATTTAATTTTAAAAAATTCAATTCCATCTCTATTTCTGTAATTCACAAAATCAACAACATGACCCATTGCTCCATTTACCAGACCTCTTTCAACATTTAAATTCCTTCTCAAAATGATACGGCAATTTTTTTTTATTTTTTTTTATTGAAAACAGTATATTGCAAGGAACACATCAGATACAGTGACATTTTCATATATTAAGAACTTGCAGTAGAACAATCAAACCCCCCCAAGCCTGGTCTATACATTCTGCAAAGTAGAACACGTCACGAGTGTTATAAACATCATTCATGCAAAGTACAAAAGATGAACAAGAGTGCACTCTCAGGTCAAACTGCTAGGGTCATCGTCTCGAGTGCTAAGAGCCGGCTGAAGTGGAGCCGACGCTCCCGGGTCCTCCTCCGCACTGTCCTCTGCTCGATCACAGCTCGCTAGCAGATAGTCTCTGAGTGGGCCCCAAATGTCTTTAGGGCTCGAACTCCTGGGGAGTTCTTCCGAGTATGTGGTCAGCTGCTCCTGGCAGTATACCAAGTCTTTAAGCCATTGTGATGCCCTGGGGTAGCGCCTACAATCCCATGTAAACAACACCCTCCTCTTCGCCAGTAGCAAAGCCACTCTCACAAAGCGGCCGAGTAACCCTTTGACCTCCGGCACATGGCCCAACAAACACAGAAACGGCGTACAGTCCAGAGTGAGGCCTGTTATGATGTCTAATTTCTGCAGGACATCCACCCAGTAGGACTGAACCGCAGGACATTGCCACGATAGATGGATGAAATCAGCGCCAGCTCGTCCACACCTCCTACAACAGTCAGTGTCTCTATAACAAATAATGCGTAAGTTGCTATTGGGGGATAGTCTACCCGTGAGGGAACAGATTTGAACCCATGTGTCCTCCTCCAGTTGTATGCCCAGCGCCGTGTTCCATCTAGCTAAGCTACGATCTTCTGGAAGGACCAGTTCTGAGAACACCACTTTATACAGTCTAGTGAGCAGGTGTTTCCTAGTGGCAGCCGTGATCACCAGTTGCAATGCCTTGGAGGTGGCAGGCTCTGATGGGAAGCTAGGATAATGATCTCTCATAGCCCGCCGCAATCGATAGCAGGTGTATGTAAACAGGGGTGAAGCATTGGATATATATTGAAGCTCGTCACGGGAGATGTATGTTCCATCTCTGAATAAGTCCCCTAATACGGCGATGCCTGCCTCAGAAAGCGGCCTCATGGAGCCGCGCTCCTGTGCTACTGAGATAGCGCCGTGTCCTTCAATGGACATGTTTGGTGCATAGACAGGCAGACGATCCGTCAGTCTACCAATCGCTTGCCAGGCCGAGCATGTGGCGGCAATCGTATTTATCTCCGACCTAGGGACATGTCTGTGCGTATGGGTGAGTATGTTCTGTAATGGGATATCTCCTGCATCACCTCCTTCAACTGCTACATGTGGGATAAAGCCATTAGGTCGGTACCAAAAGAACGCGAAGTGAGCGAGGCCACATAAGTAATAAATGTAAAAATCTGGCGCGCAGAACCCCCTTTGTCAAATGGCAAGGTTAGGGTCACCCAACTGATACGTGGGGGTTTCGACCCCCATACTAGTCGGAGTAATTGGGTCTGCAGCGTGGTAAAGAATTGTTTATTCAGACGAATAGGGATATTGCAAAATAAATATAAAAACTTGGGGAGTATCACCATCTTAATGACCGCAATGCGGTCCGCCAACGACAAAGGCAGAGCCACCCATTTATCTACCTGCTGCACCAAGTCAGCATAAGCCTGTCCATAATTCTCGCGGATGACAGTCTCTGGGTCTCTATGAACCCAGATCCCAAGGTATTTCACAGGGTCCACAGTCCATAGGAGTGGGTATTCCAGCGTGGGAGCGGAAGTTGCCAATGTGAGAGGGATCACGACCGACTTGTCCCAGTTGATGTTTAATCCGGAGAGGAGGCCAAAATGGATATACTCACGGATAATTCGCGTGAGGTGGGTGTGTGGATTGCGAACATACACAACCATATCATCTGCGTATGCAGAGATGCCCACTGGTCTGTTATTAAAATTGAGCGTGGCTTCCCTGTGGTGCTGCCGGATTCTACACATCAGTGGTTCCAGTACGATAGCGAAGAGGAAGGGGGAAAGAGGACACCCCTGCCTGGTCCCACGCTGGATCGCTAGTGGATCAGAGGTGAAACCACCTACCCTTACTCTGGCAGAGGCATCAGTATACAGAATTTGAATCCACCGGACAAAAACAGGGGGGAACCCCATCCGACGTAGAATAAAAAAGATATACCTCCATTCTATTGAATCAAAAGCTTTGGCCGCATCGAGCAACACAGCCACTGCCTGGAGATCTGGGTTAAGAACATGGAACATCGCAAAAATCGTGCGGAGGTTCCAAGATGTGGAGCGATCAGGAATGAAGCCGGACTGGTCGGGTAGGACAAGCATGGGCATCAATGGGTGGAGTTTAGTGGCACGAATTTTAGCAAGAATCTTGGCGTCAATGTTAATCAGGGATAAGGGCAGATAAGACTTGCATCTGTTGGGGGGCTTGTCTTTTTTCAGAAGAGTGACGATGAGTGCCTGGCGCAAGGATGGGGGAAGATAGCCCAGCTCATGTGCCTCAGCGTACATGGCCAAAATATGAGGCGCCAGGAGATCTGCATACCGTTTGTAAAATTCAGCTGTCAGCCCGTCGGGACCGGGAGCTTTCTTGTTCGGCAGAGAGAGTATCGCCTCTTTAATGTCGGTCTCATCAATAGGTAGACCGAGATACTTCCTATGGGCGTCCGACAGCCAGGCACAAGCAGTGTCCTGCAGGTAATCGTCTAGAACAGAGTCCGACACATCGCCACGGGGCGTGTAGAGACGTCCGTAAAAATCGCGGAATTGACCCAGTATAGCATCTGTGGTGTAGTGACCGGTTCCATGATCGTCTTCTATGTGTTCAATAGGTTGGGCGATCGTTCGCTCACGCAAACGAGTAGCCAATACTCTTCCCGGTCTACCTCCCTCCCCGTATGCTCTAGCCACAAACCGTTTAGAAACATACATCATTTCTGCCTCAGCCAGCGATTTGTGTTCCTCCATGTACTCCCTAATGCGTGCCAGTGTATCCAGTGAAGGAAGTGTGTCATATGAGGTTTCTAGGTCATGCAACTTGGTTTCAAGTTTCAGTATCTGTTCCCTCAGGTCACGTAAAATGCCTGCCGTCGTGCCTATACATACACCCCGTATATTGGCCTTAAACGCTTCCCAGAGGATGGCTGCACTATCCACCGTGCCCACGTTTAGGTCAAAATATTATACTATTGTACTATAGCCTTATGTACTGTAGCCTTATGTACTGTATCCTCAAAAACGGGATCTAGCAGTGCATCTGCCCGAAACCGCCATGTAAAGGGAGGCCGCACGGTGTGTGGAATTTGCAATTTGAGCATGACCGGATTGTGGTCCGAAAGGGTCCGGGGGAGTGTGTAGGTCTCGGTCACCCACCCATTAGTTGATCTGTCCACCAGCCAGTAGTCCAAGCGGACCATGTGTTATGGGAGGGTGTTATGTGGGTGCCTGCTCTCACCCCAGGGTTGCGCAGGCGCCAAGCGTCAACTAAGTAAATCTCTTCCATAAACTGCCGAACACAAGATCAGATTTGTCAAAGCGAGGATCCAAGTGTGTATTTAAGTCGCCCCCAATCAGTAGGGCCGATTCCGGCCACGTGCGTAGCACCTGAAACAAAGAAGATAAAGACGCTGGTTCGTCCACAGGACCATATACGTTGGCGATAGTCACAGCAGTCTTGCCCATCGTGCCTCTCACGACTGCCCAGCGACCCTCACTATCTGTGCAGGAGTGAAATGTATCCCCTTTTTAATAAGGATGAGGACCCCTCAGGCGTAATTAGAGTAAGAGGAGGCCAGGCGGTATCCAGCCCATCTACGCGCTATAGACCCCTCAGTTTGCACAGTTAAATGTGTTTCCTGCAATAAAGCGATGCTCACCCCGTGCCTATCCAAATGAGAGAGCACCTGCCTAGTCTTTCTGGGTGTATTGAGGCCGCGCACATTCCAGGAGACACAAGTGTAGCTTTCACCCACCATCACAAGGGCACCCGATAAGTTGCGAACCAGCGTCTTTTAGCATCGCAGCACATTTACACTGTGACATAAGCAGCTCAGTCAAGTGAGTTACATTTGTAAAGCATACTCCAACGCAGAAGAAAAGACCAGGCACCCCACTCCCCTCCCACTTTGGCTACCCAAACCCGCCAAAGAACCTTACAACCACCGCCCCACCCCTCTCAGCCCCCCACAACGCACAAACCATCAAACGGGTTACTCCCATCGGGGACAGTGGAGGCCTTGCACACCTCTGGCACTAGGCAGAGGTGGGTCTCCGCAAAAATCTACAATTCGAGACCTGTAAACACACCATCCCACAGTAACTTACGGAGTGTAGCCAGAGGGGTATATACCATACAACCCGCCGTGTGTACCTTAAGGCCAAAGCTAAACAATGCACCCCCATAGCCAGACATCGAGGTGGGCAGCATTCGGTGACTGATTGTGAAGGGAGGGCAACCCGGGATGGAATAAGAATATCATCCCCCCAGCACCCACCCCACTCTCCCTCTCAATCACAGAACCATCAGGCACACCAAAAGGAGGGGGGTACCACAATACAGCTATAGTCATTCATCCACGTCCGACGTGTCAGCAGGGGATATCCGGCGTTTTTGAAGTGTCTTGGCATATGCCATCGCTTGCTTTGGGGTAGTGAAGATCTTCCCTCCCTCGAAGTCGCCAATTCGAAGTCTGGCAGGGTAGAGCATGGCACATGGAACTTCCTCCTTCTGAAGTAGTTTCTTTACTGTCTGGAATTCCTTTCTCGCTGCCTGCACTTGAGCAGTGAAATCCGGATAGAAGGACAGTTGGTTATTCTGATATATAATCTTGCCCTTCTGTCCGGTGACGCGAAGCACAGTATCTCTATCTCTGTAGTTTAACAGCCTTATGATGATGGGCCGCGGTGGGGTGCCAGGCGGAGGAGGAGCTGCCAACGAGCGATGGGCACTCTCTACTGCGAACATGGGGGACAAGTCGTCAGAACCACAGATCTCTCTCAGCATGGTCTCCACGTAATCCTCTAGTCTCCCCACATTGGTTGATTCCGGCAGGCCCAAGACGGGAATGTTATTGCGCCGGGCCCGCGCTTCGATATCCTCATTCTTAGCCTGTATAATTTCCAGGAGCTTGACCATCTCCGCAGTTTTTCCCGCCATCCTCGGTATCCGTGATTCTCTTTTCCGCCTCACCCAGTCTTGTGGCCTATTTATCAAGTTTAGCGGAGAAGTGATCCATTCGTGTGTTTAAAGCTTTGATTTTCCCATCGATCGCCTGCAGGCTTGCTTGTATTGCGACCAGAGTGGTCTCCAGCACGGACTGGCCCTGCGAGGAGGAGGCAGGATCGCCCTCCGCTGCACCAGTTTGCGGCTGTCTGCCATTCTTACGCAGTTCGAAGGATAGCTTGGGCTGAGATTTGTTGGGTTTACCCATGGCAATGCTCGCGTCCCACACTCCGCCCCTCGGCCGTACGCTCCGCCACAACCACCAGGCAGATCAGGGGGGGTAGTCTTCACAGGACACACTCGGACCACACAGCAGCCACCGGGAGCAAGCCTGCTGTCTCACAACACCCCACACGCAGGTCAGTATGCAGCTGTGTCACCTTGGGGAGCGCAGTCTTCCACCCCTCCAGCTAGTATGGCGAGCGTGCAGCACCTCCGAGCGCCCCAAGCACGTGGAACAGAGGCGGCACCCGGCAGGTCAACAATGAAGCAGGCAGCCAAAGAAGTCCAGCACAAAGCCCAAAGAGATATGTCACACTCCAGGTGGGTGATAGCTGCGCTATAGCATCGGGTTCAGCTAAGTCCGCCGTCACTGTGGCACAAAACGAATGTCCCAGCCTACCTCCCTGGTGTCTCAGAGTCCGCAGGGCGATCAACAGACGCGCGGCAACTCCCACAGCTTCAGGCCCTTCACAGCAAGTTCTGGTGCTTCAGCGTAGGTCGCGTGCACCCGCAATGGTGACTGTCCGCAGGGCCTGGGAGACTGATGCACTCCCCCGTGGCCCACCCGCGACCTTCTAACCGCGCCGCAGCCGGCCGCTCAGGTTCCGTGTCAGCCAGCAGCCGCGCAGCTCCCCGGCATGCCGAAACTCGAGAGCCGCGCGGAGGTCTGCCCCAGCCAGCAGTCGTCCGGCACCAGTAGACGGGGCTCACCTGCAATCCTCTGCCCGACACCGCCCCTCGTGCTGCAGATCTGGACTCCAATGAGGGGGGCAGACGAGGGAGAGTCTCGTATCCCAGCCGGGCTCCGGTCCCGGGATTCACCGTGGCCGACACCGCACCGACCAACTCCGGCGGCGTCCGAGCAGCTAAGCCCTCAAAATTGTCACCGGCTGCAAAAGGAGGCACAACAGCACAGCGCCCACCGAACAGCAGGTAAGATGGTGCATACAGGGCAGGATAATGCAGGATTACAATGCGGCGACCGGCAGAGCAGCTCTACAGTGCTGCCATCTTGCCGTGCGCCAAGCCACGCCCCCGATACGGCAATTTAAACACACATTCAGAGTCTTTTCAAAACCAGCAGTTTTAGATATACTCTTCTCTAATGAATCCAATTTTGATTTCAAATTTTCTGACAAAATAATTGTTGCTCCCATATGCTCTATTTTATCTATAGCTTCCAGTTTCACAATCTCTTCATTTTCTAACTTTAACATTTTGTTGTTGAAGATGGAACATTCTTGCAGAGTTGGCATCAAACATATCCCAGATTTGTTCTCAGTAATTTTCTTAAAAATATTCTCTGGAAGAATGTTTTCATTTGGATACAAATTTGAAATTAATTGTGCATGTAAAGCTTCTTTCCCATGCTCACTTACTTTTCCGATTCTTACATCTTGTAGAATATTTTTATAATCTTCATCCTTTGCCTGTTGCATATTTTGAAGCAGTTCTGCATATTTGAAATTTAACCATATATTAACGTTTCCAATGCTTCCTAGGCACTTCCTGGTATCTTCATGCGTGAGCATTTTAAACACTGGTTGTCCTTTCACTGGAGTCAACTGCAGTAGATCTCCAAAAACAATAATGTGTTTCCCTCCAAATAACACATCATACTCTGTTCTAAGAATTTCTTGCATTCTCAAATGCACAAAAGCAAGCATTAGATTTGAGACCATGCTTACTTCATCAATGATAAGAAGTTTCATTTTCTTCAGGACTCTGGAAACTTCAGAACACGCATCTCCAGATAGCTTGTGGTATTGCAATTTATTATCATGCTCAACTGGTAGCATCAGTAAACGATGTAAAGTAATCCCTTTAATGTTATGTGCTGCCAGCCCAGTTGGAGCGGTTACAACACAAGACAGCGGTGATTCAGTCCTTTTCTGCAGATAAGTTGCAATTGCTTTAATCAGAAAACTTTATCCAGTTCCAGCTTCTCCACTCACGTACAGTCGGACAGGCTTAAATGATGTACATGAGCACTCTTTTTTCTCATGACTGAATCCATGTTCAATCTGTTCTGTGACTCCGTCATATATCTGTTTCTGCTCAACATTTAGTTGTTTCACCAAATCTTCTAAGTTAACTGCATCCTCTTGAGCTTGTTCCATAGCTCTTTCCACTTCATCCATGGCAGTGGCAGCTTTATTTTGGATAATTGGTCCTCCTAGTGGATCCTGACTCAATGAAGTAGAACTCTGACTGTCTTGAGAACTGTCTCTAGCAATCTCTGCAGCAATTGTGGCTTCTTGTTGTATTTCTTCGTTCAACATTTGCAGATAATTTGGAAAAACAGGACATTCTATGGTATCCTTGGTTGCATTAAACGAATCTTCGTAACAGAGAAAATCTCCAAGTAGTTCCTCTTCTGTACGCCATGGCTTAAAGAGTTGCAAAAGAGCTAAATAGTAAAATTCCCTTTTGTCTGGAGATTTGCAACTCAATTTTCGATGATTAATCAAATGACCTTTTCTCTGCTTCACTAGACATCCTTCACACCCAATGACAGCATATATTCCATTATTGATATCTTCTGTGATGGTCCTCTTATAACTATAGTTTTGCAGAACTTCATACAAACAAGTGTTCTCAAGATGACTACTTCTATTTGGATAGTATGTATCCAACATGTTTGTCTTCAAAATATCTGTACTGTTTGGTTCTTTCTCCGCCAAATACTCAATTTCTTGTACAGATTTCAAAACTCGGTTTCGTGTTGCAGCAAGACCTAGACTCACCCAAATGATTGTTCTAGATTTGGCATAGAGACTTGCTGATGATAACCGATCAGAACATTCATATGCTCCAATTTCTCGATGCAACAACTTCTTCAGACTGAAACTGTATAATTTTTTACTTATACTCTTTTCATGTGAAATGTCCTCCCACATTTCCTTCAGTTCTGTCTTTTCTTTTTTTGTGATGTAAGACGTCACATATCGAGCCACAGCAATAGAGTTGTCAGCAACGAACTGAATATCCATGTTAGCATTCCACATGGACAAAATCACTGGGTTGTAGTCGTCGATGTACTTGGACTCTTCGTTTCTTTTTAAATTGTATGTATTTTTTGGTGATTTCCTCGTCACAGTATGTCGCAGAGAAGACATCAAATTATTTACTCTTCCTTTAGAAATCACGGATCGTGGAAACCTGAAACGACATTTTGTGTAGAACATGTCCTTGTTTCTGAATTTTCGACGACAGTACTTTCCACAACGATGGGATTGAAAGCGTAAAACTTGTTGCCTTAAACTGTTTTCTTCGGTAGTTTTCGGAACAGCACATGTTGAATACTCTTCAATGAAACACATCACTGTGTCATCCGAATCTGTTCCAAATTTGGGCTTATCTTTAACCCATAACAACATATGTATGTGAGGAGCACCTCTCGCATGATACTCCTTTCTCCAAAAGAAATCCCAAACCTCTCCAAGGGGAGGATTTTTTTGTTGGTAATAAAAGACATCATAGCTTCAAATCTATGATTGAAATATCTGCATACATTCACTGGATCCAAAGAACACAGTTCTCCAGGTGTTTTGAATTCTATATTTTGTATGCTTGCATTTGCATCTCGTAGAAATTTAAGTAAGTCGTCCCATGCATACTCAGCACAGCTAAGATTGAGGAACCATGTAGGAGTTCCTAAGTTTCTTAGCATACATTTCAATACCCCATGACAACGGAACCAATACTCCTTTGTACCACGCTGACATGCCATGAGATTGATTAGCTGAGATTCCAAAATATTGTCTTGCAGATTGACTTTCTCCATAAAGTCCCTCGCTGAAACATTTTGCAGATGTGCTCCACTCTTCAGTATATGGTTCACTGCATAAGAAAGCCCAGACAAGTCACTTTCATACAGTAGATGAAACAAATACGGAATGCATTGACGAAACCTTGGATCTTCAGCATATAATCTTAAAGTCCGGTATTAAGATGTAGGAATTTGAACTGGTCGATCGTCATATCGTCCACTTCGACCTGTTGGAAATAACTGTGGAAAACAACGAGCTTCCAAACTTTCTTCCCATACACTAATGGGACTTCCTTTTGCTGCTTTCATTTGAAACAAGTCAATTGCATTCCCCATTACTTCTTTGGAATGCAAAGGATGAACAGTATAATGTTCATATATTTCTTCACTTCTAGACACATCAACTTTTTCAATTTGGCTGGCTGAACAATCACTGTCTTCTTCTGCAGCTGTTTCCTCTGCTCCAACACATACATGTTTATAGTATTCATTGTTTTTGACCAAATACAACGTTGCCTTTTTGACTTTCCTAACATCCATTAAATCTTGCCAGATTTTCTTACTCTTTGTCGGAACCCCATTAACTAGAATAACCAGAGGTTCCTCTTCCACTTTTTCTACACCAATTGTATCAATATTTTTCTTGAAATCTAGAGGCAAATAAACAACTCTTCCCTTTAATCCTCTCTGTAAATCTGAAGGAGGCAATTTCCCTATCTTAGGCTCCATGCGAACAATACCCTGAAAAGGATGGACACATTGAATCAAAATAGATTTATAGGTATTTAAATCCATCAATTCAGAAGGAATGTCTACCAACTCAAGATTATTATGAACAGCTCTAGCAGGCATTCTGTTTTCATTTAATTTATTATAACAATATTTACAAATACGTTGATCAGAACCCAAATCAAAACAATTTTCTACCAACAAATAAGTTGCAAAATCCTTCCATTTATTATTATTTACCTTTTCGCTTTTTGCATTTAAATCAACTAACCTAGTCTGAATCTTATAATGAGTCCGTCGACAACACACACAAGTAAAATTAGGCCCATTTACTTGATTTCACCTTAAACTTGGTAATTTCCTGGTCAAACTTTTCTGTACTTGAAATCTGTACATTGTCTTCCACATTACCTTCTATTACTGTGTCAATTTCTACACAGTCCTGTTTTTCACCAAAATAACAAAACTCAATTTCTTCACAAATGTTCTTCACATGTAATTCAGATCCATGCAAAAGAGCACTGTTTAACTCTTTAAGCTTAAGTGCTGGACTTTTTGCATAATACAACCTTCTCACTAATATCCTCATTTTATTATGATGCACTGCTAACATCCTAAAATGATGAAAAACACTCTGACATACTTTTCTAGAAAGACAAGCCAGTGAATGCCCATGCAAACCTGTGTTTTCTCTCACTCTGCAAGGATCTAAGTCTTGCAACATCTTCATTTTCTGTTTCAGACTTTTCTTACTATATGTACGTAAGAAATTATGAAGCAAATCGATTGAATCCTGTCGCACACTACAAATACTACTACATTTCCAAGTGTACACTGGACCCTTAGTACGTCTCCCTAAAACTTCATCAGCTAACACCTCTTCTGCATCTCTAGACACAAGTTTCTCTTTTTCAATCGGACAACCGCTTTTCATCTCATATGCTCGACCACTGGTGTCAACTGCATGCACCAAAACATTCTCCTGGAAGTAACTCTCCTCATTAAAAAATGGCTCACAACTTGAACTATGCATCCATTCTCCAGAAAAAACTTCACAAAAATTAGTCCGATTATTAATTCTTTTCCGTCTACTGTTCGATTTGAAAACATCAATTGCCTTGTTAAGTATCCTAATTCTATTGATTACTAACATAAATAATTTTTTCTTAACTTCAAAAGCCTGATCAACAATCTTCTCTACACTTTTCTTTTTCTTGCAAAAAGCAGCTCTCTGTTTACCTTTCTTAACATTTTTCAACAAATTTAAAACTACCCTATTGCAAAACATTTGTCTACGAATGTTCCTAAATTGGTTTTGCCTTCTATTCCTATACATACTGTTCTCTCCTGCTCCAGTAGTAACATTTTTGGGGGGCCTCTCCTTCCTTTTCAAATTTGCTCTCTCCTTCTGTATATTCACATTCCCATTAACATTTTTTTGTAATCTACATATGTTCCGAAAAAAAGACTTAGTTGTCTTACCAGGAGCTTTTTTTGTGTTTTTTGAAGTATTTGTTGTAGGGGAGTGCTTTAATTCCGTTGCTGTTTTTGATTTTTTCTGCTTAGCATCTTTCCTTCTCTGCCTTGAGGGCATATTTCTTGACTATTGAAATCTTGATTTCAATCTGTGGTAAAGAAAAAAATAACACATTATAGACCACTATTACCAAACAACAAAGCAATGACAACAAGCAAACAATATAAACACTAGTTTACAACATATCTAAGTTTATACCACAGCAACTATGTAACTAGGAGTAAGACAGAGAAAAAGAGCTGGAGGGAGTAACACAAAGAGACAGAGAGAGTCAGACAAAGAAACAGGAAGAGGGAGTAAAACATAGAGAAGGAGTAAGACAGAGAGAGTGTATAATATGTTGTAAGACAGAGAAAGGATGTAATAGGGAGAGGGAGTAAGTCAAAGAAAGGGAGAAAGGGAGTAAGTCAGAAAAAGGGTGTAACAGGGTGTAAGACAGAGAAAGGGTGTAAGAGGATATAAGACAGAGAGAGGGTGTTAGAAGGGGAGAGGATGTAAAAGAGACTAAAACACAGAGAGGCTGTAAAAGGGAGAGAGAGAGAGTAAGTTTGAGAGAGGGTGTAAGAGGAAGTAAATCAGAGAGAGGATGTAACAAGGAGTAAGTCAGACAGAGGGTGTAACAGGAAGAGAGGAAAAGAATACAAAAGTCAGAAAGAGGGAGAGAGGATGTAAAACAGACAAAAGGTGTAATAAGGAGTAAGTCAGGGAGAGAATATTACAAAGAGAAAGGTTGTAAGACGGAGTAAATCAGGAAGAGGATGTAAGAGAGAGTATGACTTAGAAATTGCTGTAAAAAAGAGAGAGAGGGAATACATCAGAGATAGGGTGTAAGAGAAAGTAAGTCAAAGAGAGAGTGTAAGAGAGTGTAACACAGAGTCAGGATGTTAAAAGGAATAAGTCAGAGAGAGGGTGTTAGAAGGGGACAGGTGGAAAAATAGAGAAAGTCAGGAAGAGAATATAAGAGAGACTAATACATTCTTGATAATGCTTGGTAAAGAAATGTTGGTGCATAAAGGAATTGTATTTTGTAAATGAGTGAGGTTTCAGTAGTGTAATGAAATGCTTATACATATGACCTGTGCTCTGTTTTTTAAATGTTATTTAAAAAAAGATTTCGGGCACATGAATTGGTTTTACATTATTGACAAGGATTAGATAGTATCTGCATAATTAAAAATATATATTAGCACATTTCACAATCATGTCACCTCTGTTTCCTTAGATTAGTAAGCAGATTTTGCAGATGAGGTGAGGCCTGTCCAGGGGTGCAGAGGAGGTGAGGCCTGTGTCCAATTGTGCAATGGACAGGACTCACCTCCTCTGACCCTTGAGCAAGCCTCACCTCCTCCGTGCCCCCTGGACAGGCCTCAATGTATTGGGTATAATTGATGGTAACAGGGTGCAGATGAGATGAGGCCTGACCAGGAGTGCAGATGAGGTGAGGCCTGTCCAGGGGAACAGAAGAGGTGAGGCCTGTGTCCAAGAGTGCAGTGGACAGGACTTCATAAAGCCTCTCCCCCACTGCACTCTTAGACACAGGCCTCACCTCCTCAGCACCTTTCACAATCATGAAAGCCATTTGGGCTTTCCTCACCTCCTCTGCACCTTTCGCAATCATGTCAGGTGTGTTTCCTCAGATTAGGAATCAGATTGTGTTTTTTATTGTTGCTTTCTGTTGTGTTTTTTGTTAATGCTTGGTAATTTTTTTTGCTGCATAGAGGAATTGTATTTTGTAAAAAACTGAGGTTTCAGTAGTGAAATGGAATGCTTGCACATATGACCTGTGCTCAGTTTTTTTAATGTTAATTTAAAAACGATTAAGGGGCAAATGAATGGCTTTAGCATTTTTTCAGAAGGATTACAAAGTGTCTGCATGATTAAATAAATATATTTGCACTTTTCACAAACATGTCAGCTGTGTTTCCTAAGATTAGGAAGCAGATTAAGCTTTTTTATTCTTCCTTTGTGTCATATTTCTTCATAATACTTGGTAAAGAAATGTTAGTGCATAGAGGAATTGTATTTTGTAAAAGAGTGTGGTTTCAGTAGTGTAATTAAATGCTTGTACATATAACATGTGCTCTGTTTTTTAAATGTTAATTAAAAATCGATTTAGAGCACATGAATTGGTTTTACATTATTCACAAGGTTTAGATAGTGTGTGCATGATTAAATCAATATATTTGCACGTTTCACCTGTGTTTCCTCAGATTAGGAAGCAGATTGTGCAGATGAGGTGAGGCATGTCCAGGGGTGCAGAGGAGGTGAGGCCTGTCCAGCGGTCAGAGGAGATCAGTCCTGTTCAAGGTTGTAGAGGAGGTGAGGCCTGTGTTCAAGAGTGTAGTGGGGGAGAGGCTTGTCCAAGGGTGTAGATGAGGTGAGGCCTGTCCAGGGGTGCAGAGGAGGTGAGGCCTGTCCAGGGGAGCAGAGGTGGTGAGGCCTGTGTCCAAGAGTGCAGTGGACTAGACTTCATGAAGCTTTTCCCCCACTGCACTCGTAGACACAGGCCTCACCTCCTCTGCACCCCTGGACAGGCCTCTCTCCTACTACACTATTGAACATTGGCCTCACCTCCTCTGCACCCCTGGACAAGCCTCACCTCATCTGCAACCTTGAACAGGCCTCACCTCATCTGCACCCCTGGACAGGCCTCACCTCATCTACACCCCTGGACAGGCCTCACCTCATCTACACCCTGTTACCATCAATTATTCCCAATACATTTAGGCCTGTCCAGGGAGCACGGAGGAGGTGAGGCTTGTCCAAGAGTCAGAGAAGGTGAGTCCTGTCCATTGCACTCTTGGACACAGGCCTCACCTCCTCTGCATCCCTGGACATGCCTCACCTCATCTGCACATTCTACTTCCTAATCTGAAGAAACACAGGTGACATGATTGTGAAAGGTTCAAATATATTTATTTAATCTTGCAGACACTATTTATTCTGTCTCCAAAATGTAAAAGCCATTCATTTGCCCCAAAATCGTTTTACCAATAACATTTAAGAAACAGAGTGCAGGTCCTATGTACAAGCATTCCATTTCACCCTGGACAGGTCTCAATGTATTGGGTATAATTGCTGGTAACAGAGTGCAAATAAGGTAAGGCCTGTCCAGGGGTGCAAATGAGGTGAGGCCTGTTCAGGAGTGCAGATGAGGTGAGGCTTGTCCAAGGGTCAGAGGAGGTGACACATGTGTCCAAGAGTGTAATGGGGGACAGGCTTGTCCAAGGGTGTAGATGAGGTGAGGCTTGTCCAGGGGTCAGAGGAGGTGAGGCCTGTGTCTAAGAGTGTACTGGGGGAGAGGCTTCTCCAAGGGTGTAGATAAGGTGAGGCCTGTCCAGGGGTGCAGAGGAGGTGAGGCCTGTCCAGGAGTCAGAGGAGATAAGTCCTGTTCAAGGATGTAGAGGAGGTGAGGCATGTGTCCAAGAGTGCAGTGGGGGAAAGGCCTGTCCAGGGGTGCAGAGGAGGTAAGTCCTGTGTCCAAGAGTGCTGTGGACAGGACTCACCTCCTCTGACCCCTAGACAAGCCTCACCTCCTCCGTGCCCCCTGGACAGGCCTCAATGTATTGGGTATAATAGATGGTAACAGGATGCAGATGAGGTGAGACCTGGCCTGGGGAGCAGAGGTGGTGAGGCCTGTGTCTAAGAGTGCAGTGGACTGGACTTCATGAAGCCTCTCCCCCACTGCACTCTTAGACACAGGCTTCACCTCCTTTGCACCCCTGGACAGGCCTCTCTCCCACTACACTCTTGAACACAGGCCTCACCTCCTCTGCACCCCTGGACAGGCCTCACCTCATCTGCAATGCTGAACAGGCCTCACCTCATCTGCACCCCTGGACAGGCCTCACCTCATCTACACCCCTGGACAGGCCTCACCTCATCTGCACCCTGTTACCATCAATTATACCCAATACATTGAGGCCTGTCCAGGGGGCACGGAGGAGGTGAGGCTTGTCCAATGGTCAGAGGAGGTGAGTCCTCTCCACTGCACTCTTGGATACATGCCTCACCTCATCTGCACAATCTACTTCCTAATCTAGGGTAACAAAAGTGACATGATTGTGAAAAGTGCAAATATATTTATTTAATCATGCAGACACTATTTATTCCTAGTCAAAAATTTAAAAGCCATTCCTTTGCCCCAAAATCGTTTTTCAAATAAGATTTAAGAAACAGAGCGCAGGTCCTATGTACAAGCATTCCATTTCACTACTGAAACCTCACTATTTTACAAAATGCAATTCCTCTCTCTTGCAAACATTGATACCAAGCATTATCAAAAACCATAACACAAACCAACAAGAAAAAAGCACATTCTGCTTCCTAATCTGAGGTAACACAGGTGACATGATTGTGAAAGGTTCAAATATATTTATTTAATCATGCAGACACTATTTATTCCTTCTCAAAAATGTAAAAGCCATTCATTTGCCCCAAAATCGTTTTTTAAATAACATTTAAGAAACCGTGTGCAGGTCCTATTTACAAGCATTCAATTTCACTACTGAAACATCACTATTTTACAAAATACAATTCCTCTATCTTGCAAATGTTGATACCAAGCATTATCAAAAAACATGACACAAACCAACAATAAAGAATCTCAATCTGCTTCCTAATCTGAGGTAACACAGGTGACATCATTGTGAAAGGTTCAAATATATTTTTTTAATCATGCAGACACTATTTATTCCTTCTCAAAAATGTAAAAGCCATTCATTTGCCCCAAAATCGTTTTTTTAATAATATTTTAGAAACAGAGCACTGGTCCTATGTACAAGCATTCAATTTCACCACTGAAACCTCACTTATTTCACAAAACACAATTCCTCTATCTTGCAAATGTTGATACCAAGCATTATCAAAAAACATGACACAAACCAACAAGAAAGAAGCTCAATCTGCTTCCTAATCTGAGGTAACACAGGTGACATCATTGTGAAAGATTCAAATATATTTCTTTAATCATGCAGACACTATTTATTCCTTCTCAAATATGTAAAAGCCATTAATTTCCCCCAAAATCGTTTTTCACATCACATTTAAGAAACACAGCATAGGTCCTATGTACAAGCATTCCATGTCACTACTGACACTTCACAATTTTACAAAATACAATTCCTCTATGCAGCAAAATCTTTTTACTAAGCATTATCAAAAAAACATGACACAAAGCAACATTAAAAAACCACAATCTGCTTCCAAATCTTCTCCATAGAGCATACAAGTCTCTATCTATATTAATTGAATCATTACTCACCTTTACAAATGCTTTGGGAGATTGAGAACAGTGTCAGACACACACACCAATATTTCTTTAGCAGAGCAAAAGGTATGCACTCCAGACACTGCAATCATGAATGGCACAGAAAACCACTAATTCTACACACATATCCCTCCCAGAGAAGTGTGGCTCACTGGATAGATGGCGGCAGACCCTGAAGCAGAGGTCAGACCCGGGACCAGGGTTCAATTCCCGACGCGGCAGCGTCTTGAGTCCAAATATCCACGGACTCGATAATTCTCGTTTCGGTGCCTACTCGAGTCACAGGTTCACACTCTGCAGCTCTGGGCATTAGCTTGCTTAATCTCCACTACGGCCTCCCCGCGGCGGGATGCCTGGCTTTCACCTTGGGGATGCCCAGTACGGGTATCTCACAGGGAAAAACCAGGACGGGTTCCCAAGGCAAGCGCCGTGATGCCTACGGGTAATCGAGTGCTATATAAGAACGCTTATTAATAATAATAATAATAAAACTCTTCCCTCACTATTTCCAAACCAACACCCTTCCCCCCTCAGCCCTTTCTGCCTGTTACCATAGCAACTCCCTCCTCACTGAGCTCTCAGGTTTAAAAGTTTATTCTACAATGTTGCAAATGAACTCAGCAAGGATGTTTGACCTCTCAATACACCAGCTTATCCGGTGCAATGTTTCTTTAAATGACTTTTTCTTAACCATTCAAATTACTTCTTTCACAGAACAGAACCATGCACCCTAACTTTCAGTTTTCAACTATCTGAATCCACCAATCATTGCTTGTGATTCAAGAGCACTGCACAGTTTTTTTTTTGTTGCAAACTCCTACTGTTCCAACTGCCATTTCATTCCCACACTTCATCTAACTGCACCAGAACCTCCTCTCACCATGTATTCTGTCTGGATTATTGGACATAGCTACATCCACTGGGCTCAAAGGTACGCAGCTATCAGAAATTTTCACAACCTTGATTTACCAAATGTGGACATCAAGTGGATTGGCCAGAGAGGATTGAGATGTCACCAATTAATACCATTGGTGAAAACCTTTTTGCATCTGCCACACCCTGACCTCATAATTGTGCACTGTGGTGGAAATGACCTAGGCACTTTGACTGGGGTAGGTCTGGAAATGCTTTTAAAGGACACCTTTGGGCAATTGATGGCACTTTTCCCACAAACTGCCTTGGTATATTCCAATATATGCCAAAGACAGAAATGGAAGTAGTCCAACCAATTTTGTCCACAATTTGAGAAAGCACGGAAACATGTGAATAAATCTGTTTCTGCTTACATGAGAGACTATGGAATGGGTTCAATATACAACAATAACTTGTGTTACAACATGCAAGATATCTACAGAGGAGATGGTGTGCACGCCAGGACGCCCCTTCGCTGGGACAGCTGTGCGCTGTATAAATAAAAATAACATAACATAACATAACATGAGAGGAATAGAATATTCCTCCTGAATTTAAGACTGTGCATTGGAACCTACTTGTAGGTACCTAAATCAGCCACAGAACCCAAAAGCTCTTTTCAGGGCTACCCTACCTCTGATCACTCAAAATTATTATTTTACTCTAACTTTTTTCACTATTTTTTCACCAAAGTACGCTCCCCGGTACTTTTTTGGACCTATATGGGCCTCCTAAGCCCCCCTCAGAAAACCTAGGGGGTCAGGGGTGTCTACCGTCCCCCCTTTTACCCATTCCCAACGTTGTTTGTCCTCCATCTTGTGTCTCAATTCTACCAAAACACAAGATGGAGGACTCCCGTAGCGCTGCCGGTGCGCGTACCGGGGCGCGCACCGGTAAGTGCTCCCAAAAAATGTTGGAAGTTAATTTACATAAAAACCACTGGAGAGACTTTCACCAAATATAGAATAGGCCCTACTACATACCAGTCCCTACCATTTTCCCAAATTTGGTGGAATTCCACTGAGCCATTTGGGCTGTAGCCCTGTCTAAATATCCTCAGGTAAATTACATGACAAAAACACATATGAAAGTGTTAGAATTTACAACCAATTAAAATGTTACTTTCGTTTTGTATTTTTATGTGCTGACATTTCATTGGTTATGTACATGAATATATATGAAAAATGAGAGGGAAACACGGCCATTTTGACTAGTACTACCTGAGGTACATTTATAAAGGATTTTCTCTCAAAACTTCAACTGCTTTCTGAAAGGTAAGTTGTTAATTTGTAAGGGGAACTATGTTGTGCACTTTAAGTTAATTTGGAAAAACGTTTTCTGTTAGTTATTTACTGTCCCTCTGTTATAGTTATGGATTGAGTTAGGCTTCTCTGGTATAATTATGAATTTACTTAGGCTTCATCACATGCACTTTTTTATATTTCTACTTCCTGCCTGATACCATACACTGCCCAAAGATAACTTCACTGTTAAAAACTCAGAAGTACCTGTCTGAACTTAAACCCAACAGTGCCCTAACTATACTGATATAGTTATTTTTTGTGCAATTTACAGCAAGAAAATGGAAGGTAAAGAAGAGACCATTTATATTTCTTTTGAAATTATGGATGAGGACATTCTTGAAGAAGATTTTCTTGACTTGTATTTCATGGATGAGTCTCTGGACAAAGAATTAATTGACTGTATAGAAACCATTGAATCACGGAATCAAAATTTTGAGGAGATTCCAGATAATCAGATGTTGGAAGTTCTATTAAATTATGAAAATTCTGAACAATAAATTTAAATTTAATTATTAAAAATAGTTTGAGACATTATTCATTTCTATATGTAATTCATGAAGTAGTACCAAAATGATTATAATATAAAATGAGACTTATAGTATACTGTGCAACTTTTTTGTGTTACATAGTAAGTTTGCTAAGAGTTACTTCCTTTCTCCCACTATATTATCTCCAATGTGTATTTGACATCTCTTTTTCATCTCCTGCCTCCTTTCTCTCACTGTCTGTCTCTAATGCACCATATCACCGCCAATTTTGTGTAGATTCAGAAGAGACTAAAATGTAATACTTGAAAACATCATAAGGGAGCACGGTAGACTACCCATGATCCCCGAGGCCTTCTCAGGGAGTGCTTAAAGGATCTGTTTCTGCTTTCCTGACAGACTATGGTATGGATTCCATATACCACAATAACTTCTGTAACACATGCAAGATATCTACAGAGGAGACGGTGTACATTGAATTTAAGACTCTGCATTGGTACCTACATGTTGGTACTTAAATCACCCACACAACACAACAACTCTATTCAGAGCTACCCTACCTCTAAGCACTTTAAATTATTATTTTACTGTTTCACCGGGTTTTCCCCATGGTACGCTCCCCGGTACGCTCCCCCTCGCGAAAATCGAGAAAAAAAATTATTTTGCCCTACGGGCCCCTTTTATGGCCCCCACATCAAACCTATAGGGTCAGGGGGGGGGGTCTACCATGCCCCCTTTTGGTAATTTCCCCCTTTGTTTTTGCCACCTCTTGTGTCTCGATCCTACCGAGACACAAGATGGCGGCCGCTCCGGACTGTTTGGAATGTTGACAGACACCCGAGAGCCAATCAGCTTTCCGCTCGCGAACTCGGGGCGCGCATATAGATATATATATTTTTTGAACCTAAATTACTCAAAATCCACTGGAGCACATATCTTGAGACATAGCAAAGGCACATCGGGCTACCAGTCCCTACAATTTTGCCAAGTTTGGTGGAAATCCATTCAGCCGTTCGGGCTAAAAGTGAGTCCAACCGCCGTATGGAAATTAACATGGGGAAAACACGTTTTGGGACCCCCCTTTTATCTCGGCCCCCGCTTGACGAATCCCCCCCAAACTTTCATGAAAGGAGCGGAGCGGAGCTGGCCATTTTCGTAGAGATATTCAGCCAATTCTGTCCATCAACGCCAAAGTTATTCCCAATAGAATGTTGCGGATTTCCTATGGAAAACGATCCTAACTATATATATATAAAAACAATGAGTGGTAGTGGCATGTATTGTAAAAGCATGTTGTGGTAAAAACATGTGTGGTAAAAAATGTGTGGTAAAGGCATACGGTGTCTGTACCCGTGTTGTACCATCATATAATATAGAGTGTTTTGCAGTGGCATACAGTGGAGTGGCATGCAGTACAGAAGAGTGGAGTGGAGTGTTGTAGTGTGGCATGTTGTATAGTGTCTTAGAGTAAAGAGGAAATACAGTAGGGCAGAGTGGCATGTCGTAGAATACGGTGACATATCATAGAGTGGAGTCACGTGTTGTACAGTGGAGTGGCATGTCATATAGTGGAGTGGCATTAAGTGGCACAGAGTGGAGTTCAGTCTCATGGAGTGGTGTGTCGTACTGTGGAGTGGTGTGGCATAGTGTGGAGTGTTGTAGCATGGAGTGGCATGGAGTCAAGTGTCATAGAGTGGAGGAGAGTTTCATAGAGTGGGGTTTTGTTAAGTGGAGTAGAGTGGAATGGTTTAGAGTAGAGTAGAGTATTTTAGAGTGGCATGGTATAGAGTGGAGTGGAGTAGAGGAGAGTAGTGTGCCATACAGTTGTGTGGAGTAAAGGGGCAAGGAGTAGCATAGAGGGAGCTGTGTAGAGTGTCGTAGAAAGGAGTAGAGTGTTGTAGAGTGGCATAGATTAGGGTACAGTGTTGTAAAGTGGCATTAAGTGGAGTATTGTGTTGTAGAGTAGAGGGGTGTAGAGTGTCTTGCAGTGGAGCAGAGTGTCATACAGTGGAGTAGAGTGTAGTGACATAGAGTGGAGTAGAGTGACTAGAATGGAGTGAAATAGAATGGAGTGGCATTTCATACAGTGTAGGGGCATGTGGGAGTGTAGTGGGATGTTGTAGAGTGTCTTAGCATGAAGGAGTGTTGAGTGGAGTGACATTAAGTGGAGTGGCTTGTCATAGAGTAGATTGATGTGTGGTAGAGTGGAGTGGCATGTTGTACAGTGGAGAGGCATGGAGTGAAGTGGTAAGTTATATAGTGGAGTATTGTGTCATAGAGTGGAGTGGCATGTCATAGAGTAAACTGGAGTGACGTGTCATAGACTGGCATTGTTGTAGAGTGGAGTGGAGTAGGGTGGAGTGGTGTGTTGTAGAGTAGAGTGGTGTGTCCTAGTATGGTGTGTCATACAGTATCTTAGGGAGGGGGAGTAGAGCAGAGTACTGTTGAATGTAGTGGCATGTTGTAGAGTAGGGTGGACTGTCATGAAGTGGCGTGGCGTGTCCTAGAGTAGGGTGACGTGTCATAGAGTGGAATGACATGTCATAGAGTGGAGTGGCACAGAGTGGTGTTGTAGAGTGTAGTGGTGTAAAGTGGAGTGGTGTCTTACATAGAGTGGAGTAGCCTGTCATAGACAGGTGTGTTGTAGAGTATCTTAGAGTGGAGGAGCGAGGAGTATCATGTCATAGAGTGGAGTGAAATTACATGTTTTAGAGTGTCATTTGTCATATATAAATTTTGTTTTTTTTAACATTTCAT
Source organism: Lissotriton helveticus (assembly GCF_964261635.1). Classification (NCBI taxonomy): domain Eukaryota; kingdom Metazoa; phylum Chordata; class Amphibia; order Caudata; family Salamandridae; genus Lissotriton; species Lissotriton helveticus. The sequence continues at coordinate 2,028,455,153 of NC_136061.1, forward strand.
TAGGTACCGCAATGCTTTCAGGATACGTTTGCAACTGTACCACAGTACATCATAAACGTTTGAAAAAACATGTAAAAAATTAGAAATATTTTTCCTAACTGTCCAGAGATTGCTAAACTGCCTCATGTCTTCCTGTAGTTTAGAAAAGCAGTAATTAGCTCTATTTCATGTAAAGCAAAAAACAAATAGAAAGCATGGTTGAACAATATGGCAGCCTTTTCATTTTGCAAGACCTTTGATTCACCAATAATATTGCATTTCCTTATCGCTATTTGCCCCGGTATAATGTGAAGGTACCACAATATACTGTGGCACAATATATAATTATGCAAACACAAGGAGATGATGAATGGAGCGCTGAAACTTTTCAGACACTCACCCCGAGTCACAGATCTGTTTTTAATCCATCATCATTCTTTAGCTCACTTCACCACTTCAGTATATAATTATGTCTTTGGCCCTTGTAACTTAAAAGCTACCAAACCAATTCAGATCAAATAACAAAAAGGGAGCTTTTCCACACCATAATGTACATTCTTGTCAAATTTCATATAAATCCATTGAGTCATTTTGTCTCTTCACCTGTCTAAAAAGTCTTTGGAAAATACATTGGTGGAAAGGCATGTTTTCCTGTGCACCCTCTCAACAAATCACCAGAAAAAGTTGCATTATCAGTAGTTGTAGAAAAAATGGGTTCACAAAGTTTAGAGGAGATTCATCAAATGATGGAAATGTTATTAGCAAGCAAAACTCCCACTAAAAAAACCCAAAGGCATTAGAAAAAACCCTGAACATTCACTGAAAAAACAAAAGTTAAAGGGATGGTATAAAAAAAAACAAAGGTTAAAGGGATGGTATATACACTGCATCACTCATGACATCGTCAGGGACATCACTGATGACATCTTAAATGACTTCACTGATGACATCATCCCATGGGTGTAAGTTTTTTTTAAAGAAGTCTGAGACGTAAAGATTTATACTAAGGTACTGCATACCTTAAATTACTATTCTTTCTGTACTGCTAATGAGTGATAATATTTCTAACATATGTCAAATGAGTGGGTGTGTGAATGTCTGAATCCATGTGTGAGTGACTGTCTCAGCGGCTGTACAAGTGTGTGAGTGGCTATATGGGGGAATAAGTGGGTGTGTGAGTGACTGTATGGGTAATTGAGTGGCAGTATGGGTGGCTGAGTGAATTTGTGTGTGTGTGAATGGCTGAAACAGTAGCTGAGTGGCTCAATGGTTAGAGTGGCAGACCCTGATGCAGAGGTCTAGCCCAGGACCAGGGTTCAATTCCCACCATGGCGGGTCTCGGGCTCAATTTCCTTGGACCTGATAATTCTCGCCTCGGTGCCTATTCTAATCATGGGTCCCACTCTGCAACTCTGGGCAATAGCTTGCTTAATCTCCACAGCGGCCCCAACAATGCTAGGATGCTTGGCTTCACCTTGGGGGTGCCCAGGAGTGGGCACTTCACAGGCAAAAAAAAGCCAGGAAGGTTCCACAGCGGTATGGGTACAAGTGCAGAGATGCCTCATGGGTGATTCGTGCGCTATACAAGTACTACACATTTACATTTACATATGTGAATAGCTCTATGGATGGGTGAGTAAGTGTGTGAGTAGCTGTATAGGTTGGTGTATTGTTGGGTGTATGAATAAGTGAATGGCTTTTTGAGTGGGTGTTTGGTTGAGTGAGTTGGTGTGTGAGTAGCTGTTTTAGAGAGTGAGTTTCTATGTGAGTGGCTGCATGGGTATGTGCGGGTGTGTATGTTGTTGCATGGATGTGTATATGGATATGTAAGTGTTTGTGTCTATTTGTGAGTAGTTGTATGGGTGAGTGAATGACTGTGTTGAGAAGAAGTATGGGTGAGTGACTGGCTTTGTGAGCAGCTGAATGGTTGAATACGTAGGTGTGTGAATAGCTGTATGGGTGAGTGTGTGGCTTTGAAAGTTGTTTAATGCGTGAGTAAGTGAGTGGTTGTGTGAGTAGTTACAATTAGCTGTGTGAGTGCCTATATGGGTGAGTGAGTAGGTATGTCCATGGCTCTATGGATGAGTGAGTGGGTGTGTGAGTGGTTGGTATGGGTCTGTGAATGGGTATGCCAGTGGTTTTGAGGGTGTGTGAGTGGTATTGTAGATGATCCCATCAGTGATGTCATTTGAGATTTCAAAAGTGATGTCATCAGTGATACCACTGACCATGTCATGAGTGATGTAATATGTGACGTCATAAGCAGTGCATTGCGAGGGCATAAGTTATAGTTAGCTCAGGTAAGAATAACTGCTGAATTTCAATAGTTTTGTCTGAGTCAAATGATGTCCAGTAACCTTTTTTTTCATTGAATTTCTAAGGTTTCTTTTAATTCTATTTCCTAACTATAATGTCCCTGTAACCTATGTTTTTTCCGTTTTTCAAATTCTATTTCTAAATTGTTATGTCCCTGTAATGTTTAGTTTTATTAGTTAATTTGTGGGGTCATGTTTAATACTAAGTGTAGTTCAATTTATTTGGATTTTCAATTTATTTTATTCTATTTTTGAGCGGCAGATGTTCTTTTTTTATAAATATACTTTATGTATGTTTAAAAACATTGAAATCACTGTATACTTAACGCAAAATATGTAAAGTTTTGTAAATATAATTAAACCAATTTTATTCTTCTTAAATTATTTTCTGGGTACCGTAAACCTACGCAGGACTACTACTTTCTGGTTGTTCACGAGCCTGAATCAATCAACAGATGCGTAAAAAACTTTATAAATGAGTTTAAATATGTGCACCGCTCTTTTTTCATTAATGACATTAATGTGCACTTATTTACAAGTATATATGAACCGTATATCTATTTTTTAGAAAGTTACCCATTTTACAAGTTTGGCAAATTTGTGAATGTGCTCACCAGATTTGCGATGTTGCTGTGTACCACACCCAAACCGTGCTTTTTTATTGGATATTTGAGGACCTCCACCCTTGTACATGGAAAACCACACCAACAAATTGTTAGTTCTCCAGTGAAGTCTCTAGAAGGAGGATTGAGAAACAGTTGTGCTCTGCTTTTACAGAATTCCTGAAGCTACATCTTCTGTGCAGGATGCACAGTCACAACCTGAAGAGAAGGAAGATACAACACCTTGAAGAAAAGAAAGTAATGTCTAGAAGCATTTTACAATACTTTCTGGTGAAAAGAAGTTAACAGCAAAAAAAGTGCGGTGCAATATTTGTGGAAAGCAGTGATCCAGAGGCACTGCAAAGAAGTATTCACATGATAAAAGTTCCATTTAGAAGCACTTAAAAACAATTCATGAAAGGGTTCAGAACCAGATGATGTGCGAGAAAACAGGTGCAGCAGGCCAGTCCACCTTTACATCATCCTTGGGAGAACCATCAGCAGATGCAGTGATTATAATATCAGCTGCCTGCGAAGATTGCGTGAGAAGGCTGCTCACTGTGCAAAATGCCACATGCTTTTTGCTGTAAAAATATACTCTGTGACGAAGCATTGCTGTTAGTTTTTTTTCCTTTTTTGTGCACTTCCAGTTACCATGTAATGTTTTTTGTAGACTGTAGCAAGTTGCTTCTTCGCATTAAAAAAAGCGCTTCTAGGAAAAAATTGTTCCTGTTAGAACCACTATCTGGCCGAACAAAGAGCTAACTCTGTGGTTTTCATATAGCAGTGACTGTATCAGTGTGAGAGTGGGTCCGTATCAGACTAGGCCTGGGAGTGTTTGTGGATGCATTAGTGTTTGACTGGGTATGTCAGAGTCTGCTTTGGTATATGCCTGGCTGTATCAGTGTCTGTAATGATATGTGATTAGGTGTGTCAGTGTATGCATTAGTGTGTCCCGGGGTGTATCAGTGTATGTGTCAGAGTGTGCCTGGGTGTGTCATTGGATGCATTAGAGTTTGGTTAGGTGTGTCATTGCCTGCATTGATGTATGCCAGGGTATGTCAATGTCTGCTTTGGTGTTTGCCTGGGTCTGTCAGTATATGCATCAGTGTAAGCCTGGGTGTTTTCTGTGTATGCATCAGTGCATGCCTGGGTGTGCTATTGGATTCATTAGTGTTTGGATGGGTGTGTTAGAGTCTGCTTTGGTGTATGGATGAGTATGTCAGTGTCTGCAATGGTGTATGCCCGGGTGTGTCAGTGTATGCCTCAGTGTGTACCTACGTGTGTTATTGGATGAATTAGAGTTTGGCTGAGTGTGTCATTGTCTGCATTGCTGTATGCCTGGGTATGTCTGTCTATGTATCCGTGTATGCCGGTGAGTGTCGGAGTATGCATCAGTGTGTGCATGGGTGTCTTATTGGATGCATCAATGTTTGGCTGGGTGTCTTAGTGTCTGTATTAGTGTGTGGTTGGGTGTGCCTGGGTGTACCAGTATGTGTATGGGTGTTTGAGAAGCTTATCAATGTTTGCTGAATGTCAAAGTGGCTGTATTGGTAGGTGACTGGATATGTCAGAGGCTGTAAAGATATGTGCCTGGGTGTGTCAGTTTCTGTATTTGAGTGCAGCTGTGTATACCAGTAGTTGTAGTAGTGTGCATCTAGGTATGTCAGTGGCTAAATTGGTGTGTTCGTGGGTGTGTCAGAGATTGTATCATGGTGAGCCTAGGTCTCTCAGTGTCTGTGTTGGTGAGTGCCTGTGTGTGTCAGTGGTTGCATTGGTCTGTGAATGAATGTGTCAGTCTGTGTGTGGTTTTATCAGTGTATGCCTGGGTATGTGAATAGCTGTATTGGTGTATGTGTTTGAGTGTGTAAGTGGGCGTATCAGTGTATAACTTCATGTATGAGTCACTATATCGGTGTGTGGCTTAATGTGTGAATGACTATATATGTGTGTGAATGGCCAAATTGGTGTGTGAGTCTATCTAAGTAGCAGTTTGCATGTGTAAATGGGTGTGTGACTGGCTGTATGCAATTTTGAGTGGCTTTATGAATGTATGTGTACTTGTGCCAGTACCTTTGTAAACACCTCTATAGGTGTATGAGTTTATGTATGAGTACCTGCATGGGTGTGTTTGTGACCCATAAGTTAAATTACTAATATACATTTTTATAACTTTACAAATACATGTCATTAAAATACAAAACAATTTAAACCAAACAATTAACAAATAAACATAACATAACTTATTTAACTATTTACAAATACACTTTTGAGAATAAGTACCTCAGGAAGCACAAAACAAAGTGATGTCTTGAAGCAAATTACAATACCGTCAAGGGAAAAAAAGGGTACAGTTAAATATCTGTACTGCAATACTTGCAGCAAGCAGTTATCCAGGGGCACTACAAAAAATTATTTACATGGGACAACTTTCATGTGGTAGCACTGAATAACAATTCCAGAAAAGGGCCACAACTACATGATGTGAGACAAACTAAGTGCAGCAGGATAATCCACCTGTACATCATCCTTAGGAGTATCACTATCCGCTGTAGTCATCTTAATCCCACCTACCTTCAAAGATATAGGTGAGATGCTTACTCACTGTGCAAAATGCCACATGCTTGTCACCTTAAAAATATTATCTGTGGGTGCATTTTCCCTTTTTTACTGTTCTCGAGGTCTGTACTTGTACACCAAAAGTGATGTACTATTGAAAGATATCAGCAATGAACAGTAGGGAAAAAAAAATATTGTACAAAAGAAATTAGTTGGTTTCTAACTCTGAGCTGTGCAGCATATATATGGGATGTAGTCTTCAACCAGTCAATGCCAAGAAGGCAACAAGCATTATCCGCTAGACATACTCACTAAACAGACGGTTCCCTCGCTGCTAGATTTAAACACAAGAACAGTACCATGTGCAGGTCATTCATATAGCAGTACGCCTGCCCTTCAACAAATCACCTTGTCCTCCCTATTATTCATTTACCACTGGAGGCCTCCCTGCTTGTCATGGTATTGAAAAACGCGCCCATCCTAACACATGGCCAGCTGGAGACGGAAGTTCAAATGAAAACATAAGTTCATTCACTGGCTATGTACATCCCTGAGTGGCATGAGCAGCAACTTTGCTTCAAATAACATTATCACCATCCGTACAATCCGATGGATAAGCACAATGACAAAAGGAGAGCAGGGAGACTGCATCATAGTTAATTTTAAGAGTGGTAGGACAACTGGTTTTATCCTTCAAAGACTTACGTGCAAATACTCACATTCAATGTGCCGCCGTCAGCGCGCCGAAGTCGCGCCTAAGTCAAGCCCGTCTGCGCCCGTACGCGATCGCACGCGGTCCAGGGCCAGACCCTATGTCCCTCGGGTGGGACACATACGGTGGAGTAGGCAGGAGCTGATGGCTTTCCGCAGTACCACTGCCAACACAGGTTTGCATAAACTGCGAGTGGAGGATAATATGGTCTGTGAACACTGCCACTTCTCCTATGATCCAGGCAGAGAGGTGGCCTCGGGAGTCCATAACCTGGCCTGTGGCCTGCTCAACGTACGTTCCCTGCGGAAGCACACACTAGATCTCTACGATCTACTCACTGAAAAACAGTGGGATCTTGTGTTTCTCACTGAGACATGGCTGGATGAAGGCTCTACCCCTGATGCCGTAGAAGCACTACCAGAGGGCTATACTATGCTTAGGCAGGATAGACCCACAGGTAGAGGAGGGGGCATCGCTATTGTAGCTAGGCAAAGCCTACGATGTCAACTGGATTACTCCCCCATTTTGGATAGTGAGGCGGGGAACTTTACCATCAAAGTAAAAGAAGGCTTTACGCTGAAGGGCCTTCTGATCTATAGACCCCCAGGCCCTATGGCCCGGTTTGGGGAGAGTCTGGTAGAAGGCATTATGGAGGCTGCGCTGCGCAGAGATAAATTCCTGGTACTGGGGGATCTTAATTTACATCTGAATAACCCCACAGACAATGTTACCAGGGACCTCTGCCAGGCGTAAAAGCCCTCCAATTGAATCAGATAGTAGGTGGTCCCACTCACCAGCTGGGACACTTGCTAGGCCCCATATTCGTCAACTGGGTGGAAGTAGAAGCCATGACTCCCATTCCTATCCCCTGGTCGGATCACCATCTGCTACCATTCTCCGTACGCATTCCTGGGGCAAGATTATTGGTGCCAGCACCATTGTACCATTCTAGGCGGAGATGGGCCACAATCTCCCAGGCAAAATTCTGTGCGGCACTTATCAGAGGACGGAGTCCTGGGGGGGATGATGCGGACACTGTGAATACCAACCTTTGCAAACGTATCACGGAGGCGCTTGACTGCACGGCCCCACTCTCCCGCGCTAAATCGGGTGGCCACACTCAAAAAACAGCCCTGTCGTACAGTGACGAGCTACAGGTTGCGAAAGCAGCACTGAAGCGAGCTGAAAGGCAGTGGCGAGAGGCCTTTTCTAAGGAAACTAGGGAGATCTATCTTACTGTGAGGCGAATCTATCATGGACTAATTAGGAAGTCCAAAGCTGCACACTATGCCACCAGAATCAGTGACGCCGGCAACTCCACGAAGGAGCTTTTTGTGCTTTACAAAACTCTCTCGGGTGGGAAACCAGCTATTGCCCCAGATGACTGTTCTGTGGAATCTTGTGATAGGATCGCAAACTTTTTTGCCGAGAAGGTAGCTAAAATTTACTCTGCATTTCCCAGCCACCCCATGGCAGGAACTGAGTTTGTGGAAAGCCCGAGGGAATGGGGGGATAGACACATATTGACCAATCTTGTCACCCCGCCCCCGGAAGACTGTAGATCTATCAAGTCTGGTTCCCCTCGGGACCCCATCACGCCGCAACGGCTAGTCGATAGCTTGTCAGTATTGGAACCATACATCAGGTACCCATTGGACATGTCATTTAGGACTAAGACCGTGCCTAGAGACTGGAAGCAGGCGGTGGTTCTACCTCTTAGGAAGAAATCTAACATCAGCTTCGAAAAGTTGGAGAACCTCCGACCTATCTCCCTTCTGCCCTATCTGGCCAAAGTGGCGGAAAAAACAGTCAACGTACAACTGATGGATTTCGTGGAGAAGGCTGCCCTCCTGCACGACACCCAGTTTGGTTTCCGTCCCCACCACTCAACTGAATCAGCGCTTTAGATGGCTGTGGAGACCTTACGCCAGGGGGTGGATGAAGGGCAGACCATGGCCCTCATCCTACTGGACCTAAGTGCAGCATTCGACACTGTAGCTCATACCACCTTGCTACAGTGTCTGAATAGAGGAGGAATATCAGGTGCTGCACTTGAATGGTTCCAGTCCTTCCTGACGGGGAGAGGCTTTCAGGTCCGCCACGGCGAATGCTATTCTAGGGAAATTTGTTTGGGCCAGGGCGTGCCCCAGGGCTCGTCCCTGAGCCCCACCCTATTTAATTTATATGTTTCCCCAGTGGCCTCAATTGTGGAGGGTCATGGTTTGCACATAGTATCCTATGCCGACGATACACAGTTGGTTATCTCCCTTTCGCGTGCGCACGGTCTTGCGGTGGACAGATTCAGAACCGAGCTGACTCTGCGGCTTGCTTGCATGAGTTCTTCTTCTGTCTTAGCGCGGGGACACGCTTCTGAGCGTAACCAGGCGCTTTACAAAACTCCCTTATTATTATTATTATTATTATAAAAGAGGTACCACTCAGCTACTTTTAAAAACCTGGTACAATAAAAAAACTGGATTAGGAGATCCCTTCATCTTCTAGTCCACAATTGGCCAATTACCCGTTTTCAACTTACAACCGCTTCTCAGCACTTGACAGAGTTGATTGACTGGAAACTGCTGTCACAGATAAAAACCTGTATTGCAGGGCTAATATTGTAGCCTTGCAAACCGATGATACTTCGCTCACCTACAACTTTACCAAAAATCTTTTCTGACTGCAGCTGACAGGAAAATCCCCAGTGTCAATGGGCCTGCGCCCAGTGCCAATTCAAAACTCGAAAATGTAAGCATTGGATGGGATTCATAAGTTCTACTTTGGAACACAGCATGGGATTGCACATAAACTTCAAGATCCAGAATGGCTAGGCATGATCAGTGACTACCAGATCATCATCTGTTTGCAAGAAACTTGGACCTGTAAATGCATGTTTTTTAATGTTTTTTATGCGATTTCAACTCTTGCTGCTTCAACACCACATGGTCACAATAGCGGAGGTTTAATTACTTTGATAAGCAAGACCCTTCCTTGTAAAGTAATAGACATGGCCATTGATTTGCCATTTTTTCAAATGATTTGTATTAAGCTGGGGTATTTTCCTTTGGTAATTCTGATTAATTTTTATCATATTAATTTGGATGCTTCTGACTGTACAGTTATAGGGAGCCGCGCTTGACAAAATCATTGAAAAGTCCTCAGGGGATTTTTGCACATTGTGGGGTGGAGATTATAATCTGTGACTATGCCGTTCCACTAGTAATCTTGTCTGTGGGGTATGGGAGGATGACTCTGCGGATTTTAAACATGTGGTACTGCCTTAAACACACTCATGACAAAACACAATATATCTCTTGCTATTGACTTATCAAGTAGTTCACCAGATAGCCAGGTCACCTACACAGGAAAAGATTCTGGGAGCCTAATAGACTTCATTGCGGCCTCAATAGAGAGAAGAGGTAACATCATTGATTATGCTATTTTAGCCACCAAGCAGAGTGATCATAATCCCCATGTACTTTATTTAAACTTTGGGATCAACGTCATGCACAGCTACACAATTTGCACCAGCAGCAGAGTACTCTAAAAATCAGGGTATTAGACGTAGGTGGGCAGAGGGCGCTACTAAGACAGTTGGTGGGTAGATGCATGAGCAAAATTTATACCTAACTACCTTGAAATCGGCATGAAAAATCTGAGTTTCAGCAGCCATCCACGGAGCTATGGGGAACACATAAGCCCTCCTCAAAACAGGTTGTTGAAAATAAATTAGTACGTAAATTCTTATGCCTACCCAGGTCCGTACCTGCATCTGTCTTTCATGAACAGTTGGGCCTTGTTCATGTAAGAGATTTACCCCCACATGCATCATTGTGTTTTGTGTTCGCAAACGGTGCGAATTGCATAATTCGGCCGTTTGCGAATGCAAAATGCAATTTTGGGATGCATCATCAATTCTGTGAAATTCGCATTTTTAGAATTCGCATATGAGTCGCAAACAGTAATGAATCGCATTTAGCATGGAAAAAATGGCATGCATGAAAAAACGCTATTAGCGATTCCTTGAAAAATCGCAAATAGCATTTCCTTAAATAAGAAGAGCTCAGACTTGGTGTTATTTTTTCCAAACCAAACTCTCATGTGATTTTGATCCCTCTTGGTATATAAGTGACACTCTGACCATTACATTTTCTTTCACCATGGCTGCAGTCATAGTCTTGGCACGTAGGCGGAGATTGAGAGCTGCATTCAGGCGCAGAGTAGTGAGTGAAAGGATATTTAGGGTGCGCATAAATTTATTTGGGCAGACTGAGGCAGACATTTATGATAAGTATAGGTTAAATGTAGATTCTATACTGGAATTAATTGCAGATTTGGATCCTATACTACAGAGGCCCACCCTTAGAACACAAGCCATTCCTACTCATGTCCAAGTACTTTGTTGCCTACATCTACTGGCTTCTGGTTCTTTTCAAGGTGTGATTGCCATTGCTGGGGGGGTGTCACAGAGTTCCCTATCAAGGTTTTTCAGAATTTTTTTAAATGCTATGTTGTTGAGGATCAGGCATTACATAGTGTTTCCAAGTACTCAACAGGAACTTTTACAGACAAAGTTGGACTTCTATAACATGGCTCATTTTCCTCATGTGATAGGCTGCATAGATGGTACTCATATTCCCATATGCCCACCTTCTCAAAATGAGTATATTTTTAGGAATAGGAAATTGTATCATTCATTGAACATTCAAGCCATTTGTAATTCTAAAACCATAATCACAGACCTTGTTGCTAGTTTCCCTGGAAGTGCTCATGACTCCTATATATTCAAACAGAGTGCCATATTCACAAAGTTGGAAGCAGGACATTTTGGAGATGGATATTTACTGGGTAAGTTATCATGTCATGTTGTTGATATTGTTTTCAGACAAAGAAAATTATGACATGTTTGTAATCAACTAAATTGGTTAAATCTTTTCCATAGGTGACAGTGCTTATGGTGTGAGAACATTTATCCTGACTCCTTATCTCAATCCAACAACCCATAAAGAGCAGAATTATAACCAAGCTCATATCTCTACCAGAAATGTGATTGAGAGGACATTTGGAATAATGAAATCCAGATTCCGTATACTTCATAAAACTGGAGGTGCATTACAATATCGTCCTGATGTCTGTTGCAAAATTGTTGCCACTTGTGCCATGCTGCACAATGTAGCCATGAAAAGAGGCCTTGGATTGGAATTTGAAGACAACATCCCAAACAACCACAACCAACCTCACCAACCCCAACCTAGAATCAATGGTCCAGATGCAGCAGAGGGAAGAAGAAGGAGAGCAGAGATAACTCAGCATTACTTTTAAATAAAGGTATGACACAGAACAAACATGCTTTTGCTGTAACCTAACTTTTTAATGCAATTCAAAAGTAATGTAATGTCACATTCTCTACAAACATATCTGTTTTTTTTTAACTAAATTTGCATTTGCTTTTAATGTTCAAAGGTATTGATATTGTCATTTATTGAAATTGAATCAAAAATTGTCAACAACTCTCAAATATTGTTCATTTTTTCCTTCCTCTCAACCCCAATGCTTTAACCTGTACTGGGTATGAATTAAGGTTTTTTAAGGTATCTTTGCCAACATTTCTGACACTTCTTCTTTCAGAAGCTGCTTTAATTGTAACATTTGTAGTTTTTGAGGAAGATGCAGTGACTGCAGACTCAGGATGACAGATAGCACTTGGCCCTTGAAGGTGCTCTGAAATGAGGCCTTGCATTGACTTCATGCCAGAGGACAGCTCACCATAATATTTCCTCATATCCTTTTGAATTTCAACAGTAGTTTCTATCAATTTGGATGTGTTATTGCACATTCTGTGCATGGCTCTTATGCTGGAATGCATATTTGCTACTGTTGCTCTTTGTAAAACTGCACCCTGGTTTCCATGCATTCCTTGACATAGTGTCTCTATTGCTGATGTCATGCGTTCCATTTTGTCTGAGGAGACATTGACCATTTTCACTAGTGCTGTACTCATAATGTTAATGTCTTTGACCATATTGGTGATTTTACCCTTGATAACCCTTATATCCTTTCCTTGCAGCCGCTGTACTTTCAATAACTTCCTCTCAATGAGACTGCCATTTTCAATGTCATCCATTGCTTCATGATTTTGGGAAGGACGTCTGCGACGCCGGAAGATTTGTTGCAGTCTGCGACGCCTGCCTGGGACCCTTTGTGCAGGCTCAGCATTCACTGCTGTACTTGGGACTGCAGTGTTCACATTGTCCTCTGCCTCAGATTCTGTGTCTACCAGTTGACGCAGTCTGCGTCTTTGACTTTGAGGCTCCACTATGGGTGAAGGTGGTGGGTCTAAGTTATTTCCAGCATTATCTATTAAATCTTGTGTAAATGACTCTGCAAATTGAATGAATTCAGCATCCAAATCTGCATCTGCAACTGAAACAGTTGAAGTAAACTGTTAAAGAAAATTTCTCTCATTGCCTATGTTTTTTATACAGTTTAACATATGAAACTCATATGTAGAGGCATTGCTGACAAATGCACGTAAAAGTGAATCTACATACTATCTGAATGGACCTTGTTTTGTGATGTCAATAAAGAAATGTTGTGAAAACTACATGTCCCATGATGCCATTCTTTCAAGCAAAGTTTAGCATTATTGTAATACACTGAGGACCAACATGTTCTTTACACAATTATAGCATTACAAATCGATCAATAAGTCATGCTGTCAATACCATTGTACTGAATTTAAAAAAAAATTACCTTGACTTGGTCCTGGCTGCTCAGAGGTGTCTATGTCAAACACACCAATCACTGCCTCAGTAGGTAAAGTCCCTTCAACTAGTTCCTCCCAAGGGGTAGTTGGTATGTCTTTTGGTGTACCCCCACCAGTTCTCCTTGCTGATTTAATGCGTGACGCAATCCTCTCTTTGGCTCTGCTGCGCCAATCATACCATCTCTTCTGGAGATTGCTGATGTCTCTGTGGGCAACACCTACAGCATTGACCTTTGACTGTATTGTAATCCATATTTTTCTTTTAAAAGCCTCAGGTACTTTTAAAGATTTTTTCCCAAAAAGCTGTTCCTGCCTAGCTGTGACTTCCTCAATTAATATCTCCAATTCTTTTTCACTGAATTTGACTTTCCTTTTCCTGGGCTGCTGCTCCAAAACCTCATTGCTTGACTCCATGATCACAAAGGAACCTCTCCATCAGCTTTCTAACACACTCCCCAAACTGCCAAATTCGAATTGAAGGTAGACCACAGATGGTTGTAATTAGGTTCAGAGGCAGGCACACTGCAATCACTTCAGTATTCATCATGTGCGTATTTTCGCACTTGCCGAATTCGCACCTTGCGAATTCGCACATAAGGAATCGCATTTTCCTTGCGATTCGGTAGAAATAGCGATTTTTACCGATTCGCAAGGAAAATGCGAAAAATTTGATGCATCCCATTATGCGAATTCTTATTTGCGATTCCCTATTTTTCGCAAATAAGAATTTGCACAATGTCACAATGATGCATGTGGGGGTTGGTTTTGTGAGCTCCATTAATGTTGCGAAACTCAGTTTAGAATCGCACAGAAGTTGTGTTAACCAAGAATGTAATCATTGATTGCATGAAATTAGATAAAGCAAGCAGCATTAACTGGGTGGAATACATTAAGACTGATCTGACTATTATAGGGAGGCACAAACTTTTTAACAAACCTTTGTGTGTCTTTATGCAGATGAAAACTCTGGTCAAGAGAGAATGGTTGGACCACATGACAAAGAAAAGTGAGGCATGGAACCATGCCTGCTTACCATACCGAGCTCTCACCGTTACTACATGGACAGATTCCGTCTTGGCACATCTATTAGTAGCCTATCCATCTACAGCTAGATGTGAACACAATCTTATAGCCTGTCCTTGTGACTTGGTCTCTGTGCAATCTAAGCTGCCATTTCTCTTATTTTGTGGGCTATAGAAAATGATTAGGAAGGCTCTGCTCATGCCACATGCTGAGGTCTCTGAAGATAACGCAATGTAGACCTGCTCTGCTATATTTACAGGTATTACAAACAGGCTTAGTCTGCTTAACTGTTTATAAGTTTATTTCATCATCTGTCAGAGTACGGAAGCTGGTGGGAAACTAATCGCCAGTTACCCCTACACATTGGTCCATTAGGGCCTACTTGCGTAGCAGGTTCTCCTACCTGTTGCTGGAACTCACAGGCGGCACAGGCATTTAGATTGTACTTTAACTTTAACCCGGGACCAAGAAGTTCTCTGGCTCATATGACCAAGGTAGCGAGCTCCAAGCATATTCCAATATTTCACATTTTGCACAGCACAAGCAGGTTATTATACATTTCATCATGTTATGCACAGTATTTTACTTATGTTGTAATATTAGTTAATAGTTTTTTCTGTATACATCGACATAACAAGTGACTGTTTTCATTTATTAAACATTCTTTTAATACTTAACGCGAAGAACTCTGTCAGTGTTCTTTTAAAGATATTTTAAATTTGTTCTATGGTGTTATCATGTAGTATGTGCTTTTATGATTTATTTTAAATCGAATAAAGTTTGTCTGCACTTCATATAGGGAATGACTTAGATGATGTTTTCAACCAAACAAAGTGCAACATTAAAGACATCACATTCAAGACCCAGGAGAACTTTGCTGTAGGCATCTTTCAAATTTCTACAGGTGCTTTAACCACAGATTTAAAATGATACTGTTCTTCTTCTGCAAGAAAAAAATCAACTTTTTGTAGAAATTACGAATTTCTTTTCGCAAAAAGAGTACCATATTTGTCATATTCATATGTTGTTCTGGGTAAAAGATGCACCTCAATTTGGAACAGACACACATGAACCTGTACTTTCTTTCATAGAACAGTATATTACATGTAGCATTTGAAAAAACATTGCGGAAAAAAGGATAAAGCAGAAAGTACTCCTTCATGATGGGATACCTCAACCTCTTCCCTTTCTCTAGGGCCAGTAGGGCATACTCACCATCATAGGGAATATGGCTTCAAAGCCCAGCTGCCTAATGCTCATCAGAGATCCTCTGTACTTCTAAAGCTACTTCATATGCCTCACAAAACCTGTCCATATCACCCCATCCTAACATCCTTATAGTCAGGCACCAGGTTTCTGTCTATGAGTGGGTGTGTGAGTGTCTCTGTGGGTCTGTGGGGGTCTGTGAGAGGGTGTGAGAGTATCTGTGTGCATCCAAAGCCCAGCTGCCAAATGCTCATCAGAGATCCTCTGTACTTCTAAAGCTACTTCATGTGCCTCACACAACTTGTCCATATCACCCCATCCTAACATCCGTATAGTCAGGCACCAGGTTTCTGTCTATGAGTGGGTGTGTGAGTGTCTCTGTGGGTCTGTGTGGGTCTGTGAGAGGGTGTGAGAGCATCTGTGTGAGTCTCTGAGAGGGTGTTACAGTGTCTGTGTTGGTCTGTAAGAGTATCTGAGTATGTCTATGAGTCAGAGTGAGAGCACCTGCATGGGTCTGTATGTGGGTGTGAGAGTGTCTGAGTATGTCTGTGAATGGGTGTGAGAGCACCTGTATGGGTCTGTGAGAGGATGTGAGACTGTAGGAGTAGGTCAGCGAGTGGGTCTAAGAGTGTCTGAGTAGATCTGTGAATGGGTGTAAGAGCACCTGCATGGGTCTGTGAGTGGGTGTGAGAGCAACTGCTTGGGTCTGTGAGTGAGTATGTGAGTGTCTATATTTGACTGTGACTAAGTGTGTGTGTCTGTTTGGGTCTGTGGGAGTATGAAGAGTATGTAATTTTTTTAATTCAGACAAGATCTGTGGATCTAATGCGGATTTACATGAGGCGCACGGATCTCTTGACACCTATGTAACACAAACATGGGGTCAGGGAACCGCTACAATAACCCTTTCATATACATTGTAGCCTACATTTCAGCCCCAGGAACCATTTCCAGATGCATAAAATAACTATTGCAAAGTTTCTCTGAGGTTGCGATCAGCACGTAACATGTGACTTCATGGATTCTGGGTGGGTCTGGGAGTTGGTGCGTGAGTCTCTGAGTTGGTCTGTAAAAGGGAACTTGAGTGTCTGAGTGAGTCTATGACTGGGTGGATGGGTGCCTGAGTGGGTCTGTGAGATTGTGTGAGAGTCTCTGAAGGGGTCTGTGAGTGGGTGCATGAGTGTGTGAGTGAGTGTGTGAGTCTCTGAATGGGCATGTGAACTTGTGTGAGTGACTCTTAGTGGGTCAATGAGTGGGTGAATGAGTACTTGAATGGATCTATAAGTGATGCAATGCATCTCTAGGATTTCGAGGAGTATTGTGAAGAACGCATGCTTGAGATGAAATGTATTAATTGTTCCAAACTAGTTGCATGTGAAAGAGATCTGATGCATAAGATGCGACTGAACTGGTCATGTGTAAATGACCAATGATATTGTGCACACTCAATTTTCTTGAGTTTTGGTAAGATTAGTGATGTTATGGAAAGAGATAAAATATTTTCGCTATTATTATTTTTCTTATTGTTATTTCTTATTTGTTATTGTTTAGTGTGCATGTTGAACATTTTAATGTTGTGACAAGCAGATGAATTTAATGATATACGTGCAGTATCACTTCCATATCTTTTCAGCTAGTCACCAAAAATGCACTTTTTCTCTTTATGAAATCATGTGCAAAGAGACCACGCCTATCCGTAAACAAGGCTTGCTGTTTGGATCTGAAACAAATTGGGTCCCGTTGTGCCAAATAAAAACATTTGTATATCGCCGAAACTTCAGTTGTGGCCATCAGCATTGTCCTTTTCTAAAACAAAGAGGAAGTATCAGGAATCTCACCTGGATTTTCAGCAGGAGTAAGAAAAGGATACAAAGATAAGTCCCAACCTCCAAATCAAACAGGACAGCCCAACAGAGTCAAAGAGAATCCTGATGAATGGGCAAGAGGGAAGGGAAAAGGGAAGTTGATAACTAGAGGTGACTGCTTGGCAGGCTTCTGGTAAGTCACACACATCTCACAAGCTTATTTCCTAAAACCAAAATATACATATCGTTACGATCCTTCAAATAAAATATATACACCTAAGTCCCTCCTATATATTGAACTGCACTATATCTAATGATTCCCCACTTCTGTTTTTAAATGAAAAGTTTAAAAGTATAAAGGTGCCACCATCACTGTTGAGAAGAAAATAGAAAGGGAATTATTGGGGTAAATACTTCAAGGACATGCAAATTGATACAGTAATTTACTGTGATCTATGTTGGATAACACCCTACCTTATACTATCTCCATGCCCCTTCTTGACATTGCTTAGGCTACACTAGCTGCATGTACCACATAATCAACAAAGGAAAAATAACAGCAACAAAAACATAATTGTGGGCACTTCATAATCATAATTTGAATGAAAAGATCACTGGAACCTAGCCCTATAGTACCTATGTTACTGTACACAATGCAATGTTCATACAAAATCACTGCTCAATTATTCAGTCCATACATCAAACAGTCTGTAATCTTAGTTTTTAAATGTCCCCACAGGTACTCCTCATGTGAGACACTCAAACACAGCGTGAATACACTCCCATAATGGGAAACACACCTAGATAAGTATCTTCTTTAGCGCTCTGCGTGTTACCCCTTTTGACATTAGGTTTTATCTTTTCTCTTCTTCTTCTCTTTTGTAGGTATGCAGCCAAAGAGTCACCCAGGAATGTGAAATTAATCCTGGACATGACCACAAATAGGAAGATGCCTGAGAAGACAAGGACACAGCAAGGACCCGGAGACCCACGAGGATGCTGTGAGAGAAACCGGAACAGGAACACGGCGAGAGGTAAGACAGGAAAAGGAAGCTGCAGGCCAGAAAAACACTAGACAAGCATGTAAAATCCAAGCACCAAGCAAGCCCGACAGTAAGAGTTGAATATATACATTTATATATATATTCACAGAAAAAAACCATAGGTTTCAGGGACGTTATAGTTAGTTGGACATTTGATGCATATAAAACCAGAGAAATTCACCAGTTATAGTTAGTTCAGCTAACTATAACTCGTGCGCCCGCAATGCACTACTGATGACGTCACATATTAGATCACTCATCATGACATGGTCAGTGACATCACTGATGTATGGTTTTTCAGTGAATATATATATATATGTACATATATATATTCATTGAAAAAAACATAGGTTTCACACACGTTATAGTTAGGAATTAGCATTTAAAAAAGCTTAGAAATTCATTGAAAAAACCATAGGTTTCACACGTTATAGTTAGCTAAACATTTCTCTCATACAAAACCTTTAAAATTCCTCCGTTATAGTTAGCTCAGCTAACTATAACTTGCGCGCCCGCAATGCACTGCTGATGACGTCACATATTACATCACTCATGACATGGTCAGTGACATCACTCATGACATCACTGATGACATCTCAAATGACATCCCCAATGACATCACTGATGACATCATCCAGTGAATGTGTGTCATTCTGAAAAATAAATATTTTTTATATATGTATATCTAAAGGTCGATGGAAGAATAAATGGGTAAATAAGTGTCTAAATGGATGTTTTTTTAGTAAAATTGATTGTATAACTGACTTATTAAGTATATCTTAGTGAATAGGTGTATTAGCGAGTAATCTTTAAATATTTAAATATCTGTATCAGTGTCTCACTTTGTATATAAGTGGCTGCAGGGGTTGGAGAGTAGCTACATGAGTGTGTATATGGGTTATTAGTTGGTTTTTTGAGTATCAGAATGAGTGTCTGTATGGTTCGGTGGGGAGTGTTACTTAGCGCGCAGATGCATGAATGACTGACTCACTGTATGTGTTTTGAAGACAGCATGTTTTGCAGGACTGTATGGGTGGATGAGTGTGTGTATGGGTGTGTTAGTGAGTGGATGACTGTCTCAATAGTATCTTTATGAGTAACTACATATGTTTTAAACTAGTATATGTGAGTAATGTCAGAGGCATTTAAATGCTTTTAAACACATTTTTACTTAGTTTTAAGAAGTTTAAATTGAATTTGCTGCTAAAATTGTATTTGCTGTGTTACCTGTAGAACTTTCCCTTTACACTACATCACTGCCTCTCCTGCCTGATTGCACCCTCCCAGGTCACCAGCACTTCTGCTTTGCAAATGCAGTCTAATGTAACCCTGGGCGCAATACTATGCTCCGCCCACGGAGTGTACATAGTGTTGCCTACTTCGCACTTTGCAAAGTAGGTGTAGTAGGCAACACTACGCACGCTCCGTGGTTGGAGCGAAGTTGCCCGCCACCCGCCTCCCTCCCATCCTCTTCTACATGGTTCTATTACTTTAAAATACATTTTAAAGTACATTAAAGCACTTACCTTCTATGCAGCGTCCCGGGGCTCCATCTTCAGATGACACAGTGAGTTCTTCTATTCAAATGCGCATGCGCTGGCGACCGAGCATTTGGCTAGAAGAACTCGCCGCGTCATCTGAAGATGGAGCCCCAGGATGCTGCAGCATAGACGGTAAGTGCTTTAATGTACTTTAAAATGTATTTTAAAGTAATAGGACCATGTAGAAGAGAGTGGGAGGGAGGTGGGTGACGCGTAGTGGGGCTACGGGAAGTGTGTTGGTGGGCGTAGCACCCTCCCCACTTCACAAAGCTTCGCGTAGCCCCACTACGCTCACTACGCTCACTACGCCCACCGTTAGTCTAATGCTCAAGGGGGAGATCAGCTGCTGCACAGCAGGGCTGATTGGTGGGTGGGTGGAAGGGAAGGCCATAACTGTCGCACTGGAGCAGACGTGCAGCGAGAGAGAGAGGCGCGCCAAACCTCACTAGGTGATCTCTCAACCCGTGGTAATGTCAGAGGCTTTGAGGAAGCTATGAGCTTGATGGGGCTCCATCAGCTGGTTGACTCCCCAACCCACATCAAGGGACACATCCTTGACCTCATTTGGACACTCAGCCACTGGCCAGCTTAATAGACATCAGCCTCTGCACCTGTTCAGAACATTCACTAATTAGTTGCTGGGTTCCACTGGCCAGCCAACTGACGTGACCACCTCCAGAGTGGTGAGTGGTGCTAGGCTGGAATACAATCGAGGCAGGCAGACTAGTTGGTACTTTGCTCTGCATCCCACCTAAAAATTACACGAAAGGTAACCTCGACCAGGAGAGAGAGTCCCGTACCGGTTTCTTGAGAGAGGCCTTAGATCAGGTGGCACCTGCCCTAGGGAAAGAGTCAGGAATAAGGGCAAGGGGGCCCCTTGGTAGAATGAGGACCTGAGGAAAAGAAGAAACCCTCTGCCAATCTGAGAAGCTATGGCACAAATTATATGACCCAGCCGCGCTTGCAAGCTACAAAACCATGCTAGCCAAATATAAAAAGCCATCATGACCAGGAAGGCTGAATACCATGAGGCAAGAATTACGGACGCCGCAAACAAACAGAAAGAATCTTTCAGAATCCTGAAAGGACTCAGCCGCCAGAAATCAGAGCAGAAATTCACACCCGATCCAGCAGACTATAATAAGCTCAGGTCTTCTTCCTTCATAAAATCAGGGACATTCCATCTAATATTGACAACACTCCAACTAACCAGTGCCCCCTGGATCAGGATCTAGTCCCCCGTACCCCCTGCAAGCAACTCACCTCCCTCTCTAGTTTAGACCTAGCCTCCCTGTCCCTCCGGATGAACCATGTCAAATCAGACTATCCAGTGGACCCCTGTTCTCCAAGGATATTTCGAATGGCCCTTCCCAGGTTAGAGAGGGAGATCCTTGATCTACTTAATCGCTCGCTGGAGACAGGTTGCTTGCCCACCAGTCTGAAGGAAGCCAGGGTCAACCCCTACTGAAAAAAACAGGGGTAGATGTAGCTAATATTAAGAACTATAGGCTCATCTCCCAGCTCCCTTTCCTGGCGAAAGTAGTGGAACAACAGGTTCTCAAAACACTCTTGTTGTTTATTGAGGAACAACAGCTACTCCAGGCGTGGCAGGCTGGCTTCAGGGCGCACCATAGCACTGAATTGGTGATGTTGTTAGTGCTGGATGAGCTTAGGCTCATGGCCGATAACAAGAAACCGAGCGCCCTGGTCCTGTTAGATCTGTCAGCGGTATTCGATATGGTCAATCAAGCACATTTTCTGGCTCGGACCGCCGATTTGGTCATTGTGGGTTGGAACACCAATCAATCAATCAATCAGCGATTTGTATAGCGCGCTACTCACCCAGAAGGGTCTCAAGGCGCTGGGGGGAGGGGTTGGTTACTGCTCGAAAAGCCAGGTCTTGAGTTGCTTCCTGAAGGAGAGGTGGTCCTGGGTCAGCCGTAGGTGGATGGGGAGGGAGTTCCATGTCTTGGCCGCCAGGTAGGAGAAGGATCTTCCTCCAGCTGTGGCTCTGCGAATGCGTGGTACGGCGGCGAGGGCGAGGCTGGCCCATCGTAGCTGGCGGGTGGGTGTGTAGAAAGTGAGGCGGCTGTTGAGGTACTTCGGGCCCATGTCGTGGAGAGCCTTGTGTGGGTGGGTGAGGAGTTTAAACGCGATCCTCTTGTTGACGGGGAGCCAGTGCAGGTCTCTCAGGTGGGTCGAGATGTGGCTGTGGCGAGGGATGTCCAGGATGAGTCGTGCAATAGCTTGAGTCCTTGCGGTCAGGGTGGTCCCAAAGGGTCCAACTGGGTGAGCAGGTGTCGAAAATTGGCGCACTCATGTATGGCATCCCCCAGGGTTCCGCAAAGTCCCCTCTCCTTTTCATCATCTACCTCCAGCCACTAATGGGTGCTCTGGTCCGCATGGACTGCCAAATATTTAACTACGCGGATGAAACACAACTAATCCTCCAGATTGATAACTCCCCTCAAGCCCATGCCCGTGTGACACAGTGACCTGGATGACAGCTAATTCGCTAAAAATCAACCCCGATAAAACTGAGGTCCTTGTCATATCCTCTACAAACAATCCCTGGAATTACCTCTTCTGTCCACAAGAGCTTGGCATCACCCCAATGCCAGTTCTGGTCTTTTAAAACTTTGGGCTTCAAGATTGATGTTTTTCTCTCCAGGGCAAATCAAGTTTCTGCCACGGTAATGAGACAGCTTTGGAGACTTGCCCCCTCCTCTCACCTGCCAAATACATATGGTTGTGTCGGCTATGATCATGTCTAGACTGGATTATGATAATGCCTTATATATTGGTCTCCCCGAGACGGGATGAGGTCCCTGGGGCCCAAATGGTGAAAGGAAGGGGGGCCACACAGACTCCCTTCCTTAAAAAAAAATAGAAGCTGGCAAACTCCCTGGAGACTCTGCCCCCTTTCTCCACTACTCTGCAGATGCTGAGGGTTCTTAGTGGCCAACTAGCCTACCTTTCACCTCCAATAATCCTCACACAGTGAAATTGCTGAGAGGTGGTCGGAGGCCATGCCACTTTTTACACCACTCTGCAAACGCGCCACTTGGCGCAATGCTGGTGGGGCAATGAGGTCCCCTTGTGTCCTGAAGACCTCAGGACTAAAGTGGACATCATCCCCCATGCAGCAGACAACCAGGAGGCGTGTTTCCACCGTGGTGGAGAAAGGGGGCATGGTCTCTGACCACCTCTCAGAAACCTAGCTGTGTGTGGCTTACTGGAGGTAACAGGTGGGCTAGTTGGCTCCACAGGAACACTCAAGGGGCAAGGGGACTTCACCCCCCAACAAAGAGTGCACCAAGAGGTGCATTTGCAGGGTAGTAGAAAAAGGGGGCATGGCCTGCGACCACCTCTCTGCAATACCACTGTGTGGAGATTATTGGAGGTAACAGGTAGGCTAGTTGGCTAAAAGGAACCCCAACAGTGAAGGGGACTTCATCCCCCAACCAAAAGCATGCCAAGAGTCACGTATGCAGACTGGTGGGAGCTAGTTCACTAGCTGCTTCTCCTGATACTATCACCTCCATTGCTGGTGCCACAACCTTAGTTCCCTTTAATTCCCCAAGTCTACATCTTCCATCAATGAGCTGCATGAAGGGTCCCAGTTCTCTTCATGTGAGGGGTAATATCGATTCTTTAACACCACCTAGGAAATCCAAACGTGGATCCCATCTCAAACAGATGAGCAACAAAGTTACCACACCAACACAGACTGTCACACCGCCCTAATGCCCAGCTACAAAGAAAGCTCTTGTGTGCCTTTCTTTTCCCCCTCATAGCATTCTTCATTTGAGGGGAAAGAAGAGCAATACCTGCATGTCCCAAAGAGGTACAGAGCAGCTATTTGAGGATTTTTGTACTGGTCTAAGTGCCTTGTAAAATAAGAATTATCCCCCGGAGTCACGCCCCTAGATGCTTTGGAAACCAACTCTCATCTTCTTAGTCTCTTTTGCATTACGCTGAAATTCCTCTGCAATCAGCAGGACCTTTGCGCTCTTCTTTACTCAGCCTTACTCTGTGACTGTAATACCCAATCCAAATTTAACAGCCTTGTCCGGCTAAGTTCCATCATACGAGCAGTCCATTCTGACATGCTTTGAGCAATGCCCAGGCCCCCATTGTTTCCAATCCCTCTTCCAGCATTGTGGTTGGCACAAGAGAAGCACCTTGAACAATGGCCCCTGAGGAGCTGTATCATCTGTTAGTACCCCAGCGCATGTGCCTGCCCAAGTAGAATTTAACCTTCTGCCTGCCACCTGCCCATAAGTAGTAGTCAGAATGCGTCCTCAGAGGAACTGTTTAATAAATCCTTGAACTGGTTGGTGAGGCATACATTTTTCCCTGCTATTTACTCTAAGGATATTTTAATGGTGCGACGATGTGCCTGGATTGGCCCAGAAATTATGAACTCTACGGTTAGCTGTGTTATTCTTAATTTTAGGTAATCCGCTTTTTGCCTGAAATGTATTAATTGGAGCATGTCCATAGCCTGCATTTAGGACCAATATCACCCTGATACCACTGGGTTTCTTTTTTGGTCAGTGAATCCCCATGTCAAAAGAAAAAAGCTCTTTTCCACTGGAACCCCTAATATTCCTGCGGAACCTATTTGTGGTCCCCAGTCTTGGCTGCCCCCCTCCAGTCTGGGCTTGCCAAAATTTATGTGTGGACATTAAATCTATTGAGACAGGGTCTGTATCTTTCCAAATGTTACAGTTCCTGGGCAGGGTCCCCCGATTTGTGCTTATTTTTTTGTCAACTTTTACAATAACGACTTTTGCTAATTCAAATTGTATACATTTTACCCTACTGTTTGGTCTTCCTTCTAACTTGTCATCACATAAGGGCAGTATGTTTATGCAACCTTCATACTGCTAGTGCCCACCTCAAGTATAATATTTTAGGGGCAGATTGGGTTTCACATTTTACTACTAATATCATTATTATTATTATTATTTAGAAGACTGTGCAGATCTAGACAACTCCCTACAATCAAAGTTAATAGGCCAGTGTACCGGTGGGCAAGCGATCGGGCCCGATGGGATCCTGATTGATCTCCTAAACTGTAATGCAGAGCTTTGGTGGCCATTGATTACTAACATCTTTAACAGCTCACTTAACAACCACATCACATGGTCCTGGTCTTTTTCAACCATTGTGCCATTTTTCAAAAAAGGGGATTTTATGGACCCTAAGGGGCATATTCTCAAGGATTTATCGTCGAGTTATCGGCACTTTAGTGCAGCAAAAGCGGTGAAAGAATTATCGCCCCATTCTCAAGCTGGTGCAAACTGAAGATACAGGCAGTTTTCCAGCGATAGCTTCTGCAAAAAACATCGCCACGTATGAGAGCGACAACTAATGCTAATAATAATCCGAGTAGGCGTTCCCGTGCGAAAACACACAAAACACCACTTTGCGATATTCTTAATGACCAGCCAAATCTGTGATCTGATCCAAAAACAGGCGAATAGGCGCGTTAGCAGCAGGGATTTAACACCTCTCTTTTACTGGTGTAAAGCAGGATGACTACCTGCAGTATGAAAGGGAGCCCAGCCCAGAGCCACATCTGAAGACCAACACACATCATGGAGACACTGATAATGCAGCTCGGAGACGCAAGAGGGCCACATTACCCACCGCCACCACCCCCATGCCCCCACTGACCACACCTCCCCGAACTACCACCGAGGCAGCGCAGAACAGGACAGTGGATGTTCAGAAAACGGCATGGCCCCTCAGCCACACAATAGCAGAATGTGGGGCGATTTGGGAACCATGTATGTGTGAAGGAGGCAAGTCACCCATGAATAAGAATGTACACAATGCCAAGTATGGCGGTGATGTGCTGGACAGACCTCAGTATGCAGAGCACAGACCTGTCCATGTGGACATATACTGCTGGTGCTGGTAGTGTTGTGGACAGTGGGCACAACCATGTTACCTCAGGCAGTGGGGAAGACCTCGGTCATGTAGCGCTGTCACCCCCCCTGTAAACATAAGCGGAGTGGACTGGTCCGGCGTACTCCAGTCCAGTGTAGGAGTGTAAATAAATAGACCAGGGCCCTGGGTGTGGTTTACTTCCAGGATGGCCAACGAGTCTGCCAGGGCGAGACCCCTCAAACTGCCACAAGGCCGCTGCCGTGTCCGCCGGCCTCCTCGACACAGGCCCCCAGCGAACCCAGCGGCACAGCACCGCTGAGTTATGTCTGTGCTGACTTCTGCCTTCGACCTACTCTGAGGTCAGCAGGGCTCACAATTCAGAACGAGTCGCGATTGTAGATGACGCAGTCCAGGAGACAAAACATATTGCTACCAGTGTGGCCCGCCTGGACCACGCATCATCGCAGGCTGCGCACATGCTGAGCGCCACAGGTGCCACTAACTCTGTGCACCACAACCCATGGACCCTTTATGATTAAATTACGTACTGCGTACGCAACAATGTCACCTCAGGCAGTGTGGAAGACCTGAGACGATGATGATGTAGATGAGGCAGGTGTAACACACCCCATTGCAGCTGCAGCAGGAATATCCCGAAGTGACACAATCATTGACAATTTCTCCACATGAGCACGCTCAGCTCTGGTGCCCCTACATTAGTGCACCGCAAGTCATGGCCCCTTCTGATTGAGTATTCCGTACTTGCTCCAGCTACCTTCATGATGGTTCACAGTTGTTTGTGTTATGTTAGTGTTTTCTGTTTCGGCTTTAATGGTGATCACTGTTCAAGTTGTTGCCAGCACCAACCACTCCCTGAGGGCTAGTTCACACTCACCACACATCCATCCAGCACAGGCATCACTGGTTATGTGATCCTAGTAATAAAAAGGGGCCGGGCCCACGTGCCCTTAGCCACTTCCACTACCTATCCAAGTGTGTCCGTGTGGTCATTATGTATGAATGATGGCCCCAGGCCCTACCACATTACATTGTTCTGTGGACAGCGGATGCAACCATGTTACCTCAGGCAGTGTGTAAGAGCTTGGACTTGTAGCTAAGTCGTCCCCCCTGTAAGCGACAATGTTGTAATGTAGCATGCACCCGGAGAGTGGGCTCGCACGAACGGAGTAATGAAGGAGCGCAAGACGGTTCGGGGTCCAGGATCATACATGCCAAGTGTTGTGTGTATCTGTATTGCCACAGCATAAGCCAAATGCCTAGCCACATTAGCTGCGCCAGTTCAGCCAAGCATGTACTCTACATCTGAGTCTGCCCTATCCTTACCATAGGTCTACACTCACGTGGCCCACTGCCTTCAACGGCCAACATCACAGTGTCATTGTCAGGCTTGTGAACATGCGCTGACAGGCATGACAATAATGTGGTCCCCGAGGAGTGCAAGTGATGCAATCGCGCAGCGCACATAAAAAAATGGGTTCGGGGAGAGAGGAGCAGCAGTAAGGCAATGTTACACACAGTGACGTCACTCATATGCCACATGCAAGACATCTCAAACATGATTCCCACGTACACATCCCAAACCCCACCCCCCAACAAGCCACATTGCATTTCCTGAATGCAAGCAGATGACAAACCAACACTAGGGATGAAAGCTCCTTTGTTTGAACTATCAGGTGGGAACACAAGTGCACATTCGAGCTCGAAAGTGCATGTGTCTGGCACCCCCTGATAGATACGATCGACAATGCAACACAGGCGTTCTGATCACATAACCCACGACAACAGTGGACATGACCACATTGGCCTGGACTCCGAATACATGAGCGGACAACAACGCGGCTTAACACACACCTGTGAAAGTCAAGGCACTCCCCCAGAGTGGACAGCGGCACTTGGCAATGTTCCTCATTCTGATATACTGCTGCATTGGTATGCATGTTGTGGCTCTTATCTCGCCCGTACTGACATGCATAAGCTAATAAAGTCTACGCACCTTCACTTGTGTTCAACTGTGATGAGTGTTGATTTAAATGACAATGTGTGTCTCAATGACTATCTGGGTCACCGCCATACATGTGCATTGATAGCATTAGCCAGGGTGTACCTTTTTGTGGAATCACTGTCCCTATATTCATCCATACTTTCATTCTTGATTGATCAAGGCCATGACACATCTGTGTGAATTGGAATGTTTCATTCACATTCAGTGAAGTGTTGAAGCTGGACCAGTACAGGGCCATGCAAACCCCACCTTACATTGTTGTCCCATGGAGGGCCAGCCCGAGTACTTTCAGGATTGACAAGTTCATAGGGAGTGGAAGACTGCAGTCCGCAGTGTGATTGCTGTGTAATTGGTAACCAAACCAAATATGGCAGTCCATGTCGAGGTCCAAGGTGAGTGTTGCTCAGTGTACCGGGGACAGTGGGAGTTGTTATTCCAGGGCATGAAGCAGAGGGCAGAACCAAGTTGAACCTGGCCATATGGAGGAGATGAATGCTACCACTTCATTCTTACCACAAAGACAGATTTGTCATCATCCTCGTCCTCTGATGGGTGGTGGTCTTTTGTCTGCATCACTGTGTGGCAGTGACACATCAGGGGCTGGTGACATCGCTGGAGCTCCTCTGACTAGAGAGTTGTTCTTGGCACATAGTCATGACTCCAGGGATTTTAGCCATGGATTGTTGTAGAGTAAAGAGCGGACAGTGGGTGTCCGTAAGGGACTGCGAATGGTCCCTGACAGGACTTAGACACCCATGTATGGCATCTAGTTTGGCTGCCATGAGGTCGAACCCCACCCGCAGCTGTTCAGACTTCTCCTCCTGGCACCCTAACATACAGCGATGGATGGCCATATGCTGGTCATGGGGGTCCTGCAAGATAGCCGTGGTGGTGGGTGCTTCCTGCTGTGTGGTCTGTGCAGGGCGTGGGGTCTCGTGGATGCAGCTGGGCTGCCCTGCTCCAGAGGTGGTGGGCCAGAACTGTCCCTGAGCTTGAGTGAGTCGGTGTAGATGTTGGGGCGGTCATCTTCATCATCAGTGCTATGTTGTTGAGTCTGCTCTGCAGAAGGTGTTGATTCTTCCTCTGCAATGTAAAGGGGAAATGCAGAATGACATTGTGTTTATATGTTTGTTCATGCATTGTACAAGTTTACTGTCAGACTGCATGGCAATGTGCATTGTGACTGTTTATGAGGAGATGCCTGTTTGAAGCGGGACACTTTGTATTTCTACACCATCAGGGATGTGAGGTTGTACTTGTACATTGTCATCTCACAGTTTCCTGCTATGCCAAATGCGAATGGCCATTTTCTACACACAAGCGGCAACAGTTGTGTCCTCTGTTCTGTAGTGAAGGTGTTGCATTTTTTACCACATTGTTGTCAATGTTTGGGTGCTCTGCATCTTATGTGTGTGTGCTGCACTGTGGGTGAGTTGCCCCTTTGGCTCTGAATTGGCTAGCCCTTATCCCTTTCAGCAGGGCCGGACTGGGAACCAAAACCGGCCCTGGCAAAGTGCTCGGCCGGCCCCCCCACCCCCGGGCGGGAGGGGGGCGAGCGCTTTGCCAGGGCCGCTTTTTAGCCGATTTTGTTACAGGGCCGATTTTGCAGCTATGCTTGAAAAACGGCTCTGCAACAAAAAGGCCCCCAGAGCCCAAAACCGGCCCCCACCCTTGCGGCCGACCGGGGGATTGCCCGGTGCCCACAACGGCCAGTCCGGGCCTGCCTTTCAGGCAGTGTGCCTTTCACTTCTGTGCTTATACAGTGCTGAGATGTTGCAGACTTGTGTAAATTGGGCTCTTGGTCGGAGTTGTGACTCTTGGGCATGGTTTGTCCGCAGATGTGCTATACTTACTTGTGCACGTGTGTCATTGTGCCATCTCCCACCGTCCCCCCAGTCCCTGGTTGTTACTCACCCTGTTGCTGTTGGCTCAGGTCATGTTGTGCAGTGTCCCGTCCCCCAACATCTGCCACCATCTCCCCAATGATGGTCCCATGCCGGTCCTCTGTGGGGCTGGTGGGGTTCTGGTTGCCCTAGGTACTTGCTCCGGCTACCTCCATGGTGTTTCGCAGTTGTTTGGGTCTTGTTTGTGTTTTTTGATTGCTGCTTTCAGAGTGATTTTGGCCGCCTGACTTGTGGGATAAGCAGGCTGGCGCTGCTTCTCGCTGGATTTTTTATCGCAGTTGTGCCCATCGCACGTTTTTTCATGTTGAGGTTTAGATTTTTATCGCCGTCCAGGGACTTTTATCGCAGACATTTAACGCATTGTCGGGCTACTATAGCATGTTACCACTGTGTTGAGAATACGACGTTGACACAGTTATTTTCCCTCGATAGACGGTGATATGAAAGATTGCCTAAACCGATTTTGGCAATGATTATCGCACGTTCTTGAGAATATTACCCTATGTGTTACAGGCCAAAATCACTTTATTGACAGCACCGTCAAAATATTAGGGAGTGGGATTTATAACTGCCTTGCCGAGTTGGTCATAGAGAGGAATATCCTTTCCCCTTTTTCAATATGGGTTTTGTTACGGTCTGGGAACAAACCAGCAGGGCGTAAATCTGAGTCTGATCATAAATAAATACACCCTGGCAAATCGCTACCCTTTGTACTTAGGGTTCTTGGACCTGTCCACTGCATTTGATTCTGTGGACAGGTCCAAGCGGTGATTAATGTTACTGGAACATGGTACGGAGGTCCTCTTGGTTCATTTCTTGTATTGCTTGCATGTTGACCTGAATACCAAAGTGTGCATTTGTCCCAAAGGAGATATATCACCTGAGATATTAAAATGTGATGTGCGCAAAGGGTGCATTCTGCCCCCCCTTTCATCATATATATAAATGGTCTTTGCCCTTATCTGACTTCCAGCTTTGTTGATACTCCTAAAATCACTGGTGTATACAAACTTGCATTGTTGTTACACTTAGACAATGCGGTCCTATTGGCTCGTACCCCTAACGCTTTGCTCACTCTAGTGGATCCCTTCGTTTATGAGTAACCTTGATCTGACCACCAACTATGACAAGTCACAAATCATGGCTTGGGCCCTGGTAAGAAAACCTTAAAGAGACATTACTAAATGTCAGTCCCTGGTAGGTGTCAGAGAATTTAGGGGCACATGCATCAAGCTTTTTTTTCTGTTCGCAAACGGACTGCAAAAAGGCCTTTTCTGATGCATGCACCTTTTTCCATTCGCATTTTAAGTAATTACAATTTATTGTGATTACCTTAATTGCTAACTATTTAGGGTATTGCAATTTGCGAATCCCTATTTACCAATGCGTGTAGCCTTTCCTAAATGAAAACTGTGTATTTAGGAAACGCTAATTACCATCAACTTCAAGTTGATGGTAATTTGTGCATGCTTCAAAAAATGCACAAAAATGCATTTTTCAAAGTAACATGTAGCGCACACAAGTTTGTGCTTCACATGTACACACTTACCTTTTTTGGGAGGGGTGCTTCAGAGGGGCCAAAGGCCCCCGGGCACCCCTGGATTTGCATTCACAATTTGCGATTACTAGTTTGGTAATCACAATTTGCGAATGCATTCCCATTCATCCCTAGTAGGCCCCTAGAAATGAATGGAGTCACATTTTCTAATAGCGAATCGCAATTTCCGGGTCACTATTAGCTAATGTTAAGGAATCGCAAGTTAGTTTGCGGTTCCTACATGCATAGGCATTTGCGATTACCAAATAGCGATTCCTTAAAAATCGCTATTTGGTCATCGCAAATGTGGAGTTTGATGCATGTGCCCCTAAGTCACTTTCAACTCCTTATGCACATGGCACCCCTAGATGTCCTACTTTCACCTGAAGCGTCACAGAACAGTAGGTTTTAAATCTCTCCAGCCCCACACTAAAGGGTAAGATCTGACCTTTGTTAAAAATATATAATGCCCAATACATCCTAAGGGCAGTGTATGGTGCAGAGATCTGGGGTTACCAAAATGCTTCCCTACAGACGTTTGTATACCTTCCTCCAACAGCTTCGAGGTATACTGCTCATGTGGATCTAAAACAACAATACATTAAGGATAGGGTTTATCTGCCACCCCTGTTAGCGTTTGGACTACTCCCCATGCTAAACTTTGCAGAGACATTTATTCTGGATTGTCTTGACTTGGACAATGGATGGGAAATACCTTGGCTGAGTTACATACACAGCTCACTAAAAGTCTTATCTCTTTTCTTCTCCTATTAATATAAAGATAGAAGATACATTTAAGGTTAAGCAGCTATAGCTGCTGTCCTGTGAAGACACTAGACTCGGAGTTGAGACAAAGAAATGCACAGTAAAATGTTATTATAGGACACTTGCGTCTCAGAAGCCAGTTTTCTATCTCTCGCTAGAATTAATGCATTGGGAGAGATATTTACTCTTCCGATTTACATCTTGTACAGTATGGCAGTTTCCGTCTTTTGCTGGGCCACATGCAACCACCGGGAACTCTGCTCCACCCTGCCCCTGTGATGGCATTTTGGACAGTCAATGTTGCACTATATGTTTTTCTGTAACTTTTTTAATCATGCATGAAAGCACTTTCTTAAACCATTGTTGAAATTTCTTGCCCATCACAGGTGCAAAGAGACTTTTCTCACCTGCAGTTGTTAAATACCTTGAAAATTTGCTTCAGCATATGTTCTTTTTTAAAAGCTGCTTTTAGAGCTAGGAGAACCATGGTGGGTTAATATTACGCCCAGAATCATGACAGAGCTTTCTTTTTTTGTGATTTATAAGCTTGTGTGGTTTTAATTTCATACTATTGTGTAAATCAGAATTTTAGAGATTGTATTTTACTGTTCTGTATTTTTGCTGTCCTATGACATTTATTGATTGTTGTTACCTCTAATGTGGAATTGTAATAAGGATGAATTACACTGATTGCTTAAATAGTTTTCCACTTAAGCTGAGAGGGCATTCCAGACTACAAGCCACCATTAAACAATAAAACATATATTTGTTCCTAAACCTAAATTGCTAAGTTCATAGCGACCCACTGATAAATATGTTGCAATACATGGCAAGCATAAGCTTAAAAGCAAGTCCCAGCAAAATCATTGAGAAAAATGTGCAAGAATAGGCAATGGACATCTGACACTGGTTAATAGCTCAAGTGTGGTTTTAACGCAACATAAATGCGCACCAGTGGTATCTACAGTAGAGTTCCCAGTGTGATTTCCACGAAGCTGGACACCTTTCTTTTATACTCCAGAGAGTGATTAAGGATACAATGCACAACCATTGTCCATGTGTAGGCCTGTCTTAGTCCTGGAAATTCGGCAGTAGGTCATACATTTGTCTAGAGTAACACAGAACCACTCACAGAAAAAGCGGAGTCAGACCCAAAGTCAGTACTACAGAACTAGATGCAAGTAATATTGGAAAACCAATCTGCACATCATTGATGAAGGCATATAAAGGATAAATGATCCCAGTTTTCCTGTGCAAGGGTGATGTGGCTTAATAATTCATGCATACCTGCTCGTTTGGACCACAGGCAAGACTGATTTGCTTTCTCAACTGACACAGAAAACCCATATAGCGATAGATTGGACTCCTACCTAATAGTTTTGTCAGTGCTTGTGAGGCACTGACACAAGCAATTCTACACAATGCTTTTTAGCTTTGGCTTGACAGAGCAGGCGCCTGTTTGACCTATTGGTAACAATTCTTCAATATAATTGGGCTTTCTCTCAGCCTTCCCCCCTTTCACAGAGCAGGACCCTTCACCTCATGTTAAAGGCTACTGGTGTATCAAGCTACCTCTCATGTGCTTGTATTGTAATACACAAGAGTCCACTTTAAATCTTTAAAAAAACACTGAATAATCACACAATAAATTATTTATCTTATGGATGTATTTGTATGCAGAAATCAGACGTTTTATGATTTTTTGTCATTAGCAGACTTTCTGAAAATACTTTAGTAGGGATTCAATATGGAAGCTAGTCTTAGTGGCTTTGCTAATGCCTTTTTCCTGGCCCTGTTAGTGCTGTACCCTCTATGAAGCTAGATTGTGTGTTATATTCTTGTTTTAATGATAATTTAGCTCCCTGTGGGGGAGACCTTTGGTAGTTTGATGAACAATGAATGCAATATTCTCTGTGTGGATGTTATTGCTATACATTTTTATTAAAAAACTCATGGCTTTATAAATAAAAATATATTTTATTGATAAAATGAATATACTAAATTCCTGAGCAGTTTGCAATTGTTGTACTAGAGCTTCTTTGATTATTAACACTCAAGTATATTATTATTTCATAATATGCCATTAACTCGGATTGCTAAAGCATTTGCAGAAAGTAAGATTACACTGCAGTGTTTCAGCCTCTCAGACCAAAGGCCATTTCAGACTGGCAGAGTTA
This sequence comes from Lissotriton helveticus, assembly GCF_964261635.1. NCBI lineage: Eukaryota > Metazoa > Chordata > Amphibia > Caudata > Salamandridae > Lissotriton > Lissotriton helveticus. The sequence goes on from NC_136061.1 coordinate 2,028,489,008, forward strand.
TTTTAGAAATGTGATCTGTCCCATGCAATTTCTTTTATTATATCAGCTGTATTTTTAAACCTAGGCGGTACACTTAAGCAGTGTCTAAAAATATTGAGCTATTATAAATTCATTTAAGACTCAATCTGACCAAGTACATTGCTTCTCTTCATTACAGCATGTACTTGTAGTATGATTTTTGTAATGTCGTATATTTATTTGAGCCAAGTAACCCCTGACACAATTTATTTGCAAGAGCTACTAAAACAGATCCACATATATATGCGGTTCAAGGCATATTTGCCCCGTCCACTAGACAAAGCATAGAGACAAGGCCTGCTTTTAAAATGAAATTAAGCAGCACAACAAGTACAAAGACATGATAATTGTTGAAGTCCTGTTATGGCCTATATAGGACACTAGAGGGAATATTTATGAGGGCTTTGCATCATGCCTGCGCCATGCAACATGGTAAAGCACAACACAAACTTCTAACAATCCACACATTACATCACTACAAGAAGAAATTGACATGCAAAAACAGGAGCAATCCCAAAGAGACACCGCTAAGCTGGTCAAACATAAGTTAAAAAATACTCCCCTTAAGGGAGCTGCATTCAGTGAAAGCATGCACGTAGCACCAATCTTGAAGGGGGCTCCACTGCCGAACCCTAGAGGGTTTCCACTGAGTCCTGACGATAAAGGTCAGGGAGGCTGGCAGCAGCTAGACCTCAGATAGTGTTACTTCTATCACTGAATGGGTCACATGGCTGACCGAACCCGCCTGAAAGCTTATCACGAGCAAAGATCAATAGGTCTTGGCCAGTCCCTGCAAAATCCTCATCCACAAAACCAATCCCAGATCAACCCAAGTGTGCAGCACATTCAGCCACAGGGAAATCAGACAGCAAACACACAACTGCAACAAGGACCAGGTGGTTGGCCAAACACATGGTAACCCCAGAAGGCAAGGAACCCAGCCCAACAAGTACCAGAGTCACAGCCAAGGTAGGGAGGCATGACTGTCTGTGGGGGGTAATACCTTTACGTAATTGCCCAATCAAAATACGCAGTAAATCCAGATTGCAAATACAACACATCCACTTCATACCCATGTCAGACAACAAATTGTACTGAAACAGCATTAGAAGAAAACTCAAGCCTTTACTTACATTCAGGAAAAACTCAGGGCTGCTAAAGGTGCGGTTGATCGGGAATCCATGCTAAAATCTGCCATTTTGGCTGCCTGCTGGGGCTTAGGCCCCACTCTGCTAGGTTGGGTTGGCTGGCTATTCCCAGGGAGAGAGGTTAGACTGACAAGGGGGCAGGGTGGCCCCTGAACAGTGCATAAAAACAGGCACTCAGGTCTCTTCGTACCAAGTCCAATGGGGTCACGTTCCTACTACTATGTCAAACAGACCTCATTCATCATCATTTTTTAAAACCACTAGCAAGCAGAGGCCCTCTATTCAGTTAAAAAACAAGGTGACGCTCCGGTGCCAGAAGCCAGGGATAATGATGCCTCCCTAGAACTCCATAGTCCACCCACAAATAAGCAACAATTTGGCACAAAGTTAGTAGCGAGATTCACCATGGCAATCAGCCATCTCAGCCCAAGTTGCACACCTGACTCCCGTTGTAAGTTAGAGATTTTGCCTCCTCTCCCCTAAACATCCAAAGTCTGCTCATCAGATCATGTCCCTCAAAACAGGAGGAGTAGTGTATCACTGGGTAAGAAGTCCCTGATTCCTGCCAAGGGCAGCAGACCCAAGCATCCTGGATCCTAGGGAGTTAGGGGTGCCGGGAGGTCAGGGGGTTCTGTAGATGACTCACACAGTCACACACAAGGTGCACAAATATGCTCACCACCACACCCAACTTATCAGATAATATGCACAGGGCCGTATTAGCATCGTCCATGGGAGCAATAGGCATAATAACAATCATTGCCACATTGGAATCACACGGAGACCACACAACAGCCTCTCAACCCCCACCGGTATGCCACAATAAAACCCACACTACATGAGACTGTAGGAAGACGTCCAATGACCTACAAGAAGCAGTCCTAAAGTAACCGAAAGAGAAGATTTCAGAAAAAGGGCATAGTCAAAACACCCAAGCCACTAAAGACTACCGTTGCACGCCACATGCAGGTACAAGAGGGGCATACACATGTCCTCAGGACACATTGCAATTACCCGTAACCCCCAAATTGGAACAACCCCCTTCCTTTCATGGCACATTGCTCATGTATGGGTCAAAAGGTACCATCCGCATCGGTATAAGTACTCACATATGAATGTTAAGAAAGGTAGTTTATTAGAGGGCCGGCACGCCTGTAAAACGATAGTTTGATAAAAAGGATAATCCCCACACTCACGAAAATCACCCACCTAAAACACTCACCCCTGTCATTGAGAGAAGGGAGGACCAAATGACCCACAAAAATAAAACTCAGGTGCTCCATGACTCAAATGTTATCTGTTTCCTAAAATGACCCAACAACTGGGATCACCATCTAGTACCCCTATAAAAGTTGAACAAAATGGATGTACTGTATTTTCCCCTAAAATGACAGACAGGAATTTTCAAGACCAAATAAGGATGCATGTTGTTCTAAAAGCTAACCTACAACCCACACCTCTTATCCAACAAGTCTGCAATTGAGCTTCTCATGCACTACTTTTACTGTGGTCTGCCATGTCTTCAGTAGCAACATCTGAAATCCCAAGAAGGTCCGAGTGTTCACATCAAAATGACCACAGATTATTTTTGACTGACTAATTTTTAACCACAGACTCTTTACACTGTGTCAGGCAAAGACACCTCCTGAAGCCAGAAGGCTGTAGAAGACCCCTCCAGACACCATCACAAGACCTGCAATGTTCTAAAAGTTATGTATTATTGCACCTTTGTATATCGTCTGCTTCGCATCCATCCGCTACGAGAAATATGCCTAGTTACATGGAGCCTACCTTGACATTTCTACAGCGCTTGTGTAGGGACCCCTCCCACCTCACTTAGACTTACATTGAACCAAATGCTAGTGTTCCACCAGCACTATACAGCTCACTCTTGCACAATACATGGTACCAGCACCTGACTGCCATAGGAGCCCTGATGTCGGCTAGGTCATGATATGTCTGCTCACTGATACCCCACGCCATGGGCGCAGACAGACTTTACCTATCTCAGCCATCTGGACCTATGTAGGATTAGGGCCAAAATGTAACCCCATAGAGTAGTGGTAAACATCACCCAGTTTGCAAACAACCCCACGGCAGTACACTTTTTCACTGAGACTAGCAACATTCAAACTGAGTTAGAAAGTATGTGCAGGCACGGCACCATAGAGTAGGACACTGTCTGGTCCCAAGATTTTCTAGATAAGACGTTCTTGGAGGTAGCAAGACCAATGCACAAGTGCACCAACATGTCCACTCCTGGTCCCTGGGTGGCCCTTAGAGTATTTGGGGTAGTATTCTGTATTAACAAATGGACCCCAGATATGGATTTTCAGTGCAGGGCCATTCACCTTAAAGATACAAGGGGAAATTAGTCTATAAGGGAAGAGTTGAATGCCAGCATAGATAGCCCATATCAGGAATACTGGGACACTGAGAAAGATAGGTACATGTGGCTGGAAGGGAAGCGGAAACCCCTAATTTTACAGAAACTTACACTGTAGTCTTTGTGTTTTAGAGGCAAAGGAATAATCCCACTTGACACCAATAAAAATTGTGGGGCAATACAGCACGCACCAGATCTGTAATGCGGCACCTCCGTGTTGATTGATACTTACTGGCAGTGTAGCAAGTTTGCCTACACCCAGCTTGTCCCTGGATGGCAGGCCGTTGCATCCCCATAACCATATACACCCCAAACCTGGTTATCCCTGGAGAAGCTTTGTCTGAGTTGTTCCAACATCCACTACAGAAAACAACACTATTGCATCAAGCTCAAGAAAAAAGAACTGCAGATTACTTTAGTTGGACTCAGTACAAGGACATTTCAGAAGACTTAAGACTGTTTTCTGACACTCATGTAAATGCAGGAGGGTTCATATCCTTCTTTACCTTGCAAACAAAGATGAATGCCAGATGGTGACAAAGAACCAGGTGGTAAATGCAGAAGATGGTCAACGATATTGAACTCAGCCTAAATGCTATCAAGGAAGAACTAAGATCTATCCATCTTACGGTGATGCAATATCAGTATGTGATGGACTTGATCACCACGATGGAGGGTGGGGTGTGTGCAAAGATCGATGCGTCCTGCTGTACTTTTATCCCTGGAGACAACATGGATAATGGGACACTAGCTCTTTCCATCTTGGCACTGCATGATCTACTAGCAGACGTGAAGAAGCAGGGAGGTGCCCCTAAGCAGGACTGTTTTCTGATGAGTTTCCTGGTTTCCCTGATGGTTGACCAGAATGTTTTTTTTTGTTGTTTTTTTATTAATCATTTTCATTGTAACAGCAGACAAATACACATTCCGGTACAGCGTTCTCTGATAACAACTACACATTGGTAACTCAATACTATCATTGCTTGATTAACACAGCCATTGTGCCAACATCCCAATCTGGGCAGGCGGCGAGGAACAATTGAACATTTAAATCGGAACCACATGTGCAGCATCAGCGTAATCTCAGGGGCAACATGGGGTTACGATCCCTTCTGTTTTGCCTAAATGAACAAGCTCCAGAAGAAACATTCAGAACAAGCACCCCTCCCGTCATCTCCCTCACTTGCAATGTCCGCGAACATAGTTACTCCCCCAGTAATCCATCCAGCCGCACCCCGTCAACATTCCGAGTCAATGAAATGTCCCCCCCCCCAAGTCTCAGCCAATCCCCGCAGGTTCATCAACACTAGTAGCACGCACATCTTGCACAGCCACTGCCTCTTCACCATTTTCGCTCCCTGCACGCTGCACATATGCTGTATATAATCCCCCAAAAATGTTGGGTCAACTCCTAGGTGGAAGCATCTCGCTGTACGTCTCCGATTGTGTGGCACAGTACAACATATCACGTGACCACTGCCGCAGCGTTGGAACTGGCCCCCTCATCCAGCACAGAGCCACTCGTCTCTTGGCCATAAGCAGCCCCATATCTACCAATCTATGAATGTTTTTCGATAACTCCTTAGTATACCCCAAAAGAGCCATCATCGGGTCCGGGGCAAGTTCCATCTCTACCACCCTTCCCAATTCTTCAAAGATTCCCTCCCAAAATTGATAAACTGCCGGGCACAACCATGCCAAAAAAATCAGCAGGCGTTGTAAGACATCTCTCGCACCTAGCATCCTCCCGAATACCGTATCGATTCAACCTTTCCGGGGTGTAATATATCCTATTGATATATTTGAAGTGGACCAACCTGTGCCTACCATGCAGTGATATTGTCCTAGTGTTAGTACAACAATAGAACCACGTATCATCATCTAACTGTACATTCAGATCACGCTGTCATGGAAGTCTGGCCTTGGTAAACTTATGAGCCCTGTGAGACATCGCTGTCTTATAAATAGCCGTAATCATTTTGCGGGGAGACACTCACTTGATGACATGAGTTAACTCTAGCACCTCAGGAGGCTCTTCCAAACCGTTACCTAACAAAAGCCGGAGTGCCCCCCTCACTCTATGAAATTGGAATTTATTCAGGAGTGTGGCACCCTCCGCACCATCCAAAACTTGCTCGGAGGTACGGACCGTTCCCTCATGGAATAGGTCTCCAGCTACCACCAATTTCAGTACACGTAGAGCCCGCAAGACACCCCTCTCCGTGCACGGCTCCAACCATCTCATCCACTCTATTGGCATAGTAGGAGAGTACAGCAAAGCACCTGCCTGATTCTGCAGGAGCCAGCGCCACGCGTGCCTAGTGGTGTTCAAAGAATCCACTATGCCTGTCCTACGATCAGCTGGTTCCATAATTTTGCCGGCAAGGGGATAGGGTCTGCAAATAGTCTCTCCATGCGCAGGAAGGGAATATCAGCCCGCCATGTATACAGGCAGGCAGGTGAGCAGCCTGCGCCCCTCTATAGTACAATTCAAAGTCCGTTGCCCCCAGACCCCCCAGCTGGCACGGAAGCGTAAGCACCCCCCATTGAACCCTAGGTTGCTTACCCGCCCAAGCAAGTTTTAACATAGATTGCCGGAGCCGAAGAAAGAAAGAGCGTGGCAGCACCAAGGGGATGTTCGGGAACAGAAATAGGAGTCGAGGGAGAACGACCATCTTCATTATGGAAATGCGCCCCATCAAGGACAGTGGAAGGCGACACCACAGCTCCACGTCATCCTCCAATCGGGGTATGGCCGTTCCATAATTTTCTCTGAATACAATATCCGCATCAGTATGAAGTTTGATGCCTAGGTATCTCATGGAGTCCTCCGTCCACTGCAATGGATATTCCATAGCAAATTCAGTCATACTTGGCTTAAGGGGAAACACCAGTGACTTCTCCCAATGAACCCTAAGCCCCGAGAGCGCCCCAAACCTAACTACTTCCCTGATAACCGAGGCTAAATTATTCTCCAGATCTCTCACGTAAAGAAGAGTATCGTCCGCATTTGTCGATATTACTATTCTATATGTTGGAAAGCCAATACCCTCATTACCATGATATTCCCGCAGGGCACAAGTTAAGGGCTCCACCACCAGGGCATAAGGCAATGGGGACAAAGAGCAGCCCTGCGGGGTGCCTCTAGTAATATTAAAGGAGGCATAACTAGAGCGCCAATGCAGACACGTCCCGTGGGATTATAATATAGAGTCCCTGGCAATTGCAGAAATACTGCTCCCAGCCCCATCCTTGTTAATACCTGCCTTAAAAACACCCACTCCACCAAATAAAATGCCTTTTCCATGTCTAGGAAAGCAGCCACTGCTTTATTTTCCTGACAAACATGCTGCATTGTGCCAAATACCGTGCGTATATTGTAAGTTAAGTTTCTAGCTGGGATGAATCCCGCCTGCTCCAGAGCAACTAGGATATGAGACATCAGAGCCAGTCTAGTAGCTAGAATTTTAGAGAACAATTTTGTGTCCACATTAAGAAAGGCCTTCCTAAGCCTTACCCGGTATAGGAATTACCACCAACATGGCTTCTCTCATGGATGGGGGCAGTGCCCGTTACACACATATCTTCAAATAAGGCCATAAGGTGAGGCCTTAACTGCTCCTAGAACGTCTTATAAAAGGCAACAATCAATCCATCCGTTCCCAGGGCACTACCCGCCCTCATGCCTCCCAAAGCCTCAATAATCTCATCCCTCTCTATCGGGTGCATAAGAAGCGCCCTATGCGTGTCCGGAGGGAAAGGGAGCTGTATATGCTCCAAATAGTCCGCCATCTGCTTTTCAGTCCCTGAGGGCCGGGACCTGTAAAGATCCGCATAGTAATGTCGGAAACGTTCAGCGATCTCCGCCTCCTCTGTCAATAACACCCCACTCTCCATCTTGATTTCGGTTACCTGTGTCCTACCGCGCGGCGCTCTCATCAGACGAGCCAAGACAGATCCCCGCCTCTCGCCCTCTCCGTATGAACACGCCATGGCGTATTTACCCAAGTGTTTTACTTTGCTATCGGCTGCAGTGTGATATTCCTCCAGAAGAACCTTAATCTCCCCATCTATAGTCTCATCTCCCTCAGCAAGCCGCCGCCGCTCAAGCTCCTTCAGTTTATTCAGTTTACCTTCTATTTCAGACAAAGTCCTACGAATAGTCATTAGTACTCCCAAATGCTTAGCCATAGCTACACCCCTGATATACACTTTGAACGTTCCCCAGACAGTCTGGCAACTATCCACAGAGCCAATGTTAGTATCAGAAAGGCTCTCTATGGTGTCAGCCAACTCCTCCTTAAACACTGGATCTAATAAGGAATAGGGAGGAAACCTCCACGTGAAAGGTGGCAGACGTTTCCTAGGTGGCTCCATGACCAACAGCAATGGCGAGTGGCCCGATAATGTATGAGGCAACACTATACAATGCCGTATCGAATTAATCAGCGCGGTGGATGCCAAACAGTGATCAATACGTGTGTGTATGTTGTGAAACGACGAGTAATGTGTATAACCCCCTCTCACTCTACACCTAGCTCTCCACACATCACACACACCCAAACATAACATAACTTCCTCCAACTTCCTCGCTGCCGCCGCTGGACTTCTGGCCGGACCCGCCGATCTATCCAGGGCAGGGTCCCTAACCAAGTTAAAGTCCCCCCCCCCCCCGGTTGACCAGAATTTGCCTGTAATTGCTCCCTATTCTCATTGTTGTGCTGTTTTGTGTGGTTTCCTACAAGTGAGGGTTTCCTGCTGTCAAAACACAGTCCTTAAGTTTGGTAGGATGCAAGTTAACTAGGGAATTAGTAAGAGACACAACAGATACACACCAAAACTCGAATAATGTGACTGTCATTAAGTATGGGTTAAATGAAGTAGTTGAAAATTCAACTAGAGGGGGAATGTTAATATTGAAAAATATGATATTGATGTACACCATAATATCTGTACGTAAAATAATGAACTCACATCTCTGTTGATAAATTCACCCAGTATGACGTCCCCCTCAACCTCGAGTCCGAAATACATGGTCAGGCAGGCCCTGCGACCTAGCCCTAAAGCAACTGATTAACAGATCACAGGTGGGGGACACGTAACCCTTAGACAAACATGCAAACAGGAAAACCATTATCAATACCACAGATAGGCAGTGTCACCACAGTGGTGTCAGGAGATTGACTGCAAAAAAGCACGGTTGGCTGGAAGGGCACACATTCCCAAAATTAACATAAAGTCAGATGCCATGCTAAGTTAAGAGCACACAGCTAATCAGAACACAGCATGCACATTACATACAGTGATCACGCTGGACATCTGGACACATACACACAAGCCCCGCATTGTGTCCATGTTGAAGCCCATCTGCTCTTCGCATCAAGTGACCAGATTTATGGCCCCGTGACTCGGCCCAAATGTCTGTTTTTTTAAGGAATGCATAAATCTTTTTTTGACGCTTCATGTAATGTATAAAATGACGGGCGAAACCAATGTGGTTTAAGACATTCTTCAGACTCTGGCTCAGTGGTCTGCTTTCCCAGCCTCCGTTTAATTAAACTAATTGTTCCTGTTTTGCCAAATGCCTCTTGTCTTTCATTTTTATATTCGAGCAACATATTACTCCCAGACAGTGAGACAAAGGGGAAATAGGTGTTTTGCCGGATGGGCCATTTCTGTCAGAATGAGAGGGGGGAGCTGCAGCTTCGTACTTGTACGACAAAAGGACTCTGCCTCAGGACACTCACAAAGGATTTCCCACTAGTCTATTGTGCCCCCTGACAAACTAGGGCCAGGGCAGGGAGAAAGGAAAGGCCAGACACTTTTGGGGATGGAAATCTCTATAAACTTCTTCCACTTAAAGCTGTTATATGTAATGGACACTCAGACCCATCTCTTTGGCACACTTCTAGACCTCTGGGAGACTCAAAGTAATGGCTGAAGTGCTGCTTTTCGGCAAGGACTGCCCTGCTGCCCTGTTGCCATAGAAAGCAGGAATGGACCTACATCATGGACCCAGGACCACCAGAGTGACTACAAGGGCTAATTGGCTGGCCTCCTGATCAGAGCCTCAGGGGAAGAAAATGCTCCAACCATCTTAAGAAAATGCTCCAACCAGCTCCTGAACTCTGCCTTTTGTGAGTCCCAACCCCCCAAGTGGTGCAACTCCAGCCCTAGACCTTTGGAAGTGGAGCTCAAGGAGCCCTGCCTGCCCAGCTGTGGCCCCACAGAAATGATGCAGTGCAGCACAAACCTGACCCTATGCAAAACCTCACCAGAACCAACACAGCATGATGCAGCCTAGAAGCAAGCCTGCATCGCTGGGTGCTCAGCTCATCGGAACATCCACTGCATGACGCATCCTCGATGCAGACCTTGCAGCATCTCTTTGTAGACACAATGTAAGACATTGCAGCCTCTATTAATCCTGCATCTGATCCACTGCTGTGCGGCGTATCCTTGGTATGGACCTTGCACCACTTCTCAGTACCACTGCTGTGAGGGGAAGTGCTCCACAAGCAGGAATAAGGTAAATTTATCAACTGGAGCAACTTAGTCCAAGTATCTGGCCCAAACTCCATTGCGGTCCACCTGAACTTGTGACTTTGTCCCAGTCCGGCAAGTCCAGCTAAACACAGTTGGTGCTTTGGGCTTGAATTTTTGTGAGTTTGGTCTTAAATAATTAATTTTACTTTATTTTTCTGAATTGGTGTGGGATTTTTTGTCGTGTTGTGTTTTCACTAGGTGTGGGGAGAATTGGCACGTGGCACTATTTTCTTAGTGCAAAATTCACATTAGCAACTAAAAATGAATGCAAGGATGAATTTTGCGCTAAGGAAATAGTGCAGCCAAACACCACTCGGTGCCTTACGTAGTCTACATTGAATACTGCATAGTATGTGGGGCGCCACTTTCAAGTGGTATGCAGTTGTTTCTACACCTTAGAAACCACTGTATATCACTCCACAGTGCATACCCCTCAGCACCAGAATGAACACAGTTGCTAGTGGTGACTCACTAAGTTCCTCAGTATAACATTGAATGATATAGATATTGGGCATGCGATGGATGGGTCTCATACTTCAGCTAATCCAGGACAGGATGGTCTGGGTTTGCTGATCTGGCAACCTCCCAGCCCTAGATCTAGTGGTTTGCTGCCCATTAGGGGGCCTTTCGTTTCCCTCAACCAGGAGATTTGTGTAACCCAGTTCAGGCCCATGTGTCTGTGTATGGTGGGGGAGGTGTGGACACATTGCTTGCAGATTCTGAGATAGAAATGTGGGTTGAGCCACCTCAAAGATGGACCATATTTCTAATAATGCCTGACTTTTAGCCTTTTTCTGTCCGACGTATTTAGTTTGAATGTGTGTCCCTGAGTGTTCTATTATGTTGGTGTCAAAGGATCCCCCTCTGGCCAGGGGCAAGCATGGGTTTTAGGCCAAGATGTACAACCATTTTTCATGCACAAAATTGATCACAAAACAATTTGTGCATGCAAAAATGGTTGTATGCAATGTACGAAAGTCTCTAGCAAAATACAAAATTAAGACTGTTTTTTGTGTTCCCAAAATTGCAACTCGCAATTTGCGAGTTATTAATTACAATGTACAGAGCGGTCACAAATAGCGAAAATTAGTAATTAGGCCCATTTGCTCATGCAATTTACTACTAAGCAGAACCAGGTGATAACCAGGCCCAACCTATAAAAACAGGCCCAGAATGCATCAGAAATCTTTCCACAATAGCTGCTCTGTACGGGACAGCGAGGAGGATGCAGAGACTGGCGGCCAAGCAGAGACTGCGGCGACTCGAGAGGATATTCAGAGTCAGGCTAACATTGCTTGAGATGACAGAGGAAGAGGTTTATGACCAGTACAAGCAGAGTAGCACTGTCATCCTAGACCTCATAGTCACCTTGAAGCCACAACTGGAAAGTAGAACCCTGCACAGCAATGCAATCCCCACACATGGGAAGGATATCATTGCAGTGGCCAGAGGTGTATTGCAGAGTGCGCTTTTGCGTTTCTTTCACAATTTCCTAGATGCCACGCTACACCACACCCAACAACACATCTAACTGCCCAGGGATGATGATGAACTTGAAGAAACAAAACTGGAATTTTACAGAATAGCAAGGTTTCCACAGGTTATAGGGAGCATAGATGGGACCCATGTGCCCATATGTTCCCCATCCGTCATAGAGTACCTATTATGCAAAAAACATCCTCACAGATCTAGTTGCCAAATATCCTGGGAGCACACATGACTCATACATCTTCAAACACAGTGCAATATACCAGAAATTAGAAAGAGGTGACTTTGAAGAAAGATACCTTCAAGGTACAGATCTTTCAGGTCCCCAGAGAAATGTATTTGCACTTCTATGTATGTCTGCTTGTTGTTTCACCATCATATATCGTTCACCAGGTGACAGTGGTATGCCCTGGGACCATGGATGCACACACCGTACCTTTCTCCCCACAACGCACATGAAAGGTGGTACAACAGGGCACATAGGCGCACCAGGACCGTGATCGAGTGCACATTTGGCATTCTAATATCGTGCCTCAGGTGCCTCCACAAGAGTGGTGGAGCCCTGCAGTATGCACCTGAGACTGTCTGCAAAATAGTGGCAACATCTGCCATGCTTGACAACATGTACTGCTGGGGTGTATTGTCCATGGATGTGTCTGACTCCGAATCGGAGGATGAGGACACAGGACCACCTGCTTATCATCAAAGGGGTGGTAGGTCTGCAGCACAGGGGAGAAGGCGCAGAGACCAGATAGTGTAAAATTATTTTTGAATGTATGTCCCAAGCAATTACAAACACTACCCTCTACATAAGACAGGATGAATTGTGACTATGAATTGATGCTTTATTGTGCAAGCTTGCACAAACAAAATCATGACAACCTGTCCCTCACAAAACGTATGCTTGAACAAATGTGTAACTGCATTGTGGTTACATCATCTCTATTTGAAACTAATATGTGGCCCAATAATTGTGCAGTTGCACTACAGAATTCACTGTCTGCCTCTCCGTCCAGCCTAGCTAGAGCTGCCATATGCAATCACAGTCTGGCAGCAGCTCCTCCCATGCATTAGAGGTGTTTCCATAGAAAAGACGCTAGTGCGACTGGATACCTCACTGTCTGCTCACTCCGTAGCACCACCAGCGGCAAAAATATAGGTTTACAGTGTTTCCACTGCTGCAGTAATTTGTTGCAAGCCACGATCAACATCTCCATTATAGTAGCCCATCTCCTCCTGGAGCCCCAGGGTTAGCTTTATGTTTTGGGTTGTCGCATGTGGAAGCCTCCCAATGGCCCTAGTCAAAGTGTCCATTTTGTGGCCCCTGCTGTGCTCCATGCATCTGTGCTGCACCCTTTCTTCTGGCAATTCTTTGCATAGATCGGCAATGGTACCTGTGAGGGCATCAAATTTGGCTTCCAGTCGGCACTGGGTATCAGTCATTTTTTCGGTGATGTTCCTGTATCCCTGTGTCAGCTCTAGAATAATTTGCCTCTGGTGTTTTTGTTGCAGGTGCTGTATTCTTAACGTCACCTGTTACAGGCCTCCAACAATACTTGACTGGGTGCTCCAGCAGAGGGCTGACTTTGCAGACTGGCTTGTATACACTGTACCGGCTGCTGGGTTGGTCGCACTAGCCGCACCCTGGTGGCAGGAGACTGTCTTGATGGTGCTGACTACTGTGAGTCTGGTGTCACACTGGCTGTAGCCTGTGATGTGGTTGCTGAAGCTGTGTCTGGTCCAGCGGGCAAAGTGGCCCACTTGATGCTCCCCTATGCTGCCTTTCCTCCAACTAGGCCTGATCAGGTCTTCCCTCCAGGTCTCTGCACTGTCCTCTCCTCCCAGTGGTGTATCTATGTCGCAAAAGATGTAAGAAGAAAATAAAATATGTGAGTCACTATCTCAGTGGTGTTGCAATGTTTATAAGCGCATGTAATTTCATAACTAAACTGTATATGTCAATGAGTGCATTTCCCATGATGCACAATTTGGGTTTTTTGTTTTGTGGCAATGGATTGTTGGGTGTGGATGATTAGTATGCATGTGCAGAACAGGCCTTAGTGGTGAATCAAACATTTCCAACACAGTTCACACTAACCAGTGTTTGTTGGTGGCTGTGATGTGTCATGGGCCACAAACCCAACAACAGCTGCTCTCGCAAGGGTACTCTCCACCATGCCTCTGCTGCAGATGGTTCAGATGCGTTAGATGTTCCTCCTCCTGTCCCTTGTACCTCTTGCAGACTTGCTCTAACCCTCTCATTGGCTCTGGGGCGCAACCCATACCATTGCTTCTTGATGTCATTCAGGGACCTGTGTGCCACACCCAGGGCATTGATGCGCTGCTCAATTCCTTGCCAGATCTTTCTTTTGTCCGCCTCTAGAACACTGTGCGAGTCCCTCCCAAAAGATCCTAATGATTATTGCAGCATTCTTCAATAATTATGTCAGCTCAACCAGGAAGTATTTTGTCATGTTTTTCTCACTATCGGAATTTGCGTGCGCTATTTGGGCTTGTTTCTGCCGTGCTCGCTATTTGCGTATGCAAAAAAGACTTTTCTGAGAAGTACACTATTTGCAAGTGTTTCCTGACTTGCAAATAGCCATGACCCAAAAAAGTGATGCGAGTCATTAGAGACTCGCAATCATGGTGTCTCTTTTTTACGTAGGTATCATTTAGCGACTCACCAATTGCGAGTCTCAATTTGACGCAATTTGTGAGTCGCTATTTTTACGGGTCATACATCTGGCCCTCAGAGTGAGAGTGCGATTCAGAGCAATATTTATCTAGCCTTTTAGCCTGTGTGGGGAATGTAGCTTGCATGTGTTTTAAAAATGGCTCCTTGATGACTTGGGAACTTTTTAAGGTCTAGTACACTTTTAATGTAACAAGTCTTTTAAATAAACTTAAATACTACCCTGATCATGGGGAAAATATGTACATGGGATTATGCTGGCAATAACTACTTTTACTATGAGCTCAGCATATGACAGAAATGCATCAAACACTCTTAGTTCATAAAACAGCACACACGGAATTTAACAACCTGTAAGAAAGTGCATGGGTTAACTCAAAAACATTTTGAATTGCACTTTTAGCAGTGGAATAGCAAAATGGAGACAAATGGAGACTTTTTCATATGCACATAGAATCATTAACGGGACATAACATTTAACATGGAACATCATTAACAATACCCCAACATCACCTGATGGGCTGCGGGCTCAACGGGAGGAATGGGTAGGCTCCTTGGAAAAGGTGGACTGTTGTGATGCCCCTATGGCCCCCAGAACACTCACTGCCTCCGCCAGATTGCATTTGATACAGCTTTATTTTCAGCATGCCACCTATTTGATGCCTGCAAAAACAACAATTGATGGACAGAATGAAGAACAATGTCATACATTCACCCCAGTACAGAGATCTGGGCCTAAATCCATCGTTTTTTTAGTCACCATGCCATTCCAGTTTTAACCCAGTCATATGCAAATCAGTCTTGACCCTGTGCCCCATGGGAAAAGTCCAGCCCGAACTGCCAAGCCAGGTCCTCCCTGGACTGGAAACAAGCATACTAGAACAGGTTTCGGGCTTTCAGCCCTCGTCGGCCAGGATAGCTTGATTCCAATGGCATGGAGAGCATGGGACTCATGTCTGAGCATACCTGTCCCACTCGGTGTGACAAATGCAAAAACAACAGTTGATGGACAGAATGCAGAACAATGACATACATTCACCCCAGTACAGAGATCTGGGACTAAATTCATTGTTGGAACCCCGAAACCGGTCCTAGGGTGCTTGTTTCCGTTCCAGGGAGGACCTCGCTTTGCAGTTCGGGCTGGACTGTTCCCATGAGCCACAGGGTCAAGACTGATTTGCATATGGCCAGGTCTAAACTGGGAGGGCATGGTGAGCAAAAGAATTATGGATTTAACCCAGATCTCTTGACTAGGGGTGAATGTTTTGATTTGTTCTGCATCCCGTCCATCAATTGTGTGTCTTTTGCTTTCTCACCCTAAGTACGCCAGGTATGCCCAAACATATGTCCTGGTCTCACTGTGCCACTGGAATCAAGCTATCCTGGCTGAAGAGGGGTGAAACCCCGAAACCAGTTCTAGGATGCTTGTTTCCGGTCCTGGGAGGACCTGGCTTAGCAGTTCGGGCTGGACTGTTCCCATGAGGCACGGGGTCAAGACTGATTTGCACATAGCCAGGGCTAAACTGGGGAGGCATGGTGAGTAAATGAATGATGGATTTAACCCAGTTCTCTTGACTGGGGGCGAATGTTTTGATTTGTTCTGCATTCCGCCCATCAATTGTTTGTCTTTTGCGTTCTCGCCCTAAGTGCGCCAGGTATGCCCAGACGTTAGTCCTGTGCTCACTGTGCCACTGGAATCAAGCTATCTTGGCTGAAGAGGGGTGGAATCCCGAAACCGGTCCTAGGATGCTTGTTTTCGGTCCTGGGAGGACCTGGCTTAGCAGTTCGGGCTGGACTGTTCCCATGAGGCACAGGGTCAAGACTGATTTGCATAGGGCCAGGTCTAAACTGGGGTGGCATGGTGAGCAAAAGAATGATGGATTGAACCCAGATCTATTAACTGGGGGTGAATGTTTTGATTTGTTCTGCATTCGGTCCATAAATTATGTGTCATTTGCGTTCTCACCCTAAGTGCGCCAGGTATGTGCAGACGTGGGTCCTGGGCTCACTGTGCCACGGGAATCAAGCTATCTTGGCTGAAGAGGGGTGAAACCCTGAAACCGGTCCTAGGATGCTTGTTTCCGGTCCAGGGAGGACCTGGCTTGGTAGTTCCGGCTGGACTGTTCCCATGAGGCACAGGGTCAATACTGATTTGCATATGGCCAGGTCTAAACTGGGGTGGCATGGTGAGCAAAATAATGATGGATTTAACCCAGATCTCTTGACTGGGGTGCATGCTTTGATTTGTTCTGCATTCCGTCCATGAATGAATGAATGAAAGGGTTTTTTGTATAGCGCAACGTTCACTCCAAGGAGCATCTTGGCGCTTTTTGGGACATTAGGAGAAGATTTGACAGGGGAAAGAGAAGAGAGAGGGAGACATCGAAAGACTGGTGGAGGGGATCATATTAGTGATAGTACTAGATGGTCTGAAGTACCAAAGATTCAAGTTTTGAGCAGCTTCCTGAAAGTGGGTTCGTTGGGGGTGTGCCATAGTTGAGTAGGCAAGGTGTTCCAGGCTTTTGTACTGAGTGCTGCTAAGGTTTTACCTCCCCGGATTTTCATTTTGAAGTTGGGGATGGTGAGGACATTTTCTGATGTGGACCGCAGGATTCATTTAGTGTTGTAGGGCCTAATTTTGCCTCCCAGATATTGTGGGCCTGTTTCATTTATGGTTTTATACGTGATGGTTAGGACTTTAAACAAGATCCTTTTGTGGATTGGCAGTGAAGGTTCTTTAGTGCTTCGGCCGACGGAGAGCGCTTGGGGAGCCCAAGTACCAGCCTTGCGGCAGAGTTTTGGACTACCTGCAGTCTTTTTACCCCCATGCAGTGGGAGAAAGTCAAAGAATTTTCTGGAATTTTTATGGTTTGAAAGCACATGTCTGCAATGGTATGTGCCTGTTTATGAAAGGATAGTGTGGGGTCGAATTTAATACCTAGGTTTTTTGCGGTGTCTACCGTGGTGGGCGGGGAGTCTGAATCGGAGTGCCACCAAAGGGTGGGTTTGAAGGCATTAGATTTTCCAACAGCATGATTTCTGTTTTTGAACTGTTGCATCTGAGATGATTATTTTCCATCCACTTCATTACCGCGGTAAGGCATTGATGGAATTTTTTTTCTCCTGCGGTGGAGTTTTTATCCAGGGTAAGATTCAGTTGTGTGTCATCTGCATAAGCAATTGCTTCAATATTAAAGGAATCAATCAGAGAGAGAAGAGGAGACAAGTACAGGTTAAAGAGGGTCTGGGCAAGGGAGGATCCCTGAGGGACCCCTGAAGAAAGCCATTTTCCTTCAGATCTGTAGCTGCCGAGTGTTACAATCTGGTTTCTTTTGTCCAAGAATGATGTTATCCAGGCGAGAGCCTTGCTATTTATTCTGACGTGCCTCAATCTGTCTAACAGGATGTAATGAGAGACAGTATTGAAAGATGCGGAGAGGTCCAACAGAATCAGTACTGACTCCTTGCCCTGGTCCATAGCGGACTTAAGGGTGTTGGTGGTATGGAGCAGCACTGACTCTGTTGAATGTCCCGGTCTGAAACCAGATTGTTTGGGGTCTAGGATGTTGGTATTTTTCAGAGACTCATTCAGTTGGGCATTGACTATTTTCTCCGCAATTTTACTAAGGCAGGGGAGGATGGAGATGGGTCTCAGATTAGAAAGTGTGGTGGGGTCTAAGAGTTTCTTTTTTTGGAGGGGTTTTACAGCGCCCGTTTTCCAGAGATCAGGGATTTTTGCGAGTTTGAACGTGGAATTGATGATCTGATTGATGACAGGGTTTACTATGTCCACTAGTAAATGTAGAATTTTTTGGCGGGCAGGGGTCAAAAGGAGAGCCTGATTTACATGATAAAATAGCTTTCCTGGTAAGTTCTAGACTGATTTCTTTGAAATCCCTAAGTTCTTCTTTAGTCTCTATATCATGGGCTATAGAGTGCTGGGTGAGCTGTCGAGAAAGTCTTTTTTTAGATCTTTGATTTTATTTTCGAAGAACACTGCAATGTTATCGCACAGTTTCTGTGAGGGAGGTATTTCACAGTCTAGGCTAGCAGGGTTAGTGAAGGATTTAACTATGTTAAAAATAGTTTTTTGGTTTTCATCTGCTCCACTGATGAGATTTGTGAAATGTTTTTTTTTCTCAGTTTTAATTTGTAGGTGGTAGGCGCTAAGTGTTGTTTTAAAGCGTTTCATGTCCTCGACCTCATTGCGTTTCCTCCATTGTTTTTCTAGTTGTCTGCATTGGCCTTTCATGTCTTTCAATTGGGGGGTAAACCAAGGGGCTGATTTTCGTTTTTTGGTAGTAGATTTCTTTCCTGGAGCTAGAGTATTAGCTATGGACAGCATCCATTTGTTGAATAGAATGTTGTCAATGTCAGGATCACCTGTAAGAGCCGGTTTAGTGGTTTCTGCCAGGGTCTGTAGGTCAGGATTGGCTAGCATGTCATTCCAATTTCGAGTGGGGGCCTTGATGGTGGATTTTTTTGTTGTTTTTCCGTGGTCGTAGTTGAAAATATAAGGAATGAGTTTGTGATCTGTCCAGGGGAGAGTGCTTGGAGAGGCCGTTATTATGTTAATGGCATTAGTACATATACCATCTAGGGTATGTCATGCCATATGTGTGGACCCTCTGTTCTGTATTACCAAGCCCAGGGAGTTGATCATTTCCCTAAAAGTTTTTGTATTTGGGCATTCAGTTACCTCTAAGTGTAGATTGAAATCCCCCAGGATCATGAAATTGGAGTAGCGTATCACCAGGGGGCTCAGATAATCTCCAAGAGTATCTAGAAAGTTACCTACGGGTCCAGGGGGCCTGTAGACAAGTGCTCCGGTGAATGTGGTGTAATTATCTATTTTGAATTTGAAGCAGAAAGTTTCTGCATCCTTTAGTTCAGTGGTATGTGATGTGGAACATTTCAGGTGATCTCTGTAAATAATAGCTAACCCTCCTCCATTTTTTCCCTTTCTATCCAGTCTGGAGATGGTGTAACCTTGGGTAAGTGCCTGCACTATGTCTGGGTTTGAGCAGTCTGTCAGCCATGTTTCGGTGACAAAGAGGCAGTCAAAGACGTGATCAGTTAGCAGATCATGTACATGTAGGGCATGTTTTGCTAATGATCTGACGTTTACGAGACCGCACCGGAGTTGTTTATGAGAGATGTTAATCTTGGGCAGGAGAAAGGATTCCACCTTGGTGCTGGGCCATCAATTGTGTGTCTTTTGCTTGCTCGCCCTAAGCGCGCCAGATATGCCCAGATGTGGGTCCTGGGCTCACTGTGCCATTGGAATCAAGCTATCCTGGCTGAAGAGGGGTCCTAGGATGCTTGTGTCCGGTCTAGGGAGGACCTGGCTTGGTAGTTCGGGCTGGACTGTTCCCATGAGGCACAGGGTGAAAACTTATTTGCATATGGCCAGGTCTAAACTGGGGTGGCATGGTGAGCAAAAGAATGATGTATTTAACCCAGGTCTCTTGACTGGGGATGAATGTTTTGATTTGTTCTACATTCCGTCCATCAATTGTGCGTCCTTTGCTTTCTCACCCTAAATGCGCAAGTTATGCCCAGACATGGGTTCTGGGCTCACTGTGCCACTGGAGTCAAGCGATCCTGGCTGAAGAGGGGTGAAACCCCGAAACCGGTCCTAGGATGCTTCTTTCTGGTCCTGGGAGGATCTGGCTTGGCAGTTCAGGCTGGACTGTTCCCATGAGGCACAGGGTCAAGACTGATTTGCATATGGCCAGGTCTAAATTGGGGTGGCACGGTGAGCAAAAGAATAATGGATTTAACCCAGATTTTTTGACTGGGGTGAATGTTTTGATTTGTTCTGTATTCTGTCCATCAATTGTGTGTCTTTTGCCTATTTGACTCTGGCGCGCCTACATCGGGCGGGGCTCTAGCCGACCCCTGCCTGTGATACGTGCAGTCACGAACCAGCTGAAAATTTCTACATGGTATGGACATGCCCGCACCTGCTGCGATTTTGGGGAGACATTGAAGAGGAACTCACTAAAGTGTTGGGGTGGGTGATCCCCCACAACCCCAAACATGCACTGTTGGGCATCACAGACGGGTTGGATGGGACCAGAAATGTAAAAAAAATTACACCACGGCGATGGTAGTGGCCAAGAGGGACATAGCGTCCGCCTAGAAATGCCCTGATCCTCCCACCGTTGGGAAATGGCAGGCCGGGGTGGATTGGTGTGCCACGCAGGAAAAGACAAAGTACACAGTGCGTGGCTGCCCCAAGAAGTATCGCAGGGTCTGGGGTAAGTGGTTGGGGGTAATGGTCTGATTTTGCTGGGGATGCTCCAAAATTTTTCCTTTTGAATTCGTATGTCTTTAGTCTTTGGGTTGTCCAGATTGCTGCATATATTCCATTGATATCATGGTACCTTGGTGATTGGCTAGTGCTTTTCTGTGAAATCAATAAAAATGTTGTTTTTGTCATCAAAAAAAAACATGAAACACAGTTGCATTCATTCTTTCAGCATCACATCAAGAAAAAATGCATCAATTTTAAACCACAATGAAATAGAAGTAAAAAGAAAAAACGAGCACATGCTGCTCAATGATGAGGGAAGCTCTGCAAGGCACACAGAACTAAGAGAGGTCGATATTCTGTCAGTATTGGCTTGCGGACAAAGATAGCAGCAATTTACACTGAGAAGAAGGAATAACTCGATTACTACAGGCCCTCCTTGGCCATGAACAAGCTGCACAAAATTCTCCAAAGTCCAAATGTTTCCCTAATATCTAAATTACACCCTATATCACACCCAAAGGCTGTATCATGCCTAGTGGTCCAAGCGAATATCAACTCTCAATTCTTTCGGATACTACCAGTGTTAAGAAACAGATAGCACCACGAAAAATCATTTAGCCTAAAAAATAAGATCAAGATGCTGGCTTTATATCACAGCCAGAGCCTACGAGTACTTTATGTGTCACTCCAAGTGGTCCAAGAGGTGAGGCCACACCCTTGTATCACACCTAGGAATCAAGCATACCTTCTGTGTCTCGCTGAGAGGTCTAAGCTGCCCCTGCATCACACCGAAAGACAAGCATACCCTCAGTTTCACGCCCACCAGTCAAAGAAACAAATAACCTTCACCTTTCCTACTTTTCTATATGCCAAATGCTGGGACTAAGGATAAGATGTAGTCTCTTACCCACTGAAGGCAGTTTCAGGGTGGACCTCTGTTCTGTGGATTCAGCAGAACTTCCAATCAATTGTGATGTCTGCTCACTGTTCTTGTTGTGTATTTGTGAATCCGTACGGGTGACTTCTGTTTCCTTCGGCTGCAGTCGGGCTCAAAGAACTAATCTTTCTTCTCTGGATCACCAAAATGTTGCTCGAATATGAATTTATCTTGAAAAGTGAAAGACAAGAATCGTTTGGCAAAACCGGAACAATTATTTTAATTAAATGCAGCGTCTGGGAGAGCATGCAACAGATTCAGGGTCTGAAGACTGTCTCAAAGCACATTGGTTTTGGCCATAATTTTATACATTAAATGAAGCGTCATAACATGATTTAAGCATTGCTTCAGAGACAGAAATTTGGGCCTAGTAACAAGGCCATAAAGCTGGTCATTTCCTAATAAGTACAGGTGGGCCTCGACATGACCACAATGAGGAGCCAATGTGTATGTGTCGAGATGACACGCATAGGGAGTGCATGATCACTGCTTTTAATGTGCATGCTGTGTTCTGACTGGCTCTGTGTTCCTAACTATGGGGCAGATTATGATTGCGGTTTTTCCGCATCCTCTGGGCTGGCGGAAGCCACCGCCGGCCCGGAGGATGCGGAAAAACCGCTGCGGTGCCTCCAAAGACCCACCACCATATTAGGATGGCTGGTGTGTCTGGAATTCCGTCCGCTGCTTTTCCGCCGCGGTCGCATTACAAACTCGGTGGAATAGCCCTAATATGGTGACGGTGTCTAACAGACACCGCCAGCCATATTAGGATGGTGGGAAAGGCATGCTTTTCCACGGCGGCTTTTCCGCCTTGGGAAAACATACGGACTTTCACTTCGGGGGCCCGTTGCGGGCCCCCTGGGTGAAGTGGGTGGGGGGTGGTTACTTCAACAAAAAGTAGCAAGGGGTCAAAGGCAAACAAGAACTAAGTTAAATCCCTACACAGTGGCTGAAAAGAGAAAGGAAATGGATTGAACTACTGGTGTGTGTAGTGCGAATCACACATAGGGTCTCCTATCTCTTGAGAGAAGATTCCCATCAGTCACCACTCGGATCCGCCCTTCATCATCTGGGATCCTTCACCCTCAGAGATAAAATCTGGGACCCACAGTGGACTGGCAGATGTTGAAAGCCTAATCCTGCCTGTGGTGTCCAGTATGAGGGGAAAACAATATGTATTGTGGTGACCAAAAGCAGTGCTGAACAAGTGAAGTGCAAAGTGAAGTTGTGAAGAGATTATAAAATTAGCTAGGGAAGTGAAAAAATTATTTATTAAGGTTCACTTCAATCCTAAAATGAAAAATGAAAAATGAGATGGGTGGGGGGTGCACATGGGGGGTACCTATGGTACCCCCCTGCATTTGCGTGCACAAAGCAGCAGGCACTGCGCGGTGCCTGCCGCTTTGTGCATGCAAATGCGATGCATGCATTTTTTACCTTGCGGCGGGTGCAGCTTGAAGCTGCACCCGCCGCAATGTTAAAGATAGAGGATGTGACCACCACCCTGGCGGTCACATCCTAATCTGCTCGGAGGGAACGCTGCAGTCCCTGCGGACGTTCCCTCCTCCTAATTAGGCCCTTAGTGTGGCATCTGACTTTATGGTGTTTTTTGGGATTTTGGGAATGCAAGCCTCCCCAGCGAAACGTGTCCTATTGGGGCCAATCTCCTGAGACCATTGCGGTGTTGTTGCCTATCTGTGGGATTGATCTGGGTTTTCCTTTTTGCACGTTTGTCTAAGGGTTACGTGTCACCCCACCGGTGATCTGTCAATCAGTTGCTTCAGGATTAGGTCGCAGGGCCTACCTGACCATGTATTTTTGGCTCGGGTTGAGGGGGAGGTCCTATTGGGTGAATTCAACAACAGAGATGTGAGTTCGTTATTAAACGTACAGATATCTTGGTGTACATCAACATCCTATTTTTTAATATTAACAAATACTCAAAGATCAACAGTCAGCTACACCGAGTCATGTGACCCAAGATACAGGCTGCCAGCACCAAGTGGTTAGGACAAGAAAATACCAACTTTCTAAAAGTGGCATTTTCATAATTAATTATGATTTGCATATGGCTGGGCCTAAACTGGAATGGCATGGGGAGCAACAAAAACAATGGATTTATGCCCAGATCTCTGTACTGGGGTGAATGTTTGGCATTGTTCAATGTTCTGTCCATCAATTGTTCTTACTTTGCATTTGTCACCCCAAATGGGATGGGTATGCCCAGACTTGGGTCCCGTGCTCTCCTTGCCCTTAGAGTCAAGCCAGCCTGGCTGATTTGGGGTGAAACTTCAAAACTGGTCATAAGATGCTTGTTTCCAGTCCAGGAAGGAACTGTCCTGGCAGTTCAGGCTGGACTGTTCCCATTGCGAGCAGGGTCAAGACTGATTTGCATATGGCTGGGTTTAAAATGGAATGGCGTGCGAAGCAAAACACAATGGGTTTAGGCCCTGATCTCTGTACTGGGTGAATGTTTGATATTGTCCATCAAGTGTTCTTTTTGCATTTATCATTCCGATTGGGAGGGGGATGCCCAGATGTCGGTCCCGTGCTCTCCATGCAACTAGAGTCAACTTAGCTTGGCTGATGAGGGGTCAAATCCTGAAACCAGTCCTAGAATGCTTGTTTCCGGTCCAGGGAGGACCTGGCCTGGCAGTTTGGGCTGACCAGTTCTCATTGGGAGTCGGGTCAAGACTAATTTGCTTATGGCTGGGTTTAAACTGGAATGGCATGGGTAGCAAAAAACTATGGATTTAGGCTCTGTATTGTGGTGAATTTTTGACATTGTTCAACATTCTTTGCATTAATTGTTTAGTTTTTGCCTCTGTATTGGAGCACGACACTGAGGCAATCCCTTAAGAGACATGCACACTTCATAATTGCGCTGTGGTCCTGAAGCACTGCCAGGAGTCCTGACCCCTCTGAAGTGGCCCTGCCACCTGAGGTGATCCCTACAACAGTATAGCAGGCTGAAGCCAGGGGAGTGGTTCCCATGCCCAGGCAGGCACACCTCTGGACTGCTGCAAGAATGTACTGTCGATGTGGAAGATGTGGCACAGACTTTAATACTGCCCACCTCAAATGACCAACTGCCACACGGTCATAAATCAAATGCAAACATAACAGACAAATGAGAGGCAATATGATCAGAGATAAAAGAGTCAAAATTCCAAAAGTTTCAAACCACAGTTCCAAGTATGAACCGGAAATTCTTTTATTCCAATTTCTTCTTTATTGTGTAGCCACAGCCAACGTGTTTTGCCCTACAACCAGGGCTTCTTAAGGGCAATATAAAATAGTACCAAAAAGCTGATCACGAAAACAACGCCAAATGTCTGCCACAATTCTTCATTTCCTTTTAATATTTTCCACTCGGACGTCCTTCTAAAGCTGAGGGAGCAGCCATAGTTCAAAAGTTTCTTTTCAAGTTTCATAGCAAGTCGCCAGCAAGTCATTCAGGTCATTCTGCTCCTCCTGCATCTCCCTCAGTTACGTTGGTCTCTCTCTACTGAACACCTAATAAACACGTGGAAAACCAAAATACAACTATCGCATTTACTCTTTTACAGCTTTGGAAGGACGTTCGAGTAGAATATATTAAAAGGAACTGAAGAATTTTGCTGAGCCTCACAAGCCCCAGCAGTTGGATGAGATGTGGGCAGCTATCTCCCAAATCAACCGGAATAAGACAGGTTAATAAGGCCAAAATGCTATGAGGCCTCCATAAGTCCCCGATTGTGGCCCTGCCCAAACCTAATAGGGATCCACTAAATGTTCGTTCTTATCATCCTCTTTTATCATTGAAGCTTGATTGTAAGATTCTAGGTACTCCCTGTTATTCATACGCTTTTACATATTGGCCAGGCAGTATTTATACCGGGGAGCAGTACTTTCACCAACTTCCACCTCTTATTGCGACGCAAACAGGGTGTTGGACTTGGCCCTTCTGGCAGGTTCACCCCAGAACATTTTGCCTAGTGTTAATAAATGATTATAGTGATTTCTGGTCTTTGCGCACTTTGACACTGTGGCGCAGTGTAAAAGTGCGGGCGCTCCCTGAGTGCATGTGATGAGATAGGCCTGCCCTCCCATAGGAATGCATGGGGAATGTATGTGTCCCTGGTAGTTCCTGATACGTGGGGTGTACAGACTTGAGTCTGGTATGTGCGGACTCGTGTGATTGAATGCTGCGAGATGATGTATGTGGCATGATTGTGTCTTGTGCGGAAATGCCACTTCTAGGAATTGGCATATTAGTGTAAAATATGCCTGGAGTGTGATTGGCTGGAGCTGGCTGGTGAGCCTGGCTCCAGGAAGGCTGGATGGGTCTACCCGGTGGTGAATGGGAGATTAGCATGCTGATGGCTGGAGAGGAGTGTACCTGTGTCCTGAATGAGGCTGGGTTTTCCCCAGACAATGCTGGCTGCGCCCCCTGTGGTGCGACTGATGACCCAAACCCTGCCAGTGAATAGAGAGGGTGGTTGAGCCATCAGCAGAGCTCACAGACAAGCTGCGACTGGTTCTGTCCCCACCCTGCCCAAAGACAAAGGATTTGACTGTATAAAAAGAGGCTGTGACCTCTTGAAAAATGTTCTTGTTCCCAACTTGAATCGACCAGGGGCGTGCTGCTGCTTGGGCTCAGGGGAAGGCGTGCCTCCCTGAGCCCTGCCCAGCCCCTGGACTGCTGAGATGCTGGATTATTGAAGGACTTTGTTGCTTTCTGTGGCTCTAGCGCTGGGGAGCGCTTTATTCTGCCTTAGCGCCTGGGAGCGCTGTCCCTTGACTCCTAGCGCTTGAGAGCGCCTTTCATGTCCACGGCGCTTGGGAGCTTTGGTTATCTCAGCCGGTGCCCACCCGGCATTTGCCCCCAGATCGCATCCGAGCGAGTGCCTACCTCGCGGCATATTTCGTGCCTTCAATTCACCACCGCAGCCCAGGAGTTTGTTCAGTCCCCGCCGGGCCGCCACGCTGCCTGCGACGACCCAGAAGCGGTTGGGCAGCCGGCCAATCCCAGTGCGGCCCGACCGGAAGTCCCGCCCCCATCGCGGCGAGAGAGAGAAACGACTGCCCAAAGAGCCCCCGAGGGCTCCTGATCGAGTCCCGGTCCCCGAGATGGGGGACCGGGTGAAGAGCGGCCGGGCGCATGGGGAAGGCGGGGCTCTCATGTGGTGAGAGAGCCCTGCAAAGCGCTACCGCCGCCCGAGAGAAAGAGCCGCCGCCGAGCACCGCCAGACCCGGTGAGTGCAATGCAGGGGAGGAGGGGCGTCGGGGCACATTGCCGGTGCCCACCCCTCCCCTCCAGAGCGAGTCTCGTTGTGCTGAGAGGCCCGTGAGGCCTCAAGTGATTCCGAGTCCCCAGAGAGGGACTCCGCCTACCGCCAGTTTTGCTCTCGAGCCCCGAGAGGCTCTAGCGCCAGTTTGTTCCGAGCCCGAGAGGCTACCCTGGGCCCCACATTGCTTCCGAGCCCTGAGAGGCTCTTTGCCCATCTCTCGCCATATCGAGTCCCCAGAGGGGGGACTCCGCTTGCCCCCACCTTGTTCTCGAGCCCTGAGAGGCTCCAACGTTGGCTGCAGTTCCTTGAGAGCCCGAGAGGCTCAGGGGGCATTCCTGTCTTACGAGCCAGAGAGGCTCGAGTGCCAGTTCTTTGCTTTAAGAGTCCAGAGAGGCTCTCCCTTTGCATATTTATTCCTCAGAGCCTGCGAGGCTCCCACATTGGCCCCATCATCTACAGCTGCCCAGCACTTGGTGGGCAGCTGCTACGTTTAGGTCTTGGCGCAGTGGCGCAACCTGGACCCTGGACTTTGATGTAAGTTCATGTTAATGTGATTTCTGCAAAGTGCTCTTTGCTGCACCTCTGAATGTGTTGTTGATGCACCATGTGCCTTGTTCCTTACACCTCTGAATGTGTTGTGATGCATCATGTGTTATGTGCTTACACCCCTACAGGTATTGTAATACTTAGGTGGTTGTTTTTCTCCTAGTGCAGGTCCTGGTTACCAGTAGTTACTGGTTGTGTGCTCTATTTTTATATTTTGTGCTACAGTGAGTTATACTCTAACTTCTAAGTGCTAATTCTAAAAGTGTTACTTTTAAAAGTGTTGATTCCTGACAGTGGTCCAGGTGGCCCTGTCTTGTACATATCCCCTGTAAATTCTGCCCGTGCCTGTTGGCACATTGTAAAGTGTGTGTTTTTATCTAATGTGTTTTGGTGTTATACAAAGGCTATTTTTACATATAACCTTGTGTGGAGTTTCCTTTGTGGTGGGCCTGGGTGTTGTTGCTGGGGTGCGTGCGCAAATACTTAACTCACATCGCCTCCGAGTTTAGCCTTGCTGCTCGCGCCACGTTACCTAGAGGGTGAGCAGGGGTTATCTTGGCGTGTAACTCCCTTGCCCTGACTTAGGAGTGGTGGTCTCTGACTGACTTTGGCGCAAGCCCTGGCCAGCCAGGGATCCCATTTCTAACAAAGGGTATTCTCTGGGCTGGGATTTTCTCCTTCTAAATCTTGAGTCCATGGGGCCCTGAATTTAAAGGATCGATCTGTACTCTGCATAATAGCCCCTCAGCGTGAGTCAGGACTGGTCAGCTAATCTCCAACAGCTTTGTTATTCATAGAGTCACCAGACAGGTTTTCCCATTTGCCACACTTATTCTTGCCCTTGCCATGGAGCCACTGGCTTATCATCTTGGACAGTGGGTGCACGACTGGGGTAATCCGGAGATGGGAGCCCTGGTTTATCCGTATGGTGTAGAGACCATCCTGCCACGACTCAAGCAACTGTTACCTGATTTTGGGGACACATTGGGATCTGTGTGAACTGACCTAAATTCTGTGTGTTGCCTCTGGTGCTGTGCCCTGCTCTGAACAGAACTACTCCCTTGAGGATTCGTCTTCAATGTTGCTATAATAATTTTAAGTATCTGGGAGTTCAAACCTATGACTGGGAGATGAATATTAAAGGGGGCACTGTAGACAATGCAGTAGGTTCTATCCGCTGTTCTTTGCCTTGTTGGTGATCGCCACCCCTCTGTCCATTAGGTTGCATGTTAATCTCCAAGATGCTGGGGCTACCCTGACAATTCTATTTTTTCGCTGCTACTGTAAACAACAACAACGAGTGGTTGAGGGGATAGGGCGAATCAAGAACACAGTGCTATATGTTTTGCCCCTCTCCAACCTAAACAAATGGCGCTGCCCACTTAAAATACAGTTTGGATAACTTCATGCCATTTGGGTCAATAGGGTGCGATTTGGATGAAAAAAAGACGGAAATCAATAAATCCCTCTTGGGGAGATAGGATAAATCCAGTGGTGTGTTTCTCGACCTTTATTCTTTGCCAAGGAAGCTGAAAAAAGACCTAATTTTGAAAGCCACAGAGGAAATCGAATGATTGACATTAAGTTGACTTCTCACCCTAGAAGTTCATAAAAAGAGCCATAAAAAACATTTAACTGATTCAGCTGCCACTTTAAACATTTCCTTCTGTTCCCACTTCATGTGTTACAACGGGTATCTTCTCGGGTCCTCTGATGGAGGAGTCTGGTCTGAGCAGTGAGCAAACACAAAGAGATGATGGACGGAGAGCTGAAACTTTTCAGACACTCACCCCCAGTCACAGATCTGGGTTACCCCAGTCACAGATCTGGGTGACCCAGTCACAAATCTGGGTTGAATCCATCATCGTTCTTTAGCTGACTTTGCCACCCAAGTTCAGACACAGCTATATGCAAATCAGTCATGACCCTGTGCCTCATGGGAACAGTCGAGCCCGAACTGCCAAGGTATGTCTTCCCTGGACAAGATACAAGCATCCTGGGACCAGTTTCAGGCTAACACCCCTCATCAGCTAGGCCAGCTTGAATCCAGTGGCAAAGTGAGCAAGGGACCCACGCCTGGGCATACCCTGCCAACATAGGGTGAACAAAGCAAATGCAAGGAGCTGATGGACGGCGCGCCAAACTTTTCAGACACTCACCCTCAGTCACAGATCTGGGTTGAATCAGCAGTGAGCACTCTTCACTTAATTTCATTAGATTTAATTTATTTGGCAGAAAACTAGAGTCCATGTGCAATTTATATGTGTGTACAGCGACACAAAAACAAACATTCAAATTATTATGGTAGATCAAAAGAGTTCAACAATCTATCCAAATAGATAATTTGACTTTAATTGAACATTTTTTAAACATACTCACAGAGCATGCCAATTACTGTCTCCTAAACCTGGAGGCAAGGTATTTCATAATTAGATATTGTTGTCCTACTTATACCGAAATAATGTCACACCGTGTTTGACACACTTCCTACTTGGGAAGGCCAGTTTACAATTTGATCGTGTGCAAGGTGCCTTATTACGGTGTTTCATTCAAGTGCTGGCATTCAAGAATCCTGCAGAGCTTTCCAAATAAGAACCAAAATTCTGAAATGAATTAGGTCTTTAACAAACAGCCAGTCTAAACTTAAAATATGTTCATTCAATCAATCAAACAACTATGATTTGTAGAGCTCAGCTAATCAACTGCGAGTGTATCAATGCTGTAAGTTCTTGCTGGCATAAATCGAAAAGCCAGGTCTTCTGTCACTTTCTGAATTCCGAGTTAGAGGATGAAGTTTGGAGGTGATGGGGAAGGTCCTTGTAGGACTTGGCAACGAGGTAAGAGTCGTCTTCCATTGTAGCCTCGGCAGATGTGGGGCATGTGTGCGAGGGCAAGGGAGGCGGAGCGCAGGTGTCTGGATGGTTGATTGAAGTTCAGTGAGTGGTTGACATATGCTGGTCCTTTGTTGTGCAGGGCCTTATAGGTGTGTATCAACATCTTAAATTGGCATATTTTCTGGTGGGGGTGATGTGGGTTGGTTTGGGGAGGTCGAATATGAGTCTGGCAGCTGAGTTCTGTATCATTGAGAGCATGGGTAGTCACAAACTTTTTCTTGTGGGCCAAAATTACAGTCTGGCTTGTGGCCAAGGGCCGCACAGATGGGCCTGCGCAATGGGGGTAGGGCAGTGGGAGGGGTCAGTGCGGGCAGGGCTACTCGGGTAAAAAATAATCACCCCCTTTTCTTAACATTACTAGACAATGCTGTATTTTGAAATGTGATCTATGTATGTATCCTGAATAAATATTTTTGATGTTTTCATTTTTACTGGGAAGTGTGCTTCTGACCATAGTTTTCCATCTTCACCTTATTTTGACAAGCACCCAGTTCCCTGCTCTTAGGCCCTAAGTTGTGCAGACACTTGGACACACACTTTATTTATCTCTCAGAAGACAGCTCATACACCTATGCCTCTTAAAGTCCCTCTGAATATCCTTTAATGGCCCAGTTGAGAGTTTATAGTACCAAGCCCCAAGATCATCCCTCAAAACACAGAAGCGTACATGGAAGTGCTTTGACAGAGTTAGGTTTCAAGTCCTCTGTCCAGCCCGCTGTGCACACTAAAGCTCATGAAACTTAACACATGCATGTAACCTCAAGCAATACAAGCATCAGTGACACCAGGCTACCATATTCCTAATGGACGTAGAAAGTACATGCATAAATGGTCCCATGATGTACTGTGCATGCATGGGCCCACACAATACATGCATTCATGTACATGGGCTGTAATGCACATTTACAATGGCACAATGACCAGCATGATGGGCACGAGACTGGCTGCCTTCTCACACTGCCTTCTAGTCAAATAAGCTTGCCCAACAATGCAGCTGAGGTATTGTAGTGTAATCTGCAAAATGACTATCATCTCAGGTAGGTGCATGTCATTTCATAATAATGCAAGTATCAGGCAGCACATCTACTACTAATCTTCCCTGAGCCCCACACTCAATGACTCTGCTCCTAGGGTCTGCTCCTGAGCCCTGCACTCTCTGACTCTGCTCATAGGGTCCGCGGCGATCCTAGGCCTTTACTCTGACCCTGGGCTCTAACTCTGACTCTCACTTATAACTGTTTCATACTTGCTACAGTCCTCTACTTTATCCCCATCCTACCTCTGCTCACCACTTTTGCCCTAATAATTCACTTTTTCCTGACCTGTTCCGCAGCCTGGCACTCTGTCACAACTTTACTCTTCTCCTATTGTTTTGCTCTCAATGTACTCCACTCATTATACCTCAGCCCCTACCCTTGGTTCTTTCCTTATCTCATAAATGCCTCTTAACTGTCCCTACCCCTGCTTTCTATTACTATCATCTCAATCTGCTCCCAGTACCTCTTTGCTTCCTTTGTCTGACCCTCCAACCTCATTATTACCATCTCTTTACTCTGCTTATAGTCATCTCCTGGCCCTTCTATTTCACTATGCCTGTCATGTTGCACCTACTCGGGCCCCAACTTCTTAAACTGCATTCACTCTCTCCACACCTTGACTTTTTAATGCTGCTCCTGCTCTCCCTCCATCACACTCTACCCCTATCTGGTCACACCATTTTTGTGTCACACTGTCTAGATTATTTCTCTCACTCTCCTCCTACCGTATCAAACTGCCTACCCTCTCATTGTGCCCTAACACCTTATTCTAAGCCTAACCTTTCATTGCACACTAACGCACCACTTTACACCTACCCTCTCGTTGGGCCCTACTGCGTCACTCAGCGCCTACCCACTCATTGTGCCTGTCCACCTTCACTCTACTGAATGTTTACTCTACTGATAAGCCAGTCACTTTGTCCTTCCTGCAGTTCTGCTTTACACCTTCACGTCACTGCTTCCCTTCACTCTGCTGCTAGGTCATAGCTGTTGCTTCCATTATTGTGTTGTACCCCTCACTATTTCTTTGTCCATGTTCATGACTTAGCTCTAACCTTCCAAATATGTCGCTCTATATAGTAGTTACTTGTAAGGCAGCTGACTCTGCCTGTCTTCACTCTGCTTCTGCCCCCTCACACTCCTAATATTCTGCAATACCCTTATTCTGCGCTCATATTTCACATTGCTCCTATGCCCTCGCCCTCTTCACTTAACCCCTCACCTTTCCATACCTCCTCATTGCGCTTCCCATTCCCCTTACCTCTACAGTCTCCTTCTGCCTCTAACCATTCATCTCTATGTACACACTGTGTCCCTCTCCCCTCAGCTCTGACTCTACCTAATGTGTGCCAAAACCAATAACTATTTCCTGTTCAATTCTACAGCACAAAAGACTTGATGCTACATCTGTGCCACGACTCAGACAGGTAGTGTTGAATGAATATAAATTATTACGCTTTAGGTTATGCACAAAGCAAGCTGAATTGCCTGAAATAAATGTTAGAAATATTGTCCGAAATACAGGCACATAAATGTTTCACTCAGAATCACATAATTTAATAAAGTGGGGAAGCTGGCATTTATACATAATTATCCTGCTGGACTGCTTTCGAGCCGTATAACTTTGTGTATAAACTGCATCTCCCCCAATTCCACCTGTAAACTTATTGTAGCACCACTGTTGTGAGTCGAGAGCCTGTAGCTTCCCATGTACCTAAAGTGAAGCCATGCCATAAAACAAAAGGCTAGGCGCAGCCCACGGATCCACGTGAGGTCATTGCTGGATCCTTATTTTATTCATTCTGTTTACACCACGTGCCTGCTCTGAGACCATGAGGAAGGAAAGTCCGGGCTCAGGTGAAACCCTAAACCAGGGCCCTAAACACATAAATATACTAGAGACAGCTCTGTTTTCTCTCCTTTTATCTTATTCTTCCCCTTCCTCTGCATCTCCGGTTTTGCTGTATTTCATCACATAATATCATGCCTGATCGTATCTCCCCATTTTTGTTCATATATTTCCATTTTATGGCATGTACTATGTTTTACTTGCAAAAATTTTCAATAAAAATGTATTAAAAAAATTAAAATAAAAAAAAAGAGGCCACACTGTGAGCAGCACATACAGGCAACACAGACAATGCATTCAATGGCTGGGTGAGCAAATGATGCTAGAGAGGCAGGTGAGGGCGGGGGGCTAAATGTGAGCATGCGAGACACTGGTTGTCATTGCATGCCCTTTCATGCTTTTCCCAGCAAATGTGTCACCCGAGGAATTACAACATGCAGAGGTGGTGCAGATTCTGTGCCTGCTGATTTCCACGAGGCCGCATGGAATGGTCTGGCGTGACCCGCGGGCCGTACTTTGAGCACCGCCGATCTAGAGTTTCTTCAGGAGCTGGGTAGTGATTCCTGCGTACAGCGCGAACTGGCGATGAGGGATTAAGTGGCGGTTTTCCTGGTGCTGATGGGAAGCCATCTGATTATCTTCCAGAGAATATGGAGGTTGTGTAAACCGGTGGAGTCAGGTGATCAGCATACAATAGTAATTGGCCTTTTTTTAACAGTTTTTAATTTGCTCAAATTTAATTGACTAATAAATTCAAGCATACACTAGCACGGGGGAGTTTGCCTGGTCTGAAGATGGCCTCATATTGAGTGAGCTCCTTCGGCTGAGCTCGATATCTCTCATTCATCCTGCACTAAACTGACCTCCATAAACTGTAAATAGTACCAGCCAGCCTGGAGAAATTAACGACATCAGGGGTGACGAAAAACAACAGCCGTCATTGCAGCACGGAGCAGATGCAAAGTAGCGCCCTGTGCTGAATACGGAAAAGCGCACGGCGGCTCGAGGTACCAATGTCAAGTATTGGCGTGGCTGCGCTGGGCACTGGTAAGAGCGGACAGAGCCGAAGTAAAGCGGGCGGCACTCAGGGAGGCCTGGAAGAACGAGACTGGGCCCGCAGTACGAAGTGCAACAAAGTGGCCACGAAGCTGATAACGCGGCGACAACCGGAGAGGCACCTAGAACAGCAGGTGAGTGCGAGGCCGCACGAGTAAGAAAAAGTAGCCCCAGCCGAATAATAGTCAGTAGCAGGGCCTGCAGGTGTGAGGAGCATATAATGAAAAGAGTTCACAGCAGGAATATGCAGATCCCAGCCATTGCATGCCCAGTCATTTTCCCCTTATAATAAAGGAGAGGCAAGAACAGAAAGGCAGTGAAACCTCAGAATAAAAACGAACTACTGATGTGCTGTGGTGACAAGGGTGCAGGCATATGATAAGGCAGTGGTAGAAGGGTGTGACAAGTACTCATAGTGGCATTGGGCAGCAGAATTGGAGTAGGAGCCCCACTGCAAAAGCAC
Organism: Lissotriton helveticus; assembly: GCF_964261635.1. Taxonomy (NCBI): domain Eukaryota; kingdom Metazoa; phylum Chordata; class Amphibia; order Caudata; family Salamandridae; genus Lissotriton; species Lissotriton helveticus. The sequence goes on from NC_136061.1 coordinate 2,028,523,603, forward strand.
CCCGGAATTGGCGACAGAGACATGATTGCTAGCAGACTACAAGGTCTCACTCTGCACCAACACGTGTATATCAACAAGGGGAAGACTGACAGGACACAGTCCAAATTATCATTTGAGTTGCGGAAAATGCCTAGCACACACAGAGACGACCAGGCAAAGGTTGAACCAGAGATGGATAGTATGGAAACAATGCTAGGAGGCGCATTGCGTCAAATTCTATCCGCTATGCAGTCCACTCTATCCACGATCAATGGTAAATTGGACACATTAACATACAGAGTTGACAGGGTATCAGAGAGAATGGACAAACAGGTCGAAAGAATGGAAATGGTAGAGCACAGAGTATCAGACAGTGAAGACACACTGACCAAATTGGAAGATTCGCAGCAACGGCAGCAGGAGGAGATAGCAACACTACACGCCAAAACAGAATAATTGGAGGTGTGCTCTTTAAGAAATAATATCAGAATTATAGGATTAGCCGAGACCACCAACAACGGGAACATGGAAAAGTTTGTCAAAAAATTACTGACAGATATGTTGGGTAGAGACACCTTCTCAGACCTGTTTGTGGTCGAAAGAGCACACAGATCCCTGGCCTCTCACCAACCATCAGGAGCAAGATCGCGACCATTAATAGTGAGAATACCAAACTACAGGGATAGAGACGCTGCTCTGTGGTGATCTATGGAGTTGAAAACACTTAATTACAAGGGAGCAGGGATTTCACTATACGCAGATTTCACCCCACAAGTCCAGGAGGCAAGGAAAAAATTTATCTCAGTTAAAAGGAAGCTCCGCGATGTGAAAGTACCTTACGACCTGATTTATCTGGCACGGCTGAAAATAACTGTGGATGACACGACCAAAATATTTGGAGACCCGGAAAGCCTTCGCTGTCTACAGCAGCAAGCACTCACAGGTGACAGAAGGAAAACGCTGCAAAGGGAAACCGGAAGCCACGAGAGGCATGCTCTAATCTTTACGACCCATAGTAAATGGAGGATAGTAGACAACGGTCGCCGCAATGCAGATCTTTGGTACACTCTAGAAAATACTAACGGCTGGAACAAAATGCACATATGTTATATTGTTGGACCCCAGTAATATAATTCAAAAGGAAATAAATGTATCCAGAAGGTGGATAGGATGATGAGAATGTGATGTAATAATGGATGATAAGTCGATAAGAAGAGGTGAGTTAACAGTGCACTCAATGCAGTCTAGCGCAGCCCCCTCTGCAGGGAATGCAGAGGGGTCTGGTGGGCTACTCATGCCCCCGAATGTGCACCACGAAAAAGACATTAGGGGGGACTGTTTGAAAGAGGGGTTGGGGGAAGATATCGGATGAAAGGCAGAGTAGGAAGCATTTGGTGCGATTGGGGTGCTAAAGTGGGAGGGGGTGGATGAGGGAAGGTTTTGGTGAACTAGAATGTATTAAATGGCAAAAAGACACCACCATGACGAACTACAATATATGAATAGAAGCACACACCAAGTTAAGTTACAGAATACAAAGACAAGCAGATGAGACGGTTAAGTAGATCACCGACATTCATGACATGGAACATTACAGGCCTGAATAATCTTAAGAAAAGCAGGCAAGTGATAGCATACTTAGACAGGCACAAAGTGCAGGTGGCCGTATTGCAGGAGACACACCTCACAAAACACACTGAGACAGGCATAGCAACTAAATGGGAAGAATATGTGATTCAAAAATCACAAAGGGCGCGCTTACTTAACATGAAACCAAGGAGTTTCTTCACTCATTTATCCATGATCTTTAGTATTTCCAAATGAACCAGTCATTATACGGTTAGAATCATCAGATTTATGGGATTCATTTCAAAAGTAATTTCTTTGTCAATAAGTTTGACGCAGTTCATAGAATTCAACAACAATTAATTGCATTACTTCATGCCCAATGCATTTCGGGTTGGTGGGAGTAACCGTTCGTCAGGGGCCTGTGGGTAAAAGCATACAGGACCTTAGCATTCAGTGTGAGAACCATAAACAATATTGTACTATTACAAATGCAATCAGTAAACATAGGTCATGTCCTCAGACATTATCATTTACATTCATAAGCATTGGAAAACCGTCATTAACATTCAGCGAAACGTTGCAGGTTAAGGTCTAACATGATCAGCTCTATTTGATGAAGAGATCTAAATTAAATGCAACATGGTACAGGGTGAGCAAAATATAGGGAAATAAAGGAACCGAAATGGAAACGCAGCCTGACAAACTTACTGTAAGAGTAATGCGTGGGACTCTCGGCGATCCGAACGCGGAACCGATCAGGTTGACAATGAGCCAATCGGGGAGTTGCTTATAGCTTGGTGGTATAATCACGTGATGTTGGAAACACGCAACTTGGAGGTACGGTAAATAAAATAACTATTAGGTCTAACGATGGTCAACTGAACATTCATAAGATATTAAATCACGAAGGCTCAGGAAAGTGGGAATATCGAAAAATAAATACGATGCGGAAAAACCGTGGAGACTGAGCTGCGTGCTGATAGGGTGTTGGTTTGTACCACGTGGTGGTCAAACCAGGAAATAAACAAACGAATACTAATGAGAGTTACAATCGTGGCATCAGGATAGTGGATTATTAACCCTGTAGGTGCTCAAAGGGTTAGAAGATCCAAACAGAGGATATATATGAGACATGTGATGGGTGTGCATCAGAAAACTTCTATCTTAATACACTCTTATGATGCATTATAATACTCATGAGGTTAAAACAAACAATCGAAAATAAGGTGAATAATCTGTCCATCAAGCAATTAGCAAGCTGATTTTAATAAATAATTAATGAGGGAATGAGGGGACCTCAATTTCAAAGTTGTGCTGTAGAGTCATGAAAATTCGATTCGATCATTGATCCCTGTTGGTTGCAGGGAATTTAGTTTTTTAATCCAGAAAAATTCTGCCTGTAAACGCTGTTTGACAGGATCCATGTCACAGCGTTGTGGGAGTATCTCCAGTATGGTAAATTTGAGTTGTGCTTTTTGATGGTTACTTTCAAGCCAATGCGTAGCCACCGCTGATTTTGTGTTCTTTGTATGGATATTACTTTTATGTTCAGATATTCTTATTTTTATTTTCCTTTCTGTCTGGCCGACATACATTGTGCCACACGGGCATTTGATAGCATAGATTACATTTTTAGAGTCACATGTTCCTGTGTATTTTACATCTATTTTGTAACCTTTTGAAGGATGCGTAAGAGTTTTCCCAGTAATTACATTATTGCAGTGTATGCAATTCAAACATTTGAACATGCCTTTGTGTTGGGTTGTAGTCGCTTTTTTAGTAGTTAGAATCTCCTTTGGATTTCTTGATCTTTTGAACGCAAAGGTTATTTGTTCACTGTACAAGTTTTGCAGGTCTGGTTCGTCTTTGATTAAAGGCCAATGTAAATTAATTATTCTTTTGATCTTTTTGGCTTCTGTTGAGAATTTCAAAACACATACTGGTTTTTGTTCTATGGATTTACTTGTAGGCATCAATAAACTTTCTCGTGATAATTTAGCTACTTTTCTGCGTGTTTCTTCAAGAATCTCTTTAGGATATCCTCGGTCAAGGTATTGTTGTTGTTGCTCTTCCATAGTTTTTTCCAGAATATGTGAATCCGAGGTAATTCTTTTCAATCGAATGAATTGCGATGTCGGTAAATGCTTCTTGAGGCTTTCAGGATGAAATCTTTGGAATAGCAGACTAGAGTTCCAATCAGTGATTTTTTCGTATACTTGAGTTTGTATTCGTTGATTGGTGATTGTAATTTGTACATCTAGAAACGAGATTGTTTCTTTATGGATAGTGTGGGTAAATTTGATTCTGGGGTTCAGTTGATTGAGTTCAGTGATGTTTGTCAGTAATGCTTCTTTTTCACCTCTCCAAATTAAAAATAGATTGTCAATGTATCTTTTGAACATCATTAAGTGGTCGGTCCAATTGGTGTTATTTAGAATGTTGTCGTGTTCGAATTTTGACATAAACAAATTAGCGTATGAGGGAGCTCCCCCAAAACCCATTGAGGTCCCATTGCATTGGTTGTAGTACTTATTGTCCCATTCAAAATAACTATGGTATAGCGCGAATTGCATTAATTCAATGAGGAATTTTTTTTTGTTGGATTCGCATTCTTCATCTCTGAGTAAATTCCATTCAAGGGCATCAAGGCCTTCATTGTGTGGTATTGATGTATAAAGTGACACAACATCAATTGTGCACAGCCAATAATCAGTGTTGGCTTCAAGATCAATTGGCTTGAAAGTAACCATCAAATAGCACAACTCAAATTTACCATACTGGAGATACTCCCACAACGCTGTGACATGGATCCTGTTAAACAGGGTTTACAGGCAGAATTTTGCTGGATTAAAAAACTAAATTCTCTGCAACCAACAGGGATCAATGATCAAATCGAATTTTCATGTTTTCTTTGACTCTACAGCACAACTTTGAAATTGAGGTCCCCTCGTTCCCTCATTAATTATTCCAGTTTCAATTGTCTTTTATAAAATCAGCTTGCTAATTGCTTGATGGACAGATTATTCACCTTATTTTCGATTTTGTATTTCGTTTTGTGCCATACCTATGTTTGTTTTAACCTCATGAGTATTATAATGCATCATAAGAGTGTATTAGGATAGAAGTTTTCTGATGCACACCCATCACATGTCTCATATATGTCCTCTGTTTGGATCTTCTAACCCTTTGAGCACCTACAGGGTTAATAATCCACTATCCTGATGCCGTGATTGTAACTCTCACGGTGATCCCTCCGCTTACGACCCTCATCAACGCTTCCCTATCACAGGGAGAAGTCCCTCCCAGCTGGAAAGCAGCAGTAGTCAAGGGTCTTCTGAAAAAGCCCTCATTAAACCCTCAGGACTTAGCCAATTATAGGCCAATCTCCCTCCTCCTTGCGAATAGCAAAATCACGGAAAAACTTGTTAATAAAAAGCTTTCACGCTTTTTAGAAACTAACAATCTGCTCAGGAACTCACAGACAGGCTTTCGTCCTGGCCAGGGCACCGACACCGCCCTCCTAGCGGCAGTAGAGAAGGCCAGAAGCATTTTAGATACAGGAGGATCAGTGGCAGTGATCCTCCTGGACCTCAGCGCGGCCTTCGATACTGTCAACCACCAGGTCTTAATCCAACGTCTGAGAGACATCGGAGTGAAGGGTATGGCTCTGAAATGGCTAACGTCATTCCTCAGTAACCGTTCCTTCCAAGTCTGGGAGAATGACAGTCACTCCCTGGCGGTTCCCCTCCGCTGTGGAGTACCGCAGGGTTCATCATTGAGCCCAACGTTGTTCAACGTTTATATGTCCCCTTTGGAGGAGCTGGTCACTCCGTTTGGTGTGACGATTATCAACTACGCCGATGACACCCAGTTGGTGGTGTCCCTCTCACACCCGCACCAAGAACCTTCCGATCTCCACGGGTGTCTTACTGAAATCCACAACTGGATGAACTCCTCAGCACTAAAACTCAATGGGTCCAAGACCGAAATTCTGCTGCTTGGACAAAAAGGGCCCTCCCTGCCGCCCAACATGTGGCCCACCTGCTTGGGTGACCCCCCTACTCCCAAAGATGAAGTCAAAAGCCTGGGGGTATGGATGGAGAAAGATCTCACCTTCAGATCCCAGGCAAAAAAAGTGGCCGGAATATGCTTTGGACTCCTCAGAGCATGCAGGAAGGTGCTTCCCTTACTCCCCTTCACTTCCCAAAAGCTGCTGATCCAGGGCCTCATTTTGTCTTGGCTGGACTACAGCAACGCAATCTATTTGGGAGCCCCGGAAGCCACATTCAACACCCTTCAGAGAATCCAGAACGTGGCCGCCCGACTTCTTACCAACACCCCTGCCAGATCTTCGGCCAAACCAGCCCTAAAACTGCTTCACTGGCTGCCAGTCAGAGAAAGGGTAGTCTTCAAGGCCCTCTGCCTGGCACATAAACTTCTCCACAACAAAGGACCACCCATTCTCAAAAACTTTATCATCCCCTATAAAGCCACCAGGTCACTCCGGTCAAACCATGAGAACCTCATCACGGTCCATAAAGTTAAAAGAGCCCGAACTGGAGGCCGCCGCTTCTCTGTAAACACGGCAAAGCACTGGAACAGTCTTCCCCGGAAACTGAGAACCGAACCAATTCTCCTCCAATTCAGGAAGGCACTGAAAACCCTTCTGTTTCCCTGATCTCCCGCCCCTCCCGCTGCTTCTCCCTCATGACTTCCAGGTTCTAGCACCGGGATGCCCCAGGGTTACTGAGCGCTCCACAAAAACCTTAAATAAAATAATAAATAAAATTAGTATTCGTTTGTTTATTTCCTGGTTTGACCACCACGTGGTACAAACCAACACCCTATCAGCACGCAGCTCAGTCTCCACGGTTTTTCCGCATCGTATTTATTTTTCGATATTCCCACTTTCCTGAGCCTTCGTGATTTAATATCTTATGAATGTTCAGTTGACCATCGTTAGACCTAATAGTTATTTTATTTACCGTACCTCCAAGTTGCGTGTTTCCAACATCACGTGATTATACCACCAAGCTAGAAGCAACTCCCCGATTGGCGCATTGTCAACCTGATCGGTTCCGCGTTCGGAACGCCGAGAGTCCCACGCATTACTCCTACAGTAAGTTTGTCAGGCTGCGTTTCCATTTCGGTTCCTTTATTTCCCTATATTTTGCTCACCCTGTACCATGTTGCATTTAATTTAGATCTCTTCATCAAATAGAGCTGATAATGTTAGACCTTAACCTGCAATGTTTCGCTGAATGTTAATGACGGTTTTCCAATGCTTATGAATGTAAATGATAATGTCTGAGCACATGACCTATGTTTACTGATTGCATTTGTAATAGTATAATATTGTTTATGGTTCTCACACTGAATGCTAAGGTCCTGTATGCTTTTACCCACAGGCCCCTGACGAAGGGTTACTCCCACCAACCCGAAATGCATTGGGCATGAAGTAATGCAATTAATTGTTGTTGAATTCTATGAACTGCATCAAACTTATTGAAAAAGAAATTACTTTTGAAATGAATCCAATAAATCTGATGATTCTAACAGTATAATGACTGGTTCATTTGGAAATACTAAAGATCATGGATAAATGAGTGAAGAAACTCCTTGGTTTCATGTTAAGTAAGCGCGCCCTTTGTGATTTTTGAATCACATATTCTTCTAATTTTGTAAGGCACTGACAGACACAGTGCGACAAGGTTTGCGCATTAAAAACTTGTTAAATTTCGTCCAATACCTAAGGAGTGCACGGAGATAACAACAACTATCATAGCAACTAAATGGGCCACGACACGCGTAGCATCTTCGTATTCTTCATATGCACGGGTGTACTACTATTAATTAAAAGAGGAACTGAAAGCCCTCATCGGCCAGGATAGCTTGAATCCAGTGGCAAAGTGGGTCCCTTGTTCACTTTGCCTCTGGATTCAAGCTTGACTGGCTGATGAGGGCTGTTAACCCAAAACTGGTCGCAGGATGCTTGTTTCTGGTCTAGGGAAGATATGGTTTGGCAGTTCAGGCTGGACTGTTCCCATGAGGCACAGGGTCAAGACTGATTTGCATATAGCTGTGTCTGAACTGGGGTGGCAAAATGAGCTAAAGAACGATGATTAATTAAACTCAGAACTCTGACTGGGGGTGGGTGTCTGAAATGTTTCAGCGCTCTGTCCATCATCTCCCTGTGTTTGCTTTGTTTGCCTTAAGTTGGCAGGGAACGCCCAGACGTGGGTTCCTTGCTCACTTTGCCACTGGATTCAAGCTAGCCTGGCTGATGATGACTGTTAGCCCAAAACCGGTCCCAGGATGCTTGTTTCCGGTCCAGGGAAGACATGGCTTGGCAGTTCAGGCTGGACTGTTTCCATGAGGCACAGGGTCAAGACTAATTTGCATTTAGCTGTGTCTGAACTGGGGTGGCTAAGTGAGCTAAAGAACGATGATGGATTCAACCCAGATCTCTGACTGGGGGTGAGTGTCGGAAATGTTTCAGCCCTCTGTCTGTCCATCATCTCTTTGTGTTTGTCAAATACAAACGAGACAGATTTTAATTTGCGCTTATGGGGGAACCTTCAGGAACTGAAACTGTCTGCGATTTTGTTGGGGAGGGGATTTTAACACATGCATAGATCCGAGAATGACTAGAGACGCACATGCTACCTGATATGAGAAAAAGGCGGCAAGAGAATTGAGGGAGGTGATGGAGGAACAGGGACTACCTGACCTCTGGCGACTCAAACATCCAAACGTGAGGACGTGACATGTATTCCAGCATGCACAACTCTTGGTCCCGCATACACTTTTGGCTCGGCTCCACAGAAGTAAGCATTTGGATGACAGCGATAGAGCACATGCCAAAGACACTCTCAAACCATGCCCCAGTTAAGTTGGACCTATATTTCCCACTCACACACCCAGACAGTTTACATGGTGGTTCCCTTCAGAAGCGCTACTAAATCAGGTGTTTAAAGCAGAGGTGGGCAAGCAATAGAAGAATTTTTCATCCACAATACCGGTTCAGTAACAAGGACTCAAACACTATAGGAGGCCTTTAAGGTAAACCTTAGAGGGGTCTGGATCTGCAAATGTGCTGGGATACTGAAAGAGATACGTCAGCAATTGCTCCTGCTAGAAAGAGATATACAGAAACTAGAAAAAAAGGATGAACAGACATTGGAAATAGCACTATTAGCTAAGACACACACAAAGATAATGGAATATCAGGAGATGGCGGAGCAAGAGATACACTTACTTACACATAGGCACACAGCATGAAAATATGGGGAGGGAGGCAGACCAGGGCGAACGCTGGCACAGAAATTACAAAACACATGAACGGCTACGCATTTAGTGCAAATAACAGGCAATCAGGGCTTAGCTCGACAGGACACCCCTGCAATACTCAGAGAGTTCAGATAATATTACACACGACTATACTCCACTAAAACACGGCCCTCAGAAGCAGAGATAAAAACTATTTACAAGAGATTGCCCTAGATTGGCTAACAAATGGTCAAAGAGAATACTTTATGCAACTCATCACTTAGGAAGAGGTAAAGGACGCTATACAAACTTTACCTAATGAGAAATCCCCCGGTATAGATAGGCTCGCAGGAGAATTCTATAAAGAATTCCAGGATTTACTAGCGCCGAAGTTGCTAGACATGTATACAGAAGCGTAGGAACAAGGCATGTTACCACCGTCGCCTAGAGAAGCTCTATTAATAACTCTGAGTAAGCTGGACAAAAACCCAGACCTCTGTGAATCTTACAGACCACTATCACTCATAAACATAGACACAAAATATTGGTGAGTAGATTGAAACCTTTTATGTTGAATCTGATACTCCCAAAGCAAGTGGGGTTTGTACCTGCAAGGTTTACGACCCATAACCTGCCCACACTGTTTGCTTGTTTCCAACAGCTTGACCAGACTTACTGGCTGCAGCTGGCCTGTTAGATATGACAAAAGTATTTGATTCAGTGGAATGAAGATACATGTTTGCAATACTGCGTAGAATGGGGCTACCTCAGATATTAATCAGATGGATACTGCTACTATACACTGAGCCAAGGGTACGGCTGCGAATAAATGAAAATACAACAGAACCATTTGCTATTCACAGTGGCACACAACAGAGCTGCCCCCTATCACCACTGCTATTTGCAATAACCCTCGAGCCTCTGGAGTGTAGGATCAGACAAAAACACATTAACGCTGCATTGGGGTTCAGACTACGGCCACTCAATATCTCAATGTACGCTGATGATGTGGTATTGTATGTCAGGGAGCCAGGTTACAATCTTGAACCACTGTTAAGGGACTCCACCACATATGAACGACTATCAGGATGAAATGTAAATGGGCCAAATCAGTTATTATTCCATTGTCATTTCATACAAAACAATGCTAAATTGAGTTCCTGCTGATATGGAGCACAGACCCTGTCAAATATTTAGGGCTCTGGGTACATAGGGACCCAGAAGTAGTAGTATGGGAAAATTATGGCACGGCACTGTCGAAGCTGGAGGGCCAAGTGGCTCGCTGGATCAAACTACTATTCTCCCTACCTGAGGGGATTGCCATGCAAAAGATGGTAGTGTTGCTCAGGTTCCTCTATTTATTCATAAGCATACCAATTACTCTACACAACACTATTTTACAAAACTCTGATCACATCTAATAACACTATTGTGGACAGTTCACAAGCCGAGAATAAGCTGGGAGGAAATCACCAGGCCATATACACAGGGAGGATTTGGCGGTCCAAATATGCATTTATACGACCTCTATGCACAAGCGCATTTTGCGCACTACTGGCACACGCCACTAGTTCATCTCAAATGGGGAAATAGAATCAGATGAAGCATACCCAACACCACTCACAGCTCTAGCAACACAAAGAAGAAAGGGAATATCGTGAAACACTATAAACCCGGTACAGACTACAATCAAGCATGGCAGAAAATTGCACAACAAGCCCACAAAGTACCAATGTACACCCCAATCTTACCCCTGAAACAACACCCGGACATATCAGTAAAACAAAGGAATAAGGCATGCCAAATGCTATAGGAAATGGAACTGCTTGTATTTGGGGATTTGTTGCCAGAGAAGTCCTTTTTAACCACACCTGGGTTTAAAAAGGGGGTAATACAGACGCCACTACATCTCTTTACGTTCATGAGATTGAAGTATGCAATCAAAGGACTATTCCCAATCTTCCCACTTGAACCGCATACTACAAATTCTGTAGACTGTAATTACAGCACCCATGGGAGACCGATTAATAACAATAACCAGACTGTACTCTCTAGTACGGATCCATGTTAAAATATTGATGAAAAAAATATAGATGAAAAAAATATCGATGTAAAAATATCGATAACAAAAATATCGCCTCCCTATACTTAAAAAGGTAAGTACAGTAATATCGACTCAAAAATATCGATGTAAAAAATATAGATGTAAAAAATATCGACTTGAAAAAATAATGTAACTTAAATTAAATTAATTAAATATGATTATTATTATTATATATATATATATATATATTTTTATCCTCATTCGAGTGCATGGCTCCAATCTATCAAAACAAAACTGCCACGGAGCAGAAAAGCAGGCAGTGCCACTGTACTGTCTCAGCATCGGCTGGCAGGGATAGCATAGGGAGGATGGCGACCAAATCCCAACAGTAACTGCTGGCAAGCCAGAAATCTCTGACATGTGGGCTATTTTGTTGATCAATAGCGCCCGACCCACCGGGGCCCCAAAAGCACGCTACATGCTGCAGCAGAACCAGAAGGTGAACCATGTCTGCGTAATCATTGGACCTGGAAAAAAAAAAAAAAAAAAACAGGTTCAACGTGACCAATCCAGCTGATACTAAAAGGCTCTCTTTTCCTGATTCCCTCCCCTTGCCAAATCAAGTTTCGAGATTTGGAGGATAGAGGAACCGCCATTCATAAAAAGTAGGCGGCAAGGCATCCTTCCAGTGCCTGCAAATTTCCCTGCGAGCCGCCAGAATGGAATAAAACACCAGGCTCTACTAGAATGATAACCTAGTTTAATCGAAAGCCTCACTTTGTACCAGGTATTAGCCATCCCCTGTAGTACCTTCAGCTTTATTTATTTTTTAAATTTGGGGTCTCCGAATTTAAACAAAAAACTACCCTGCCCAACTCCCTCACAGCTCAGCAAGGTGGAAAACATAAGGCCCACGCCTGTCTCCGTAGGTGTTTTCAAAAGCATTCGTGCGTGTGATAACTGAAATGCCCACGCATAAGCCTGGAGATCAGGGCCTGCCAACCCGCCCTTCTCCCTTCGTCGTCTTATCTTTTTCCAAGCAATTCTTGGATTCTTGTTATTCCAAATAAATGAGGAAATCTCGCTCTGCAGCTTTGAAATTATATTCGGGTCAAAAAACAACAGAATTGAATTAAATAAAAAAGAAACCTTCGGCAGTATGGACATTTTAACAAGGTTTACCTTCCCCAAGATGGTAAGCGGGAGATGCGCCCAAGCTCTCATCAGTTTTCGGCACTGCGCTGCTACGATAGCAAAGTTTGAAGGGGCGATCAGTTTTATATCTTTATCTATATTTATCCCCAGGCACCGCAGGTTGACACTTGATATTTCTCTGTGCATATTTAAGTCAACATTCCATGACATCGACTCAGTTTTGGAGGCATTCACCTCGTATCCTGAAACCCTTCCAAATTCCAGGGCTAAGTCTATAGCCGCTGGGAATGCTGTATTAATGTCTGATGAAAAGATCATAATATCATCAGCGTAAAGGGCTACTTTTTTAACCCATTCGCAATAAATAAAAGGTTTAATTAAGGTGTCTTCTCTTAATTTCTGCGCAAACGGCTCAATATATAAATCAAATAACAGGGGAGACAGGGGGCAACCCTGTCTCGTACCCCTCGTTACCTGAAATGGCTTGGATAGACCCCCGTTAATCAGTATTGAGGCAGACGGACTACTATAGAGCAAATTTATTGCTCTGCGGAACTTATCCCCCACGTTGAATTTCGACAAGGCCTCCGACAGGTATAGCCAATTCACCCTGTCGAAGGCCTTGGTGGCGTCCAACGTAAGTACGTTTTTGATTGGGATGCAGTATATCCGGGGCTACCTGACCAAGCCTCTTAGCCAATATTGTAGCAAAAATCTTGTAGTCGGCATTTAATATCGAAATTGGCCGATACGAGCCACAGTCGGCTGGGGGCTTTCCTGGCTTCAAGATAAGTGTTATGGAGGCGTTGTCCCAGGAGGCAGGAGGGACCTCACCTTCCCTCAATATCTGATTGAACAAAGTCGCCAGGACGGGAGCAACCTCTAATAGCAAGTTTTTGTACATTTCAGATGGCAAGCCGTCAGTTCCTGCAGCCTTACCTCCCTTAGCTCCCCGAATGGCCTCCTCTACCTCTGCTTTGGTTATTTCCTTGTCTAGGAAATTACTCTGTTCAGCCGACAAAGATGGTAGAGAGATATCCTCCAGCCAACTCGTAATACTTTCAGATGTCACGCTAAGGTCCTCCTGGTATATTGCCTGGAAGAAATCCTTAAAGGTTGCCCTAATGTCTGCATCTTTTGTAAGGGTACCTCTATCTGTTGTAACCGACTCAATAATATTTCGTGCCCAATCAGATTTTGCTTTCCATGCCAGCAACCTGCCGGCCCCCTCCCCGTATTGAAAGTGAGATAATTTGCTGGCCTCCCATCTCTGTAAAATGCGCTTATCAAGAACTGAAGACAATTTGTTTTTCAAGTCTACCAAGTTTTCGTGTTTCAGGGATATATCATGATTACCATCACCCTGCAATCATCAATGTCTGTCTGTACTGCTGTCATACTGGCTTCGATGGAAGACACCTCTTCCATATACTGCCTCCTTCTGTAAACAGTCCTATTTTTTATCAGTCCTCTTAATGTGCACTTAAAAGCGTCCCAAACAACACCAAGTGATGCTGAACCAGTGTTAGTTACGAAGAATTCCCGTGCTTCAGATTGAATGAACTCTATGTCCTCGAGGAGGTAAGGAAAGATCTATCAAAAGACCAGATCCTAATGGGAAGCTTAGCCCCCCACTCAAGTTCTAACATCATGGAAGAATGGTCAGAAAGATGTGAAGGAGCATAGCCTACATTCTTAACAGAGTCAACCAGGGCACGACTAACTAAGATAAAATCTATCCTCGACCGATGTCGATATTTGAGATTTCTGAACGAAAATCCCTGCCTCTGCCCTGCTCTTACCCTCCAAATGTCAACATAGCCATATTGGTTCATACACCCAAGTAGGCAGTTTCTAGATTTTGAAAGAACCTGCTGTCTACTTGTTGGGGACTTATCCAGTAAAGGATTTAACACAATGTTAAAGTCGCCAGTTATTATAACCGGCTCTGGAAATTGTAGGAGATGTAAAAATAAAGATTCAAGCACCAAAGGGTCATCACGATTCGGCCCGTAATAACCGACCAATGTTAAAGCTATGCCACCTATCTCGACCGCTGCAATGGCCCATCTCCCGCCAGTGTCCACCTTTTGCTGTATGATTTTCATGTTCATGGGTTTTTTAAACAAGATAGACAGACCCCTTATATTTAGCGATTGGGAGGTAGAGACTGAGGTATCTAAACACCTATTCTTCTTCACTAGCTCAAGCATCTCACCCTCAATTAGATGTGTCTCCTGGATGATTATTATTAACAAATTAATTTTAATATATTTTATCTAGTTATAAGAAATACAATAAATGTAATTAATAAAAACACAAAAAAGTGTACATATACATATATTTACTTAAATACATTTTATTAACTATTATATTTAATTATATAAAAATAAAATACAAAAATATAAAAATAATTAGAAATAAATAAAAATATTCAATATATTCTATATTTTATTAACACATGAAACTATAAAAAAATACATACATTTAATAAAATAAAAACATTAATAGTTAAAACATTAGGGGAACGATTCCGATTCGGGAAAAAAACCATCTGTACGATTCGTATCCGGAGCCCTCTCATTACGAATCGTAAACATGCCATATGACCCGACGAGTACGATCCGGACCGGGGTATGAGGACGCGATTCGTACGGTCCTCGTCAGGTAAGGGCGATTCGTAAGGTAAAGCAAACAATCACATACACACGTACGGTCCGTACACCCCATGATCGCGGGGCTACGGTCCGTACCCCCCATGATTGCAGGGGTACGCACCTTACCCCTGCGATCATGGTGTGTATGCACCATACCTAGGGGGGGGCGTTCCGTACCTGTTTCGAGGTGAACTCTGCTTTTACGGCTGTTTTCAGCTCCCATAGAAAAAGGGTCGTACGGTGCGTGCCCAACACAAATCGTACTTGCTGGGTTGGAAAAACCCGCCGCGAACCATACCTATGTCGCGTACAGCGCGTTCCGAGGGAGATTTGAGCCGTACGGTCTCTGTACGATTTGTACGGAGTCCAGCTCCTGGTACGAATCGTACTTCGTCGTACATACGGGGGACGTTGCAGGGTACGATTCGTGTGGGAAAAACGTTCCCAACGGCTATTCGGATCGGTTTTTCCCGAATCGGAATCGACCCCAAGATAGCGGGAGGGTAAAAATTACTATTCCCACTCCAGTGATTGCAACAGTAGGGAAAACGCTGGATAGCGTAGGGGTAAAAATTACTATTCCCACTCCAGTGAGTGCAACAGTAGGGAAAGCACTAGATAGCGTAGAGGTAAAAATTGCTATTCCAACTCCAGTGAGTGCAACAGTAGGGAAAGCGCTGGATAGCGTAGGGGTAACAATTACTATTCCCACTCCAGTGAGTGCAACAGTAGGGAAAGCGATGGATAGCGTAGGGGTAAAAATTACTATTCTCACTCCAGAGAGTGCATCAGTAGGAAAAGCGCTGGATAGCGTAGGGGTAAAAATTACTATTCCCAATCCAGAGAGTGCAATAGTAGGGAAAGCGCTGGATAGCTTAGGGGTACAAATGTACTATACCCACTCCAGAGAGTGCAACAGTAGGAAAAGCGCTGGTAGCGTAGGGATAAAAATTACTATTCCCACTCCAGCGTGTGCAACATTAAGGAAAGCGCTGGATAGCGTAGGGGTAAAATTTACTATTCCCACTCCAGTGAGTGCTATAGTAGAATACCCACAGGATCCAAAAACAATAAAAAAAATAAATATCAACATGTTCAATACATTTAATTTCTAATTTTAACATAATTATTATATAAATATAAATATATTATTATTAAAAAAGATTTTAAAAACATATATAAAATCCACAACAAATACCTAAAATTAATTACACAATTACATTGAATATTTAATAATTAATTAATGAAAATTAATTTCTTAATATTTATTAATTAAACAGTTAATTACTTATCAGCTTTCACACCATTCAAACATACATACACCACAACACACCTAAAATTAATTACACAATTACAATAAATAATTACTAATTAATTATTTTAAACTAATTTTGTATTATTTATTAATTAATCAATTAATTACTTACCAGCTTTCACACCATTTACACATATATACACCACAACACACACCTAAAATTATTTACACAATTACAATGAATAATTACTAATTAATTATTTTAAAAACATTTTTTATTATTTATTAATTAAACAATTAATTACTTACCAGTTTTCACACCATTTACACATATATATACACCACTAACACACACCTAAAATTATTTACACAATTACAATAATAATTACTAAATAATTAATAGAAATTAATTTTAAACTATTTAATAATTAATCAATAAAAATTTCATTACTTACCACCCTTCACACCATTTACATATATAAACACCACAACACACACCTAAAATAAATTAAACAATTAACATACCTAATTATTATTTAACTAATAGAAATGAATTAACAACTAATTATTAAACTATAATTACTTAATAAATGAACACATTAATTAATACATTCATTTTACATAATTAAATTACTTCCCACCCTATTCCCCTATAAACCCACAACCCGCTACGGAACTAATAACGCAAAATTAAACTTAAAATAAATTAATAAGTAAAGACATTCTAAAACATATAATAAAATCACAAACAATTCTTATTAAAAACACAAAAATACATAATAAAAAAAATCGATATTTTAGTAAACTATATTTGTGTAAACTATATTTATTACAATAATATTTTTGTAATCGATATTACTTACCTGTCAGTCGATATTCTTGTCATCTATATTTTTGTGGTCGATATTTCTTCCAAACGATATTTCTGCGGTGATATTTTAGTTCCACGATATTTCCCCGTCGATATTCCTGCTCTGCACCCTCTAGTACAGCAGAGAAAATATAGGAAAACAGAGAGGGAAATGGAAAGATGGAATGAAGCATTAGGCAAACCACTAGCAAAAACAGAATGGAATGCTTGCTGTTCTCCTACCAAAGTGCTCACACCAAACTGTAATTTACATATAATCCAGTTCAAGTTTGTTTAGCAGATGTATTACACTCCAGTGCAATCATTCAGATATGGACTGTGTAGTAACGCTAATTGTAAAACATGAGAATATATGGAAGCAGAGTTTATACATCTCAGTTGGTCGTTGGCCCTACCATCGATACGGGAATATTTTGAGGGAGGTGATGGACATAATATGAAAATAATTAGTGATCTGCTCCCTGACTCACGAGGGTGTGGCTTTTGGGGCTGGTAACATCACTGAGGCCCACCAGTCGCAGAATCTCAGCAGTAGCATTATTAATAGCCAATCCATTGGGAAATAAATCTCCAACCCCAATGCAAAAAGATGGCTACAAAACATGGTGTACTGCAAGGAGCAAATCACAACATATGCTGAGGAGCTATCCACCGCCTCAAGACCAAAAGATATATGGAATTCAATGATACAATATTTACAGACACTGGAACAGGAAATACCAGGCTGAGAAAATGAAGATATGAGAAGTAATCAGTAAATAAGTAGAGACTAATTAAAACAGTAATTAAGACAGAGAGTGTGTGAAATTGCATACATGTTATATGCTGTAATGAGATAAGCAACACTGTAAGGACATAAGTCATGGAAAGAAATACATTGCTGTTAACTTTGTATGTTCTAATAAACTCAATAAAATATATTTTAAAAAAGTATACACTAGCACAATACAGCACAGAAATCAAGAAAAAACTTTTTCATTTATTACCAAAATAAGATGGGTGGCTTGAAATAACAAGGCATTCTTGAATGGATTGGTTACATCATAGAGCACTGCCTTGGTAACTGCACTTATTACTTGCAGTTGACATGGGCTTCCTTAACACTCTTAGCACACATGGCCACAACTCAGTGTTTTCTTGATTTGTACTCGAGAGAAAATGAGTATTTAGGCATTATTGACTGATAGAAATCTAGGGGCATATCACCACAGTAATGAACTTTTTGTGAGGTTCCTGTGGCGATAAACCCTTCGCCTTATTTTCAAGGTGGTGTTAAGCCTCTTAATGTGGCTTAACGCTACCTTGTAACTAAGGGCCCCTTTCACGCTACATTTAGAGTGAAATGGCAGGCAATTGATTTTGTGGCGGGCATTCCGCCGTAACATCCATTGATTTTGCCGTTACCTCTTATTTACAAGGGTGGTGTAAATATGGGGCAGCGCCCAAAATAAAGCAAAAAATAGCCTGCCACTCACTACAGCGACAGTGCAAACTTGTCTGCAGGCCTATAACAGTAGCCTATCTTAAAACTGCCAATTTGACCTGCAAAAATAACCACTTTTGACAGACCTATGCTTCTTTTTAAATATTCATAAGTCACATTTAATCAAGCCTTAGTGCCCATGAGGGAGGGTGCATGATATTTAAAATTAGGCGTGCAAAAGCTTATTTTTAAACATGTCCTTACAGTGATAAGGCCCCAAAAGCTATTTCTCACTACAGCAGTGTTAGCTGTTTTATAGGAAAGCATTGGAATACAAAATTAATTTTAATAATGCTATCCCTGCTAATATAACAGCTACACATTTCATCCCTGGACTTTAAGAAATATTTATTCACTGGGAAATTCAGATTTATTCACTGGTAAAGTAAGATTTTTAGTATATATTTTAGAAAATACATTTTTAAAAAGCACCTCTTCCCTGCCTAAAGCCCCTAAAAGCCCATTTGCACAAGCTTTTAAATGTCACCCGGGAGCTCAGTAGACCACGTGATGAGGTGTGAACTTGCTAACAGAGCGGACAGAAAGGCCTTGGTTGCGGAGAGCTATTCTGTTTCTCTGGCAGGGTGGTCATCTTGGCTGTGCCCAGGAACTTAATTAATATTAATGAGGCCTAGTCAACATCTCTGCCTGCCACCTTGTTTGTTCCTCTAGTCAGCCAGGTATTAATCCCAGTGGGAGAGGAGCAGCCCCCAGAACCAGTTTTGAAAAAATACAGAGAAGAGGTGCTCATTTTCCAGGCCACACCTCTGGGATTGGTAGAATAGCTCAGCGCAGAGGAAGAAATGTTCTGTCATGTTGAACTTAGGTAGAGTGAGACACTGTGACATAGGGCATACACATACTTGTGCAAAAATGGGTACAGTTAAACTTGGGAACCTTTTTCCAATTGGCCTGCAGAGGGGACACAAGTCAACCCAACTCACAGGTTAGTGCCAAGCATAAACACTCTACAGACCACTACTGAATTTGTGAAGACAGAAGAAAAACTGAACAGGCTGTTAAGACCTTTGGTAAAGGATTAGTGTTGCGACTGGCGTCTTTTTTACCCGGGGAAAATGGCGGCTGCTAGCTAGTAGCAGTTGCAGGCTCGGCAGTACATCCAGGGTAATGTTTGAGGATACGAAGGGATGAAGCGCAAGTAAAGAAGCAAAAAGGCTGTATGATGATATAGAAGATTGTAAGAAGAATGACTGTTTAAATTTAGAAAAAATCTACTTACGGTGCTCTTCACGCTTCTGATCGGCTGGGAGGATCTGCGGAGCCGGCTCTGGCTCTGGCCTCGGGAGTGTTCGGGAGCATTCAGCCACTCGAATCATTGCCCTGCTCCGTCTGCTTGGTCCGATACAGACGCGGAAGCTGATACGGATGTCTTTGTGGGAGAAATTGAGGTGTGCAGCATTTCGCCATTTCGGGGGGTTCTCAGCGGCAGTGGTCGTTTTGCCCTCGTGCCTGCACCATCGGCTTTTTTGGGCTGACACGGACGTCTCCTTGAGAGACCACAAGGTGAGCGGCAGTGTGGGAGGAACCGGATTGTGTGGTTCGGCAGCAGCGGGCGATCACCCCCGGCACCGTTTTCCACGGGTAGCTTGTGGCTTTCCCAGTGTCGGCGCTGAAGCAGGCATGTTCGGGGTATAACGCAAGGGGTATAACGCAGGGACTGAAGAGTGTCTATTGACTTTGTTAGTCCGCCTGGGCATTCGGTTAATGACTCGAGTTCCTATGGTGCATTTGGGGACGACCTAACACATTTTTGGGGATTTTACAGCGCGCTTCTTTCCTCCACAGTTTCGATACTTAGATACACTTTGTCACTTTAATTTCTCTTGGGCTTCAGTGGAGAAGGTGCCAAATTTCTCTCACCTTCAGTAGCAAGGATACTAGTGGACAACAATTCACAGCAAGAATAGAGAGATTAGAGAGATTAGAGAAAAGAACTGGAGACATATTAGTTAAACAGCGCAAGGCTGTTTGTGAAGCTTCTGTGGTGTGCTCTCTTTTGATGGTTTTCCCCGTTGTCTTGTCAGGGCGCTGGGTGCTGGGCGCCTAGCTCATTATCTGGCGTGGAGAAGTGGCGGCAGGGGAAGATTTGACGCCTGGCGGAGGACATTGGTGTGAAGCAGCTGCAGGACTGGCAAGTAGAAGGGGAATTTTGGGCCAGAGTGGAACTATGTACTGGTTCAGCTCCTGCATGTTTGGTACGGTTGTCCCCAGTAAACAGTGAACAAAATGTATTGCGGACTTCAATGTCTACAGTAAGACAAAAGAGGAGAGACTGGGGGCCAAAGCTACATTACGAGAGGGAGAGTAGTTCACAGGAAGACCACGCTAGGAATTTACTGCTAGAATCAGAGAAGAGTAAACCTAACAGGTATACTCTTAGGAGCAAGGAGATTTGGGGGGTGAAGAGCTCTTCGTATAAGTCTGCTGATTTAGAGTATACAACTACGGCAACTACGGCAGGAGATCAATTAACGGTAAAAGAGATAAAAGAGGCGAAAGTGGCTAAAAGTTCTAACTTTAACAGGAAAGTAAAAGTAAAATCTGCAAGTACTTATAGTAATACTCCTTCAAAAAAAGAACGAAAAAATTTCACTAAAAATAAAACGAGCGGTACGAGCGGTATAAGAGTCACTCCATTACTAAGATCCTTCTTTAAGGTGCAGAACATACAGCCGTTAGTAGCAAAGGATTCGGTAGATCCAATAGTAGCAGTAGCAGTAGCAGTAGCAGCAGAGAATAATACAACCAATCTTTACAACACTCACTCAGGGTGTGTCAATAAGGAGACGATGGAGCCTCTTCTGTTGGAGAACAGGTATGAGCTCTTGACGCAAGAGCTGAATGAAGATAGAGTAGACTCAGTAACTGCACCATTACCTGCATCACTACCTGCTTTGGCTCAGGTTAATATGGAAGTTCCCACTATAAGTGGAAAGGGAAATGTAGCAGCTGTTCTGAAGCCGTTAAATACCATAGACACAGCAAAGGATAAGGGAGCAACCTCGCTTACTGAGGGACTTTTAACTACTTTGTTAGCGGAAATCAGGGATAAGTTCGCGGTCTCTGAGAATAACCAATTAAAAATACAGTTGGGTTGTGAAATTCTTGAGACCAAAATGAATGCAATCTCTGACAGAGTGGGTGCCATGGAAGTAGTGGTTGAGAGTCTAACAAAACAAGTTGATAAAAAAACACAAGAGATACAGGCATTAAAAAGCGAGGAAAGAACCATGAAAGATAAGCTGGACATTCTAGAAAATGCTGCTAGAAGAAACAACATCAGATTTAGAAATATACCAGAAGATGCAGAAGGTGAAGATGTAAAAGCTTTCATAGTTAACCTTCTCCTAGAGTTACATCCCGATATTGACAGGAAAAGCCTGGAGGAAGATGTACAGCGAGGACATCGTGATCCATATTTGAAAAAGCCTGGTAAGAAAAACCCTAGGAGGATCCTTGTTAATTTCAGGACATATACGTTAAAGGAGAAGATTCTGGCAGGAGGTTTGAAAGCAGGGGAGTACAAGAGACACCCATAGTCATTCCGTATTAGATCGGATATATCCCACATAACCCAAGAAAAACAATGGGAGCTAGGCAAGGTTATGCAGGAATTAAAAAAGTTAGGTGCAACAGCAAAATCATGATTTCCAGCATTCCTTAAAGTCATGTGGGACAACAAAATGTATACGTTTAGAGATCCGGTCGAAGCAAACGCCTTGTTGAGTAAAATAAAGAGCACTTCATCCATATAGGCATTTTTTTTGAAAAAACACTGGATAGAAAAAGAGCCTGAAACCGGAGGTTTCCTCTAATAGTAGAAGGGGAGGTTTCCCCATGGGATGTGGGGGTGCTTCCTCTTTCAAAAAAGTACACATTTTTCTTTTTCACAAGGGGTGGGGGGCATGTGGGAAAAAATTAAAAAAAGAATGTCCTCAATTGAAGATGTAAG
Source organism: Lissotriton helveticus (assembly GCF_964261635.1). Lineage (NCBI taxonomy): Eukaryota > Metazoa > Chordata > Amphibia > Caudata > Salamandridae > Lissotriton > Lissotriton helveticus. Next base: position 2,028,545,858 of record NC_136061.1, read on the forward strand.
TACATTTTTGGCCTCTTTTGTAAACATAAGTTATAAAGGAAGCAAACATCTTCTCTATGCCTAACGTTAGAGTTAAGGAACTAGAAAAAACGACCTGTAATGTAAATGGTCTAAGGGTCCCACGGAGAAGAAATAAGTTCTTGGAATATTTGAGATTATCAGAGAGTAAAATCTTCCTTATCCAAGAATCTCACCTACTAAAAGAAGAATGGGTCTCGATTTTAAGGCAAGAGAATTGGGTGGAACACTATATATGTACAAACCAAACATGTATAACAAAAGAAGTGGCTATCTTAATTAAAAAATCAGCTGCTGCGGTAGTGGAAGAGGGTATAGTAGACCCAGGGGGAAGATGGGTTGTTGCTAAAATAAACATCAGTGGAGTTGGATTCACGTTAGCAAGTTATTACGGTCCCAATATAGATGATCCGGCCCCCCTGTATGCCTTGATACCTCATTTAGTAGAAGTTGACAATTATATAATCTTAGGAGGGGATTTTAACCTGGTGCTTAATCCAAGCGAGGACTCGACGTCTCTCAGAGCTATATCCAATACACAAAAAATGAGAAAAACTTTAAAGCAACTAATGCTCGATTTAAGTTTAATAGACATCTGGAGTGACTTGGCCAATAAATCTAAAGTTAAGGGTGGGAAATTCACCTTTCATAATAAAAAATATGGACATAGGTCAAGGATTGACTTCTTCTTGGTTGGGATAAAAGCAAGACAAAACATCAGTCAAGTAAGTAATGCTCCTGAACATATGTCCGACCACTCAGCTGTAAGTCAGAAAATAGCTATTTGTAAAACCCAGTCACATAGAAGGTATACTATTAATCGAGCATTATTATTAGAGCAAAATATAATCGAAAGGTTGAAAGCAGAAACTAAAGAGTTTTTTTATCTAAACCTAAATACTGCATCAATCCAAACTGTATGGGACACATATAAAGCCGTTCTGAGGGGGGTGTTAACAAGTATATCCTATGCACAAACAAAGAAAATAAAAGAGGAGACTAAAAAGCTGGAAAACGAGATACAGAGACTGTCTGATAGTCTGGAGGGGGACAGGGAGATTTGGATCATTACAAACAACTTAACATCTGCTAAATGTAAACGAGCTAACTATCTAGAAGCTATAGTTAAAAAAAATAGGATGCCAGTAAACTGGAACACCATGAGTACGGCAAACGGTGTGGAAAACAAAGATAGAACAAACGAGAAACTAGATAAAAGATATACGACTTTCTAATAATGGTAGGGTACTCACAGAAAGTGATGAAATTGAAGAAGCTTTTGTCCAGTTTTTTAACAAACTGTATACAGAAGAGGAGATCATAGATGAAGCTTGCATGGAAGAATTTCTATCAGAGATGGATCTCCCCACTCTCTGACAAGAAGACAGAGAGGTCATAAATGGTCCCTTTTCACTGGAGGAAATACACCAAGCAATTAACTCCTTAAAAAAGGGGTAGGCCGCTGGCCCAGATTCTATCCCTAATGAGATCTATAAGATCTTAAAGGATGAATTAACACCTTTCCTATTATAACTATTTAACTCCTCTTTCATAGAAGGAAAGCCCCCCAGTATCTTGGGAGGAAGCAACAATTATCATCCTTTTAAAACCTAACAAAAATCTGCGAGATTGTGAATTTTACCATCCAATCTCGTTTTTGAACTGCGATCATAAAATCTATACGCAGGTTATAACACAACGATTGGATAAAGTGTTAGGTCAGTTATACATGCGGACCAGAAAAGATTTATGAAGGGGAGACAATTAAGTGAGTTGACTCAGGATCCTATTGGAGCTATAGATGTGTCACAAATGGATGGGAATAAAATAGGGTTGTATGCTGACGACCTTATTGTATACACAGGGAATATAGAAAAATCTTGCCTAGAAAAATGGCTGGAGATAGAGATGTTCGGAAAGGTCTCAGGATATTTGTTAAACCAACAAAAAACAGAGCTAATGAAATGGAATACAGAGTTTGCAAGCATCTATGAAAAAAAAGAGATAAGATACCTGGGAATTCAAATAACCCATAACATAGATACAATTGCGCAAGTTAATTTCCAAAAGGTAATAAAAGAAGTAAGACCACTCCTAAAATTTTGGGGGGCTATATCTCTTTCTTTTCTGGGCAAATCCAATTTAATAAAAATGGTGATTCTCCCTAAATACACCTTTTTATTTAATACTATTCCCCTTGAGTTCCCAAAAATTTGGTTTAAGAAGGCGCAGGGTCTTTTTACAAAGTTTATAATGGGAAATAAGAGCGCAGGATCTCCCAGAAAAAAAATTAGAAAGAAAAAAGCATATGGTGGGATTGCTAGCCCGGATCTTTATTTGTATATGTGTGCATTTCAGTTAAAAAAATTCCGACAATTAATGCTGCAAAACTGCGTTTTCACCCCTTTTTAAAGCACTTACATGGGCACTATCTAAACAAGCTGATAGCTTTCTTCTAAAATTTGGTAACCCTAAATAAAAAAAAAAGTTAAATTGAAGATTTTGCTGACATCTGTAAAACTTTGGTCGCAATTAAGCCGCCTCTTAAAAATTCCATACTATAATGATATTACCCCGATCTGGAATTCTCCGGGGATGCCAGCATGCTTGACAGACGCACTGGCGTTACCTCTGAGAAACTGCAGAATCTTCTCTTGGGGCCAATTGTTAACTGACGGAGACCTCAGATCCTTGCCCCATTTATCAGCTGTAACTAGAAACTTGATCTCAAAGTTTAAATACTACCAATTAACAAGCTGGACAAAAGCAGTTGGAAAATATCTGAAAGGGAATTTGTATTTACCACTAAAGATCTGTTCTAAAAGTAATAAGGGAAAGGAGATGGCAGACTGGTACTGGCTATTTGTACAAAATGGAGAAGAGGAGCAGGCCTCATTTATGGAAATTTGGAAGAAGGACCTGCCAGATGAAGATCTCGAATCTATGGGGCAAGTATCAATGTCACTTCTCTGGTCATGTATAAATGCTGCATCATTAAAAAAGAATCACCTTTTTACAGCTCATAAAGCATATTGGACCCCGCGGAGAATATCAAAGATGGGAAATCGGGAGATCAAGAAATGCCCCGAATATGGAGAAGATAATGCTAACGAGGTCCATATGTTTTGGAGCTGTCCGGTAATATTTGAATTCTGGAACAAAGTGGGTAAGACCATATCAGAGGTTAATGGGATGGAAATAAAACTAATTTCTAGATCAGTAATTTTTGGGATACCTCCTAGTGGGGGGTGATTTAATATTAACAAAGAAGCATAAAGCTTGGTTTTTTACCCTGATTCTCTTAGCTCGAAGGGAATTATGTATTAAATGGATATTAGCATGCCCTCCCACAGAGAACGAATGGATTTATTCCATTCAGAGGACGGCACGTCTGGATCAAGCAGGCAATTTCACAAAAAAGACCAAATATTGGGAAATCTGGGATAACTGGGTTGAGACGGCGGCTCGACATATATAATGAGGATAATGTGTTTTAAATACTCGAGTTTATGGTTTACGTCTCTTTAATTGTTAAGTAGATTTTTGTGTTTCTGGGTCCTATGATTAATAATATGCTTCAGATATGGTCCTGGGGACTAGTCTGAAAAGGGCCACTCACTGGCAAGTGAGAGTATATGGGCCGCTTTCCTTCTCAAGATTGAGGTTTTGAAACCCTAAAGAAGTGGTCGAAGGTGCGGCTCTGGAGATACATAGTATCCTTTCTTCTCTGTGGGGGTGAAACCGGACCGGTAATCAAAAGTTCATCCTTGAGACACTTGAAGGGGTCAGAAAAGAACCATCTTTCTTGTTTTTATGGAAGCATATTATCTTTAAATGAGGACAAAAAAAAGCTGTTAAGACCTTTGTGGAAATATAAAAAGCTAAACCTGCTTCCACTTGTACCTAGGACAAAGAAGTGAGCCCCAAGAGTCAGTTGGTTGAACTTCTTTTAGGCTACACAGAGACACAGCAAGTTGCAGACATCCCTTTTCCAAATGAGCCCAGATGACCAGTTCAAACTGGGAATGCCCTAGACCTTTCTGGTGGCTTCTCCTGGAGTGAGTCTTGACCCCTAAGTGCTGTTCCTTGAGGTCCTGAGACCCTAGGCTTTGTCAAAGTATACTCCTCCTACCATCCGAAAAAACCTGTGAGTTAGAACCTCTTTAGCTGAAAAGACCTATGGAGAACCAGAACAAACCTGGCAGACCAATGATGTTGGTTTCTCCTGTTCAGAGCTTTTCACGGAAGCCAATCCATTTCAGTGGGATGTTACACTGTTTGCCTACAGCTTTACCCTGCTAGATGAATCAGTGATCCAAAACAGTGACTAAGACCGAATGTAGAAATGTTCAACGGACAAAGGCAGAAGTGGGGAGCGCAGATTCCACGCTCCACTCCCCAGTGCACTGCATAATTGGATAAACTATCCAGCCAACTTTCCAACGTTTCATATTTCTACTAATTAATCCAGTGATCAAAAGTCTTTCCAATGTTTTTTTCTCTCTCCTTTTCCCCACATCCATAACACAATGCCTTTTGGAGTCTTTTCATATTTGCGTGTGCCCATCCGGACTTCTTCAAAAATATGATCCAAACGACAACCAGTAGTTCAGAGCAGCATCTCTTTATTTTAAACCCAATGCATTTCGGGCTGTTACATCAGCCCTTCGTCGGGGGTCACTGCTTCCTCTTTTTCATATGATCGCTCGGCAAACGCTTTCAGCAACCAAGGAATTCTCGTGGGGAAAAGGAGAGAGAAAAAAACATTGGAAAGACTTTTGATCACTGGATTAATTAGTAGAAATATGAAACGTTGGAAAGTTGGCTGGATAGTTTATCCAATTATGCAGTGCACTGGGGAGTGGAGCGTGGAATCTGCGCTCCCCACTTCTGTAGTAATTACAGTGTTAGGGCTAGCACTACCCTGGTTTGCACGCAATATGCGAAATAAAGTTGATTATAAGATTAACAGTTAAGAATGGTGTGCATACCACCCCTTTCATGATACAACGGACAAAGGCGCCTCAAGTATCAGTCGGCAAGGGATTTTCTTTGGGAACATTTTTATATTTCTCTCTCTCTGAGAATTCCCACCAAAAGTCAACGGCTTCACCAGGACTGCGTCTGGGCGCTAACCATACTTGTGGAGCCTGTATTGCTCACAGCCTGCTACCTTGCCTCACTGAGGATGTTTGACTTCCTTTCAGAGACTAAATCAGGAGGTCAAACTTCTGATCGGGATGAGCCAGGTTTCTGTAGCTCAGCTGCACTCCATCAGGGTCAGCCTTTAACCTTGCCCAGGTCCTGGTTAAGTGCTACCAGATGACCATGGTGGGCACTTATTGTTTCTTAGTGCTATTTTTATATAAACTTTAAAATGTCATATCTCCTGTTCCCCCATTGTATATTTGGTCTTAACTTGTTCATTACTTTATTCTCCATTTTTATAAATTGCAGAAAGATTTTTATTGTGTTGGTGTCTTTGACTTTTAAATTGTTTTGATACTTCTAAATGCTTTACACATTTTTTTAATATACAGCTACCTGCTCTGTGCCATAGCTACCAGGGGTTAAGCTCAGGTTTAAATTACTAAAACATTTACTACACCTAACAAGAATAGTGGCATTATTAGTTGTAGTGGAATACCATCCACCCCAGCCAATAATCCACTTTTTCACATGGGGTCTTACGGACACCCACGAAAAACTTAGAATTAGTTGCTTATGATTTTGGGTACATTGCTGTGCCCCTACTGCACCAACTCTTAGTAGCTGAAATGACGAAAGATATTCCCAAAAAAGTTGAAGAAAACGAGGAGAATATATTAGATGTTCAATCAATCAATCAATCAATCAGGGTACTTGTAAAGCATGCTACATACCCGTGAGGGTCTCAAGGCGCTGAGGGAGGGGGGTGGGGTGCTGCTACTGCTCGAAGAGCCAGGTCTTGAGGAGTCTTCTGAAGACCAGTAGGTCTTGGGTCTGGCGTAGGTGGTTTGGGAAGGTGTTCCAGGTTTTGGCTGCGAGGTAAGAGAAGGATCTGCTGCCGGCGGTCGTACGTTGGATGCGGGGGACATCTGCGAGGGCGAGGCTGGTGGAGCGGAGCTGGCGGGTGGGGGTGTAGATGCTGAGTCTGCTGTTCAAGTAGGCTGGTCTGGCGTTGTGGAGTGCTTTGTGTGCGTGGCTGAGGAGCTTGAAGGTGATCCTCTTGTCGATGGGGAGCCAGTGCAGGTCTCTCAGGAGGGGGGTGATGTGGCTGTGGGGGGGCGGTGACAATCAGTCAGGTGGAGGTGTTTTGGATGCTTTGTAGCCGCCGTTGGTGTTTGGCTGGGATTCCTGCATAGAGTGCTTTGCCGTAGTCCAGTCTGCTGCTGACGAGGGCCTGTGTCACTGTTCTTCTTGTTTCGGTCGGGATCCATTTGTAGATCTGGCGGAGCAATTGTAGGGTGTTGTAGCAGGAGGAGGAGACGGCGTTGACTTGCTTGGACATGGAGAGGGAGGAGTCGAGGATGAATCCTAGGTTGCGTGCGTGGTCGGTTGGTGTCGGTGCGGCCACCAGGAGTCGTCCCAGGCTGAGGGGGTGGGTCCGAGGATGAGGACCTCCGTCTTGTCCGAGTTCAGTTTCAGACGGCTGCTCCTCATCCAGTCGGCGATGGCCTTCATGCCCTCGTGAATGTTGGTTTTTGGCGGTGTGAGGGTCCTTGGTGAGGGAGAGGATGAGCTGGGTGTCGTCGGCGTAGGAGATGATGTTGAGGTTGTGGTGGCGGGCCACTTGTGCGAGGGGGGCCATGTGGATGTTGAACAGTGTCGGGCTGAGGGATGAGCCTTGGGGGACGCCGCAGATGATGTCGGTGGCTTCTGACCAGAAAGGTGGGAGGCCGCCGCTCTGGGTTCTGCCGGAGAGTAAGGACGTGGTCCAGTCAAGGGCCTTCTCTTGGATTCCGGCTTCTTGGAGGCGTGTCTTTAGGGTGCGGTGGCATACCGTGTCGAATGCGGCTGACAGGTCCAGGAGGATGAGGGTTGATGTTTCGCCGTTGTCCAGTTGGCGTCTGATGTCATCTGTGGTGGCGATGAGGGCTGTCTCGGTGCTGTTGTTTCGTCTAAATCCGATTGGGACGGGTCCAGGATGTTGTTGTCTTCGAGGTGGCGGGTCAGTTGAATGTTGACGATTTTCTCGATGACCTTTGCCGGGAACGGGAGCAGGGAGATGGTTCCTTGTGGTCCGCCTTGGGCTTTTTGAGGAAGGCGTTGATTTTGGCGTGCTTCCAGCTTTCCGGAAATGTCGCTTTTTCGAAGGAGATGTTGATGACCTTCCGTAGTTGGTGTGCGATGGCCGATGGCTGCGATGGCCGCGTCTGCTTTGTTGAATACGTGGTGTGGGCATGGGTCTGACAGAGATCCTGAGTGGATGGAGTTCATGATCTTGCGTGTCTTGTTGTCGTTGGTGTTGGTCCAGGAGGTCAGGTGGTTGGCGCTGTTGGTGATCGCGGGGGTGGTGGAGTTGTGCATCGTTGGTGCGGTTGTGGAGTTGAAGCTCTCATGGATGTCAGTGATCTTGCAGTGGAAGAAGATGGCCAGTGAGTCGCACAGTTCTTGTGAGGGCGGGATGTCGTTGGCGCTAACGTCGGGATTGGAGAGTTCTTTCACAATGCGTAAGAGCTCTTTGCTGTTGTGTGCGTTGTTATCCAGGCAGTCTTTGAAGGAGGATCTCTTGGCTAGTCTGATGAGGTGGTGATGTCTGCGGGTGGCTTCCTTGTGGGCTGTCTGGTTTTCTGACGTTCGTTTGTGGAACCATTTCTTCTTCAGCTTACGGCAGGCGCATTTGGAGGTCAGGAGCTCGTCGGTGAACCAGGTGGCTCTCCTGCTGGCGTGGCTGTTGGATGGTCTCTTGAGTGGGGCGAGGGTGTTGGCGCAGTCATTGATCTACTGTCTGAGGTTGCGGGCTGCGGCGTCAGGGCAAGTGGGGTCGATGGGTGGGTTCTGGGCGAGGGTGGTGGTCAGCTGGACTTCGGTGACATTGTTCCAGCAGCGGCACAGCGGCACAGCGGCTGTTTGGTGCGATGGTGCGTGGTTGGTTTTTTGAAGGTGAAGTGGATGCAGCGGTGGTCGATCCAGTGGGGTTCGGAGGTGAGGTTGAAGGCGACGTGGGTGCTTGTGGAGAAGACGGCGTCCAGCGTGTGGCCTGTGGCATGGGTGGGTGCGGTGACGAGTTGTCTGAGGCCGAGGTTGGTGAGGTTTTCGATCAGAGTGGCGGAGGTGGCGTCGTTGTTGTTCTCGAGGTGGAAATTCAGGTCCCCGAGGAGGATGTAGTCCGTGGAGGCGAGTGCATAGTTGCTGGCGAGGTCGGCGATGGAGTCGCTGAACTGAGCCTGGGGTCCGGGAGGTCTGCAGACGAGTGTTCCTCTGAGGGTGGTGTTGGGGTCGGTGAGGTTCCGGAAGTGCAGGTTTTCGGCGGTGTTGAGGGTGTCGTCTGCGTGGGTGGTGACCTTGAGGGTGGACTTGTAGACGATGGCTATTCCTCCTCCGGCTCCATTGGTGCGGTCCCTGCGGGTGATCTTGTAGCCGTCCGGGATGGCTATGGCGATGTCGGGTGCCGAGGAGTCGTTCCACCAGGTCTCGGTGAGGAAGGCCACGTCTGGGGCGAAGGTGTCGAGCAGGTCCCAGAGCTCGATGGCGTGTTTGCGTGCGGAGCGGGTGATGAGCAGAATGCAGCGGAGGTGGTTGGGTCTAGTTCTAGGAGGTTTGGTGGGTCTGTCGCAGGTGAAGCTGCAGGTGCGGCAGGAGAAGGGTCCGTTGGTCCGTTTCGGGGCGGCCTGGAAGCAGGTGTTGTGTCGGCCGGCGTTGAGTGCGTGCAGGGAGTCGGCGTCATATCTGAGTCTGGTGTCATGGTGAGCGTGGGGTCCAGGGGTTCTGGTGCTGGGCGCAGTCCAGGCACAGACGGGCTTGCCTTAGGCGCGCCTTCGGCATGCCATCGGCGCGGCCGCGCAGTGGCCTCCATTAAGAAGGGGGCTAGAGAGGGAGGAGCAGCTGGGAGGGGGAGCGGGTGTCGAATCAGGCGCGGGGGCGGGGCAGCAGGGGAGGCAGTGGCGGGAGCGGGAAAGCGCAAGAAACGGCAGAAAAAAGCAGGAATCAACAGAGGCAGCAAGGGGGATGCTGAAGCGGTGGGGGAGCGACCTGGCCTGAGAACAGGGTCAAGGGTCGCTCCCTTAGCGTGCAGCGGCCTCCATTAAGAAGGGGGCGAGGGAGGGAGGAGCAGCTGGGAGGGGAAGCGGGTGTCGAATCAGGCGCGGGGGCGGGGCCGCAGGGGAGGCAGCGGCGGGAGCGGGAAAGCGCAAGAAACGGCAGGAAAAAAGCAGGATACAACAGAGGCAGCAAGGGGGATGCTGACGCAGTGGTGGTGCGACCTGGCCTGAGAACAGGGTCGAGGGTCGAGGGTTCAGAGTTTTGTTATTCTAACAGGAGATATATTTATCAATAGTTTAGTATAAATCACACCTGGCAACAGCACAGCACCATCTAATAGCCACTAAGGTAGGACATGGGCAAGGAGTGTGCAAGTTGCAGTTGGAGGAACAGCAAGTGATAGCATGGCAAGTGGTAGCACGCCTGACAGCAGTGTGACCAGCTTCAGAGTAATATGTAAGGCTGCCAAGACAACTCCACATTGACAACCTTTTATACTGATGTGTTCTTTACCACATAAACCTGAAGCATTGGTTCAGAGCTATCTGAATAATACAGGGATAATTTGAGACAGACTGCAGAACAAACAGCTAGAGACCCTGAGTGTGTGCGACAACCTGAAAGATGGGTCCCTTCACATAGTGATGAGTGACAACTCCTGTGACCTTTTGCATGTCAAACCAGATGCCCTCTTACCCTTTTGAGATTACAATGACCCCGGAAAAGGGGGTCATGCCACGATTCATGTCTCTTGCTCCTCATGTGCAATTCTCAAGGTCATCCATCCGTTTCCTAAGAAACTAGATACTCTTGAGACATTCAAAGAAAAACTGCCAACTGTTTTTGAATGTAAGATCATAACTGGCAGAATGCTCATCAATTGTTACATTTATGCCTGCCGGGAAAGGAAATGGGCATGCTGGCAAAAACAAATGTGGTTATGACAATCGCCCAAAAATGATACTGCTCTAATCACTGTTTCACATGCCTTGTTGAATGATGCATCCAGTTGAAGTGTTTCCAGCTGAAGTAGATTATACTAAGGTTAATAACTGAAAAAAGCAAAGGGAAAGTTTGGGCTGGTTTACTTGGTTGTATAGAAGTTGTATTTGATCATTATTCCCGTACCACGTCTTCAAAAGAGCAAGCAGCTCCATTGCACCCCACCTGTGAAACGTCATCAATCTCTCCCTCGAGACCACGACCTTCCCAGAGATCTGGAAACACGCTGAGATCAACGCCCTACTAAAAAGTCCTAAGGCAGACCCAAGAGACCTCAAGAACTTCCGTCCCATCTCTCTGCTCCCCTTCCCGGCCAAGGTCATCGAGCAAACCGTCAATAGACAGCTAACCCGAGACCTCGAAGAAAACAAAATCCTGGACCCTTCCCAGTCAGGGTTCTGCAGCAACCACAGCACCGAGACTGCCCTCATCGCCGCCACCAACGACATCAGGACCCTGCTGGACAATGGCAGGCCGCAGCACTCATACTCCTAGACCTCTCTGCCGCCTTCGACACCGTCTGCCACCGCACACTACGCGCACACCTCCATGCCGCAGGGATCCGAGACAAGGCACTGGATTGGACCACCTCCTCCCTCTCCGGCAGAACCCAGAGCATCGGCCTCCCCCCATTCCGTTCCAAAGCCTCTGAGATCATCTGCGGCGTACCCCAGGGATCTTCCCTCAGCCCAACGCTGTTCAACATTTACATGGGCCCGCTCCCACACGTAGCCCGACAGCACGACCTCAACATATTCTCCTATGCTGACGACACTCAGCTGATCCTCTCCCTTACCCAGGTCCTCATCACCGCCAAAGCCAACCTCCATGAAGGAATGAAGGCCGTCTCCGACTGGATGAAGACCAGCCGTCTGAAGCTGAACTCGGATAAGATGGAGGTCCTCATCCTCGGCTCCAACCTTTCAGCCTGGTACGTCTCCTGGTGGCCGACGGCACTGGGGGCAGCTCCGACACCCACCGACCATGCACGCAACCTGGGAATCATCCTCTACTCAACCACCAAGCAAGTCAATGCCGTCTCCTCCTCCTGCTTCAACACCCTTTGCATGCTCCGCGTGATCTACAGATGGATCCCGACAGATACAAGAAAGACAGTCACCCAGGCCCTCGTCAGAAGCAGACTCGACTACGGAAATGCCCTCTACGCGGGAGCCCCGACCAAGCTCATCAAACGACTACAACGCATCCAAAACGCCTCAACACGACTGATCCTCAATGTACCATGCCACGGCCACATCACCTTCCACCTCAAAAACCTGCACTGGCTCCCCGTCAACAATAGGATATCCTTCAACTTCCTCACCCACACACACAAGGCACTCCACAAGACTGGCCCAACCTACCTCAACAGACGGCTCCCCTTCTACATCCCCAACCACCAGCTACGCTCCGCCGACCTCTCACTCGCCACCGTGCCACACGTCCGAAGCACAACCACTGGTGGGAGATCCTTCTCCCACCTCACCGCCAAGACGTGGAACACCCTCCCACTGAGCCAACGACAGACCCAAGTCCTACTGACCTTCAGGAGGATAGTCATGACCTGACTGTTCAATCAGTAGCAACCCCCCGCCCAGCGCCTTGAGACCCTCGCGGCTATGTAGTGCGCTTTACAAATGATTGATTGATTGATTGATTATTCTGGTATTGCAGATCCTGGTGAAATGACTCAAGTAGCAGAAGAAGCTACTTTTGATTAGGATTATTGCCTAAGGTAAAGGAGCAATTAAGAACTGTATGTGTTAATTTGTTGTTGGAAATGGTCCTTTTTGCAAGGTTAACCCAAACTTTTTGCCTCCCTCTTCCTCTTTTTTTGACCTTGCTTTTGCTGGCTTTAGGATTCTGGGCACTGCTATCCAGTGCTAAAGTGCATATGCTCTGTACTATTAACATGTTGACATTGGTTTATCCACAATTGGCATATTTAATTTACTTCTAAGTCCCTAATAAAGTGCAGTATATGTGCCCAGGGCCAGTACATTAAATGCTATTAAAGGGCCCGCAGCACTGATTGTGTCACCCACTTAAGTCAACCTTATAAACATCTTTCAGGCTTGCCATTGTAGCGTGTCTGTGCAGTTTCTAACTGCCATGTTGACCTGGCAAAAGAAAACGTTTACAAACCGGGGGACTGAGAGCAATCAGGGACCAGCATGCACTCCCCTCGGGACCTTTACTTAGATACAAAGGAACATTAATTTCGTTATAGTGTCACCTTGTTTTTTGAGATGACAAGGTCCACCATTAGAAAAAAGTAGCCATTAGGTAGCCCTAAGTCATTTTTAATTCTTCACTCTTAAACATCTTTTAAGTATAATTTCGAATTGGGAGCAAATAGAAATTTGGAGCTTGCTTTCTCTGTACTCACAATTTAAAATCATAACTTATAGTGAACCAGATCTTATAAGCCTAAAAATCGCACGTTTAGAAAGTTGCCATTTTCTTACATTAAGCATTCTGTGCCTTTGACTGTCTCTAAATACATGTCTGGGTAGATTGACAGCTCAGCTTTGTGCATTCACTATAGACAGTCACACTCAAAGGGATCTGAGGTCTGCTTTGCATATCCTGATGGCCCAACACCAGGCCAATGTGTCTCCCTTAGCTAGAGTGAGAGGGAGTAACTGACACTTGCACCTGAATAGGGCTGTGTCTGTCCCCACACAAAGAGATGCATACTCCCCAAAAGTCCCAGGGAAGGAAGGGCAGGAACCATGTGAGGTTCAAAGGTCTCTTTGAAGTTTGCCTACTTCAAGACTAAAATGGGTATAAGTACTAGGCCTCTGACACCATGTAATCAGCTAACTTTTCGGTACTGAGAAGACTCTGCCAAGAAGAGGAACTGAGCTGCAGTAGGGGCTGCCACTTTGTGAACAGCCCTGCTGAGTTTTTCTGCTACCTGCTGAATGCTGTGCTGCCAGGAGGGACTACCACTTTGCAACTTACTCTGCTGTGTTGTCCTACTGCCTCTTACGGGGAGAAGGATTGAACCTGCTCTCTACAACCGTTAACCCAAAGTAACTCTAAGGGCTTGATCGTTTGCCCACTGTTTTCAAAGTCTTAGAGCCATCAAGGACTTCACTTGCATCTACACGGTAGCTGATGCTTGCAAAGATCAGTGCTTTCTATTTTATCAAGCAGTGTGTGTGCCCCCAGCTGCAGGTTCTGCGCTCTGTGCTTAGCTGCACAAAGGTCCAGCACTTCAATTCTGAGCTGCTTTTCGACATACACACACTACTTCCCTATGCGCCACCTAAAACCTCTGACTCTGCTGCGGAAGACATGCCGCAGTGCCAAGGAAAGCCCCTTGCAGCACCCCCTCCCCCCTTGGGTTGCGTAGGTGACGAGAGCTTCCTGAGGTGTGATGCGTCAGCTTGGCCTGCCCACGTCAGCTGTATCAACACTGTGAGCTGTCAGCTCACCTGTAGTCCTGAGGGAGATCACTGCAGTTGGGTGCGGTATAGCATTGGACCACCAAGGACAGTCCAGCGTGTCTTTCACCTCAACTCCTTCCCGCTGGGGAAGTCCTCAGTGGCATAAGCCTTGAACCACAAGGTACCACCCCTGCAGCTTCATAGAAGAGGAACTGCGAAAGATAGGACCTGTATGGTCCCTGTAGCTGCACTGCACTTTAACAGGGGAATGAGTGTGCCAGTGCACTGTCTCAAGGGATGGAGTGAAGATTCTCGTGTTATCACTGAGTTCCAACTACTTTTACAACCAGAACCATCCCAAGGACTTTTGGATCACTGCTTTCCCACTCCAACACTTTGAAAGTCCATCAGTCAATCCCCAATGAGGTAATTTTATGAAGATTACCGTAAAGCCCCTAATAGAAGTGAATGTGATTTACCTGCATTCAACAAAAAGGATCATAACTTGAAAGGTATAATTGGATTTTGTTGTTTTGACTTTTTTTCTTTGCTAAGAAAAGAGAATACTATTTTTCTAAAATGGTGTGCAGACTTTTTGTGGTGTTTTCACTGTGTTACTGTGTTTTGAGGGGGGTGCAAATGCTTTGCACATAACTTTTTATGTTAAGCATGACTGTTCTGCGATAAAGCTACCAGAGGGTAAGCCCTGGTTAATTTGTGTGTGACTTACATACCCTGCCTAGGATTGTGATCCCTGCTCGCCAAGCAGTGACCCAATTTCTAATATTGTCTAAACAAAAATGTACCTTAGTTGGTGTCTTTAGTAACCATGGGCAATGAACTCCACTATGCATTACATTGAACTCACGGTTTTCATGCAAAAACTTTGACTCCGCCACGTAGCAGACTTAGGTACTGTTAGATTTGGGTGTCTCTAGTTGGTAGAGGTAGGTACCTTTGTCCAAATAGGGACCCTTGCGTCTAGTCAGGGTAAGAGTTACACTCTTAAAATAACCCCTGCTCACCCCCTAGGTAGGTTGGCATGAACAGACAGGCTTATCTCAGAGGCAGTGTGTAAAGCATTTATGAACACATACAGTAACCCAGTGACAACACTACAGATGGACAGCACACAAGTTTCAGTATAAAAATAAGTATTTTTATATAGACTTAACACAAGACCACAAACAACAAAAATCCACAATACTGTACTTTCAAAATGGTAGACATAGCTTAGTTCTCTTTAGATGTAAAATGCAACACTTTGAGTTCAATGTACCTTTGGATGTGTAACGCTATAAAACGAAAGTGTTGCAGGGAAGGTGATGGGTCGGTTCCTTACACGCAAGAATGATGATGCGACGGGTCCCTACTGCTGCGTAGGAGATGCGTTGGTTCTTCTCCGCGTGGGGAGGTGATGATTCGGTTTCTTACTGTGCTTCCGTGGTGATGCGACCAGCAATGCCGTGATGCAATGAAGATCTGGTGCAATGAAACAAAATGTCATCCTATTCTTGATGCGACAATGATGCGTGCACATCCTACGGCTGTGCGGCGACTCAACGATTCTTCTGAGCCGTGACAGGCCGTGCGACATGCTTCTCCGATGATGCAACGGCGTCTGCTGCAACGGCGACACTCTTCTCCAGTGATGCAAAGGCGCTTCGGGTGATGTGATGGTGACAGCGGCGGCGGCGGTACGCTTCTCCGATGATGCGACGGCGTCTGCTGCGATGGCGACACTCTTCTCCGGTGATGCGACGACCATGGCTGCGGCGGCGACACGCTTCTTTGGCTTGAGTCGCGCATCCAGCTCCCAGCGATATGCAGTATCCCAGAAGGCCCAGCTCAACAGCAAGCACTTCAATTTCCAGCAAGGGAAGGCAGGGGAGCTGGTTGGTGTAGTCTGTTGTCCCTGAGACTTCAGCAGGAGGCAAGCTCTATCTCAAGTCCTTGGAGATCCTTTACAAGTTGATTTGAAAGTAGCACAAAGTCCTTTCTCCTTTCTATGGAAGTCAGGCAACCACTGCAGGCCACTCCCCCAAACAGCACTCAGCTTCGGGATAGTCTCCTCCTCAGTTTCTCGGGTGCCTCTCCTCAGCAAAGGTTCTTCTTGTTTCCCAAAAGTGATCTAAAGTTCTTGGGTCTGGGTCCCAATATTTATACTAGCAAATCCTTTGTCCTCTGAAGGCAGAAGGTTCTTTACCCAGTCCAAACCAGTTCTGTGCAGTCCTGGAGCACTTTGTTGACAAGTCCCCTTCTTTGCTTTGACAGTGTGGGTAAGGGACATCAGACACACCAGAGGAGGTGGAGCCAGCATTGTGGAAGGCAGGCACAGCCCTATTCAGATCCCAGGTGCACTCCTCTCACCCATCTGCATGCAGATAGCTCTATTTAGCTCTGTGCTGACTCACCCTGTCTCCTGGAATCCCCCAGCCCCTGTCACTCAAACTTCAGACAAGAAATACACAACCTAGCAGAGGCAGACTTGGACAGTCATCCAAGAAAATACCTACTTTCTAAAAGTGGAATTTTCAAACACAGAATGTTAAAACCACCTTCACTAAAAGATGTATTTTATCATTCTGAGTTCATGCATACTAAACTTGAATTTCTCCCTAGTTCCCGGAGTCAGTTAGGATTATTAGATGTAATAATCAAACTGCCCATTCTGGCCTATGTAGGCCTTGCAATAGTGAAAAACAAAAATGGCTGTAATTCACCATTAGGACATGCCACACACACCAGGGCATGTCCTACCTTTTACATACAATGCACCCTGGCCTTGGGAATACCATAGGGGTGACTAATATGCAGAAAAGGGAATGTTTAGGGACTGGCAAGTGGGTGCACTTGCCCACTCAACATGGCAATACCAGACTGAACACAGGCTCTGCGATGGCAGACCTGAGACACATATTTACAAGCTGCTTCTGTGGGTGGCACAACCAGTGCTGCAAGCCCACCAGCAGCATTTGATTTACAAGCCATGGGCACACGCATTGCACTGTACTAGGGTCTGACAAGTAAACCAAACTAGCAAATTATGGAGTCACTAATCCATACATCAATTTAAAATAGGGAGAGCATATGCACTTTAGCACTGATCAGCAGTGGTAAAGTGCCTAGAGTGATAAAACAGCCAACAACAGGTCATAAAAAATACAGGAGGAAGGCAACAAGTTCAGGGATGACCCTGCAAGAAGGGCCAAGTCCAACAGGTACTGCACCCACAACCCTTCGATAAAACAACTTTACCTTTACATGCAAAAAAAATATAATCAATTCACAAAAGTGAGCTTTGAAAAATATCAGGCAATGAGAGAGGTGATGGTTTTGGGGTCCCCCATAACCTGGGGGGATGACCACGTAGATGCCTTGAACACAAAGAGCTTATCATGCTGAACGATTCAGTGGTGGTCCCATCCTCCTAGGACCACCCCAAGAAAAGTTACGGGCAAAAATACAATGCCAACCAAAGGCCCAGTAAAGCATTATGGGGAGAGATTCTAGAGGGTGAGTCGTTTGTTGAGGTATGCTGGTCCGGTGTTGTGGAGCGCTTTGTGAGCATGGGTGAGGAGGTTGAAGGTAATCCTCTTGTTGACTGGGAGCCAGGGCAGATCTTTCAGGTGGGTGGTGATGTGGGTGTGGGGAGGAAAGTCGAGTATGAGGCGTGCAGAGGCCTTCTGTATGTGTCGGAGTCTTTTCTGGAGTTTGGCCGTTGTTCCTGTGTAGAGGGCATTGCCGTAGTCCAGCTCCTGCTGACGAGGGCCTGGGTGACCGTCCTTCTATTTCTGGTGGGGATCCATCTGTAGATCTTGCGTAGCATGCGGAGGGTGTTGAAGCAGGAGGAGGAGACAGTGTTGACTTGCTGGGTCATTGAGAGCGATGAATCCCGGATAAACCCCAGATTGCGTGCGTGGTTGGTGGGTGTTGGTGCAGTACCCAGGGTGGCTGGCCACCAAGAGTCACTCCAGGCTGCGGGGTTGGGGCCGAGGATGAGGACCTCTGTCTTGTCTGAGTTAAGTTTCAGGTGGCTGTTCTGAATCCAGTTGGTGACGGCCTTCATTCCTTCCTGGAGGTTGGTTTTGGCGTTGGCGGTGTTCTTAGTGAGTGAGAGGATCAGCTGAGTGTCGATGAGAGACGATGTTGAAGCAGTGGGTGCGGACAATGTTAGCTAGGGGTGCCAAGTAGATGTTGAAAAGGGTATGGCTGAGGGATGATCCTTGGGGCATGCCCCAGATAATCTTGGTGGCTTCAGAACGGAATGGGGGAGGCGTACCCTCGGGTTCTGTTGGTGCGGAAGGAGGTGGTCCAGTCCAGGGCTTTGTCGCGTATTCCTGCATCGTGTAGGCGTGTGCGTAGGGTGTGGTGGCAGACGGTGTCGAAGGCGGCCGAGAGGTCCAGGAGGATGAGGGCCATGGTTTCGCCATTGTCCAGTATGGTCATGATGTCGTATGTGGCAGCGATGAGGGCGGTTTCGGTGCTGTAATTGCTGCAGATTTCCGATTGGGATGGATCTAGGATGTTGTTCTCCTCGAAGAAGTGGGTCAGTTGCTGGTTGACGATGATTTTTTTTATGTATTTCGCCGGGAACGGAAGCAGGGAGATGGGCCAGAAGTTCTTGAGGTCCTTTGGGTCAGCTGTGGGTTTTTCGAGCAGGGCATTGATCTCGGCGTGCTTCCAGATTTCCGGGAAGGTGACGGTCTCGAAGGAGCTGTTGATGATCTTCCGGAGTTGGGGTGCGATGATGCGGTTTGCTTAGTTGAAGATGTGGTGAGGGCAGGGGTCGGATGGTGAGCCAGAGTGGATGGTGTTCATGGTCTTGATGGTGAGGGTTGGGGGTGGGGAGTCTGCGGTGTCAGCGGCTGTAGTGAGGGTCTGGGCATTGAAGCTGTCGTGGATGTCTGCAATCTTGCGGTGAACGAAGGTGGCTAAGAAGTCGCATAGGTCTTGCGACGGCAGGATGTCGTTGGAGCTGGAGCTGGGGTTGGAGAGTTCCTTCATGTTGTTGAAGAGCTCTTTGCTGTTGTGTGTATTGTTGTCAATGCGTTCCTCAAAGGAGGTCCTTTTGGTGGCTCGGATGAGTTGGTGGTGCTTGCGGCTTGCGTTCTTTAGGGCTTCGTGGTTGTCCAGTGTCTGTTCACGGCACCCCTTTTTCAGAAGTCTCCGGCGAGTCCGCTTGGATTCCTGGAGGTCGGTGGTGAACCAGCCGGCCTTTCTGTCGGTGCGTCTGTTTGAGGGTTTTTTGATCAGGCGAGGGTGTTGACGCAGTCAACGATCCATTGCCTGAGGTTGCTGGCGGCAGTGTCGGTGGTGTCTGTTGGTGGGTCTCAGACGAGGTAGGTGATGAGCTGGTCTTCGGTGACCTTGTTCCAGCTGAGGTGAGGGATCCATTGCAGGTGCTGGTGCGAGTTGGGTTTCTTGAAGGTGAGGGTTGTGACTAGCTCTATCGTGTAGGCGTGTGCGTAGGGTGTGGTGGCAGACAAGGTGTTGAGTCCAAGGATGGCGTCGTTATTGAGCCGAGCGATGGAGTTGCTGTCGTCAGCATTCTCAAGGTGGAAATTCAGGTCTCCGAGGAGGATGTAGTCTGTGGAAGCAAGAGTGTGCGTGCTGACGATGTTGGAAATGGCGTCCATGAACTGTGGCTGGGGGGTTCTGGGGGTCTGTAGACGAGTGTTCCACTGAGGGTGGTGTTGGGATCCGTGTGAAACTGGGAGTGCAGGTGTTCTATGGTGCTGGAGGTGTCTGTTGTGAAGGTCGAGACTCTGAGGGTGTTTCTGCAGACAGTGGCGATTCCTCCCCCTGGTCTGTTGCTGCGGCCCGTTCTGGCGATCTTGTAGCCATCAGGGATGGCTATGGCAATGTCGGGTTCCAAGGAGGGGTTCACCAGGTCTCTGTTAGGAAGGCGACGTCCGGGGAGGCCGCGTCGAGTAGGTCCCACAGTTTGATGGCGTGCTTGTGGGCAGAGCGGGTGTTAAGAAGTATGCATTCGAGGTGGTTGCGGTCTACTCTGGCCGGTGGGATAGGACATGCAGGTGTTCGGCGGCTGGTGAAGCTGCAGTTTCGGCAGGTGAAGGGTCTGTGGGTGAGTTTTGGACTGGCCTGGAAGCAGTTTGAATGTCGGCCGGTGTTGAGTTCACAGAGGGTGTTGGCGCCGTAGCAGTGCTGGGGGTCGCGATGTTCGTGGAAGCCAGGGGCGCGGTCCGGGCGCAGACGGGCACAGACAGGCTTGTCTTAGGTGCACTAGCGGCGCTCCAGTGGCGCGACAGCGCAGCAGCCACCTTTATGTAGGGAGGAGTTAGGGATGTGCAGCTGGGAGGCGGGAGCGGGGCGGTAGGGGTGGGGTCACAGAAAAGAGGTGGCAGGAAATGGAGGGGGGACGAAGGGAACAGCACAGGCAAGAGGAATAATAGCAGCAAAAGGAAGAGAGTAATACCAGCGCAAGCAAGAGAAAAGTAACAGCACAAGCTCGATAAATAAAATTACAGGCAGAAAATAATTACAGGACCAGAGGGAGCAGAACAACTAAATTACAGAGCCAGAAACCCAAAAGGGAAAAACAGATCAGGGTAGGTTCGAACCCTGACTGGTGGGACTTCCAAAGGCGAAGCAGAGCACAGCGGAGCTGTCGGGGAAAGTGAGAGCTTGGGACCAAGGTCTGAGGTCTCACTCCCCCAGACTGTCAAATGGACGGGCTGGGAAGAAACGTGAAGATAATGAGAGCATGCTCAGAAACCTTTTTGGGAAGAACATTTTATGCACATTGAACTGTAGTATATGCTGCATGAGTGATGGTGTCTATTTGAATGTGCCTATTGAGAATGAAAATGCTGTTTTAGTTGTGATATTTGAAATGAATAGTTACTGTAGCACTCCTGATGTTGTAAATATTCCACTTCAAACTATGCCTGAAGTTTTCACTCAATTCCTTTCCTTTTTATGGTCTCAAGGCTAGTGAGGTAGGATGATATTTAACTGCTAACCTGTCGAAATCAGGTTGAATCGACTGTAGGAATTCCCTTGCATGTCACATTAACCTCTGCATTCAGAGGCAGAAGGAATGTGCCCAGTTACTGCTGCTCTTTTAAAGAAGGCAGTACTGATACTCAATTTAAACACCTACCGATTTTTACAAGACCTACATTCTAGAAATGTTGTTGTAATAGCAAATGTTCCTTTTCCACCTCATCTGGCTCCATAAAGGCAATGATTTACTGCAAAATCATCCTGGTTCACTGTTGCTGATTCATGTTTTAATTCCATCTCCATTACTATACTTACTGATAGCAGGTTCCATTTTACTTTCAGTTAATTATGGTCCCATCCTACGTGGACTCAGCTATCACAGAGGTATACTGAGTCATCGTCCATCTTCTTATGAGTACTTAGGAAAGATTTGGATTCCCCCTACTTTCCAGTATGGTCGACAATGGTTCAATAAGTTGATGATTTTGTGGTTCCCTCTGACTTCTTAGACCAGTTCCTAGATGGCTCACTGTACCTGCTCTCTGAGTTAGTTCAAACAAGTACTTAAAGGTTCCAAGGAGAAATTGCAATTTGTTTATCCCATCTTCGATATTTAGTGCACAACAACTCAGCTGGGGAAAGAAACCAGTCTGCAGCCTGCATCAAAGCCCTCTTCAAGCAGCCCCAACCCATTTCTGTCTTTTAAGCACAGTCTTTTGGGGGTGGCTGGCTAATGTAAGCAGTATATTGTAGCATAGGCTAATAGTGTTCAACCTTTACAAGATTTCATTAAAAAAAGATACTCTGAAGCTTTTACATCCAGAGGGCAGTAAAAGCCTTGGTAACGTTAGAACATGCTTTATCTTCTGCAGTGCTTTGGGTTATGCTGATTCCGAAATTGTTTTTGCATTGTACTGTCATGAGAAAGACAACTTTTGTCCTGGGACTGTTGGTACATGGTCATGGTGAGAAATAAAGAGATTTCTTATTACTCTTCTGCCCATGTTGCCACGGTGAACTAAACGTGATGATGGAATAAATGTGTTGCCTCCATGCTTGCATGCGGTGGCAGCAATAGCCCAGTTTGTTGAAGTATCTGAAACAATATTACTTTGATTACCCCTCACTGTTGCTGTACCTCACACTAGTGTGACACTATTGCTAATGACCAAAACTCAAACCTTTTCTATGTCTTGGTTATAAAAGTATAACATATGATTGCTTTCTGCTTCTAATGTCACACAGGTATTGTGTTCTATGTTAAACCCCACTACATTGTTCTATACTTCTCTTGATGAAGAGCCACTTGATTGTATTTTTACCACATCCTACCTGAAGTAAACAAAAATGTAGCACACAGTTTTGTGCTCCTTTGATGTAGGGAGAGTTCTCCAGTTCAGCAGAAACTATTATGAAAATGGGTGTTATGTCAATGGGATGCTAGAAAACCTCCAAATGCCATCACTACGAATCTGCTGTAGTTAAATGTGCCACTAATCAATACACACAGATGTGGTGTCCAAACATGGTCCTTTGCCTTCATTCCCACTCACAAGGTTTTGCAAATTTGCTGGGATCAGCCCCAAAAAGTGAAAAGAAAGCATGGGCCCTACAAAAATATCAAAAGCATCCCAATAAATTATGTAGAGATGAATATTGTATAGTGGTTGCTCTCAAAGTATTACATCCAAATGTATCCCTTGTGTATAATGGTGTATGGTGCGTATTAGTTTTAGGCTGTATGATCTATATGTATGACATCCATTAGTTTGCAGCCTATTATCCTTCCATTGTTCAGTAGTGCTGTCTTACTTGTGTCTTATGTCAAGTATATAGGGGCCGATTATGATGCAGTACCATCTTCTCTTCTACATCCTTCTCCCATCTTGATATTAATACAGAGAGCACACTAGCTTTTTTCTCCTGATACATTTCTGGTCAATATCCTATACTATAACGCCTTAATTGCATATACTTAATTATTTCCAATCCCACTAAATTGAATTCCTTCTGAAATTTCTAAAATAGTTTAATGTTGTCCTTTTTAGGCCTCGGCAAAATTCTAAATCTGCCAACATCATTTGTGCAATTTTGGAATTTCTCATAACGAGATGTATAGGTAATTATTGAGATTCCGCCAGTACGACATGTCATGTAACTAAAATTCCATTCAGGGAAAAACTACAGAAACAATATAATCAGCAGAAACGCAAGCAACAGTTTCTGATTCCGAGCAGTGGTTGTTTAACGCTGGGGCTCAACCTGCATTTTATGTTAATTTTTTACCTTAGTGGACCGGTCGGGTAATTTTTCACACTTGAGTTCCAAATGTTGTTCTGAATGCGAACGGCACATGCAAAAATCAACTTAAGCATCCATTTTTAAGTTGAATGTTTACCCGAGTGGACTATCAGGTAAATTATTTTAGCACAAAATGCATTTCTTTCCAGGAGAAAAGTGCCATAGAGAGTGGTAGGCTATTGTACATACATTATAAATTTCCTCTTCCTCCATCTACTTTGTTCAGCACTTGGTCGTTTTGAATTTGGATTTTAAAAAGGAAAGAATCACTGTCTTACAGTCTGCATCCACACCCATGGAATTTTTACTATTTGGAAAATCAGGTACTTTGAGAAAAGTTGATTTTTTGAGGAAGGACAAATATCACTATATTTTTCTTCTTTTTTTTCTTTTTGTTTGTTGTTGGGTGGCCTGGAGTTTGGAGTAGAGCTCTTGGGGCATTATGTTTTTTGAGCAATATTGTTGCCACACATTCATGACAGTGGAGGCCTGAAGTTATAATATACATTTTCTCAATTTCGGTGTGTTTTTGGAGAATTTTGTACAGATTACTTAATCATTTTGCTTTTGTCACATTCTGACTGCTGATTTGATATCGTTTTCTTTTATCATTCAAGGGATCTGTGGTTGGCCTTATAGTTGTGCAAAATATAGTTTATTGTTTGTCTTCATATGCCTGTTGATAGCTAGAGTTGAGGTTGCTCCTAGAGTCCAGACCCATCTAGATAGACATGAATTTCCCTTTTTAGGGCTCGGGCCTACGTCGCCATGAAGTGGGGCGGAGCTTCCGAGCTCTTATGCATTAGAAAAAAAAAATTCTTTAGGGGTCCGGGCTGCCACATTCCATAGTGCGCGCCGCGTTTTTTATGGCATCTGCCTAGTGATTCGTCTTCGCTGTGCTGTATATTTAGTAGCCTTGACGTGATAGGCTATATTTACTTTTCGTCCGTCATTTATTTCAGTTTCATGGCATATTGTGTGTGGTTACGTGCACGGGAGACTTATTAATCTTAATTAGGAGCTGTCAGAGTGCCCGTGTAATGCAATACAGATGGTGGGATCGCGTTCACCATTGCATTGCATGTATCATGCGCGCGTGTAACATGTACCTTTCGCGCATGGCAGTCCATTCATTTTAATTAGGAGCTGTCAGAGTGCGGCGTTCACGGCGGAGATAATTGAAAGAAGTTTCCTGTAGCTTAAAGGGCAGTCACAGTACTTTTTAAGATACCTCGCATATTCTTCAAGCTAAGACAAGCACCCTTGCCTCGCCAATCCGCGTGTCTTCTAAAATAAAAGTGCGCATTTGCCTCTTCTCTGCAAGGAGTGATTTCCGTTGCTGTTTTCTCCTCCCTTCAATATGTTAGAGTTTAACAGAGATGTCCAAGGGTGCAGCAGGTGCAGTGACACCGGGGCCTCGAGGGTCTCACTTAATCCAGACAGTGCTGTATTTTACTACCAGTGGCTGTGAGGGTGCAGCAGGTGCAATGACACCGGGGCCTCGAGGGTCTCCCTTAACCCCGACAGTGCTGTATTTTACTACCAGTGGCTGTGGGTGTCCAGGGGTGCAGCAGGTGCAGTGACACCGGGGCCTCGAGGGCCTCACTTAACCCTGACAGTGCTGTATTTTACTACCAGTGGCTGTGAGGGTGCAGCAGGTGCAGTGACACCGGGGCCTCAAGGGTCTCCTTTAACCCAGACAGTGCTGTATTTTACTACCAGTGGCTGTGAGGGTGCAGCAGGTGCAGTGACACCAGGGCCTCGAGGGTCTCCCTTAACCCAGACAGTGCTGTATTTTACTACCAGTGGCTGTGAGGGTGCAGCAGGTGCAGTGACACCGGGGCCTCGAGGGTCTCCCTTAACCCTGACAGTGCTGTATTTTATTAGCAGTGGCTGTGGGTGTCCAGGGGTGCAGCAGGTGCAGTGACACCGGGGCCTCGATGGCCTCACTTTACCCTGACAGTGCTGTATTTTGCTACCAGTGGCTGTGAGGGTGCAGTGACACCAGGGCCTCGAGGGTCTCCCTTAACCCAGACAGTGCTGTATTGTACTACCAGTGGCTGTGGGTGTCCAGGGGTGCAGCAGGTGCAGTGACACCGGGGCCTCGAGGGTCTCCCTTAACCCAGACAGTCCTGTATTTTACTACCAGTGGCTGTGAGGGTGCAGCAGGTGCAGTGACACCAGGGCCTCGAGGGTCTCCCTTAACCCAGACAGTGCTGTATTTTACTACCAGTGGCTGTGAGGGTGCAGCAGGTGCAGTGACACCAGGGCCTCGAGGGTCTCCCTTAACCCTGACAGTGCTGTATTTTACTAGCAGTGGCTGTGGGTGTCCAGGGGTGCAGCAGGTGCAGTGACATCGAAGCCTCGAGGACCTCACTGAACCCTGACAGTGCTGTATTTTACTACCAGTGGCTGTGGGTGTCCAGGGGTGCAGCAGGTGCAGTGACACCGGGGCCTCGAGGGTCTCCCTTAACCCAGACAGTGCTGTATTTTACTACGAGTGGCGGTGGAAGTCCAGGGGTGCAGCAGGCCTCACTTTACCCTGACAGTGCTGTATTTTGCTACAGTGGCTGTGAGGGTGCAGCAGGTGCAGTGACACCGGGGCCTCGAGCGTCTCCCTTAACCCTGACAGTGCTGTATTTTACTACCAGTGGCTGTGGGTGTCGAGGGGTGCAGCAGGTGCAGTGACACCGGGGTCTCGAGGGCCTCACTTAACCCTGACAGTGCTGTATTGTACTACCAGTGGCTGTGAGGGTGCAGCAGGTGCAGTGACACCGGGGCCTCGAGGGTCTCCCTTAACCCTGACAGTGCTGTATTTTACTAGCAGTGGCTGTGGGTGTCCAGGGGTGCAGCAGGTGCAGTGACACCGGGGCCTTGATGGCCTCACTTTACCCTGACAGTGCTGTATTTTGCTACCAGTGGCTGTGAGGGTGCAGTGACACCAGGGCCTCGAGGGTATCCCTTAACCCAGAGAGTGCTGTATTTTACTACCAGTGGCTGTGGGTGTCCAGGGGTGCAGCAGGTGCAGTGACACCGGGGCCTCGAGGGTCTCCCTTAACCCAGACAGTCCTGTATTTTACTACCAGTGGCTGTAAGGGTGCAGCAGGTGCAGTGACACCAGGGCCTCGAGGGTCTCCCTTAACCCAGACAGTGCTGTATTTTACTACCAGTGGCTGTGAGGGTGCAGCAGGTGCAGTGACACCAGGGCCTCGAGGGTCTCCCTTAACCCTGACAGTGCTGTATTTTACTAGCAGTGGCTGTGGGTGTCCAGGGGTGCAGCAGGTGCAGTGACACCGAAGCCTCGAGGACCTCACTGAACCCTGACAATGCTGTATTTTACTACCAGTGGCTGTGGGTGTCCAGGGGTGCAGCAGGTGCAGTGACACTGGGGCCTCGAGGGTCTCCCTTAACTCAGACAGTGCTGTTATTTACTACGAGTGGCGGTGGAAGTCCAATGGTGCAGCAGGCCTCACTTTACCCTGACAGTGCTGTATTTTGCTACCAGTGGCTGTGAGGGTGCAGCAGGTGCAGTGACACCGGGGCCTCGAGCGTCTCCCTTAACCCTGACAGTGCTGTATTTTACTACCAGTGGCTGTGGGTGTCCAGGGGTGCAGCAGGTGCAGTGACACCAGGGCCTCGAGGGTCTCCCTTAACCCAGACAGAGTAGTGAGTGCAGAGTAGTGAGTAGTGAGTAGAGTAGTGAGTAGTGAGTGTAGAGTAGTGAGTAGAGTAGTGAGTAGAGTAGTGAGTAGAGTAGTGAGTGCAGAGTAGTGAGTAGTGAGTAGAGTAGTGAGTAGAGTGGTGAGTAGTGAGTAGAGTAGTGAGTAGAGTAGTGAGTAGTGAGTAGAGTAGTGAGTAGTGAGTAGAGTAGTGAGTAGAGTAGTGAGTAGTGAGTGTAATAGTGAGTAGTGAGTAGAGTAGTGAGTAGTGGGTAGAGTAGTGAGTAGAGTAGTGAGTAGAGTAGTGAGTAGAGTAGTGAGTAGAGTAGTTAGTAGTGAGTAGTGAGTAGAGTAGTGAGTAGAGTAGTGAGTAGTGAGTGCAGAGTAGTGAGTATAGTGAGTAGAGTATTGAGTAGTGAGTAGAGTAGTGAGTAGTGAGTAGAGTAGTGAGTAGAGTAGTGAGTAGAGTAGTGAGTAGAGTAGTGAGTGCAGAGTAGTGAGTAGAGTAGTGAGTAGAGTAGTAAGTAGAGTGGTGAGTAGTGAGTGCAGAGTAGTGAGTAGAGTAGTGAGTAGAGTAGTGAGTAGTGAGTAGAGTAGTGAGTAGAGAGTGCAGAGTAGTGAGTAGTGAGTAGTGAGTAGTGAGTAGAGTAGTGAGTAGTGAGTAGTGAGTAGAGTAGTGAGTAGAGTAGTGAGTAGTGAGTGCAGAGTAGTGAGTATAGTGAGTAGAGTACTGAGTGTAGTAGTGAGTAGTGAGTAGAGTAGTGAGTAGAGTAGTGAGTAGTGAGTAGAGTAGTGAGTAGAGTAGTGAGTAGTGAGTAGAGTAGTGAGTATTGAGCAGAGTAGTGAGTAGAGTAGTGAGTAGTGAGTAGAGTAGTGAGTAGAGTAGTGAGTAGAGTAGAGTAGTGAGTAGAGTAGTGATTAGAGTAGTGAGTGCAGAGTAGTGAGTAGGGAGTAGAGTAGTGAGTAGAGTAGTGAGTAGTGAGTAGAGTAGTGAGTAGAGTAGTGAGTAGAGTAGTAGAGTAGTGAGTAGAGTAGTGAGTAGAGTAGTAGAGTAGTGAGTAGAGTAGTGAGTAGAGTAGTGAGTGCAGAGTAGTGAGTAGAGTAGTGAGTAGTGAGTAGAGTAGTGAGTAGAGTGGTGAGTAGTGAGTGCAGAGTAGTGAGTAGTGAGTAGAGTAGTGAGTAGTGAGTAGAGTAGTGAGTAGAGAGTGCAGAGTAGTGAGTAGTGAGTAGTGAGTAGAGTAGTGAGTAGTGAGTGCAGAGTAGTGAGTATAGTGAGTGGAGTAGTGAGTAGAGTAGTGAGTAGTGAGTGTAGTAGTGAGTAGTGAGTAGAGTAGTGAGTAGAGTAGTGAGTAGTGAGTAGAGTAGTGAGTAGAGTCAGTAGAGTAGTGAGTAGTGAGTAGAGTAGTGAGTAGAGTAGTGAGTAGTGAGTTGAGTAGTGAGTAGAGTAGTGAGTAGAGAGTGCAGAGTAGTGAGTAGTGAGTAGTGAGTAGTGAGTAGTGAGTAGAGTAGTGAGTAGTGAGTAGAGTAGTGAGTAGAGTATTGAGTAGTGAGTGCAGAGTAGTGAGTATAGTGAGTAGAGTAGTGAGTAGAGTAGTGAGTAGTGAGTGCAGAGTAGTGAGTAGTGAGTAGAGTAGAGTAGTGAGTAGGACATCACAGGCAGCAGCTGTGCAAGCTTCTTACACTCACAAGGAGACCACAGGCAGCTGAGTTGCAAGCTTCTCCCACTCACAAGAAGGACATCACAAACAGCAGCGGTGCAAGCTTCTCCCACTCACAAGAAGGACATCACAAGCAGCAGCGGTGCAAGCTTCTCACACTCACAAGAACGACATCACAGGCAGCAGCAGTGCAAGCTTCTTACACTCACAAGAAGGACATCACAGGCAGCAGCAGTGCAAGCTTCTTACACTCACAAGGAGACCACAGGCAGCAGAGGTGCAAGCTTCTCACACTCACAAGAAGGACATCACAGGCAGTAACGGTGCAATATTCTCACACTCACAAGGAGATCACTGGCAGTACACACCACATGAACACACTCCATAACACATAGCAACAATACATTGGCATTTACAATGCCATTAGCTCAAACTCAAATAAATCCGAGCCCGATTGCATTTCCAATGCTTGTTTTCTCAGTTACTGTTTTCCCATGTGCTTGCCCAGCATTTTCAGTGGATTTGTATATGAGTGAAATGGTAGGTTATTCTGTTTTTTTCTGCAACTTTTAAAAGTACTTTGGAGGGATAATTGATGTATTCTTGGGCTGTGTGTGGTTGGGACATCTTTGAAGTGTATTTTCTTATTAGACATTGCTGATTTTACTGGTGATGCGTAAGGCCAAGGCTGCCCCATGGGTGGTCCCAGACACATTTTGGGTATACATAATTGAGCAAACCTTGACCTTCAATGCTACATGATTTTTTTATGGGGCAGATTGGCACTCCAGACAGGATAAGGTAACTATGTTATTTTACCTCCATGCCTCCTTCTTTGCTAGCCATACAGCAACCACCATTTTGTGGGTGTGTTGCTCATTTTCTCTTTGTTGTCCTTGCCTCCTTTTGTGGAGGCAAGGAAATAAAGGAATCAATTGTGAACTGCAGCTTGTCCTATTGGAGTCTTGGGGTTCTGAATGCAGAAGAAGAGTCAGACAGCTTCCCATCAACCAGGCATCCATTCGATTTAATAAGGTCATAAGTAGGAGTGAAGTTCCGGTCTGGAGTCTTGGTGGAGTCACACCTGGAGCTGTGGAGCTGGTTAGTGTGTGTATGTGAGTGTGTAAGTGGGTGTGCAAGTGGCTTTATGGGTCTTTGAGTGAGTGTGTGAGTAGTTGTGTGGGTGTGTGAGTAGTTGTGTGAGTGTGTAAGTGAGTGTGTGAGTGAGTGATTAAGCACGTGAGTAGGTGTGTGGGTCAGTGAGTAGGTTGTTTTTTATTAATTGGGGTCTGGATCTAAAGATCCGAATTGAACCTGCCCAGTCTGTGTGGAACTGGGTAGATCCAGGTGGATCTGCAGAGCCTTGTGCACTAAAAAACATTTTTGGACAATATTTTACCCATGAAGGGCCCCTCATAGATCCATCCATCAGTCCCATGGGGTCAAGGTACCTTTAACATGACCTCTTCTATCACTTTTACAAGGTGTTTTCTCCCCTCGGAACCATGTCCCAATGTTCAAAATGGCATCTGCAACTTTTCTCTCAGGTTGCAGCCAGCCAATCATGACACTGGTGTTGGCATATGGATCCAAGAATCCATCCTGATCCACAGTTGACCCGTGTCTCTAGATATACATACATCTTTTAACTTTAATAACTCCAAAACTGTTGAGCGGATTTGCACCAAATTTCCATAGCACTCTTTCTGGACCAAGATCTAGCTTTCTGTCAAATATGGTGTAATTACGTTTGGGGGTTCGAGCTGTACTCTCTATAGGAAATTGCACGGGGAAAACGCATTTTGGGAGCACACCTTTTTCTCAGCCCCTACTTGACGTATCCCCATTACTCTGTCTAGACAGCTACTGAAGGAACTGGCTCACTAGTTCTAAAATTTCGTGAACATTTTTCAAACGGCATCAAAGTTATTAACAAAGCAAAAAACACTTTTCCTGTGGAAACCAGGTCCTAACTATAACTTCCTATATACTTCCTGTAGGTAATATGTCTATATATACTGGAAATCTGATTATCACTTTATTGAGATGGACATTTGTTCTCTCTATACTTCTATTAATCATGTTGATGGTCTTAATGCTATTGAACATTTTTTATCAGATAGGGACATTGGATTTAATGAGCACAGTAAAATGTTAATCAAAATGATTGAACTTTGCAATAACTTTTTCCTTTTTAATAATGAAGTTTTCCAGCCGTTGCGGGGTGTGGCTATGGGAGCATGCTTCTCCCCCAGCTATGCGTGTTTACATGTTGGCTGGTGGGAGGAGCATGTTCTCGGTCACCCCCGCACTGTTGTTGAGAACCTGGACTCTGGCATTGTGCATATGTGGCGCTTTATAGATGATGTATTTGTAATATGGCAAGGATCTAGAGCGTCCGCAGAAGAATTTGTTTCTGAGGTTAACATAAATGTGCTCAATCTAGAATTCACAGCCACTATCAGTAATGAGAAAGTTGAATTTTTAGATGTGGAGATTTCTATTGTTGAAAATGAAATCAGAACCAAATTGCATAGAAAAGCTACGGCTGGAAACTGAACCCTTCATGCCCATAGTGCGCATCCTCGCCACCTTATAAAAAGTATTCCCTATGGAGAGGTTTTAAGAATTCACAGAATTTGCAGTAATGAAATTGATCTTAAAGTTTGTTTGGAAGAATCAACTCAAAGATTTCTGGCTCGAGGTTATGATAAGAAGGACTTACAAAATGCATTGAATAAAATGTTTTTAAATCATGCTTATCCTCCCCAGGTTGCCAATTCTGATATTGTGATATCTAATGGGGATAGGTCCACCAAGAAAGATGAAACAGCAGTTAGACTTATCACGATTTTTAGTTGTCAGGAGAAGAGAGTCAGAAAAATCCTGAAGTCTAACTGGCCCATTTTGAAAACTGATATCAAATTAGCTCTGCTACTTAGTGAGATTCCAGCTATCACTTTTAGGAGGGCTCCGTCTATGAGGGATGCTCTTGTAAAGACCAGTCCAGAAGTCATTAAACCATCTAATTGGCTCTCTAACAGATTGTTTTTTTTTAATGCAGTTCCTGCAGAGCCTGCAAGTTTGGAGGCAATACCTCGTAATATCATGAGGTCTTCTCCCAAGATGCTTGCAGAATTAGGAGTTTGTTCACCTGTAAGACAGATTACGCTGTTTATGTCTTGCAATGTACTTGCAATTTGCAGTACATTGGGAGCACTAAGCTCCAGGTGTTCAATCGTATCCTGTAGCATCTGTGGGCGATAGTTAACTCTGACTCCAACTATCCTGTGGCGCATCATTTTAAATTGGTTCATCAAAATAATCTCAATGACTTGAGATATTTTGCTATTGACGCAGTTTGTTTCTCCAGAAGGGGTAGTGATAGGGAAAGGAAATTTAGACAACTGGAGAGCCACTACATTTTGCTTCTCGACACAAAAATTCTGAATGGTCTTAATGCTGGGGAGGATTTACATAACTTTTTTATAACTTTTTAGATGTCATTTTTATCTATGGGGTTATATTAGTTTTTGTACATCCTTTAAGGTGACACTCTTGTCCCCTTTAACCTCTCCACTATACTGTACTTTATTTGAGCCGTATACATCTTATTGAACTATTCATCTATATGCTGCTAAT
The DNA here is from genome assembly GCF_964261635.1 of Lissotriton helveticus. Lineage (NCBI taxonomy): Eukaryota > Metazoa > Chordata > Amphibia > Caudata > Salamandridae > Lissotriton > Lissotriton helveticus. The sequence goes on from NC_136061.1 coordinate 2,028,577,685, forward strand.
GATTTATTTGTGAATTCTGGGTTACCTTTGATCAGGCAAATTTTATCTGTATTCCTTTATGCCTTGTTTTTAGTCTTGTTTTTAACTGGTTTTACTGGTTTTCCGGTTTTACTGGTTTTAGGCTCGACAGAAATAGGGTATGGGAATCGGGTGTGTTTTGCTTGAATATAAGGTTGGCATAGTTTACCACTGGACTATGGTTGATTGTTGAGTATCCACCGGCCTGTACTTTCCATCCATATAATTTATTTATGCTGCAACTGATTTTTCATATTATGACACATGTTTATGGTTGATATATGTTTAATGCACTTGACACTTTATATAACTCTTTTCTAGCTGCTAACTGATATCAAAGAAAAGTTGTATAAGTAATATTTCCGGTTTTTCACTTCATGCACTTTTTTAGCACTTGGCACTTTATTACACTCAGCGTCTGCTATCTATTACATATGAGTTTCATATGTTTTTTAGCTTGAAGCAATCTATCATTAATTGAATATGGATTGTATTTTGCACTTTTGCACATATTTTTACTGTTTATTGTTTTTTCTTTGCCCCTAACAGCCCACATAGAGACTTGATGTGTTTATACTTAGGCTATTGTGGCTTTACATTGTATAGTGTGGGCACTTGCCCTTTATTAGTCCTATTCCACCATTTCTCTGTATACCAGCTATTATATTTTAGCTATTTGTATAATGATATTAACAGTGGTTTTCACTCTGCAATTGTATCTTTATACATAATATTGTATTGGTTGTTTTATTGTGATTGGTTTTCTTTGTATATATAAAGGATTTAGCCGAATGTCTTGATTTGCATTTTTATGTTGATTACATCTATAGTATTTCTGCTATGTTTTTGACTGAGTAGGTGGGGCGTTATAGGAGAACTGAACAGTATTTAAACTTGTGTTTTTTTTTAGCATGTCATGTGATCAAGACCGGGTTTACCCGGTCGAAACGCGTCATGCTGCTGTCTCTCGAGAAATAAAGCACGCCATTTGCACTATCAACGTTTGGGGTCCATTCCTGATTTTTGCGCGTTCAAGCACGACTTCAGGATTGTGGTGTTCATATATATATATACAAAGTGTATTAATCATGCAAAGGAAAGCGATACACCAAAAAACCCAAACAAAAAAAAGAGAAAATATGTTAAAAGAAAGACAGAGAATGTATAGAAATCTGCAGATAGTATGTCTTCCATGTTTATGATCACATGTGGTGTAAGGAAAAAATATATATATATAAGGAAATGGCAAGCTCTGTACTGACGATCTGTGAACAAGGGCGGACGCCCTGAAACGCGTCAGATTTAGCGGCTCTGTTAAATAAAAATCTGTGTGCCAAAATACTGGATTTGCATCGTCTTTATGCTCGCTGGTGAACGCGGAGGCGCAAAAGACGATAGTGGTTCTATATGAGAGTCGGAAGGTGTTTGCTTCCGAGGCGAATTCACTTCCTACAAGCTGGCTGCAGCTTTCAACCAGCACCGGCATCTTTCTACAACGGAATTTATAGCAGCAGCCCCCGTTTTGAAACCAAGCACAGACCCGTGACGAAGGGAAGCGGCAGCGTGATCTTAATGGTTGACGTCGCGAAGCAAAACCTGTTGCGGTGAGTGACTCGGTAATTTTTAACGGTGAGAAGGAATACACGGCCCGAGCAGGGAAACTCTGTATGGTGATTGTGTGTGAGTTTCTGCTCTGATACAAACATTTTAAATAAGGAGCCGGCTAAACAATGTCAGCAGAAATACTACGCGGCAGGGAGGCGGCCGCTGATGCTCTTTTCTCCAACTTACCGAAAGTAGTGGACAAAGACACTGCCCGGTCACGGAGAAAACACCAGTGAAAGTAAAATATGTGAATTATTAAAACGCTTGGAAAAATGTATGCGCCAGGAAGTAACCAAGTGGTGGGAGCACAAGTCCCTGTCCAAGTATGTGGAGGAGGGGTGTGTTCCCAGAGGGCTTCGCATTCTATTAGCCCGAGTTATGAAAGACCAAATCCAGAGATGTTGAAGAAGTGGGGCCAAAGCAAATTGGAGGCATCAACCAATCTAGTAAAAATTTTAGTAAAGTATGCAGCAATTGACAGAGATGTGCTTATGAAAGAAATTGATGAGTTCAACGAATTGCTGGCAAAGTTTGAGCCTAGTGATTTGATAACCAAATCACGAAAGGAGATACAAGAGAGACTCTCAAAGCAGGAAGATAAGATTAAAGCCCGTAAAATCTATAAATTTGCACGTGACAAGGAGGATTACGCGCAAGGGCGAATCTACACTTTTGCACGCAAATATGAGAATGCCAAAAAATCCAAACTCAGCCAACGAAACCAACAAGTCCAATCCACCAGCCAAATAGGAGCATCCACATCCAATGCTTTGGATACAATGACGGATAATAGTGACATTGAATCCTTAACAAGTGGGATATCATCGATGAGGGAAGCTCAACAACAACGGCTTCGGTGGATACATTAAACGTGTTGGATTTGGGAGAAGAGGTAGATTTTTTTGTGGCAGATCGATTACAAACACTAAGACCACGTAACAAACAACAGCAAAAAAATCAAGAAATAACAAAATACGAAGCAAGGGTCGCAAAAAGCGAAAAGCCTTACAAAAAACCAAAAAGGCAATTTTGGCGCAAAAAATAGCAAAAGAAAACACAATTATTGATTTAACAACAGCAACTTTGACTGAGGCAGAAAACCAGCTTTTGAGCCTCGGTCTGACTTATTGTCCGATCTCGGATTTTAATTACACCAAAACCCCGAAGTAGATATCTTTTGCTATATACGCAAATTGAAGTTGCGCAAATTCTTTAGCATTAAGGATGGCCTTAAAGAAGCGGAGCAAAAATCGAACAATCAGATAAGCATGGGGCTCTCGGCAGCAGATACAAAAATGTATCTCACAATGCACCAACTAGAGCATAACAGTACTGTTGAAGAAACGGATCAGGTGTCAACACAACAGGAACTCAGGGCTGCAGTAGGTATACAAACAGGGGCGAACACAAGTCCGTTCAAGCCCAAATTGAGCTTTATGACAAACATGCCAAGAGACGCAATCGACACCTTCCACGATGTCATTGTGGAAGATTTAAAAAGATTACATTACAATGTGAAACACAGAAGAAGATACAAGAGTGAACAGGAAAAATAATACACATAAAGAAGTTGAGCAATGACCATCAGATTATTGTCACTACTGCAGATAAAGGTGGCAACGTTGTAATCTGGCCACAAAAGGATTATATTGAAGAAGCATTACATCAACTAGGTGATACTTTTTGTTATGCCAAAACAACGTTAAAACAATATAATGTGGCAAGAGATCAGCTCAAAAAACTACTTCACAAATGGAAAAGGGAGGGGATGAAATCGACCCAAGATTATGAGTTTTTAAATGTCAAAAATCCTGTTCTACCTAAGATGTATCTTCTGCCAATGGTGCATAAGCAACCGGTCCCTGTTCCAGGGCGACCAATTATCTCAGCAATTCAAGGTGTTGTAGAACATATTACCAAATACATAGACTACTTTTTACAGGACCTAGTAAAAGATTTGCCTACATACATTAAGGACACCGGTGGTTTCCTTGAAAAGATCAGAGATGTTCCATGGACCGAAGATTTGGTATTCATAGCGTTGGATATCAAATCGCTATATACTAGTATAGAACATGATACTGGTTTAAGGGCCCTGGAACACTTCCTAGGAAAAAGACCATTACAATGTTACAATCATAATAAGATGATCATAGAACTAACATCATGGTGCCTTAACAATAACTTTTTTATGTTTGGCAATGATATTTATCTGCAAAAAAGGGGTGTGGCAATGGGGGCCTGCTTCTCCCCTAGCTATACGTGTTTACACGTTGGCTGGTGGGAGGAGCAGGTCCTCATGCGCACACACAGTGCAGTTTTTAATGGCCATGTTTTAAAGTGGATCCGTTTTATCGATGACGTTTTTGTTTTATGGAAGGGTGATGTAAATAGTGCCAATGCTTTTGTTACAACAATTAACAACAATCATGAAAATCTGAAGTTCACATCTGTGATAAACAAGCATGAGGTGGATTTTTTGGATGTTAAAGTTTTTGTACATATGGGACATTTGGCAACTAAATTACATAGAAAAAGTACTGCAGGCAATAGCACTCTGCACGCAAGCAGTGCCCACCCGAAACATGTCATCAATAATATTCCCTTTGGAGAACTTTTAAGGCTAAAACGTATATGCAGCAAGCAAGACGATCTGGCCTTTTTTATCACTCAAGCATTGGAAATATTCAGGAAAAGAGGGTATAAAGAGGGAATCATAAAACAAGCTGTAAATAAAACGAATGCTCGATTGCGAGAATCTTTGCTCGATCATGATGATTCCATCCACATAGAAACAGAGGCCATTGACCCTTCTTTGGCTCCCAGGCTTATAACTACTTATAACCGCCAAGAGAGGAAAATTAGGTCCATCATAACACAAAGTTGGCCTATTCTAAAAACAGATATGGTTCTAGCCCCAAGATTACCAAATAGTCCAACAATCACGTATAGGAAGGGACCTTCCATGTGATCTCAAGTCAGTAGAAGTTTTCCTGAACTGAGTAAAAAATAAATGTGGCTACAGTCCCGACCGGGATTTGTATGATGCTCCAGCTGCAGAGCATGTAGATTTGGGGTTAATACTACTGAGTACTCCACACCGTTCAGTCCAGAAATATTTAAAATCAAGGGTTCTTACAACTGCAAGACAGAATATGCAGTATATGTACTGACATGCACCTGCGGTTTGCGATATGTGGGGAGCACTAAGCTGCAGGTGCATGTCAGAATTCTCCAGCATTTGCGTGTCATCGTTAATAACGATAATGCCTATCCGGTGGCCAGACATTTTAAGTCAATGCACAACAATGACTTACAGTGCCTTAAATACTTTGTCATAACATCTGTTCCCAAGCCACGGACGGGAGGAGATAGGGACAAAATGTTAAGGAGAATGGAGTCACAAATAATCCTTGAATTGGATAGTAAATTTTCTAATGGACTGAACACTACAGAGGACATGCACTATTTTCTATGAGTGTTATTTTTTATTAATAGAGTTGGAACTGATTAGAGTATCTTTAGGATTGCCTCCCTGCTGCTAAGTTTAGATAGGACATTTCTATTTTCTTTTCTTTTGTCTCATTTGAGAATTAAATTTATTAATTTTATTTGGGTACTTCACTTTGGGACATGATTAATACAGCATCATAATTCTATATTTTACTCTTTATTTACAATACATCATTTAGCCACATTATCTACTAGGTATATTGTTTTTTGTTTACCTAAGATAGGTAGTTTTGTTGGTTTCCTTTTTTCCATTATTCCACATTCACAACAATTTGGGCTTATCAATTACAACAACGCTGCATTTAAGCAGAGAGAAGATGTGATAGCCAAACCACTATATTTGAAACCTTTGTTTGTGGGTTATTCAATTAGCTTAGTTATATGATGAAAAAAATGATTTTTCTTTACAAAAGCGCTATTTGCACATATACGAACATCATGTTAGATATATTTTTGCGGTATTTTGCACAAGAGTCAAATGTTTACAAACAAAACCACTTTATTGCTTTTTTTGCACAAATTGTGACAGTAAATATTTTGCACATATTTATTGCGTGATTTGCACTAAATATATATGATAAACGATAGAGAAAAAACGGTTTTTATAGCCAAAAGCTCTGTTTGATAAAAAAGTTTTCATTTTCCTTCTAAACGATTGAATGCACAAACTGCATAGTTATTGATGGTTTCTCTAAATTAATGTGGTTTTAATATATAAGAGCCAAATTTATTTGTGGTTTAATCGATATGCATTTATGCAGTAATGTTTTGAACAAAGTGTATTAATCATGCAAAGGAAAGCAATACACGAAAAAACCCAAACAAAAAAAAGAGAAAATAAGTTAAAAGAAAGACAGGGAATGTATTGAAATCTGCGGATAGTATGTCTAGCATGTTAATGATCACATGTGGTGTAAGGAAAAAAAGAAAAAATATATATAAGGAAATGGCAAGCTCTGTACTGATGATCTGTGAACAAGGGTGGACGCCCGAAACGCGTCAGATTTAGCGGCTCCGTTAAATAAAAATCTGTGTGCCAAAGTACTGGATTTGCATCGTCTTTATGCTCGCTGATGAACGCGGAGGCGCAAAAGACGATAGTGGTTCTATATCTATACTGCTATAATAAAGGAAATACTTTCAGCCTTTGAGGCGGGTAAACTCGGGAACCACAGCGCCAATCCACACACCTGTTGGAATCGTCAGGGTGTGTAGATGGTTATAGGCTATATAAATAAAAAAAAAAACGTTATTTAAAAAATTTACAGTAAAAAAAAAGTAGTCCTCCGAAGTAGTGCCGGCCGCGACGTGCGTGCTCACGTCAGGAGCGCGGGGAGGAGCGGCGTCCAGGAGCGCGACGAGGAGCGGCGGACATGGCGTGGGGGAGGAGCGGTGACGTGAGGAGCAGCGGACAGGCCAGCGGCAGTACGAGCTGCGGACACAGCGGACAGGCCAGCGGTGGTGCGAGCAGCGGACAGGAAGGAGGAGCGGCGGCTCAGGTAAGGGGACCCATGTCGGGGCAGGCGGGGGTCGGGGTGGGCGGGGGTCAGGGCAGGCGGGGGACGGGCCGGGCGGGGGACAGGCCGGGCTGGGGACCGGGCTGATGCACAATGTCGGGGCGGGCGGGGGTCGGGGAAGCCTGTTGCATCCGGACAAGGTCGGGACGGGCTGCTAGTATACATATATATATATATATATATATATTACCTACTGGCGGTCGCCAGTAGGTAGTTATAGTTAGGATTGATTTCCAAAGGAAATCCGCAACATTGTATTGGGAATAACTTTGGCGCCGGTGGACAAATCTTCGCAAATTTCTCAAAGAAGATGGCCCGCTCCGCTCTGCTCCTTCCCTGAAAGTTTGGGGGGGATTTGTCAAGCGGTGGCCGAGATAAAAGGGGGGTCCCAAAACGTGTTTTCCCCATGTTAATTTCCATGGGCGGTTGGACTCACTTTTAGCCCGAACGGCTGAATGGATTTCCACAAAACTTGGCAAAATTGTAGGGACTGGTAGCCCGATGTGCCTTTTGCTATGTCTCAATATATGTGCTCCAGTGGATTTTGAGTAATTTAGTTTAAAAAATATATATATATCTGGGCGAAGCCTAACCACACATCTGATCTGATTGGCTGTCAGCACTTCATCCAAGAAGTGTTGGCAGCCATCTTGGGACCAATATACATTATAGCACCTCATTAAAAAGCGTTGTAGTTAATAGAGGGTTTTAGGACTTTAGTTACATTATAAATCATTTGGTGATAGTACCATACTCATTTTAGGAATTGTGGTGTGTTCTAAGTTGATTTTACCATGTGAAAAAGCCTTCTGCTGGGATATCATGAATCATGTTTGAAAGAAAACTATTATCTCATGCTTTTCCCACAGTGGTTTGGAAGGGGATCTATAAGCTAACCTGAAAGCATATTTTCTGTAAATTCACATTATCTTTCTCAGTCATGTGAGCATGAAGTCTGACATTCTCAGTAAAACATGTACATCCAACAAGGACAGAGACTGTCAGTTGATTCCTTTGTGTTCTACTGCAGCCTCCTAGAGTGTTCTAAAGAACAACTAGAGCGCTAACAGTCCTACCTATTACAAAGGTATGGCACACCTGAAGCCATCTTGATTGGAATAAAGTGGTAACTCTCAAAACATTTAATTTAAAAAGGAACACAATGAGGGGTATATTTTGCCATAGAAAGTATGATTAGTGCTGCAAAAAGAAAAATTAGGGCACATTTTGAGTGACTTCTCAAATCCTCTTCTATTTCATTAAAAAATTCTGACATGCAGTCTCCCAAGATGTCAACAAAAAAGGAAGGGAGTTAGAGGAATTGTAGCTAGGCTCGCCCTCCAAATACTAAGTTAAACAAATGGTCTCTGTTTCCAGATACCTAAGAGCCTTGCTAGTTTATTCAGATAACAACCAACACACACTGGGGTCGATTGTGAAAATATGGTATTGTGTACAAAAAAGGGGAGAAATGCTCCTCTTTTAGGTGTCCCCTCACTCACCAGGGTTGACCCACGGTGACATGCTTCATCATTGGGGCCATCCCAGTCCTCTACGGGCTGGGGCGTGCTGCGACTTGCGAAAGTTACGTAGGAGCACTTTATTAGACTATGTGTGGTGCATGTGTATTTGAGGAGTGGACTATGTGATGTGTGTTAAAAATACCTCCCCAGTAGGTTTACAATAAACTTTATTCTTGCCTCTAGGTGGTAATATTAAAAACGGGGTGGAAAGATAGGCTGCCCTAAACGTAATGTGTCCAGATGTACCTATCAACTCCTATCGTCGACATGTTTCGTGCATACCCCAAGCACTTCTTCGGGACTACACAGGGACCAGCCCTGTGTTCGCCACTCCTTAACTCTTCAATGAGATATTGATGAATAAGTTTTAAATTTTAAAGTTAAAATTAGACTGCAGCAAACTATATTAAGTGCATGCAATGATACCTACGTATTTGTTCCAAAAACACGTGGCTCATTTCCTGAGACCTAACTGGGCCCCATGGATTCGGAGGGGTTCGGTATCCTAGCAGCTTTGTGCACCGGATACCTCCTACTTTTAGGCACCTACTTGTGTCCCTCCGGTCCGGATGTCTCCCAAGATGGCCACCAGAGACAAAAGAGCCCAAATGTAGCCCAAATATCACCCGGATGTAGCCCAAGTATAGCCCAATGACAGAATGTCCCAGAGTGTTCTAAAGAACAACTAGAGCGCTAACAGTCCTACTTATTACAAAGGTATGGCACACCTGAAGCCATCTTGATTGGAATAAAGTGGTAACTCTTAAAACATTTAATTTAAAAAGGAACAAAATGAGGGGTTATATTTTGCCATAGAAAGTATGATTAGTGCTGCAGAAAGAAAAATTAGGGCACATTTTGAGTGACTTCTCAAATTCTCTTCAATTTCATTAAAGAAATTCTGACATGCAGACTGAAACATGTACTTTGAATACCAGCAGCAGACTTCCCTGGTGAGCAGTAGCTTTACTACAGTGATCTGATGAGCAACTAGAGTGCTAACATTCAGAATTTATGGCAAATGTGTGACACATCTGAATGCCTTCTTGATGGAACCAAAGTAAACAAGCATTGAAAATGCAATAGATCTCGCCCTCGTTTAAGTTAAAGCCATTCTGTTTGTAATGAGGTGGCTTTTTAGCTTTGCTTTTATCAGAGTTTTTTAAACTTTCATGTAAATAGCATGCATCTGTATGCATATATGTATATGTATGCATGCATTTATATTTATATAGATAGACAGATTATATATGTTTATATATGTATGTATATACATACACATACATATATATATAAATGCATATGCATATATATATGTGTATATGTGTGCGTGTAGAGAGAGGTAGAGGTGTAGAGGTAGAGAGGTAGAGGTAGAGAGGTAGCGGTAGAGAGGTAGAGACTAGTAGAGAGAGAGGTAGAGAGGTAGAGAGTAGAGAGTGAGTAATAGAGAGTAGAGAGTGAGTAGTAGAGAGTAGTAGAGAGCAGTAGAGAGAGTAGCAGAGAGTGCGTAGTAGAGAGTAGTAGAGTGAATAGTAGAGTGAGTAGTAGAGAGTAGTAGAAAGTGAGTAGTAGAGAGTGAGTAGTAGAGAGTAGTAGAGAGTAAGTAGTAGAGTGAGTAGTAGAGAGCAGTAGAGAGAGAGTAGTAGAGAGTGAGTAGTAGAGAGTAGTAGAGAGTAAGAAGTAGAGAGTGAGTAGTAGAGAGTAGTAGAGAGTGAGTAGTAAAGAGTGAGTAGTAGAGAGAGAGTAGTAGAGAGTGAGTAGTAGAGAGTAGTAGATAGTGAGTAGTAGGGAGTGAGTAGTAGAGAGAGAGTAGTAGAGAGTAGTAGAGTAGTAGAGAATGAGTAGTAGAGAGTGAGTATTTGAGAGTAGTGTAGTAGGAGAGAGTAAGTAGTAGAGAGTAGTGGAGAATATTCCAAAGTTTGGCACAGCACCACTTGCACAATAAGTTCAATCAAATCATATCACTTAGAGTCCTTATTGAAGCGCTGAATCTTGGTGTATATTCAAATGCTTTTATTGTCCTTAAGTTTATGTACTACAGCCAGCCGAAACATTTCGTTCTGTACAACAGAACTTCTTCAGGGAGTTCTTATTTCTTTCAAGTTATGTTGGTATCCTGTTGTCATATAACTAGATATTTCTTCCAAATGTTAGACGAGACGTAAGTACATTCATATTCAAAGTGACTAGGTATCAATTTTACCCACACAATTCGGGCAGACTTGAGTAATTTATAGCATCCTCAAAGTCAGTCTTTCAAAAATTCCAAGGTATAGGACATGATAATCCAAATCCAAATGTTTCTCAAGAAAAGTCATTTTCAATCGTTCGGAATATCGGTGTTTGGGCAGATATGACCCAGGGACCCCCAGTATGCAAGGGGAATTAGTCCCCCCTCTGCAAACGCGCCAGTGGCCTGCGTTGCAGAGAGGTGGAAAAAGGGGCATAGCCTCATTACACCTCTGTGCAATGCAGCCCCCTGGTGCATACTGGAGGTTCCAGGTGGGCTAGTTGGCCCCCAGGGACCCCTAGTATGCAAGGGGAATTAGTTCCCCCTCTTCAAACATGCACGGGGGCTGCGTTGCAGAGAGGTGTAAAAAAGGGTGTGGCCTCATTACACCTCTCTGCAATGCAGCCCCCTGGCGCATACTGGAGGCTCCTGGTGGGCTAGTTGGCCCCCAGGGGCCCCCAGTATGCAAGGGGAATTAGTTCCCCCTCTTCAAACATACACGGGGCTGCATTGCAGAGAGGTGTAAAAAGGGGCGTGGCTTCATTACACCTCTCTGCAATGCAGTCCCCTGGCGCATACTGGAGATTCCTGGTGGGCTTTCAGGTCTTATATAGTTAGGAATTAGCATTAAAAAAACCTTTGAAATTCACTGAAAAAAACATAGGTTTCAGGCCTTATATAGTTAGGAATTAGCATTTAAAAAACCTATGAAATTCACTGAAAAAACCATAGGTTTCACACCAGTTATAGTTAGGAATTAGCATTTAAAAAACCAATTAAATTCAATGAAAAAACCATAGGTTTGACACCAGTTATAGTTAGCTGGAAATTTTACTGACATAAAAACATTGAAATTCCCACGTTATAGTTAGTTGGACTCACTATAACTTGCGCGCCTGCAATGCACTGCTGATGACGTCACATATTACATCACTCATGACATGGTCAGTGACATCACTCATGACATCACTCATGACACCATCCTTGTGACAGAGTGACAGACCTCCTTTCAGTGTAATGTAACCCTTCAAACGCATATTCAAAAATAGAAACTAAAATTTTCAAAAAAATAGAGATACCCATGCCAGTTACAACAACCAATTCAGTAATACCACCATCTATATACACATCCATTCATTCACCAACAGTTCTATATAGTCACTCATACATATATTCACTCATCATATGTAGTGAAACACCTATACATCCTGTTACACACCGACAGTCATCCAAAAGTTACTCACACACATAATCACACATGCAAATAAACTATTGAACATCCATTTATTTGCATATACAGCTATACACACACTACCACCTTACTTCTAAGGAAACTAACACATACTTACTCTCTTAAACAATCACTTATAGAAACACATACTTATTTAAACAAGAACTCTTTCAATCTCTCACTCTCACATATACTCGCTTATATACATCAATACTCACATATACTAGATTAAAACATATGTAGTTACTGATAAAGACACTAGTGAGACAGTCATTCACTCACTAACACACACATATACACACTCATCCACCCATACAGTCCTGCACATATGTTGTCTTCAAAACACATACAAACAGTGAGTCAGTCATTGATGAATCTATGTGATAAGTAACACCCCCACCAAACCATACAGACACTCATACTGATACTAAAAAAATCTAATAACCCATATACACACACATGTAGCTACTCACCAACCCATGCAGCCACTTATACACAAAGTGAAACACTGATACAAACATTTTAATATTTAAACAATACTCGCTAATATATGTATTCACTAAGATACACTTAATAAGCCAGTTAACCAATCAATTTAAAAAAAAGAAAAAACATCCATTAAGACACTTATTTAAACATTTATTCTTCCATCGACCTTTACATATACATATATAAAACATATTTATTTTTCAGAAAGACACACATTCACTGGATGGTGTCATCAGTGATGTCATGAGTGATGTCACTGACCATGTCATGAGTGATGTAATATGTGACGTCATCAGCAGTGCATTGCAGGCGCGCAAGTTATAGTGAGTCCAACTAACTATAACGTGGGAATTTCAATGGTTTTATGTCAGTAAAATTTCCAGCTAACTATAACTGGTGTCAAACCTATGGTTTTTTCAGTGAATTTAATAGGTTTTTTAAATGCTAATTCCTAACTATAACTGGTGTGAAACCTATGGTTTTTTCAGTGAATATATATATAGTTCCAATCCTGGTTCTGCAATATCTGAAAACAGGAACCGACTCCGTGGGTTGAAAATCAAAGATAATTTATTCCAAAAACAACCAATATATATATATAATTCTGCAAGAAAATGTGCAGAACTTAATATCATTTATTAAGTATATTGGGGACTTCCTTAAAAGAATTTATGACACACCACACTGTGAGTACTATCTTTTAATGATGCTTAATGAAACCTCATTATAAACAATATTAAGCATAATGATGGATTACAGGCAGTTGAGTACTATCTGAGAGAAAAACCCATCTCATTATTTAAACATACAAAAATGTTATTATCTATGATGAAATGGTGTATTGAGAACAATGTTTTCCTTTTTAATGGGGACATTTTCGCCAGCTACGTGGTATAGTGATGGGCACCTGCTTCGCCCCCAGATATGCAAGTCTGAATATGGGCTGGTGGGCAAGGGGGGCTTATCAATGATCGTGGCATTATGTGTGGTGAACATGTTATTTGTAGGTTGCGTATATTTATGGTTTATTGGTAATATGTAAGGGCACACATAAGACAGCTGAAGCATTCATAGAGGCAATGAGCCATTTAAAAAAAAATTTTCATGATTTTTGTATAGCTCCTGAATCACCCCCCAAGAGGTATCTCTGTGCTGCGGACATACAGAGAAGCTGACACCATGTAAGTCTAAACCGGAACAGTTTTAAGAAGCCTTCTTAATTAAAGATGGTCAAGGCATTGCCTCAGCAGGATAGGGAGCTGATTCCAATACATGGGAGTGAGGTACGAAAAAGCTTTCCCACCCATCCCTACCTTCTTTATCTGAGGAAGTAAAAGAAGAGATTTGGTTCTGGAGTGAAAGATCTCTAATAGGGGTGTAGAGCTTACAATTCGTGGCTAGGTAAGCAGGACTTTTCCCATACACATCTTTATGGATGGTGAAACAAATTTTGAACTTCAATCAATCAATCAGTGGTTTATAGAGTGTGCTACCCACCCGTGAGGGTTCAAGGTGCTGGGGGGCGCAGCTTCAGGTCAGTCGAAGAGCCAGATCTTGAGTTCCTTCCTGAACATGTGGAGGGTTGGGGAGCGTCTGATGTTGACCGGGAGCTCGCTCCAGGATTTGGCTGCGATGTAGGAGAAAGCTCTCCCGCTGGTTCTGTTTCTGCAGATGCGGGGGACCTCTGCCAGGGCGAGGTCAGCACAGCGGAGTAAGTGGAAACATAGTCGCTCATTGAGGTATTTGCATCCGATGTTGTTGAGGGATTTGTAGGGGTGGATGAGGAGTTTGAAGGTGATCCTCTTCTTGACGGTTAGCCAGTGGCGGCTTCGAAGGTGTTGGGTCATATGTTCGTGGCGTGGTGTCCCTAGGATGAGCCTGGCTGCGGCGTTCTGGATGGTTTGAAGTTTGTGTAGAAGAGTTTTGTTGATTCCGGCGTAGAGGGCTTTGCCGTAGTTTAGTCTGCTGGTTATGAGTGAGTGCGTGACGATCTTTCTGCAGTTGGGTGGGATCCATTTGAAGGTCTTGCGGAGGATGCGGCGGCAGTTGAAGCTGGTGGACGCGACAGCGTTTATCTGGCGTTTCATGGCGAGGGAGGAGCCGAGGATACTGCCGAGATTCTGAGCGTGGTCTGTCGGGGTGGGTGGGCTCCCGAGGGTGGAGGGCCACCAGGTGTTGTCCCACGCGGAGGTGCAGGGTCCGAGGATGAGGACCTCAGTCTTCTCGGAGTTGAGCTTTAGGCAGCTGTCCTTCATCCAGGTGGATACATTTCTCATTCCTTCCTGGAAGCTGAGTCTGGTGATTTCTGGGATTTCTGAGACCAGCAGGGCGTTGCAGTACTCAAGTCTGCTTAATACTAAAGTCTTGATGAGAGTTTTCTGTGTGGAGTCAGAAGGAAGAGGGAAAACTCGCATCAACAGACTAAGCACATGGAAACAGGAACCAACTGTGTAGGTTACATGATCCTTCATAGTCAATGCTTAATGAAGATGAACACCCAGATTTTTTACAGCTACCTTAGGCACAGGGGGAGCACAAGGTCCCCTGACTACCAATCCGGTGACCACAGCAAAGGGGCCTCTCCAAAGAGCATGATCTCAGTCTTCCGTACATTAAATTGGAGAAACATACTTCTCATCCAATTGGAGAATGCCAGAAGATAAGTTAGATTGGACAGATAAAATAGATTTGTTGAATGAGAAGATCAGCTGAGTATCATCAGCGTATGAGATTGGTGTAAACCCGGACGACCTCATCAGATCAGCTAAGGGAGTGACATAGAGATTAAACAAGGTGGGGCTTAAGTATGAGCCCTGAGGCACTCCCTTGTTCAGCTCCATAGATATAGATCGATAAGGCCCAGGATTAACCATCTGTGAGCGATTATAGAGAAAGCTTGTCATCCACCGCAGGGCTAATCCACCAATTCAGGATTCCTCCAGTCTCCTGAGCAAAATCTGGTGGTCGACCGTGTCCAAAGCTGCCGAGAGGTCTAATAGCACGAGGAGAGTAGATTGGCCACTGTCTAAGGCCATCCTGATGTTATCCGTGACAGCCAGCAGGGCTGTCTCTGTGCTGTGTTTAGGCCTAAAGCCCAATTGCGACCAATCAAGGCTACCGGGGGATTTGCATCGTCTGACAGATGTTTATTGATGTACTTTTCCAAAAGTTTGCTCAGGCGAGGTAGTAGGGAAATAGGTCGTAAATTAGAGAGATCTTCCATGGAAGCCTTAGTGTTCTTACGAATAGGTATAATCTGTGCAGCTTTCCATTCCATAGGATGATGTCCCTCCCACAGGGAAAGATTAAGGAGGGTACAAATGGGTGCAGAGAGTTGTTTGGCAAGGGAAGAGAAGATTTTGGCTGGTATGATGTCAAGAGGAGAGCCTGACTTCACGATGCATAGCAGGATTTCCACATCCTCACAAGACAGAGGGGGAAGATCACCAGCAACTGCCTCTTCAAACAAATGGAAGGCTTGTTAATCATAGCGGCCATCTGCGGACTACCTGCTGAAATGACAAGTTCAATTTTCTGTGCAAAATGACCTGCTATTGCATCACAGAGTGCTTGAGACGGTGCCTCCTCAAGATTACAAGCTTTAGGGTTGGTAAAAGATTTAAGAATTTGAAATAATGCTTTAGGTGCATTTCCTGCCTGATTTAGCTGTCGAGCAATAAAAAATGTATGTGCTAATTTAATGTTTTTGTGATACTGGGAGAGAGCGCTCTTATATCTCTCTTTATCATTTCTGTTAAGAGTTCGATGCCAACGTCTCTCCAGCTTTTACATTGACATTTTTCATTATGAAGCTCAGGAGTAAACCAGGCCTTTTGGGTATGTCTGGCCTTACTGGGTAGTACTTTCAGGGGGGCAAGCTGACCAATGGCAAATCTAGCCGAAGTATTGAAGCGAGCTAGACCCTCCTCGACGTTCTTGGGTTCTATGTCCCAAGGCGAAAGTAAATAGCTGCAAAAGAATCAGGAGCCATTGTCTGTAGAGACTCTTGGGGCCTAGACAAGGTGTCTCTTGCGCTCTGGAACACTAAAATTGAAAATCGATAAGAGCGTAGTCAGACCAACTAAGTGGTCAAGTGGTTTTGTATTTGATGAGGAATGAATTGGTGAAAATCATGTCCAAAGTGTGACCTGCTTCATGCGTTGGACCATCATTGATTTTAACTAAATCAAAAGAGGTGAGATCAGTCAAAAGAGAGGCTGCCTCAGAGTTATTCAAACACTCGCTATTAACATTAAAATCGGCCAGCAGAAAAAAGTTTTTAGTGGAGATAACATAAGGTGTTAGCAATTCCATTCACTGGAGCGAAAAATTAACAAGAGGGCCTGGAGGCCGGTAAACTAAAGCTCCCTTCCAACTATATTGTGGGATTAAGTCTATCCAGAAAACTAAGATTTCAATCTTGTTGTTGCACCACTGCTCCAGTATGGTTACTTTGATACTGTCTTTATGGACTATGGCTATCCCGCCACCCACTTTGGTCTGTCTGTCTAACCTTTGAATCGTATAGCCCTCTGGGAGTGCTATTGTGATTGAAGGGGTGGAGCTGGGTTTTAGCCAGGTTTCTGTCAGAAATCCTAGGTCCGGATGTTCAGAGGTAAGCAGGTCCCATACCTCGACCAAGTGTTTTGGTAGGGATCTAACGTTACCTAGGAAGCCTTTCCAGTCATAGCTGGGGTTAATTAATGGCCCTGGGTCCTGCCCAGTATTTTGAGGAGATGGGGTGGCCTCACTACGGGTATCTGGCCAGCAGTCTAAGGAAGAGGCATGGAAGCAGGAGTCCTCTTGCTCAATTCCTATACTCTGATATCGGCAGAACTAACATGAGAAAGGGCCCTCCAAGGAACTGAGAGTTCCCACTAAAGTGCGGTAGTGAGAGTGGCACTAGGATTGTGGACCCTCCCTTAGGCTCAATAATTCCTCACTTGAATAAATCAGCATGGAGCCTAAGTTATGATCTAGCACAAGATAGGAAGGGTTTCTGGCTCCTGGCGATGGAAGGGTGCGGACAGGCGCAGACTGGTTTGCCTTTGGCGCACTTTCAGCCAGCTGCACGCTTCCGCTGCTCGTTCAGCTGCGCGTTCCGTCCTGCATCCGGTTTTTATGGAGGAGTCTGGTGGACTATACCGCCAACCTCCCAATCAGCCAGAAGTTGCCTGTTCTCCCTCCACGCAAACTGGATAATCTCGCGATGTATCAGGGAGAGGCACAGGATAAGGTGAGGAATCAGTGTGGGATCAGCAAATGCCTATGCAACCATGAAAAACACAATTAAAATGCATCAATGCGGCGCATGTGGCCGTAAAACACAGTTAAAACACGTCAGTGCAGCAATAAATTACCACTAGCATAAAAAACTAAACTAACGATGCAGCCGAGTGTCAGCTTACTCGTATGCGTCCGTGGCGCGTGCCGCCCTGCATCTGGTTTTTATGGAAGAATCTGGCGGACTAGAACACCAATCTCCCAATCAGCCGGAAGTTGCCTGTTGCCTGTTCTCCCTCCACACAAACGGGATAGTCCCGCGATGGACTGGCGAGAGGTACAGGATAAGGCGAGAAGTCAGTGGGGGATCAGCAAATGCCTATGCAGCCATGAAAAACACAATTAAAACACATCAATGCAGCGCATGTGCCCCTAAAACACAGTTAAAACACGTCAGTGTACCAATAATTTACAACTAGCATGAAAAATAAAATAACGAGGCATCCGAGTGTCGGCTTACTCTTACACGTCAACTTGCATTTCAAAGGCCCCATTATCAAGACACATTTACACTTTTGCGATTTGCAAGTGTTTATTCAGGATAAAATGTAATAAAAATAGAAACAAGACCGCATTGGAAAATAACTGCTTGTAACTTTATTTTACAATCCATGTACCTAGTTACAATCTCAGTCACCTCAAATGCAGTATCCCCTATGGGGAAATGCTCATATTGAAAAGAAATTTCAGTTGCGCCAAAGACCTAGAAAGGTGTAACTAAGAATCTTTCTATAGTTTCTTAGAATGATGCATTGGCACCTAATCCGGGGAGATCCAATTTTAGGACCTAACATCCCTAGATCGCCATCCATCACACATAAGAAAGCATATTCCATGAAGGATGCCCTGGTCAAAATTAGCCTAGAGATTGTAGAGTTGAAAAACTGGCTACATTCAGCCAAAGGCTTCCATAGATGTAACAAGTGCAAAGCCTGAAACTTTGGGGTGAACACAGTAGAATATGTAGAACCCATTAATGACAAACAAATCAAAATAGGTGGCTCATACAACTGCAAGACTCATTTTGCTGTATATGTACTGTCATGCGAATGGAGGCTGAGATACGTGGGAAGTGCGATATCGCAGGTCCATAAAAGGGTCCTGCAACACCTAGGAATTTCAATGAGCCATCACAACAATGACGCTAAAAGTTTACAATATTTTGTCATCGATGCAATCCCACAACACATAAGAAGGAGTAACCATGAATGGATACTAAGGAAAACAGAGGTAAGACCATGGATATAATTTGGAGGTAGTCAGAGGTCGCAACTGAGAACTATAGTTTGCACCCTGCTACTCCTGGCACTTCCTTTGTGACCCTCAGCATCAGAGGAGGCAGATGGTTATTCCCCTCTGAGGCCAGGGGTCACAGAGGAAGTCCCAGGAGTAGCAGGGAGCAAGCTAGAGGTCTAATCTGTGACCCCTGACCTCCAAAGGATGTCCAAGGGCAAGACACATTATTAATTTAGATTCTAAGTCATCTAATGGCCTTGATAATAAGTTTTTGTAATTTTGGCTATGTTTAATCTCTTATTTTTTATCATTTAATATAGTGCATGACAAAATGACTGGAAATAACGTGTGATTTTGATGTTATTACCTTTTGTTTGACACGCCATGTCACATTTGTAAATTGCATTATATTTGTAAATGTTTAAGGAGGGGGGTATTTAAAAGGAATTGTGCAATATGAAATCTGGAGGCATCAACAGAGTGTGGTGATTGATGAACACGTACATGCATATTACCACTTGGGCTTCTATCGCATATAGGATACATCAGGAATCGATGAATTGTTTCTAATTCATTTTTTATGCTATTGTAAATTTTATGTGTGAATCAAGAAGTCCTTTTCAGTCCTGAGGCCCTCAGGAGGTAAGGGGATGTATATAAAAACAATGGGAGGAGGCGTTCCCCGGGGCTGTCGGGGGGTATAGGGCCTCCCTTGCTTTGTTTGTTTTTAAAAACGACTTAATGGACGCCCCCGGGAAAGTGGTGGTCCACAGGCAGGGGGGCAGAGTGGGCCTGCATCATTTGCATATCTTTTCCCCAGAGAGGTGGCGAGCCACCCCCACATCATTATTGGTGGTTCCTGGGGGTCCATGAGGCCGTCCCATTTTGTTTCAATGGCCCGGGGAGGTGGGGTAAATCATATGACCCTGGGACATGGTCCACCCAGGGTCATTTTAGAGCAAGCCATTCACGCATCCACTCACTCTCCAATACAGCCACTCAGTCACTCATACAGCTACTCTCATACCCACTATCACATGCAAATAGCCACTAACACTTTCACTCATACACCCACAGAGCCACTCAGACATCGACTTACACACTGATACAGTCACACAGCCAGTCTGATGAGATATGTTAGAAATAGTAAAGCTGAATACTAATACAGAAAAAAAAGTAATTTAACATAAATCACATCTTTGTATATATGTTTTAGTCTCAGAAACATTCACAGGGTGATGTCATCAGTGAGGTCATTTGAGATGTCATCAATGATATAATCAGTGATGTCACTAACCATGTCATGAGTAATGCTGTATATGAGGTCATAAGCAGTGCATTGAGGGGGCGTAGGTTATAGGTAGCTCAGGTAACTATAACTTCTGAATTTCTCTTTTATTGTACGAGTGAAATGTAAGTCTAATTATAACATCCCTGTAACCTTTTGTTTTCTCAGTGACCTTTGGTTTTCTCAGTAACCTTTGGTTTTCTCAGTGAATATATATATCAAGTTTTATGGAGGTCAGTATGTATACATTATGCAGGCTGCTATTTTACCATCTTTTCTATAATTTTTTCGAGCATTTATGCAGAAGCAATCTTGTTTTTACACATTAATCAATTTATTCAGATATGAATTGGTGTTTGGGAGACTCAAAATGTGCATATTGATTGTTTTCCTTCCTGCCCCAAACCCATGCCAGTGATACGTAGTGATAGTACTTTTTCCATTTCTATGGTTATCACATGGTGTGCACTAGCACTTTAAAAGTTCAGTTTCAAACAAATGGAGGATCCCCTGGTGACGGATGTCAGGGAGGGGGAGTTAAGATTGACAAAGAAAGTCCCTGTGTTTTTGGAGCAGCCTCAAATTGCTGAGGGAAATAGTCCCAAAGGGGTTTTCTTACACAGAATCTATTACGGGGCGGAAACAGCAGTGAGCCAATAACAGTAAGCACTAAACAGTCAAATGTAATCGAATAATAAGCATAAACAACGGGATAGAAAATCAATTCGTGATTTATTTGGACCTCCCAAATGGGTTACAATCTAAAAATAATTAAAAACAACTAAAACAACCTATTGTATAAAAGGGTTGAGATATCAAATTAATATGTTAAAAGAAAATCAAGACAATTCAATATACAAAACAAGTCGACGCGGCGTTTCGGTGGCTTTCAATCTTTACACCTTCATCAGGACACACATATATTTCACAGAATCTATAAGTTAAACAACAGGAATTTAGTACCATTTCACATTTCACATTTATCACAACTACAGTTGGCTTACTTTCTTCCTTTTAAACAGTATTGCATCCCCTTCAGGCTAACTTTTCGTAATATAAAGTATCCACATGTTGCCTAAGACAGATTCTCGTACCCCACATTTCTTGTTTTATTAAACATTATACCTTATTATTATTAGTCATAAAAATCTGATACCTGTAATGTATTTACAGATTCGAGTCTAATCCGTATCTTCAAACTTTATTCTCTCAGTGTGGATTCGCTTTTGATGATTACGTCACACTGGGAAGCTATAAAGAGTGTAAAATAATATATTATAGCTCCAGGTCCCTGGGCGACTGGATTTACTATTGTCGATTGCTAGGTGACTTTGGTATTGTGAATAGACCATTTACCTTTTGATTGTGCCTTCACGTTTTCTAATTGCACGGAGGAACCACCGTATAATGGTAAAATCTTTACAAACTTGTATATTATTGGATCTCCTGTTGGGAAAATACAAGCCTGCCCTTAGTTGATGATGAAATATATAGATCAAAGAACAAAGGCAAGACAATTCATTGAGGCGGATACTAATAGTATCTCCATACTGTACTCACCAACTACTAGTGTTTGAATCTGCCGATGTGCTTTCTCAATTATGCACCTCCGTTCTGTGGCTTTGCTATCAGGTCAACAGAATCTAAAAAATAAGATTATATTTTGACCCGATCACAAATGATAGTTTTAATCATTCAAATATTTACCTCAACTTTGATTTTCTCTAATGTCTATATTGAGGGTTATTTCTAGAGATTCTTTACTTATTTTTCATTAAACTGTCAAGAGGATTATATTTAGCTCCACCCTTGCTATGGACAAATGAGGGATATCTTATCACCATTGCCCCACGTCACATTTAATGAGGACTGAAAATATTCCACCAAAATATTTGACTGACCTCATTTACTACCTATTCTTTAGAAAGTTGGAAACAAATGGGACAACGTTTACATTACACTAAATCCAAGGTGAGCCCTTTGTAGGCTTAAACTACACATTTCTTATTACAAATGGGGACCATTCTTGTAAAAATGGTCGTAATGGCCCTTGTTTAAGCAAAACCCCGTGTCAGCCATTACCTTTGATTTCGTGGTCGGCCTCCCTGTTCCTCCGTGCGTCCGTCTTCGTCTGGATTCAAAGGGTAATAGGCACTATTCACCGCTGTGTTTTTATGCTGGCTCTACTCGGTATAACCCGGAAGTTCAAAACCGGCTTTCTTTTCTTAAGTGTTTGGTTGCGGTCAGAATCTCATAAATTTAGGAGTCCAATTGATTTTCTGCTGTTATGCCACTTCGTAGACTCATCGTATATTGTTAAAATTATATTTGGGCACTAATTCTTAAATTGTTCGAACTATCATCCCGGAAGTAATTTGCGGGTGCTGTCGGCGTTTATATAATTATTTCAATAATGTGCCGGTAACGCCTCAAGCCACATTTATATTAATACTTAGTCGGGGAACTCCTTTACCCCACTATCTTTTTGCATTTGTTCGGAATATTAGATATTTCGGAAAAAGTATGTATATCGCGGCCATTTTGGATTGGGAAGCTAAAAATGGAAAAGGGGCTATAGCGTCATATGCCTGATCTTGGAGCGACCTCATAGGTAGTTCTATCATATTTTGATTTAGATAAGAAAACATATGCCATTTGAGTTTGTTTAAATACATTTTTTCACATTGCCCAGATATATTTAAACACTCATATATCTATAATGGAAAAATATTTTGAATAGGCAAGTATCGTCTTTAGTGATACTAACGAAGAAATGTATATTATTTCCCTATAATACACCATATGCGGGCTCCAAATAATTTTAATATTCATGCAGACAATATGTTACAATTTCTAATATGGATGTAATCAATTGCAGCAATTCATTGATTTCGGTAAGAAAACATATGCCATTAGAGTTTGTTTGAATACATTTTTTCATTGCCCAAACATATTTAAACACTCATATATCTATTGAATAGGCAAGTATCGTCTTCAGTGACACTAACGAAGAAATATATATTGTTTCCCTATAATACACCATATGCGGGCACCAAATAATTTTAATGTTCATGCAGCCAATATATTACAATTTCTAATATGGATGTATTCAATTGCAGCAATTCAGAGAGGACTTCATTAATTCCATACACTAGGTGCTTGTTATACATATAATATACAACATTTTAGTAAAGACACAAACGTTTATCTTAAACACTGGGGGAATGCAAATTCCTGATTTGTGTCGTCAATCTGACCCTCCTAGTCTGAGATATGCGTCTCTAGAATTTTATAAAATAAGTCTCTCCCACTCTTCTCTGTTATTTAATCCGGTTCTAAAGGAATTAAATAAAGACATATAAAATTGTTCCCTTTTCTTTCTTTTTATGTTGGTGTCACCCCCTCTTTTGTTTTGGGTAATTGCTTCCACTCCACACCATTTCAAATCATTAAGGCTGTGGTTCTGAGTCAGCCAATGTTCCACTAAGGGGGCAGTTTTTTTCTTCGTGCGAATTGCGGATTTGTGTTCCGTTATTCGTGTTCTGATCTCCCTGGCAGTCTCTCCAATGTAAACTTTATTACATGGACATTTAATCATGTAGATCATGTTTTTGGTCCTACAATTTATAAAACTTTTCACTTTGTGATTTATTCCGTTGTGCAAGATCGTGTTCCCTTTTATTTGGGATTCACAGTTGGAGCACATATTGCACGCAAAGTTTCCTGTTGGGAAAGGTGTTTTTTGGATAGTTGGACAGGGTTCTGATTTGATCTCTTTAAAGGTATGTACCAGACAGTTCTTAATAGTCTTATTTCTGCGAAAGCTAAACATTGGTTTAGGAATTTTTGTACCCTGTTTATCATTTAAAAGGGACCAGTTGCGGTTAATGATGTTCTTTATTTTATTACTGGCCACACTGTAGTTGGTCACAAAAATTAATTGATCTTTCCTCTCATCTGACCTCTGTTTATCTTTTTCAAACAGCGCTTCTCTATTATAGTATCTTGCGCGTTTGTATGCTTTTTTAATTAAGCCTCTGGGATATCCTCGGTTTTTGAGTTTCTCTGATAGAGTACTGGCATGTTTCTCGAAGTCCTTAATGTTGCTGCAATTACGTCTTATTCTTAAAAATTGTCCAAAAGGTATATTATCCTTTTGGCTCCTCGGGTGATTGCTTTTGTAATGCAGTAGGGTGTTTCTGTCAGACGGTTTCGTATAGAGATCAACCCCTAGGACTTCGTTTTCTACTCTAATTTTAATATCGAGAAAATCAATGGTCTCTTTGTTGTAATTTGAGGTAAATCTCAAATTCTGATCGCCTAGGTTTAACCATGTAATGAATTCGATCAAAAAAGTTCAGCCATGAGGGGTTAAGATTTGACTGTGATCAAGGGCATCTGCCCGAAACGCGTCAGTTTTCGCTTCTGCTCAGCTTTTGCTCAATAAAATCAACTGCCTCAGATCGGATTCGTTGAGTCGTCTGTTCGGCCCTGGGGATCCGGGGCTGCAGTCTGGCTTTTTTGTTCTGAAGGCTTCCATGGTCAATCCCTGCTTCCCGTCTCCTGTGGGAGCCAGCATTGGTCTCACACACAGGGAGATGTTAAACATGCAGCTCCCTGTCTGTGAGAGCAATTGTTTCATCTGTTTCCCTCCCTGCTTACCAGCAGGGAGGGAAACAGACAAATCCTCTGCTCACAGCAGGTGGGGGCATTTTGTCAGCTCTCGCTTGCTGAGAGCAAAGTATTTGCTTTGGCTTTGCGGGGGCTGTCAATTTCTGTCCAGGTCAGAGCAAACAGCTATGACACCCAATGGCACTCCGCTGGCACCCTACCCTCCGCTGGCGGGCATGATTGGCTATGTGATGCAACAATATTACGGGTATCATTTTAAGTAAGGCAGACCAACTGTATTTATCAAAGGGTCTGACCACAAAAATATTTTTAAACTGTAAATTCGCTTCACCAGTGATTTCAGATGACCTTGTCATGAGTGATGCAGTATGTGAGGTCATAAGCAGTGCATTAATGGGGCGCAAGTTATAGTTAGCTCACTTACTATGATGACTAAATTTCTTTGGTTTTGTATTAGTTAAATCCGAGCCCAACTATAACATCCATGGAACCTTTGTGTTTTTCAGTGAATTTCTAAGGTTTTTTAAATGCGAATACCTAACTATATCGTCCCTGTAGCCTTTGTTGTTTTCAGTTAATTCTCCTCCGAAAACCTCTTAGAAATCCAGCTGTGTGGGACTAACTGCAGCTAACATGATGGGTAGCTGGCCCCCAAGCACACACATGTTACCTCCAGTAAGTCCCACACAACAGGATTGCTGAGTGGTAGTTGGAGGTCACACCCCCTTTCTCCACAACTCTTCAAACGCAACTCCTAGCACACTTTTAGTAGGGGGTAAGAAGTACATTTTAGTCCTGAGGCCCTCAGAAAGCCCTTAATCAGGAGCATGCCAAGAGACTCATTTGCAGAGTAGTGGAGAAAGGGGGCAGGACCTCCAAAGACCTCTCAGCAACCCGCCATGTTGGGCTTACTGAAGATAACAGGAAGACTTGCTGGACTCCAAGGACCCTAAGCAGCCAAGGAAACTGTATCCCTGAACTAGCATAGCTATTTACAACAAGGGGTGGTGAGGGACAGAGTCTCTGAATTAAGCAGAATACTCTCACCCAGTCAAGAGATCAGGGCTAGATCCAACACCGTTTTTTAGCTCATTGCACCATCCCAGTTTCAGAACCTGGCTGTATGCAAATTAGTCTGTTCCTGTCCCAGTGCATGATGGGAACAGGGCAAACCAAACTACAAAAGCCAATTCTTACACTGGGAAGGAAACAAGCTTCCGGGGACCGGTTTCTGGCATTACAGCCGTCTTCGGCCCGGCTTGCTTGAATCCTGATGGTGCAATGAGCAAGGGACTCATGTCTGAGTATACCCTTCCACGCTTAGGGTGGACAAAATTATTTACAACAAGGGGTGGTGAGGGACAGAGTCTCTGAATTAAGCAGAATACTCTCACCCAGTCAAGAGATCAGGGCTAGATCCAACACCGTTTTTTAGCTCATTGCACCATCCCAGTTTCAGAACCTGGCTGTATGCAAATTAGTCTGTTCCTGTCCCAGTGCATGATGGGAACAGGGCAAACCAAACTACAAAAGCCAATTCTTACACTGGGAAGGAAACAAGCTTCCGGGGACCGGTTTCTGGCATTACAGCCGTCTTCGGCCCGGCTTGCTTGAATCCTGATGGTGCAATGAGCAAGGGACTCATGTCTGAGTATACCCTTCCACGCTTAGGGTGGACAAAATTATTTACAACAAGGGGTGGTGAGGGACAGAGTCTCTGAATTAAGCAGAATACTCTCACCCAGTCAAGAGATATGGGCTAGATCCAACACCGTTTTTTAGCTCATTGCACCATCCCAGTTTCAGAACCTGGCTGTATGCAAATTAGTCTGTTCCTGTCCCAGTGCATGATGGGAACAGGGCAAACCAAACTACAAAAGCCAATTCTTACACTGGGAAGGAAACAAGCTTCCGGGGACTGGTTTCTGGCATTACAGCCGTCTTCGGCCCAGCTTGCTTGAATCCTGATGGTGCAATGAGCAAGGGACTCATGTCTGAGTATACCCTTCCACGCTTAGGGTGGACAAAATTATTTACAACAAGGGGTGGTGAGGGACAGAGTCTCTGAATTAAGCAGAATACTCTCACCCAGTCAAGAGATCAGGGCTAGATCCAACACCGTTTTTTAGCTCATTGCACCATCCCAGTTTCAGAACCTGGCTGTATGCAAATTAGTCTGTTCCTGTCCCAGTGCATGATGGGAACAGGGCAAAACAAACTACAAAAGCCAATTCTTACACTGGGAAGGAAACAAGCTTCCGGGGACCGGTTTCTGGCATTACAGCCGTCTTCGGCCCGGCTTGCTTGAATCCTGATGGTGCAATGAGCAAGGGACTCATGTCTGAGTATACCCTTCCACGCTTAGGGTGGACAAAATTATTTACAACAAGGGGTGGTGAGGGACAGAGTCTCTGAATTAAGCAGAATACTCTCACCCAGTCAAGAGATATGGGCTAGATCCAACACCGTTTTTTAGCTCATTGCACCATCCCAGTTTCAGAACCTGGCTGTATGCAAATTAGTCTGTTCCTGTCCCAGTGCATGATGGGAACAGGGCAAACCAAACTACAAAAGCCAATTCTTACACTGGGAAGGAAACAAGCTTCCGGGGACCGGTTTCTGGCATTACAGCCGTCTTCGGCCCAGCTTGCTTGAATCCTGATGGTGCAATGAGCAAGGGACTCATGTCTGAGTATACCCTTCCACGCTTAGGGTGGACAAAATTATTTACAACAAGGGGTGGTGAGGGACAGAGTCTCTGAATTAAGCAGAATACTCTCACCCAGTCAAGAGATCAGGGCTAGATCCAACACCGTTTTTTAGCTCATTGCACCATCCCAGTTTCAGAACCTGGCTGTATGCAAATTAGTCTGTTCCTGTCCCAGTGCATGATGGGAACAGGGCAAACCAAACTACAAAAGCCAATTCTTACACTGGGAAGGAAACAAGCTTCCGGGGACCGGTTTCTGGCATTACAGCCGTCTTCGGCCCGGCTTGCTTGAATCCTGATGGTGCAATGAGCAAGGGACTCATGTCTGAGTATACCCTTCCACGCTTAGGGTGGACAAAATTATTTACAACAAGGGGTGGTGAGGGACAGAGTCTCTGAATTAAGCAGAATACTCTCACCCAGTCAAGAGATCAGGGCTAGATCCAACACCGTTTTTTAGCTCATTGCACCATCCCAGTTTCAGAACCTGGCTGTATGCAAATTAGTCTGTTCCTGTCCCAGTGCATGATGGGAACAGGGCAAACCAAACTACAAAAGCCAATTCTTACACTGGGAAGGAAACAAGCTTCCGGGGACCGGTTTCTGGCATTACAGCCGTCTTCGGCCCGGCTTGCTTGAATCCTGATGGTGCAATGAGCAAGGGACTCATGTCTGAGTATACCCTTCCACGCTTAGGGTGGACAAAATTATTTACAACAAGGGGTGGTGAGGGACAGAGTCTCTGAATTAAGCAGAATACTCTCACCCAGTCAAGAGATCAGGGCTAGATCCAACACCGTTTTTTAGCTCATTGCACCATCCCAGTTTCAGAACCTGGCTGTATGCAAATTAGTCTGTTCCTGTCCCAGTGCATGATGGGAACAGGGCAAACCAAACTACAAAAGCCAATTCTTACACTGGGAAGGAAACAAGCTTCCGGGGACCGGTTTCTGGCATTACAGCCGTCTTCGGCCCGGCTTGCTTGAATCCTGATGGTGCAATGAGCAAGGGACTCATGTCTGAGTATACCCTTCCACGCTTAGGGTGGACAAAATTATTTACAACAAGGGGTGGTGAGGGACAGAGTCTCTGAATTAAGCAGAATACTCTCACCCAGTCAAGAGATATGGGCTAGATCCAACACCGTTTTTTAGCTCATTGCACCATCCCAGTTTCAGAACCTGGCTGTATGCAAATTAGTCTGTTCCTGTCCCAGTGCATGATGGGAACAGGGCAAACCAAACTACAAAAGCCAATTCTTACACTGGGAAGGAAACAAGCTTCCGGGGACTGGTTTCTGGCATTACAGCCGTCTTCGGCCCAGCTTGCTTGAATCCTGATGGTGCAATGAGCAAGGGACTCATGTCTGAGTATACCCTTCCACGCTTAGGGTGGACAAAATTATTTACAACAAGGGGTGGTGAGGGACAGAGTCTCTGAATTAAGCAGAATACTCTCACCCAGTCAAGAGATCAGGGCTAGATCCAACACCGTTTTTTAGCTCATTGCACCATCCCAGTTTCAGAACCTGGCTGTATGCAAATTAGTCTGTTCCTGTCCCAGTGCATGATGGGAACAGGGCAAAACAAACTACAAAAGCCAATTCTTACACTGGGAAGGAAACAAGCTTCCGGGGACCGGTTTCTGGCATTACAGCCGTCTTCGGCCCGGCTTGCTTGAATCCTGATGGTGCAATGAGCAAGGGACTCATGTCTGAGTATACCCTTCCACGCTTAGGGTGGACAAAATTATTTACAACAAGGGGTGGTGAGGGACAGAGTCTCTGAATTAAGCAGAATACTCTCACCCAGTCAAGAGATATGGGCTAGATCCAACACCGTTTTTTAGCTCATTGCACCATCCCAGTTTCAGAACCTGGCTGTATGCAAATTAGTCTGTTCCTGTCCCAGTGCATGATGGGAACAGGGCAAACCAAACTACAAAAGCCAATTCTTACACTGGGAAGGAAACAAGCTTCCGGGGACCGGTTTCTGGCATTACAGCCGTCTTCGGCCCGGCTTGCTTGAATCCTGATGGTGCAATGAGCAAGGGACTCATGTCTGAGTATACCCTTCCACGCTTAGGGTGGACAAAATTATTTACAACAAGGGGTGGTGAGGGACAGAGTCTCTGAATTAAGCAGAATACTCTCACCCAGTCAAGAGATCAGGGCTAGATCCAACACCGTTTTTTAGCTCATTGCACCATCCCAGTTTCAGAACCTGGCTGTATGCAAATTAGTCTGTTCCTGTCCCAGTGCATGATGGGAACAGGGCAAAACAAACTACAAAAGCCAATTCTTACACTGGGAAGGAAACAAGCTTCCGGGGACCGGTTTCTGGCATTACAGCCGTCTTCGGCCCGGCTTGCTTGAATCCTGATGGTGCAATGAGCAAGGGACTCATGTCTGAGTATACCCTTCCACGCTTAGGGTGGACAAAATTATTTACAACAAGGGGTGGTGAGGGACAGAGTCTCTGAATTAAGCAGAATACTCTCACCCAGTCAAGAGATATGGGCTAGATCCAACACCGTTTTTTAGCTCATTGCACCATCCCAGTTTCAGAACCTGGCTGTATGCAAATTAGTCTGTTCCTGTCCCAGTGCATGATGGGAACAGGGCAAACCAAACTACAAAAGCCAATTCTTACACTGGGAAGGAAACAAGCTTCCGGGGACCGGTTTCTGGCATTACAGCCGTCTTCGGCCCGGCTTGCTTGAATCCTGATGGTGCAATGAGCAAGGGACTCATGTCTGAGTATACCCTTCCACGCTTAGGGTGGACAAAATTATTTACAACAAGGGGTGGTGAGGGACAGAGTCTCTGAATTAAGCAGAATACTCTCACCCAGTCAAGAGATCAGGGCTAGATCCAACACCGTTTTTTAGCTCATTGCACCATCCCAGTTTCAGAACCTGGCTGTATGCAAATTAGTCTGTTCCTGTCCCAGTGCATGATGGGAACAGGGCAAACCAAACTACAAAAGCCAATTCTTACACTGGGAAGGAAACAAGCTTCCGGGGACCGGTTTCTGGCATTACAGCCGTCTTCGGCCCGGCTTGCTTGAATCCTGATGGTGCAATGAGCAAGGGACTCATGTCTGAGTATACCCTTCCACGCTTAGGGTGGACAAAATTATTTACAACAAGGGGTGGTGAGGGACAGAGTCTCTGAATTAAGCAGAATACTCTCACCCAGTCAAGAGATCAGGGCTAGATCCAACACCGTTTTTTAGCTCATTGCACCATCCCAGTTTCAGAACCTGGCTGTATGCAAATTAGTCTGTTCCTGTCCCAGTGCATGATGGGAACAGGGCAAACCAAACTACAAAAGCCAATTCTTACACTGGGAAGGAAACAAGCTTCCGGGGACCGGTTTCTGGCATTACAGCCGTCTTCGGCCCGGCTTGCTTGAATCCTGATGGTGCAATGAGCAAGGGACTCATGTCTGAGTATACCCTTCCACGCTTAGGGTGGACAAAATTATTTACAACAAGGGGTGGTGAGGGACAGAGTCTCTGAATTAAGCAGAATACTCTCACCCAGTCAAGAGATCAGGGCTAGATCCAACACCGTTTTTTAGCTCATTGCACCATCCCAGTTTCAGAACCTGGCTGTATGCAAATTAGTCTGTTCCTGTCCCAGTGCATGATGGGAACAGGGCAAACCAAACTACAAAAGCCAATTCTTACACTGGGAAGGAAACAAGCTTCCGGGGACCGGTTTCTGGCATTACAGCCGTCTTCGGCCCGGCTTGCTTGAATCCTGATGGTGCAATGAGCAAGGGACTCATGTCTGAGTATACCCTTCCACGCTTAGGGTGGACAAAATTATTTACAACAAGGGGTGGTGAGGGACAGAGTCTCTGAATTAAGCAGAATACTCTCACCCAGTCAAGAGATCAGGGCTAGATCCAACACCGTTTTTTAGCTCATTGCACCATCCCAGTTTCAGAACCTGGCTGTATGCAAATTAGTCTGTTCCTGTCCCAGTTCATGATGGGAACAGGGCAAACCAAACTACAAAAGCCAATTCTTACACTGGGAAGGAAACAAGCTTCCGGGGACCGGTTTCTGGCATTACAGCCGTCTTCGGCCCGGCTTGCTTGAATCCTGATGGTGCAATGAGCAAGGGACTCATGTCTGAGTATACCCTTCCACGCTTAGGGTGGACAAAATTATTTACAACAAGGGGTGGTGAGGGACAGAGTCTCTGAATTAAGCAGAATACTCTCACCCAGTCAAGAGATCAGGGCTAGATCCAACACCGTTTTTTAGCTCATTGCACCATCCCAGTTTCAGAACCTGGCTGTATGCAAATTAGTCTGTTCCTGTCCCAGTGCATGATGGGAACAGGGCAAACCAAACTACAAAAGCCAATTCTTACACTGGGAAGGAAACAAGCTTCCGGGGACCGGTTTCTGGCATTACAGCCGTCTTCGGCCCAGCTTGCTTGAATCCTGATGGTGCAATGAGCAAGGGACTCATGTCTGAGTATACCCTTCCACGCTTAGGGTGGACAAAATTATTTACAACAAGGGGTGGTGAGGGACAGAGTCTCTGAATTAAGCAGAATACTCTCACCCAGTCAAGAGATCAGGGCTAAATCCAACACCGTTTTTTAGCTCATTGCACCATCCCAGTTTCAGAACCTGGCTGTATGCAAATTAGTCTGTTCCTGTCCCAGTGCATGATGGGAACAGGGCAAACCAAACTACAAAAGCCAATTCTTACACTGGGAAGGAAACAAGCTTCCGGGGACCGGTTTCTGGCATTACAGCCGTCTTCGGCCCGGCTTGCTTGAATCCTGATGGTGCAATGAGCAAGGGACTCATGTCTGAGTATACCCTTCCACGCTTAGGGTGGACAAAATTATTTACAACAAGGGGTGGTGAGGGACAGAGTCTCTGAATTAAGCAGAATACTCTCACCCAGTCAAGAGATCAGGGCTAGATCCAACACCGTTTTTTAGCTCATTGCACCATCCCAGTTTCAGAACCTGGCTGTATGCAAATTAGTCTGTTCCTGTCCCAGTGCATGATGGGAACAGGGCAAACCAAACTACAAAAGCCAATTCTTACACTGGGAAGGAAACAAGCTTCCGGGGACCGGTTTCTGGCATTACAGCCGTCTTCGGCCCGGCTTGCTTGAATCCTGATGGTGCAATGAGCAAGGGACTCATGTCTGAGTATACCCTTCCACACTTAGGGTGGACAAAATTATTTACAACAGTGTAAGAATTGGCTTTTGTAGTCTGGTCTGCCCTGTTCCCATGATGCACTGGGCCAGGGACAGACTAATTTGCATACAGCCAGGTTCTGAAACTGGGATTGTGCAATGAGCTAAAAAACGGTGTTGGATCTAGCCCTGATCTTTTGACTGGGTGAGAGTACTCTGCTTAATTCAGAGACTCTGTCCATCACCACCCCTTGTTGTAAATTATTTTGTCCACCCTAAGCGTGGAAGGGTATACTCAGATGTGAGTCCCTTGCTCATTGCACCATCAGGATTCAAGCAAGCCGGGCCGAAGACGCCTGAAATGGCAGAAACCGGTCCCCGGAAGCTTGTTTCCTTCCCAGTGTAAGAATTGGCTTTCGTAGTCTGGTCTGCCCTGTTCCCATGATGCACTGGGCCAGGGACAGACTAATTTGCATACAGCCAGGTTCTGAAACTGGGATGGTGCAATGAGCTAAAAAACGGTGTTGGATCTAGCCCTGATCTTTTGACTGGGTGAGAGTACTCTGCGTAATTCAGAGACTCTGTCCATCACCACCCCTTGTTGTAAAATATTTTGTCCACCCTAAGCGTGGAAGGGTATACTCAGATGTGAGTCCCTTGCTCATTGCACCATCAGGATTTAAGCAAGCCGGGCCGAAGACGCCTGAAATGGCAGAAACCGGTCCCCGGAAGCTTGTTTCCTTCCCAGTGTAAGAATTGGCTTTTGTAGTCTGGTCTGCCCTGTTCCCATGATGCACTGGGCCAGGGACAGACTAATTTGCATACAGCCAGGTTCTGAAACTGGGATGGTGCAATGAGCTAAAAAACGGTGTTGGATCTAGCCCTGATCTTTTGACTGGGTGAGAGTACTCTGCTTAATTCAGAGACTCTGTCCATCACCACCCCTTGTTGTAAATTATTTTGTCCACCCTAAGCGTGGAAGGGTATACTCAGATGTGAGTCCCTTGCTCATTGCACCATCAGGATTCAAGCAAGCCGGGCCGAAGACGCCTGAAATGGCAGAAACCGGTCCCCGGAAGCTTGTTTCCTTCCCAGTGTAAGAATTGGCTTTTGTAGTCTGGTCTGCCCTGTTCCCATGATGCACTGGGCCAGGGACAGACTAATTTGCATACAGCCAGGTTCTGAAACTGGGATGGTGCAATGAGCTAAAAAACGGTGTTGGATCTAGCCCTGATCTTTTGACTGGGTGAGAGTACTCTGCCTAATTCAGAGACTCTGTCCATCACCACCCCTTGTTGTAAATTATTTTGTCCACCCTAAGCGTGGAAGGGTATACTCAGATGTGAGTCCCTTGCTCATTGCACCATCAGGATTCAAGCAAGCCGGGCCGAAGACGCCTGAAATGGCAGAAACCGGTCCCCGGAAGCTTGTTTCCTTCCCAGTGTAAGAATTGGCTTTTGTAGTCTGGTCTGCCCTGTTCCCATGATGCACTGGGCCAGGGACAGACTAATTTGCATACAGCCAGGTTCTGAAACTGGGATGGCGCAATGAGCTAAAAAACGGTGTTGGATCTAGCCCTGATCTTTTGACTGGGTGAGAGTACTCTGCTTAATTCAGAGACTCTGTCCATCACCACCCCTTGTTGTAAATTATTTTGTCCACCCTAAGCGTGGAAGGGTATACTCAGATGTGAGTCCCTTGCTCATTGCACCATCAGGATTCAAGCAAGCCGGGCCGAAGACGCCTGAAATGGCAGAAACCGGTCCCCGGAAGCTTGTTTCCTTCCCAGTGTAAGAATTGGCTTTTGTAGTCTGGTCTGCCCTGTTCCCATGATGCACTGGGCCAGGGACAGACTAATTTGCATACAGCCAGGTTCTGAAACTGGGATGGTGCAATGAGCTAAAAAACGGTGTTGGATCTAGCCCTGATCTTTTGACTGGGTGAGAGTACTCTGCTTAATTCAGAGACTCTGTCCATCACCACCCCTTGTTGTAAATTATTTTGTCCACCCTAAGCGTGGAAGGGTATACTCAGATGTGAGTGCCTTGCTCATTGCACCATCAGGATTCAAGCAAGCCGGGCCGAAGACGCCTGAAATGGCAGAAACCGGTCCCCGGAAGCTTGTTTCCTTCCCAGTGTAAGAATTGGCTTTTGTAGTCTGGTCTGCCCTGTTCCCATGATGCACTGGGCCAGGGACAGACTAATTTGCATACAGCCAGGTTCTGAAACTGGGATGGTGCAATGAGCTAAAAAACGGTGTTGGATCTAGCCCTGATCTTTTGACTGGGTGAGAGTACTCTGCTTAATTCAGAGACTCTGTCCATCACCACCCCTTGTTGTAAATTATTTTGTCCACCCTAAGCGTGGAAGGGTATACTCAGATGTGAGTCCCTTGCTCATTGCA
Organism: Lissotriton helveticus; assembly: GCF_964261635.1. Lineage (NCBI taxonomy): Eukaryota > Metazoa > Chordata > Amphibia > Caudata > Salamandridae > Lissotriton > Lissotriton helveticus. The sequence goes on from NC_136061.1 coordinate 2,028,612,541, forward strand.
CCATCAGGATTCAAGCAAGCCGGGCCGAAGACGCCTGAAATGGCAGAAACCGGTCCCCGGAAGCTTGTTTCCTTCCCAGTGTAAGAATTGGCTTTTGTAGTCTGGTCTGCCCTGTTCCCATGATGCACTGGGCCAGGGACAGACTAATTTGCATACAGCCAGGTTCTGAAACTGGGATGGTGCAATCAGCTAAAAAACGGTGTTGGATCTAGCCCTGATCTTTTGACTGGGTGAGAGTACTCTGCTTAATTCAGAGACTCTGTCCATCACCACCCCGTGTTGTAAATTATTTTGTCCACCCTAAGCGTGGAAGGGTATACTCAGATGTGAGTCCCTTGCTCATTGCACCATCAGGATTCAAGCAAGCCGGGCCGAAGACGCCTGAAATGGCAGAAACCGGTCCCCGGAAGCTTGTTTCCTTCCCAGTGTAAGAATTGGCTTTTGTAGTCTGGTCTGCCCTGTTCCCATGATGCACTGGGCCAGGGACAGACTAATTTGCATACAGCCAGGTTCTGAAACTGGGATGGTGCAATGAGCTAAAAAACGGTGTTGGATCTAGCCCTGATCTTTTGACTGGGTGAGAGTACTCTGCCTAATTCAGAGACTCTGTCCATCACCACCCCTTGTTGTAAATTATTTTGTCCACCCTAAGCGTGGAAGGGTATACTCAGATGTGAGTCCCTTGCTCATTGCACCATCAGGATTCAAGCAAGCCGGGCCGAAGACGCCTGAAATGGCAGAAACCGGTCCCCGGAAGCTTGTTTCCTTCCCAGTGTAAGAATTGGCTTTTGTAGTCTGGTCTGCCCTGTTCCCATGATGCACTGGGCCAGGGACAGACTAATTTGCATACAGCCAGGTTCTGAAACTGGGATGGTGCAATGAGCTAAAAAACGGTGTTGGATCTAGCCCTGATCTTTTGACTGGGTGAGAGTACTCTGCTTAATTCAGAGACTCTGTCCATCACCACCCCTTGTTGTAAATTATTTTGTCCACCCTAAGCGTGGAAGGGTATACTCAGATGTGAGTCCCTTGCTCATTGCACCATCAGGATTCAAGCAAGCCGGGCTGAAGACGCCTGAAATGGCAGAAACCGGTCCCCGGAAGCTTGTTTCCTTCCCAGTGTAAGAATTGGCTTTTGTAGTCTGGTCTGCCCTGTTCCCATGATGCACTGGGCCAGGGACAGACTAATTTGCATACAGCCAGGTTCTGAAACTGGGATGGTGCAATGAGCTAAAAAACGGTGTTGGATCTAGCCCTGATCTTTTGACTGGGTGAGAGTACTCTGCTTAATTCAGAGACTCTGTCCATCACCACCCCTTGTTGTAAATTATTTTGTCCACCCTAAGCGTGGAAGGGTATACTCAGATGTGAGTGCCTTGCTCATTGCACCATCAGGATTCAAGCAAGCCGGGCCGAAGACGCCTGAAATGGCAGAAACCGGTCCCCGGAAGCTTGTTTCCTTCCCAGTGTAAGAATTGGCTTTTGTAGTCTGGTCTGCCCTGTTCCCATGATGCACTGGGCCAGGGACAGACTAATTTGCATACAGCCAGGTTCTGAAACTGGGATGGTGCAATGAGCTAAAAAACGGTGTTGGATCTAGCCCTGATCTTTTGACTGGGTGAGAGTACTCTGCTTAATTCAGAGACTCTGTCCATCACCACCCCTTGTTGTAAATTATTTTGTCCACCCTAAGCGTGGAAGGGTATACTCAGATGTGAGTCCCTTGCTCATTGCACCATCAGGATTCAAGCAAGCCGGGCCGAAGACGCCTGAAATGGCAGAAACCGGTCCCCGGAAGCTTGTTTCCTTCCCAGTGTAAGAATTGGCTTGTGTAGTCTGGTCTGCCCTGTTCCCATGATGCACTGGGCCAGGGACAGACTAATTTGCATACAGCCAGGTTCTGAAACTGGGATGGTGCAATGAGCTAAAAAACGGTGTTGGATCTAGCCCTGATCTTTTGACTGGGTGAGAGTACTCTGCTTAATTCAGAGACTCTGTCCATCACCACCCCTTGTTGTAAATTATTTTGTCCACCCTAAGCGTGGAAGGGTATACTCAGATGTGAGTCCCTTGCTCATTGCACCATCAGGATTCAAGCAAGCCGGGCCGAAGACGCCTGAAATGGCAGAAACCGGTCCCCGGAAGCTTGTTTCCTTCCCAGTGTAAGAATTGGCTTTTGTAGTCTGGTCTGCCCTGTTCCCATGATGCACTGGGCCAGGGACAGACTAATTTGCATACAGCCAGGTTCTGAAACTGGGATGGTGCAATGAGCTAAAAAACGGTGTTGGATCTAGCCCTGATCTTTTGACTGGGTGAGAGTACTCTGCTTAATTCAGAGACTCTGTCCATCACCACCCCTTGTTGTAAATTTTTTTGTCCACCCTAAGCGTGGAAGGGTATACTCAGATGTGAGTCCCTTGCTCATTGCACCATCAGGATTCAAGCAAGCCGGGCCGAAGACGCCTGAAATGGCAGAAACCGGTCCCCGGAAGCTTGTTTCCTTCCCAGTGTAAGAATTGGCTTTTGTAGTCTGGTCTGCCCTGTTCCCATGATGCACTGGGCCAGGGACAGACTAATTTGCATACAGCCAGGTTCTGAAACTGGGATGGTGCAATGAGCTAAAAAACGGTGTTGGATCTAGCCCTGATCTTTTGACTGGGTGAGAGTACTCTGCTTAATTCAGAGACTCTGTCCATCACCACCCCTTGTTGTAAATTATTTTGTCCACCCTAAGCGTGGAAGGGTATACTCAGATGTGAGTCCCTTGCTCATTGCACCATCAGGATTCAAGCAAGCCGGGCCGAAGACGCCTGAAATGGCAGAAACCGGTCCCCGGAAGCTTGTTTCCTTCCCAGTGTAAGAATTGGCTTTTGTAGTCTGGTCTGCCCTGTTCCCATGATGCACTGGGCCAGGGACAGACTAATTTGCATACAGCCAGGTTCTGAAACTGGGATGGTGCAATGAGCTAAAAAACGGTGTTGGATCTAGCCCTGATCTTTTGACTGGGTGAGAGTACTCTGCTTAATTCAGAGACTCTGTCCATCACCACCCCTTGTTGTAAATTATTTTGTCCACCCTAAGCGTGGAAGGGTATACTCAGATGTGAGTCCCTTGCTCATTGCACCATCAGGATTCAAGCAAGCCGGGCCGAAGACGCCTGAAATGGCAGAAACCGGTCCCCGGAAGCTTGTTTCCTTCCCAGTGTAAGAATTGGCTTTTGTAGTCTGGTCTGCCCTGTTCCCATGATGCACTGGGCCAGGGACAGACTAATTTGCATACAGCCAGGTTCTGAAACTGGGATGGTGCAATGAGCTAAAAAACGGTGTTGGATCTAGCCCTGATCTTTTGACTGGGTGAGAGTACTCTGCTTAATTCAGAGACTCTGTCCATCACCACCCCTTGTTGTAAATTATTTTGTCCACCCTAAGCGTGGAAGGGTATACTCAGATGTGAGTCCCTTGCTCATTGCACCATCAGGATTCAAGCAAGCCGGGCCGAAGACGCCTGAAATGGCAGAAACCGGTCCCCGGAAGCTTGTTTCCTTCCCAGTGTAAGAATTGGCTTTTGTAGTCTGGTCTGCCCTGTTCCCATGATGCACTGGGCCAGGGACAGACTAATTTGCATACAGCCAGGTTCTGAAACTGGGATGGTGCAATGAGCTAAAAAACGGTGTTGGATCTAGCCCTGATCTTTTGACTGGGTGAGAGTACTCTGCTTAATTCAGAGACTCTGTCCATCACCACCCCTTGTTGTAAATTATTTTGTCCACCCTAAGCGTGGAAGGGTATACTCAGATGTGAGTGCCTTGCTCATTGCACCATCAGGATTCAAGCAAGCCGGGCCGAAGACGCCTGAAATGGCAGAAACCGGTCCCCGGAAGCTTGTTTCCTTCCCAGTGTAAGAATTGGCTTTTGTAGTCTGGTCTGCCCTGTTCCCATGATGCACTGGGCCAGGGACAGACTAATTTGCATACAGCCAGGTTCTGAAACTGGGATGGTGCAATGAGCTAAAAAACGGTGTTGGATCTAGCCCTGATCTTTTGACTGGGTGAGAGTACTCTGCCTAATTCAGAGACTCTGTCCATCACCACCCCTTGTTGTAAATTATTTTGTCCACCCTAAGCGTGGAAGGGTATACTCAGATGTGAGTCCCTTGCTCATTGCACCATCAGGATTCAAGCAAGCCGGGCCGAAGACGCCTGAAATGGCAGAAACCGGTCCCCGGAAGCTTGTTTCCTTCCCAGTGTAAGAATTGGCTTTTGTAGTCTGGTCTGCCCTGTTCCCATGATGCACTGGGCCAGGGACAGACTAATTTGCATACAGCCAGGTTCTGAAACTGGGATGGTGCAATGAGCTAAAAAACGGTGTTGGATCTACCCCTGATCTTTTGACTGGGTGAGAGTACTCTGCTTAATTCAGAGACTCTGTCCATCACCACCCCTTGTTGTAAATTATTTTGTCCACCCTAAGCGTGGAAGGGTATACTCAAATGTGAGTCCCTTGCTCATTGCACCATCAGGATTCAAGCAAGCCGGGCCGAAGACGCCTGAAATGGCAGAAACCGGTCCCCGGAAGCTTGTTTCCTTCCCAGTGTAAGAATTGGCTTTTGTAGTCTGGTCTGCCCTGTTCCCATGATGCACTGGGCCAGGGACAGACTAATTTGCATACAGCCAGGTTCTGAAACTGGGATGGTGCAATGAGCTAAAAAACGGTGTTGGATCTAGCCCTGATCTTTTGACTGGGTGAGAGTACTCTGCTTAATTCAGAGACTCTGTCCATCACCACCCCTTGTTGTAAATTATTTTGTCCACCCTAAGCGTGGAAGGGTATACTCAGATGTGAGTGCCTTGCTCATTGCACCATCAGGATTCAAGCAAGCCGGGCCGAAGACGCCTGAAATGGCAGAAACCGGTCCCCGGAAGCTTGTTTCCTTCCCAGTGTAAGAATTGGCTTTTGTAGTCTGGTCTGCCCTGTTCCCATGATGCACTGGGCCAGGGACAGACTAATTTGCATACAGCCAGGTTCTGAAACTGGGATGGTGCAATGAGCTAAAAAACGGTGTTGGATCTAGCCCTGATCTTTTGACTGGGTGAGAGTACTCTGCTTAATTCAGAGACTCTGTCCATCACCACCCCTTGTTGTAAATTATTTTGTCCACCCTAAGCGTGGAAGGGTATACTCAGATGTGAGTCCCTTGCTCATTGCACCATCAGGATTCAAGCAAGCCGGGCCGAAGACGCCTGAAATGGCAGAAACCGGTCCCCGGAAGCTTGTTTCCTTCCCAGTGTAAGAATTGGCTTTTGTAGTCTGGTCTGCCCTGTTCCCATGATGCACTGGGCCAGGGACAGACTAATTTGCATACAGCCAGGTTCTGAAACTGGGATGGTGCAATGAGCTAAAAAACGGTGTTGGATCTAGCCCTGATCTTTTGACTGGGTGAGAGTACTCTGCTTAATTCAGAGACTCTGTCCATCACCCCCCTTGTTGTAAATTATTTTGTCCACCCTAAGCGTGGAAGGGTATACTCAGATGTGAGTCCCTTGCTCATTGCACCATCAGGATTCAAGCAAGCCGGGCCGAAGACGCCTGAAATGGCAGAAACCGGTCCCCGGAAGCTTGTTTCCTTCCCAGTGTAAGAATTGTCTTTTGTAGTCTGGTCTGCCCTGTTCCCATGATGCACTGGGCCAGGGACAGACTAATTTGCATACAGCCAGGTTCTGAAACTGGGATGGTGCAATGAGCTAAAAAACGGTGTTGGATCTAGCCCTGATCTTTTGACTGGGTGAGAGTACTCTGCTTAATTCAGAGACTCTGTCCATCACCACCCCTTGTTGTAAATTTTTTTGTCCACCCTAAGCGTGGAAGGGTATACTCAGATGTGAGTCCCTTGATCATTGCACCATCAGGATTCAAGCAAGCCGGGCCGAAGACGCCTGAAATGGCAGAAACCGGTCCCCGGAAGCTTGTTTCCTTCCCAGTGTAAGAATTGGCTTTTGTAGTCTGGTCTGCCCTGTTCCCATGATGCACTGGGCCAGGGACAGACTAATTTGCATACAGCCAGGTTCTGAAACTGGGATGGTGCAATGAGCTAAAAAACGGTGTTGGATCTAGCCCTGATCTTTTGACTGGGTGAGAGTACTCTGCTTAATTCAGAGACTCTGTCCGTCACCACCCCTTGTTGTAAATTATTTTGTCCACCCTAAGCGTGGAAGGGTATACTCAGATGTGAGTCCCTTGCTCATTGCACCATCAGGATTCAAGCAAGCCGGGCCGAAGACGCCTGAAATGGCAGAAACCGGTCCCCGGAAGCTTGTTTCCTTCCCAGTGTAAGAATTGGCTTTAGTAGTCTGGTCTGCCCTGTTCCCATGATGCACTGGGCCAGGGACAGACTAATTTGCATACAGCCAGGTTCTGAAACTGGGATGGTGCAATGAGCTAAAAAACGGTGTTGGATCTAGCCCTGATCTTTTGACTGGGTGAGAGTACTCTGCTTAATTCAGAGACTCTGTCCATCACCACCCCTTGTTGTAAATTATTTTGTCCACCCTAAGCGTGGAAGGGTATACTCAGATGTGAGTCCCTTGCTCATTGCACCATCAGGATTCAAGCAAGCCGGGCCGAAGACGCCTGAAATGGCAGAAACCGGTCCCCGGAAGCTTGTTTCCTTCCCAGTGTAAGAATTGGCTTTTGTAGTCTGGTCTGCCCTGTTCCCATGATGCACTGGGCCAGGGACAGACTAATTTGCATACAGCCAGGTTCTGAAACTGGGATGGTGCAATGAGCTAAAAAACGGTGTTGGATCTAGCCCTGATCTTTTGACTGGGTGAGAGTACTCTGCTTAATTCAGAGACTCTGTCCATCACCACCCCTTGTTGTAAATTATTTTGTCCACCCTAAGCGTGGAAGGGTATACTCAGATGTGAGTCCCTTGCTCATTGCACCATCAGGATTCAAGCAAGCCGGGCCGAAGACGCCTGAAATGGCAGAAACCGGTCCCCGGAAGCTTGTTTCCTTCCCAGTGTAAGAATTGGCTTTTGTAGTCTGGTCTGCCCTGTTCCCATGATGCACTGGGCCAGGGACAGACTAATTTGCATACAGCCAGGTTCTGAAACTGGGATGGTGCAATGAGCTAAAAAACGGTGTTGGATCTAGCCCTGGTCTTTTGACTGGGTGAGAGTACACTGCTTAATTCAGAGACTCTGTCCATCACCACCCCTTGTTGTAAATTATTTTGTCCACCCTAAGCGTGGAAGGGTATACTCAGATGTGAGTCCCTTGCTCATTGCACCATCAGGATTCAAGCAAGCCGGGCCGAAGATGCCTGAAATGGCAGAAACCGGTCCCCGGAAGCTTGTTTCCTTCCCAGTGTAAGAATTGGCTTTTGTAGTCTGGTCTGCCCTGTTCCCATGATGCACTGGGCCAGGGACAGACTAATTTGCATACAGCCAGGTTCTGAAACTGGGATGGTGCAATGAGCTAAAAAACGGTGTTGGATCTAGCCCTGATCTTTTGACTGGGTGAGAGTACTCTGCTTAATTCAGAGACTCTGTCCATCACCACCCCTTGTTGTAAATTTTTTTGTCCACCCTAAGCGTGGAAGGGTATACTCAGATGTGAGTCCCTTGCTCATTGCACCATCAGGATTCAAGCAAGCCGGGCCGAAGACGCCTGAAATGGCAGAAACCGGTCCCCGGAAGCTTGTTTCCTTCCCAGTGTAAGAATTGGCTTTTGTAGTCTGGTCTGCCCTGTTCCCATGATGCACTGGGCCAGGGACAGACTAATTTGCATACAGCCAGGTTCTGAAACTGGGATGGTGCAATGAGCTAAAAAACGGTGTTGGATCTAGCCCTGATCTTTTGACTGGGTGAGAGTACTCTGCTTAATTCAGAGACTCTGTCCATCACCACCCCTTGTTGTAAATTATTTTGTCCACCCTAAGCGTGGAAGGGTATACTCAGATGTGAGTCCCTTGCTCATTGCACCATCAGGATTCAAGCAAGCCGGGCCGAAGACGCCTGAAATGGCAGAAACCGGTCCCCGGAAGCTTGTTTCCTTCCCAGTGTAAGAATTGGCTTTTGTAGTCTGGTCTGCCCTGTTCCCATGATGCACTGGGCCAGGGACAGACTAATTTGCATACAGCCAGGTTCTGAAACTGGGATGGTGCAATGAGCTAAAAAACGGTGTTGGATCTAGCCCTGATCTTTTGACTGGGTGAGAGTACTCTGCTTAATTCAGAGACTCTGTCCATCACCACCCCTTGTTGTAAATTATTTTGTCCACCCTAAGCGTGGAAGGGTATACTCAGATGTGAGTCCCTTGCTCATTGCACCATCAGGATTCAAGCAAGCCGGGCCGAAGACGCCTGAAATGGCAGAAACCGGTCCCCGGAAGCTTGTTTCCTTCCCAGTGTAAGAATTGGCTTTTGTAGTCTGGTCTGCCCTGTTCCCATGATGCACTGGGCCAGGGACAGACTAATTTGCATACAGCCAGGTTCTGAAACTGGGATGGTGCAATGAGCTAAAAAACGGTGTTGGATCTAGCCCTGATCTTTTGACTGGGTGAGAGTACTCTGCTTAATTCAGAGACTCTGTCCATCACCACCCCTTGTTGTAAATTATTTTGTCCACCCTAAGCGTGGAAGGGTATACTCAGATGTGAGTCCCTTGCTCATTGCACCATCAGGATTCAAGCAAGCCGGGCCGAAGACGCCTGAAATGGCAGAAACCGGTCCCCGGAAGCTTGTTTCCTTCCCAGTGTAAGAATTGGCTTTTGTAGTCTGGTCTGCCCTGTTCCCATGATGCACTGGGCCAGGGACAGACTAATTTGCATACAGCCAGGTTCTGAAACTGGGATGGTGCAATGAGCTAAAAAACGGTGTTGGATCTAGCCCTGATCTTTTGACTGGGTGAGAGTACTCTGCTTAATTCAGAGACTCTGTCCATCACCACCCCTTGTTGTAAATTATTTTGTCCACCCTAAGCGTGGAAGGGTATACTCAGATGTGAGTCCCTTGCTCATTGCACCATCAGGATTCAAGCAAGCCGGGCTGAAGATGCCTGAAATGGCAGAAACCGGTCCCCGGAAGCTTGTTTCCTTCCCAGTGTAAGAATTGGCTTTTGTAGTCTGGTCTGCCCTGTTCCCATGATGCACTGGGCCAGGGACAGACTAATTTGCATACAGCCAGGTTCTGAAACTGGGATGGTGCAATGAGCTAAAAAACGGTGTTGGATCTAGCCCTGATCTTTTGACTGGGTGAGAGTACTCTGCTTAATTCAGAGACTCTGTCCATCACCACCCCTTGTTGTAAATTATTGAACTAGCATAGCAGCAGGATATGCAGTTGCAGAGTGGTGGAGAAAGGGGACAAAGCCTCCTGTGAGTTACCAAGCATTTTTTTATTTTGGTTTTGTGTTTTAGGGAAGGGGGGCTGCTTATGGCTGTACAAGGACTGGTCTTGATCATATTATCCTGGATATTTTGTACTCACTATCAGACATTTCCCTGCTTCAACCCCTACCCTGCTTAGAAGACAGACCAGAGACATTTCCCAAACCACCCAATACTTTGGGAACTTGATCTCAAGCTATAGAACGGCAGTCTCCATTTATGAATTGCTCTGAGTTGCCAAGGTAGCAAATTCAACTGCCTGTGCCCTAGAGTTAATTACCACTCAATAAGCAACTCGACGAACTGTGATTTTGTAAAATAAAATGGATCTTCATTCCATACTGGCTGCTAAGAGAAGCGTCTGTGGCATAATCATTACAGAAAGTTGCCTTTACATTCCCAACATGCCAGTTGTTATCCATGGACAATTTGATAACATGTGTGAATTGCTTTAAAGATTAACACACCATTGAGAATAGAATGAGGCTTGAGTGATGGGATCATTGGTTATGCTTGCAAAGTGTTTTTGGAGGATAGGGTATAAAAATACAGAAGTTATTTTGTTGCTGTTTTACAGATTTACATCTGTTATTGCCTCCATTGCAACCCTTATAAGAGGTAAGGGTAACTTCCCTTGCCTCTTGTGTGTGGAAATTATAACTTGCTTCAGTCATGTTTTCTGGCTCAGGCTAACATTGCCCACAGGGAGTGCCCCTCTCTGATGTTGAGGCACTCTGTGTTTTGGCTTTGAAATGCCATGAAAATAATATGGTAGCTTGTTCCACCCAATCCAGTTTATATATTTGTTACTGTTTAAAGTTATTCTCCCAATCCCCTGAAATCAGCTAGGTTCATGCTTGTGCTCTTTGTGAGAATTGTACCTTATAACTACTGAAACCTATGTATTTTAGAGTATTCATTTGAATCTTTTCTTCTTTCATTGGTTGGTTACCACTGTTGATTATGGGGCAAATTTCTGTTCGGTTGACTGCTTGATGTAAAGATGATCTATTTTTTTTGTCAATAAACCCTTTCATACTCTGAACAAGGCAATTAGGGAGAATTCTTTCATAGGTTGGTCTACGTGTAAGTCACTGCATGCTTTGTCGAAATGCAGGATGCAGGATTCAAAGTCATTAGAAAAAGAAGATTGATTAATAATAAGCTTATGTCACTGTTGCCTTTGGGATCTACCATATACATTCATTTAATTGTGACGTGCGGGCTCAGATATCAATTTCACCAGTCCTTGCCTAAGGTTGGAAAGAGGTGTTTGAAAGTCATATTTATATTACTGTATTTTGGATTTTTATCGTTTTGGTCTTGTTTGGTTTAGATAAAGATTAATTATTTTTCTAAACTGGTGTGGTGTCCATTTGTAGTTTTTTCACTGTATGACTGTATGTGTACACAAATGCTTTACACACTGCCTCTGTGATAAACCTGACTGTTCGTGCCAAGCAACCAATGGGTTATTTTAGAAGTGTATCCCCTTTATCCTGACTAGAAGCAAGGGTCCCTATTTGGACAAAGGTACCTACCTCTGCCAACTTGAGACCACAATTTCTAATGTTTATTAGTTATAAATAGGGACCAATAAATTTGATTTCTGGCCCTCATCTCTAAGTGGGGAAATTTGATAAATTGGGCTCCTTTATTTTACGGTCTTTGAATTTCATTCAGGACTGACACACAGTGCTACATTTTAGTATTTTCAAGTATTGTGTTTAGGGGACACAATACTTAAAATAGATTACAACACGGTTTGTTTGAAAGCTCAATCCTATGTGTTCATTAAGCCTTATGGAAGTCTAAACAGTGGCACTGAATACTTTTACGCCACTTTCAATATTTCCAAAGCACGAGTTTAATGATGTGAGCAATGCTGAAGAATGCAACTATAGATATAGCTTGGGAGGAGTTACATCTCATAAAGAAACGTTTCCCGTGTGAATTTTTTAAGAAACATACATTTCTAAAGCACTGAGGAAGCACGAATGTATAGGGAGTGGTGCCAACTTTGTTATGTTTGTTTTCATTATGTTTATTCACACATTTTAAGCATTCTGTATCCTGGGAAGGGTGACATCCTAAAGGCGTGATTTGTTTTTCTTTTTCAAAATATGGAACCGCAATTCCAGAAACAATTGATGTGGAATTTCCCTTCTGTTACAATAGACGTTCTTTCTCTTGACTGTGAATTATCGGTGCTTTGACTAACTGAAGTTGTTGCAACCGTCTATTACTAATATTTATTTTAAGGAAATGAATAGCACTTCGGCAATGCGTACGCTGTTGGTGGACATTAGACTTGAACAATAAAATGAGCCATCCAGTTAAAAGGTCCCTATAATTCAATCTCCTCAAGAGAGTCCCTGCCTAGGCACAACAGCAGCCCCGTGAAGGGGGTTCAGTGAAATGTGGATTCGGAGGCTATTTTGTTTGAGACGACCTTGACTACCCCCTTGGACCATTTTCGATTGGATATGGGACAGCTCCCGCCGAGCGAAATGCACTTAATAAATATGCAAATTATGCTATCATTATTCATACGCTGGAAGCACTCCTAGACGATGGCAATGAATACGGGAATAATATCTATAATTCTAAGTAGACCTCACAATTCAACAGCATAAACATTTTATTAGAAATGACCTCGAATGCAAATAGGAGAGATGTTCGCAGTAACTGTGAGATTAGCTGTACTTTCACTCTGAGAATACACAGTACGTGAAACAGTTCACCAGCCATGAATCATTTGTAAGGAGGCACTGTGAAAGACACCTCTGTGCGCGCGCCACTGTGTGAATGCTGCTGCAGTGTTAAACGTTGTAAGTGAAGAAAGCAGGCAGCAAATTAGATAGCTTCAAGTGAGCTACTCAGCCGCAAGCCCTTTATATTCAGTGACCAGATGTCTGCCGTGCTGCTGCTGCTGCCAATAGAGTGTGCCAATAGAGTGTCTCAATCCAACCAGGCTTGATATCCCTAAGCGGCGTTTAGATTGGCTGAAACTCCTGCTGCAGAGGTACATGTTCACTTTCAACCCGCACGAGCAGTCAAGGTGCCCGCTGCATTCACAGGTACCCGCGGCCGCAGCGCATTAAAGAAGACCTGAGTAGACAGTGAAATCAATAACCCGCATCATCACCAATTCATTATTTTGTCAATGGTCTGAGCTGTCAATCAATAGCAATGTATGTGTCATCTGCTGAGGCTGCTGGCAATAGTTCTTTGCTATTGATTGAAGTGCCAGAGTCTTGTCGGTAATGAATTGCAGCGGACTCCAGTGATTCTGGGACTGGAGCAGGCTTTCTAGCCTGGAGGTTTCACGAAAGGCAGGTTCCAATAACGTTTGAGTGTAATGTTTGCCAGTTATATTAATTGTAAAGTAGTGAAACAAAATAAAATCTCCATTACAGCTCACTTCTAGAGGTTCCAGTCTTGACCATAGCTTAAAGATATGCTTTTTCGTTTTTATGCAAATACGATATGTAACTTGGAATATGGGGTTAGTGTCTTCTTGAGTAAAATATGCCCTATCAGCACCTGATGCCTTGTTTAGGTAAAGCAGTACTGGGATTACAATTCTTGGTCGCTTTCTCCCAGGGCTTTAAAGGCATTGCGGCTCATTTACAAGCTCCTTGCACAGTCGGTACGTCACATTTTCTCATATTAAAAGTGGTGCACCGGCGGTGCAAGTGGTTTGTAAATCTGTCCATTTGTATGTTTTCTCCTGCCCTTGACCTCTCTGACTTGCATGGTAGGCGTTTACAGAACAAATCAAATCAGTGCCAGAATCCTCCAGAGTGATTAGAGCAGGCCTTCTGATGACTTGGACTCAGTTCTTCGGGCAGCTGGCCTGCCTGCAAGGGGTTGGATGGAGGCGCTGTATTAAGTTCTATGGTCTGAAAGTACGTGCTTCGAAGTGAGGAGCCGACCCAGGAGGCCGTGAGCAAGAGACGTGTCAGGATTTGTGACTATCCCATTACCTCCTCGTCCTGTCTCCCCGTCCCATTCCTGATGAAGTGAGCAGCTAGTCTGCTCTACAGAACCCCTACCTAGCTGAGCTGTTGGCACTTCCCCCTAGGATGATGTCACCATCACGTGACTACAAAGGGGGAAGTGCCGGAAGAAACATCCTGTTTTTAAATTTCTGCAGTCTACGACCGCGTTCCTGGCTGTGCTGTTGGAGGCTTCCTGTACTGGTAAGTCTCCGTGTTCATTTTTGTTTTATTTACGGCGGCCTGCTCTAGCGGCCGCCTGTGTTTTTATTATCTGCTGTTTCCCCCACGCTGGCTCCGTTGTGGGGCTTCTTTGTTACACGCGGCTCGCGTTAGCTGCGTCTCTGTTTGGGGCGCTGTTTTATACGCGGCTCGCGTTAGCGGCCGTTTTATATTGTTCGTGCTTGCTTGCTCACCTGGCTTAGGTTGGCCTGCTCCAGCGGCCGTTCCTGGGCATTCTCCGGTCCGTTTTTTGCCCTGCTCTAGCGGGCGGGGGCTTTTCTGTGGAGTTTGGTGTCCTGCATGTTTCCAGGGGGGCGATTTTTGCGGCTGGCTGGGCTTTTTATGCCGGCCCAGTTTTTTTCTCCTCCCACAGGTGTTTGGGTCCTCGGCTATATCTGGGGTCCTTGTTGGGATGTTTTTTGTCCTTGTTTGTGCCTGTTGGGAGTGTTTTTTGGACTTTTTTGGCTTCCGCAATGGATTCGGATGCTTCTTCTTCTGCGGCCCCTCTGGATGCCCTGTGCCTCATTATTAATGAGGCTGTGGCTGCTGCTTTCCTGGCTAGGGACGCAGCTGGGCCTCCTCCCAAGGTGCCTCGTGTTTCTTTGGATGCGCAGGCTGATCCTGTGGAAGACTTTGGTCCTGATGAGGATGAGGGTGTTCGTGGTCGTTTTGTTCAGGGTGCTGAGCTCGCTGAACTGTTTGCCCATGTGAGGTCCAACTTGGGTTTTTCTCCTCCTGCGGATGCTGTTGTTGAGGATGACTTTTTTACGCAGTATGTCCAGCCTGCTCCGGATTCTTTGCCTTTGCATGCTGCGGTGCGCAATGTGCTGTCTCACGAATGGAAGGAGGTGGACAAGTCTTCTTTTCCTCGTTTCCTGTCCAGACGTTACCCTCTTGAGGGTTTTGTTGATGAGTTCCCTCAGGCTGTGAAAGTGGACAATTTAATGGCTGGCCTTTCCTCTCAGGGTTTGGTTGTTTCTGAGGACGCCCTTCCTGCGGACGCTGTGGATAAGCGTGTTGAAGGGGCGGTGAAGCGTTCCTATGCTGCTTCTAATTTCTCTGTCCGGGCGACTGCGTATTCCAACTATATGGTTCAATCGCTCCTTAAAGACTTCCAGTCTCTGTCTGTTATGTTGAATGACGGCGAGGATGCCACGCCTCTTCTGTCTTTGATGGAGTTGCAGGTGCGTTACCTGTCCGACATTTCCTTTGACAATTTGGGGGCGGCGGCGGCTGCTTCTGGTGCGTCCATTGCTGCCCGTCGTCATCTTTGGATGCGTTCCTGGAAGGCGGACTCTTCCCAGAAGTCGGTTCTCCTTAAGTTGCCTTTTGAGGGTTCGAAGGTGTTCGGTCCTCAGCTGGAGGGCATGGTCAAGCAGTCGGCGGAGAACCGCAAGCTGGTGGCCCCGGTCCGTCCTCCTTCTCGGGGGCGTGGATTTAATTATCGTCGCGCTTTTGGGCCTCCTGCTCGTGGCGCTTCTCAGCCCTTTCGAGGCAGGGGTCGTGGCCGGGGGGCCCCTGGAAGTGCCAAGCCCCGGGCCGCTGCCGGTGTTGCCGCCGCCGCTTCCTCCTCTTCTCAACAATGACTGTCTGCCTTTGCCCGTTGGTGGTCGCCTCCAGTGCTTCCGCACCCAGTGGTTGTCGGTCCCAGATGCCTGGGCGGTTCAGACTGTTTCGGAGGGTTGCCGGATAGAGTTTTCCTCTCCTCCTCCTCCGGGTTTGTTCAGACTCCTCTGCCCCGTCTTCCTCTGCGGCGAGATGCTTTGTTGGCCGGCGTACGGCTCCTGTTGGAGAAGAGGGCTATTGTGGAGGTGCCTCCTCTGGAGAGGGGCATGGGATGCTACTCCATTCTCTTTCTCGTTTCCAAGAAAGACACTTCGGATCTTCGGCCTGTCTTGGATCTGAAGCGGGTCAATCGCTTCGTGCTCCATCGTCCTTTCAAGATGGTGACTCTCCAGACCATCCTGCCACTGGTCCTTCCGGGTGGATTCCTGGCGTCCCTGGACCTGATGGATGCTTATCTTCATGTTCCTGTCCATCCTGCCGACCAGTGTTTCCTCCGGTTTGCTGTGGGGAGCCGACATTTTCAGTTCCGGGTGCTCCCGTTCGGCCTTTCACCGGCGCCCAGGGTGTTCACCAAGCTGTTGGCCCCTCTGGTGGGTGTTCTTCATTCCAGGGGGCTGCTGGTTTTTCCTTACTTGGATGACTGGTTGATTGTCTCTCCTTCTTTTTCGCAGGCTCTGTTGGATGTGGACCAGGTGTGTCTTCTGCTGGGGTCCTTTGGGTTCCTTATCAACCACAGGAAATCCTCCCTGGTGCCCTCCCAGTCCCTGAAATTCCTGGGGGCTCTCTTCCGAATGGACTTGGACATGGTTTTTCTCTCACAGGAGCGCCAGTTGACTTTGTTTCGTCACCTTTCCTGGCTTCTGTCCCAGTCCCGGGTATCTGCCCGTCTCTGGTTGCGGAGTCAGGGGGAGATGGCGTCCACTCTGCATCTCCTTCCTTGGTCCAGGCTGCATCTGTACCCCCTGTTGCATCATGTCCTGTCGCACTGGGATCCTGCCTCCTTGGATTACGAGACTCTGATCCCTGTCACTCCGGGGATTCGGGCGGATCTCCAGTGGTGGTTGTCCCCTCTCTCTCTTTCCCGGGGGTTCGATCTCCTTCCTCCTCAGTCTGTGGTCGTTTTGTCCACGGATGCCAGTGCTCTGGGGTGGGGTGCCGTTCTGGGTGCCTCCAAGGCTCAGGGTCGGTGGTCCGGCTTCGAGTCCCTCCAGTCGTTGAACTGGAAGGAGTTGAGGGCGGTTTGGTTGGCTCTTCTTTGCTTCGCTCCTCTCCTTCGGGGTCGGGCGGTCTCTGTGCAGACCGACAATCAGGTGGTTCGTGCTTATGTGAATCACCAGGGGGGCATGTGTCGTGCCCTGTTTCTCCTTTCCCGGAAGATCGGCCTGTGGGCCGAGTCGAATCTCTTATCTCTGACGGCGGTCTATCTTCCGGGGACGGAGAATGGGCCTGCGGACTCTTTGAGCCGGGTGTTCCCTTCCTCGGTGTCCATCTGTCTGTCCCCGGATCTGTTCGATCTGATTGTCCTCCGGTTCGGCCTTCCTTGGCTGGATCTTTTTGCCTCGGAGGAATCCGCCCTTCTTCCTCGGTTTTGCAGCATCGTCCCCTCTCCGCTGGCGTGGGCCACCGATGCTTTCTCAAATCCTTGGTCGAGGGGTCTGCTGTTTGCCTTCCCTCCGTTTGCCTTAATTCCGAGGGTCCTCCGGAAGATTCATTGGGATCGGGCGGAGGTTCTCATGGTTGTTCCGGAGTGGTCTCGACAGTCTTGGTACCCCCTTCTGCTGGCCTTTTCTGTTCGCCCTCATTGGCGGTTTCCCCTGTGTCCCTCCCCTCTGAGGGTTCCTCTTCTCGGCCTTGCCTCCCTGCGTCGCCTCCGGCTGGGGGTTTGGCACTTGAGAGGTTGAGTTTGCTGGATTTGGGTTGCTCGTTGGAGGTTGCCCAGTGTCTTCAGCTTTCCAGGCGTCCTTCCACCTTGCATTCTTATGCCCGACACTGGAAGAGTTTTTCCACTTGGTGTCTGGGGAAGGGTCTCTCTCCTGACTCCTGTGTGGCCGTGAGTGTGCTGGACTTCTTGCGAGATGGTTTCGTCCTGGGGCTTGCGGTTTCTTCCCTGCGGGCGCAGTGGGCTGCCATTCTTGCCTTTCGGGGTTCCTCTGTTTCCTCTGTCTCCCCGTTGGTGGCTCGCCTTCTGCGGAGTTTCTTGCTTCAGCGTCCTGTTTCCCATTCGCCTGTGCCTCCTTGGGATCTTCCCTTGGTTCTGCGGACTTTGACGCGTCCTCCTTTCGAGCCTTTGGACTCCGTGGCCCTGAAGTTCCTTTCTGCGAAGGTTATTTTCCTGGTGGCCATTACTTCTGGGCGGAGGGTTGGTGAGATTGGTGCGCTGATGGCTTCTCCCCCCTTCTTGCGCTTCTGCGCTGACAAGGTCATTCTCCGTCCGAGTCAGTTCTTTCTTCCTAAGGTGGTTTCTTCCTTTCACTGTCAGGAGGATATTGTTCTCCCGGTGTTTTTTCCAGTTCCTTCTTCTCCTGAGGAGGTGCTCCTACATTCTTTGGATGTGCTGAGGGCTCTCAGCATCTACTTGGAGCATATGGCTGGGTTTCGTAAAGTGGATTCCCTGTTCGTCACCTATGGCCTGTTGGGTATGGGGCTTCGCCCTTCTCTGTCCACCTTGTCTCGTTGGGTCAAGGGCGCTGTGGTTTCTGCTTACGATTCTGCCCACTGTCCCATGCCTTCTTCTGTTCAGGGTCGGTCGACTCGGAGTGTTTCTTCCTCCTGGGCCATGTTCAAAGGGGCCTCTTTGAGGGACATTTGCAATGCTGCCACGTGGGCTTCTCCCCACACTTTTGTTGCCCATTATCGTCTGGAGTTGGGGATGGCGGCCTCTGCTGCTTTTGGGGCCTCTGTCCTTTCTGCTGTACATGATTTGTGTTCTGTACTTGTTTTTGTAGATTAAATGGACCTGTTTCTTGCATTGTTCTGGTCTGTTTTTTTCTTACAATCACCGTGTGCTTGGGTATGGGCTCACTTCATCAGGAATGGGACGGGGAGACAGGACGAGGAGGTAATGCCCGGTTACTCACCGGTAATACCCATTACTCCGAGTCCTGGTCTCCCCGTCCCATTCCTGAGCCCTTCCCTCCCTCCCTGGTTTGGGGTGTCTGTGGGTGATTGTATGTGTTTCGTTCTGTTGTCTTTGGTATTTCAGGATGTTTCTTCCGGCACTTCCCCCTTTGTAGTCACGTGATGGTGACATCATCCTAGGGGGAAGTTCCAACAGCTCAGCTAGGTAGGGGTTCTGTAGAGCAGACTAGCTGCTCACTTCATCAGGAATGGGACGGGGAGACCAGGACTCGGAGTAATGGGTATTACCGGTGAGTAACTGGGCATTATTGTGCCCTAAAATGAAGCACTTAAGTATCCCTTCAATAGTAGAGTACAGCACAGCTAGATGCTTCTTATCCCAGGGCTCTATCTTAATGCATAAGCATTTCAGCTTATTTTTCTGCAATATTTTTCCACACTTAAAAAATATTTGTGGCACAAACACATTTAATAAAACATTCTGGGGCATATGTATCAAGCCCCTTTTCCCGTTCGCAAACGGGCCGATACTCACAATCGGCCCGTTTGCGAACGGGAAAAGGCCTTTTGGGATGTATCATCCCAATAGGGCATTGCAAATTAAAGAATCGCATAATTTGTCATTTTCTATTTTGCGATTGCATTTAAGGAATTGCAAATTGCGATTCCTTAAATACGATGTAGAAAGCACCTAAGTTGTGTGAATTTGACATAAGAAACCTGGAAATTGCATTCTCAATTTGCGATTCTCTAATTGGTAATGGCAAATTGAGAATGTCTTCCCATTCATTCCTGAGGTCCTCTACGCTCATAGAAATGAATGGGAAGGTATTCCTTAATTGCGAATTGCGATTTGCGATTCACAATTCACAATTAAGGAATATTAAGGAATCGCAATTATTATTGCGATTCCTACATACATAGCATTTTGCGATTCCTTAATAGCAATGTGCTAAAAATTGCTATTAAGGAATCGCAAAAGGGCTTGTTTATACATATGCCCCTCTGTTTTTAAATAAATGCTCTCTCCATAATATATTTCCGTTCCTAACGCTTACCATAGAAAACTAGACAATACGTTTTAATTGTCCAGAATTGGATATTTTTGAAAATGAAACGTATACACTTTTGGACTCTTCTTTGATTCAATTCCACTTTATCTCTGTGCTCTCTTCCAAGATTTTTGCAAGTGTCTAGAAAGTCGGTTTGTGCCTGTGAAGTACCATTGTTGGAAACAGGTTAAGAGAAGAAGAAGAAAGATTGACAACCTGCAATGAAGTAGTTTGGGGTTTAACATAGGGGTGTGTCAGGGGTTTAAGTTAATGACTGCTGGCATTTCAATGCACTAAAGGGATTGGAAGAAATACCTTGTGTCCCTTTGAACTCCTTTTGAAGCCCTATGACCAAGAAGAGTACCCATAGCTGACATTTGTTTCTGTTGTATTTTCATTCAGTTGGAGCTAATCATATTTCATTTGTTAACAGACAATTTCCAAGACCCTCTGCACTCTACTCCTGATCAAGGATGCTCCCAAACTTCTCTTGCTGGAACTTTGGATCTGGTCCCAAAATTAACATAAAGTGAGAAGGTGAACTTTGTGATAGCGTTGCCTGCTTTTATATGCATTTTTCCTCATTTTCCCCATTGTTTTTCATGGTGAGTTATGGTGATATATTTTCCGAACTTTGAAAAATCACAACTCCGTAAGTACTTACTTTACAAATTGATCTCGGATTCATTCTTGAGAGTGTTTCTCATGTATTGCCTCTGTGGGTACACCAAATGCTTAGCACTATCCTTTGATAAGCCTAACTTTTCATCCACACTACCCTGAAAAGAGCATCAGAATTTTCGGCTTTTACCTCTGTGTACCATTTGGGGAACCTCTGGACTCTCTGCATAGTGTACTTCTTTTTAGTACTCTATTTATGAAGCCAGCTTCCTAAAACCCCTGACTCCTTTTTTTACACAACGTATGGCATTCGAGGAGGGTCTTGGCCCACTTGATCAAGAGAAATGGTGAGAAGCTCTGATGGCCGAACGGGAGTTGTCAATCTCGTCCCAACTTGCATTAATTCAATTTAAGTGCCTCCATTATCTCTATTAGACAAGTGGGAAGCTCTGAAATGTCTGACACAATGCTTACCCTATGAAAAGGATGTAATAACTCTCTTATAAATTGGGTTTCTGGTTGCCGGAGGTATTTACCCTGTCCTAGCAGGAACCCCATTCCTAGTAAGGGTAAGTCAGATACACACTACAAAATAACCCTTGCTCAGTCTCTGAAAGCTTGGAAAAGAGCAGGCAGGCTTAACTTAAGAGGCAATGTGTAAAGTATGTGTGCAACACTTGTGAAAACACCACAAAACGACTACAAACCAGGTTAGAAAAATAGATTATGATTTTATAAATAAAACAAGACCAAAACAACAAACGTCCAATGAGTAGAAGTCTAGATATGAATTTTTAATGGTTAAATGTAAGCATTTAACTTAGAAGCAATAAGAGCCTTTAGTGGTTATCTAGTCACACTGGACAAGGGCAACGTCAAGCATTCAGGCCTACTGTGATTGAGCATGGGCCGGATACAGGAGCCATGCAAGTCCTGTTGAACCAAGTACCTTGATCCTTGTCGCAACAGCAAGATGCAGGCACAGCCGAGTGATATGTCGGTCCCTGCTGTCGAGGTGATGCATTGATTTTCTCCACAATTGTGGCAATGCAATAGTTCTGGAGATGAAGTGCCGAAGACAAGATGCGTTACTTCCGAAGCCGATGCACCAGATTTCTCCATGCAGATGAGGGGATGGGTTGATCATCTCGCACTGCAGCTTAGCAATGTGGGAGCTCCGATGCATTGGTTCTGGAGGTGATGCACTGGTCCCAAGTGTGATACACCAGTTCTGTTCCCACAACAGCGGTGGTGCATCAATTTTGCTTCATGCAGCAGAGGATACATTGGTTTCACTTCAACAAGCACCTGGATCTACTTCCAAAGGACTTGACACGGATAACTTCAAACAGGGGTTTTGAAGTGCAAAGTGATGATCCCCCCTTCCAAGCCCTGACCCCAGACTCACTCCAGGGGGATAATCAACCTATTGTGTGGGGATAGGATACTGTCCATTCAAGTGTAAGTTCCTCGCTCTCACTCTACCCGGGATGAGCCATCAGGATGCAGCTGGGCACTCAGTCATACCTATGTTTCGTGTGTGGCTGTCCAGAAGCAATGCACAAAGTCCAGCTGTCACCCACCACAGACTTGTATTGGGGACAGGCTGCAGGCACACAGAGCTTTACGAGCAGAGAAATGCCATCTTTCTAAAAGTGGTATTTCTAAAATAGAAATGTTAAATCTAACTTTGTCAGCAAAAGTTATTTAGCATTACCAGTTCAATGATATAATACATGACAGAACTACGCCTTCTCAATCTGGAATTACAGCTTAAACGTGTAATAAGGAATTCCCAGTATTAACCTATGAGAGGGGTAGGCCTCACATTAGTGAAAAACCAATGTAGGTGTTTTCCACTATCAGGACATCCAAAACATAACATATATATGTCCTGCCTTTTTATTACACAGCACGCAGCCCTATGGGCTACCTAGGGATTCCCTTTATTGGTGACTTATATGTAACAAAAGGGGAGAGCAAGGCCTGGCAAGGGATTATAAATGTTAATTCGACATGGCAGTGCAAACTGTATGCACAGGCTCTGCAGTGGCAGGCATAAGACATGTTTTAGAGAGCTACTTTTGTGGGTGGCACTATCAGTAATGTAGGCTCACTAGTGGAATTTCATTCACAGGCCCTGGGCACTGGTGGTGCACTCTACTCTACTTCAAAACATGAAATGGAAATCTCCATGCTCTTAGGGGATGATCTCGCTGACACATTATTCTTAACCGTAACCTGGGTTACTAATGACTCTGATCCAGTTCTCGCACAAACTCTTCCTTCGGGGTACCTTATCCAAAGATTAGACTGCAAAAGCGGTAAAGGGGGAGGAATCGCTATTATATATAAAGATCAGTTCAGTTGTCGCATCACAACAGACCCACTACCCAACTGTGAGAACTTCATGTTCTCAATCAGCTTTTCTCCTACACAAACATTTTCAGGACTATTGATTTATCATCTCCCTGGAACACCGGGACAGTTTCTCAAAACTTTTAGCAAAACGATTGCCAACTTAGCTAGTTCTCCCTCCAATTTTACGGTTTTGGGAGACCTCGCCTTGCACCTAGACACTCCAATAACTCTGTCATCTCGGAATTAGTTGTTAACCTTTCAGCGGCCATCTCCTGGACCTGATCTTTACTAACATTAAGGAACTCTTGGTAGGGGCTCCAACGCATCTTCCATGGTCAGATCACTTTTTGACCCTCCTCTCTTGGGCCACCTCAGGGCCATCGACCTTACTTAACAAGACTACCACCCAGAAATGTCCATGGTCCAAACTTCCCCTTAAACAGTGGTTATCAGCTCTGGATAACGCTACACCCTCCAAAAATTCGAATCTGACTGGCCAATAATATGTTCAATAAATGGATTGTACTCTTGCTAGATCAGACCCTCCCTAAACAATCTTGCCTAAAAAAAGCCAGGTAATCTCTGAAGCTCCGCGAACTTAAACAAGCATGTTTAACTTTAAATGGAGAAAGGCCTATGCAGCACCCAGTAAACAAAAATATAGGGAGTCTATTAAAATCTACTAAACCGAGCTTAAAAGGGCACAAACCGCGTACTATGAGGAAAAAATAGTTCTCGCCTCTAACGCGCCGCAGGAAATCTTCTGTATTGCTAAAACCCTCATTAAACCCCCGCGCCACAAGTAATCACAGACTGCACCCTCACTTGCTGCAATAACCTGGCAAACTTCTTCAATAAGAACATTCATGATATATATCTTACATTTCCTTGCACACCAGCCCACAATGACCTGTATCCTACAGATACACAGCCCCCGGGTACACCAGCAATGTAAGATTACATCCCTATACTGGATCATAATTCTCTAGAACTCATCATTGCCCTGGTTAAATCAGGTTTACCTAGGGATCCAGCCCCCCCACATGTTCTGAAATTAGCAACAGGTACAATATTTAAAGTGATTCAGGAATAGATCAACACCTTCATCTCCTCAGGAGTGGTTCCTTTACCATGGAAATGTGCCATGGTAAAAGCACTATTTAAAAAAAAAACAATCTGGACCCAGAGAGCTTGCGGAATTATCGGCCTATTTCCCTCCAAGTAATTTGCAAAATCTTGGAGAGACATGTCAACGCTGTGTTATCTGAGTTTCTAAAATCCAATAACTTGCTTCATCCTTCACAGAAGGATTTCCAGCCCCTACACGGACAGAAACAGCATTCCTTGCGGTGGCTGAAGAGTCCAGGAGGATCCTGTATACGGGTGGCTTAGAGGCTATCATTCTTCTGGATCTGAACGCCGCATTCAACACCGTCAACCATGATATCTTGATTCACAGACTCAGGAGATTGGGAGTGTCAGGGGGTGTCGACACTTGGCTACAATCTTTCTTAGAAAATAGACCTTTTAAGGTCTTTAAAGTAGAAGCTATGTCCAAGCGTATGGCCTTCAGCTGCTATCTGCCTCAGGGATCCTCCCTGAGCCCCATGTTATTCAATATATACATGAGGCCGTTGGCTGAGATAGTTCAACCATTTGGTAGAAAAATTGTCACATACGCCGATGATACACAACTTGTCATGGCCTTAATTCGCCCTGAAAACTCATCTACAAGTTTAGGTCCTTGCCTAGAGGAGGTTGCTGAATGGATGGAGCTCTCATGTTTAAAATTGAACGGAGACAGGATGGAGCTCATGCTCCTAGGCAACTCCCTAATTTCTAACACAGGGTTACTGTGGCTAAACTGTTTTGGCTCTGCCTTACCACCAAAGAATCAAATTAAAAGTCTGGGCATGTGGCTGGATTGCTTCCTGACTTTTGGATACCAAACAACCAAACTGTCTGCAACATGCTATGGCATCATGAGGATGCTTCGGAAAGTTCTTACCCCTTCTCCCATTTCTGGCAAGAAGGATAATGGTCCAGGCGCTGATTCTCTCACATATGGACTATGGAAATGCACTTTATCTGGGACCTCCTAAAACCATGATGACCGTATTACAGCTCATTAAGAATTCTGCAGCCCGTTTGCTCCTGGGTCTCCCTTATCGGAAATCAGCCAAACCTGCTTTGAAAACTCTACACTGGCTGCCAATATCAGAAAGAATCAAATTCAAGGCACTCTGTGTTACCCATAAGTCTTTCCGGGGGTAGGGACCGGTGATCAATCAATCTATGATCACCTCCTACCACCCTAACAGAAGGCTCCGCTCTGCAAAGATGTTGCTCGCAACAGTTCCAAAAATAAAGAGACCAAGAATCGGCGGCCGCTCTTTCTCCTATAATGCATCCAGGCTGGGGAATACCCTTCCACCTTACATATATCAGGAAACTAACCACTTGCCTTTCAGGAAATTACTTAAAACCTGCCTTTTCAAAATCACTGCTCAGTAAAGGTGTTGTCTCAGTTTATATCCACAACCAGCGCTGGGATGCCTCAGGGTAGCCATGCACTCTATAAATGTTCAATTCATTTATTTAGAGTTAAGCCACCCACCTTCAACCGTGAGCCAGCGTCGATCTCTGGTTTGTCCTGCTGGAAATCTCCAGAGGTCTGACTTTCATAAGTTTGACTGGGAGCTCATCTCACAGCAAGGCGGCGAACCCTCAGGGAATCCGGACAGATTGAGAGCTTCGAGGGACTCCAGGAAGAAACACTCCGGAAAAGTTTCTAAGTCAGAAGGTAAAAACTTTGACCAAGACCTACCCCACAGGGTAGCCACACAGGGCACCATCAAGATCAGCCTGAAACTTTGAATTTGTCCCGGTCTAGCGTGATCAGATGTCCCAGTAGGCGCTATTGGTTTCTATGTGCTATATAGTGCTAAATCTTTAAAAATTCATATCTCCGATTCCCTACATTAGATTTTTATAGTCTTGGTGTCATTTTAGAAATATAAATTTTTCCCATTTTTATAAATTGATGTTGGATTTTTATTTCATGTTACATCTTAATTATTTTCTGAATTGGTATTTTTAATTGTTTTACATAACTATCTTCGAAGTTAAGCCTACCTGCTTGCAGCCATGTTACCAAGGATTGAGCATGGGAATACTTTTCTAAGGCCTCTTCTGAGCCCTATATTGTTTTAGTGGTCTTATTGCCAGTGGTAGATGCATATTCACCACTATTAATAATCCACTTTCCAACATTTGGTGTTAGGCGGTGTGGATGAGGACTTGTGTTGAAAAAGTACACCTTTCAGTAAAGTGAATTACGTTTTTTAAAAAGCTCTAAATTATCTTAGAACAAAACATTTGAGTTTGATTTCTGAAATTTGGACTAGGCTGTTATTAATCCATTGTTTTGATTTTTCCAAAACTGTTATAAGTCTGTTGTGCTAGTTGTTGTGACCCAAACTAGGAAACCATGAAGCTAGACTTGGCTAAACTGTCTAAGCTCAGGCTGACCGATCTTCGGGTGCAGTGTAGGCTTAGGGGGCTGCTTGCTTCCAACAAGATTAGGAAGGGAGGGTTGCTTAAGTCCCTTAGGGCCTAGGTAGCTGAGGAGATTCAAGAGGGGATGGAGGGTGTCTCCACCAATCTCACACAAGAGAAGGGTGAGGATGTTGCCTCTTCCGTTTTCTCCAGTGTTAGCCATATGATTCAAGATGGTGGGAGCTGGGAAAGGTCTCCTACTTAAAAACCACCACTGTCTCTTGCAGAGAGACAGCTTGAGGCCCAATTAGGTATGATAGTTTTGGAGCAGAGAAAACTGGAATTGGCTGAGAAGTGGTGGGAGAGGGAGGAGGTGAAAAAAAAAATGGTGGCAGTGAAAATTATGAGTTTGAGATGTCCACTGGTGGATTTGAGCCCAAACTTTCGAAGGGTATAGTACCCAAGTACACGGTGGGGGATGACATTTTCAAGTGGCTAGCAGCCATTAAGAGGGCCCTTAGGGTGTGTAGGGTCCACTCTAAGTATTGGGGTGCATTCCTGTGGGAGTTGATTCCAGTAGCTGGGAGGGATAGGCTCCTGGGGAAAGAGAATGCAGAATCTTGCCAGCAGATGAAGGCATGGTTAGTTGAGAAATTTGGTTCAACCCCAGGGCAGTACAGGGTTAAGTTCAGAGATACATAGAAAGTGATCACAAAGCCATGGGTAGTCTTTTGGACATCTCACAGAAGGCACCGGAAGGCTGGATTGTTGGTAACAATGTTGACATATATGAGGGATTTCATGATTTGTTTTAGAGCTAACACATTTTGACCCATTGTGTTGAAGAGAAGTTGCACCAGTACCTAGTGGACTCAAAGCTGTCTAGATCTTGAAACCTAGTCAAGGCAGATGTTGAGTGGGTGAGAACACGGGTTTCCGCACAGTACCAAGGGTGTGACCAGAAGTACGGAGGAAATGTCCCTCCACAGGGAAAGCCCAGGGAAAAGAAGGTGAAAAATAAAAGGAGTCCTCCAAAGAAACACAAAAACCTCAACAACCTGGCCTGAGCCAACCCAACTTCAAAGTGAGGGGGTATCTTGGAAAACACAAAAGGTTATTTGATCACCTAAAGGTGGGTAAGTGCTTTGACTGTAAGCGAAAAAGCCCCCACTAATGGGCCATCCCCAGGGATTGCCCATGTAAGTGTGGGAGTGGAGAGTGGTGCCCCTGAGAGGGATAGGCAGGTGGTAGAATCAATCTTAGTGTCCTTGGGTAAAGTGAATATTGCAACCCTTCTGCGTACCTCCAGACATGGATAAGTACAGGCAGTGGCCTAGATGTATTGGGGCTGAGGTGGAGACTATCAGAGACACAGGGGCTTACGTAACTATGGTCCTAGACAAGCTGGTACCTTGGGAGAGGTTGCTACCTGGTGAGTTTCACCAGGTTACTTATGCAGACAGCACTACCAAACTCCATCCTATGGCAGTGGTGGATTTGGAATGAGGAGGAGTGACAGGCTCTATGAAGGTAGCTGTGTCTCCTGTGCTCCCAGTCCAGTGCTCAGTGGGAAATTGCCTCAAAGCATCTGAATGTTCAGAAGGGGAGAGGGATCTCAGAAGGGGAGAGGGATCTCCCCATCAAAATATTGGAGCTTCCTGAGTGGGTTTGTGCTGTGATTAGGTCACTGACTATCCACAAGGGAAAGGCTGGACACTTGACCCTGGACAAAAGGGCCACTAATCCAAGGACAAAGGTACTGGGCTTGGTGAGCCACCTTAAGGAACTCCAAAGCTGCAGGAGGAATATGACCCTGATGGGAAGGATATAGCCTCTGAGGGAGGGACTCCTTCTCTACCAAAGCTGTCAGATTCGGCAGAACTGACAGGAGCAGGTGGACCCTCCAGAGAGGAGTTCAGTAAGAGACAGAGAGACTGTATCACCCTTGAAAGCTTGAGGCAGATTGCCCCTAAGCAGGAAGAAGGAGATTACAGAGGGTTCACAGAATCTAATGAGAAGATGGACTGCTTTATACCTTTATACTGAGGCCAAAAACCTCAAGGAGTGGACCACCAGGAAGTTGGTGGTACCCCAGAAATGCAGAGAGTTCATCCTGACCTTGTGTCATGTTATCCCCTTGGCCGGACCTGTGGGAAAGACAAAGATATGGATCCAATTGGTAATCCATTTCTATTGGCCTCACATGTCTGAAAAGGTTAGGAGTATTTCATCTCCTGCGCCACCTGTCAGGCCAGTGTCAAGAAAGATGGCAAGACAAAGGCCCCTCTAATACCACTGCCAGTGGTTGGTGTTCCATTTAAAAGGGGGGTGGACATTGTTGGCACCTGGTCCCACCTACTGCATCAGGCAATAGGTATATCTTGGTGAGAGTGGACCATGCCACTAAGTACCCTTAAGCAATCTCTCTTAAAACCATAAATGCTCCTGAAGTGCCTAGAGCCAAGATTGGCGTGTTCAACAGAGAGGGTTTTACGAAAGAGGTGGTTTCAGATAGGGGAACACACTTTCTGTCCAACTATTTGACTGTTACATGGGATGAGTGTGGGGTCAATTACAAGTTCACCACCCCCTATCACCCACAGACAAATGGTATCATTGAGAGTTTTAACAAGATCCTGAAGGGCATGATCAATTGTTTGTCTGAGAAACTCAGTAGGAGATGGGATGTTCTCCTCCCATGCTTACTGTTTGCCTACAGGGAGGTTCCACAGAAAGGGATTGGTTTCAGTCCCTTTAAGTTGTTGTTTTGACACACTGCGTGGGGGCCCTGTCCCTGCTGAGAGAGTCTTTGGAGAATCCTCTCATAGAAGCCAAGGACGATTTGCTTGGTTCGGTGCTAGGCCTGAGATCAAGAATGGCAGAGTACATGCATAAGGCAGGCAGAAACTTGAGGCTAACCAGGAGCTCATGAAGCACTGGTATGATCGCATGGGTGTCCATGACAAATGGAGTGGGCCCTATCCAATCTTAGACAAGAAGGGTGAAGTTACCTACCATGTTAACCTTGGCACCCCCAGGAACCCTCATAGAGTCCTGCATGTGAACAGATTGAAACCCCATCTTTAGAGGGCAGATATGACCATGTTACTGGTCACTGATGAGGGAGTGGAGGAGGAAACTCAACCAGTGCTTGACCTCCTCTCCAATGATGTGCAAGATGGGTCAGCAGAGGAAGTGGTACTCTCGTCTAAATTGACAGACCAGCAGCACAGAGACTGCAATCTGCTGCTGGAGCACGTTGCTGGCCTGTTCTCTTTGACCCCAGGTATTACTGAGTGATGTGTGCACCACATTGACACTGGTAACAGCCTACCTGTCAAAAAAAACTGTACCAGTTGTCTGACCATGCCAGAGCCAACATTAAGGCTGAGGTACATAAGATGCGGAAGTTGAAGGTAATTGAGCCATCTGAAAGCCTATGGGCCAGTCCTAACCTAATCCTCAGGGGAACCAAAGAGTAAAGGTTCTGTGTGGACTACAGAGGACTCAGTTCAAGGTAATGCCCTTTGGCTTAAAAATACACCTGCCACCTTCCAAATTATAGAAGTTCAGTGCAGCCTATTTTGATGATATAGGTGTATATGTTCTACCTGGGGGGATCACTTAAGCCACTTGAGGAAAGTGATTCAGGCCATGCAGCAGGCTGTACTGACTGTCAAAGCAAGTAAGTACCTGTTAGAAACGGGGATTCCCGGTAGGCTAGGGCATGAGCCAAAGCCAGACAGAAACCCCCATTCTAGTCAGGGCGAGTGAGCTACACCCTGAGGATAACCCCTGCTCAACCCCTTGGTAGCTTGGCAAGAGCATTTGGGCTTATCCCAGAGGCAATGTGTAAAGCGTTTGCACAACACATACACACAGCGGCGGCACACTTGGCACACTACAAAAGAGACTCCACACAAGGTTATATATAAAAATAGCCTTTGTATTATAATAACACATTAGAATGCAATCACATACATATATACACTGTGGCAACTGGCACCAGGTAGCAATTTACAGGGGATTATGTACAAGGCAGCGCTAATCGGGTCGCTGCCAGAACCATCACAAGGTAAAAACAGTAAATGCAAAACCAACAGTACCTACTGGTAAAATAATTAACCTAGTGTCATTACATTAGAATTATGCATAAAACACCTTTACAAGAGGCATCATCCTAAGACATCCTAGCATGACATTAGGCATAAAAACATTATGCACCTCCTTAGGTGTAAAACCGATTAGATTAGGCATAAGCCACTTTAGATCAGGTTAAGCACCTTATGCATAAACCTAGCAATGTAAGCATTAGGCACCATCATTAGCATAAATACATTAACCATAAATCTTTTTCCCAGTGGGCATAACCCCAAAACATCATGGCATGACGTTAGGCATCATCAAATTAGGCATTCCCTTAGGCATAAATGCATTACACACAAAATCAGCAGTACAAACCTAGTGACCCCCACATTTCAGGTTAGCCTTTAGCGCCACTGCGCCTGGGGAACCACACTCTGGGACTCTCACGGAAAGGTTTGCCCAACATGGCAGCTTCCCGCTTCCACGGTGCAGGTGTGTCCAGGAATCCAGTACTGGCCCCGTAGGAGCCCCCTCTGTGACTCTGAAGTCCAAAAGAAATGCCCAAGTGTTTCAACTGCCCACTGTCCAGCAGGGCAGTTGCGTAAAGTACAGTCAGTACTGTGAAAGGGGGAGCCCCGTTTCTGGGACTCTGAAATTAAAAAACCCTGAAGCCCCACTCTGGGACTCCCACAACAGTACAGCCAAACGTTGCAGCTGCACACCCCCGCGGTGCAGCTGTGACTCAACCCTACGCTGGAACACAACCAAGCCTCGGAAGTGCCAAGCAAGAACCGCTGCCGACTCAGACCCCACTCACCGGCTGTACGGGGCCTCTCACTGCAGTCGGCTCACCTTTCCTGCAGCTTCTCTGGACACGCAGGGCTCTCTCTCCAGATCACGGGAGCCCTGCACACCAACAGGCCGCCTCCAGGCTTTTCCTCACCTCACCCGTGCCCTCTCCTGGAACCCGTGACTTCGTTGGGGAACCTGCGAGGCTCCGTATGGTTTCCCCCAAGGCAGGGGGAGGCGGAAATGGAGCCTGTGAGGCTCCGGCTTGGCAGGCTCCGCCCACAACCAGACTCCAGTTTCCTTTTCTTCGGCGCTCCCCTTCCAACTCGCGGCGGATGTTTCTCAACAGCAATGCAGGGCGGTCTCCCGCTTAATTAAAAATGCATAAAGCGCGGTGGGCACCCGCTCTCCTTGGAAGAACCATGGGGTGGGCTCCCGCCCGGTTTTAAAGCAGGCAAAACGTGGGGTGGGCACCCGCACTCCTTAGCAGAATGCAGGGGGAATCCCACATGCCTGGATTCCCTCACCATATGTCAGCTGCTGGACCCACACTCCTCCTCTCTTGGGGATTTGAAAGATAGCGCCCACGAAGCGCTAGGGTCCTCACAGTTGCAGGGTCCCATAGAATAAAGTTGTAGTGCTTCTGAGGTGCTAGACACGACCACAGCTCCAGGGATGAAAGATAGTGCTCCTCTTCTCCTAGAGCACATTCCAAGGGCTCAGGCTGCGCAAGGATCAGCAGGCAGTAGGGCAGCTCAGCTAAAAAACGGTTAGCAGTTCCTAGGAACAGTTTTAACTCAGCCAGGTGGCAATCCTCCTGGTGCTGCAGTCTTTATTCCAGCTAAAGTCTCTTTCTGATTCAGTAGAAAGGCAGAGGGGCAAAGTTGGGCACAGGGGCCAGCACGCAGGGCCCCGCAGCGGTTCCTCCTGGCATAGTGTCCCCTCCAAGTCAGCACAAGCACAACCACCCTCATGGGGTCAGAGCCCCTGTATTTATACAACTTTCGGCCCTGAGTCTAGAAGGGGGCAGAAGATTCTGGAAGGGTCCTGGAAGTTCCAGTCCCAACTCGCACTGGGAGGGGAGTTAGTAGGGGGCAGAGCTAGCATTGTACAGGACAGGCACAGACCTAATCAGGGACAGGGAGTTCTCCTCCCACTACTCCAATTGCAGATCTCCCATTCAGCCTGACCCTGCCCTCCCTGAAGCCACACACACCTCCCCAGCCCCGGTCACTTCTAGAACCAGCCATGCAATCCACATCAGGCAGGCAGGCACAAAGCACACAGAAATGGCAACTTTTAGAAGTGGCATTTCTAAAATAGTGAAAGTAAATCTGCGCACACCCTTGCACAGCATTTATTATTTTCAGTTCAAACATACCAAACATGACATACTTAGTTTATTCTATTTAGGAGTTATCCCATAAGGGGGGAGTTCCCAATGTTAGCCTATGGAAGGCAGAGAGCACAAGCACTCTGCACTGCTAACCAGTGCTAAAGTGCCCAGAGTCCTAAAACCACCAACACCATGTTAAAAAAAGACTAGGAGGAAGGCAAAAAGTTAAGGGATGACCCTGTAAGAAGGGCCAGGTCCAACAGTGCCAGATAGGGAAGAGTTCTGTGGTGTGCCTGGTCCACCAGGTAGGTGGAGGCCATGTACAGCCTTTCCAGGCCAATATTCAAACTACTTTGGATTGTACAACTCCTGTTACCCAGATTCAGATCAGGGCATTCCTTGGTCTGACTGTGTATTAAGGAAGGTTTGTTCAAAATTAAGGGACCATTGTGGGCCCCTTCACAGAACTGACTTCTACAAAGCGGCCCAAAAGGGTGGATTGGACCCCAGAGCTGCTATGTGTTCAGCACCATTGATGCTGGCCCCTGACTACACAAAGGAATTTGTGGCTCAGACAGGTGCTTCAGAACAAGGTATTGGGGCAGTGTTGTCAAAGTTAAATAAAGAGGGCCTTGATCAGCCAGTTTCCTTCATTAGCAGGCAACGTCTTCACAGAGAACAGAGGTTGAGGGTATTGATAGAGAGGCGTTTGCTGTGGTCCCTGAAAAATCGGAGACTATATTTCTTTGGGACTCACTTTTGTGTTCAAACTGACCACAGACCTCTCAGATGGCTAATGCAGATGAGAGGGGAGAATTCCAAGCTGTTAAGGTGGCTATAGGGAATGGACTTTACAGTGGAACACAGACCTGGGGTTGCCCATGCAAATGCTGATGGACTATCGAGGTTTTTCCACTTAGCTGATGAGGGCTGCCAGGGTTTATGTTAGTAACCCATCACCTTTCATTTGAAGGGGGGGCCATCATAAGGATTCTCAATGTTAACCTATTAGAGGGGTAGGCCTTACACTATCAGGACATGCAAAACATAAATATACATGTCCCACCTTTCAATTACAGAGCACCCTGCGCCATGGTCTACCTAGTGCCTACCTTAGGAGTGAGTTATATGTAATAAAAAGGGGATGTAAAGCTTTGGCAAGGGGTTTTAAAGGCAGTTCAACATACCAGTTTAAACTGCATGCACAGGCTTTGCAGTGGCAGTCATGTTTTAGAGAGCTACCTTTGTGGGTGGCACCATCAGTGATGCAGACACACTAGCAGCATTTAATTTAGAGGCCCTGGGAACAGGTGGTGCACTTTACTTGGGACTTACATCACTAATCTTACAGCACTAATTAGCAGTGGTAAAGGGCTCAGAGTGCTAAGGCCAACAAAAAGAATACAACAAAAATTGGAGGTAAGCAGGCAAAAATGTTTGAGGATTTCATACATACGAGATGGCTATGTCCCAAGTATGGGTCTCTTTTGGCAGGGCCAGACTGCCCGTACAGGGCATTGTGTGTTTCCCAGGGGGCCTCAAGGGTAGGGGCCGGTTTTGTTACTTGGGGCCTACTTTGCACCAGTGCAGCAATATCGCCCCCCAGTAATAAAAGCAGTAAGCCAGCATAATCCACTCACTTTCCAGCTTCCCGGGGCCAGCTGGTGCTTCACACTTTCATCCCAGTCCCCCCAAAAAACTCCCCTTTTAGTGGTCAGGCTTCCTCACTACACACCGTGCAGGGGCTGATCTGACAAAATTACCGGAGATACAAGGGAGTGGCTCTCACACTGCTGCAGGTGCACGGGAGACCTACTGAGCTTACATCTAATGCCCCTTGCTTAACACTTATTAAGATATATCCAGCAGAACAGTTATATACATGAATATAATAGTGCCTTAGAGAGAAACTGCAATTAAGTGGTATAATATGACTCCTTGTGATCTGAAAATGCAAGCATTGCATGACACTAGATCCCATTATATAGGACCCGAAGTTGAGCAGAAAAAATGGAACTCAAGTGGGTCATAAGAGGAATTACACAATGATAGGTGCAACCAGCACCGATACTCCAGACAACTGTGACCCAGTCAATGGAGTGGGGGGGCTCGTCAATAGGTATGCCTGTGTGATCTTATACTGTCTTTCCCACGCTAATTTCGGCTGTGTTCATTGTAAATACATATTCAGGTTTAGACCCTCTGTTGAGTGACCATGCAATTATATCTGCTTTGTCCAAGAAATGTCAATAATGTTTATTGTAAAACATATATATATATATATATAGTTTTACAAGAAAAACAAGCCACTAGAGGGGAGCAGAGAACACCAAATTTGACTAGGCTACTCAGACCCATCAGAGAATGGAAAGGCAGGGGAAAAACTAACGGCCATATTTATCACTTGCTCACGTAGAGCAGTGCAACAGCTGCAAATGCTGTGCCGCACTGCATGAAAAGTAGAGAGGAGGAACGTGCCATATTAACAGAAATATGACACTTTCCTCCCCTTTCTCTAGTGCTGGTGCTGAACTCAGCTGCCGTGGCCCATGGACACACCTATGCGCCATAGTGCAAGGGTGTCTCTGTGAGTCTAGCATAGGTTTTGTACTGGAAGGATAGCCTTTCAATACAAAATACAATGCATAGACTGACTTTAACTGTTTTCCCTCTTTGTATTTGTGATGTAAAGTGAAGTACACGTACAAAGTCAGAAAAGGAAGGAGAAATGAAAGCATTTCTCCATCCTTGCGCCTACTACAAAGGACGCAGTTTTCTGATGCTAAACCCCATCTACTTTATTTAGCAAATAGGGTTTAAAGTCAGAAACCTTGGGTGGTTGCATGGGAGCACCCATGCACCACCCATGATACCCCCGCCTGGTGCTAAGTAATGCAAAACAGCACTATGCTCTGCTTTGCATTACTTTCACAATATTTCCAGCGCTAAACAAGTTTAGCACTGGAAAGTAACAGGAAAAAGATTTTGTACTGATTTGCATACACTTTTGTGATGCAAACTGAGCATAAAATCATAGTAAATCATAGTAAAGTCCCCCACCCCAAGACTCCAAATCACAGTGTCCCTTGGTGTTGATACCACAGTTATTCAAGGATATTTTCTTTGATCATTCTACTGGACAAGCATTTAACGACCCTAACTGTAAATGACAAAGTTTATATCAGTGTACCACACAGAAACACAAACTCCACATGGACAGGTTAGCACACTCAAATAGGAACAATTCAGGTTTCCAGCAATCCCAGATAGCCTGACATCCAGCACAGATACGTTATTTATATTTATGTATCAAGGCCTTCTCCATGGAATGGAATGCAACCGCCATTATGAAAACATTGGACTTCGAAGGTTGTAATTAGTTCTTGGAGATATAAACACCACAGCCATAAGCTAATCGTTCACATTTATATTTTATCTTATTACACAACATGGAAAATCCATATTCTTTTGCCAGTTGCATAGCATTACATATTTGCAGTTAGACTGACATACGTAGTTTAAACAGTTAAGTAAGATGGGTGTGGCCCAACGGCTAGAGAGGTCGACCTCGAAGTTTGGGAACCCGGTTCGAGCCTTGGCAGAGTCGGTCAACATCCTGTGATTCTGGTCAAAACACTGAGGGGCTTATTTATGAGCCCTTGCATCACTTTTACGCCACTGGTGCGTCACTTTTTGTGACGCACCAGCGGAGTAAAAAATGTGCCTTGTTGCACCATATTTACAAAGTGACGCATCTAGGTAGATGCGTCACTTTGTAAACCCCTGCGCCAGGTATAATGTATGCAAGGGGGGCGTTTTGATGCAAGAAAGAATCATAGAAGTGACGCAGTGAAATCGCTAATGCGTAAAAATCTTATGCCTGCCTCTTGGCAGGTGTAAGACTGACGCAGGCACTAACAACATGGGACTTGCCCATGTGAAAGTACATATTACTGGAGTTGCGTCACTTTTGTGACAAACTCCAGCAATGCGTCACTTTTGCGCCAATAGATATGTCAGAAATACTGACGTATCTGTAACGCCTCGCGATATGATGCCTCATACTGTAAATATGTCGCATTGTTAGGGTCGCAGGGAGAGGGTAGTGAAAAGTGACGCATCACTGTTTTCACGCAGCGATGCGTCACTTTTCATAAATGAGGCCCATACTCTCCCTGCGCCTACGGGTCGAGTTTGCACTATTGAAAATCCCCCCCCCCCCCAAAAATAATAATATTTACGGGTGTCGACTTAATGTTTTAAAAAGTAGCTGCTTCAGCTGTCCCATGGTCTCAGCTACCCTCAGTTCTAACTTTGGTGTCCCCTTGACCTGTATATTCGTGAGAACGTGAGAAACAATTGAAAAAACATCAAAATGCCATTTAAAAATTGGTTTTAAAAGGCAAGAAACTCTTCAAATACTCCAATGAAACCTCAAAGAATGTATCCAAGTTCCAAAAACCACTCCTTAAACAGAAAAAGTCCGAATCCCCAAAAAGAAAACATGAAAGGAAATGTAAAAAGAAAAGCGAGCGCTCTGATCTTCCATTGATAAAAACTGTCCTTAATGCCGTCTTGGGCACCACATTGATCATCTGTAAATTAGACAGCCCACAAAAATACCCTTACTTTCTATTAAATTATACGTACATCTACACAGAGACACAACACACACCTATACATTTAATTGGGGATGAACCGATTAATCCCATGTTTCTTCTTGATCATATTTACAATTATAAATACTTACGATAACTTGTATGGGTGGTAAACCTCTATTCAGGCTTTGTTTATTGTTCCTCTGTTTTATCAAAGTTTGCAATGTTTGAAAACAGAAAACGTGCACAGCAAGTTTTGAAACAAGGACAAAATAATGTTGACAGAGGTGTCCAGGTAGGCACGTGTTTGTTGAGGAGGGAATTTAAATACGTAGAAGAGTTTTTGTGCAAATGTTGGCACTGTTCCAGTTTTTCCCACCAAATCTGAGCGACCTCAGTTGGTACTCTGGAATAGAAGCGAAGGAAACAAAGATACTGAGGTCTTCTATAGAGTGTCAGATGGACATCAGTTGACTGTAATTGATTACGCAAATTTTTGCAATTAAAAGTTCGGTAAATCGGGGTCAATGATCGGCAGGATTACTGTGGATTGACAGTGCTACAAAATCACGTGGATACTGACAGATGGTAGCTCATATCTGAGTTACCCAAGGAGCTTTGGCATTACTACCTGGATGGATTATAACCTCCATTTCACAGTGGAATTTCTTACGGGTTTGGAGAATCATGTGAAAATGGAGGTATTTCATAGGGATGGAGTTCACAGAGTTTGATTCTGCAGAATCACATGGAATTCCCTTGAAATTCCACCAGATTCTAAGAATTTCGTGATGGGGCAGAGTGGGCATTTGGTGCTTTTTTCTTAGCCCAAAATGCTCCGTTAAGAAAATAAATGTATGCGAGGTTGCATTTTTCCTAAGAAAATAGTGGGGAAGAGTGGGCATTTGGCATTACTTTCTTAATGCAACATGCACCTTTGGGTCCATAAATGTATGGAAGGGGAAGGATGCAATTTGCCAAAGAATATAGCAGGGCCTCTGGGGGCCCTCTCAAGTATTTAAGGGCTCAAATGAATATGCAGTGGTTTTTAAACATGGTGGAAAGAGGGAGCAGTCCTTCTACATTTAGAAACTGCATACCCCTCGGTGCCCTTACATACTCTGGAGTGAATACAGCTGTTAATCACTGCAGATAATGTAAGGGCGACGAGGTATATGCACTGATTTATAACCACAGCAGGAAGAGGGAGCAGTCCTCTATGTTTAAAGACAACTGTCAAAAAACAGTTTTTGCTACTATTTAAAACCTTTGTTGTTGACTAAAATTTTGCAATAGCTTTTTTAATTATGTGAGTTGCTCAGAACTTTGTTTGCACATTTTGTTAATCATTTAGTATTTAGGTAAAATGGGCAACAATTACAGCAATTTATGGAGAATAGAAATATAGCTGACAATTCAGAAATATAGGTGGTGTTAGTGATAATAAATTCAGATTAAAGTAGTTGATTCCACTTTATCAGTAATTCTGCATTACAAGAATAATGCTAGGGGGTTGCTAGAGTGCCTGGCTTCAAGATTGTCGCACTAATGTGATGTTTCTCGTGCAGGGCACAAATATTCAGTGAAATCCATATCCTACTGACAGCATTCAGGCGGCAAACTCACATACCTCAAGTGCGTCGTTTCGCATGACAGCTGAGAGAGACAAAGATTCTTCGCTGGCTATTCCTCCATATTTCCATACTGAAGCCCCAGCTAGGACTTTATAGTTTATTCTATTGTGATAGCCATGACACAGAGCCACCCAAAAAAATAACAACATCTTACTTGATGAACTTAGCCCTTGTACATAATGTTCAATGTATTTTGATGAGGTGGTAGTGTAAGCAACACCGAACTCAAGGAATATTATCTTACATATGCATGCAAATGAATGTGTGTCAAATGTCATAGTGTTTAGGGAGAGAAAGCAACTTAAGAACGTGAGCATGTAAACTGGTGTTTCTTTAACGGGGTCTTGTGTAGCCACAAGAAACTAACTAATCAGCATATTTAATTTACTTATGGGTCCCTAGTATATGGTACTACATGTACCCACGGCCTGTAAATTAAATAGTACTCCTTGTGCCACCTGGCAAAATAGACCAATTTCCAGGCCTAAATCTTCTTTGTTACTACTAACCCTTAAGATAGCCTCTAATACCTATAAGGCAGAGTGCATAGCATTTACAAAGTAGGAAATATAGTTTTACATGTACTGGAAATCAAAAATCTTTAAAGACAATTTTCACTGCAGCTAGGCTGGCTCTCCCACTGGGTTACATTGTAACTCCTTATAATGCTTAACTTTAGTTTGGGACTAGCTAGAAAAACAATTTTAAGGACTTGTTGGAATAGGAATTTAAAATCCAAATTGTTGGTCAAGTCAGATCTTAAGTTACAATTTGAAAATGCCCCTTTTAGAAAATTGGCATGTTCCTGCCTAAGCCATGTGTGCCTTTCTGGCAGTGTCCAGGGACACCTGGCTATTAATGGCTATTAATGGCTCTCCTTTAGTGTGATGTGTATTCTTTCCAGACAGTGGACAACAGACATGGGTGTGGAGTGGTGAAGGTCTTTCTGACATAATGGTTCAGGAGGAGCTGTGCCCCTGCCTACCTGAGGATAGTCTGAGGCCTGTACCTAACCTGTCCTGACTTCAGAAGTTGCCAGCCCTGTCATTGGCAGATGCAGCTCACACATAGGCATGCCTGCCCTTTGTCTTACAAACTAGTCTGGAGTCAAACCCAGGAGAAGAGCATACCAGTACCAGTTTTGATGTTCCAGGCTGGCACTAGACTTAAAAGGGGTGACTGAGTGGGGATTTGTGAATCTTAATCTATGAGTATAATTGTCATACAAACCTCACCACTGGTCATGTGGACCTTTGTTAGCCGATGGGAAGAGGAACGCAGGAGCTAACATTCAAGTACATTTCCATAAACAGTTAAACCATTAGGCTCCACAGGAAATGACAAGGAGAATTTAAGTTCAAAAGGATTTTTAAACAAAATTTTGATTAAAGCAATGACATTTATACATTAAGAATTCTAATTTAAGCATCATTAATTACCAAATCAAATGGCCCAAGAGTCCATATTTCAAAATAAAGAAGAATAGAACATTAACAAGAATTAAATAAAAAATAGAACATATCTGGAAAATGTGTTTGGGAGAAATAGGGTTGCTGGTTGACTAGGGTATGATCCCTGGCCAAGCAACAGCCATAATCCCTTGCGAGGTGAACCACAAAAAGTCAGTAAATTAACCTGTTCTTAACCCTGAATAGTTTTGCACAAAAAGCGGCCAGTCTTACTTTGAGGCAAAGTGTAAAGTATGGAGGCTGCACACAAACAGTAAGAAAGAGAAAACACAACACAGGAGAAATTCCAAACCGATTTAAGAAAAATAGACTAAACTTTAGTAAAATGTTCGACACCAAAACAACAACAATCCAATCAGTAGAACTGGAGTTATGAATTCTTGGAGTTTTTTAGTCAAAACTTGTACCTAAAAAAGGAAGTGCCTACGACAGACATTTAGGAATTTTAGACTGGGTCAAAGTAAAAAAATAAAATATAGCTTATCGCGAGGAAGTGTCTGAGAAGGTAAAACTCAGTGGGGCAAGACTGCAGGAGGTGTTCTGCTGTGTAGAAGCTGCAGGGAAGATATCCACGTTCGGATTTAGTCTCCGGAATGGAAGTAGGAAATCTCCAGCAGGATGTAGCAGAGGGCTGTAGCCAAATAGAGTTCCACGAGGCTGGATATCTCTTTGGCGAAGGACAGCTGAAAAGTATTTGCTGTTGCGGAGAAGAACATAGCAGGAGAAGCCACAAAGTCTATCTGACCGGTCGTGCACCTTTGATAGGATAGGCGAGCAGGTTGGTCCCGGTCTCCTCCTGGTTCTCAGAGTAATTTTTGGACAAAATGTCTCTTTAGCACCAGAACCAAGGGCCCAGAACTGGTGGGTCATCTCTTGGGGATTCAGGGTTCATGCAGGCTGGGTCCACGTGTGGGTTCAAGATGGTCAGAGACTTTTTTGCATCTGTGGCTCTGAACGGGAGGCCAACAAACCAGTCTGTAGAGATACTTTGGTAGTACTGGGTTCAGGTGAAGAATCAGGGCTCAAGAGCAGGACTGGCCTCTGAGGGTTCAAGGCAGGCTCCAGACAGTAAAGAAGTCCTTTTTAGGTACAGCAAAGCAATCTTACAGAGTGCACATCAGGATACATCAGCAGGCAACCTTTAGAGAGTTCTCCCTCAGGTCCAGATGGGAACTGGAGAGTTGGTGTCTGAGGTCTTATTTTTATAACCTGATGCCCTCCTTCCAGAAGGAAGTTTTTAGACAGTGGCTTCAAAGTACATGGAATGTTCCACCTCCCCTGCCCTAGCTCCAAGCTTGCTGAAGTGACAATGGATAGGTGTAAACCATTTGTGTAAAGGCAGAGCACAGGCTATTCAGTTGCAAGTGGGGCTGTGTGAAGTTTGTTGAATAAAGGAAATCCCTAATCTAAATGGGCTAATATGGTTCTGAAAATGGATATTTAGTTTATGTAAATAAGGTTAAGTTG
Source organism: Lissotriton helveticus (assembly GCF_964261635.1). Taxonomy (NCBI): domain Eukaryota; kingdom Metazoa; phylum Chordata; class Amphibia; order Caudata; family Salamandridae; genus Lissotriton; species Lissotriton helveticus. Next base: position 2,028,653,705 of record NC_136061.1, read on the forward strand.
TCAGCTTCAGAAAACCTCATGAATGTTTCTGAACGTGAGAATATGAATGCTTCGGCATAATGCCTTTGCATTCAATATGCAGATATCAGCAGAGGTGAGAGGGGTCTACTCAGCTCGAAGTCAGCAAGCGTCTTTCCTAACTAGTAACTATTATTATTAATTGACAAAACATTAATTGCAACATTTCAGCTTGTTCTCATTCAGGATCCAATCAATTCTCTCTAGACTCTGGGAGCAGACTCCCAGAGCCTCTAGACTCTGGGAGCATGGATCTGTGTTACCACACATGGCTAAACAATGATCCATGCATGGCTCTGTCCTGGAATTGTTACACCGGACAGACTGTCTGCTACAGTGAGCTCTTCCCACGAGCCGGTCTCCCACACTGGCATCTTCTATTTTAATGAAAACCTCACTATCAATCGTCTAATACATAACACATACCTATTCACTAACTAACAAAAGGCATCTGACAAAACCTAATATCTGTAATGGAAAAACACATAACTTGCAAAACAAATTGAAATTTGCAGGCATTCCACCCTTTCATGTGTAAAATTTGATATTCACGATGGTATTATTATTTGGCTAACTTAAGTTATACAATATGTTAACTCAGCTAAATAGAGTCTCCTACAAAACATTATATGATTAACATGCACAGGTTATTTAGCCATGAAAATTACGTTTTACTTATAAAACCGTTAATTATGCAATGAAATGTTTTGCTCTTACAGGGGCATCCCCAGAACCTGAAATCAGAACACGCCTGGACCTGTGAGGATTCAGAAGAAGCACTGTTCTTCTGTCTGCACCTTGAAGGAAGAGGGAATCTGCTTGCTTTGAACCTAGGACCCCATAATTGCCTCCGAGGGCCAGTTGGCCGAACTCCTATTTGAGCTACATTTTGAAAGCCACAAGCTTTCAAAGGTCTTTTGTTGCTTTCCAGCTGCCTAGACCCAACTGGACCTGGCCTGGGCCCCTCCGCTGGCCTCTATGGAAATGAGTCCTGACACCCCAGTGCTGTCCTCAAGCTCCTGGACCCTTAGTAGGAGTCAGAGTATACTTCTCCTTATTCAAATTAAGGTTTCACCCAATCCGCCATAGAACAGGGTAGAGCAAAGCAGGGCTTTGCATCGCAGCACTGCTTAGCTCCTGATTGGCAGTCTCACTGGAACTGATGCAGAGCGACAGTGCTTCACATCACAGCAGAGTGCAGCTCCTGATCAGTGGCCTCACTAAATCCAATGCAGAGAAATGCAGAGCCTCACATGACAGCACCACAAAGCTCCTACTAACTGTTCTCACCATATCCGATGCAGTACCTCGCAATTCAGCACTTTGCAGCTCCTGCACCAAGGACAGGGGGTACTACTCCCAACAGGCCGAACCTGGTGCTGTACCTGACCTGCACTCTATTGTGGTCAGTGTGAACTTGTGACTTTTTCCCTGTCTGGCACAACCAGATACCAACAGTTGGCACTTTGCTTTGTTTGCCAGTATTTTTACCTAAAACTTTAAAAACTCATAACTTCGGTTCTATCGATTGATTTTTTTTTGTTTAAGTTTAATTTTATTTATTCTATTTTTCTAAATAGGTTTAGGATTTTTCTTATGCTGTTTTTTTTTTACTGTATTACTGTTTGAGTGGTGCATGAATAATTTACACATTGCCCCTAGGTTAAGCCCGGCTACATTTGTGCCAAGGTATCAGAGTATTTAGCACAGGCTTATTTAGTGACTTTGCTGGTTCACCCAGACAAGGATTTTGATTATTAGTTGAGGTGGGTTCTCACCCTCTATACTAATATCCCAATCTCTTACAGATTGCATAAAACAATTGCTGTCTGAGTAGACATGGCCTCTCGTGTCTTCTTTGTGCGCATACTTATTTGATCATGTGGAGAATGTTCTTAGTATGGCCATTTGTTAGGTATCTTTTCTGCATACAGAGTTCCATAGTGTGCACCTCTTTCTCACTCGGCCAAAGGTTACATCTGTTACTTGTAATTATTTTGACTATTGGTACTCCTCCACATAGTAGCCTTGCCAGATTTCAATGTGCATAAGGCTCACTTTCAGATTGAGATGGTAAGATTCTGGTTAGTGTATTTGCTGTATTCTTTGTTTAAATCGGCTTCGTACAGTAAGTGCGTGAAAGGAGTGCATAGATATATCCTTGCACTTATGCTGTTATTATAACGCTGCAGGTGTTTTGAATCTGGTTAATATATTTTTCCTCAGATTTTCTTGGTTGCAGTACATTTTCTTTGGCTTTGCCTCTGCTTTTTCCTTTCTTATGCTTGTAATAAATTCTCTCATTTACTACATCCTCTCATCTTGTGCACATTTTATTAGATGTTAAATACATCAAGGTATATATTTCTCTTTTATTCAATAGTAATAATTCTAGACTGGATTGCAATGTATTCTCAGTGTGTTAATGCAATTTAGCATTTGAGTGTGAGATTCATTTAGTTCATTTGCAATATACAGTATCAGTATTCGCTTGGCTTAGTCTCTCATTGTGTGTGGTGATTACTGTGCAAACAACCGATTTGTGTGTTTACTTGATGTGACCTTCACCAATGACTATGCTAATATTTTCCAGACTATGTCCTTGTATTGACACTCAGGTTAAGATTCTGAAAGATGTCTGTGTATGCAAGATGGACTTACTTACCCAAAAAAACTTTTACTAAAGCAGAACGTATTTGGCAAATCACAAAAGCCATTTAGGCACTCGTAAAAAGATTTACTTATGGAGTTTTCCGCACAAGTAAATCATGTCCTGTAGGAGGGGAGTGTGCGCTCCAGAAGACAAACTACTTACTGATCCTTTGTGCTCAAGGAGCAGCTCAAGATTTACTCTTGCTAAGACCAGGAGCAAATCCATGACCATAGTGGGAAAAAAGTAAACACCACCAATCGTGGTGGGGTGTAGTTGAAGAGGTTTCTTCATGTGGGGGGGGGGGGGGGGGGGGGATCCTGGTTGAGAAAGAAGATGGTTAGTAAGATCGTTGCCCTTGTGCTACTTATTCCTTCCGCAAAATAGACACATGAATATTTTTGATTGAAAAAATAGAATTTTAACAATTTATGGGCCCAATTCACAAAGGAAGTTATGACTCGTAAAGTTACGACTGCGGAGTCTCGCACTCAGTACTGCATTGCAGAGATTCCACCCCAAGTGCGGAGGCTCCACACTTGTAACTTTATGAGTCGTAAGTCCCTTTATGAATCAGACCCTGAGTGTATCCTGGAGCTGTTTTGAGATTGTCACAAAGCTGTAAAAGTGCCCCTTGTGAGCCAGCACAGATTTATGACGGTCTGTGCATTGGAAAATTAGAGCTCAGCCCACTAACATTGCCCTGGTATAATGGGGGTGACACTCAATACACGAATTGCAAATACATATTTTTATTATTTTTTCTAGTGCAACACAGTCTTAGTGATCTTACAAAATGGCTTTGTTTTGCAGCATTTGCCTCATCGTGTTCAAGTCTCATTCCTTACCTTCGGATCATCTAAAAGTAAAGAAAAGCAAATGAATTGTGCAGATGCAGGCAAGGAGATAATCGAAAGCAATAATAATAAAACGTCTTTCTTGTACAATATATGACACCTAATTCATGTAAGTTATGGTTCCACACATCACTCCTCCAAGCCATTATTGCATTTGTGCAGTTGTTAATGAAGGTCACTGTAGTGTGCAGTAGGTACCTTGGCAGCCGATAATCCAATGAACAAATACTCCAGAATTACCTAACACTTTTATTAGAAAAAGGCATGCGCTCTTAAAGGCTTCTTGCTTCACAGAATATGGTGCTTGGAGATTAGGAAATGGCAGTAGATAAATACATAAATCATGTTTCTATCGATCTACATCTGTCCTTTTAATGTGGTGTCTCCTTAGACAAACAAATGACAGGATTTCCGCATCTTCAGTATGCTTTTTTGCCTCAAATATTTTCTGTTTAAATTACACACTCTGAATTTTCATGGGAGTGACCCTGATTAAACATTAAAAGTCCGAATTCTGAGTGCTTTTTAGTGCTTCTAGTACTTAGTTAACGATATTTCATTAACAGGGGCGAAGAATTGTATCAGAAATCTATAAAAACAGTATTTAGACTCTTGTAAAAAGGAGCCAGGGAAGCTTATTCCTACAGTATGGCGAGTGAGGTGGAGCTTATGACTACCAAAATCATGTTTTTGGTAGTAAGAAGGCATCCACGTGTTTGACATGTACCACTAGTTTCTTTTGCTGCAGATAGCTGGTGTTTTGACCTACGCAGTGGCTTCTATCTGTTGTCAAACCAATCCATATGTCCTCTATTTAAAAGAAATGGGACTTTAGTTCCAAATTGGTTAGATCCTGGTCAGTGTGTTTGCTGTAAACCTGGTTTAAAAGGGCTTCGCACTGTCAGTGTGTGAAAGGAGTGTATGGATCTATTGCATTGATGCTTTTATTGTAACCCTGTAGATTTCTAGATTTCTTTATTCTGGTGCATACATTTTTACCACAGAATGGCTTATTTGTTGCATGGTCTGTGAGCAGGGTCTCAAAACAGGTCAAACACAAGGAGATGATGGACGGAGCGCTGAAACTATTTAGACACTCACCCTCAGTTACAGATCTGGGTTGAATCCATCATCATTCTTTAGCTCACTTCGTCTCCTCAGCTCAGACACAGCTATATGCAAATCAGTCTTGACCCTGTGCCTCATGGAAACAGTCCAGCCCGAAATGCCAAGCCTGTTCTTCCCTGAACCGGAAACAAGCATTCTGGGACCGGTTTCTGGGTAACACCCTTCATTAGTCAGGCTGGTACCCAGAGATCAGATATGGAAAGTGAATACTATATGTTATCTAGCAACTGCTAAATATTATGTGATTTTAGATATATTTTCCTGGCATCTTCTGCTATAATACCTAGCGCCTTCTTTCTAAACTTCTGACCAGAAATACTAACAAAACCTGTATGCAAACTTAGCTATAAACATAATTAATTTCCCTTTCTTTATGACATATTAATTTATTAGGTTTGTTCGTTTATTGAAACCCTGGCCACATGGGCAATGGAGTGCTCCCCATGATAGAAGAGGTACAAAAGTGGAGAAGATACAAAGTTGTCAGGGTGGAATGAAATACAGTCTGCCTTAGTTCAGATCAAGTGTGTTCCAAATGGAACTCCGTGAAATTAAACTCATTTCACACCATTTAATGACATTCTCTCAAGTCGCCACTACAAAGGACTGACCACACAAAGTCCAGGATGGAAGGAGGCACCATTGGAACTGTCTAAGTGGGACACCTGCAAGTGAATAAACGCTAAAGCAAATTTTTCCCATTTGCAAGAGAGACCAAGGAATTCAATGGAGCCGTGTCCTGCAGAAGGCTTTGGTTAACTGTTGACTCAGGGGAGAAAATTTCAATTCAGATTCAGGGCTCTGAACTGTTAGGATCAGGGAATGGGTTAGAGGAAGAAATACTTCCTTTTCTGCCTGACCTCTGCTGAGTGATTATATTTTGCTCGGGGAATGGTGGTACCATATTCCTTCTCACCGCCAGTATAAAAGGGATCAGGACCCTGATAGAGCGCGCAGGTCACCCAACTCAGTTTACCATACTCACCTGGGCTCATAAACAACATATGATGAGATTTAATCAGGTGACCTGTGAGCTTTCCTCTAGTCAGTAATTCATAAATTTCATTTAGGACCTATACTATTTGACTTACCTATCCTTGTCACCGGTACCTAAAGTCCTATTGGATCATGGAGTTAGCAAGGGAATAGGTAACATTAACATTTGCACTCATATAATAACCACAAACACGGGAAAGGTTTAAACTCTTTAATTAAAATATTTTAAATTGTCATAATCCAAGCATTGAATAATAGAAAATTCTCAATATGAAAATAATGATTAGAATGAAAATGTGCAGAGTTCTTATAAAGCAGTCTTTACGCATTTGACAAAAGGGTGGGTAGAGAGAAGGAATCAGAACAATGATATACGACAATATGTAAAACTTTTATCATTTAACATTAGGGTGGGAAGAGAGAAGGAATAAGAACAATAACATACCCACATAGTATAGTTACCAAGAATGGTGTGAAGAACTAATCCTGGCCACGGGTCAGTATAAAGGACAGAACCCCGAAAATACAGGCACCATAAAGGCAGGCAGGTGCAGATCAGAATCAGGACAGGTAAAGCCAAATTGGATCAAGACAGGACCACCACAGGTTAAGACCGGCACCCACAGTTAAAGTTGCAACGCCTGCGTTACTCCCTCTCTGTAGCTAACAGCCAGAACCCGGTAAGAGTTATCGATTCCTCCGACAAAGTGCTTCGCCAGCACTTCAGCTTGAAAACTCCGATCTGGGTTTCGAACCTTCTGACAGAGTGCTCCGCCAGCACCTCTGCTCTCGATCCCTATTGAGTCCGTTGGGTCAGTGACAGGTCAGCTATTCGGACAAGTCAGACAAATTAACTAGCTAAGCCTACCCTAGTTATGCTATTTTTCAGGTCAGTGTACCACCCCCCAATGTTGCAAATGTAAGGATCCCCAATTTTGATTGGACAAAAGAATGAGGAGAGGTCATCACACCATATCAAAATGAGACTTTTTGAATGAATATTCTATTAACGTTCCCGCCCATCATTTTATTTTCTCACGTATGTTTTATTCCACCCGGCATTGAATGTATCAATAATGATTACAATGTATTATAGTTCAGCTTCATTCACAGGGTCATGAGTTGACTTTCCCAGGAACATCTTCTAGCAAGTCGTGTCTTGGCCGGGTTTCAATGCCAGTGCTTCAGAGTTTGTGCTTCTTCTGCGCAGACGCAGTTTCTTTCAATATGGAGTTCGGCGATAGGCATCAGGCCCAAAACGGTTTACATGTAAGAATAGAAAAGAAACAGTTTGAGAACACAGAATAAATGATATCACTGTATACCTCTTATCTCTACTCTATTCCCATTACTTTATATTTAACAATTGCGTTATTGTTAAACAGAACGAATAGCTTAGCAAAAGCAGCAGTGCAAGCTTCATGCATGCTGTAACACAGAGCAGCCATCTTAGTTTTAATGCACAGAAGCAAAAGTTTCCCTCCAAGCGAAAGATACGTCATGTCACGTGAGTATGACAGACGCATGCGCAGTAAGAAATCCCGCGTAGCAGCAGCCATATTATTGCAAGCGGTTTATCATTAGTAAAAGCACATATGCAAGCTTCCCTCAGATGTCGTGTAATGCGATATTAATAATACAAACATGTTGATTAGTACACTAACGTTATGTAGAGAGGACTGAGTACAAGCAAGTCGCGTTATGTGCGAATCCTTGCTCCATCAACCCCATCAGTGAAACACATGTGCATATTCCTTCCCTAGGCTGAAGAGTACTGAGGCAAAGAAAAGCTTTGACTGGTAAGGAGAATTCCAGCTGACCGGTCGACATTGGTCAATTTTTGTGGAACAGATATTTTTTGTGGTCCAGATATGCAGAGCTCCATCATGAGTTGACTTGACTATTGTAATGCTTTATTTCTTGGGGGCACCTGCATATCTACTCAATCACCTTTACCAGTTACTGGCTGCAGCAGTAAAGCTGGCATGTTCTCTTCCCAGGTGCTGTCTAAACTACACCCACTTCCTGTGTCAAAAAGTGATCTTTTTAAATCTCTGTGTGTTCACTGTACAGCAATGCACATGGTCCTCATGTTCCTCACAGGAAAATCATTGTCTGTGTACCCAGAGATCCCTGTGCTCTACTTGGCCAATCTCTACACTGTACCTAAGTTTGAGAAATCCAGAGTAGGAGTGTGTGCCTTCTCAGTCCTGGCTATTTGGCATTGGAACAGTGGACCTCACTCTCTAAGATCAGTGCCTTATCTATTTGCTCTTAAGTAGGTCTTGAAGGCATGACTATTCACAATATTATATAGGTCCTATCTGTCGTATGAATTCATATCACCTGAGACTTGCTAGCTAGCTCCAAAATACAGACATATTTTATAACTCCAGTTCAGTTTAATTCAGTTCAGTTCAAATGAGATGTGGGGGATCACCTAAAACCCAAAAATTGACAACGTGGGTAACTAGCTTTCCCCAATAAAGATGCAACTTTGGTAGGCTCAATTTTGCTGGTTTTGCTCTCTAGAAATTTTGATTCGATGTCATTGTAAGATACATGATAAATTAATCTTACCTTTCCAAAAATTAGCACTTTCATCAAGACCAGTCACCAACCTTTTACTGATGCTATCTTTGTGGAACAGATGTGTTGTAGACTGTGAATGCTATCATACATTTCATTTTCTATCACAGCACTATTTTAGTGTTCATCCATCCTGTGTATGGAACATTTCGGCTGCTGGAGAACTACATCATGTTTCAGAGGTGAACTTTGTTGCTGTACAGAACAATTCTGAAACTCTTCTTGCTAGATCGATACTGGGTATAGATATCTCGTTTCTCCATTATTTCATTTTTTATTTTAGCTTATCATGGCTTAATTATTAGCTGGTCTTCCATAAACAATATTTTGCGGACTACCGTGGGGTGGACTTATAGGAAAGTAAAAATGTATTGATCCTCAACTGTTGCTTTTGGGTAAGGGTTGTTAACATATGCCTAGATAAATAGTCACTTGGTTTTCTCCTTTGAACTTTATTGCATATCTTAACTGGATTCGCTAACATTTTGTGACAGACATTTACTTGTGGCCTATTTTCCACTCACATGATTATGCTCCTTCAGGGCACCACCAGATGCGAAAAATAAGGTAGTCCTCTCAGTCTATTCGATAAACACATGTGTCGAAGGTGCACTTGGGAATGCAGGTTGGTAGGATCATTATTTAATCTCAAACTTCAGTACACAAAATATGACTGACTGGTAACTATTTTTTACATGAGTGTGGTTGTCGGTATTTATCTATACATTGTTGTTTTATACTATCTATACTGCATACCCTAAAACCTTTGCAACCCATTATTCAGTGTGGTCATTTGTATTCTTCGGCTGAAATAGGCTGACATCTGGTGATGTTATTAGTGCATTATGACATATGTGCTATTTGGATTGATTGGCATTGTGTATTATGTACATATCACAGCCTTGAAAAAGTCAACATCAGATGAAACATGTGTCGGCTCTTTGTTGCATAAATTTTCACTTGGAAAGTGGAAATTTTGTAGACTGCCCATTGTATATATATATGGATCATTGGAAGTCTTGGGAATAAATCAGCAAGAAGATGTATACATTTTTGGACTTTTTATTTTGGCAAGCAAGTGTTTTTCATTGCTGTTACTGCATGCACAGTTCTGTGACACTTGTTAGGTAACAAAGTATTGGGCAATATATGCAGCATTCACTAGAAACTGGGGACTATTCAAATAACATTAATCAGACTTACCAACGTTTTCTCTGGAGATGTGCGACTGATATATTCCACTGCTCCCTCTCTTATACATTCCAAAACCACATGACTATTTAATTGCACATTCAATATGCTCATGTTTCATATAAGCAGGTGCAGAGAAAGAATATTGAGAAAGAAATATCGAATTGCACTAATATCATGGTAAAAATATCGTGGGTCAGGAATATCGTCAGAAAAATCCTCGTGGTGGAGAATATCGATTTTAGGTAATATTGATTTAAAAAAAAATATCTAAGGGTTTAATATCGTTTGTAGAAATATAGGTGGCCATTATCATGGCGGGTGGATCACCACCGCCCGACCGGCGGTGGCCATCTGCCTGCCATTACTCCCCCGCCCGCCATTACCATGGCGGTGGGTACCTGCGGCGGACGGAAAGTCTGTCTGCCGCATTTCCGCCAGTCGGCAATCATCACGATTGCTGGCTGGGCGGAACTCAGGCAATATATTGTGGCGGTGTCTGGAAGACACCGCTATCCATATTGGGATGCCTGGTGGTGAAGGCCTTTCCATGGCGAAGATGTCACCATGGAAAGGCATGCAGGAATTGCTATGGTGGCACTTAGGGTGGGGGGCTGCACTTGGGGGGTACCTACGGCACCCCCCTACATTACCATACACAAGGTGGCAGGCAACGCCCTGGGCCTGTCACGTTGCGCATGGCAATGCACAACATACCTATTTAACATTGAGGTGAGTGTTGCTGACAGCACCGCCCGCCGCCATGTTAAAGTCCAGAATATGCCCGCCAATGTGGCTGGCGCATTCTAATTGGCCTTGCCGGACCTCCTCACCTCTCGCGGTAGGTCCCGTTTTCTGTTACGGTGGGGGGCGCACAAAGTCCGTCCTCCATCATAATGGGGCCATAGTTGTTAAAAATATCGATTTTTTTATTAATGGTATGAATTTTAGTATATATTTTATATGTGTGTGATGTTTGTTTTTTGTATAAGAATTGTTTGTATTTTTGTTATATGTGTTACAATTTTAGTAGTTATAAAATTTTTTGTAACATATCTGAAAGCAACCTACAAGACCCAATAAGGCATATGCCCTAGAGGCCCTAGATACTAACTCAATGTAAAACATACTTGTAATGTTGTTTACATGAGTGCAGTCTCCTGCACCGAGCACCCAGTATGTATGATCATTGAGACAAATTAGATCACTTATTCAACGTATATTCTCCACATGTGTAGTGGTAATCTAAATCTAAAGACAAAACATGAAATATTTGTGTCATGTGTTTTATAATTATGAGGCTTGAAAACACTAATTCTCAACCTTACAGTCTTATAATACCTATTGTTACTTACTTCATTATTATCTCATGCACCAATCATTCAGGACACTTAGGTATTCACTCCAAACAGAAACTGTGTTCAATGTATTCTTCACATAAATAGTGGTGTTTCAAGTCTAGAAGCAAAGCACAAAATACGTGTATTTTGTGTGTAATAGGTATTGTCCTCAGATACACTTAACTCAGCCTTGTAAATTTAAATGTTAACAATCTTTATATATTCACATCGATTTGCTAGTTATTGTGCAATATATAATTCACTGTAAAGTTGTACTAAAAACTGTACGGAGGGGACCTAGCCCATTTCATTATTGTCATTGTAATAAATATCCTCCATTGTCGAGTTGTAAGAACATTTATGCAACTCAATGATATATATTGGTTTTGCACAAATGCAGTTCATATAATAACAGTTCTGTATTCTTAAGTGTTTGAGCAGGGATCACAATTAGAAATTGCGTACAGATTATATGAGATGGTAATTATCTCGAATGATAGATTCCACATCTCTTGATACAATTCAGCAGGTCAAATCTGTTTAAAATTACTGGGATAGAAAGGCTTGAAACATATCAAGACATATGGATTTTGGTGCAATAAGGACCAAAATCTGCAAAAAGCTATCTGTTATACCCCATTTATGCCCTTTTTGGGGCACAAAGAAGAATAGATATTATTTATTACACTAGAAATGCTGAACCAGCATGCTTGATTTTAACAGCTGTGTTAGAAATGGGATTTCTGGTTGGCCAAGGCTTGCACCAAAGCCAGGCAGAAACCACCACAGTAGTCAGGGCAAGGGAGTTACATGCTGAAGATACCCCCTTCTCACCCTCTTGGTAGCTTGGCACGAGCAGTCAGGCCTATCCCTGAGGCAATTTTTAAAGCGTTTACGCAACACACCCACAGCAACAACACACTAGGCACACCACAAAAGGAACTCCACACAAGTTTATATCAAAAATAGCCTTTGTATTATCAAAAAACACATTAGGTTGGTAATCACACAATATACACTGTGCCAGCTGGCACGAGGCAATATTTACAGGGGATTATATACACATGACAGGGCCATTTGGACTACTGTCAGAACCATCACAAAGTGAACATAGTAAATGTAGAATATATAATAAACATAGACCACAACCAGTAATTACTGGCAAACACTGTACGCAGCATCATCCTGCAACATAAACCATATTATGCACAGTATTGCATCAGACGTAAAATACATTATGCGCCAACCTCATAAGCCTAAAACATATCAGACCATAACCTCCTAAGTATAACTCACATTAGGGGCATAACTCACAGTAGAGGATAACATCACAAGCATAAACCACAGTATGCAAATAACCTCATATATAAACCACATTTAGAGATATAAAACAGGGTGCATAAATCACAGTACATGAATCACATTTCCTGCGCACCACATAAATCACATTAGGGCCTGCCTCCATATCAACCACACAGTCCCCCTGGCCAACTGGCCTATGTCCAAAATGTCAGGGCTGCTGCCAATGCAGCAGAATTCCCAAGTGTGCAATTGCGCTGGGGCACAGGAGTGTACCTCACTCCTGTCTCACTAAAAATGCTGACAAAGAAATGTTGGCCTAAACGTTGCAGCTGCCGCTAATTGCCATGCAGCTGTGATGAAGCAAATTAGGCACTGGCACCAACTGTGCCCTGAGAGCCCAACTGGGACTCTCCAACCAAATATGGCAAACGTTGCAGCTGCCCGCGCTGGTGCGGCACAGCTGGATAGAACGTAAATGGGCCCTGGCACGACTGTGCCCTCGGGGCCCCACTGGGGCTCTCTGAATCAAACCCTGCCCACATCGGTGCAGTTGTCCACTGTCAAAGCAGGGCAACTGTGAAAACATAGCCAGGCAGGAGAAGCATGGGACCCCTGGGCCCTCCAAACCCCCACGGGGGCCCTAGCAACAATGTGGTCAAGGAGGGCGGGCATTAACAATATGCCCCAATTCACAACCCTCCCATCAGGGACTCTGAGAAATATTCACCCCTAGCATTGCAGCGGCCCTCTATCAGGCGGGCCGCTCATGAAATAGGTACTGACACTGTCAATTGGCACAACCAACAGAGAACCACTAGAAATTCCCACTCACTGGGCTCCTGCCTGCAGGCTCCTCTCTCATTGCGGACCTGCACCACTTCTCCCGGTCTCCTCTTACAGCATGCGGGGCTGTCTGCAGACATGGGAGCCCGCCGACGATCTGGGTCTCCCCTCGCGTCAACCGGGCCTCCTCCTGAGACCCGGGACTTCCATGTAGAACCTGCGAGGTTTTGGCCTTCTGGCTTCCCTAGGAGGCCCCGTCCACAACCAGGCAAGGCCGCCTGAATTCCGGGTCGCGCTCAGCAGCGGCCCCCGAGAAGATTTCTACAACGGCCTGGGTCGCGGCAGTGATCGCTCCAGAATGAGGGGTGGGCACCCGAAAATAAAATAAGACATAAGCGGGGTGGGCACCCACATTTTAAAATAGCATGAGAACGGGCATGAGAGCGGGGTGGGTACACGCTCTCCAACCATAAAGGCAATAAAAGAGTCAAAATGCGGGGTGGGCACTCGCGATTTCCAGCATCACAGGCGAATTCCCACGGTGGGGATTCCCTCTCAAAGGGGCTGCAGCTCATCGCTGCGCAGCCCACGCTCTCCTCTGTTTTGGGGAAAATAAAGAGAATAGGACACATCGCTCACAAGGCGCTAGAATTCCCAACATGTCCATGGAGATCAAGTGGACAATGCAGGGCCCAGGGAGGCAAGCCCTCATGGCGATCCCTCCTGGGCCCCAGCAGCAGCACGCCCCAGCAGGTTCAGGAACAAGCACCGAACAGAACAAAGTCATGGGGTCACAGCCCCTATATTTATACCACACAATCTCTTTGTCTGCATTGCAGAGCTTGGGGGAACCAGATGAAACTGGTTCGGGGGTAATTGGAGCACTTTGTTTTCCAAGCTCCTCTTCCCCTTTGTCAGGTGGGGGCTAGGTGATCAGACACACCACAGGAGGCAGAACCAGCATTGTACAGGCTGGGTACAGTCCATTCAGGGTCAAGGGATTACTCCTCCCATTACTCCAAATATAGATGTCCCATTCAGCCTAGTTCTGACACACCCTGCCCCTCCTGGAGCCACACACACCTCCCAGCCCCTGTCACTCACAAGCCAGACATGCAATTCACATCAGGCAGGCAGACACATAGCACACACAAATGCCAACTTCTAAAAGTGGTATTTCTCAAATAGTCATAATAGATCTGCCCACAGAATTGCGCAGCATTCATTATTACAATTCCATACATACTAAACTCGACCCAGCTGCTCCTCCCCTATTAGGAACTACCATTGACACACTGTTCAGGGAATCCCCAATGCATTCCTCCGGGAGGGTAGGCCAACTTTACTATATGTAACACAGAGAGCGCACACACTTTACACCGGACAGCTGTGCAACAGTGCCCAGAGGCCTAAAACCACCAACAACAGGTCACTGAAGAAGCTAGGATAAGGCAAAACGTTTAGGCATGAATCTGCCAAAAGGGCCAAGTCCAACAAGGTGCGAGAAATATTGCAAACCACATCTGGGCACTAGTAACCAAGGTGTAACTCAGCAACTCTACAAGGTAGTGCATGAGCTATAGACAACATAGCTTGGCGAGTCGAAACTGTGTTGCCACTTCGTGCTTCCAAAATGTACTGTCAGCACCTCATGCACAGTGGGGAGGGCTGCGGTCTTCTTTTTCATTATAGACAGGCATTCATTACCCTACAGAGTTACCAAGATAGTGTTTGTGCTGTAAACAGCACAATTTTTATGAGAACGGGTGCATTGCCCACTCTGCGCATGTGCAAAGTCAAAGAACTGACTCATGAAATCCTCGGGTGTTATGCTAAATCTCTGGGGAAAAGCACTACCTGGGCTAAAGCACTGAGCACTGCGTTGAGCGAAGAAAAGAATGATGCTGGTAGGACTGCAATACACACATTATGCAATCTAAAACTGTAATTAACATTAGCTGCTGTGCCTGCATATTATTATACATTTTCATGCCTGTTTTATTCCGTATTCCATTCTGCTGCACTACAAGACTGAGAAAAAAGTAAAGAACCAAAAGAGAAAATACTGGCTACTTTTTCCTCCATTGTCATTATAAACGTGGTCTATCTAACTTTAATTTTAAAGTTTAAGAATACTTCTGCCAGTTTCAGGTGGTGAACACTGACAATCGTTTTTGTTGGACAACTACTTATTTTTCCTTTTCATCATAAGACTTTGACACAAAGCAAGGGAGTGGAATGCAGAAGAGGAAGAAAAACGGAGGAAGAGAAAAATAGTAAAACAGTGACAAAAGGAGCGAGCAAGCTTAAAAAAGAACTTTTCAGAGTGAGATAAAAAGACTGGAAGCGTGGCACAGAGGCAAGAGGGGTAATCAAGACTAGGCAGCCTTGATAGAGAGCAGCATTGCCATTTAGTATCCTAAAGAAAAAACATTGGCACAGGTACTGATTTTATTTTTTACCTTAATCACTGCCTTCGTTAATACTGTTTGCTAAATCAAAAACAGCAAATTTATAAAGAACACGCATAGGTTGGTTGTTACATACTGTTTTTCAGGTGTGCCTGAAAAAAGACAGATCTAACCTTGCCTAAATCTAATTATAGTAATCTTGACAACAATAGAACAGAGCACCTTCCAGATGGCTCGGACACTGTTCTTTAACCCCTTGCACGCTGATGACGGAACCGCTCCGTCATCAGCTGCGGGTGCGCTGTGCTGATGACGGAGCGGTTCCGTCTGGCCCGCTCGCAGCTCATGCGTGGCGCGAATTCCGCGCCTGCGCTGAGCGTTCTATTGAGCGGGGCGGGCCATGACGGAACCGCTCCGTCATAAGCACAGCGCAACCGACGCTGGTGACGGAGCGTTTCCGTCACGAGCATGCGCCCGCCGCGTGGCTGCCCCGCCCCCTTAGCACTGCGGCGGAATAGCCGCCGCAGTGAAGGGGTTAAAGAGTTCTTCTGAATCATCTCATTTACATTTTTATATTCTCAACTCTTTCAACTTGAGAATTCTGGGCGGAATATTGTACAGTTACTTCCACAAATATTAACACTAATTAAATTACGTAGTAAAAGCTACAAACAAGGTTGGGAAAGAGACAAATACGAGGAAACCAAATGTGCTCCTGAACATTTGTATGCTGTGTCTTCAATGGGACATTAAAGACATCCCCTTAGGCACACCCCATTCTCCTCCATATGTGAAAAGAGGATTCCACACTGTTTGTATATTTGAATTTTGTTTACGTTTATTAACGTTTTTGTTCCATGAATGTTTTCACACTTTTTTTATGAACATTCTAATTGCTTTACTTCATACTTCATGTTTAACTCAGCGACAAAATTCCAATTCAATCCAATGCATTTCGGGCGTATTTCTCGCCCTTCATCAGGGAATCAACACTGTAAATTAAAAATGATAACCATCATGAGTCAATGTGCAATAAGGTTATGCTTAGTCAAGTTTACTACGTGCATCCGTGTTTCTGTGAGCTTCACCTCAGTCACCTTATTTGCCCGTGCTACCTGTTACCCTACTAAATGTATACACTTACATGTCGCTGTCTATCCGCCTTTTAATAAGTCGCTGCAACCAAAAATCAAATAGCCAAAGTCAATAACATTCCTATCAATGTCTGATAGTCTTAGCGTGGGTGTCAATTCAAAACCGGTCATAATGTCTTCCTAACAAAACTAACCTGGTCTGGAATCTCTCGGCGTTCTTCACCCCTCTCAGTTCGTCTCCATTCTAACCAGTTACTATGGGAACCAATAACCTGCATTTCTATAGGTTGAGTCTCCGGTCATGTGATCACGGAACTCACCGGATAATTATACTTCAAACTGCGCTGGCTAGATATGAGTCGGTCTTATTACCGCTAGTATCCTTATCCCCAGATAAAACAAGTGTCAAAAAGGTAAAAAATGGGTAATGAAAAATAATAAAGACGAACTATCTCTATTCAAATGGCTGTTACTAAAATGGTATCTCTAGGCGGATCGAACCCCCATCTATTCCAGTCTTTGTGTAACATTAGCAAGTTGAGCTATGGCGTTTTCATATGGTAAACGGTTGTATTGCAACAAGGTACACTCATGATTAAACAGAAAATAAAATGAAAAAATTAAATAAAAAAAGTACATTTCGTATTCGCAGGATTCCTTTTCGGCCCAAGGAAACTAACCACCACCACTCACAATCCATTTACAAATAACATGATAGTTCATTCCGTTCATTGAGCCCGTTCGGGCTCTGTGTTCCCAGCTTGTGTATCCAAAAGTTCTCACGTTGCAGCATAAATTTAGTATTGTCTCTTCCTTCTTTTTTCTCCACAGTCTCTAATATTATGTATTTCAATTGTGATATGTTGTGTTGCGCTTCCATGAAGTGCATCGCTACAGTACATTTTGTGTTTTTCATCCGAATGTTAGATTTGTGCACCGTGAGTCTTATTTTTATGCTTCTTTCCAAGATAAAGTTTGCCGCATGGACATTTCAATGCATATATTACGTTTTTTGAGTTACAAGTGGCGTTTACTCTCAATTTAATCTCTTTGCCTTTCATTGGGTGGTTTATTGAATTGCCTTTAATGATGCTGTTACAGTTTCCACAGCTTAGACATGGTTTTGTGCCTTTGTATTCTTTGGTAAGAGGTTGATGTTGTTTTAAAATTTCCCCCAAGTTTTGTGCTCTAGTATGGGCAAAAATAGGAATTTGATCGAAACATTTTTGAAAATCTGGTTCCAATTTAAGCATTTTCCAATGTTTGATTATTATACTCTTGAAATTGTGGCTTTGTGTTGAGTATTTAGATACCGCTACTATTCGAGCTTCCTCATGTTTTTTGACTGGTTTCAAAAGATCTTTCCTGTCAATGGCATCCACTCTCCTTTTTGCGTTGTCCGTAATTTCTTTGGGGTAACCTCTATTCGTGAACCTTGTTGACATGTCTTCCAATGTAGCATCTACTTTCGTGCTATCCGATGTAATTCTTTTGACCCTAGTCATTTGCGAGTAAGGTAAATGTTTTTTTAAACTTGGCTGGTGGAAGCTGGCAAAATGCAACAGGTTATTTCTGTCTGTTTCTTTTCTATGCATGCTTGTTTCAAATCCTTCATTTGTCTTGGTAATCTTTACATCCAAAAAAGTTACTGTGGATTCTGAGATGTCCCAGGTCAGTTGTATACGGCTGTCTATGTTGTTGAATTCATTTAGTGCCTTTTCCAATAGTTCTTTGGAGGATTTGCAAATTAGGAAGATGTCATCTATGTAGCGTACGATGAACTTTATGTTATCTTCCCAAATGTGTTTTGAGAACAAATTGGTTTCTTCATAGGCCTGCATAAAGATATTGGCGTATATCGGCGCCGCCGAATTTCCCATGGCTGTTCCTGTGAGTTGTTGATACCAAAGGTCTCCATATTTAAAATAACTTTGGTGCAAAGTGAATATCATGAGCTCCATTAGGAATACTTGTAGGTCAGATCTCAATTCCGTGTTCAATAGGGCTTTTTCAATTGCTACTATTCCTAAGTTATGTGGTATTGATGTGTAGAGGGAACGCACGTCCGCAGTACACAAAATAACCGATTCCTCGGGGTTTATAATGACTTTATCCAATTTCAACAAGAAATCCGTAGTATCCTTGACGTATGTTCTGATGTTTTTCACTGTGGGTTGAAGATGTTTGTCAATTAGTTGCCCAATGGGTTCATGTAAACTTCCTACGGTCGAGACTATAGGTCGCAAAGGTGGATCCATCAAGTTCTTGTGAATCTTCGGTATCATGTGGAGTACCGTACGTATTTACTCCTGAACATTTGCTCACATCTTGACATCTTGTACTACTGTGGCAAAGAATTCCCTGCTCCAATTTATCCTATGGCAAGTGAAAGAAATATGCTGGATCCCATCTCATCATTTCTTTCATACTCTTGACCCCTGCAACCTCAGATTTTGTAACTATTACTCATCTTCTCGGAACACCATGCCCTCCTATCTTTCCCACCTTGATAATGTTGCATGTCCAGCGTGCCGTATTCTCCATTAGGATCCTTCATTTGGATTCTTTGGGACAGATAATCCTTCACCAAAACCCAATTGCTTTATTCCTTTTTACAACCTGTGATGACTGGCAACCACTCTTGCTTTGTTGACTGTCAAAATGAATGCTGGGTGTTGCAAAGAGCCTTTTTGATCCAACTTCCCCTGTCGACTTAGCACTGTTACCTGAGTGAAGGTGGCTGTGGCCATTAAGGACCCTCTCCAAATGCATGTAGTTGAGTCAGCATCAGTTGGCTGGTAGTACAATGGAGACCACCCACTCAAGCAGACTCACAATCAGATTTTGTCCTGAAGATCAGACCACTGTGCATGTATGAGAACCACACTTTCCAGTGTTATGAACTGAATGGAAGAATGACCCATATTTAAATGAGTCAGTATGATGCATCCACTACCTGGTCACAGGGGTAAACCTTTCTAATTCATTTGCATTTTACTTGCAGGGATAGGTTCCCAGTGCTCACCATGTAACAAATGGTGCTTATGCTTGGGGCCAATCCTTTTTTCTCAATTTTCACTAGAAGAAATATTCTCATGAATATTAATGAGGTGGGTCGCAAATTGCTACTCACTCTGATTGTTAGCCATCACATGGATGGATAGTCTCAGCAGACCACCATGTCTCTGACGGTCTTTAACCCTTTGTGTGCGTCGGACAGTCTGGAGCCGTCGGACGTCACAGTGGGCGTGTGCATCGGACGGCTTCCGGCTGCCTAGCACCCACCCACGGGGGAAGCGCTGGCGCTCCCCCCGTGGGCTTCCCTTTAAGGTGCACCCACAGGGATGGCAGGGGAAGCCCTTCTCCTGCCTCCACTGCCCCTCCACATCATCTAATAATGTCAGCACACGAGGCGCGCTGACGTCATTAGAGGATTCCCAACACGCTGGAAGCCATTTGCTTCGAGCGCATCTGGAAGAGAGGAGGTAAATTTCTCCTTGGAGTGAGAGGGGTATTTAAACAAAAGAGGCATCCCCTGTTGCCTCTTTTGAGCATTCCTGCTGCACAATCGAGTAATTGTGCAGCAGGAATGCCCACTAGATACCAGGGATTTAAAAAAAAATTATATTGTGTTTAACTGTTTTTGGGGAGCGGCCCCTTAGTCAAAGGTCGCTCCCCTTTTTAGGGCAACATGTTTTGGCTGTGTCTGCCC
This sequence comes from Lissotriton helveticus, assembly GCF_964261635.1. Taxonomy (NCBI): domain Eukaryota; kingdom Metazoa; phylum Chordata; class Amphibia; order Caudata; family Salamandridae; genus Lissotriton; species Lissotriton helveticus. The sequence continues at coordinate 2,028,673,776 of NC_136061.1, forward strand.
CGCTAGGGGGCAGGTCTCGCCATTTTTCTTTTTTTAAGTGGCCCACTAGACCGCCAGGGATTAAATTGTGGGGAGTGGCCCGTTGGGCAAGGGTCGCTGTCCTTGGGGGGTAATGTTTTTGGCTGTTTGCACTTCCACAGGGGGAGTTGATCTTGTCATTTTTTTATTTAGTGGCCCACTACACCACCAGGGATTAATTTTTAGGGAGTGGCCCCTTGGGTGAGGCTCGCTCCCCCATGGGGCCAATGTTTTTGGCTGTGGGTGCCTCCTGGGGGCAGATCTCGCCTTTTATTTATTTAGTGGCCCACTAGACCACCAGGGATTATTTTGTGGGGAGGGAACCCTTGGGCAAGGGTCTCTCCCCTTTGGGGGCAATGTTTTTGGCTGTCTGCCCACTGGAGGGGGGCAGATCTTGCCATTTCTTTTTTGTAAGTGGCCCACTAGATCACCAGGGATTATTTAGATCAGCAGTATGTTTTTTGTCCCATCTGCCTCCGAGGGGGGACAGAAGCCACTAGACACCAGGGTTTTTTAAAATTTGGTGTTGGGGAGGGGCCTCTTGGGCAAGGGTTGCTCCCCTTTTATGGGGTGAATATTGTATTTATACTCTTAGGCTCACCTACCACTTAGCTTGGTTGGTGGATTGTATGTGGACTGGTGCATTATTTGCTTATGTGATGGTAATGTTTTTTTCTCCTTTTTATTCTAGGGTAAAGATTTTGATTCTTGTTTGCGGTTTCAGCAGGCAGTGGTTGTTCAGCAGTTCTGTGTAATTGCATTTATTTTGTAATGTTTACTCCAAATGACCATTATTGTCATGTATGATTGATATTTTTTGTATGTGGTGTCATAATGGCAGCAAATTTAGTTAATGTTTTGAGCATGAAATTCTTTGCGATGTGTTTTGCATTGTCTTATGTGTAATTTTCTTAGGTGTCTGTTGTCGTTGACTTGTTTGACAACTTACCTTTATTAGTAAGGTTTATGGCTAGCCGTTGAATTACTGCTCAGCAGGTGGTTGGTATGATTTTTTAATCTTCCTCTAAGCAGGATTATGAGACTGACAATGCGTCTGAGGGGGAGGAGGGAGTGCAAGATTCTGGCAGTCGGTTTTCTGACCAAGAGGAATCATTTGATGATGAAGCTACTCTCAGTGCAGATGAAGCTACTCTGAGTGCAGATCAAGCACCTGTTTTAGAGGAGGACACTGATGTGTCGATGGTGCAGCAAGAGACATTGGTATTGCAGCCTGAAGCTGCATGGCTTCCTACTGGAAGTGCTGGATTCTGGGTTGATCCAAACATGGTGCAGCCGGTGTTGCCTGCCTTTTGTGGTGATGCAGGGTGTAGAGTGAGTTGTGAATTTGTTTTGCCTATACAGTTTTTTCAGTTGTTCATGGATGATGTATTTTTGGCTGAGATTGTTGAGCAGACTAATTTGTATGCTGAACAGTTTTTGAGGGACAACAGTGCAAGACTTAGGCCTCGCTCTAGAGCTATCCGGTGGACTCCCACAAATCACGATGAGATGAAGAAGTTTTTGGGTTTGACTTTTTTGATGGGATTGATAAGGAAGCTGTCTGTCAGGTTTCCGCCGTGTATGGTCGCTGTCCGCCTTTTGCGGGATAAATGGGTGACCGCACGGAACAAACTACAGTTCCCAGAAGGCCGGGAGACGACGTCACGTTCCAGACGTCGGTCACACACAATCCCGGAAATAAACACTGCCGTTACTCACTTGCGGTGCCGATAATTAATGCCAAGACTGGTCGGTATGAAGAGGTAGCGGTAAGCTCCTGTTGGAGAAACATTTTCTGACTTTGTCTCTTTTTCACCCCGTGCTGGGTCGGGTGAAAGAATTTGGATTTGGGTGTTTAGTGCATGCGGCTGTGTGCACAAACAAAGAACCTTGATATGACCCTGTGATTTAACAAGGGTTTCACTCCTCTTCCTGTTGGACGAGACGCTGGTTTGTGTTCTCATTGCGGGGAGAGGTTTTGTTTACGGTCTAATCAGCTTGGAGCAGTGCTTTCATTTCCACAGACTTAATGTACATTATTGACCTGAATACGGTGATCGGAACAGTATAATCAGTCTATGTTTGTGGAAGGAGATATCGTGTTTCCTTAACACGAGGGTGTCAAGAATCAGATTCCTTCCCCAAAAGGATAAACTCAATCCTCTGCCAGGAAACTGTGATAAAGGGTGATTCAACCTAATCTGCCGTATTTTCATTTGTGATTCTTCTTTCGTTTCATCATTATCCTGCACTTGTATTTGACTATACAGGGAAGACGAAAAGTGGGTACGTGATCATGGGGATTGTTCTAGCCTAAAGAAGAACTCTGTATTCGAGTGGTAGGTAGTTTGATATGAGGAATTAACACAGTCTCTTATGAAATCATATGTTTATTGTGTTCTTATGTGCTTGTTGTTGCAGTGGGCTTCCATCCCCGATCTCGGCCCTCATCATTCCTCCCTAAATACAAAGACTCTTATATTTTCCTTTTCAGGTAGGGGCACAGAACGTTGTTGTGAATAATAGAAAGGATTGTAGGATATTCCCTTGTGGAATTCTGGGGGCGTGTTTTCTAAATCATTGTCCTTGTCGTTTCAGATCTCCCTCCCCGCTGTCCCCTTCTTTTCCCGCCCTCACGGGACGATCTTGGTAGTCTGTGTTACTCATTTCAGACTCTAGGAGAGTCGTGTGGGGGAGGTTATAGGATATTCAGCACAGCCCCGAAGAGAACCAACGCCAAGCCTGACAAAATTATCGGCCCACGATTGTTCTTCTCTTCTTGGCTGTGTTGACGATATCATGGCCTCTATAGATGACATGTTGGCTAAGCATGGGCGGATTTCACGGATCCACGATCCCCGAATTTTGCGGATTTGCGGATTGTTGATCCGCAAAATCCACGGATTTGCGGATTTGCGGATTGCGCTCGTGAAAGTCAAGGATGCAAAGGCCTCTATCCAGCATCACAGCTGATTTTCGACGGTAGATTTGGGATGAAAGCACACCTGCACAGCCTCGACAATGCTCACGATTGTTTTTGGGCTGATTTATGCATCACTGAATTTGAGCTTCAACTGTCCATCATAGTGGGTAAATGGCGGGAAGACGGTTCACACCCAAGTGTGTTGGCGGGGCCAAACAGACGGGACTTACATGCGAGCACACATGCCTCTGGTGTGTATAAAAGGTCAGAGACCGATCAGAGCAGCAGATGAAGAGAAAGAAGCTCCTGGTCACAGGAACAGCCAGGGGATTGCGCTCGTGAAAGTCAAGGATGCAAAGGCCTCTATCCAGCATCACAGCTGATTATCGACGGTAGATTTGGGAAGAAAGCACACCTGCCCAGCCTCGACAATGCTCACGATTGTTTTTGGGCTGATGTATGCATCACTGAATTTGAGCTTCAACTGTCCATCATAGTGGGTAAATGGCGGGCAGACGGTTCACACCTAAGTGTGTGGGCGGGGCCAAACAGACGGGACTTACATGCGAGCACACATGCCTCTGGTGTGTATAAAAGGTCAGAGACCGATCAGAGCAGCAGATGAAGAGAAAGAAGCTCCTGGTCACAGGAACAGCCAGGGGATTGCGCTCGCGAAAGTCAAGGATGCAAAGGCCTCTATCCAGGATCACAGCTGATTTTCGACGGTAGATTTGGGAAGAAAGCACACCTGCACTCACGATTGTTTTTGGGCTGATGAATGCGTCACTGAATTTGAGCTTCAACTAGGGCACATGCTTTATTGATCTCTGTAAGTGCTTCCTGTTGAGGTTTAATTTTTGTGACAGGACCATCGTGCCAGAATGAACCCTGCCCTTCATATCATCGATGTGCGCAGGGGTCCCTTGAGTGAGCTGTCAATCATCCTATAACTATTTTAGGATGGCGGCGGCAAGCTGCCAGCGCCATCCTAAAATAGTTACTAAGTTAGCTTCAACAGGAAGCACTAATAGATAAAATAAAGCAGGTGCTCGAGCACCAGCTTTATTTTATCTATTAGTGCTTCCTGTTGAAGCTAACTTAGTAATTATTTGAGGATGGCGCTGGCAGCTTGCCGGCACCATCCTAAAATAGTTACAACTTCTTCAAGCTTGAAGGCTTGAACTTTTGCCCCCCGGATCCGCCGCTCGCGGATTTGCGGATTTTTGGTAAATTCGTGGGCGTTCGCGGATCGCAAATTTACCAAAAATCCGCTAAATCCGCGAGCGGAACGGATTTTGTGCTCATACTTAGTGTTGGCAGCATTGGTTTCGGTGCAGACGGAGCTAGCGGCCTCCAACAGGGAGGTGGCGGGCTCTAGAGCTGAGACTGCACAATTAAGGGCTAGAATGGACAGAATGCAGGGGAACCCTTTTGATGCTGGGTCTAGCCCTTCTCCCTCCACTTCTGTAGTGGTAGAAATGCCCACGCAAATTCCCTTGGCACCTCCGGAGCGCTTTTATGGGGACAACAAAAAGGTTCAGGTGTTTATGACACAAGTACTTTTACACTTTATGTGCAAACCCAAGATGTTCGCCACCAACCAGGCTAGGGTTGCTTTTCTCATTTCCTATTTAGGGGGGGAGGCAGCGCAATGGGCAGTCCCTGTGGTCCGGTGAGACGATCCCCTCCTTTATGATTGGGACGAGTTCAGAGCAGAATTCGAAAAAACCTTTGATCGTAGAGCTGAAACTTTCACCGCCGACAGGGAGCTGCTAGTCCTGAAGCAAGGCACCACAGACTTGGTAACCTACCTGAACAACTTCCGTCGTCTGGTAGCAGAGACAGACTGGCCTGAAATAAAACAATCCGCCTTGTTTTTTCAAGGACTAAACGATGAGATGAATTACGTATTGTCCCATATAGATCCACAGCCTCGTTCCTGCTCTGCCCTTATCGAGCTGACCTTGCGGTTAGATCACAGAATGCGAGAGAGAAAAGGCGACACTAAGAAAAAAGAACAGCCTGTTTTGTCTTATGATAAAGGGGGACTGGGGAAGAAGTCCAGTACCTCCTCGGAGTCTATGGAAATAGGAGCAGTAAGGGCTGCTTTAACGCTACACGAAAAGGAACACCGCAGAAAGTTCGGTCTTTGTTTATACTGCGGCAAAAAAGGGCACTATTTGAGAGACTGTCCGGTGAAGCCTAAGCCAGGAAAGGTTAGAGCAGGACAAACTGTAGCAGGAAGCAGTGAGAAGAAGTCGGAAAACTCCAGTGCTTGAAGGCGAGTGAAGGGGACCTATCAAGCAGGAATGTCATCCCTTCAGTAATACCTGGCTGGGACCAGGAGGTTAACCATTTGTTCTTGGCTATGTCGTTGGTTGTTGATTCCGATGTAAAAGACGTTAAGGCCATGGTGGATTCCGGTGCAACAGGATGTTTTATGGATTTTGCAGAAGCAAAAAGATTGGGGGTACGGCTTCTTGAGAAACAACAGCCAGAAATGGTGTACGCTGTGGACGGTAGTGAAGTAATAGCCGGTCCCATTAAGTTCCATACCCCTGAATACGACCTCACCTATAATGGAAATCATCATGAACTATTGTCCTTCAATATAATTCAGGCACCCCAATATGGCGTTATTCTGGGGCTTCCTTGGTTACAAAAACATGAACCAACCATACATTGGTCCACCAAGACGATACGGTTCGCATCAGAGTATTGTCAGTCACATTGTATGCCCGACTCAGAGGGCCCCTCAAAGGTTTTGGCTTAAATCCATGGAATAGCCACGGCTGCTGAGAAAGAGGTAACTTTGCCACCCTGTTATGAAGCATTCGAGGATGTATTCAGTGATGTTCAGGCCGAAGAGCTCTCACCACATAGAGCCTACGACTGCCGAATAGACCTTCTCCCAGGATCGGTGGTGCCGAATGGACGACTCTATGCACTTACGGTGCCTGAAAACGAATACTTGCGGGAATACCTGGACAAATATTTGGCCATAGGGTATATACGGCAGTCAACATCCCCTGCAGCCTCAACGTTGTTTTTTATACCCAAGGCTAATGGAGAAAAGAGGTGCTGTATTGACTATCGAGCCCTGAATACCATTACCGTTAAGAATCAATACACGCTGCCATTGATTCCGGTGTTGTTAGAACAAGTCCGTTCCGCCACCATATATACCAAGCTCGATTTGCGTGGTGCGTATCATCTTGTCCGTATTCGGCACAGCGATGAATGGAAGACAGCCTTCAAGACGTGGTATGGGCTCTTTGATTATCTGGTGATGCCCTTTGGGCTATGTAACGCCCCGGCCACCTTCCAGTTCTTTCTCAATGAGGTTCTGAGGGAATTCCTTGACCGTTTTGTTGTCGTGTATATAGACGACATCTTGGTATATTCCAACACCACCGAAGAACATGTAACACAAGTGAGCCAAGTACTCCAGGCCTTGCGACAGCACCGGTTGTATTGTAAAATCACGAAATGTGAATTTCACGTGACTACGGTGGAATTCTTAGGGGTAATGCTCACTGCCTCGGGTCAAGTCATGGCCGAGAGAAAGGTAAAGGCTATAAAGGAGTGGCCTCGTCCAAATACTGTAAAAGACATCCAGTGTCTATTAGGATTTGCCAATTTTTATCGGCGATTCATTCGTGGATTTTCTGCTCTGGTAACACCCTTGACCCGTCTCACACGAAAAAACGTTCTGTTTGTATGGGATTCAAAAGCACAAGGAGCGTTTGATGGGTTGAAGAAAGCTTTTTCCACGGCGCCCGTTCTGACTGACTCATGCCAATCCCGACCTACCTTTTGTGGTGGAGGCTGATGCCTCTGAAGTAGCCTTAGGAGCGGTATTGTCACAGAGGAAGGAAGCCACCGGTGTGTTACACCCCATTGCCTTCATGTCAAGAAAACTCAGTCCCGCAGAGACGAATTATACAATCGTGGAAAAAGAGTTGTCGGCCATACGTGATGCCTTTGTGGAATGGAGACATTGGCTGCTGGGTGCTACTCATCGGGTGACGGTCTATACGGACCACCGGAACCATCAGTTTTTATGTGCTGCCCGTCACCTTACACCTAGACAGCTGCGCTGGATGTTATTCTTTGAGGAATATCAATTCATTGTCACGGTTAGACCCGGCATTGAGAATAAAAAGGCGGATGCCTTGACGAGACAAGAGAACCCAGCAATTCTTGCTGTAACACCTAGCAGGTCCATCATCGATCCCGCCAATGTTGTGGGTGTGACTCAGACGGGGGATTTTCTGCAAGGTGTACGCAAGGGAATACAAACCTTTGTGTGGAGAACGTGACTTCGACATCATCCGGAGTGGAGGATGAGACACAGTGTGCCTATGAGGGGATCTCAAGTTCTTGTTCCCACAAGGACTCTGCAAAAAACAGTATTTGCTTGGTGTCATGAAGCGCCATGTGCTGGTCATATGGGATCGGTAAAAACACTTGAAAAAGCCTTGAGGCAGTTCTGGTGGCCTTCGATAAGGTTTGACTTAGCGCAATGGGGAAAGAAGTGCATGAAATGCGCCCAAATGAAATCAGATCATCAACGACCACAGGGACTTTTGCATCCTTTGCCTACCCCCGAAACACCATGGGAGAGGTTTTCAGTTGACTTTATTGTCGGGCTCCCCAAGGATCAGGGAAAGACAACTATACTGGTTGTGGTGGACTATCTGACCAAGATGGGGCATTTTAAGGCTTGTAATCAGGTCCCTACGGCTGGTCGTTTGGCACATCTCCTTTTGGAGAACGTAGTCAGGTTACATGGTCTACCAAGGGTGGTAGTGTCGGACAGGGGGGCTCAATTCACTGCTCGATTCTGGAAGACTTGGTGTTCTGCATTACAGGTGTCCCCCTCCTTGTCTACCAGCTTCCATCCCCAGACGGATGGTCAGACTGAAAGACTTAATCAGACCCTGAAGCAGTATCTGCGATGCTATGTCCAGACCAACACCGACGCGTGGGTGGATTGGCTGTGGGTGGCTGAGGTGGCATATAACAGCACACAACATTCCTCCACGCTTCATTCTCCTTTTTTCTGTACTTATGGTCACCATCCTAGAATCAGGCCCTTGTTGCTCCCGAGGGACAACGTAAAGCTGCCAGACGTCAGGGCCAGGTTGTTGCGCATACGCCGGATACTCTCGGAAACGCGCAAGAATCTTGTCCATGCCAAGGGAACGTACAAGGCACAGGCAGATAAACACCGCAGGCCTTGCCCTGTGTACAAGAAGGGGGACCTGGTGTGGTTGTCTACCCGGAATGTCAGGTTCAAGAAACACAGTGTGTTTAATCCTAGATTCATTTGGCCTTATCGGGTGGAGAAACACGTGAATCCTGTGTCGGTTAGGTTGCGTTTGCCTGCCCATCTGCCGATCCACCCTGTTTTTCATGTGTCCCTGTTGAAGCCCTCTCTTTGTCCTGTCCGGCGGGCCCCGTCGCCGATCTGGGTTCGGCAGGACCGTGAGTATGAGGTCAGGGGGGTTCTTCACTCCAGTTGGGTGAGGGGTCATCTGCAGTACCTGATTTCTTGGAAGGAAATGGCCAAGAGGAAAACTCGTGGGAACCTGAGCATTTGGTTCATGCTCCTCGTTTGGTAGCGAAGTTCCATCAGCTGTTTCCCGGGAAGCCTGCGGCTGGACAGCGTCCCTTGTGAGGGGGGATGTACTGTCAGGTTTCCGCTGTGTATGGTCGCTGTCCGCCTTTTGCGGGATAAATGGGTGACCGCACGGAACAAACTACAGTTCCCAGAAGGCCGGGAGACGACGTCACGTTCCAGACGTCGGTCACGCACAAACCCAGAAATAAACACTGCCGTTACTCACTCGCGGTGCCGATAATTAATTCCAAGACTGGTCGGTACGAAGAGGTAGCGGTAAGCTCCTGTTGGAGAAACATTTTCTGACTTTGTCTCTTTTTCACCCCGTGCTGGGTCGGGTGAAAGAATTTGGATTTGGGTGTTTAGTGCATGCGGCTATGTGCACAAAGAAAGAACCTTGATACGACCCTGTGATTTAACAAGGGTTTCACTCCTCATCCTGTTGGACGAGACGCTGCTTTGCGTTCTCATTGCGGGGAGAGGTTTTGTTTACGGTCTAATCAGATCGGAGCAGTGCTTTCATTTCCACAGACTTAATGTACATTATTGACCTGAATATGGTGATCGGAACAGTATAATCAGTCTATGTTTGTGGAAGGAGATATCGTGTTTCCTTAACACGAGGGTGTCAAGAATCAGATTCCTTCCCCAAAAGGATAAACTCAATCCTCTGGCAGGAAACTGTGATAAAGGGTGATTCAACCTAATCTGCCGTATTTTCATTTGTGATTCTTCTTTCGTTTCATCATTATCCTGCACTTGTATTTGACTATACAGGGGAGACGAAAAGTGGGTACGTGATCATGGGGATTGTTCTAGCCTAAAGAAGAACACTGTATTCGAGTGGTAGGTAGTTTGATATGAGGAATTAACACAGTCTCTTATGAAATCATATGTTCATTGTGTTCTTATGTGCTTGTTGTTGAGGTGGGCTTCCATCCCCGATCTCGGCCCTCATCATTCCTCTCTAAATACAAAGACTCTTATATTTTCCTTTTCAGGTAGGGGCACAGAACGTTGTTGTGAATAATAGAAAGGATTGTAGGATATTCCCTTGTGGGGTTCTGGGGTGGTGTTTTCTAAATCATTGTCCTTGTCGTTTCAGATCTCCCTCCCCGCTGTCCCCTTCCTTTCCCGCCCTCACAGGACAATCTTGGTAGTCTGTGTTACTCATTTCAGACTCTGGGAGAGTCGTGTGGGGGAGGTTATAGGATATTCAGCACAGCCCCGAAGAGAACCAACGCCAAGCCTGACACTGTCCATGGCTTTATATTGGTCTACCAGTCCCTTGATGGCAACAGCCATATTTCCTGCAAATATGAGTCATGATCGATATTTACTTTTGCTTCAGATGCTGCATTTTTCTGATAATGCTTTGGCATTGCCACAAGATCACCCTGACTGTGACGTCGTTTTAAGATTCAGCCTGTTCTTGATCACTTTGTGGATCAATTTTCAGAGATCTATACTCCAGGCAAAGAAATAGCTGCTGATGAGTCTTTGGTCATGTTCAAAGGCAGTTTGGTTTTTAGGCAGTACATTCCTAGCAAGAGGGCACTTTATGAAATTAAGCTGTATATGTTGTCTGAAAGTAGGACAGGTGTCTATAATTTCCAGGTGTACACTGGTAGGGATCCCACAAGTGACCCCCCTGATTGTCCATCCACTTTTAAAGTTTCAGATAAAATTGTGTGGGATCTTGCTAGAGGACCGTTTAACAGAGACCAACATTTGTACCTTGATAACTTCTACACTGCTGGGCAATTGTTTAAGGAATTGTTTAAAGTGGACACTTATGCTTGTGGTACAATCCGCTCTAACCGTAAAGGTTACTCAAAAGAGCTTGTTTGCAAAAAGCTTCAGAGGGGACAGTGCGGTGCCTTGCATAGTGAGGAACTGCTAGCTGTGAAATTTGTGGACAGGAGGGATGTGTACCTGCTGACTACCATTCATGATGAGAGTACTTCCCTGTGACTGTTTAGAGTCAGATTGCTGGAGTCAAATTGTGTGGGATCTTGCTAGAGGACCGTTTAACAGAGGCCAACATTTGTACCTTGATAACTTCTACACTGCTGGGCAATTGTTTAAGGAATTTTTTTAAGTGGACACTTTTGCTTGTGGTACAATCCGCTCCAACCGCAAAGGTTACCCAAAAGAGCTTGTTTGCAAAAAGCTTCAGAGGGAACAGTGCAGTGCCTTGCATAGTGAGGAACTGCTAGCTGTGAAATTTGTGAACAGGAGGGATGTGCACATGCCGACTACCATTCATGATGAGAGTACTTCACCTGTGACTGTTTGGAGTCAGATAGCTGAAGTGCACAACCTGTGTGCATTGAAGTCTACAATACGCACATGGGTGGTGTTGATAGATTAGATCAGAGGTTGGAACCTTACACTGCTGTGCTGTTCATAAGGCTTTCATTTGGTATAAGAAATTGGCTATCCATCTCTTCAATTTAGCAACTTTCAATGCTTTTGTTGTGTTCAAGGAGTGTTCTCCTGTGTCCAAGATGACTTTTGTTCAGTTTCAGGAGTCTACGATAGGCAGCCTTGTTGTTGTGGAATATGCAAGTGTTCCTAGAGTTGAAGTGGTAGAGGATGCGGCTAGATTGAAAGATCATTGCTTTCCTGATTTAATTCATCTCAAGCCCAAAATTAACAATCCCTGTAAGAGATGTAGAGTCTGCTTGCCAAGAGGTATGCGGAAGGAGAGTCGTATGGACTGTGTCGATTGTCTTTCTAATGCTGGGCTGTGTGTGCCCACATGTTTCCGATTGTACCACACTCAAAAGAGTTTTTGGGAGCAACCGCAAGTCTAATAGTGTACTGCCTGGTCTGTATGATTTTATATAGTTGTTCAGTTTCACGATTGGCAATAGAATGATGTCTTTAGTTACTGCTGTTTTTGTAGTTATTGTTTTGTATCTAGTTGCAATTGGATTGTGTTATCTTTCTTGTTAAAAAAAATGAATGATGGTGTGCGTTGCCTGTGGGCTTGGCTGGTGGGTGCCTGGACTGGCACTTGGCTGGCGGTGGGCGTTTGGCTGGTGGTGTGTGTGGATTGGCGCTTGGCTGGAGGTGTGTGTGGACTTGCGCTTGGCTGGCAGTGTGTGTGGATTGGCGCTTGGCTGGCATGGTGCTTCTACTGGTGCATGGATGGCGGAGTGCGTGGACTGGTGCTTGGCTGGCAGTGTGTGAGTGGTGACTTTCTGCTGGTCATTACACACTCTGATAGTCAAACGCAACTGCAGACACAATGTAAACCACCAGCCGGTATGATTGCTGTGTCAGTCATGTGGGCGTATGAAAGTGATGGGCCCTTGAATGACGCTGTCTGTTGATGTGAATGGTGTAATGTGCTGGGCCCGCGGCTGGTGGTGTGAATGGTCTTGTGTGTCACGTATGAAAGGTGAGTGAATTGCCTGAAAAGAGGTCCCCCAATGTTTCCCTATCCAGAATGCCCTGGAAACCTCAAATTTAGCTGTAAAAAAGACATTTTCCACATATTTTTGCATGGAATCACCGTCCCAGGACAAATGTCCTACCCCACAGCGTTAGCCTTAGTTTCCCGAGTAAAATGATACCTCACTTGCGTGGGTGTCCAACGCAGAATTGGCTAAAACTTATTTTTTTTAAATATAGCGCTTAGAAATTCTCAGTGCTATACCCTTAATCGCTATGTTTTGGGCTCTTCCCAGTCAGAGGCCCTTGCCCCACCCACATAAGTAAGGTATTATTTTACTCTGAAGACTGAAGGGAACGATGTGGGGTTGGACATTTGTGCCAGCACAGTGATTCCACCTAAAAATATGTGGGAAATGTGTTTTTTTTCAGCTAAATTTGAATTTTTCAGGGCATTCTGGGTAGGGACACGTCGGGGATCCATGCAAGCCATACCTCATTGGACTTCCCAGGGTGTCTAGTTTTCAGAAATGTGTGGGTTTGGTAGGTTTCCCTAGATGGCGGCAAGCCCGGGGCCAAAACCCCAGGCGCCCCCCCCAAAAACCATTTAGTTTTGTTATAGGTAATTTTGAAGTCTCCACAGTACGATTTGACTCATTTCCTGTTGCAGACACTATGCCTACCAACATAATTGAGGTAGCATTTTTATCTGGAGACCTGGGGGATTGCTGGGTGGTAGGAAATTTGTGGATCCACACAGATTTCAGAACTTTCCCACAGAAATTTGAGAAAACAGTGATTTGTTTAGCTAAATTTTAGGTTTGCAGGGGATTCTGGGTAGGAAAATGTTGGGGGACCAACACAAGCCATACCTCACTGGACTTCCCCTGGTGTTTAGTTTTCAGAAATGTGTAGGTTTGGTAGATTTCCCGAGATGGCCGCTGAGTCTGGGGCCAAAAACTCATGGGACCCCTCTTGCAAAACCAGGTTGTTTTGCGATAGGTAATTTTGATGTCATCTCAATAAGTTTTGGGCCCTAGCCTGTCACGGGAACTTGAACACCCCACAAAAGTGAGGTTCCATTTTTCGCATGGGTACTTCACCCACCCGAGTGAGGTACCATTTTTATTGGGAGACCTGGGGAAATGCTAGGTGGGAGGGAATTTGTGGATCCACGCAGATTCCAGAACTTTCCCACACAGAAATTTGAGAAAAAAGTGAATTTGCTATCTAAATGTGAGGTTTGCAGGGGATCCTGGGCAGGAAAATGTTGGCAGACCCATGCAAGCCATACCTCGATGGACTCCCATGAGTGTCTAGTTTTCAGAAATGTTTGGGTGTGGTAGGTGTCCTTAGATGGCCACCGAACCCGGGGGCAAAAACTCATGGGACCCCCATTTGCAAAACCAGGTTGTTTTGTGATTGGTAATCTTGATGTCGCCTCAATGAGTTTTGGGCCCTAGCCTGTCACAGGTACTTGAACCCCCCACACAAGTGAGGTTCCATTTTTCTCTGAAGACTTTGAGGAATGCGGGGTGGGTAGAATTTTGTAGATCCATACAGATTCCAGAACTTTTCACCACAGAAATGTGAGGAAAATGGGTTTCTTTGGGACAAATCTTTAGGTTTGCAAGGGGTTCTGGGTAACAGAAACTGGTGGGAGCCAGCGAAGTTACCCCATCCAGGATTCCGCTGGGTTTGTAGTTTTCAAAAATGTATAGCTTTGCTGGGTTTCCCTTGGTGCGGGCAGAGCTAGGATTCAAAATCTACAGCTTGGCCCTTTGCATAAAAAGGGTCCGTTTTCACTGTGAAAATGTGGTGTGTCCACGTTGTGCTTTGGACCGTTTCCTGTTGCGGGCACTTGGCCTACCCACACAAGTGAGGTATTTTTCTCAGAGGACTTTTTGGAATGTGGGGTGGGTGGAATTGTGTGGATCCATGCTGATTCCAGAACTTTCCACCACCGAAATATGAGGAAAATGTGTTTTTTGGACACATTTTTAGGTTTGAAAGGGATTCTGGGTAAACGAACCTGGTGGGCGCCAGTCAAGTTACCCCATCCTGGATTTCCCTGGGTATCTTGTTTTAAAAAATGTATAGGTTTGCTAGGTTTCCCTAAGTGCCAGCAGAGCTGGGAATCAAAATCTACAGCTTGGCACTTTGCAAAAAAGGGTATGTTTTCACTGTGAAAATGTGATGTGTCCACGTTGCGTTTTGTGTCATTTCCTGTCAAGGCAGTAGGCCTACCCACACAAGTGAGGTGCCCTTTTTCTCTGAAGACCTTGGGGAATGCGGGGTGGGTGGAATGTTGTGGATTCAAGCAGATTCTAGAACTTTACACCACAGAAATTATAGGAAAATGTGTTTTTGGGCACATTTTTAGGTTTGCAAGGGATTCTGGGTAACAGAACCTGGTGTGAGCTAGTCAAGTCACTCTATCCTGGATTCCTCTGGGTGTCTAGTTTTAAAAATTATATTGGTTTGCTAGATTTCCCTAGGTGCCGGCAGAGTTGTGGTTCAAAATCTACAGCTAAGCACTTTGCAAAAGAAGAGTCAGTTTTCACTGTGAAAATGTGGTGTGTCCATGTTGAATTTTGGGCCGTTTCCTGTTGCGGGCACTAGGCCTACCCACACAAGTGAGGTACCATTTTTCTCAGAAGACTTTGGGGAGCACGAGGTGCCTGGAATTTTGTGGATCCAAGCAGATTCCATAACTTTCCACCAGAGAAATGTGAGGAAAATGTGTTTTTTTTTACAAATCTTTAAGTTTGCCAGGGATTCTATGTAACAGAACCTGGTGAGAGCCAATCAAGACAACCCAACCTGGATTTTCCTGGGAGTCTAGTTTTTAAAAATGTATACGTTTGCTAGGTTTTCATGGATGCCGGCAGAGCTAAGGTTCAAAATCTACAGCTAGGCACTTTAAAAAAAGGGTCAATTTTCACTGTAAAAATAAAGTGTGTCCATGTTGTGTTTTGAACCGTTTCCTGTCACGGGTACTAGGCCTACCCACACAGGTGAGGTACCATTTTTATAGGGAGACTTGGGTAACACAGAATTGTAAAGCAACTGTTATTACCTATTGACTTTCGATGCATTTCTGCCTTCCAAATGAAAGATAATGTGTAAAAAAGAAGTCATTTTGAAAAATGACCTATAATTCTCATGCTAGTATGGGTCCTCACAATTTCGGAAATGTGCAAATATATACTGTTCCTAAACTCTATATTTCGTTCCAATTTCAGAAATACATAGGTGTCTTTCATACCGATTTTTCCACGTATATATTTTCCCTAATTAATTGCCATATGCCCGGTACATAATGAAACACCATTGCAAGACGCTGCTCAGTTATAGGCTCTGGGTTTGTCGGCTTCTTAGTGAACCTACAAGTCCTATATATCCCCACAACCAGAAAGGTCCAGTGGATGTAACAGTATATTGATTTCAAACAGTTGTCACAATTAGAAGAAATTACAGGTTGAAACATCGGCACAAATGGCTGTTTCTTTCTACTAATTTTCAATGTTTCCTACATTTAAGTGTTAGTTTCTATTAAGAAACCTTGAAGGATCTACACAAATGACCCCTTGCTGAATTCAGAACTTTGTCTACAATTCTAAAATGTATAGATTTCCAGGATCCATTTTTTTTTCATGCCCATTTCTACCAATATTTGGAAGAAGGTTGAAACAACAAAAAATAAAAAAATATGCTATATCCCAGTAAAACGCCAAAACAGTGTAAAGAAATTTCAGTTTTCTCTCACAAAAGTCAGTCTTTTGGCTAATTTCTGGGTCCCCTCTAAGGGAATCCACAAACCCTGGGGACCTTTAGAATCCCAATGATGTTGGAAGAAATGTATGAAAATTGGCATGGATACCTTATGAAGTCAAAAAGTTACAGGGGCCTGAGCAGGAACTACCCCAAATTGCCAAAAAAGGCTTAGCACAGGGGGGGGGGAGGCCTAGCAGCAAAGGGGTTAAGAAAAAAGTAAACATTTTTTGCAGTCCATATTCCATAAAAGAAACTGCTGTGTTGAAAAAACAAATAACATACTTTTTAATAAAAAGTTTGTTTGAGAGTTGGTATTGGTCCCAGACACTACTGTCAACTCTCAAACTCATTTGCTTTATTTTTCCAGAGGGAAAGGGATGCAAAGGGTGGCTTGTCTTTTTGTGAATTATTTATTACCCGCACCTGGTAATTGGTAAGTTTTAAATATTTTCCAAATACTGAATTGGATTTAGGTTGCAAGCTCATTTTAGGAGTCAGTAACAAATGACAGGCTTCTAAAATTGGATTAGTATTAAGAAAAGCATTATCACAGTTGCTTAATCTAAATTGAATACTCTCCTACTCCTGTCTTTCATACTAATCACACATATCTTGTGTCTTAAAACTCATACTTTCCCCTATTTCTACTTGGTTATTTTGCTACTGTCCACTAGGGAAATATATGGTGAATTTAGAAAATCTCTCAGATTCAATGGGCTACTTTTCATTCAGATAATTTACTCTTGGAGCCTGAGGAAACTTCAACTATGGGTATATGCTGCTGCAGACCTATTTGCAGAGGCATCCCATCCCTCTATTGCTGAATTATGCCTAGAACAATTAATTTACGACACACACTCTTTTTGCCACATTATTGATGATCTCTTTAGAAAACTTATAGGTATTTGTCACCTGTCCCTTTCACTTCATTATTGAGTTCAGCTTTCATCATCTTTCCTACACTAGCTAAGGTATTAGTATTAATTTGGTAAGGCTGGCTGCCAAGACAAGGATGAGTGAAGTCAATAGGACAAGGGCCCATGAACTGCTTGACTTTAATCCCATCTCATTGCAAGAGTCTTAGATTGCTATACTCACCTGTAAATTGTCTGACAAACCTTGTCCTCCTTAAATTTTGACATCAACTATGAATTTCATCAACCCAATTTTTACCCAACTCTTTAAGTAATCTCTTCAATCAGCAATGGTGCCAGATTGCCAGAAACAGGCCAAAGTAATTCTTCTGCTACAAAAACATTTGACGGATAGCACACAGCTGCCAACTTAAGACCAGTATTGCTTCATCTTGATGCCTCTAAAATGCTAGAAGAGTTGAATAACTCCCAATTATCAGCATATCTGCAGTGCTTCAGTTTGCTGTACCCTTCACCTTTAGGATTCTAGCTTCGGCATAGCACTGAGACTACACTTGTGGAAGTGATATCCCATTAGGATGTTGCTAGATCAAGGAAAAAGGATGCCGTAGTCCTATTAGATCTATCAGCAACACTTGATACTGTTTTAAACACCATTCTGCTTCACTGTTTAGAGTACATTTGAGTCGGGCCAGCCCTAATTTAAATTCTAGATGTCCCCATTGGCTTACCTGATGGAGTCCTTTGATGTGTGGGTAGTCTCTTATGCTGATGATACACAGTTTTTTCTATCTTTTCAGAATTGTGTTCCTGATGCGCAGGAAGCATTCATGGGCTGCTAAGGGGTTGTTTTTCAGTGGATGCATGCTAGTAATCTCCAAATGCATCTCAGATAAGACAGAGGTCCTATTGTTTGGACCTCCCACTCTTCATAGGCGGGTGGATAGCTGACCAAATATTACACTTCCTCCTACCCCTATGGCCACTGCAGAGTTAGGATAGATCAGCAATTGAACATTGAGCCACAAGTGGTGGCCATGGTGGGCTTTTGTTTTGCTATGCTGTGTTCCCTCCTGAAATTTGCTGCCACTTCAGGGCACTGAAAATATGTATTAATGTGCTAATTACATCTCAACTTGGCAATGCCATTGTTTTTTATGTGGGCCTACCTGGACACCTGATCAAGAGGCTACAGGTGGCCCAAAATGCAGTGGCTCAGTTACTTCTTAGAATCCCTCAACACACATCTCTCCTTATCTGAGGGATCTCCACTGGCTGCAGATTTAAGAAAGGATTGTGTTCAAATCACTGGTCTTGGCACACATAGGGCCTGATTCTGATGCTGTTAGGAAGGCCTCTTAATTGCGTTTGCTCCGTCCAAATTGGATCAGGAATATATCTTTCCATCCGACTCTGAAAGGTTTCCATCCGACAGAGTATGATGCAAGTTAGGCGTTAGGAATATCACAATCCAAACCCGACGGCATTTGGACAAGCCGTATGGAGTAGAATTGTATGTCTCTACAGGCCGCATTTCCAATCAACTGAGTACGAGGCTGGATTTGGACAGCCTTTCCAAATCAGGCCATCCAACTTAAATGGGCAGTCGGAATCAGACTTTGGGGGCCCATAGTGGGCTCCCCTGTACTTGGAACCTTCCCAATTAGGTCTGTGGGGAACCCATGGGTTTTCCCTTATCAGCCATGCCACAGGGTGCCCGATTTTCCCCATCCACCTCCTTCTTCAATGGGAGCCTATGAATTCAGTCAGAACAAAGCTCCCCTTTAAGTCAATGAGAGTTCATCCAAATCATTTCTGAAGGAACCCGGATGCTTCATACTCGGTCGGTTGGACTCTCTCGATCCGATTCGGTTGGAAACCATTCCCAAACCCATTCGGTTGGGAAGCTTTCCAAATCGCATCAGATTCAGGCCCATGATCTTTTATGGCCCTGCCTCTAAGTATTTATCCAACAGACCTATACACTATTGTCCCTCTAGGGCCCTTCCTTATGTGGATGCAGGGCTATTACTCATGCCAAAAATTGAGCTCAAAGTGTGGGTGTCCCCCTTCTCTTTACTGGCAGCCCAAGCTTTGAGCCATCTTCCTGTGCTACTTCGCAAGACTGACAATGAGCTTAGGTTCCTAAAGCATCTTAAAACCTTGATTTTGTCATAGCTTATTGAGTATATTTTTGCAGTTCTTACTGTCTGTATTTGTTGGGGTTACCTGTCTGCAAGTGCTGGGACAGTCCAAGCAGTAGCTGTGTGCTTTAGAAATGTAAATAAATAAAGAAAATGTATTGTGAAACAGCCCCATACTACCAATTAGCTTGATCAGTCAG
This sequence comes from Lissotriton helveticus, assembly GCF_964261635.1. Lineage (NCBI taxonomy): Eukaryota > Metazoa > Chordata > Amphibia > Caudata > Salamandridae > Lissotriton > Lissotriton helveticus. The sequence goes on from NC_136061.1 coordinate 2,028,692,741, forward strand.
AAGGTTTCACTTCTTTAGAAGCCAGGTTTGCCAACTCAGAGCTCCCAAGCACAGAACTCTTTGATTATTTTGTTTCTTCTAAGTGTACAATTCGCATTATTCCATATACACTGAAAACAGCCATGTTCACATCTCACCCGACATTGTGGTTCCTTTTCAGAGTTCAATGCATCGGGGAGAGGTGTTGGCCTAACGGCTAGGGTAATCGACCTCGAATCTGGGGAACTGGTTTTGATTCTCAGCAATGACGCTGAACATCCTGTTTTCTGGGCGAATCACTTAGGACCATATGTATCAAGCTCCCCATTTGCGATTCTTGAATTGCGATTTTTTGCGAATTGCAATTTCAGAATCGCAAAATGGTATGTATGTAGAAAATCGCAATAAAATAGCGATTTCTTAAAAATCGCTATTTTCTTTGTGATTCCCCCAATAGCGATTCCTTAAGGTAAAAAATCGCACATTTGTGATTCCTTAACGGAAACAATCGCTAAATTGCAAATTTCGCGAATCTGAAACACCGGTGCAGCTTGATGACATCACAACCAGGAAGTGTGACTACCCATGATGTACCTGAGTTTCTGAAGCAGTAAGAGTGAAGGAGTGGCGGAGAGGGAACACTGTAGTGGAGGGAAAAAATGCAGGATACAGGAGACATGCCCAGCCAGGACACCCCCCAGCAGCAGCAGGCTGACAACCAGAGGAAGAGGAAACAAAAGTTTTCAGAAGCAGAGCTGGAAGTCCTTATCCAAGAAGTGGTAACAAGCCATGAGCTGCTGTTTGGCAAAAAATCTCTGAGGGTGCCTGAGACATGGAAGAGGCGCATATGGGCAGACATCCAACAAAAGGTGAATGCTGTTGGGGTAACACATAGGAGTGTGGAAGAGCTGCATAAGCGCTGGTACGATATGCGCCAGCGCTCCAAGGAGAAGGTGGCTGCCAGGTTGGAGCAAGCCAGGAAGACTGGTGCAGGGTCCTCCACTGCCACTGACTCAACACCTTTGGAGGAACAGGTGGCGGCAACCCTACTTCCTGAAAGCGTCATGGGCGTGGCTGACCTGGACAGCTCCGACCCCCCGAGACCAGGACAAGGTAACAGGCATGCCATCACACCCCCCAACTACCCCCACACACCCAGCAGCGACCTATGGGCAGGATTAAACTAGAAGTTCAGTGCAGGTACACAAGCACACACTGCAATGCATTATGGGAGATGTAGTCACATGCACATTAGAGTGGTGCATTTACACCCAGCCACTCCCCAAATGCATGAGCACATCATGAAAGTAACAAACAAGATACATGATCAGATGTGGAGGGGCCAGCTCCAGAACGCATGCCTGCCGATGTAGTTGGTGCAGCTGCTGGGCGCCAGAGGCGGGATGAGATCACACGCAACTATTTTTAGGTAAGAGAAAATGGCACAATGCTATATTACAATTGTCAGACTGTGTTTTTATTCCTTAACATCAGGACTGTTAACGTCACACAGGAAAGGCACACCGGTGGAGGTCACTGACCTCCACCGGTGTGCCTTTCCTGGTGGCGATGTTGTGCAGCATGGCACATGCTACCACTATCTTGCAACAGGTTTCTGGGCTGTATTGTAGTTCCCCTCCACTCTTGTGTATGCACCTACATCTGCTTTTGAGAATTCCAAATGTTCTCTCAATGACGACTCTTGTTGCAATGTGGGCGCGGTTGTACCACCGCTCCGCTGCATTGGCTGGATTGAGGTAGGGCATCAGTATGAAGTCACGGACTGCATATGCATTGTCACCTGAGGGGAGGAAGGTATATGGTTAGACACTGTCCTGCACATGCTATCCTTAACAAGTGTGGCCACTGTTCAAATGCATTTACCTAGTAGATAGCCCTCACCAAACTCTCCATTTGTGAGTCTACGGTGTATCCCACTGTGGCGGAAGATGTATGAGTCGTGTGTGCTGCCAGGGTATTTAGCAACAATGTCCGTGATGATGTGTTTGGGATGTTCAGGGAATGGTAAGATTTGCGATTCCTGAACACGTACTCATTCTGGGAGGGGGGGGATATTGCAACGTGTATCCCAGCTATGCATCCGATGACATCGGGAAATTGGGCTATTTGATAAAAATCCTGTTTGGTCTGGTGTAGTGCCTGTGGGGTGCTTGGGAAGTGAAGGTGGTGGGGCAGCCTCTGTACCATGGCATCAAGGAATGCATGGAAAAAGCGCGAAGGAGCACTTTGTGACACCCCTCCTGCTGTGGAAACTGCCTGATGCCAAGAGGTGCAGGGAGCACAGGACCTCGATGTGGGTGGGGATGGATTATGTTCTGAGTGTGGAGTGTTCAAGGAAGGGTTTGAGTTCCTCAATTAAATCAAGTATACTCTCTTCATCCAGTCTGTAGTGTGTGTAGATGTCCTCCTCTGTGCGCTGTAAGATGGAAATGCGCGCACCGAATATCCTCTCCTGTCGTCTCCTCATCTGTGCAGCAGCTCTCAGTCGCAGCCTCCTCGCTATCATGTAAAGCCCAGACATTGTGGAAAAAGTCTGTTGCATTGTGGGCCTCCTTATATAGTTTGCACCTGGTTACCACCTGCTCCTACTTGGTGGTAATTGCAATTCTCAAAAATGCGAATTTTGAGAATTCGCATATTGCGATATTTTGATACATTTCATTGCAATTCCTTATTTTGCGATTACCCCATTTGCGATTTTCGCTGACTGAGGTAATCGCAAAATAAGGAATCGCTAGGGAAATCGCAGAATTCAGGCTCTCACAACGTAAGGAATTGCTATTTTAACGATTTCTTATTTTGCGAGAAAACTTTGCATCATACATTCGAAATAGCGAATTTTTAATCGCAAATGCTGTTTTTTGCGATTCGCAGCGTTTGCGACAAAAAATTAGCTTGATACATAAGGCCCCTAATCTCCCCATGCCCAACAAAAATGAATGCGTCTTCATGTAATGCAATGGGTGCTATGTAAAGCGCTCTGATACCCGATTCGGGACAAGTGCGCGCAAAAAAATGCAGAAAATAGACTATCTGCAAATACATAACTATCTGGTGGTCTTTTTACAGTTATGTCCCTTACCATTGCACTATCACACTCTGTCTCTGAGATCATTCCACTGGCCCACCTTCAAAAGGAGCTAATTCTCTTCTTTTAAAAAAAAAAAAAGAGGAAACACATCAGCAACTAGTCATAGCTGCTAACAGTCAGTCTATACGCCAACTTCCCTTATGTAGACAAAACTGTGTCCTTTTACCTCAGAAGTTTGAATCTTTTCTAAAATCTCTAAAATCGAATGACTTGCCGTTCCAATCTGTCTGAGCATTTTTATTTATGCTTTTGTATTGTAGGTAGAGACTCTAGCCACAGGAAAAGCAGAAAATCTTGCACATAACAATTCTATCACATATTCAAAAGTAATTTTTAACAGTAATCTTGGGGAGTCAGAATAACTGGGACCAATCTATCAATGGAGGGGTAATGACAGAAATAGTCATTTTAAGAAGGTTTCGTAAGCTAAGGTATTAGAAAGGTAAGGAGGTTTTCAAGTGTTCCTATGGATTAAGGGATTCTTGACTATTTGGGGACTCTGCATCCCCAGCAGTCTGCAAATTTATAATTTCTTCAATTCAGTAGAGCTACATCTTAGAACAGCTAAAATCGATATTGTTATCCTTGTACAAAATCTAATTTGCACATGAGAATTTTATTTAATTTAAAGCCAATTATCTACTAGTCAGTGGCGGACACAATTTTGAAAAACTGCAGTGGTTCTACTTCAGAGACATTCCATCACTAACAGCAGTGCATCTTTTGTTTAATCTGGCTTACAGCTGTATCATGGCACACAAAGTGCCCTAATGTGATTCTCAAATGATGGCTCCAGACTTGAACTCATCCTACATGCTGGTGATGCTAGATTTGCCCGCAACTTTTCACACTCTGTTATTTTATCTAATTCGGAAGAGCGGGTAGAGCAGCTGTCAATAGAACCTGGGGCATAGGTTTGAATGCCGGCCTCGGCGCTTGTTTACCATTATGTGATATTAGGCAAATCCCCTAATCTCCCACTGCCTAACAACGTGACATATAATGTATGTGACATTTATTTATGTAATCCCCACTTGATGTACAGGATCTAAGATCATTTCCCAACCCCTTATGTGATGTACAGTACTCACTCCTTTGCTTTATATCTAGGTTTGTGCTATATAAATATCAATACATACATACAAATGAGCAGATTATCTGCAGGGTTTCAGTAAAATTCCAGGACCACCATCAGGTTTGCTTGATTCTTCCATTAAAAGGCTCAGAAGATAGTTTAACGGTCCTCCGTGTCTCAGGAAGTTGAACTATCCCATTAGTAAATCCTGGGGTCATCTTTGTCAGATTATTTTCATATTTATTTGGCTACTTTACTTGATATTATTAGCGTGTACAATGTGAATATTAATTCATATACTAATGATTCACATGTTCACATAAAAATTGGCAAATATTCTGCTACATCTGCCAACTAACAAACAGCTCTGATTAACTTTGATGAACTGCAACTTTCTCCAGTGCATTGACTCTAAAATAGAGCTTATCACATTTGGGGCTGTGGGCAGACACAGCTTCCTATTGTTCCCACTTTCTGAGATTCTAAGCACAATAATACAGCTTCTACTGAACTTAAAAATATCAACTTTAATGCAGACATGGCACCCAGTGCTGAAGTTGGAACAGTGGTGACCAGCTGCTGCTATATATAAATGTAAATGTCGGAATTTGTAAAGCGCACAGCTACCTCCACCGGAGGTGTCCCGGCGCTGTCCGTATACCGCTTAGGAACCCTTCCTGGCTTTCCTGGGAAATGTCCACTCCTGGGCACCCCCCAGGTGCAGCCAGACATCCCAGCGCTTTTGGGGCCGTTGTGGAGACTGAGCAAGCTATTGCCCAGAGTTGCAGCGTGGGACCCATGATCAGAACAGGCACTGAGGCGAGAATATCCAGTCAGGGGAATTAATGAGCTGGAGTCCCGCCGAGGCAGGAATCAAACCCTGGTCCCTGGCCAGAGCTCTGCATCAAGGTCTGCCTGCTCTAACCATTGAGCCACACTTCTCAACTTGTGAAATGTAGACCCATACTACCAATATTTGTTCTGAATCATACAATCCTGGTGGTAGGAGCAGCTTCAATCAAGGTTGGACTATTTCAATCTTTGCATGTCTGCTGCCTATCCAGATAAACGGTCTTCAACCTGCTCAGAATTCTACAGTCCGACACATTTTGGGTGTGAGCAGAAGAGATCCTATTTCTGAAGATTGAAAAGCTCTCCACTGGCTTCTGGTTCCCTTTAAGCTAAGTGTTGGATGTCAAAATGCATCACTGGTTTGGTTTGATAATACATGGCCACCTGGCTCTCACTTTACTATCTAGCCAGAGAACCTATTTGGAAATCTAACAAGTTATTAGGAGCCCTACAGAGTAGTCTCAAATAAAAAGGTGGCAGACCCTTTACAGTTTAGGCCCCTTTACTCTGAAAATATTTATATCAGAATCTTCGTGAAACATCTAACCCATCCTCCTTTAGAAATGCCATACACCAATTTTAAGCTAACTCTTTAAGACAAGTGCAAACAGTCCTCCAGGATAGTGTGTGGTAAATAAATGTTCTCAGTCGATTAATTACTCAATCACCATGACTTTCTTTCATGTTTCTTTTTAGTTTGATCTATGTCCAGATTTTTGTTAAAATGAATGAATAAATCACATTATGGCAAAGCCAGATTTTTTATAAATATTTTTGAAATGTAAAGTTAAAAGGTTACCTTTTACTTGCCTGAAACTTCAGTGGAGTACTTAGCATTAGCATACTAACAGTTGGAAACCTGCACCCAGAGCAGAAACAATGCTAATTTCCTCTTTTTACCTCTCCGTCTGTAGCTGCAAGCGCTGGGATGCCTTCGGGTAGCCATGCGCTATATAAGAATTATTTCATTCATTCATTCATTCAAACAATGGCCTGGGAGTGTGGAAGGATTTTTTTCACTTTGCAGAAAGATCAGTTATGGTGGCCGACTGCGCTTCTTTTCAAGTAGTGGGCCTGTTGTTTCACAAGTAAATGTAAGCTGAGACCTGGTGAAGGCAAACCTTTGGTCTGCTAACCAGCTTGGCTCCACATCACTGGGAGGGAAGGTACCGCAGCACATATTTGAGTGGCCACAAAGGAGGGAACTACTCATTTCCCTGACTACACCTCTGGGTGAGCACAATGGCTCTGCACAAGGGAGAAAGGGTTTCCTCATCTCGGATTTTAGGGCTAAAATGCACTTTGGGATTGGAAGAGGGAAAACAACAACTGCTGAAAACGTGGGTAAAGGTGCCCCATGGAGTATTATCCTATTGGTTAGGGAAGAACTGTGAGTCACCCCCTCTGACATGCTAGTGAGAACCTTAAATGTGACACTCCAAAACACCCTCCTCAGAAAACTTTCAGGACCTATTGAAGATCAGAAGAGGACTGAACCCTGCTTGCTGTAACCTGAGAGGAGCTCAGATGGACTGGACCTACTCCCTCCTGTTGAAATTGGTGCCATGGGTCAAAGGGCAGACCTCCTGTGTGGCTAAAGGGACAAAACAAACTGGAAAACTACTTTTTCCTGGAATCTCAGCTACCATGCACCAACTGGACCTGCACTGGATCCTGAACAAGGCCTTTCCTGAATCAAACCCTGAAGTCCTAAGAGCCTACCTGAAACTTTAGAGCATTAGGTGAAGAGCTGAGGAAAAGGGGGCTTGCCAATACAAAGTTTTGGAACATAGAACAATTCTCACTTCAGGCCTCCAAAGGACTGGGACCAACCACCAGAGCCAATCTGGCAAAGGCACAACTTCGCCCGGCTGAAGAAGCAGGTTTGCCATGCTTGGAGCTTCTTTTCAGCAGAAAATCTATTTCAGTGGGACATAGGTTTTTGTGCAAACTACAATTTTGGCTTAGCTCTACAAGGTGTGTTTGCTTTCCCATCCAAAGGTGATAGGAGAAAATGTGGTTAATACACTAGCAATGATTGTGAAAGACAGGCTATTGTAGCCTCACAGAACATTGAAATTGAGATGTTGCTTTTGGGTTACTAACAATCCAGAAAGAGATCATGGGCATCGTGGATACAGCAACAAACTTTATTTTGCTATTCACAGTATCACACACAGATTGAACACTTTAAGTAAAAGTATATTTTCTTAGTACATCGAAAGCAGCTACAGAGAATATCATAATATCAGCAAGTAGACATGTTATAAATATTGAGAATAACATTTACATTTCTGACATAGTTCGAATTTTATCTAGAACCTAACATCTACTTCCATGCGATACACAAGAGAACATAGAAGGCAGAGAAATTTACAGTCTAGAGTTTCTTAGGGAAAAGAAACGCACTGAAAACCTTGTTAAAGGCAATGGTTGTCTTTATCGGTGGGAACGTGAAGACAGTGTTCCCATTCAAAGGGAAAACGCACGCTGTGTTCTTCCTTCAAAGTTCAGTTTTATTGGCTCAGGTGAGATGTAGCAGCTACGAAGTGCAAAGTGTGCTGGAAGTAGGTGAGACCGTCTCTGGCAGAATCGCAGGTGATACTCTGTACAAATGATCGAGTGGCAGTTCTTATATACTAAATCTTATCAGTAACTGGAATTTCTGACATATGTTTAGGATTATCTGACATCGCGCTTTTAATAATTAGAATTCTTTCACTCACTCACCTTCACGGAATACTCAGGTGCCTTTAGGGGTGTTTTGGGGCCCAGTAATAGTGAGGGAAGTCTGTGCTCGATTCCTAGCCTGCCCGCCTCGGTCCGACTCGGTGATTACCACCGTTAAGAGGAGGGCGGACAGGCAGAGCCAGACACTTCCGCCTGCAAGAGCGGTCAGCGCTCTAGCTTTTCCAACTGCAAGGGCTACAAAGCCCTCTCATCGCTTTGAGCATGCAGCGGTCGCGCTCAGGGTCGCGCCTAAGGACGCGCCTAAGACAAGCCGAAGACAAGCCCATCTGTGCCCGTCCGTGACTTGACGGGGCCAGGGGCCATGGCTTTTACATCTGCTGACCCTGGCTGTTATGCCATCACTCGGGTAAGCTATTCTTCACAAGAATTATTAGGGTTTCGGACCCTCTCTGCCGGGCTGCTCAAGGGAGGTGGGTGCTCCCCCAGAAGGCCCTTTTTCATGTCGAAACTGTCACTTCCAGGCTCCATATGATAGAAAACCGCGTGACTATCAGTATGTACCCACAAGGGGTGTAGGACTAAACACGCGACTAGACTGTAAGAACTTGCTGTGCAATATCAGATCTTTACCTAAACATTATCCTGAAGTCTGGGAATTAATTTCATCATTACAACCGAAACATGGTTAAAACCCCATTCGGTCCCAGCTATCACCTTAGGGATTCCGAATGGTTATAAAATAGTGAGGTTAGATCGCCCAGTTAAAACTGGGGGAGGTATAGCCATTGTTTATAGGAGTGACCTATCGGTCTCTATCTTGGAGGAATGTTGCACCCCTGAGTTGGAATTGCTGATTTTTAAGATTAGCATTTTGACTAAGGTTAGCCGCAAAGGGGCTTTAGTTTACCGCCCCCTGGCCCATGTGTTAATTTTTCCGTCTCGCTGTTGGAGGCTCTAGCTGGACATGTTAACCCGGAAAGTGAATTCATACTCCTCGGAGACTTTAATGTTCATAGCAAGCTGAAGGAGTGTGGGGAGGCACAGTCATTACTGACTGATCTTTCATTACTCGGCCTAACGCAGATGAATATTGATCCCACACATCAGGCTGGGCATACCCATGACCTAATATTTACAAATACTCCCAATATCAATTGTTTTCCCCCTACACAGGTAAATTGGACCGACCAATTTATTCTGGAATTTCACACACCCAATCTTGGTAAAGCTCCCTCACAACCAGTAGCATTGCCCAGTAGACGGAGGCAATGTCTAAGGTGACCCCTGAAGCCTTTCAGGAGAGGTTTGCTGAGCCCCTCATAATCCCCACGGAGGGAGTTGAAAAGGTCCTAGCCAAATACGATCAAGCCATCCACGCAGCGGTGGATATTATTGCTCCTATGAAAGTGTTCAAAGCACGTCCTGCACATAAGCAAGAAGTGTGGTTTTCTGCACATTTACGGTCCATAAAACAGTCTGCCAGAAAGCTGGAAAAAGTCTGGAGAGCTTCCCATAGAGAGGACGATAAGAACCACTACTGGTCGGCCCTCACTATCTACCATAAGGCTATTCGAGTAGCACGCAAGAATCACATTGTGTCCCTTCTTTCAGCAGCAGGCAATGCTCCCAGGGCCCTGTACCAAATCCTACAATCTTTTGTGAAACCGGTAGCATATGAGAGTCCTGAACTATCCTCACAGCAACTGTGCGATGAAATATCGCAGTTTTTCACAAATAAGATAGATAAGATTTATGATACCATCACCAATGTCAATCTGTCTTCCATAGGAGGTGTACCATTGCCCCTGGCTGAAGAAGATAACATGCCTGACCACCCTTAGCATATTCCCCCTTATCTCTTTGGAAGAGGTAGAATGCTTTATGAGTCAAATTAAGAGTGGCAGTCCTTCGGCTATTATTCCAGCCAGAATGACGCAGGTGGTGGGAAATACGCTGGGCCCAGGGATTCAGTACCTAGTGAATCTATCACTGACCGAAGGTCGGGTTCCCGTGGCATGGAAAAAGGCATCGGTTAGACCCATTAGGAAGAATTCTACAATCCCGTGGACGGATTTGTCTAATCTCAGACCAATATCCTTGCTCCCATTTATGGGAAAACTCACTAAAAAGCATGTGAATAGGCACTTATCGAGCTTTATCGAACAGACCGGCAGTCTAGATCACTCTCAATTTGGCTTTAGGCCTAAACACAGTACTGAGTCAGCATTACTGTCAGTGACAGATGATCTACACATGTACCAGAACAAGGGTTATTCTGTTGTCCTGGTGCTGTTGGACTTATCGGCAGCGTTTCATACGGTATCCCACAACATCTTGCTCGGACGGCTTGCTAAGATCGGCCTTGAGAGTTTGGCACTGGCCTGGCTAAGAAGTTTTCTATCCAAACGGACCCAATCGGTTAGCATGGGCACATTTCGTTCGGTGGAGACTGAGATCACCAAGGGGGTGCCACAGGGCTCCTGTTTGAGCCCAACTCTTTTTAACATCTACGTGGCCCCCCTGGCCAGAATCTTGAGAGAGTTTGGCTTCATCCCGGTATCTTACGTGGATGATACTCAGCTTTTGTTTCCATTTAAATCTCTCACAAACGAGGTGAAGACTTCCTTTTCCGATGGCATGAAGGCGGTTGCCAGATGGATGTCATCTAATTGCCTCCAATGCAACGTAGGCAAGACAGAGGTCATGCTCTTTGGGGAGGCGAGGATCCTGTGGTCCCCGAATTGGTGGCCGCAGGATCTTGGCTCGGTACCAGAACCTAAGCAGGTCATAAAAAACCTGGGGGTATGTCTGGATTGAGAACTCTCCCTTAAGCAGCATGGCAATTTCGTTGTGGGCTCCTGCTTTCATGTCATTGGTCTTCTGCGGAAAGTCTTCCCCCTGCTACCAGATTCTACCAGAAAAACCTTGGTGCAGGCTCTGATACTTAGTCGTTTTGACTATTGTAACGGGCTCCTGCTGTCGGCCAATGATGGAGTATTGGCCATACTCCAGGTGGTCCAAAATACGGCAGCCAGGCTGGGGGTAAACTACCCTCCTAGGATGCCGTCAAAACCCCTTCTGGATAAACTACACTGGCTCTCAGTCCGAAATAGGGTAAAGTTTAAAACCTGTTGCCTAATTCATAAGAGCTTGAATGGATTAGGGCCGTCACACTGGACAGATAAATGTATACCGTACAATCCTGTTCGTTCCCTCAGGTCCAGCAATCAGCTTCTCCTGAGAGTACCAGCTGCAAGGAAGGTCAGACAGGGTGGCAAGGCTCTGTCCGTAGTCGGTCCGACTTTATGGAATAAGCTCCCCCTGACGCTTAGGGAATGTCCAGAACATTTTAGTTTCAGGAAAAAGCTTAAAACGTTCTTGTTTCAGAATTAATTCACTTCTTTACTGACTGCTTTGACTATGCTTCTGGTGTTTGTTGGGCGCAGAGATACTCCTGCTGGAGTCGATTCCAGCGCGATATAAACCCGCAAATAAATAAATAAATAAATAAATAGGTTATGGCATTATGGTGTGCATCTCAGATGTTTCCTTATGAACATACAACGTAAAAGGACCACAATTCAGAAGACACTATTTTGAAAAAATGTCTGTATTTGGTCTGATTCAATCTTAACCTGAGGAAAGGAAGACATTTGACCCAGCAGAATGTAGCATCATGTCATTGATTGAATGGATTGACGCTTTCATAGTACTCAGGTCATATGACAACTGTGTCTATTGGCAGACTGGACAATGTTTATGCCTAAATGGGGGGGCGCAGGAAAGTAAATTGGAATAGCTGCGTAACAAGATACCGGCACTGATTGCAAGAAATAATGTGCCTTGGCAGAGAAATTCAGCTCGGAAGGTGAGACTCCCGGCCCTTCACATCAAATCAAGATGGTGGGGACGTACGCCGCAGAGCAGATGAAACTGAAACCAATCGCTGTTCCAGGGGCCGTAAGCTACCGGAGATACCGTTGGCTATCTCGGAGCCGCCATGGTTACTGGTGGGTGGCTTGAAGCTGAGCCTGAAATATTTGCCCTGCTGGAGTGTGGGGTGTGTACTCACGTGCTAGCAGAAAACAGGAGGAATCGCTGGAGGAGGTGCGTGTCATTTGCCTTGCTGTGTCACTGCTCCTGGTGGCTTTGCTTCGAGTCTCTGGAACATCGCACAGCGGGAGAGAAACAACTTTGTTGTTTGTATATAAATAGCACCCTGGCACACAACATCAGATACGCTACCTTATCAGCTGGCAGTTGGGAAATACGATGATGCATACGGCCTGATCGCATGCACTACAGTTCAACAGTTGATGGCACCACATGAATGCTGGGGACAGCTAATTTGCACTGCTCAGTAGCTACGCATGGAAGCAGCCCTCCTTAATATGGCTATATAACACAGCGCTCAACCAATATCATTGAACTACATTACAGACTCTACAAACCTGAAAGATACCTACCATTGCTATAAATAAACTGTGAATTAAATGCCATAGATTTACCTACCCCTTGTTAATACTACGTTTACAGAACTGCCGTGTCTACAGCCTGGTACAAAAGGGGGTGGTGATGGACGGAGCATCTGAACCAATCAAACACTCACACCCAGTCAACAGATCTGGGTTTAATCCATCACCGCTCTTTAGCCCACTCCGCCACCCCAATTCAGACATGGCCATATGCAAATCAGTCTGACCCTGTGCCTCATGGGAACAGTCCAGCCCGAATTGCCAAGCCATGCCTTCCCTGGACCGGAAACAATCTTCCTAGGACCGGTTTCTGTCTAGAGCCTAGTCAGTGACCCATAGGAGGTTGAGTCTGGTAACCTAATAAGCTTGCGTTGTGGGAGGTGCGTGACTTACTCAAAGACCCTTGAATATAAGGAGCACCACAAGGAAATAGGGAGTGCCTCTCTATCATTTTACAGGATGCGCTCTTTACACGGCGTGGTTTGTAAATCGTGGTTGTACTGGATGGGCTGAGATAAACAGTGCAACCATCGAGTATTGGGGCCCTAGAAAACGCAACCTGAAAAAGACTATACCAACTGCTCCCTAACAATCTTACAGCGTATAGCAAGGTGGCGTGGTAGAAGTTATACCAACTTTGTACCAGAGATAAAGAATTTATCACCTTCACTTACTATCGCAGAAGTGCCTGTGCCATGGCCAAACCAGTCAAACAGCTTCCAAAACTCTCATTTGACAACCGCCGCATGCCTAGAACAACAACGGCGCACTTGGATAATGAGCTGGATGCGGAACAAGTGAAACAAACCAATATGGACGCCATCTTGCAATGCCATAGAGTTAAGACTCCAAGCTATAGATGATAAGATTGACTAGCTTAAACAGAGAGTGGATAACATGGCCGCTAAGCTTGATAAGCAAGATGAACGCATAACTACAGCAGAAGTATGGATATCAGCTGTCGAAAATTAATCCAGCACGACGACGCGTCAATGTGCAGAGATTGAAAAAATACTGGAAGTTATCAAGAAGAAGAACGAAGCCCTAGAAGCGCAATCAGGGCGCAATAACTTGTGTATAATGGGGATTCCTGAGAGCGCCAACACAGGATGGTTAGAAATGTATGTGGAAGATATGTTGAGAGACATTTTTGGAGCAGAGAGCTTCTCCAATGTGCTAATCGTCAAACGGGCCCATCGGTCACTGGCACCTCCATCACCACCATGAGCTGCACCAAGACCCATCATTTCTCGTATTCTTAATTACAGAGATCGAGAAGGTGATTCTACGGATGGCAAGGGAGAAGCAGCAAATAACCTATCAAGGTAATAAGGTGTCCTTATATCCTGACTTCATGGTAGCAGTGCAAACAGCACACAAAGACTTCAACTTTGCTAAAAAGAAACTGAGAGACATGGGCATTGAATATGCAATGCTGTACACTGCAAGGCTGTGGGTAACCTATGATGGATGCTCGAAAGTACTATCAACACCAAAGGCCCCGCCGGAATACATAAAAAAAACGCTCTCCAGGTGCATAGACTCAATTAGCTGCATCTTACAGTGTACTATTATATATGGACTTATTATTGATCTTCTTGTTTTATCTTTTTGTTTCTACTATAGAGGAAGCATAACTTAAGTATGGACTATCACCTATACAAACGTTGGAATCTCTGCTTTGCATAGTAAGATTACCTGATATGAAACATTAAGGATTGGACAATTCCCTATTTAGTAGTATACAAATGGATATTGTTCATGTGTTTATGTAGAAGATCAGATTTTACAATACGGTACAGTGGTAGATATAGTACAATAATGCATATAATACTAGGTAGGTAGCGACTCTATGCTAGCGGGCACCTACAGGGCCTGAATCTTGCTATTCTAAAGTACTAACTGCAATTTTTTTTTCCTGCTACATATATCATACCAAACTTCTCAGGTATACCACACCACATCCGTTCTTACGGGTGTTAATGCGACCACTCTGCGCCCCGCCCCGAGGGTGCTCCCCGTAACTGTTAGTACAATGGTACTGTTGTATAAATGGGTATGGCTTTGGCACGATTGAGATGCGAAAGTGGGTGGGGGTATTAAGGGTACGTTTATTGTTTATTACAGGCTCTCACAAACAGAATACTTGACAAACAGTGATATCAAGAATAGATTCCTAGGTGCAGCCATGGGAAAGATGTATATTGCACATTGTAGATGTATGAGATAAAGGTATTTCAGAAACATCAAGATAGTTTCTGTTACAGTATTTTGTTTTTTTTATCATCCTCATCTCCACCATGGTTGAGATCTGCCAAACCTCTGAACAAGGAAGAAAAGCATATCGCGGTGCTGGCATTCTGTCTCAGTCAAAGACTGTTAAGGGTATAGAGGGTAAAAACGGAGGATGGAGCTGCCATGACCCTACAGCTAAAAAACCCCAGTACGGCTAGTGAGACCAGTCAAATATATGCCAAAAAGCTCTTTTATCTGGATTCCCAGTCCTGGCGAGATCTAAGTTTGATATTTGTAGCATTGAGGTACGCCAGTCATGTAGAGAAGGAGGAGAAGCCTCTTTCCATCGCTTGCCGATTTCTATACGGGCTACCAAGATAGAGTAAGACAAGAGATTATTGGCTGGACTTCGCTTCTGATCCACTACACCGAAGATTACTACCCGAAGGTCCATAACCACTGTAAAGCCAATAGAAGTTGTAAGTATAGTGCTAATTGAATCCCAAAAAGATGACAAGTGGGGCAATCGTAGAACATGTGTGCGTCAGAAGCCGCCATTAGACCACACCTGGCGCATGCCACCGGGTCCCCTTTTGAAAATTTAGACAACCTCTGAGGAGAGTAGTAGGCCCTATGGATGGTGAAAAGGTGGTTTCTACGGAGCCAGGCTGGTTTGACTAGATCCCACAAGACATTACAGGACATTTGCCATAAATCGTTCAAGTTCAGGGTAGGCATCAAGGAACCCCACAATAGGTCTGGGCGATGGAATTCACCGTCAATCTCTTCCAAGATTAGGTTGTACCATAGGGAAACTTCTTTAGGTATAGGTGGTTTGTCAAGCAAAGAGGATTCCAATTGACTGCCTCCCCCTAGAGGCATGTTATAGAAACGTGGGGTTCGAGCCGGCTGTGCTTGAGCCCAACTTGATATTTGCAGATATTTCAATCTAGAAAAGTTAGGGCCCGCCTTGCTCGCTAGATATTCACAAGAAAGCATAGCCCCTTCCACAAACATGTTTATTTGGAAAAACAAAAGCGTAAGAATAGCATGGAAGAAAATAAGGCGTCGTAGGGCGAAAGGCGGCTTGGCTGGTCCGGACCTTCAAATATATGCGTAGGCTTTTCAGATGACACACGCACGAATGTTGCTAAAAATCCCATCAGATCAAGGCATAGGGACGATGTTTTCGGCTCTACTACAGGGTGAAGGAGTTGGGCAGTCGGGTTTTCTTTTCAAGTTTGGCAACCCTAAATTCTTTAAAAAGGTTAAATTGAAGGTGCTGCAGGACCTAGCAAGAACTTGGTCCAATCTCAGAGCTGCAACCAAACTAGGATACCACTCGAACAGATCTCCTATATGGGATCTCCCAGCTGCCCCGGGTTGGGTGAACGATACTCTGGTAATCCCACTCAAAGACGCCGGAATTTCAACATGGGGGGACCTGTTTGCGGAAGGGGCTATGCTTTCTACAGTATTGAGACTAGATTAAAATCCTCACAACTTATATTGCTATCCTGGAATATTAGAGGTTTAAATAACCCCAAGAAAATACGGCAGGTATTTACATACTTAGACTGACACCGCATTGATATAGCACTATTGTAGGAACCCCACCCTGCAAGAACAACTAAATGTCCGTTCGGAAGTAAATGTGCTGAGACAGTAATAGTATCCTTGTACTCTTACTATTCTCGAGGGGTCATTATACTGGAGAAGAAGGGCGTACAATTCCTTATTGATCAAACTTTAACAGATGACCTGGGCAGATATATTATTGTTACTGGACACATCCGAGGGCACTATATTGGACTGTTTAATGTCTATGGATCCGGAATATAGGGCAGAAACATAGAGATATCCCGAAATA
Organism: Lissotriton helveticus; assembly: GCF_964261635.1. NCBI lineage: Eukaryota > Metazoa > Chordata > Amphibia > Caudata > Salamandridae > Lissotriton > Lissotriton helveticus. The sequence continues at coordinate 2,028,709,030 of NC_136061.1, forward strand.
GAATTACTATAGGGAGGTGACCTAAATTTGACATTAAATGACGATTTGGATAGATCAGGGACTACTAAAGAACCACACAATCAAGCAGTCCAGGTCGTAAAAGATGGCATGATAGACTTTACAATTGTAGACATTTGGCGACTGCTCAATCCACACCATATGAAATCTACAGATCACTCGACAATACAGAATAGCAGGTCGCGCATCGATTACTGGCTTGCTACTGAGAAAGTAGCCACATGGACGAAAGACATTACACATGTGCCAAAAACCCTATCAGACCACACGCCTATACTTCTGGTTATGGAACCCCCTCATTATATACCACCACTATATATATGGAGATTTAACGCTAAACCGCTATTGGACTATACATATAGCACCTCCATCACAGGGGCCATAGAGGAATATTTTACATTGAATCAGCCCTCGGTTGATGATCCTAGACTACTATAGGAGGCCTTTAAGGCCGTGGGGTCTGTTTTAGCACAAATGCAGGCATTCTGAATGACATCCGTCAACAGCTTACCCAATGCGAAATCAAGCTTAAAGCCCTGGAACTGGAATTTAAACGTACCCAAACAACGGCCATACTGGGTGATATCAGAAACATAATGTGTAAATATCAAGATTTTGCAGAAGATGAACTCAAATACGTTTCTAAGCGAAGCATAGCTCGAACTTATGGAGAGGGGGGTAGGCCAGGGCGAGTACTAACAAACAAAATCTGTAGTAGACGCGCCACACAGACCGTACTTAAAATTAAAGACCATCAAGATGCTGTACACTATGACACAAAAGGATATTAAAAACCTTTATGAATACTAGAGAATTATACACATCATGTGAAACTGCTAATTCACAAGAAATCTTAGCGTATCTCGATGACATTGCTAATGCATGGCTTTCAGATGCCCAATGGGAATATCTCTCACAAGCCATCACAATTGAAGAGATAACAGAGGTGATTAAAACACTGCCCAATGGTAAATCTCCAGGCCCAGACAGCTTTACTAGCAAATTTTATAATGAGTATGTTGACCTGATAGTCCCGCACCTTGCAGAAATGTATGGCGCGGCACATGATAGAGAGATACTGCCGCCCACATTAAGAGAGGCTATAATCATAGCTGTTTTGAAACCGAACAAAAACCCCGAATACCATGAGTCATACACACCATTATCACTAATAAACACAGATACTAAAATATTAGCCAAACTAATTGCCAAACGACTACATCACTGATGACTAATATTATATTACCTGATCAGTCGGGATTCATACCCCAACGATCTACAGCCCATAATATTCAAACCTTATTTGCATTATCACATCAATTAAACCCTGTGTTGCAAACAGCTGCTGTCTTACTAGATGCATATAAAGCATTCGACTCCGTCGAATGGACATACTTGTTCACTGTTTTACACAAAATGGGACGACCTCCAATCTTTATGCAATGGATTAAAATATTATATACAACACTAGTTGCGAGAATAAGGGTGAATAAATATGTCTCAGATACGATACAAATTGCACATGGCACACAACAAGGATGCCCCCTATTGCCACTTCTATTTGCGATTGCGCTAGAGCCACTGGCATGTAAAATACAACAGTGCCACAAAAATACAGCCCTGCAATTCCCACAACGGCCTTTAAATATTTTGCTATAAGCAGACCACATGGTGCTGTATGTCTGTGACCCCACCGCTAATCTATCCCCCCCTGCTATGGGAATATATTACATTTGGGAGACAATCGCGACTCCAAATTAACTGGAGCAAGTTCACAATTATTCCTTTAACAGACACCACGTAACCATGTAAGGCGGAATTCCCATTGGAATGGCAGATCGATCCGGCTAAATACCTCAGAATCTGGTACCACCGGGACCCTAAAGTAGTTATACAAGCGAATTACCGGTCAGCCATGAGTAAATTAGAAGAGAAGGTGGAGATATGGATTAAAATACAGCTCTCATTAGCAGATAGAATGGCCATTGTTAAAATGGTCATATTGCCCAAATGTCTTTACTTATTTATTAACATCCCCTTCACACCACCGACAGCTGAGTTCCGCACATTACTGACCACAGTCACCCGACTTATATGGGCCGGTAAACAAGCATGCTTTGAATTACGCACACTAACTTTCCCCTATTTAAAAAGCGGCTTTAAAGTGCCAGATTTCTTTCTTTACGATATATGTGCTCAAGCGCACTATGCGCACTACTGATACCATCCGATCCGATATTTGCCATATTTGGCGGTTGAAGATGGTGATGCTCATCCAATCCCATTGCATATCATACTACCACATACATGCGCACATGTGAGCAAACATGGAATAAACACAGTTCGTAGTACGAACTTGGCATGGCAGCAAATGGGAAAATTGGCACATAGACTACCATTATATGCACCAGGATTGCCACTAAAACATCATCCAGCTTTGTCAGTCACCTAAGAGAAAGTTGGAATGGAGTTATTACAACGGGTGGGACTAGATAAAATAGAAGACCTTTATAAAGACGACGCCTTTATAGACATTGTTGACCTTCATTATATTAGCAATCAAATGCTGCTCTTTAAACTTGTGTATCACAGGCTAAGGAGAAACGTTAAGAATGTATACACCATGGCGTCGATTCCGATCTGGTAAAAAGCGCTCCGAATTGCCGTTCGGAGCGTTTTTCCCTGTACGATTCGTACCCGTATGTGTCCCCGTACGAACCAGCAAGTACGATCCCAACCAAAAGCGTCACTCCGTACGCCTCGTAAAAAACTCCGTACAAATCGAAAGTCCATATGAATTGAAGTCGGATGACACTCCACGCTACGTCCGAACGTAAATAGACTGCATCTCCCGAACCAGGAAGTACGATCCGTGTAGAACACACTCCGTACGGCTCTTTTTCTACGAGAGCTGAAAACTACTGTAAAACCAGACTCCTGCACAACCGCACCATGTACGCGACAAACAAGACATGAACGCCATTGTCCGTCTCATCCCAATCCTGTACGGCCACCACCTCGTACATAGAAACCGTCGACGGCGCAGACGGTGAGTACAACGAAGTCCAACATACCTGAACGTGGTGCCACACGCGCACATCTCCATTGCACGACTGTAATGTCTGGGTACGTTGCACCACACACTCCCGCACATCCCCAGTGTAATATGGAGACGTGCCGCTCCTACGTCATCGACCTCGGGGTACGGTACGCCACCGCACATCACCAGTGTAATACGGAGATGTGCCGCACCTACATCATCGACCTCGGGGTACGGTACGTCACCGCACATCACCAGTGTAATACGGAGACGTGCCGCACCTACCTGGATCATCTCGTTCCTAGCTGGGAGAACTCAGAGAGTCCGACTTCCCCCATTCAAATCAGAGGCCACCGAAGTCATCTGCGGCGTACCACAAGGATCATCACTCAGTCCCACCCTCTTCAACGTCTACATGAGCCCACTCGCATCCATAGCGCGTCAACACAACCTTAACATCATCTCCTACGCTGACGACACCCAGCTGATCCTTTCCCTCACCAAAGACCCTAACACCGCCAAAACCAATCTTCATGAAGGCATGAAAGAAGTAGCCATCTGGATGAAAAACAGCCGCCTAAAACTTAACTCAGACAAAACGGAAGTGCTCATCCTGGGTTCATCCCCCTCTGCCTGGGACAACTCATGGTGGCCCTCGGCTCTAGGCTCAGCACCCATACCCACAGACCATGCACGAAACCTTGGCTTCATCCTAGACTCCGCACTCTCGATGACCAGACAAGTCAACGCCGTCTCATCCTCCTGCTTCAACGTACTTCGTATGCTCAAAAAAATCTTCCGCTGGATTCCCTCCGAGACAAGAAAGACTGTCACCCACGCACTGGTCACGAGTCGACTAGATTACGGAAACACCCTCTATGCCGGAATCACAGCCAAACTACAAAAAAAACTCCAACGCATCCAAAACGCATCAGCGCGACTCATTTTAGACATCCCTCGCCAAGATCACATTACCGGTCACCTGAAAGACCTCCACTGGCTTCCCGTCAACAAGAGAATTACGTTCGGTCTTCTCACCCACGCACACAAAGCCCTCTACAAACTAGGGCCCGAATGCCTCAACACTCGACTATCCTTCTAAACACCCACCTGCCAACTGAGATCCTCCAATCAAGCCCTCGCCGCAATTCCGCGTATCCAAAGATCCACCATGGGAGGTAGATCCTTCTCCTACTTGGCGGCCAAGACCTGGAACTCACTCCCCACTCACCTCCGCCTTACACATAACCACATCTCCTTCAGAAAAGAACTCAAAACCTGGCTATTCGATATATAATGAACCCCCTCCCCAAGCGCCTTGAGACCCTCTGGGTGAGTAGTATGCTATATAAATTCTTGAACTTGAACTTGAACTACGTCATCGACCTCGGGGTACGGTACGTCACCGCACATCACCAGTGTAATACGGAGATGTACCGCACCTACGTCATCGCCCTCGGGGTACGGTACGTCACCGCACATCACCAGTATAATACGGAGACGTGCCGCACCTACATCATCGACCTCGGGGTACGGTACGTCATCGCACATCACCAGTGTAATATGGAGACGTGCCGCACCTACGTCATCGACCTCGGGGTACGGTACGTCACCGCACATCACCAGTGTATTACGGAGACGTGCCGCACCTACGTCATCGACCTCGGGTTACGGTACGTCATCGCACATCACCAGTGTAATACGGAGAGGTGTGGGACATACGTCTGCCATGTCAGTGTAAGTGTAAGAGGTGTGTAGAAAACACACCCAGCAGTGCCCAGCATTAGAATGTGTGTGTGGCTAAGACCCCCACCAGTGCCCACCAGTGCCCAACCTCAGTGTGTGTGTGTGGCTAAGAGCCCCACCAGTGCCCACCAGTGCCCAGCCTCAGAGTGTGTGTGGCTAAGACCCCCACCAGTGCCCACCAGTGCCCAGCCTCAGAGTATGTGTGTGGCTAAGACCCCCACCAGTGCCCACCAGTGCCCAGCATCAGAGTGTGTGTGTGTGTGGCTAAGACCCCCACCAGTGCCCACCAGTGCCCAGCCTCGGAGTGTGTGTGTGGCTAAGACCCCCACCAGTGCCCACCAGTGCCCAGCCTCAGAGTGTGTGTGTGGCTAAGACCCCCACCAGTGCCCACCAGTGCCCAGCCTCAGAGTGTGTGTGTGGCTAAGACCCCCACAAGTGCCCACCAGTGCCCAGCCTCAGAGTGTGTGTGTGGCTAAGACCCCCACCAGTGCCCACCAGTGCTCAGCCTCAGAGTGCGTGTGTGGCTAAGACCCCCACCAGTGCCCAGCCTCAGAGTGTGTGTGTGGCTAAGACCCCCACCAGTGCCCACCAGTGCCCAGCCTCAGAGTGTGTGTGTGGCTAAGACCCCCACCAGTGCCTACCAGTGCCCAGCCTCAGAGTGTGTGTGTGGCTAAGACCCCCACCAGCGCCCACCAGTGCCCAGCCTCTGAGTGTGTGTGTGGCTAACACCCCCACCAGTGCCCACCAGTGCCCAGCATCAGAGTGTGTGTGTGGCTAAGACCCCCACCAGTGCCCACCAGTGCCCAGCCTCCGAGTGTGTGTGTGGCTAAGACCCCCACCAGTGCCCACCAGTACCCAGCCTCAGAGTGTGTGTGGCTAAGACCCCCACCAGTGCCCACCAGTGCCCAGCCTCAGAGTGTGTGTGTGGCTAAGACCCCCACCAGTGCCCACCAGTGCCCAGCATCAGAGTGTGTGTGTGGCTAAGACCCCCACCAGTGCCCAGCCTCAGAGTGTGTGGCTAAGACCCCCACCAGTGGCCACCAGTGCCCAGCCTCAGAGTGTGTGTGTGTGGCTAAGACCCCCACCAGTGCCCACCAGTGCCCAGCCTCAGAGTGTGTGTGTGGCTAAGACCCCCACCAGTGCCCACCAGTGCCCAGCCTCAGAGTGTGTGTGTGGCTAAGACCCCCACCAGTGCCCACCAGTGCCCAGCATCAGAGTGTGTGTGTGGCTAAGACCACCACCAGTTCCCACCAGTGCCCAGCAGTGCCCAGCCGTTAAATCAAAAACATACCATTGTTAACCTCATTACCATCAGGAGATAGACACATGTTAACATACCCAAATTTGAACATCACACCAGCTCCCAGGCACATAGCAGTCACAGACATCATCAGACAAACTAAAGTTCAGAAAATGAAATGAATAGCTTTATTCAGCTGGTTCAAAATTGAAAACACAAATAAGAGTCCTTGCTCATAAAAGGCCAATGGCCAGTCCAAACAAGTCAGAATAACAGTTTGTGCCTTCATGGATGTGCTCATACCCAAACTTGCCTGCACATGTGGTTCAATCCACTGTGGTAACTCTGGGGGCATCATCTGTGGAATCCTCCCGCACCGCATGTACAGGAGAGGGAAGGACAGGTGGAGTGGGTTCAGGTGTTGTGGATTCATCCACACTGGCCGGTGCATCGCTGAAAGTAGCAAGATAAACTTGGCTGCACACTTCAGCCAGTTCGTAAAAACTACAACCTGAACCCAGGGACACATTGGGGGTGGAGGTAGAGGACTGTGAGTCTGTTCTCCTGGGTCTGTGGATGCGTGTGTGAGCTGTGTCCCTCTCCCTGTGGGTGTGCCTACATCCCCTTGAGATTGGGTGCGTGGAGCTTTGGTCTTCCTCTGCTGTGTGGGTGTGCTGGGTGTGTCTGGTGTTGTGTTTGACCTGTGGCGTCTGCGTTTATGTTGGGTAGGTATGGGAGAGGCAGAGGTGGATGCGTCTGAAGGATGGGGGGGACAGATGCTGCTGGGTGTACAGAGCTGCCGTCAGTGTTGACTCTATGGCAGCCACACTCCGACGTAGATCAGACATGGCAGATGACATGCCCTCCATGAACGACACCAACTGTGTAATGAGTCGCGTATGTCCATGGAGGACAGTCAATATTGATGTCTGACCTACTACAAGCTGCCGGAGTATGTCCACCGACTCAGCACTGAGGGCAGCAGGGGACACAGGGGCAGGGGCTGCGGTGCCAGGAACAAAGGAGACACGGGGGCTAGCACGGACCCTAGGAACACTAACAACTGGGAGGGTGGAGATGGTACTGGAGGAGGGGAGGCCAGCCAAAGATGAAGAAGTGACCATTGCTGCATATTCCCCCTCCTCCGGAGAGTCTGATTCGGAGCCGTCCGCATGGTAGGATGTGTCAGTCACATGTCGTCCGGCCTGCAGACTCTCCTCACCCTCCGTGCCTCCCTCTGACTCCTCAAAGCAGGTGGCACTGTCGCTGGGTCCCTCTGCCTGGTCCGTGCCTGTGTCTCCTCCAGATTCAGATGATGATGCTGTTGGCAAGGAGAATAAGAAAAACATATCAGTCACCTGTACACATCAGACATATCAGCTACAAATCCTTTGGGCACAATTATAAACATGGCATGCATCATGAGTCTCATGCCACAGAACTCTGCACAATGCTAAGTCTAGTTTTGGCCAATTGTAAGAGAGACAACGCTCAATGTATAGTAGGATACAAGCAACAGGCAAGGCAAAAGCTTGTATGAGAGACACAATGATGAGCCACTGCCTGACAACAGGATAGCTGATGATGCATCACAGTTCATTTGCCCACCCTGCCACCCAAAGCCAGACCTGGTCATGTTTGTTTTGCTTTGACCTTTTGCCACATGGGAAAAGTCCTGCCTGAACTGCCATGTGATGCCATCCTGGGACCTGAACCAAGTGTCCCAACACCTCACACTGGCATCACAGCTGTCTACACCCAAAGCCACATTGTGTGGCTGACCATCAATATTATTTACAAACTACATGCAACATATTTAGAGAATATGCACACACGCACTGCCCAGTCTGAGTATGCACAAGCCAAATTTAGTGCACTTGTACAGTGTGCACCTGTAGCTAACACATGACAATTAGAAAATGTACCATGGAGAAAGGCCACTGAGGCTGACTCGTGGTGAAAACACATGTTGAGACCCAAGATCAGTGCCAAAATATGAAGAAGGGCTGACACAGTGCACATGTGGAGCTACATGTATGCTACCAACAGGTGTCACAGACCCCCCTCCAACATGATGATGTGCAAAGGAAGATGCATACTAAGACATTGCACCATAGGAGTACATGTGAAAAACAATCATTTGCCAAAGCTCTGGTCAAATGTGGAGTAAGGCAAGGCATGTAAAGAAGCAGCTGATGAAACTGGGACATTCTCATGCCAATGCATTGAGTGCCTGTCTGACCACACGCCTCCAACTATGGGAGTGTTACCATGCCTCGGAGCACTGCAGGTAGCATGTGACACACATGACAACAAACAGACATGTACCTACCCCCTTCTTGCTGCTGTCCCTGCTGCAACTGCCTATGGAGGTCAGGGAACACCACTTCCAGGACCCAGAGCATGTGGGGGTGAGGTGGCGGGTGCCGGCGTGGAGCTTCCAGCTTCAGCTGTACTCTGGCGATGCTGCAGGTCCAGCACCAGATGTCCTGCCACCTCTTCTTGATGTTTCTTACCCTAACATCAGTACACCTGGTCCATGTTTCAATGACACACATATGAGCACAAAATACTTGAGGACAACAGGGCATCGGAAGCTCCACACATTTGCATCATTGTCCAGGAGTATGTGGCCTGTGAGCAAACACAACTGCATTACATGCCATTTAAAGGCTACAGATGACATGAGGGGGGCAAACCACTCTTTGAGCATGGCACTCACTGAGCAATATATGCTACATCTGGGTGCACTGCAGCACGTGACATGCTGTCACACACCCCACTACAACAAAGAACTCTCTTGAAACAACACTGTACACCCTGGCACTCACTCCCAACAACATAGCATCTATCCACTATACATACACAGTGGCTATAATGTCACACACACAACAGGTGCACACTCCAAGGTATTGCACACATCACTCACCTGATCCTCTGGTCTCCCATACAGCTTGCTGTAGTTTGGCAGGAGGACATCCAGCAGGGCCTTGTTCTCACCATCAGTGAATGCAGGTGCCCTCTCCATGCTCAGCTAATCAGGGTCCAGAGGATAAAGAGAGAGCAGCTGTGGTTACCACTACAATGTTGTGCAGGCAAGTGCCCTCCCACAGCCACATGCTGCCTTATATTTGTGCTGCAGAGGGTCTGTGAGTCCAAGGAGTAGTGTGTGATAGGCCACCATAGTCTGCATCCTATGTTTCATCCAATCACATCACACATAAGGACATGACACACATATGCATGGTTTGAAAACTGAGCCAGAGATGAACAACAACTGTTGCAACATTGTATACTTTTGCCCAACTGAATTTTCCAAGCCACCTGTTGGAGGCTCAAAACTCTCTGTATCCATGACAACCTGGTTGCATTCTGATCATTCCACTGCTCCCCTAGATGTTCCCTATGTATTTATTTGAATACCCACACAAGTACTGTGCCATTGCCATTGCAAATGCAACCCATTCAATGATGTAACGAGGCGTACACACGCACGTACCATTGGGGTACGCTGTGCTCGCGTATGGCTAAAATGCAATTGTGAAACGAGGCGTACACATGCACGTACCATTGGGGTACGCTGTGCTCGCGTATGGCTAAAATGCAATTGTGAAACGAGGCGTACACACGCACGTACCATTGGGGTACGCTATGCTCGCGTATGGCTAAAATGCAATTGTGAAACGAGGCATACACACGCACGTACCATTGGGATAAGCTGTGCTCACGTATGGCTAAAATGCAATTGTTAAACGAGGCGTACACACGCACGTACCATTGGGGTACGCTGTGCTCGCGTATGGCTAAAATGCAATTGTGAAATGAGGCGTACACATGCACGTACCATTGGGGTACGCTGTGCTCGAGTATGGCTAAAATGCAATTGTGAAACAAGGCGTACACATGCACGTACCATTGGGGTACGCTGTGCTCGCATATGGCTAAAATGCAATTGTGAAATGAGGCGTACACACGCACGTACCATTGGGGTACGCTGTACTCGCGTATGGCTAAAATGCAATTGTGAAACGAGGCATACACACGCATGTACCATTGGGGTACGCTGTGCTCACGTATGGCTAAAATGCAATTGTGAAACCAGGCGTACACACGCACGTACCATTGGGGTATGCTGTGCTCGCGTATGGCTAAAATGCAATTGTGAAACGAGGCGTACACACGCACATACCATTGGGGTACGCTGTGCTCGCGTAGGGCTAAAATTCAATAGGGAAACGAGGCATACACACGCACGTACCATTGGGGTACAGTGCGTCAGACATGCTCAAGTGAACGCTTGTGTAGGCTGTGTTCCTGACCTCCTTCATGTCACCATTGGGAGAGTGACTCCAGTAAATCACATTGCAGGGATGTAGTCTACACTCATGTTGACGATGTGGAAGCATACATCAGCATGGCATTATCACATCAGCATGCCCAAGGTGTGGCAGACATTGAAGAAGCACAGGGACTGTGACCTTGTGGCTCAGTTGATGTGTGAAGAGCTTTTGAGACATGTCAGTAATCATTTTGCACATGTGTATCACATACATTCAACACTTCGCACCTGAGTAATGTCTGCAACATATCGTGATGCACATCAACACTGGAATGGGACACCATTCAGTACAGGGAACTGTCACATGATGACAGCAACATGCCCACTGTCACAGAGGTCGAATTTACGCACAGCATGACCCTGTGTCACCACGTCATGTGTGTACCCTGTGCGACATTGTGCATGCTGTTTGCATATGAAACAAATAGGTCAGTATTATATTCCTCACCTTAGAATATCCCCAAGTGTCATCCTGGATATGGCAATTTCCGCTTAGCAGTACACTTGTGTGTCGGTAGGCATCTCCTGCGGCTCCGCGTGTGTCGTTGGCGTTGTGTGCGCCGTGATGACGTTGTCTCAGTACTCATACGTCGCCTCTGTGTGCTCACGTCAGGTCCTCTTTTTTCACACCACCAGCACTGTTCCCGTATAAGTGTAACCGTACTCATTTTTCGTTTTCAAATCATAGTACGATCACTGCTGACCATTTAACTTGGATTGTCCGACTCAGGACGGTGCCAATAGGGATGGCCATTTCCAAGCCTGTGAGGATTGCGACCGAATCATGTCGGTGACTGACCCTCTGCGTCGGTGTCTCCACTGTTTTGACATCAAGCACGACAACAAGAGCTGCTCCGACTGCCGGGACCAGACATATGAAGCTAGGTGTGAGTGGTCCCACAAGCCGCTCGGACTCCAGCAGTTGGCCCTGCACCGCAATAGCTCATGGTCTGGACGGAGGTCAAGTGCCCGGGCGTGGGTGTTGAGACATCAGAGCCCCGGGATTTGACATCAGTCCTCCAGGGCAAAGTCGTCAGGTAACCACGAGAAGTCAAAGAGACATCATCGCAATTTAAACTCACCCCAATGCACGTGCAATGCTGCATGGGATTTGGGTGACACCGCCCACGCGGCTCCGTCAGATTTTCTGCGTTGTAGCCTGCACCACGACCTCCGGTCCCTGGCCAGCATGCGACGCAGGAGGACTAAGTGCGCTTCCTCATGGCCATGATGTCCCTCACTTCACCGATGGCCTACGCCGCGGTTTAGGGCCCAGCGGACCCGTCTGGGTGCACTAGCGGGTCTGGTGCTTTGCCCCCGCCGCCGTCACTCGCTTTGGCTCTGACGCTGGCGGCGCCTTCGTCCCGGCCCCGCTGGGACAGACAGGATCCGATTGGTGATCCTGGTCCTCGCTGGTTCACCTCACAACCTCACCGGCAACAGTCCCCCAGGTGTCACCCTTGGCGCCGTCCTCGGGTTGTGCTGTCCCCGATACCACACACTATACGGCTCTGGCGGGGGAACTGTGTGGCAGAACACCACATTTAATGCTGCATGGGGAGGTAAACTTCAACGAGCCGGGCACAGCTTATGACAACCCTGATTATGAGGGAATGGGTGATAAGGAGTATTGGGAGGGTTCAGAAGACCCACTGACACGTGAGTGTCAGTCCCAAGATGACAGGACAGGTGGACTGGGGGATGTGAGTGGTCTGGACACCTCGTCAGACACTGGTAATGTCTCTACTCCAAATGTGTCTTTGGATGAGCGGGCAACGTACAGTGTTGGGTTTACGTGGGCGGCCGAAGCCTTGCCCCTTCATCTCCCCGTTGCGACCGTGAGGAGCAACCTCCTCACTGAGCTCCTTAAACTGCAGTCAAGCTCTGCAGAGCCTCTGCAGCCATTTCAGGAGGAATTGACTGATGCTATATTGGCCACCATGCCCAGGCCCGCTGCAGGTTTGGCTGTAGATAGGCACGTTGCCAGACGCCCACACCCCTCCCCGGACGACCCATGTTTCTTGTCCTCCCACCCCACCCCAGAGAGCATGGGCATCCAGGCCTCCAAATCACATACCGCATTCCCGTTTGCTCCGCTGGACAGGGTATGGAAGAGGTATGAGCAGTACGGAAAGATGGTATTATCCTCCCTGAGTCTGGGACTGAGGTCTTCCAACATCACATGCCTCTTTTTCCGCTACTCACACTCTCTGTGGGACACGGTTGTGGAACTGATGCCAGAGTGCGGGTTGTAGGTACGGGCAATACTTGGCCAAGCCCTTGTAGAATGCCGATCTTCGACACGGTATTCGATCCGGTGTGGGCTGGATAGCACCGACTCACTGGGCAGAGCGATGGCATCCACGGAGGCAATTAGTTGCAAAGCCTGGTATGTATTCCAAGTTAGGAATATGGTACTAACTACTGTTCCTTACAGATATTTCGTTACAAAAGGTAAGTAACTAGTTCATACTGTTCAGTATATCTGCTGTAGGAGCATCTATGTTGGGTCCTTGCCGTGATGACAGGGTTTCTAATGTACGTACACCATGCCACTTGTGCAAAATAACCGCTCATATGTGTGATGGCATCACAGACCATTTGTCACAAATCTCACATTTATGCTGTCTTATGATGTCCATGTAATAGTTGTGAAAATATCACACCGCAATAGGAATAGGTCTGATCTGTGCAAATGATGGCACATGTGATGTGGGTGTATGTGTTGCTGTCAGCTGTCTGGATGTGCAGACAACCTCCTCATGCAATTTACGTGACGTATGTCACTGACATGATACATTGTCATGCTCACTCAGACCTTCCCATCAGATCATTTGTTTGCATGTCATATCCATTCCACAGACCACAGGTCTTTTACTCTTCACGGAGGAGTGGCTGGCAGCTGGCACATGTTTCCTCAGTGTGTATCCCACGCCGCACTCAAAATTGTCTAGATTTGTTGAAGCAGTGTTGCTTGTGCCATATACATTGTTATTGTCTTTGTCTGACAGTTGTACACATTTTCTACTAATTATGGTTTGCAGGGCACCCCCTCTGGAAAGGCCGTTGCCAGACTTGGAAGCCATGAGGGAACGTAATTGCATACGGCGTTACCGCTTCGGCAGACAGTTGATCAAGGACCTGACGGACAGGCTGGAGATACACCTGCAACCACAACATAGGTATCCAACTGCGCTGACACCCAAGGTAAAGGTGATGGCAGCCCTACATTTCTTTGCCACAGGTACGTTCCAATTTACCATAGCTGATGTGGGAGGGATGTCTCAGACAATGTTCACCCGTGTATTGTCCGATGTATTGGCAGCTATGTTGCTGCACATCGATGAATTCATTACATTCCCTACTCCAGAACAGTTGACACATGTCAAGGGGGAATTCTATACCCTGGGACGCATGCCACATGTAATTGGTGCAATTGATGGTACACATGTTACTCTGGTGCCACCACAGGCTCAGGAGCAAGCCTACCGCAACAGGAAACACTACCACTCGATAAATGCCCTGGTGGTGTGTCTTGCCAACATGATTATCTCACATGTTTCTGCACGTTTTCCAGGACCGTGCCACGATGCTTTTATCATGAGACGTAGCAGGGTACCACAGATGATGCTGCAGCTGCACAACCACCGGGCATGTCTTGTTGGTGGGTAAACTCTGTCAGCTATGTATGTCAGTATGTCAATTGTTCATGGACTGCATCATATTACGCACTCATTTCCATGATGTCAATTTGCAGGAGACTCAGGATATCCAAACATGCCGTGGCTAATGACTCCGCTACGCGACCCCAGGACAGCTGCAGACCAGCGGTACAACAATGCTCATGGGAAGACCAGGCGAGTGATCGAGCGAACATTTGGACTCCTGAAGAGCCGCTTCAGGTGCCTGGACAAGACAGGCGGAGCCCTCCAATACACCCCACGCAAGGTGTGTGACATATTCACCGTGTGCTGCATGCTACACAACATGGCAGTGGAGAAGGCCGTGCCACTCTACCTTGATCCTGATGAGCTGGAACATCCGCCCGTTGAGGATGAAGGCCTTGCCCAGGATGCCAGTGACGAGGAGGATGAAGATGATATCCGAGTCACCTCATCCGCAACTTCTTTTCATAATGGTGAGTCATAGGTGCTTTTTGGTTAAACATGTACTATAGAGTTGGATGGGTAGCATGCTGTGTATGCAACTGACTGCATGCAATGTCACTTGGATGTTTGTTGTGCAGTGTCACACAGATGCAGATGTAATGCAACACACATACGTGCTATGTGTGTACTTGGAATATACAGGTATACTACAACATCAGGCTCTTCAACAGGACAATGTCCGAATGACATTATACGGAACTTGACCCCTTGTGTGTCTTTCATCCCCAGGTCGCCCTGCATGTTGTCCGTTGGGGTCATCGTGGTCAGCCTGCTATTGCTCATTATGATTGCAACGTCAGCCGAATCAACGGAGCATGCATGGAAATGTTGAGAAGTCATTTTGGGTAAGGACTCATATGAGGCTGTTTAGCGTTGGTATGGTTTCAAATGTGTGGTACATGTTCATGTGCATGTAGTGAGACCATGCATACATGCAACAACATAATGTTTCTTATTACATGTATGCCCACTCCCATCACAGGATAGTCACCCAATCTGACAGTCATCTGTTGTAGGTTTAGACTCGGGTGAATGCATCAATGTGTGTAGACATTGACACTGCAACATTGCATATACCATGGTTTGACATTGTGTTAGAGGTCACAACCACGGACTCTGTGGGGGATTGCTGCCTCACTGTGTGCATTAAAATGTGTCTGGTTCTTCACCTCCACCTTGTGGGCCAGTCCACTTTGTTTACCACTAAACCATGTCGTGTAGGTGTGGCCCAGTGTATGTTCCACATGTTTAGACAACTGTCCTGTGATTCTGTTCGCCTGGATGCATTGCCCCTTGTTGCAGTATGTCATGTCACTGTCATGTCGTTACCTCAGTGCAGGTTGAGAATTCTGCAACGCCAGCCTTCAGAGTAAGTAGCAGTTCTGTTTTAATTCACATGATGCCATGTATGTTTAGCATTAGACATGACAATGTTGGGCTGATGCATATGTGAATTATTGTGTTGCACCAGTGAAATGTGGTCATTCACATGAATCTCTTTTCCCGTTCAGCATTTCTGTGCAATGGTAGGGTATCATTATGTGGCTTGGATCAACATCACTTGCTGTTGAGATATTTTCAACCTGCTTGTCATGTTTAGCATAGTGATGCTAAGTTGATAGAGCAAAAGACTGGGTTCAGAGTGCCTTCATTGCATGTAGGTCATTAGCTTCATCATCATATGTGATTCTTACAGCTGTTGTGGGTGTTGTCAAGTTTGCCTACATGGCCCTTACGGGTACACATAATCAAATACAGATATTACACTTTGCGTAAGTAGCATTGCCATATGTTTTAATTTGTTTGTAGGGTCCACATCATCAGAGACAGTGAAATATTTTTTGTCCACATAGATCTCATTGCATGGTAGCTGACTTGTGAGCGTTACACAAGACTCAAATAGATGAGCGTTACACAAGACTCAAATAGATGACAGACTGTCCTAGGTTTCATGTGTCCGTGTTACAGCATCGGATCTTATGTGATAGCATTATGACTGATCTCTAATTGGCTACAGTCGTTACACTTCACAGGTGTGACTGGTACAGTGTATCTCATGAGGTATTTTTAGTGTCAGTGATTGAAAAACTACTCCTAATGGTTATTTGCCTCTGTTTCAGGTCTCCCTCCCTGCAGTTCCCATCCTCTTCTTCCCTCGCCTGATCACCCTTTTGTGTCTGTCATTTGTACTCAGACCAAGGGGCTATTTGGAGGTGGAACCCTTTGAGCATCACACCACTCTGATGAAGAAAGGTAAGGCCAGTCCCTGGCAGGCTTGTAGCAAATCGTTCTGCTGCATTACAGGTGACATCATTCATAGACTTTTTTCGTCTTCTTGCCAATGCCAATGACCATGTATGTTTGATAATGTTTCATGGGCTCACAAGGTAAATCATCATGTTGTGCATGACGTGTGATTTCGACTGAATATTGTGCCTCCTTGATGTCAACGCACATGTCCTACTTATGTGCATGTATACTATATGACATGAAGTAAGCTCATGCTTGTTATGTGTTTACGTGTACAGTGACTATATGCATGATGTTGGTTAAGGCTAAAATACTATATTATGTGTGAGATAGATGGCTGTGTAGCTGCTGGTTAGCTTGGAACACACTAGCTGTAGTCTACACCTGCTGACGCTGTGTGTCCTGTGCCCCACTTGTCCCTAAGGGGCCTGATCCCGTGACCGTGAGCTTTGGTGATTTCTGTGCCATATTATTTGCTGTGACCCTGAGTGAAGCAGACACTCCTGCATTCACATGCACATGTCACTTTGTGGCTTGCCAATGCCCTTGTGGTATGTGCTTGTTTTGCTAGTTGTCACACCCCTCCTGCCGTCATGTCTTCACTCATTCCTGCTGCTGCATACACAGCCACAATGCAGCGCACACTATCCAGGACCACACACGCCTACTGGATACCCATCCTTCCATCCATTTGTAGAGCATGCTCCAGCCACCCTACACACAGAGAAAACCAGACAATCATCCTCCTGGTATCACGATGTCTCAAACTCAGCCATTACAGCTTCTATGCCTGTGTGTGCAACCCATACTGGCAAGACTATGCTGAGCCACATGACATTGTGTCTACGTACCACCAGGTCATGTGCCTTATACAGAACACACACACCTTCCATAGGCACAATATTGTACAGTGTTACCTTGTCAACACCACAGCAGGAAAAATTGGCTTCCTTACAGTCACGTGGCAGTACACGACCTGGTCACACCACTTCAACATAGCCGTCACAGTCAGTCAAGTAGCCACAGGGGACACACACCATGACCACGTCTCTTGGGTGTGGGGTGATTTGGACGTTCAGGTGTAGATAATTGTCAGACGTGGGTAGTTGTTCTGGATGCTTTGCACCCATCACAGGAGTATAGTACTTGTAGCTCCATAGGGGGAGGTCACCTCATCAGGTGAGCTTGGTAGAGTGCTACAGGCCATTGCCCACAGTCCTGTACGCCCCTTGTCCTGTACGCCATTCATCACATCAACAGTACAGCATCATGCTGATGATAGTTCACATACCTGATGACACAGATGTAGGTACTCCCTACGTGGACAACTAGTTTTGTCACACTGATCTATACACCTCAAATTGACTCTCCTGGGCCTGGCTGTTATTGCAGTTTTGTGATCCAAACCCCCTCCAGCATTTACTATCCCTCACAGGTGTGTCTTTCCATCCATGTATCTAGTTGTTAGGAATTTGTGACCAATGTGTGTCCTCACCCAGACTCAGATCCAAGTGTGTGGATGGCGGCAGTTTGTTGAATAGCCTTGTATTTCATACATTTGCAGAAACATATCATTTTATACTGTGGGTACAAGATAAGTCACCAATTGCGTATGATGTTTAGAATATTTATTGGGTGATCTTGTGCAGGAAACGTGAAGAGGTGCTGTACAGAAAGGGGGGGAATCCAAAGTTCACTGCTGGAGATGAGATGCCTTACAGTTTGAGTCAACAGAGTCCAGGCCACAGTGGTTGGCATCATTGGGCAGACTGTGACCAGCAAGTCCATGTGGGAGAGTCTCATAGGTGATGCTGTTGCACCCAAGGGCAATATGCCAGGTCTGGTGTCCTGGGAGTTGTGCATGACCCACTGCCACTCAACGTCTTAGCCGTGGACGACCCACCTTCCTTGGGGGACCCTCACGTGCAGGTATGGGCGATGCATGGGAAGCTACGTCAGACAGTTCCTCCTCCTCTTCATCCCTCCCTGTGGCTGGTGTTGTACTTTGCCTA
Organism: Lissotriton helveticus; assembly: GCF_964261635.1. Lineage (NCBI taxonomy): Eukaryota > Metazoa > Chordata > Amphibia > Caudata > Salamandridae > Lissotriton > Lissotriton helveticus. The sequence continues at coordinate 2,028,727,343 of NC_136061.1, forward strand.
GATGTAGCTGGCCTGGTGACACAGGAGGGTGCTGCATGTTGGCAGCAATCTGACGTAGCGATTGGCTCATTTCCCGATGCACCGTCAAGAGCTGAGCCAGACTTGCCTCCACCCGTCCATAATGTTGGTCTTGCCTGGCTATTTGCTCTGCCTGCTGTTCTTTCACCTGGTTGAGGGCCTCTGCTAGCTGGCTTACCTCCCTGGTGTCCCGCCAGAATGCCTCCAGGATGTTAGTCAGTTCAGGCATACCGGGCCCTGCAGCTGACTGGCCAGAATCTCGCCTCCGCCTTGCACCACTCCCACCACCCTGACCCACACGAGCACGGCCTGCGCTTGTGGGCACATCCGATCGACGGGCCCCCCGAGTGCTGGCAGGGTGGAGGTTGTCTGCCACCTCAGGGGCGCCCGACAAAGGGTGTCCCTCATTTTCAGACAGGCTCTCTGGTGGATCATGGGCAGGGCTCTGACCTGTCGGCTGGGATGTGGTGGGAATGGTTCCGGTGGTTGGCACAGATGTCGCTGGTACAGTTGCTGCAGGAGTTTGGGATCCAGAGGAGCCAGGTTGGTTGGGGTCATCCACAGTGCGTTGAGTGGCGTTGCTGTCGGTGGGGTCAGGGTCCTGCTGAGCCTGGGACTGGGATCCTTCTCCCCCCTGGTTGGGGGGGGCTCCACACGTTGCCCTGTTTGTGGGAGAGACAGACACTGTTAATGCACTATCAATTGACATCTTAATTATTTATCCATTATCACCGTCACAGTTCCACAAGCTTTACATTGTTGTCATTGTTCAGTTGTGTATGTAGTGGTAGTAAATTGACATGTACTCTGGGGTATTTTCCTTCTTCTATTATCTTGACAATGACTGACACAGCCATTGCTGTGTCTTGTCTTGCCGGGACAACACATATATAGCAGTGCTCGGGTTCACGCAACATCCAGGATATGGTGTAAATCCTTATGTCTGCGTCAAGCATGCACAGAGTTTAGATGCAGCATGTCCATGTAAGAGACAGGGCATAATTGTTTGGGATACATTCTTCTACTTTGGATAGGTGTTGCTGTTCCGTGATGGCCAAACAATGCCAACACCCCTGGACCTGTACACACACTTCTTGATCATGGCTTTGGAACATGGCACTTCTCCAAGATGCATCACCTTGTTGTCAATACCCATGTCCATGTTGGTACTTAAGTGCATCCACAACGTTCATGAGATGGGGCACGTGCATTGTGTGAGAGGCACAATGGACAGGAGCATCTGCAGTTGTATGCGTATTCATATGAGTGAGTGTTTAGTTGTGGGACATGACAATTGTGACAGTGTTGCACTCCATTGCCTGTCCCCAGGGGATGAGTTTCTGTAAGGGGGTGTATGACAGGCCATGCTAGTAGTTTGCGTGTGATTTGCAAGAGTCCATCCTTCATGATTTGGCAGTCCCCTCATGTAGCATGCTGGCACAATCATGGTTGTGTGTTCCTGCACAGGATGTGTGACCTTGTCCTGGTGTTTGTGTTTGCAATGATCACAGGAGGGACTTGTGCTGCCTACACCTGTGCCCAATGTGTACACAGAGCTTTCCAACTGTGTGTCCTGACACAGTAAGAGTGTCGCATGCAAATGGTGGGTGTGTTGCAGGCACTTAGTAGATGACTGCTGGTAATTAGGAGACATCGCTAAACACTCTGCTCTATGGTCTTGATAAGGCCTGTGCAGTTCTTGGGTGCAACTGTGTGTGTGCCCAGGGAGCTGGGGTCAGGTGACAGAGGGAGGAACACTGAGGGATGTATACAGAGGGAGGGAGGGACACAGAGTGAGGGAGGGAGACAGAGGGAGGGAGGAGGGCAACACAGGGATGGAGACAGGGATGGAGGGAATCAGAGGGATGGAGGGAGACAGAGGGAGGAAGACATAGGCAGAGGGAGACAGAGAGAGAGGGCGACAGGGATGGAGGGAGTCAGAGGGATGGAGGGAGATAGAGGGAGGGAGACACAGGGAGAGGGAGACAGAGAGAGAGGGCGACAGTGATGGAGGGAGTCAGAGGGAGGGAGGGAGACAGAGGGAGGAGGGCAACAAAGGGATGGGGGTCAGAGGGATGGAGGGAGACAGAGGGAGGAGGGCAACAGAGGGATGGAGACAGGGATGGGGGAGTCAGAGGGATGGAAGGAGACAGAGGGAGGGAGACATAGGGAGAGGGAGACAGAGAGAGAGGGAGACAGGGATGGGGGAATCAGAGGGATGGAGGGAGACAGAGGGAGGAGGGCAACAGAGGGATGGAGATAGGGATGGGGGAGTCAGAGGGATGGAGGGAGACAGAGGGATGGGAGACATAGGGAGAGGGAGACAGAGAGAGGGCGACAAGGATGGAGGGAGTCAGAGGGATGGAAGGAGACAGAGGGAGGGAGACATAGGGAGAGGGAGACAGAGAGAGAGGGCGACAGGGATGGAGGGAGTCAGAGGGAGGGAGGGAGACAGGTTGTTTGTGCTCGCTCGCTTGCTACACTGCCTTACTGTGTCCCAAAATGATGCATCTCTGAAAGGTGTGTCAGCAACATGAAATAGTTTATGAGCTGTGGTCTACTATATTGTGTGATATTTCCATATCCCTGTGCATTGGGCATGGTGCTTGGGTATGTCCCTGGGACATATGGGATAGGAGCAGCCTCTTACCCTACACCTTCCACCCTTTGTGCCTCCCCCTTGCAACTACCCCCATGTGGTTGTGTACTCTGGGACTCATGGCCACCCACCCCATGCTGCTGGGCACTGTTGTAAGTCCACCCATGTAACATGTGTTTTTTGTACACTCACCAGACTCAACGGCTCCTTCAATTCCGTGTACTCCCACCGGTGGCAGCAGAGCCATGACTTTCTCCTCTCAGGGATGGTATACAGGAGGTCTGCGGGGACCACCACCTCCAGTGTAGTGTGCATTGGTGTAGTCCTGGTCCATTTTCTTCTTCACCATCCTCCGCAGCTCTTACCACCTGGACTGGCATTCCCCCTGGTGCGCCTGATGGGTGCAACAGCATTGACCCGATCTACGATCCTCTCCCACAGGCGTGTTTTTTCAGCCATGCTGGTCTGTCTGACCAATGCGCCAAACAGCTGTGGCTCGACTCTGATGACTTCATCTGTAAGTATCTCATTCTCCTGGTTAGTGAACTTTGGATTCTTGGGTGTGGTCATGGTGTGGGGTGTATGTGATTGAGGGGGTGATGGTGTGTATGGATGAGGGTGTGTGGGTCTGATTGTGAAGGGGGTGGTGTGGGTGTAGATGAAATAGGGTGTATGTGTGAAGGTGCGTGGCTGCAATTGTTGGTGAGATGTCTGTGTCTTCTCAAGAACGGGTATGTTGCAAAGGATGATGGGTTGTATGTGTGGACCCTTTTATTGGTCAAATAGTGGGTGTGGCTTAATTTGAATTGGTGGTGTGTGTGTTATATGGGGTGGGTGTTAATGTTGACCTCTGTTTGCCTATTTGTCTGTGACCAGGACATTGATTCTCAATGGTGTGTACACAGGAGACATGTTCAGTGTTGTTGTGCGACTCTTTAGCAAAGTCCCTGTGCTGGTTTCGATGTTGGCGTTATGTGTACGTGTCGTACTTGTGCATGCGATTGACTTGTACGGGCCGTTGGCGGGTGGGAGGGTTCACGTAGGCTTGATGGGGGGGTGCGTGTCGTACTTGTGCGTGCGATTGACTTGTACGGGCCGTTGGCGGGTGGGGGGGGTTCGTGTAGGCTTGATGGGGGGTGTGCGTGTCGTACTTGTGCGTGCGATTGACTAGTACGGGCCGTTGGTGGGTGGGGGGGTTCGCGTAAGCTTGATGGGGGTGTGCATGTCGTACTTGTGCGTGCGATTGACTTGTACGGGCCGTTGGCGGGTGGGGGGTTCGTGTAGGCTTGATAGGGGTTTTGCGTGTCATACTTGTGCGTGTGATTGACTTGTACGGGCCGTTGGCAGGTGGGGGTGTTCGCGTAGGCTTGATGGGGGGGTGTGCGTGTCGTACTTGTGCGTGCGATTGACTTGTATGGGCCGTTGGCGGGTGGGGGTGTTCGCGTAGGCTTGATGGGGGGGTGTGCGTGTTGTACTTGTGCGTGCGATTGACTTGTACAGGCCGTTGGCGGGTGGGGGGGTTCATGTAGGCTTGATGGGGGTGTGTGCGTGTCGTACTTGTGCGTGCGATTGACTAGTACGGGCCGTTGGCGGGTGGGGGGTTCGCGTAGGCTTGATGGGGGTGTATGCGTGTCGTACTTGTGCGTGCGATTGACTTGTACGGGCCGTTGGCGGGTGGGGGGGTTCACATAGGCTTGATGGGGGGTGTGCATGTCGTACTTGTGCGTGCGATTGACTTGTATGGGCCGTTGGCGGGTGGGGGTGTTCGCGTGGGCTTGAGCGAGGGGTGTGCGTGTCGTACTTGTGCATGCGATTGACTTGTATGGGCCGTTGGCGGGTGGGGGTGTTCGCGTGGGCTTGAGCGAGGGGTGTGCGTGTCGTACTAGTGCGTGCGATTGACTTGTACGGGCCATTGGCTGGTGGGGGTGTTCGCGTAGGCTTGATTGGGGGGTGTGCATGTCATACTTGTACGTGCGATTGACTTGTACGGGCCGTTGGCGGGTGGGGGTGTTCGCGTAGGCTTGATGGGGGGTGTGCGTGTTGTACTTGTGCGTGCAATTGACTTGTACGGGCCGTTGGCGGGTGGGGGTGTTCGCGTAGGCTTGATGGGGGATGTGTATGTCGTACTTGTGCGTGTGATTGACTTGTATGGGCCGTTGGCGGGTGGGGGGTTCGCGTGGGCTTGAGCGAGGGGTGTGCGTGTCGTACTTGTGCGTGCGATTGACTTTTACGGGCCGTTGGCGGGTGGGGGTGTTCGCGTAGGCTTGATGGGGGGTGTGCGTGTCGTACTTGTGCGTGCGATTGACTTGTACGGGCCGTTGGTGGGTGGGGGGGTTCGCGTACGCTTGAGCGAGGGGTACACGTGTGGTATGTGTTGATGCAGCTTGCTGTGAGGCGAATCATCCCGTACGAATCAATCGTCATGCGCGAAGACTTTGGCCCGTACGAATTGCGGACAGGATTTTCGCACGGGATCGTACTAGTGAGTTTGTACGGCCTGGTTACCAATCGTACGGTAGGATTCACGATGCTTATTCGTACGGGTCACCAACTGTGGTTCGTACGGTTCACTGATATTCATACGGAAATCATCGGAAATAAATCGGAATTCGCAGGTCAGACGGTAGTTTTCAATTCGTATGGAATCGGATACGAATACGACTCGTACGGCGGAATATTTTACCGGATCGGAATCGGCCCCCATGTTTCCTAGCGAGCCACCTATTTTAAAAGCGCTGCAAATGATTATCACAAACCCCCATAACATACATCTATTTACGAAACTATGTAAGTTAATTCAGGAGGATATAAGGTGTAATGCATTTAAAGCATTAAATAGATGGAACAAACTACTAGAAACGCACATTACCAATAATGAATGGTATACTTTCTGCTCCCTAACTGATATGCTTACTCCCATTGGGAACTTGCGTATCATACATTGTAAGTATTTGCCTCAAACTTATCACACACAGCTCAAATTACATAAACGTGGGCTCTGACCTGATGCACGTTGTCAAAGATGTGGTACAGATAATGCTGATTTCCTGCATTGAGCGTGGCAGTGCCCCGTCTCCGGACATACTGGGAAAATGTTACTAATATGCTATGTGATATGATGGATGCTAAAATAGACTGCACAATTCAGATATGTTTACTTGGACTGGTGAACAATTTATGATCGCTAAAGCGTAAATTTTGTGTAATTAGCTAAAAGGATGGTATGAATGCATTGGGGAGGCAAGAGTTATCCTAGCACTAAACAGTGGCTTCAGGATATGGCATACTGCAGAGACAACTTCCAGACATATGAGGAGGAGCTCCCTACTAGATCTAGGCCAAGAGACTATTGGATCACTCTAACGAACTACCTTCAGACTTACAAATGTGAACGTGCACCATTTAACGTGTGACATTATGTAACTAACTTAGACACACTGGTAAACCAGGTAATGTACTATTTAGATCATCACTGTTAGTGATATAGAGAGGGAAAGACGGTAGTGGTGTATCCAAAAGGAAAGGACCGCACATTCACTAATGACAATTAAATGTATAATAAGTACTGGAAAGGTAACAAATCTTCAGTTGCGAAGACGGAGTGCTGCACAGACCGCTATCCCCCACTACCAAGAGAGATGCAATGACAATCAGTTATTGGCAAAGTACAAATGAAGCAAGAGGGTCAAATCTAGGCCCATCTCTTTCTTTGCTACTGTTATATATTTTTAGTTATATTTGTATTATATGATATCCTTTGTCTTATTTCACAGCCTTGAAAAAGTCTTAAGTACTTACCCTCAGTACTGACGAAACACGTGTCGGCTGTCTTTTTGTCAAGCTTACTCCTATGGATTTTTGAATAAAGAACATGAGAAACTGAACTTTCGCGTTTATTTGTGATGTCCAACCACCACTGTTATTGGAAAACCTCTGTTTATTGAGAAACAACCAGGAGACCTATTAGTCTGCCCTTGTATACATGTATGTCAGGAACGTGCTAGATTTGACCCTCTTGCTTCACTGTTAGTGATATATCGCACTGCTATTTTGCTTTGAGATGAATACTATTGTAAGCCAGTACTGTTTTTTTGTTGCTTATTCTTTGTTTTGTAAGGTTAATATGAACATAATAAAAACTTTTTTTTTTTTTTAAATGATTATGGGTAAATTGGGAAAAATGGTGACTTCCATTATATACGGTTTAGAAGATGGTGACATACATTATCCAAGATGGAGTCAGGGGCCTAAATATAAAGGAGTCAGATGTTACGAGCTTTATGTCAAGGTGAGAAGATATCTGACCCCATGGAGCCCCCTTTAAGTACAGCCTATTTCCTTGTACCAATCGGAGAAATCCAAGTTTAATTTTAGAGACTGATTCTCAAGGAAGAAATCTTGAAAGTGTGAAGGTGCCGAAAGTATCTGACCAATGCGACTACTGCAGTGGATGCAAAATGTGACCTTTCCTGCTAGGCCTTTTCAGCCATAATCAATGGTTTCAACATGAGCTCTATCAATACCTATCCGACTTTGGTGAGACCTTCCCAGATACATCCTACTGCCTTCCCCGGCTCAGAGGTTCTGATTTCCATCTTGCAAATTCCTGAGGCATAATCCTTGATTTGGCGATCCCTCTTGGCGTAATCATCGTGGTAAGCCAGAAGAATGCCTATGTCTTAGTTGAATAAATGAATAAATGCAGGGAACTCTAAATAGCATAGCTACTCCGAGGAGTGTCCTTGCGCTAAGTAGAAAGCAAGAAGGCACTGAAAGTCATAATTAGAGGGTAAAGAGGAAAGTATTGAGTTGTTTTCTGAAAGGCTGCTCACTTCTGATTTGGTGTAATTTGGCAGGAAAGCTGTTCCAGGCTAGGGGGCCCAGGAGGGGGAAGATCTACCTCCAGTTCTTGCTCACCTAACCGTACGTTTACGGCAACTCCAGATTATCCTTGGTGCTTTTTAATGCCATTTTCACAGATAAAACAATCAGAATAACCCTGGATGGCAATAATGTCAATCACCTTCTTCTGTTCTAGACATAGCCTAGGCGTATAAGGGTAAACAGACATAATATCGACTACAAAATATCGATTGGACATAATATTGAGTTTAAAATATAGACTGGACAAAATATCGAATGGACAGAATATAGAGATCAAAAATATAGTTTTTAAGGTAAGTAATGTAATATCGAATGATAAAAATATAGAAAGTTAAAATATCGAAGTATATAATATAGGTTATTAAAATTATCGAATTTTTTATAGTGTTTTTTATGTTATTATATGTGTGAAAATTGTGTATTTATGTTATAATTATTTTAAATAATGAAATTTATTTTTTTAATTTTTGCGTAATTTAATTCTGTAGCGGGTTGTGGGTTTATAGGGGAATAGGGTGGGAAGTAATTTATTTATAATTAATTAAATATGTAAATTATTTATTGGTATTCGTTTTTAATTAATTGTTAATTAATTTATATTTGGTAATTAATTAAATTTTAATTGGCAATTAATTTTAATTAATTGATTAATTGCTAATTATGTTAATTTTACTAATTTATTTTCTGTAGCGGGTTGTGGGTTTATAGGGGAATTGGGTGGGAAGTAATTTAATTATAATTAATTAAATATGTAAAAATATTTATTGGTATTTTTTTAGAATTAATTGTTAATTAATTTTTAATGGGTAATTAATTAAATATTAATTGGCAATTGATTTTATTTAATTGATTAATTGCTAATTATGTTAATTTTACTAATTTATTTTCTGTAGCGTGTTGTGGGTTTAAAGGGGAATAGGGTGGGAAGTAATTTATTTATAATTAATTAAATAATTCAATTTATTTAATTGTATTTAATTTGAATTAATTGTAGAATAATTTTTAATTGTTAATTAATTAATTGTTAATTTGTAATTGATTTGGATTAATAGGTAACTAATAGTAATAAATAATTTTAATGTGTAATTTTAATTGATTAATTGTTATATTATATTAAATTGGTAATTACTTTAAATTAATTTTTTATAGATATTAATTTATATTTTTTTAAATAATATATGAAGTATTTACTTTCCCTACTGTTGCACTCTCTGGAGTGGGAATAGTAATTTTTACCCCTACGCTATCCAACACTTTCCTTATTGTTGCACTCTTTGGAGTGGGAATAGTAATTTTAACCCCTACGCTATCCAACGCTTTCCCTACTGTTGCACTCTTTGGAGTGGGAATAGTCATTTTTACCCCTACGCTATCCAACGCTTTCCCTACTGTTGCACTCACTGGAGTGGGAATATTAATTTTTACCCCTACGCTATCCAACGCTTTTCCTACTGTTGCACCCACTGGAGTGGGAATAGTAATTTTTACCTCTACGCTATCCAACGCTTTCCCTACTCTTGCACTCACTGGAGTGGAAATAGTAATTTTTACCCCTACGCTATCCAACGCTTTCCCTACTGCTGCACCCACTGGAATGGGAATAGTAATTTTTACCTCTACGCTATCCAACGCTTTCCCTACTGTTGCACTCACTGGAGTAGGAATAGTAATATTTACCCCTACGCTATCCAACGCTTTCCCTACTGTTGCACCCACTGGAGTGGGAATAGTAATTTTTACCTCTACGCTATCCAACGCTTTCCCTACTGTTGCACTCTTTGGAGTGGGAATAGTAATTTTAACCCCTACGCTATCCAATGCTTTCCCTACTGTTGCACTCTTTGGAGTGGGAATAGTAATTTTAACCCCTACGCTATCCAACGCTTTACCTACTGTTGCACTCTTTGGAGTGGGAAATAGTAATTTTTACCGCTACGCTATCCAATGCTTTCCCTACTGTTGCACTCACTGGAGTGGGAATAGTAATTTTTACCCCTACGCTATACAACGCTTTCCCTACTGTTGCACCCACTGGAGTTGGAATAGTAATTTTTACCTCTACTCTATCCAACGCTTTCCCTACTGTTGCACTCTTTGGAGTGTGAATAGTAATTTTAACCCCTACGCTATCCAATACTTTCCCTACTGTTGCACTCTTTGGAGTGGGAATAGTAATTTTTACCCCTACGCTATCCAACGCTTTCCCTACTGTTGCAGTCTTTGGAGTTGGAATAGTAATTTTTACCCCTACGCTATCCAACGCTTTCCCTACTGTTGCACCCACTCGAGTGGGAATAGTAATTTTTACCCCTACGCTATCCAATGCTTTCCCTACTGTTGCACTCACTGGAGTGGGAATAGTAATTTTTACCCCTACGCTATCCAACGCTTTCCCTACTGTTGCACTCTTTGGAGTGGGAATAGTAATTTTTACCCCTACGCTATCCAACGCTTTCCCTACTGTTGCACTCACTGGAGTGGGAATAGTAATTTTTACCCCTACGCTATCCAACGCTTTCCCTACTGTTGCACTCTCTGGAGTGGGAATAGTAATTTTTACACTTCCGCTATTCTACGGTAATAATATTGATTATTATTGAATTATATTATGTTACTATATATATGTTTTAAAAAATATGATTGTAAATTTTTTTTTATAACTTTCATTAATTATTTAATTATTATAAGGTAATTTACGTATTTTGAAGTATATTTTAGTAATTAATTTTTAATATTAATTTAATTTAACATTGTTTTTAATAAAGTCGATATTTTTATAAACTATATTTTTGTAAACGATATTTTGTACTCAATATTTTTGTACTTACCTGTTTGTAGATACAAAGTCGATATTCTGTCTGTCGATATTTTGTCAACAATATTTTTGATAGTCGATATTATGTCCCTCGATAATATGTTAGTGATCCGCATATAAGTAGTCTTCGGCAGATGGGGATAGACTTGAGCTTCCTGTGTTGGATTAGCTCTACTGGCTGTTTCCATTTCTTCTTCTATATCTATTTTTAAACCACACGCATGTAGTGCCCCACTCTCAGGCTTCATCTCTTAGCCCAGAATACTTCATTGCCTACCTTACCAGTAAATATACATCAATTTATATACCTCTTACCAATATCCCCATATTGTATCAATATTTCTACCCTACTATTTTTATTGTTTCCTATACTATTATACCTTTACTCTATCATATTGCTGCTTTCCCTGACTTACTCTAGTAACTTTAACCCTACTCTTATTACATTCAATACGTGCCAACTTTTTTATTAGGAGCAGGTAAAAAATGTATATTTGGTCTCCAAGAAATTGTAATTTAAAATCGTCTTTAATGGTAAAGACATGTTTTAAGTTATAGTTTTGAAAATTACACTTTTAGCAAGTTTACATTTTGCTACCCTAGCTAACCCTGGGCGGAAAAATCTGCTCCGCTCCTGGAGTTTGCGGATTTTTGGCAACCCCGCGTTCAGCATAGAATGCAGAGTTACCAAAAACTACACGCTCTGCAAAGGAACAGATGTTTTTTTTTGTTTGCGTGTTGAAAATGCATTTTCGCGCGTGCAGGTGTGACTTACCGTTCGCGTGCGTCACGAGATTTGTTAGCCGACTGCTGGGTCCTGTGAGAGTCTGTAATCGCGAACACGTCATTCGAATGCGCCATCGGACTTCCGGCTGAAGTTTCGTGAAGATCGCAATGCCGAACACGTAGAATTTGCAAGCTGGAGAAGAATATCTCTCGGATAGCATGAAACCTTCTTGAAAATTATTTGGTTGGAAAAAACTCCTCAGATTGACATTTGGCTGTACTTTTTTGTGCAAGGAGTCCTTTTTACTTATTTTTTTGAAGAGGAAGGAAGTGCCTCAGTGTCTCCAACTTCCTGTTCCTGTCCAGGAGGCTAGTCCCAGTGCTTTGTCCATCTCCTGTTCACTTTTCATTTGGATTTGGAGCTGGAAGGATCCCTTTTTTGTCTGCTGAGTCATATGTAATTGGATTTTGAGAAGTTTTAGATTTGAAATTTCACAAGTAAGGGACCGATTCCGAATCCAGTCGGAAGGGCTCCGACCCACGTTCGGAACCCTTCCGCCCGAATTGGAACGTGTCGGCCGGATTCATTTCCGACCGAGCCATTTGCTAGCAAAAACAAAATCAACGGCAACATTTGGGGCAGGTGTCTGGGGGATGGTTAATGCTGCATCATCAAATGGAAGAGTCAAATTCCACGCCCACCCTCCAGTTCCTCTGGCATTGCAAGTGGCACCTCCAGTAGCTCCTGACAGTTCACCTTCCCAGTTTGAGACTCGTTTTTTGTTAGCAGTAAGGAGGAGAACGTTGCTATTTGCTCCATTTGTAAACAAGGTGTTAGTCGGGGTAAACATGGTACAAACTATGGTACTGGAGGCCAAACAAGCCCATATGAAAACACACCACTTGATCCACTGGGAGGAACACCTTAAAGGCCAAAAAAATAAAACGTGTCCCATTGTTGTTGGTGCCTTTGTATCATTCATAATTTTTTTATTTGATTCATTTTTTCTCTTCAATCATTACGACTGTGTGTTGTTGTTGTTTGCACTTAGTCTTTGCTTATATCCCTACAGCTATGTTTTAATTTTTCTTTGCTATCTTTAAAAGGAACTAAAATGTAGGTATTTTGGGTCTCTCTGAGGGCAGACAGGCAATGCAATTGCATAATAATGATAATTAATAATATACTGCTGCCCTGTACTGTCTACTAGTCTACTTAGTAGTAGTGCTACTTATCATTAGTCATTAACCACATCATGGATGTATTTCCTTTTTCTCCCTTAACAGATTTATGAACATGATTGTCGTCTGCCTAGATTGTGTGATGTATTTGTGTAGGGTTGTCCTTGTGAAACCTTTCCCTCAAGTAACCCTTCCTAACCATTCATCAAACTCTAACCCTCTTCCCCCGGGCTGTGTGATTTATTGAGGTGGCGGAGTGAGCTAAAGAATGATGATGGATTAAACCCAGATCAGTTGACTGGGGGTGAGTGCTTTTAATGTTTGACACTCCTTCCATCATCCCCTTTGGTTTTGCTTTGTTCCCCCTAAGTTGTCAGGGTATGCCCAGACGTGGGTCCCTTGCTCTCTTTGCCACTGGATTCAAGCCAGCCTGGCTGATGAAGGCTGATTAGCCAGAAACCGGTCCCAGGATGCTTTCACGGTCCAGGGAAGACATGGCTTGACAGTTCAGGCTGGACTGTTGCCATGATGCACAGGGTCAGACTGATTTGCATATGGCCATGTCTGAACTGGGGTGGCGGAGTGAGCTAAAGAATGATGAAGGATTAAACCCAGATCAGTTGACTGGAGGTGAGTGCTTGCAATGTTCAACACTCCGTCCATCATCCCCTTTGGTTTTTCTTTGTTCGCCCTAAGTTGCCTGGGTATGCCCAGATGTGGGTCCCTTACTCACTTTGCCACTGGATTCAAGCTACCCTGGCTAATGATGGCTGATTAGCCAGAAACCAGTCCCAGGATGCTTGTTTCCGGTCCAGGGAAGACGTGGCTTAGCAGTTCAGGCTGGACTGTTCCCTTGAGGTACAGGGTCAGACTGATTTGCATATGGCCATGTCTGAAGTGGGGTGGCGGAGTGAGCTAAAGAATGATGATGGATTAAACCCAGATCGTTGACTGGGGGTGAGTGCTTGCAATGTTTAACACTCCGTCCATCATCCCCTTTTGTTTTGCTAAATTAAATTTACACCAATAATTGATCACACACTTGCTGCACCATTAGCAACACTAATTTAAGCAAGTATATATATCGCCGGCCACACTGGCAACAGATTAGATTGCCCAGTGCCCACACGTGCTCAGTAGTTTTCGCTATTCTATTTTTTTTCCAGAGGAACATAATTATATTAACCCATTATTATCAATTTCTGTGATGGATTCCATCCTTCCAGCACTAAAAGTTACGCTTGTCCACTTCATAGGTCGAGTCCACTACTTCAGTTTGTTGTTACTTGTACTAGGCTATCCCTGCCACCATTATATCCCCAAATAAAGTAAGCGTGTTTATTTCTTTATAACTGCAAGTGCCTTTGTGAGCAGTTTTTGAGAAGCAACAGCGATACCAAGGATCAGCACTGAGGTGAAGTTATAGAGCTGAACAAGGGCGTAGAAAAGACAGTCTGCCAAAAGTATTACCTGAGCAAGTAGAGAAAAGACTTTAATTTGAATTTCTGAGAACAGAGACACTCTCGCCTGAACTGATTATTCAACAAGACAAGTGTATTTTGACTGTACAGTGTTATAAAGGCCTTCAAATCTTAATCTCCTATAAAGACATTTAATAGGATCTTACCAACTGATCAAATTGAATAAATGACAGAGCATATAAGAGAGGGGCTAATTCTCTGGTGCTAAGAGGTAAAAAGAGAAAAAATAATATAAATAATAATAAACAACTTTGCAAAGGTAGAGTAGGGACGATTTAATTGTTGTTTATTTATTACAGGAATTAAACCAGAATAGAAATTCCAGACAAAGCATCAGTATCCAGAGGCAGTCTCTCTTGTTTTGTCTTCCACTTCTCCTTTTCCCCCTGGCTGAATTTAGTGACAGATGTTTAACAGCTGTCACTGATTTGGTTAGGGGTTTTTGGGACTAAGCGTCTGTTCCTGGGGAGATTGCATCCAGAACCTGACAGATTGAAGTGCCAGAACCTCTTTAATGAGGAGTATAGATCTCCCCCTCAGCAGAAATGGTTGAAGGCTTTGGTTTAAAAACCCTAGCTTCCTTTTTAGAGGGAATGCAGAAGCAATTAAATTGTGCCTAAGAAGATAACAAGACCTTGAGAGAGGAGCTTAGAAGGGTAAATCAAGAAGCTATTCAAACTAGACAGAAGTTGGATGAGTTAGTAGCAACAAGTTCGAGTTTTAAGCACTCACAAGGTTTTCCAAGTAGTCTTTCTCCTTTGGATATCTCCAATCAAGTTATTCGTGCAATTTCACCCATTATTCCCTTGGCTCCTCCAGAGAGATTTGGTGGGGACCCACAGAAGGCGCAAATATTTATAATAATATAAATGTTCATTGCATTTCTTGTGCAGACCAGTCATTTTTGCTGAGGATCAACCAAAGGTGGCTTTCATACTGTTGTATTTGAACGGTGATGCAGCCGCATGGTCAATGTCACTAGTCACTCAAAATGATCCTATGTTGCACAATATTGATGACTTCAAGTTGGAATTCTTGCGGATTTTTGATCGACGTTCAGCTTCACAATCTGCGGACAATGAGTTATTGGAGCTCAAACAGGGCAATCGGGATTTAGTGGCTTATCTTGCCCACTTTAATAAATTAATTGTAGAATCTAAGTGGCCAGAGGCCAAGAGAGCCGCAATTTTTTATAGGGGTTTAAAAGACAAACTTAAAGATGCTCTGGCAAAAATCCCGAAGAGACCCACTGAGGTCTCTGAATTGATAGACTTGGTATTGCAGATTGATCATAGATTGAGTGAACGGCGAAGTGAAAAAAGAAGAGATTTTCGGCCACTTCCTCCTCGGCTTGATCGAATGAAAACAGAAGGTCACAAGGCTACTGAAGGTTCATCCTTTTAGGAACCCATGCAAAGTGGGTCAATAAAAGGCCCAGTTGTCCAAAGAAGGAAAAGAAAGAAGATGAACTGGGCATCTGTGTATGTACTGCCGGCTCTCCGGTCATTTTGTAAAAGATTGTCCAAAAAAGCCAAAATCCTCTCGGCAGAGAAAAGACCAGCTTCACTTGTAGAAGGAGTTTCTCAGGTGGAAGCAGTCTTAAAGACAGCTCCATTCTCTCAACAAATAATGAATACGCTCCAATCTCCCGCACCTTATTTGGTGGTTTCCTTTACTGTAAAATTTTGGGATCTTAAGCTAAATGAAGTCTCCGTGATGATTGATTCGGGGGCAGCGGGAAACTTTTGTGACATCAAATACGCTCAGTGCAATGGAATAAAGTTTGTGGCAAAACAGATTATGGAAGCAGTTAGAGCGGTGGATGGTACAAACTTATCCTCAGGACCAATCACTCATGAAACTGAAAAGATCCAATTTACAGGTTTGAGAGGTCATTCGGAAATTCTAGTCTTCAATCAAATTGATGCTCCTCAGTTTCAGTTAATTCTTGGACTTCCTTGGTTAACTGAGCACAATCCGCGTATTGATTGGGCGAAGAGAACAATAACTATGCATTCAACTTTTTGCAAGGAAAATTGCTTTTGTGAGCCATTGAAGCCAACAGAAGAGTCTCCAGCTCGAAAGTTAGCTTGTCATCCTGCTTTGATTTATTGTTTGGAAACAAAAGAGATTCCAATTGAATCCAAGGACTTGTCTTCGGTATTCGACAAAAGAGAGGCAGAAAAACTTCCTCCGCATCGCCCTTGTGAGATTGACATCGAACCAGGAGTGGTTTTGTCATGCAGCAGAATTTATGCATTGACTGAAACAGAAAACAAATATCTCAAAACGTATTTGGAAACGCACTTAGCGAATGATTTCATACACCCCTCCAAGACTCCAGTCTTGTCGCCTCTATTTTTCATTCCTAAGAAGAATGGAGAATTGAGGACTTGCATCGATTATAGAGCCCTAAATCAAGTTACAATCAAGAATCGATATCCACTCCCTTTGATCTCAGTACTCTTGGATCAAGTAAAAATGCGAAGGTTTACACCAAATTGGATCTACGTGGGGTGTACCATTTGATCCGAATTGCCCAAGGTGATGAATGGAAGACCGCCTTCGGAACCTGTTATGGATTGTATGAATATCAAGTTATGCCACGCGGGTTATGTATCGCTCCTGCGGCATTCCAACATTTTGTGAATTATATCCTCAGAGAGTTCCTAGACAGAATTGCGGTAGTTTAAATTGATGACATTTTAATCTTTTCTGACAGCATGAAGGAGCATGTATCTCATGTAAGCTCAATTTTAACTAGATTGCTCGAGAATCATCTTTATGTGAAACTGGAGAAGTGTGCTTTCCATGTAGAAAAGATTGAATTTCTTGGATTCGTGTTCTCCCCAGAAGGAGTCAGTATGGATATTTTGAAAGTCAAAGCAGTACTAGATTGGCCTTCCCCAAAGAGTGTAAAAGAGGTCCAAAGTTTCATTGGGTTTTCAAATTTTTACAGAAGGTTCATTTCAGACTTTTCCCATAAAGAAAGTCCCATCACACGATTGTTGAGAAAAGGAGTCAAGTTCATCTCGGACAAAGAGGCTGAGAAGCTTTCCAATTTTTGAAGAAATCTTTTACTCAAGCGTCCATCCTACTACATCCCAGAACTGATGAACCATTTTATGTGGAAGCGGACGCCTCTGATGTTACCATAGGAGGAATTTTGTCACAATGTCATAAAAATACTGGTCAGCTTCACCTCGTGGAATATTACTCCAGAAAGTTAATCCCTCCTGAATGCAATTACTCAGTCTCAGACAAGGAGCTGTTAGCCGTCCAGAGTGCCTTTTTGGAATGGAGGCATTACCTGCTCGGGGCTTTGCATAAAGTCACAGTTTACACTGACCATCAAAATCTTCAGTTTCTTAAGTCAGCTCGAACGTTAACGGCCAGTCAATTACTGTGGTCATTGTTTTTTGCTGACTATAATTTTGTAATTACTTTCCGACCTGGCACGAGTAATGTTAAGACTGATGCACTTTCCAGAATCAACTCCAACTATTTGGAAACTGATCAAAAGGAACAGACCATAATTCCAGAAGAAAAGATCATAGCGGTCACCATCACTACTGACTTGACTGCTGGAATTCGAAAGGTAATGTCTCAAGAAGAAATGTATCATTGGGCAGGAGAACAATCAGAGAGGGAGATCAGGAATGGTCTTCCATATTAAAAGAATGGCTTTTATCTCCCAACAAAAGAACAACAGAAAAAGGCCTTAAAGTTTTGTCATGATGATGTGCTTGCTGGTCACAAGGGAGTGCAAAAGACTACAGAACTGGTGAAAAGAAATTTTTGGTGGCCAAAAATGAAATCACAAATACGACAGTGTGTATCCACCTGCAAGAGATGTCTAAAAGGCAAATCTGATTGAAGAGCACCTCAGGGATTGTTAATGCCAATGCCTACCCCTCTTCATCCTTGGCATACAGTCTCAATGGACCTGATTGTATATCTCCCACTTAGTCAAGGGTTTAACACCATATTGGTAATGGTGGACACCTTTTCAAAAATGGCCCATTTTGTTCCATTAAAAAGTATTCCTCAAGCATCTCAACTAGCACAATTGTTTACTCAACATGTATTCAGGCTGCATGGAATTCCCAAAATTCTAATCACAGATAGAGGTTTGACAATTTGTTTCCCATTTTTGGAAAGTCTTCACTAAAAGATTAGTAATAGACGCTCGTTATTCCACCAGTTTCCATCCAGAAACTGATGGTCAGACTGAAAGAGTCAATCAAGATCTCAAACAATATCTCAAGCTCTATCTGATGAATCAAAAATCTGGGTGGTCGGACTTGGTGTGGTCCGTAGAGTTTACATATAGCAATGCCAAACACTCCTCTACAGGTTACTCACCATTCTATTTAAACTATGGACAACATCCAAGTTTAATTCTAGAAAAAGAAGAGGGTCCAGTTCCTGCTGTTGAAGAATTTGTAGAAAGAGTTCAAGAATCTCTAAGACAAGCGAGTAAAAATATTGAAAAGGCTAAAAGTAGCTATAAATCTCAGGCTGATAAAAAAAGAAGAGAGACTCCAGTTTTTAAATCAGGAGACAGAGTTTGGTTGTCAACCAAGAATCTTAAACTAAAAGAGAATTGTAAGTTTATACCTCGATTTATTGGTCCATTTAAGGTAGACAAGATGATAAACACAGTGTCAGTTAAAATTCATTTACCATCTTATCTCAAGGTGCATCCTGTATTTCACGTTTCTTTAATTAAGAAAAATCCACCTAATTTGAGAATCCAATCTACTCCAAGACCCATAGTGGTAGATTCAGTGGAGGAGTTTGAAGTTCATAAAATTCTAGATTCAACCATTAGAAAAGGTAAATTGTCTTATTTGATCAGTTGGAAGGATTTTGGTCCAGAGGAGAGATCTTGGGAACCATATACTGACGTTCATGCTCCAAAACTCATTCGAGAATTCCATAAAAACAACCCTACCAAGCCAAGAATGAAGGGACACCTTTTGGGGGGGGGTACTCTCAAGACCCCCCGTCCAGCGCTTACATTGAGACTACAAAAGGACAATGCTTTATTGACAAGTTGTCCCCATTTAAATATCCACGCTGAATTAAATTGGGTCCTGCTTGGAAGACGACTCTCAAGTCCATTTTACTTGAACTAAGAGTTTCTTCCACTTTTCATTCAGGCCGATATCACATTCCTTAAGAGAGTTCTCGGTCTAGTTGTTCTGGGGCTCGAGACTCTCTTGGTGCATAATGAGCATGCACGAGTATCGTATTGCGCCCTTCTACTGAAAGAAAAGCCGACAACGGATGTTTTCTTGCTGCGCGCTAGAGTTTAATGCTGAGGAGAATTCTAGCGCGACCCAGAGATTCCAGTTTAGCTCTTTGAGGAAAGTATTGGAGTTTGTTATTTACTGCACGTCGGAGCTTTCTTTAATCTTCCCCTTCCGTTCACTTCACAGCGCCAGTTCCAGTTTCTGACAGGAAGCCTTTGTGAGCAGTTTTTGAGAAGCAACAGCGATACCAAGGATTAGCGCTTGAAATGTGGTGACGTTATAGAGCTGAGCAAGGGCGTAGAAAAGACAGTCTGCCAAAAGTATTACCTGAGCAAGTAGAGAAAATACTTTAATTTGAGAACAGAGACACTCTCTCCTGAACTGATTATTCAACAAGACAAGTGTATTTTGACTGTACAGTGTTATAAAGGCCTTCAAATCTTAATCTCCTATAAAGACATATAATAAACAACTTTGCAAAGGTAGAGTAGGGACGATTCAATTGTTGTTTATTTATTACAGGAATTAAACCAGAATAGAAATTCCAGACAAAGCATCAGTATCCAGAGGCAGTCTCTCTTGTTTTGTCTTCCACTTCCCCTTTCCCCCATGGCTGAATTTAGGGACAGATATTTAACAGCTGTCACTGATTTGGTTAGAGGGTTTTTAGGACTAAGCGTCTATTCCTGGGGAGATCGCATCCAGAACCTGACATCACTTCCCTTCCTCTGCCCCTAAGATTTCGATGTGATGATGATGATTATACTTTTAGGCACTAAGGGACATTTTATCATGGAACAGCGTTAAAATGATTGCCGCTTTAGCGGTAGGATATTGCAGCTAAAGTAGTGATAATGGACTTGATAATATGCCATTGAGAATTGCAATAGAAGCCCATGTTCTGGTGTTAACATGGGCTTCTATTGGAATTCTCTATGGCATATTATGAAGCCCATTATCGCCGTTTTAGCTGCAGTTTCCTGCCGCTAAAGCGGCAATAATTTTACCGCCGTTCCTTGATAATATGCCCCTAAGTATGGAGTGGAGTAGAAGCATTAATTTTCTCTCTCTTGTTTAGCACAATTAATCTTGTATGCATGCTAGCTCAGTTAGCTTGTGCCCTAGACAGACATACTTGTGTCGCAGACTTTACTATTGTCTGTAAGTGGGGCAGCTGTACTACACAATTATATATTTCCATTACGACCGTACTCTGTTAAATCAATGACAAATACTCAGACAATTTCACTTTCACCCTGACTGCGCTACTGCAATAAGGCACATGATGATGGTTAATGACCACATGCTTATGGATGATGCGAAACAGTGACACAACATCATGATGTCACTCACGTGATGATGATGTTGATGAGATACTGAGTGATTTGTAAGTACGTGTTATCATGCAGCCGATAGGCCACCCATGGCTGACACAGAGAGGGGACTGCAGCGGAAGTGGGCCTCGGAGTCGGAGGGAGGAGATTATGGGTAGGGTAAATATTTAGTCATGCACAACATACATGTTGTGCTTCTAAACTACTGTGAGTCAAGGGAGTATTCCATTCTGAAATACAAGTACAACCTCAAACCTTTGAATCAAAAACCTTACAAAAAAACAGTCCTTGTTCTTCTCAGGGCTTTTATATTATTTTATTCGTAATATTCTCCAACCTTGGCTTTGGTACTCTGACATGGTTGAATTTTCTTTTACATTCTCTTCATCCAGTCTGACTCTGTTTTCACCTACTATATGATACCATCCACCAGGCATCCAACGACCAAACATGGCTGTCATAAACCGGCTTTCACCACAACAACATACATTTATATATATAACCAACCACCACCCATGCCATGCGTCCTTGCTTGCCTTAAAGCCCCTTAAATCCCCCCATAGGATTCCTTTCACCCATACAGATTCACCCACCCAGACAGGCATCCTTTCTGCTTACTCTTTCTCCTTTTCACCCATCCTTCTACTACCCAAGCATCCTATTCCTATCATCTTCATCCACCACCTAGGCCTCCCGGGGCACCTTCATTCATGCATGCATCCTTCTCTGCCAGTCATAAATGTCGTATGACTGTTTGTCTTCGTGATAAAACTGTCTTTGCTGAGTTGAAAATAGAATATGCCATTAGTTACCCAACCCCGGCCACTAATGGTAATGTTTAAGTAAAGGCCAGGGTGTCTTCTCTTAAACTGTTCAGTATTCATAAGCAACATCTTAGCCTCAGCAGTAGTACAGTGTACTACAAGTACTGAGTGTATAGTGTACACCCTTGCAGCAAGTTTATTCATCATTCTCAATAAGGAAGGAATATGACTTACCACCACCCGCCACTGCTGCTGGCTCACCCCCTGTGACTGACGCTTCCGCTCCCTCCGGAGTGGCATGGTGGCCCTCACGGCTGGTGGTCGGTACACCTGGAAAAAATAATCCCCTATTTCTTGTTTTCATTAGCAAGATTGAAAATACATAATTATATACACCACACACATCACTGTCTACAATTTGGATACCAGTACAGTAGACAGTACATGCTATAAAAAATAACTAAATAATATCTGGTTGGGCATTTTGTTGGTGGCAATTTTTGAAAAGCCTCTCAAAGTAGAGGGCAACCCATAGGACTGGACTCAGTTACTAGCGCTATGGTGCATCGCATTTTTGGAAAAGAAGAAAGAGTGGCCAACTGGGCGGACATGACTCAGAGGTCTCTCTTAGTTGCAAAATGGTGCTGTCCTCCTATTCTCTCATATACTTTTTTCCAGCCATGGTGCACCATAACAGTTGTTCAGTGTTCAGCATCAATTGCAGCTACTAAACAAAACGCTAGGCCTGGATTGGAAAAAGTAAAATATACACCACTTTTGGGGGTCCTGCCCCTGTCCAACGTGAGTGGTCACCATTACTGATTGAGCATGATGAGACAATAAAAGAAGCTAAAGCCTACTCATCTCACAATTTACAAACCTGCGGATATACCTTTCTTGTCTTGGGCATGCAATCTGCAGTCTGCATAGCACATTAGTGCTACTAGTAGTAGTAAGGAGTCTTTACTAGTATAAGTAGTAGTATAGGCTAGGACCAATGGGTTCTCTGAGTCTTACAGTACCACTACTAGGCAATCCAGGGGAGAGAGAAAGCTCAGTGAAACCGAGAAGAAAGCAAGCTACAGACAGACTGTCTAATACAGAGTCAGAGCAGAGGTTAGTCAGGTGCAATTTGATCTGATGTAAAAATAAAACCAGACACTAGAGGAAACAATGTTAGTAGTTGTACTTAGTAGTAGGTAATGGTGGAGCAAATAAAAGAAGTGAGAAACAGATAGATTGAAGAGGATTTTGGAAAAGTTTAAATTAGGAAATGGGAATAATAGAGCGGTAACATTTAGGGAAATATAATATATACATTTAACACCATGAGGACTTGGGCCAGCAGCAGAGCCATCTGCGGCTGCGCCTGAGTCCGCTTCCTGCTGTTCCTGGGAGGCCCCTCCAGCTTCCGTACCCGCCGCACTGCCAGCTGCCCCAGTCTTCTTCTTGCCCTGCCCCCTGGATGCTGATCATGTAAAGAGACATAAAATGATTTGTGTTAAATATATAAATATAATTGCTGTAAAAATATTTTTAGACAGGAAACTGAAATTGCAATAACATTGACCTATGCTAAAACTATCAGATCAACTTATTCGACTAGTAGTAGTCAACTAGTATGTATGTATCGCAGTCGAGTACCATCCGATCAGTATTATTTCACAGTTCAATTCCGATTCCTGAATCCTAACATACGTAGGCCGCCTATTCCTCCTGACTTTGGAATGAATTGCAAAAACATCATATCTGCTTCGAAGTTCAGATCTCATTCCCAATCATCTCTCAGACAGTCTCAGTCTCAACTCCAACAAGCTTGATGGGCCAATTACTAAGTCTGCATTTATTCTTCTTAATGCATAGATGGACGCATGCATAATTGCAGCATACACCAAATTGGTTGGTAGCTATTATTCGCTCACTATAAGAACTACAAAACGTTCAACTAGGACTGAAGTCATGTGAGAGCCTGAGCCCTGGGACCTCAACACCTAGCAGGTCCAGCAGGTCCTGCTCCTGGTCCCGGATATCGGACCACCGGTGCGTCAATTGATTAGGAGTGTGCCGGACCCCAAAGCAGCGAAACACTACCCGGCCCACCCTTGCCCACCAACGGTGATGCTCTCGGAGCCCATTACCAGACTCAAGCCTGGCGCCTGCTGCCAGGGTTTAGTGGAGGTAGCACTGGATTAAAAAAAACAGTGCGCCATTTTTCACCTGAGGAAATAAGGACCTTGCCTGCACCCCATGTGGGGGACCGCCTTCTGCAAGGAAGGGGGTCGCAGCTCCCACTCGGCCTCCGAGACCTGCCCCTTGCCTTCATCCCCATACCCATTGCCATGGTTTTGGGTAGGTGGGGGGGCGTAAAAGAAATGATAGGAACTAAGGAAGTAAGTAAAAGAAATAAAAAAAGCAAGTAATTGAAAAAGAGTGATAAACACAGTTTAAAGCACACATAAAGTAGGAAAAAATGCAAAATATAGAATCAGGAATAGAGAGTGATAGATAATTAAAAAGATTAAAAAAAGTTTATAGAAGCAAAGGATTGAAAAGATATAGGGAGGATAGAAAAACAGGCCCAGAACCATGGCAAAAAGTGAAAAACAATATGGCTGCGCACATTGGCGACCGTGTGGTGAAGTTTGTGTGATATATCCCCCAAGCACACAAAAAGCATCCCTGGACACATAATATGCGTTGCCGAACAGGAAAAACGCATCGCAAACGGGTGGAACAAGCAACTCCGTGCGCTTGCGTAACTTCAAGTAGCTTGCAGAGTTTTTCTTCGGCTTCGCAGAATTCACGTAGCGCGACTCCGCAAACTTCGCCCAGTGTTACCCCTAGCTAGTTTGTGCCTGTTGGAACCGGGACCACCAGCCCACTTAGGGTAACATGGCACAGAGTGAGAAGGCTAACTCTAGAAGGCAATTAGACAGTTCATTGCATTGCATTCCCTCACAATAATCAAAGAACCAGGTATTTAAATACATTCAACTAGGCAATCAGCAGGTAAATATATTACACATAAATCAATAGGAACATGCAGCAGTTTAAACCAAGCAGGTAAGTACATTAAATACTGAATTAGCAAATGTATGTATCAATTTGGAACAAACATTAAGTTTTGATTTAGCAGGTATTTTCATCAATTTGAATCAAGCAGGTAAATACATTAAGATTAGAACATCAGTGGTCCCATATCCAGAGTGCGCTGTCTCTTCCTAGCTCCTGCGCAAGAAAGTGCTTATGGATGCTTAACTTCAGAGGGGGAGAGAGTTCTGGTACCCACTCTCTTAATATGAGCCAGTCACGTTGTTACAAGAGAGAGAGGATCAACTTAGGGGCTCAGTTCTTGGCAGCCCCGTTCATTACAGTCCCCCCTCCCTAAATGACTCCGCTCCTTCAGCCCCACCCTCCATTAAGTTGTTCCCCGATACCTCTGCGCCCGTCCGCACCTCTGTCACACTCTCTGCGGAGCGAGTCTGCACGGCCGATCTTCCCCTGGCCTCCCGCTCAGGACGTACAGCACTTCGCCTGAGGTGGGGGCAGGGACCACAGCCGCGACGCGGATACCTCAGAGACCCCACAGCGTGTGGGCCTCCTAGTGCATTCTCTCCTGTCTCTCTGGAGAGACAAGCTGACAGTTGGTTCGGCCTTCCGAAGGGCCGCAGCGGCTTTCACTACTCTGAGGAGCTCCAGCTCGTGCAGAGAGGTGACGCGTTAGGCGGGAGTCCGGTTGCTAAGCGACCCCGCCCAGCGTCTCTCTCAGAGCCTCGCGTCGCTCCCCTTTTTCTCACGCTCGGCCGTTCTCAGCACCCAGGCCATCGGCGGTGAAACTTTTGGCATCCTTGGCAACTCAGCGCTTCGGTGAGGGGAGGGGGGGGCTCTGATCAATGCAGTGCTGCTTGAGCCTTGTTTCACCTCCTGAACCCAGGACTACCAGAGTGACTCAAAGGGCTTGTTGGCTGTCTTCCTTATCAGAGGCTCAGGGACAGAAAAGGCCACCTCCATCTTGAACCCGCTCCTGAGCCCAGCCTGAGTGAGTCCTGACCCTTCAAATGGTGCCTTTACAGCCTTTGGCCCTTGGAAAAGGTGCTAAAGGTTCCCAGATAGCAAACATCCAAAACCTTAACCAACCTGGTCTCTTGTCTGACCAAGGTGCATCACTGATCAGCTTGACTTTGGCAGCTCCCGCTTCTTTCTTCTCTGCAGCTACGAATCCTCTTTAGCAGTCTTTTGCAGAAGGAGTGTCTGGCTCATGGAACCCTCATCAGCTACAGCCTCCAACATCGTCCTTTTTGACTTTCAAAAAAAGACCAAGGGCCAGATGTAGGTAAATTTTATTTACCGACCTCTTAAATACCGAGTCATACCGACTCGGTATTTAAGAGGTCGGAAAATAAAAATACCGAGATGTAGGTAATTGCAGATGTGCAATTACCGAATCGGAAACAGTCGGTAATTTCCGATGTGGTAAATACCGACCAGTTAATGCCCATGCATTCCTACGGGCTTTGAAGCCCATAGGATTGATTGGGCATTTACCGGTCGGTATTTACCACATCGGAAAATACCGACTGTCACAAGGGTGCAGGGGGTGTCACTTTGACACCCTCTGGCACCCCCAAAAGAGGCTCGGGTGCCATGTGGCAGGCATACCTGCCCTAAGGGCAGGTCTGCCTGTCATATGGCATAGGTGTGCATGCACACATGTGCATGCACACCAGAAACGGTATTTTACCATCAAGTAGTATTTGATGGTAAAATACCGATGTTGTACTGCTTGTGGGACTCAGAAGAGTCCCACCTACATACCAATTTTCCGGAATCAGTAATGATACCGACTCGGTATTTTACATACTCGGTAAATTTACCTATCGGTAAATTTACCGAGTCTGTAAATTACAGGGACCTACATGTCAAATTGCTTTTACCGGGTGGTAACGGCCGAATTCGGCCGTTACCACCCGGTAAAAGCCTACCTACATCTGGCCCCAAGTCTGAACGTGGAAATCTTCACCATGACTTTGTGTAGAGTCTCCCTCATGATGACTTCTTCTCCTCTGCAGACACACAACAGCCTTTCCCCGCTGAACTTCTACTGAAGGTAAGCGCTGACTTATATTAACCTATATTGACATGTGTACATTCATTATGGCGTTCATTGACATCGCATTCAATGATAATAACAGTGATGTCATCAGTGACGTCACTGACCATGGCAGTGCGTTGCGGGGCGTATGTTATAGTTAGCTCAGGTAACTATAACTACTGAATTTCTACGGTTTTACGCATGTGAACTCTGAGCCTAACTATAAAGTCCCTGTACCCATTATTTTTTTCTGTGAATTTCTAAGGTATTTTTTAAAGTCTATTTCCTAACTCTAACCTGTAACCTTTAAGAGTGAGTGTGAGAGTGAATATCCCAGTGGGTGTGTGAGTGGGTGCATTACTGGTTCTGTGAGTGGGTGTGTGAGTGGATGTGTGATGAGTTGTTCTGCAAGTGGGTGCATGAGTGACTGAAAGGGTTCTGCTAGTTCTCTGCTCGTTTTTCTACCTTTTTTCTGCTCACCTGCTCACCTTTATTTTGCCTCTTTCTGCTTGGTGCTGACCTTTATTTTGCCTTCTTCTGCTAATTTCTGACCTTTATTTTCTATCTTTATGAACATTTCTGATCTCTATTTTGCCCCTTTCTGCATGTTTTTGACCTCTATTTTGCATTTGTTTCTTCTTATTTCTAACCTTTATTTTGCCTCTTTCTGCTAATTTCTGACCTTTATGTATCCTCATCCTGCTTGGTTCTGAACTCAATTTTGCATTTTCTGCTCATTTCTGTCCTTTATTTTGCCTCTTTCTGCTTGTTCTTAAGCTCTATTTTGCCTCTTTCTGCTCGTTGCTGACCTTTAGTTTGCCTCCTTCTGCTCACTGCTGAACTATATTCTGCTTCTTTCAGCTGATTTCGCACATTTCTTCTGCTTCTTCCTGCTTGTTGCTGACTTTTATTCTGCCTCTTTCTTCTCATTTCTGCCTTAATTTTGCCTATTTCTGCCAATTTCTGATCTCTTTTTAGCTTCTTTCTGCTCATTGCTGACATTTATTTTGCTACTTTCTTCTCATTTCTGAACTTTATTTTGCCTCATTCTGCCTTTTTCTGATCTCTTTTAGTCTCTTTCCGTGTGTTTATGACCTTTATTATTACTCTCTCTGCTCGTTTCTGATCTCTATTTTGCCACTACCTTTATTCTGCCTCTGTGTGACCTTTATTCTGCCTCTTTTTGCTCGTTCTCGCATTTATCTTGCTTCTGTCTGTTTATTTTTCACATTTATTTTGCCTCTTTCTGTTCGATCCTGACCTTTAGTCTGCCTCTTTCTGCAGGTTTGTGACCTTTATTTTGCCTCTTCTTCTCAGCTCCCAGCCTACTGCAGGAGCTGGTATTCTTGCTGCAGGGAGGGAGCTGCTGGAAAGGCAGCTCCTTTCATGCAGGAGCGATAGTTTAATGTCTTTCCCTCCACTTACAGCGGGCGGGAGCACTTTGACAGCTCCAGCCCGCTGGAACCAGAGTGTTTGCTTTAGCTGTCACAGCTCCCACGAAAATAATGAAAACAACTGTGTCACAATCGTGACACTCCGGAGCCAGCCTTGGGGGTTGAAAGGTGGTGGTCCAGGGCACCCAAAAGCCCTAGGATGGAGGTCCGTGCAGCTCCTCTCCTTTTAAACAAAAGCCCCAGTAAGTGGGAGTTCCCGGTTCCAGGAATCCACAATGCCCTCCCTATATCTTTAAGTAACCCAAGGGAGGTGGTGGTTCCAAGGGCATAAAAATGCCCTTGCAGCGGGGCCAAGTGCGCCCCCCTCCTTTTATATTTATGATGCACAGCATGCACAGCATGCCCTGGAACTTAGGTCTTCTGGGTGCTTTATTTAAAACAAGCGCTGCAGACCGAGTTTGTTTCTTTTTACATTTTCACATGGATTCATGGCTCTATTGCATTTCCGTGGCAATTTTTTTTTTTATTGCTTTTTTCCTCTGGGACCCCAAGACCAACGCTTGGGTGTCAGATTATGCCTACTCTGCTCCTTTTTCTTTTAAAAAAATGTGTGGGTGTGTTTCAGCTGAAGCTGAGTTCAAAGATGGCTGTCACGACTTCCTGATTGAAGTGTTGACAGCCAATCGGATTTCAGCACGGGGACTGTCAGATCTTTGGAAGATACACGTCCCTATATATCTAAATTGTGATTCATTTTTAATATCTCAGAAACTGCTGAACCGATTTATGTCAATTTACACAAAGGTTGCTTTCTGAACCAACAGCTACCTTTCTGCCAAATTTGATGTTATTCCGTTAATTGTTCGGGCTGCAGTCGTGTCTAAAATCCACATAGGAATTTGCCTGCGGAAAATGTGTTTTGGACCCCCCCTGTTCTCAGCTCCCACTTGACGGATCATCACAAAACCTTCAAGACAGTAGCTGAAGTGAGTGTCATACTTATTTTGAAAATTTCTCGAGGATTCATCAAACGGTGCAAACGTTTTTGGCAAAACAAAAAACACACTTCCTATGGAAACAATGTCCTTACTATAACTACCTACTGGCAAGCGCCTGAAGGTAATATATCTATATGAGAAGGTCACATAGTGATGATCAATAGATGCAAACTATAAAAACCTATACATTACATATTTATTTAAATAGAACTGTGCATGTAATCGAATTCAAAGTACGAAGATGTGGAGTTAAAAATTGTAAATCTATATGTATGTATTTGCACTTACCTTCTCAATATTTTGTTCATCAATATTTTTGATGCAATATTATGTCCACACAATATTTTTGTCCACAATGTTCTATCGGTGATCCCAAAGAGTTTGTTTTCCTCCATGAAGTTGCGGGAGTTCATTAAAATTACACTTCCGTCAAACTTGTGAAGATTTATGAATTTGCCATTTTGACTTGTGTTTGCTTTAAAGCAAAATTTCCTCAACTGAGGCTCATACATCTTGGCTGTTTTTGAGTCACATTACATCCGGTATACAAAGGGTAATTTCAGAGCAATACAGTTATGGTACGGGATGCGGCTTAGGGTGGGCCATATGCTACAGTCAAGGTGAGAGTACTAGGACATTTTGTAGGTGATGAATGGGAACAAGATGACCAAGAATTTGCAGTGAGGAAGGTAGGGGGATTATGTGTCAGAATGGTTAGAAGGGGAGAGGCTACCCACTGCAATAGCCAGAATGATTAACATTGCACAAAGGAATGCTTAAGCTACTTCGTTAGGTCTTGCTACAGACGGTGCAGACCTATATTTTAAAATATTTTAACATATGATTACAGTAGTCTTTGGGTGAGCCCCTTTGATATGTTTGTGTGATTTTGTTACCTAACCCAGATTCCAGCTGTTGGTTGATTTGAAGCATTTTTGATTAGAGGACTACACCCTCTAACTTTCATTCTGTTCTCTCACTTTTTTAATTACTTTTTCAATCCTTATAGTTTTTTTCTGGATGTGACGCACTTTAAACCACTTTCTACAATACAACAACAAAAAAATGCGCAGTTGTAAACACAGAACGATTGTTGCAAATGCTGACTTTAGCTATGAATATTAGGATAATGTCTTCCAGTATGTGTAGAAATGCATTTAGAGCCATGATAGTGACTGATATATTCAAAACTCAGCATTAGCATATTTATTTAGGGCATTGGAAAGAGTGAGTATGCAAAAGTATGTTGAAGCCAATACTTTCTGTGATCTGACCTGCTGAAAACAAAAGCATAGTCAACTTTTTGCCATTTTTTATTTTCACTTCCAACAAAACAGCATTCAAGTACATTTGCTGTATCCATAATTCTCTAGTAGGGCAGTACTGGGCAGCTGTGGGACCTTCAGTAGTTGCACAAGATAGTGCAACCCAGTTACAGGCAGGGACTATGTCTGAATCAAGGGCCTTCTAGTCACAGTCTAACATGTTGCACTTTTGTTTAGATCAAAAATGTTTCTAACTGGCAGGACAATTAGTAGCAACTTGTGGTACAGCTGCCTGATTACAGAAAACACATATGTTTACTATCTGGTACCTCTAGAAAAAATCAAAGATACTGCACACTGCTTCAGAAGAACTATGTGTCTGAGTTCAGGAACCTCTGGTATTGACTTAAGATACTGCTGTCTGATTGCAGCAAGAAAATATGTCTGACTCCAGGGATGCTTAGTAACAGATAAAGGGACTTCACTCTACAGAAAAGATTCGATTCTGACTTATGTGACCTTTAGTAAAGGCTTAAGAAACTTCACCCTCATTAAAAATAGAATTTGTGACCGACTCAAGAGAGCCTGCTTCAGAATAGATTTCTTTCTGACTCCACAGACCTCAATTAACAGCCTAAGATACTTCATTCGTAATCAGAAATCATTTGTTTCCGACTTCAAGGTACTCTAGTAAGAATATAAGATACAGACCACTGCTACAGAAATTATGTGTTTCTGATTTCAGTGTATTGTAGCCTCTTTCTGCTCGTTTCTGATCTCCATTACAGCAAGGACACAAGTCAGACTTCATGGTTTGAAGTATAGTCTTGCTGGATTGACTCCATAGTCCTATTGTAACCAGCTACGGTAGTAGAGCCTACTCCAGTAAATAATTGTTTCTGTAACCAGGAACAATAAATAATACTCTACGGTACTACACCTTGCTTCAGAAAAAAATTATCTTCTGATTCAAATTGCTTGTAGTGAAGAACTAAGGTCCTTCAGCCTGATGATAGTAAGGACATACATTTGAATCCAGGATTCTCTAGTAAATGATCTAGGGTACCGCATTCTTCTTGGAATAAAATGTGTTTCTGACTCCAAATAACTCTAGCAGGTATGTGAGATATTGCAGCCTGCTACAGAAAATGATTTCTGTCTGAGAGTATGAACAATGTTAGGTTGCAAGACCATTTTCATGTTATCAGTGTTGGCAGTGCATAAGTATGTTCCTACTCATTTCCTACTCCATATAGCTTACTCTTTCACTTTCACTCCATTTCCAGCTCTTGCATTGGCTAATAATGTTAATATGGCTAGGACTGTTTTTAGTGTGAGTATGACTGTAACCAGAACATGCAGTCTTATATTTGATGGATGATATTGACTGCTACTGCAATCCAGCATTAGCACATTCAAGACACAGAAATCCCCCCCCCCATAAAATCTACAGACTTGTGAAAGCAAATATGCAAATTTATGTTGAAGCCATACTCTTTCTGTGTTACTGTCTGCTGAAAACAAAAACACAGTAAACTTGTTGCCTTAGGTCTCTTCCACTTACAACAAGATACTTTGAAGGTCATCTGTTCTATTCATAGTTCACCTGCTTATTGAGATTGAAGTGGTAATATTGGACCCCTGTGATGGAGACAGCAAAACTAGAAACATGATAAAGGAACCTCTAGCATAAAACCCAAGATACTGTACTCTGCTACAGAAAGGATTTTTGCCTGACCCCAAGGACCTCCAATAACAATCTAGGACATTGCAGCCACATTATTTATTATTATTTATTGCAAGGATATGTGTATGATTCAAGGGAACCCTAGTACCATCCTAAGGTACACTGGAGTCTACTAGGAATGACTTACAGTACTGCAGCCTGCTACAGAAAATATATCTTTATGACTCTAGGAACCTAAGTTACAAATGCTTGCTAAAAGAAATATGTCTTTCTTCCACAAGATCTTCTGAAGTTTGTTTGACATACACTTACTTGGTTCCAATAAATTAAATTAATTTATATCAAAACTAGCAGCCCGTCCCGACCTTGTCCGGGAGCAATCATGGCTCAGGGCCCCATCCCGCCCTGGCGTTGTGTAACCTGCCCACGTCACTGCTCACGTCACTTTTTCCTGCTGTAATGCCCCGTTTGGTACCTGCTCAACTTTGTACGCTTTTGTCACCTGCACACGTTTCTTTTTGCTCCTGTTAACCTGCCCACTTCACTTTTTCCTCCTGTAATGCCCCATTTTGTCACCTGCACACGTTTTTGCACCCCGCTCAACTTTCTATGCTTTTGTCACCTGCACACTTTTCTTTTTGCTCCTGTTAACCTGCCCACGTCACTTTTTCCTCCTGTAATGCCACGTTTTGTCACCTGCACACATTTTTGCTCCCCGCTCAACTTTGTACCTGCACACGTTTCTTTTTGCTCCTGTTAACCTGCCCACGTAACTTTTTCCTCATGTGGTGCCCCGTTTTGTGACCTGCACACGTTTGTTTTTCCTCCGGTACCTGTGGCTCGCTCACCGCTCCTCCCTGCCGCCGCTCCTCCCTCACGTTTGCTTTGCTGACGACCGCTCCTCCCCACCGCAGCTCCTCACTGTCTGGCCGCCGATCCTCACTGCCTGTCCGCCGGTCATGTCTGCTGCTCCCCGCGCTGATGTCCGCGGCTCCTCGTCACTGCCCCGCACTGATCTCCGCTCCTCGTCAGTTCTCCTCCCCGTGCTGAACTCCGCCGCTCCTGTACGCCGCTCCTTGCGTGTACGTCGCTCCTGACATCAGCATGCACGTTGCGGCCGGCGCTACTTTCAAGGGACTACTTTTTTTTTAACTTATAATTTTTTAATAACGTATTTTTTTAAATTTATGTAGCCTATGTCCATCTGCACACCCTGAGGATTCCAACGATGTATCGGGGGTGTGGATTGGCGCTGTGGTTCCCGAGTTTACCCGCCTCAAAGCCTGAAAGTTCTTCCTTTATAATAGTAGTATAGATAATATTGCAGTTTTTAAATGTTATTTTTGTTATGGAAAATATTGTTTTATATATTATTTTCCACAAAACAATTGTTAAACATTAACTTAAGTAATACAGTTAGTGTGGTAAAATCACGGGGGTATACTTAGTAGCTGATGGTGATCATTTACTGTGAGCAAAAATTACTATTATAACTCCACTAGGTGCTTCCCTCAGAGCAGATCTACAATAACAGAACATTAAGATTAATCTTCTAACTCTTCCAGATGGTTACCTTAGGACAGATGCTGGACAACAAATGGAGGGCCAAATTACTATTCTAACTTCAACAGATACTTCCCTCAGGGCAGGTGCTGGACACTTACTGGGGGCAGAATTACTATTCTATCTCCACAAGGCACTTACCTCAAGGCAGGTGCTTGACAGTAGCTGTGATGCAAAATTAATATTCTAACTCCACCAATTACTTTTCTCTGGGCAGGTGGTGGATAGTGACTGTCAGGCAAAATTGCAATTCTAACTCCACTAGGTAGTTACCTCAGGGAAGGTGCTGGACAGCGACTGAGGGTAAAATTACTTTTCTAACGCCACCAGATACTTACCTCAGTGTAATTGCTGGACAGTGGCTGGGCTGCACAATTATAATTCTAACTCCACTGGGTACTTACCTCATAGAAGGTGCGGACAGTGATTAGGGTACAACATATCTACTCTCAGTACATCAAGCACTTCCCTCAGGGAAGGTGCTTAACAGTGCCTGGGGGGCACAATTACTATTCTATTTCTACCAGATACTTACCTCAAAGAAGGTGCTGGACAGTGACCGGGGTTGCAAAATAAGTCCTAAAATAAAAACAACAACAAGCCATTTTGTTCTTGGTAAAACAGATACATCCACTTACAAAAACACAACAAATACAAACTGAAAAACACATTCTACCTAAGAAAACAATTCCCACGTAAGCATTGTAAAAAAAAACATAGCAAATAAGAAGAAATTCACCACAAAGTCAAAAGCTTAATAATAAATCATAAATTTTCTCATTTTAATAGGTAACAACATAACTGAAAAAAGAACCATCTAAAAAAAAACAGCTCAAAATACAAACACCTACTACCAATTGCTTCTTTCAAAAACCAACAACACAACAATCTCAGGGCAAAAACCTAGAACTCATTACGATGGCAGAGGGCCCGCCACCACCAGCTGGTCGGTGGCAGGCCCACCGCCATCGTACTGCTGTTTTCCCCCGCCATATTATGATGGCGGTGGGAATCGTTGGTTAAGTGTGGTGGTTGTAAAGACCGCCTCCACAATTCTGACAGATGGCCCTTTTCCAACCGCCTGTCAGAACAAAAACATTGCGGGGGTGCCTTGCAGGCACCACTGTAGGAATTATGATATCCCTTTCATCAGTTTGTTTTGCTGCAGACAACTTGCCGCAAAACAAATGGAAATGGATTTGGGGGCCTGTATTGGGACCCCCTCAACCTCAGGTGCAGGGACATGTATGGGAGCACCTATGGTGCCCCCTATATATCATTGCCGCATGGGGCAGGGTACCTGACACATAGTGCAGGGATATGTCTGCCCCCTCTATTTTGCATTGTGGCAGACACTCCTGACCGCATCCCCACCACAATGCAAAATATAGGTGATGCGACCGCCGTGGTGGAGGTCGCATCATTATTAGGATTGTGAGGAGGTGGATGGTGGACAGACTAAAGTCCATTCGCCATTGTAATGAGGCCCCTAGACATTACATTTTGTCTAACATAATAAACAGCAAAGATTCTCATTTGAAAAATGCATCAACCAGTAAAAACATATAAAGAATGTATTTCAAGTTTTTTTGACAGAACCAACATCAATGGCATAAGTTAATCAAACAAATATGTCAATTTGAGGAGAGGCAAGAGGCCCTCAAAGTATGGTGACTACCTTGATTGTGAGGATGAGTTAAGTGAGCCCAGGAGGGATTGGAGGTCTGTGCAGTATTTTTCATTCCATTTCAGAGGCAGAACCAGTTACTCTGGCAGACACCATCGCTAGGACAACTGAGCAAAATCACTCTGCAATGGAGATTGAAGTATGAGAAAAAGGACAACAGTTAAAAGAACTTACATCAACCTCCAATGAGCCCTGTGGCTCAATTTTGAGGCAGGTATCCAAAACCATTCCCATGAATATAGCAAGTAGTATGCCAACAATTCCCAATCTTAGGAGAATGATGCAAACACAAAAACATCAAATCAGTAACCCCACAAATATATCCTGACATTAACATCCTGCTTAATAAACTGTTACATTCTCTGATGTACATTTTGTATTGCATGACAAGAAAAACGCTCGGAAAAGAATACTAATATTTATCATTACACATACCTTTTTAATCCTTGAAAAAAGTGAATCTATTCTCCCCAATTTACACTATTCATTGTAACATAAATAATGCAATTGTCCCATTAGTGTGTAGTTTATTTTCTGACAGGCAATCCTCAATGTACACTGAATTAGTAACAGTGGAATAATACTAAACAATGAATAAAACTCCTGAATTATCAATCATTATTACCGTTACCAAAATAGACCCCAACACGCAAATTCAAGAATATTCTTTCACTTTTCACATGCATATTGGTGAAAAATTTAAAAAATCATCCTTAATTGAGCATTACTTATCAAACAACAATCTTCAATATGAATTGAGGAACCTGATTTCCTTATGCTTTGTACCTCCTGACAGTGTAGATGAGTTCTAGACATTAATTTCTGAGTTGGAATATTTTCTCTAAAATCAAAAGGAACTGCCCCCCTCTACTAAAATATTTTGAATATACATGGAGTGGCCATCCAAGCCAGTCAAGTTACAGGAGGAAGTACATGTTTCCCATTAAATGGTGGAGCTGTTACATGACCTGCTTAGAGTAAGGTGCAAAAACGAACAATACCCTTTAGGGATGGCACAATTCCTTCTATAAATCAGCTGGCAAGCATCACCTGAACCCATAAAAAACTTATATTTTGAAGAAGGAACAAAGTTTCCAAGACATGAGACTTGGGCAGGCACTGTCAGGCAGCCTGAACCCACGTATTTCCCAAAAAATGAAAGAAATTTCTCAGAGAATACTGGCTCAAATTTAAAAAAAATGGTTGATGGTGGCTTCAGACTACCTGGACAGTATTGCATGTATAATACATTACTAACCCTCACTAACATTTCCCTAAATTACTTAAAAAACTGCATACAATTCAATTGGTATTTTAGCTTACTAAAGAAAGGAATTTTGGGATTCCTACCTGTAGCTTTCTTCTTTCTTCAACTCTTGGTGACTTTTTCAAACCATCTGTCACCAAGAGCCTCCAGTACTCCAATAATCCATATATGCAAATCAACATCCACAGAAAAGGTCAACTCCTGAAAATGCCTGGTTTTATATTTAAAACCATTGTCCACAACCCAATTATTAGAAATGTATGCAATATCAGTACTATAAACACAATTGCAAGAAGCAAAAACCAAGTTTTTTATTTTAAATCACCAGAAAAAAATCCATCCTCCAAAAACAAATGGTATCAAACATGCCAGTAGTAATCCATACATGAGTATGTAAGCAATACAGAAATTCGATATCCTACAGAAAAACCTGTTGATTAAACCATAACCATCAAAATTAAAACTATCCCCAAACTGAAATTTCCAAAAAACAACCCTCTAGTAGTCAATGAACAGCATCCATTTTCCTCCAGCAGCCAAATGTTGCTTTTCTTGCAAAGAAGTTTAAAAAAGATATAACCATCTTTCTTTCAACTTTTTTAAACCTATTTTGAAAAAAAACGTCCCAACAGGGGCATATGAACACAACCTGCATGGGAATTGATAAGTGGTAAAAACAAATAAAACAAACATTATATTACTATCTACCCTAACTATCTCCCCCTCTATTTAACTCAGCAGCCTATATACTTAATAATGTAAATGACATTTTTCTTACCTGACCGCAGCCCTTTCTTGCTTCGAACCTTGACCGTGATGCTCCACTGACTGTAGAAACAGATGTACAACCGTGAGTGTCAAACCTAAAAGTAAAAAGAATAAAAGGACTATATTCACCATTGAAGTCAATGAATAAGCTGTGGTATAGCACATCTAAACTGATGAAAATATATGTTATACATTTGAAATTTTGTAATATATCTTTTTGTAAAATATGTTAAATTGTTAACTACTTAATTACATTTTTTGTCCATTTTTACACTGTTTATTAATAAATATTCTAAATATTATCCCTTGTGTGATTTTTTCTCTTTTACCAAATAATTATTGTTTAAATATAAGAATTTATAATTTACTTGTTCTATATTTTCTCAAATATTTAGGTATATTGCTGCTTAATTCCGCTAAGTTTTACATTTACTCATTACCACCGTTTTAAAATGCATACATTACCTGTATTTACTAGTATTCCGGTACTAAAATTAATGCCTGAATATTAATACCCTTCCCCACTCAATATCTCCCTAAATAATAGTGTTACAATTACAAAAAATATATATACGTTTACTATTGTATAATTATAATACCTATTTATTAATATTCAAGTATTATAAATAATGCCTTTCTTATTAATACACTTCTTTACCATAGATCCTATATCCCTTGCATCCTGTTCATAAATAATAGTGCTATAATTGTTAACAATATACAAATTTAATATTAATATTATTTTACAATTGCAATGCTTAAATATCAATTGTCAAGCATTAAAATAATACCTGGGTACGAATACACTTCCCCACCAAATACTCATATGGGATGCATCCCATCCCTAAAAGTTTGTAGTAAAATTTGTCATTTTTTTGAACTTTTAAAATTAATCTGAATTAACATAAATTACATTATTGAAATATTAATACTCAAGCCTTACAATTAGTGTCATGTATTAATACACTTCCTCAACCAAAACCCCTGTATCCCTTGCATCCCATTCAGGAAACTTATTGTTAATTAAAAAAAATAAAGAATTAAAGAAAATAAGAAATATATATTTGCAGAATATCTATAACAAATACTTACCTTTATACTTACGTATATACTTACATATTACTGCGTAGTAAAGACTTTTGTGGTAATGACACTCATAGTAAAGAAATGAGTGGTAATGACACTCATGGTAAATACATGCTTGGCAAATGTCTATATCTGAAATACGTTGTGAAGACATGCGTGGTAATGACACTTGTGGTAAAGACATATGCATTGTAATAACCTGTATGATTAAGACTTCATTGCAAAGTTGCTTCGTTGTTTAGGCTGTGTTGTAAATGCTATTTCCCCTGTAGAATAACTTCTATAGGTAGTTAGGATTGATGGAGGTAGAGGGTGGTAGATGGTGAATTCACCGCCTCTGCTGGGCCACAGGCAATTGCCCTATCCAATCTGAAAAGCCCCCCTGTTCATTAGGGATATTTTGATGGAAATGCTACTAAATAACATGTTTTGCAGTCTGTCATAATGGACAAGATGGCATTGTCACCCAAGAAAAAGACCGCTCCATGGTTTTGCCCCAAATTAAAGATACTAAAACAATCCTGCCGGAAACTAGAAAGGGTCTGGAGACAGGATTCCTCACAACATAGGAAGGAAGCTTATAGGAAGGCCATCAGGCTGTATAAAACTGAAATCAAAATTGCACAAGCCCATTTTTATGAAATTAAAATCAGCACTGCCGCTAACTCTCCTAAAGAGATTTTTCGGATAGCGAATTCACTAATTACCCCACCTCAAATACCTCTATCGAGGGAAGGGACTTTGACACGCTCTAACAATCTAGCGGTATTCTTTCAACAAAAGATCCAAGCTATCTATACAGCCTTCCCCCTCAATCCACCTGAGCCAATGGGAACAGAGATAGGTGGCCCGGTCCCTGTGCTGGAACAATTTCATTTTCTGGACACAGTTATACTAGATCAGGTAATCGATAAGGTGTCCTCGGGTTCCCCGTTGGACCCTGCTCCGCCTCAACAGCTTGTGGCGGCCCTTGAATCCGTCCATGCAACGATCCTTGAGGTGTTGAATTGCTCAATTACAACTAGCACAGTTCCCTCCCATTGGAAGTGCGTGATGGTCAGGGCCCTCTTGAAGAAGCCTAGTCTGGATCAATCAAACCTATCCAACTACCGCCCAATCTCGCTCCTGCCCTGGCTGAGCAAACTGTTGGAAAAACACATCAATAATATCATGGTCAAGCATCTAGAATCCAACAAATTGCTGGATACCACACAAACCGGCTTCCATCCTCAACATGGGACGGAGACCGCTCTGTTGATGATAACAGAGGAGGAAAGGAGGCTGGTGGACGAGGGGGGAGTGGCTGCCATCATTCTTTTAGACCTCAGTGCAGCGTTCGACACGGTCAACCATACCATCTTGAACGACCGACTCAAGAGTGTCGGAGTGTCGGGCGCTGCACTGGCATGGTTTTCATCCTTCCTCAGCGACTGCTACTTTCAGGTTTTCAAGGGAGATGTGGTCTCCTCCAGACTGCCTCTGGGTTGTGGGGTCCCACAGGGCTTGGCCCTAAGTCCGACACTCTTTAATATTTATATGAGGCCTTTGGCAGGGATTATCCACCCATTTTGCATCAAGATCGTCAGCTATGCAGACGATACCCAGTTAGTGGTATAACTACACCACGATAAGGGTTCACCTAGCACCCTGGCTCCCTGCCTTGAAGCAGTAGCCAGATGGATGGAGCTCTCCTACCTCTGCCTCAACGGGGACAAAACAGAGATTATGCTGTTGGGGAATTCATCACCCACTATCTCTGTCCCCATGTGGCCGTCCTGCCTGGGTCCTGCACCATCCCCGAAGCCACAAATAAAGAGCCTTGGCATGTGGCTCGACAGCTCCCTCAACTTTGTGTATCAGGCTACCGCCCTCTCATCAATCTGATATGGATTGATGAGAATGCTTCGCAAAATTATTCCCCTTCTTCCTTTTGAGGCAAGAAGGATAATAGTCCAAGCTCTTATTTTGTCCTGCCTGGACTATGGGAATATTCTGTATTTGGGAGCCCCCAAGGCCACAATAAATAAACTGCAAGTAGTTCAGAATTGTGCTGCACAGATGCTCCTGCAAGTTCCACATCGGCAATCAGCAAGGCCAGCACTGCAACAGCTACACTGGCTACCAATTGCTGCCAGGATACAATTTAAAGCTATATGTCTGGCACACAAAGCCATATGGAAGACTGGTCCACCCATTCTACACCCACTATTAACACCATATCTTCCGAATAGGACTCTATGCTCCAGTTCCTTATATTTGGCCACACTTAAGAAAACAAGGAAGGTGAGATGGAGAGGACGCTCTTTCTCATCCACTGCTGCTAAGTTGTGGAACTCTCTTCCCCAAGCTATGCGGGGGAATAACAACTTGCTGACCTTTCGCAAGCTCTTAAAAACACACCTGTTTGGAATGCTTCCTTAGCTCTGCGGACTGATGCTGTTCTGCTTTTCTTTTCCGCAAGCGCTACGAGGCCTCCGGGTAGTTAGGCGCTATAGAAATACTTTTCTATACTATT
The DNA here is from genome assembly GCF_964261635.1 of Lissotriton helveticus. Lineage (NCBI taxonomy): Eukaryota > Metazoa > Chordata > Amphibia > Caudata > Salamandridae > Lissotriton > Lissotriton helveticus. The sequence goes on from NC_136061.1 coordinate 2,028,767,726, forward strand.
CTATTCTACTATTGATAGGAAGGGAAATAGTTCTCAACAGCATAGCCAGCTGCAGATAAAAAGTTCTTGTTTAAGTACCTGTGTGCAATAAAGAGGAACAGTTTCTGCAACAATATTATCCAGAGAGTCTCCATATTGCCTGGACTGGCACTGCACACACAGGACAGTTGGAAACTATGCAAAATAAAGCACCCATAGACAGAAGAAACAACGAGGAGAAATACAGATATTTCTCGTCATTGAGCCTCTGTTGAGAGGTCGTACAATTTTTAGGCAGTCCCAGGTTTATTACTCTTTGTCAATCTGGGATTGCGGCAAAAAGCATGGGTGGATGTGTGGGAACAATAACCCTTCACCCATTTAACCCCTCCCCGGCAACTTGTGCTGCCTGGTTTACTCCAGAGTTACCAAGCAACACAGAGCCATGCAAGGTGGCTTTGCCTGTCTTGGTAAATCTAACTTAAGGATTGCGTTAGCCTTGTGTCACCCTCCGTGACTCAGGGGCAATGGAATACTTTGATGAACCAAAGAGCCCAGTGTTTCTTTTAAGGTGCAGATCAAATTACTGCCTTTATTTTTTTTCGCCTCCATGCCTGATCCCTAAAATGTTTTTACTGTTAGGATCCTACAGAAATTCCTGAGTTCCAAAAGAAAATCATGCCTACTTACGCTTGAGAACTATGAAAATCAGCAGCCCCCCCCAACCCACTATGGCCCCTTTGTTGTGGGAGAAAAACACCTGTGTATAGAGTGGAATGTATGCAATTGTACAGAAGGGGGCATAGGTACAAAGAAGTGGCGGAGTTAGACGTTAGCTGTCACGGCTTAACACTTCACTCCGCCACTTCAGAAATGAATGGCTGCACCATATTAACAAGAATGTGGTGCAGTCTTGCTTTTTCCCCTGCGCTGGTGCTACACTTAGCTGCCTAGCATCAGCGCTGGCACCCTTGCACCATAGTGCACGGGTGTCTGCGTGCATGGGAGGGAAGGTGTCCCTTCCGGCACATAAACAATATTTAAATGCATTTTTGTCACTTCTATGTGTGCTGCCTAATGCAGCACACATGGAAGTCACAAAATGTATTTTTTTTTAAAAGATTGTTTATGTGCAGGAAGGGACACCTTCCTACACATAAACAATCAAAGGCGTTTTGCTTTTTCCATGTGTGCTGCACAAATCAGCGCACATGAAAAAAGCAAAAACGAGGTGAAATAAAGCATTTCTCCTCATTTTGCCAAGGTCTTAATTTTGGCGCTGCCTCCTATTTACGCCACCCTTGTAAATAGGAGCAGCATCAAAATCAATGGGTGTTGCGGTGGAACGGCCACGGGATAACCCACTGCCCACCCCTTTCATGCTAAGCATAGGGTGAAATGGGGCATTATTTACAAGGCAGCGTTAAGCCCCGTTAAGTGACTTAAATGCCTTGTAAATAAGGGGAAGCCCTATCGCCACAGGAACGTCGGAAAAAGTGACGATCCTGTGGCGATAGTGCCTTGTACATATGCCCCACGGTTCTGTATGTATTATTCCTCTTCTTCCTTTTGAGGCAAGAAGGATAATAGTCCAAGCTCTTATATTGTCCTGCCTGGACTATGGGAATATTCTGTATTTGAGAGCCCCCCAGGCCACAATAAATGAACTGCATCATTATCACAATACAAGTGATGTGGTATAAGTGGCACAATACACCACATATGTTAACTGTGGCTCTGTTTAAATTCTCGTCATTGCCCCGCTGTAATGGACTAGTGGGTTGCCACTTCTACTGTTTGGGCCGGATAACAACAGCACCATGCCAGAGAAAAAAATACGCGTCCCAAAAATGCTGATGGTGTACTGTATATATCAAAAGGCTCCAACATTGATCTAGTCTGCAGTTTGGAAGCAGCTCTTGCGCGTAAAACCGAACTGAGTAATGTCCCCTCTTACATACTAAGTCGCCATGATAATTTCAAGTGTCAAGAGCCGAGACAAGCATTCGGGCGTAATGTAATTAGTGCCTTCGGTTATTACAGTTTACGACTAACCTCTAATTGCAAACTAATTACTGTTTTTTTCTCAGTTACAAAAAATGAGGGGGGAAAAAGACATTCCCATGTTAAAGGAAATCAGCGAGCCTTGCTTCCCGCCTCACTTGCTTTATTTACACGGTTTCACAGCAGGAGGTATTGTTTTTTACTGGCTACTCCTCGGTTTACAGACATCGTGTGCTCTGCTGCATAGGATCCGATTTTTTTTTTTTTTAAACTTTCCCAAATAGAGCATTTTTTTCAAGCAAATGCAAATGCTGAGCTGCAACCATTTATATCCGTTACTGCTTGTCAGCCCGTTGCCAACTCTCGATAGGTTAGTATTTTAAACCAGTGATGATGAGTAAGGCTTCCGAAGCCCTGGGCTTGAAAGGCATTACATTAGGTAATGCACACACAGCGGAAAAAGTGGAATGAATCACTACCTTCATTATCTGTCTGAAAAGTTGTATGATGCATGGGAAGAACTCACAAAGTGCACGAACTCAAAGTTGGATGATGCATGGGAAAAGTACACGAACAGAATGAACTTCTATGCGCGAAGTGAATGGTTCAAATGATAGTACTGGTAGGTGAAATGTAGATCAGGTTGAAGAGCTTTGAAAGCAGTTGGGTGCTACATAGCTGGCTACGGTTGATCTTAGCAAAGAAAATAGGCCACCCTGGCTAACTATGGAGATGTTTGGAGACTTCTAACTCCCCAAAAAGTTTCAATCAAATAAGGTCAAGTGGTCAATTTTGCAGCACATTTTCCATATAAATTGACTATAATTCAAGAGATTTTAAATAGGAAATAAACGCAATATTCCAATACTTTTTTTAAAGTGTGCCAGGCAGGCCTTACCATCCACAGAAGTGGGGATGTTCCACAGTCCACAAGAAATATTATGACCCAAGGTGGCAAAGCAATCAATTTGTCAGCACAATAACCCTAAAACGATTCTAAATAGATGTTGGTATTACATTACATTTCACATGCGCTGTCATTTTGTCTGTATTGACAGGCACTCCACCAGGGCGACAGAGTACTTTACTTTGTGCCCTGATGGAGTAGACACCTGTAAGCCAAACTCTAAATCAGGCCATAATTCCTTAGATAAATTCTGAGATTGGGTCAAACCTGCCCACTGAATCCAACCGGCAGTCCATCATGGTTGGCCTTAAGTGCTGATCCACCATGACAAGATAACCATGGTTTGCACTCGATAGGGCATATTATCAAGAGGGGGCGATAAAATTATCGGCGTTTTAGCATCTGTTTTCTGCTGAAAAGCGTGTATAATATCATCGCATTATTATCAAGGACACATAAGTGCGTGTTTCCATGTTTAGCACTCGTTTTAGTCACGCCTCGCATCGCATCGTTAATGAGATGTAAAGTGGGCGTGCCTCACAAAACTTCACGGGAAAATATCACTAACGCAGCTTCGTGATATTTACAACAAGGCCCGACCGTCGTAGTGATAAAAATAAGCACGCTAACTCGCCATTAACGCAGGAATCTAATGTCTGCTAAATTCCTGACTAAGGCATACTTAACATGGGAGGTGGAATATAGGGTTAAGGCCACATGGTCGTATCAGCAAGCTTTTCCCCATTATTAATTGATTTTCGCTGTTTTTTCAGCGATGTTGGCCCATTTCCCCGCTATCGCTGGATTTTATATCGCCAATGCACTAAGCGTTGTTAATACAGCGCTATCATGGCGATATAATCCAGGGATAGCCGGTGGTAGAAAAAAATGCGCTAAGCGCGTTCAGGGATAATTATAGCTGCGTCTTGATAATATGCCCGATGGCTTTTGGTGCTATTTTTATTTAATACTTCCAAACATTAATTTCTCTTGTTTACCTTCTAGATTTTTTGTCATTTTTGCATGATGTTGTGTATTAAAAGTGACTTCATTTTAATAATTTGGTTTGGGATTTTTATTGTATTTTGACTTAAATTCTCTTTTGGTACTACCTAAATGCTTTACACATTGCTCTAAGTAAAGCCTCTCTTCTTTGAGGTGGAAGAGGGAGAAAAAGAGAACATTGAGGAAGCTCCAGGGCCAGAGCAGTGACTGACCCTAGAAGCAGCTCACTTGCAATGTCCAGGTAGGGAGCAGTGTATCTACCCACAGTTTTACCCCATCAGAGCTGGAGGACAGAGAGGTAGGAAGGGCTTTGGATGGCTTCAATAACCTTGAAAGAGAAAAAGCTGGCCCTGGCTGCTAAACAGAAAGGTATGACCTTGTCTGCTGAAAAGAAAAAGATTACCTTGGATTAAAAAGAAAAGAAGGTACTGTTGGCCCACAAGAGGAGCTAGCTGAAGATGGACTTGGGGTCCCAGAGGGCTTTTGAGTCCAGTGATGTCAATGAAATGAGTTACGCCACCATCTGATGGAAACTAGGCTGACTGTACGCAAAGGGTTTGGGGAAGAAGCTGGCCACTGGATCAGCAATAGACTGTCAATTAAGGTAATTTGTGGGACCACAAGAAAGATGGACTGCACCCCCCCAGCAAAAGGAAGAGGGGGATCATAGATAACGCAAGGTAGGATGCCAAGAGAGTGAGCAGGTAAGGGAGTCCCATTAAATTTCAGACCACAGGCGGGGAGCCTTCAGTGTGAAGAAGCCCCAGGTCCATACCAGTACAGATGCTATAGCAGCCACCAGTCATAGTACAAGCAGAGGGATTCCATCTATCCCAAGACAAAGCCTCCACACTGGTAGGATTGATAGTGCAGTTAGCACTGAGAATAGTGCAGAGGTAACCCCAGTGTCCTTGGGTACCCAAAGCTAATATGCCTGATAACACTAAAGTGTACAGGCAGTGGCTTACCTTCAATGAGCAAGGGTGGGGGGTCTTTGGGACACAAGAGCCAATATGACAACTGTAAGGTGTCATCTGGTGTCTGCTAAGCAGGATGTCTCTAACATAATCCACCACATAGTGACAGCTGACATCCACGTGCCCCACTATCCCATGGCAATGGTTGCCCTGGAGTGGGGTGAAATATCTGACTTTCTGAAGGGAGCTGTGAGTCCCACCATGCCTGTTGAATATCAGCTAGGGAATGATCCTGAGCAACCTATCTGGAGAGAGGTAGAGCTCAAGTCACATGTTGAAATGTTGGGATTTCCTGAGTGGATGCTCATGACTGTCACAGCCCCCTTATGTGCCCTTGGCGTACCTGGCCTAGCTTGAATGAATGAATGAATGAAATGAAAATTATAGAGCACACAGCTACCACCAACGGAGTGTCCTGGTGCTGGGCTGCAGGTTTAACAGAAGGAAAGCAAAAAGGGGGGAACTAAAGAAGGTTAAAAGCCAGGTTTTCAATGATCTCCTAAAGGCCGGTTCCGCCTCCATCATGCAGAGGTGGAGAGGCATAGCATTCCACAGTGACGCACCTCTCACCTAGAATGCTCTGTCACCTATCCTAGCCTTAAAGAAGCGACAAACCCTGAGCTGTTTCAGGTGATTTGATCTCAGAACCTGGTCTTGATGGTAGTTTGCACTTTATGTCTCAGACAGCCTAGGCCCTGATCTCTGGTGGCTCTGTAGGCAAGAGTGAGCACCTTAAACTCGATCCTCCAATTGACGGGTAGCCAATGGAGGCTCCGCAAGTGCAGGGAGATGTGATGGTGGAAGGGCACTATCCTAATTAATCTGGCTGCAGCATTTTGTATTATTTGCAGCCTGCAGATCAGATAGGCTGGTAGTCCTAGATAGAGACTGTTAGAATAGTCTAGCTGGGACGTAACCAATGCATGGCCCACTGTCTTCCTGCAATCCATCGGCAGGAGGTACAGGAATTTTCATACAGCTCTCTGTTCCAGAAGCATTAGAAGGACACATGGCGAATCTGGATCTTACAGGAGAGGTCCGTGTCAAATTTAAACCCCAGATTTCCGACCGGAACCACAGTAATGAATGGGGGGTTCAGCTCTTAGGGCCACCAGAGCTAAGAGGGAGGGTTGTTGGTTGGTTGAAGAATAGGACCTCTGTTTTCTCGGTGTTTAGGTTTAAGCAATTCTCAGTCATTCAGGCTGCGATGTTATTCAGACATTGCTAAAAGTTGGCAAAGGGAGCCTCCCAGTGTTCTTTGAAAGAAAACACCAGCTGAGTGTCATCAGCATAGAAGACAACTCTCACACCCCATTTCTTGACCACGGTCGTGAGGGAAGTAAGGTATACATTAAACAGTAGAGGGCTCAGTGCCGAGCCCTGGAGAACCCCACAAGGGGTTTCTGGGAGGAGACATAAGGGCGAAGAAATAATTGTTGTGAGCGGTTCTCTGAGAGTCAAGACACAGTAGTTTGCCTCACTCCCAAGTGTTTTAATCTCTCCAATATAATCTGTCAAATGCTACGGAGAGGTCCAGCAGCACCATCATTGCTGAGCTGCCCTTGTGACAGCTTCACGCAAGGTTCCAGCAACTTTAAAAAATGCTGTATCCGTGCTATATCCCGTTCTGAAACCAGATTGTCATGGAAACAATTGTTTGATTCAAGGAAATCAGACAATTGTTTCTGAACTTCCTTCTCAAGAGTTTTAACTGGAGCAGGCAAGAGGGAAATGGGCCAAAAAGTCTTGTGTTCTGCTTGGTCAGCATCCCCTTTCTTAAGTACAGGCAGTATGTAGGCCTATTTCCAGGCAGCTGGATAGATATGAGTCATCAGGGAGGAGTTTGAGATCTGGTTCAGGTGAACATTGAACCAAGGGGCAAGACATTTAAAAAGCTGAGCCATGCAGGGGTCTCCCGAAGATCCTGATTTAAATTTATACAACTCTCTGGGAGACACATCAGAAGGCAGTGGGCGAAATTCAGACCAGGTGCCATGGAGATCAGAGGTTAGATTTTGCACAGTAGAGAGCATAGAAGGGGGAAAGGCGGAGTAGATCATTTGAATTTTCTCCTGAAGAAAGTCTGATAGGTCAGCACAGAAAGCAGGAGAGGGCGTAACTGTGCTATCTAGAGCCATGGGTTTGGTAAACATTGGACAATTTTAAATAATTATTTGATCAAATTGTCCGATAGTTTAATTAGGTTAGCAAAGTAGTCCCTCATTGTGCTGCACTTAAGTTTGTGGAAGTATTTCAAAGCCGCTCTGCAGGAGCATTTTGCCACCGGACCATAGGATTTTCCCCAGGAGCGTTGAAGTTTCTTGCATAGACTTTTCTCTTCTCGTAATTACATGGCGAACCAAGGGACTCAGGATGTTTTTTGTTGAAGATGTCACTGATCTGAGTGGAGCCACTCTATCTAAGGCAGAGGTGACCCAACAGGTAAAGCTGGATACATTACTGCTTGGGTCACCCATCAGCTGAAGGGGTGAATTATGGAGCAAGGGTCCCATAGTTTCAGTGATAACCTTCCTCCAGTTTCTCCTTTTGTCAGAGATTGACCTGGAACTACAGCCTCATGATTCAGGTTTGAAGCTGTAAGGAACTAATAAGTGGTCTTGCCAGGCCAGAGGTAGGGGAGCCTCTACTCTACAATTAGAATTGTTAGAGACAATCAACAAGTTCCACCTGCCCATTCTGCCAGGCCATAGAGAGTATACTGACACATGTTTTTCCCAAGATTCAAGTACCTTCCAGATGGCCATGTGCTGAATGTGATCTAGCTACATCCAACGAGCCTTCCAGAGGATACAATAACCACACCCAAACCTGAATAGTGGCTTGGCCTCACTCCCTGCAGAACAAGCGTTACTCTTCTCACTCATTTGAAGAATCCTTCCAGAATGAAAAAGCACTATAGTCTCCTTGAAAGTCCATCCAAACTGGTAGTTCTCATGACACCCACTTCCTCGACGTTTTCCTCATCGCTCCCTCCCATAAAGATACTTCAAACCCCGCTTCTCCCTAAGTCAATGCTTTGAGATCTTCTTCGAACTTCAGAAAAGTTGAAGATCTAGGCTAAGTACTTGATATCAGGTTAGTACGCACTAAACCTCCTACAGTAGTAAACAGGACTGAGTATCCCCGTCTTCAAAGACTATTGGCTTTTCCTCCATTTCCTCTCTGTCATTTACTCCAGCGCTTCTTGTGTGTTTATGCTCCAGATCCTCCATACAAACTTGGTGCTAGAACTATATCATGCAAGAATAAGGACTTGAGCTCCTTGTTTCTCTGATGACCAGTAGTGCCTCGAGAAAGCACTTCAGAGTCTTTGACATTTGTATGGACCTTATACCAAAATCTGTATTTCAAGTTATTCCTAGGAGTGTCTAACTCAAATCTATGATTTTGGTTATTCTGCTCTCATGCTGAGCTACTAATGAAACCTGTAAGTTTGTATCTCTGAATGTAATGCATATTCAGTGTATATAGAGACGTGTTAGTGTACTGATGGTAACTGCCCCCTGTTGTTATTTCCAATGTATTTTATCATCACAAAAACTAAAGATCTGATCCTGGGCACATATACCTTGCTAACACAGAAGTTCTCAGAAGTGACGGATCCTGTTGCACTGTGTTGCACAGCTGCAGAGCAGATCCAACACCGCAAGTCTCTATTTCTTAATCAAACCCCCTTGCCCCTGGGCACAGTGTGTGTTCTAAGGTTTGGATTTCTAGGCATAAGCTGTCCACGGAGGGATAGGAGGTCCAACATTAGCTCCAGTGTACTCTCCATGGCAGGGACCAGAAGAGTACATGATTACATGGCCCACTGCAGCCCATTAGGGGAGTTGTACGAACCTGAAGCATGGAACAGTGGCCCAGATTCCCTTCAAGAGGAGAGGGTATAGAAACCCATTCACAGCTTTGTAGACAATAACCTCTTCCATGCTCATGACGAGCTCAGCTCGTCATGAGGCACGGTTGAGCTGCACTCAGCTCATCATGACCGTGGGAAGGTTCACACGCGGTGATAATTTCCCCGCTGTGCTGAACGTTCCAAAACGGGTGTGGCTGTGACGAGCTCTGCTCGTCATGAGTGCAGCTGCACTGTGCCTCATGACGAGCCGAGGTGGGGAAAACACCCCGGCAGCGAAGGGGATAAACAGTGCCTTCAAAACAATTCCATCCCTTTTAGCCAGTGAAGCTCCCGCAAGGAGCTCAAGGCTGAGCCATGTCTAGATTTATGCAAGGCAAGTTTAGCTGCTAGAATTCGAATTCTGCACCTAGTAGCAGAGCATTACAGTTTAGCTGCTAGAATTCGAATTCTGCACCTAGTAGCAGGGCATTACAGTAATCAATTCTGCTTAATACAGTGCATTGTATCACTAGTTTCCTATCTGGCTGGGTTAGCAGTGGAACACATTTATTAAGATTTCTCAGCAGTCCAAAACAAGTGGCAGCTGTTTTATTATTATGAGTCTCCAGAGATAGTTTCTCGTACACCACTAATCGCAGATTTCGTACTATTGTCTCATCTGTCTTAAGATTCTCAGAACTAGTCCAGGGCCAGAAATTGCTAGAGAGTGAGTATGGCACTTTGTGGAGGGGGCGCAACACAAGAACTCAGTTTTACTTTATTTAAACCTCAATGTATTCCTCCTATGCCAACTTGTCATCGCTTTTATGCATGCATTTAGTGCTTCTATCTGGCTCTGGCTGTTATTGTCTAAGGATATGATTAGTTATGTATTGTCTGCATAGTTAACAAACAAAATCCCATGAGATCTAATAAACTTTAACAGTGCGTGTAAATATACGGGGCTTAGAGCATAAACTCTGAGTGGGAGGGAGTTTGCTTAGCATCTGTCTGATAGGTAAGATTTAATCCACTTAAAAAAAAGTGCCTCTCACTGCCATCTCTTGCAGTCTAAGGGTTAGTATTTGATGGTTGACAGTATCAAATGCCACTGACAGGTCTAACAGTACCAGTGCTGCCATCTGTCCCCTGCTAACCATCTTCCTTAGTTCATCCATGGGCAGAATGAGTGTTGTTTCTGTACCATGTCATGTGCTGGTCTAAAGCCCATCTTCACATTTTTCAAAATATGATGGGTTACCAAATAACCAGCTAAATATTTGCTGACATACTTCTCCACAATTTTCACTGGGTAGGGAAGTTGAGAAATGGATAGGTAGTAGCTGGCGTAATTTATATCCATGTTTTTTCAGTAGAGGCTGATGGTACTTTACTAGACAATGATAAAGCTGGACATAGTTCCTCTGCTCTTTCTTTCAACAGAGTGGGCGGAAATTGATCTCATAAGGAGCCTGAGGAGATTGTGGAGACCAATGTTCTAAACTCTTCTTCTTTCATAATTTCTATATTTTCCAGTTTGACACTAACAGGCTCTACTTGTGGAATTTCACTGATACACGCCTTAGCAGGCAGAGGATCACCAGTCACGGAATCAGTCTTTATGTCACTTATCATTAGCTCAATTTTGTTGTTAATAAAGTCTGAGAGACTATCACACAGCTCTTGTGAAGATTTCACAGTCTATCTTAGGCACTCCCGATTTGCCAGATCTTTCACTAAAGCAAATCTTTTTTTCAAACTATTTGCTGCTTGTATAAAAGTTTTGGTGTAAAAATGTTCTTTAGCTTTCCAGATATCCTTTTTAGAGTTATTTAGTGCAGCTTTTAATTGTGCCCTATAATTTCATCAGTAGGTTTTCACCATTGCCTTTCATATTTCCTGTACTAGGTTTTACTTTCTTTTGTGGTTTCTGTAAACCAAGGTGCTGAGGGTTACCTTTAACTGTTAATTTTCATGGTTGCTATTTCATCTAGCATATCACTAATTGATTTCTGAAAATGGTCATAGTTATTATCCACTGTATCGTTCTCTTGATAGCAATCTGTTGTATCGGATAGCTTCCCCTCTTTCCTCGTCTTTCTCTTAGACCGGACTGTGCCCTGTACTACCCTCTTGGTTGTATTGTCTTCTTCCTTCATTTTAGGCCCCCTCAATCCAATCCAACAATTATTAATGAATAATTTGACCATCTTACTAGTATTATGTTCCTACCTGAGATCAGGTCTGTTGGTGGCAGTATCAAATCAAGGGTGTGTCCCCCTTGATGTGTAGGGCCTTTTACCAGTTATGTCAGACTCACAGTCTCACATGAGCATAAGTGTCATGATCCGGCCCCAGGCTGACCTGCACACCATAAAAACTTCCCTCCTCAACTTTAAATCCACACATGTGTGCATGATTGGAAACAGTCCTGCCGGTCCTTCTGGGATGAGCCTTGGAATCTTCACCTCCGGGTCACGCTGGGAAGAGGGAGGTCGGGTTTCCACTTCCGGGTCACGTTCTATAAAAGACCGGAGTGTGGAACCAGACACTGCTTCATATCCAGTGCATGACTGGAACCTCGTTTGTCCGCAGCCGGTACCCGAACACCTTCCACCTTGCCTGAAGACCTACCACCTTGCCTGAAAGGATCAACCACTACCGTCTTCACCCACGCAGTACCCAGGGCAAAGGGGCGCCAAAGGTACACCCTTTTCCTGAACCGCAAGGAATGCGGTTGCAGAAAACCTTGTTTCTGAAAGCGTAGGACCGGTTTCACACGCAGTCCATTCCTGAACCGCAAGCAACACAGTTGCAGGAAGCCTTGTTCCCAAAAGCGTAGGAGGGCTTTTTTCACACATTTCTTTCCTAAACCACAATGAACGCAGTTGCAGGGAACCTTGTCTCCAAAAGCGTAGGAGCGCTTTTTACATGCATTTCAATCCTATACTGCAAGGAACGCGGTTGCAGGAAACTAAAGGCATTGCGGCGCATTTACGCCAACACCTTTGTATTGTACTGGAGCACATGAAGATGCTCCATGGATAGCTATCACGCAGGAGCACCTGTCTTCTTTTGTTTTACCAACTTTGTCTTTCAGTGCAGGAGCACCTGTTTTGTTTAGTTTGCATTTCTACACAGAAGCGCCTATCTTGTTTAGTTTTCTTCTTTTGTGTCACTGTGCAGGAGCATGTGTTGGTATAAGTATCTCAGAGCGCCCATCTGGGTGCTTCCCTTTCCTAAACAAGGAGTGTAAAACACACCATGCATGAACGTGGTCGTCTGGAGCTTTTCTTTGAGTATACTATCAGGGCTGATACAACACAAACGAAGCCCTTTCCCTGGAGTGGAGTATCCACTCTTGCCGATTGAATCACTCCCTACTATCCCTCCCCCAGATTCCTTTACTTCAGTTAGTTAACACACCTTTGGTGAGGGCAGAAACAACAGGGTCCTTTCTATTTTTGTGTATTAGTAATTTCTGTCTTCTCTCCTTTAGGTGTCCTACCTCATACTAATCACACACACTCCTGATGTTTATTGGCCTTCTTTCCCCGCAACACAACCTTCCTCTCATGTAGAGCTTAGTGTATTGAGTAAATGTAAGGAGCAGGGGAATTTGGTCATAGGAAAGAGAAGTGCAGAAAGAGGCAAGACAGTTGCAGAAACAGGCAAGAGGGTTGCAGAAAGAGGGAACTGGTGTGCAGAAAGTAACACGAGAAGTGCAGAAAGAAGCAGCACAGGTGCTGGAAGAGGCAAGAGAGCTGCAGAAACTGGCAAGAAAGGTGCAGAAAGAGGGAACGGGTGCATAAGGAGATATGAGGGAACCATAAATTTGAAACAGAGGTGAAGAAAGAAGCAAGAGCAGTACAGAAATAACTAACAGGTGTGCACAAAGAGGCAAAGGGGTGCAGAAAGAGGCAAGAAAAAATGCAGAAAGAAGCAAAAGAGGTGCAGAAAGGGGTAAGAGAACTACAGAAAAAGGCAAGAGAGGTGCAGAAAGAGGCAGGAGAGATGTACAAAGAGGCAAAAGGGGTACAGAAAGAGGTGCAAGAGGGGTGCAGAAAGAAGCAGGAGAAGTGCAAGAAGAAGCAACACAGGTGCTGGGAGAGGTAAGAGAGCTACATAAACAGGCAAGAAAGGTGCAGAAGAGGGAACGGGTACATAAAGAGATAAGAGGGATCCATACATTGGCAACGGAGGTGCAGAAAGAAGCAACAGAGGTGTAAAAATAGGTACAAAGGGTACAGAAAAAGGCAGGAGGGATGCATAAAGAAGGAAGAGAAATGCAGAAAGTACAACAGAGGTGCTGAAAGAGGTGCGAAAGATGCAGAAAGAGGCACAAAAAGTACAGAAAGAAGCAACAGAGGTACAGAAAGAGGCAAGAGAGATACAGAAACATGAAGGAAAGGTACAGAAAGAGGGAACATGGGTGAAGAAAGAGGCAAGAGGGGTGCAGTGAGGTGCAGAAAGAGGCAACAGAGGTGTAGAAAGACACAAGAGAGGTGCAGAAATAAGAAGTGCAGAAAAAGGCAAGAGAATTGCTGAACGAAGCAAGAGAGGTATAGAAAGAAGCAAGAGAAGTGCAGAAAGAGGCAAGTGAGGTACAGAAAGAGGCAAGAGAGATGCAGAAAATGACAAGAGAACTACAGAAAGAGGCAAGAGGGATTCAAAAAAGTGAAGACGGGTACAGAAAGAAGCAATATAGGTGCAGAAAGAGCAAAGGCGAGTGCAGAAAGAAACAACAGGGGTGCAGAAAAAAGCAACAGAGGGGAAGAAGGGGGCAAGAGAACTGCATAAAGAGTCAAGAAAGTTGCAGAAATAGGTACCAGAGTTGCAGAAAGAGGGAACAGGGGTGCAGACAAAGGCAAAAGGGGTGAAGAAATCTGCAAGAGAGGTGACGAACGAAGCAAGAGCAGTGCAAATGAACCAACAGAAGTAAAGAAAGAGGCAAAGAGGGGTGTAGAAAGAGGTAAGAGAAGTACAGAAAGAAGGAACAGAGGTGCACAAGAACCAAGAGGGGTGCAGAAAGAGGGGCAAGAGGTGTAGGAAGACGCAGGAGAGTTGTACAAAGAGGGAAGAAGGGTACAGAAAGAGGCAAGAGGGGTGCAGAAAGAAGCAACAGAGGTACAGAAAGAATCAAGAAAAGTACAGAAAGAAGCAACAGAGGTACAGAAAGAGGCAAGAAGGGTGCATAAAGAGGCAACAGATGTGAAGAAAGAAGCAACAGAGGTGAAGAAAGAGGCAAGAGAAGTGCAGAAAGAGGCAAGAGAGATGCAGAAACAGGTAGGAGAGGTGCAGAAAGAGGTAACAGGGATACATAAAGAGGCAAAAGAGGTGCAGACAGAGGGAAGAAGTGTGCAGAAAGAGGCAAGAGGGGTACAGAAAGAAGCAAGTGAGGTGTAGAAAGAGGCAACAGAGGTGCAGAAAGAGACAAGAGAGGTGCAGAAAGTACAAGAGATGAGCAGAAGGAGGCAAACGAAGTGCAGAAAAAGAAAGAAATGTGCAGAATGAAGCAATAGAAATGCAGAAAGAGGCAAGAGAGGCGCAGAAAGAAGCAAGAGTGGTTTATACACCATTTGTACCAATTTAATACCCACAATTAGCAATAAGTAACAAATGACCATTCTAGGTGTGAAAAGGGCCTTCAATCACACTGTAACACTTGTTGCTGCATGTTTGGTAGTGTTTGAGCCATTTGACCTAGAAACAAGGTTTTTGTGTGCAAAAGAAGGTGCAACCAATCAGCCGCATCATTTCAGTGGCCCTGCTCATACAGCTGAATAGGTCCAGAAGTGCTCCTCAGTGGTTCCTTCTTTTTTTGTCTCATTGAGTTTATAGTTTAGCTTCTATGGAAACGAGGAAGACTAAACCTGAGGTTACCACTCCACAATACAGACTATCATACCACACAATTACTCTCCATGACACATAATCCCACTCTACATAATTCCTGTACACTAAATACCACATACTGTCTATCCACATAATTTCATTGCACAACATACCACATAATCCCACTACACACAACCGACATCCACTCCACTCCAAGAAACATTAATAAAACACTTTTACATTTACAATGCCAATAGCTCTAACTCTCGCAAATGCGAAACCAATTACATTGCAAATGCTTCTTCAACTGGTAGTTGTATTTGCAGAATGGTGGTGAAAGGGGTCTGGGCCTCCAACCAGCGCTCAGGAATTCCACTGTGTAGGACTCACAGGAGGTAACAGTAGGGCTTTTTGGCCCCCATAGTCCCTTAGGAGTAAAGTGTACTTCATCCCCCAACCCATAGTGTGCCAGGAGGTGTGTTTGCAGAGTGGTAGCGAAAGGGAGGGCGTGGCCTCCGAAGACCTCTTAGCAATCCCTCTGTGTGGGACTTACTGGAGGTAACAGGAGGGGTAGTTGGCCCCCAAGGACAACCTTGGGGGCCAACTACCCCTCCGATTACCTCTGGTAAGTCCCACACAACAGAATTGGAAAGTACTCATAGCAGGCCACGACCCCTTGACCACCAGTCTGCAAACACACTCCCTGGTGTGCTCTTCAATGGGGATTAAAGATGCTGCTGGGGGTCCTTAGTGGCCAACTAGCCTACCTGATACCTTCAGTAAGCCCAAGATAGTGGGATAGCTGAGAGGTGGACACAGGCTACGCCCCCTTTCTCCACCACTCTGCAAACGCTACTCCTGAAATGCTCTTGGTTAGGGTATGAAGTCCCCTTGCCTCTTGAGAGTCCCTGGGGGCCACCTAGCCCTCCTGTTATCTCTAGTAAGCACCACACAGCTGGTTTGCTGAGAGTGGTCCGATGTCATGCCCCCTTTTTACACCACTCTGCAAACGCGCTTCTTGGTGCACTGCTGCTCAGGGATGTAGTCCACTTTAGTACTGAGATCCTCAAGACACAAGAGGACCTCATCGCCCCACCAGCATGCCTCCAAGAGGCGTGTTTGCAGGTTGGTGTAAAAAGGGGAATGGCCTCGGACCACCTCTTTTTCGCAGTATCCTAAGAATGCCAAAACAGGCACCAGCCAACGCTGATATCTGTTCAGAGAATGAAAGGGAGTCGTTGAACCATACTCCCAGATTCCTGACCTTGGTCTTAGGGGTCAAAGGGGGTCCCAGCTTCTCGGGCCACTGCAAGTGTGACCAAAGAGAAGGTTGCTTACAGACTACCATCACCTCCGTCTTACCCGCATTCAGCTGCAAACAGCTGAGCTTCATCCAATTGGCAAGCTCCCCCAGGCAAAACTTGAACTTGGCAGCCGTTCCTGCCTCCTTTTTCTCCAGGGTGACAATCAACTGTGTGTTATCAGAAAAAGACACCAATTTTACCCCATGTCTCAACACAATATCTGCCAAGGGGCACATATAGATATTAAATAGGGTAGGGCTGAGAGCCGAACCCTGTGGCAGCCCTTGCAACAAACTTTTCAATGACAAAGTCCAATAGAAAACGCAGTGAGGAATCCCGCACTCACCCCAGTGCTAACAATCCACATTCTGCTCTGTGATCTGCTAAAAACATTCCATGGCGTACCTGCATTTCAGCGGTGGCATCTGCTCATGACCAGGCTGGGCCTTATTAATGAGAAGAAAAGAGGTTGCCCCATGTTAAGCGAAGTACGCAGATGTTGTGTAATGATCAGGGAAAGCTTCGGTTATTTAACGCGTCTTAGCCAACCCTGACGCATTTCAAGCAATCGCTCTTTAACAAATGTTTAGGCTGTAAAAATTCACTGCCACTTAGATTTCCGTTACCTTTCATATTAAATAGCTTCTTCAATAGAGCACAGGTGAGCATAGCAAAGCATTTTGAGAAAGGAAGTTCATTTTCATACCCAAGTGGGCTGCCAGCAAATTTTTCAATAACAAATCCCAATGGAAAACGTGGTGAGGAATCCAGCACTCACCCCAATGCTAACAATCTACATTCTGCTCCGTGATCCGCTGAAAACATTCCGCGTGGTACCCGCATTTCAGCTGTGGCATCTGCTCACGACCAGGCTGGGCCACATTAATGAGAAGAAAAGAGGTTGCCCCATGTTGAGCGATGAACGCAGATGGTGAGTAATGATCAGGGAAAGCCTCGGTTACTCAGCGCGTCTTAGCCAATCCTGACGCGTTTCAAGCAATCGCTCTTTATCAAACGTTTAGGCTGTAAAAAATCACCGACTCTTAGATTTCTGTTACCTTTCATATTTAATAGCTTCTCCAATCAAGCTCAGGTGAGCATAGCAAAGCATTGTGGGAAAGTAAGTTCCCTTTCATACCCAAGTGGGCTCCCGGCAAGTTTTTCAATAACAAAGTCCAATAGAAAACGCGTTGAGGAAACCAGCAATCATCCCAGTGCTAACAATCCACATTCTGCTCCATGGCCTGCTGAAAACATTCCGCGGCGGACCCACATTTCAGAGGTGGCATCTGCTCACAAACACGTTGGGCCATATTAATGAGAAGAAAAGAGGTTGCCCCATGTTGAGGGATGCACGCAGATGGTGAATAATGATCAGGGAAAGCCTTGGTTACTCTTCGCGTCTCAGCCAGTCCTGACACGTTTCAAGCAATCGCTCTTTATTAAAGGTTTAGGCTGTAAAAATATCACTGACAATTAGATTTCCCTTACCTTTCCTATTTAATAGCTTCTACAATCAAGCTTCCTTTCCCACAATGCTTTGCTATGCTCACTTGAGCAGAGTGCATGTTTGTTACCAAAACCACAAAATGCATTTCTGATTCTTTGCAATGAAAAAGCCATTCCCAATTGTGAGCTTTGAAGAATAATTACATTTATTTTACTTGACTTTTAATGTGCCAGGTCAATATTCCTGTTGTTTGTCATGAGATGTACCCATTTCTTATCTTATTGAATTTCCCTAATTTATGTTAGGCTTTGATAGGTCAATACACAAAAAAGTCCTTAAGTCTATCCACAAAGGAATGTTCATCAATGTATGAACAATCAAAATCCCAAGTACTCAGAACTATAGTACAGAAGATCAACAAAGAAGGTCTTTTGATTAAATAGAGATGCAGAAAGAGACGGCCAACAAATGGATGGCCGCAAAGAGGGAAAGAAAAAAGGGGAAACCAGAAAAAAACAGGAAATCCTCTGCCAGGGATCATTGGTGTCCCATCATTACACTTTGCGTGTCCAGTGTCATCATCTGGGCTACCAAGTAACTATACTTCACCATACCTCCAACCAGGAGGAGGATGGACAAAGAATATAGTTATACCCTCTTTGTAGAGTTTTTGCAAGAGAGTACCATGAGAGAACAAGACTCCCTTGAAAAATGAGTGCAGTGTAAAAAAGAAGAAAAGAAGTGATTAAAAAAGGATATACATCGGAGACACCAATGTTACTAAATCAGAATAGGTTGCCTCAAGGATGTCTTCCTGTCTAAAAACAGTGAAAGAGATAAAACAAGAGCAGTTGGAATATGGCACTGCTCTTATGGTCGACATGTTTCAGCTTGTGGGGTATAAGCTCCCTAGCTTTCTTCAGGACCTTAGCGCTTCAAAAGAAGCTTTGTTACTTTCACCAATTCAGTACGATATACATACATTTTTGTTAAATTCACAAAATGAATAATCCTTTTTCAATTCCTCCATATGGATATGATGTGTCTGACATCTGTAAAAGAATTGAGAAGAGAGAAGGACAAGGAAAAAAATAATAATAAACTACATCTCTTATCATTCAAAAGCACAAAACATACCATGAATTTTGTTATATCATTTTAAATTATTTCAATTATTTCAGTTTAAGAATATCTTTTTAACAGCAATGGTAAACTTACCAATGCGCCATGAGGACAAAACATCACCTCACTGGGCACCAGCGTGTGTCAAAGAGGTCCCGCTCTGTAGAAAAATCGGTACAAAAAGTAGGAAGATATGTATGTAATCATCACCTTCAGAAAAAAAATGTTTATGACGGTAGTGCCTGTAAATCATATGTATCTGAAATCAGGCATTTACCAAAAGCTGTTTAAAACAATGTGTAAATTTCTCAACCCTAAAAACAAAGCTGGGGTTTTGGCATCTAAAATATATCTGTCAAGTAACATGGACAAAACTGAATTCTAGCTTGTCACAGTATAACTGTGACCCTTATCATTTTACCATAAGATGATATTATTATGAAACCTGGTATCTAAGCAGATGATTGGATTCTCATATCATGCCTATAAACCAATTTATGTGTGTCAATTCGTCACCTAAAGCATGTTACTGGAGCAACTCTGTACTACTCATGAAGCCAACAACTCTCTATACGCGCTGCTTCAATGCTGGTTAGCAATATAAAACATTCATGAAACTCGGAAAGAGATCCGAAATTGTATCTGTATGTGAGGTTCTGAGCGGCTGTTGAGCTGCCTGAAATAAATTTGGAATATAAGCCTTTGCTTGAAAGGGTCTCTCTATCTAGAAACTAACTGAAGCATTTAATGAAAACAAGATAAAGGCTCCCTATTCACTAAATGCAGCAAAAGCATAGGTCTCACTGTTCGCTATTCACTAAAGCGTTCGCGTGAGCATACAAGTTGAATGGAGCAAAGCGTCTATAGAGTTACTCTTCATGAAGGAATCACAGCGAGTACTGGACGGAGCGCCACGTAGCCCTTACCTATCCGTTGTTGCCTTCAGCAGGAACACCGCTGGGATGGAGGTGATGGTTCTGTGTTTGGTCTCTCATTATATATGTAATTCTTAATTAGTTCACTGTGGCGTGTCTCACTCGCGTCACAAAAAACTACTTGTTGGTTCCATAACTGATGGGATGTGTAGTTCTCTGAACACCCCCTAACTATCACTAGGTGGAGCTATTGCCGATGGGAACTGTAGTTCTTTCTACTACATTCACTTTGGTTATCTCACAGTCTTGGATTATTATAAATATATAAAACTGCAAAATATGCTTTTAAGTCACCCTTTGTGGGCTAGTCGTTTAGTATATCCATGTGGGCCAACATATGTGTTACATCTAGTGTGTCTAAATTACCCGAAGAATCATCGGATGATCTCAGTCGCTATATCTCAGTGATGACTACAGAATGACGTCATTTACCATGGGAAATGTAGTTCGTGGCAAACGTCCGACACAGTCATTTCATTCCGAATAGTCAAGCGAAAGCTAATCGAAACACAAAGAAAAAAGAAAAAAGAAAGGGGCACGTCATGATGTATCTATGTGGCTCAACACGAATGATGTCTAATAATTTGTTACAATACAGAACTTTTAGATTGCCATAATGGTCTCTGGGAGGGATAATTCTCAGAGTGAGGCCAAGGCAATCATTGGTGTTTGAAGGCGGCAAGGGGTAACGTTGCCAACATAGTTTTAAGAAATGAGACAGGAATGAGGCTATTTTAAACAAGGCCTGCATGTACCTGTTATCGTGGAAATGTCTTATCAAAAATAAAGTATTGCAGGTTAATGAAGAATTCGGACAGCATTGAGACACTACTATTAGCATAGGCGAAGGAACATCTGTCTTGTCACTAAAAGTGAATCACTTAGTGCAGTTTGCATACTCTTTACTAAGGCAGGTGTTCAAACAGTGTAGACGTGACCCAATCCATGTCAATCAACCAAAAGGTGTGACAAAAAATGAGGTGTGACAAAAAATGATCGTGAGAAGGTTCAGCTTTAAACCAATACCAGCAAGAAACGTCTTCCTCATCTTTGAGAGAGCGACACCCAAGGTAATGTGTCATTGAGACCTACAGTATCGCTTGATAATTCAAAAAAACCCATCTTTGTTCTTTGAGGAACAGAAAATTAGAGGCATCAGTTATATGTGGAGGGATGCGTGGTTTCTCTAACACTGTCGAATGGAAATCCTCTGCTTGATGGTTCTTTTCAACGAAATGTCTGGTTAGTCTAGTTATGCTTTTTTTGCACCTGAAGGTGCTTTTATGTTCAAGCATACGAAGTCTCACTTTTCTTGTGGTCATCTCTACATATTTGTAATGGCAAGGACATGTGATCAAGTATATTAGATGGTCACTGTTGCAGTTCGTAAAACTGCGTTGTATCCAAGGTTTTGAAGTGCCAATATCTATTGTTTTTTCATTGTTTAGTCTGTGGGCATATGGCGCATGAACCACAAGGGTAATGCCCTTGAACTCTTGGTCAGTTCTATAATGTATTCTCTCGTTGCTGTTCCTGAAGAGGAGGCCTAGAATGGATCAGTTTGTCTTTTATATTCATACTCCGTTTCAGCGAGAACAAAGGTAGTGGTATTTGTCATTGTCACAATTCAGGATGCGCCAATGTTTCCTGATGGTCTTCTGCAATCCATTCATTAAAGAGCTATAAGTGTTCACACAAGTGAGGTGACCAAGAGGAGGTTTCTGTACTGGAGGTTCTAAGAACGCCTCTCGATTATTGTTTGCAGCTCTCTTATAAGCCTGTTTGATTATCTTCTTAGGGTATTTTTTCTCTTCTAGATGATTCATGAGATTTTTTGCATGTTCCTCATATTTGTCTTTTATAGAACAGTTCCTCCGGATACAGAGGAACTTTCCATAGGTCAGATTCCCTCGGAGGGAATTCAGGTGTTGGCTGTCGAATGGCAACAATGAATTACATGCCAGGGCTTCCGATAGAGCTCAGTCTGTAACCCATCTGATGTACTGTAGATTGAAAGATCAAGGAATGCTATCCTTCCTTTATCTACTTGCACTGTGAACCTTAGGTAATCGTTTCTTGTATTCAACCAATTCCGAAAATCAGAAATGGAGTCAAGAGTACCCCGCCATACAACTAACACGTCGTCGATATAGTGTTTCCAAGCGCGTATCAACTCGAAAAATGGATTGGAAGATGTTAAGACGTGTTGTTGTTGGAACGTATGGACATAAAGATTCGTCAAACTTGGCGTGAAAACGCTGCCCATACTGGTCCCTGATATTTGGAGATAGATGTTATCCTCGTGTTTGAATTTTTTTTCCTTCATTGCCATGCGAGCTAGAGACATTATAAAAGACACAGGTGTTATTGATTTCAGCATAGTGTTAGAAAGAATCTGGGAAATCGTCTATTGAAGAAGGCTTTACACGGAGTTCCACGGGATAAGGCAATGGTTAAGAAAGCAAGAAGAAATTATAAAGAGACCGTTGAAAAAAGGAAATTGGAATTGAAAAAGCAGGCCTGGGATGACCTTGAGAAAGCCACTGTTTTGAGAGACAGTAGGTTATTTTGGGAGGTTATTAATCGCCCTCTCTTTACTAATGAAAACTGGTCCGTGATCATGCATATCACCGGGGAGGTTTGGGAGGCCCATTACTCTGGGATTTTTAATCCAAAGGGCACCATATCGATAAATGAAAGTGAGGATGAAATCCATCTTAATACCCAGACTGCACAACAGATCAGTCTATCGCTCTCATTGGGTGAAGTGGAGGAGGCCCTGCGCAAAGGCATCCCACTTAAGGCACCAGGTCCTGTATGCTGTACCCTTGGATTTGTTTAAAAATAATCCTGAAGTTTGGGCACCCCTGTTACTTAATGTTTTTAGGGCGATCATTGTGGGGCGCATTCCATCATCTTGGAAAGAGGCAGTAGTTGTGCCCATTTTAAAAAAAAGGTAATAAAAGCAACCCCTGCTGCTATAGGCCAATCTCCCTAATAGATGCCTCTTGCAAACTATTGGGGAGAGTAATATTGGCCCGCCTAGAGACATGGGCGAACTCCTCTGGACTTATTGTGGACACACAATATGGTTTTAGAAAAGGCAGGGGGAAAACGGAGCAGTGCCTCAATCTGACCCTGAGCAGGGGTAAGTACATAAAGGCCATGGGTGTCTCAATTTACCTGGCCTTTATGGACTTATCCAGCGCCTTCGATACTGTGTGCAGGGGGAAATTGTGGCTGCTAATGGAGTCCATGGGGTTCGAGGAATCACTGGTTACCTTGTTGCGCAGATTACATGCTTCTACTCCTGTGACAATTCGATATGACCCTGGGGGCGAAAAAACTGGGTTTATCCCATCAACTGAAGGCGTTCGCCAGGGCTGTGTTTTGGCCCCATTTTTGTTTTTAGTTTACACAAATGGTTTAGAAACATTTTTGTTGGAAAAACGTCTGGACTTCCCTAAAATAAATGGTAAATATATACCTCTATTGTCTTACGCAGACAATACCATTTTAATGACTTTAACTGCAAATAGTATGCAAAAATGTCTAGATGCTTTAATTAGATACCATCCTCTGAGCCATTTAGATTCCCAAGATTGACTACATAAAGAATCTCCACTTATATCAGTCACTTCTGAGGAATCATCTGCCACGCAGTCTGATGCTACCCCTAAGCTCCTCATTAACGACAATTTTCTCCAAAGAGACCCAGCACTTAAGAATTGCCATCAGCCTCACCAACTAGAGACCTAGAGACCGAGGGAGAAATTAACAGTATATGACACATACAGGAACCTTTAATAGAACTCCAGGACCAGACAATCTTATCCTGGAATGTTGCAGGCATAAAGTCTAAGTTGCCCGACCCTGACTGGTGCAAGCTAGTGGACAATTTCCATCTATGCCTACTGCAGGAAACCTGGGCGGTGGTAGGACGTGTGCATAGAGTATTGAAGCCAAGGAAGTCAACTGTTGGCCGCCCAGCGGGAGGCCTCCTTATTTGGGTCAAAAACATACTAGCCTGTATAATTAAGGTTCTACACCTCAGCTCAGAGGACATTTTAGGGCTGGAATTACCTTATAGTAAAGGGAACATGCAAGGTAGGCTATTTAACATCTATAATCGTTTTATTAGCCCCCACAAGTCATCTGGCACAATAATAATGTTAACTAATTACCTTGATTCAGCTAAGGGGAATCACCGACTCATAATTGCAGGTGACTTCTATACAACTTTTTAACCTGTTGACTATATACAAGATCTTATTTCAGGTGGAGATAATAAAGCTTTAAGTATGTTTTTTCTAACGTTAGATCAGCGCAGCGAGTGTAGTAAAACAATAACCCCACTGACAAACACTAACACCATTTAGACACTAAAATGCATAATTTGCAATTGTACAATGAAGTTTGTTGAAATGTTGACTACATAGCCCAGAATGCACCACAAGAAATAATGAGGTGTAAGAGTATAAATAGCAAAATAGAAAAGGCACACTTGTAGAACACTGCCGTGAACAAGGACTACGGTTCGAAACACGTAGGAGTTTTGCTTGCGAATTGAAATAAACTAACTTGAAACCACCAAGAAGTGTGCCGCGCCATCTTTGTGTTGAAATACTTATGAGACACTGTCCTGGTCTCAAAGCGGGCACCGACTGAAAGTGTTCCCTCTGTGACAGGACAAATTGAGAGAAAATCTATATATATATATATTTATATATATTCACTCTTTCATTTCATAATTTATTCAGTCCACAAATGCAACAGGGAGTTACTATAATCAGTAGTTTATAAATGGAAACTATTTTAGGCAAACGTTTATCTCATATACTAGGAGAACAGTCCTGGTCCAAATAAAACTCTACGCCTCTTTTCTTTACTTGAGGACATAGGTAAATGTATTTATTTATAGATCAGTTTCCGTGGATACCATGCCTCGTCATAACGTAAAATATATTTGTGAAGCACTCACCGACCCTTGGGACTCTTGATACTGAAATACATTTTTTTTTTTTACCCAACTAACTTAACATAGCTTAATTTTAAGACCACATAAGGATGAAAGGTTGAGTGGACTTACCAAAATTGAAACATAAACCAAGGGGTTAAACACAGATTGCTTGCGAGGATGCATCAGTCACTTGAGCAACCAGACCTGACAACGGAGCCTATATCTCTGCAACTACACATTCCAGCGACATTTGAGATTCAACTCATTTTCCCATCACAGAAGGAGTGACTCCATTCACCCATAGGTTTGTGCCCAAAGCGAAGCAAGTGCAACACATTTTTCGCTTAGGGTGCACCCGCATCAGGGTGTGTGGTGGGCGTGGGAGTGGGGGTAGGGGGGATCGGGTAGTGACGGGTGCATCCCACCTAGTGCTCCGCCTCAGGGCTTTAAGGGGGAATCCGCCCAATGTGAAATGCTGCCCTGTGCCCTGGCCCCATTTATTTGTGAAAGCCTGGGTGTGAGTCAGGACCCTCCGCGCTTTCTATGGTTTCACTGCCCACCACCCACCACCCTACTCGTGTAAACAGTCTTTGAGTCACCCCCCAGCACTGAATGCAATTGCTTTGCAATATCCATTTTATATACGGTATTCCATTGCTTTCCGGAGCTGTATCTTGGAATATAAATATGTAAAAACACAAATAAAATAAACTAAAAGAGTAGCATGATTGTCTTGCATTATTAAAATATTTACGGTGGAGAGTAGCTCAGTGGTTTGAGGTTACCAGTTTTGCAAGCTGTTGTTGAGAGGCGTATGTTACAAGGGCTCAAGTAAAAAAAAATGACTAATGGAGCAGCGATCTCTTTTGTATTTCTATGACGACTTGAGCAGCATAGAAATGATCAACTCTGCCACGCTATGAACCTCTCGCCCAAATGCGAATCCCTCCCCTTTCCTCTCTCTTTCTCTCCCTTCCTCTATCTCCCTTCCCAATATAAGCATTGCTTAAACCATGCAGTATTCATCAACACAATATAAATCTATTTATTGCTACAGCGTGATTGGCAAAGTCCTGCACATGTTAATCCGTCTTCCAAAAACATCAAATCATGGACTGCAGCATTTAACTCTTTATGAATCACTTGCAAGCTTAATGAGCCTTGCGGTGCCCCCAGCTTCTTAACATTTGCAAACTTTTGCTGCTAATTAACTTAATTAATATTAGTTAGAGGCAGATTGGACAATATTTACTGAGAGAACACACCATAAACATTTTAGCGAAACTAGCTTATCTATTAGAAAATGACAAGGGATCCATTGAATTAGTCCTTGAGTCAGATTCATTTTCCATTGTTTACTGTTTATTTGCTGCACAGCTGAATAGAAGAGTTTACATCTGACGTGTATGATTTTAAGTACACATTCTATTTGGAAAGCCCTTACTTCATTGAGATAATGATTACTTTGAAGGTGGAGTTTTTAACAGCGACGTTACTTACCTGGGGTGCATAAATTACATTATTAACCGGTCAGTTATGCTTCCAAATCACATGCTTGTGTTTCTTTATGTTACTTATCAAAGACGTGAATTGGTAGGTATTCCTATGTGATGTATGTAGATCGATATTGATTGCAGGAACTGCTGCCATAGAAATGGTACACTGGAAGTGACAGTAGATTCCTGGAGACAGAGGTGGTGATATATAAAGGTCTGGAAATAGACATACCATTTGCAGAATGGTAAATTTCAATTTTCCATATTGACTGTTTACTACTTTTTGAGTGTTCAGATTACTTTCCTTTGTGATATGTGCATACATGGCCTACTCAGTAATATATCACAAACTCTCCTTTTGTGTAACTACTCTTTGCAATCTAATAGTAACTAACAACCTCGAGCTACTCTACTCACCCTACTTTCTATTTGCATGAATTTGCACTAATGATCACACCTAACTCCTATTAACTTCATCTACCTCCAAGACACTGGAAAAAGTATGGAATAATTTCTTGAGAGCAGAATATTAATCCAAATAACTAACAAAGATAAACTCTGGATTAACCACCAAACTTTGGTTTCAGATTAGTCTGCTACCCATCCTAAAGCACTTCAACCCATCATAGGGGTAGAATGCTCTAAAGAAATGTAAGTACAATAGAATACAAAGTTTTATTCACATACAGCGGTGACTTATGCTCCCCTTTAGGTCGAGCCTGAGCCAGCACGCAAGCCCTGTTGTAGGCAGAGCACGGGGAAGAAGACCCACCCACATTTTTCATTGGCATGTGTCTTTGCCCTTCGTAAATGCTGGTGTCTGATTCCTTACTAGGCTTGTTAGTCCCTCGTTAGACTTCATTTGTATTCTCCCATGGCTACTGGCCCCTTTACTTGGTTGTTACACGTTACAACTTTCATTTTGTGCTTTACTTTGTTCCCGCCCCCTCCCACTGTCCATGTTCTCCATCCTCCCACCCCCTCCTGGTTTTCGCGTTCTATACACTCCCACCCCCTCCTGTTGTCCGAGTTCCCTTTGCTTCTGCACTCCTCTTGTCCGTTTTCTCCATCCTCCTGACCCTCTCTGTGGGCTTGAATGTGAGGTCACGTCCCCGCCCACACTTTTAATAGTATCCTGCCGGGTTATGATGGCAGCAATGCAGCTCAGTCTTCTGTCTGCTGAAGCCGAGCCTGGCCCTGGACACATTCACCTTCTCCTTCAGTGGGTAGTGCATTTGTCCGAGCTGTCCAATAGGCAGACCTCCGAACACTTCCGTAGAGCAGGGGACACACTATCCACAGGGGGTGCCAAATCATTTTCCAAAAGCACAATATTAAAGGTGCTGCTCAATGTAGATACTTAGAACATTGAAATAGTACACACACACTTTGCATCCCAATTTAGAACCAGTGAGTTTTACAAAAAAGTGCAGTCACAAAAAAGGACATCTACAACCATTTAGCCAGTTCTTATGAACAGCTGTAATAGCGAGAAATTTTGTGTCATGTTTGCACGGATCTTATAACAATAGCACTCCGTTCACTGGCAACGGAACTGGGGTGATAACTTCCGGTATACGTTCTTACGGTGCGAATGTTATGTTTTTCAACTATCTGCAGTCACAAGAAATAAGCTCTCCCATTTGCTTTCCCTGTTGTTGGTGTTTAAAGCTGCTCAGATCCGGAAGGGAGGCAGAATCACACGCTCGGATCTTCTAAACATTTTAGACTGAGGGAGGCTTAGTAGGTGCCAAGTTTGAGACTCTGGATCTGAGAGGGTGCCAACGGTTTTAGTTTTTAGCCAAATATTTGTTATCCCACGTTTGGATTTCTTTTTGCCTACAAGAATAACACTTTATAATATTAAGTAAAGGACAGTCTCGTTTTATGGGACATAATATCTGAAACTACGGAAATTGTATATGTGTGCGTGCTGAGTAACAGTGCTGCACTGCTGTAACTCTTGGGGAATCTGTTTTCGGAGGAAAGCTGTGGTTCTTAGGTCGAGCCTGAACCAGCGTGCAAGCGCTGCTCTGGCAATCTGTTGTAGGTAGAGTACGGAGGAGAAGCCCCGCCCACATTTTTCATTGGCTTGTGTCTTTGCCCTTCATAAATGCTGGTGTCTGATTCCTTAATAGTCTAGTTAGTCCCTCCTTAGTCGTCATTTGTACCCTGGCCCCTTACCTTGGTTGTTACACGCTACATATATTATTTTTTTAGTTTCCTGTTGTACTTTACTTTGTTCCTGCCCCCTCCCATTGTCCGTGTTCTTCATCCTCCTGCCGTTGTCAGCATTCCATTTGTTCCCACCCCCTCCTGTTGACTGTGTTCTCTATCATTCTGCCTCACTCTGTGCGCTTGAATGTGAGGATACGTCCTCAACCGCACTTGAGCCTGCCTCCGGTCAGACATGGCAGCGCCTCAATCAATCAATCAATCATATCATTTGTAAAGCACACTACTCACCCGTGAGGGTCTAAAGGCACTGGGGTGGGGAATGCTGCTACTACTCGAAAAGCCAGGTCTTGAGGAGTTTTCTGAAGGTCAGCAGGTCTTGGGTCAGCTGTAGGTGGATGGGGGAAATAAATTCCTTGGATAAACACCTAGAGGGGGCTACTCTAGATGTTCTGCGTGTGGGAGACTCTGCAGTCCCGGTCCTTCTCTATGTGGACGATGCTGTCCTGTTAGCCCACACTGGACTGGGGCTGCAGAGACTCGTGGACGCCTTTGGTGGCTTTATGAGGTCCCTAGACCTACAGGCGAACAGCAAAAAGTCCCATATCATGGTGGCTGGCAAACGTCCGAAGGCCCAAAAAATTTAACGTTTTATCTGCACCGGGGCTGAGATATCCAAGGTGCCGGTTTTCCCATATTTAGGCGTAATTTTTGACGAAAAGGGCAACTGGGCCCCCCAATTAAATGCTAAAAGCATAGCTGTCGCTAGATCAACCTCTGCACTATTGGGCTTCGCAAAACGTTTGGGATCGAGGCAAAGCCCTATTAATAGTTTATAAATCAAAATGCTTGTACATAGCACTGTATGGTGCCTCACTTTGGGGCTATCTACCGGTAAGTAAAATGCAGATAATAGAGAACAAGTTTCTAAGGTCATTATTAGCAGTCCCTCAATCTACTCCTGTATTTTCCCTGCAATCGGAGTTAGGTTTGGGATATATCACGGATCTCTTACAGTTGGCCCCATTGACCTGTTGGATTAAAACCTGGCTTAATAGTGAGATCACATTGAATCACTCCATTTTAAAAGATTGTATGGCGTTAGACAAGGCTAATAAAATACCCTGGCTAGTTTATATTAGAAATACATTCTGTAAATTGGGTCGACCTGAACTGTACTCGTCCCCAAATCTGCTGCAAAAGGGTGACCTAGAGTGGATTAAGAACAATTTTTTGAGTCTAGCGGAGCAAGAACGGGAGAAGATGGAATTGACAAAACCATCTGTCAGAGCAAAATATGTCCTGAAAACCTAGCCCCTTCTTGAACCATATGTAAAGATTGTGACAATTCCTTTTCACCGTCATCCTTTAATCCGATTTAGATTGAACATTGTTCATTTTTCCCTCGGTCACTTTCCAGTATGGGGTAGACACGAGTCATCAATTCCCTGCAGCTGCGATAATTTTTCTAGCCAAACCCTCATGCACTTTATTATGTTTTGTGACCACTATGCCGACATCAGGAAACAGTTCTTAGTACCACTTCTTAGAGAGGCGGGGCTCGTTCAAGTGAGGCCTGCACTCAAGTACTTACAATATTTAGGCAGTCCCCGGGTGATTTACGGGGTTGCCTGTTTCCTGGTGGCTGCTGTTCGAAAAAAAGCCAAAAGATTAGCAGCAATAGAGACTGTGGTGCGATAATACATCTCCCGTTACTGAATTTTTATCCTTTGTATTTTAACCTTTTTATGAAATCTATATGCATATATGACGAAATTGGTTTTAATGTATTTTTAACACATGTATGTACTATTGACATTGCTTTTATGATTTTAAATAATCGAATAAAGTGTTACTTGACTTGACTTGACTTGGCTGGGAGGATTGTAGTGTAGTTCCTATATTCCCAATAGGCTCTGCGCATTGGAATAATATAAACAGCAGTGTAGACGTAGGACTGATGTCATCTAGGTCTCTACTGACTATATTAGACTTAATTAGTTTTGCCAGCTAGCTCAGAGGTCACTAGAAACTTTCTCGAGTAAACAAGGAGTTGTTAATTTCCCTGAATAGACAAGAAAGGATTAGCTTCTGACAACCGCATAAACATGACAACTTTGCTCCCTCAGAATAAAGAGTGTATCTCTAGAGTCGTGTGAAAACAATAGACGGTTATTTCACTCAGTCAATTGTGCATACTTAGTTTCACCAGAGTGCAGAGAAATAGAGAGACGAGCGTTTTCAATAAAAGGTGTTATTTATTGAGCAGTCTTCTTTCTCATGCAAGAGAAATGAGTTGCCACAATTGCAATACTTATCATGAAGTAAAGTGTGTACAGTAAAAGGAGTATTATGAAATAATACTGTGAAAGCATTGATGTGGTTTCTTAGCCATATGATACTTTAAAATGGGTAAAATATATACATACATAAAAACATTGACTAACGTACTCAACTGGTGCTTCCAATCTACGCCTACTCTGGTGTACCTGACCTAAGCCTAATACGTGGGAAGGAGTAAGTAAGTTGCAGTTTTAAGTTAAGTTGGTTTTTGCCAAGGATCTGAATCAAGAATTCTCTCAAGGGTTTAGTCAGCTCCGTACCTTGGTTCTAGAATGTAGGAGGTCTTGTATCTCTCGCTCAGGACTCGATCTCCCAGCAACCCGCAAGGGTGATGAGGTTACTTAGTTTTCGGCTTCGCTTCGTATCTAGTCGCCATATTGTGTCTAACCGCCATTTTGTGTTGCCTCACTCAGGCAGCACGGCGGACACGGTGTTTTTGCCTTTTTCAGCTGCTACGTGTCTCGTCTGTTAAAGAGTAAACCCCCATGCCCTTGTTTATGAACCCGATGTCAGGGTCTGGCCGAGTCCACTAATCCATGTGTAGGCTGATTGATCCCTGTCTCGACTGACTGTTTGGCTCTCACTATTCTTTCTGACTTTATCTTATTTGACTGGCCTTCGCTATTCTCTTCGTGTGTTCTCTTGTTACATAAACTATCCTTTGAATCATCCAAACATGTTCTACCACCTGCAAATTGAATTACGGGCACTTGTGTTGATTAACTTGAGGGGAGGAGAGCATGCGGGGTCTGAAAGAAGGGTGTGATTTTGACATTCGATAACTTGTTTTCGAACTATTCCTGTTCGTCAATTTTGTATATTTGGGAGTGGGCATTGTAAATCTGTACCCTATAATAGATTGTGCACCACGGAATTAAGTGGCAGTCTCCTGAGAATTTACCACTGGTGTACTTCTAGGACCACTGTGCTTAGCTGCAGCTAAATAAACTTGATTTTCTACGCCTAACAGAGTGTTTCGTGTCTCTGTCTGACAAGGCAGGTGAACCCGGCGATATTAGGCGTGCCCTGCGCCGCAGGACCCATAAGGCCCAGGTCTCCAGTGACTGGAAACACCGGAGCTGGATTTTCTCGGCTGGAGAAAAAGACAGCGTCTCTCTCAGTGCGTCAAGGGGGAGGGGCGGCTTCCTTCGGCTCTCGTATCAGCTGGGCTTCCGGGCAAGTAGATAGCCACTCTGCTCCAAACCACCGTGTGTTTGCTTAAGGCAACGTTGGTATATTTATACCTGGAAGGTGCCGGGTTTGACGTAAGGTTGGACATAAGACGTCACTAAGAACTAACAATTCTTTCTGGACTCTAGGAGTTCTTGTGAAAATCAAAACAAGAGCAGGGCGATTTCCCGGGCTGCTGGAGGCTTGGTTTGTTTAAAGAACGCGTTGTACTTTCTAGGAGTCTAGGGGAGTAGCCTTGCCGTATTTGGACTGCATGGGCTATTACTAAATATGGATATGATTCTTATGCCTTTATAAGGATATTATTTGTTATAACCATATAAGGGCATAAATCGGGAATATCGAATTAGGGTCCTAGATAGAAACACAACACCCACTCCACGTATTAATGTCCATCATTACTAAAAACTAAGCAATATTAAACATAACGATGCATGTGTGTTTTCCAACCCACCCCAAAATACATAATTCGCATTTGAAATGGTATATGGTAAATACACGAAAATGAGTATTGGTACTGTACGCTTTTCAAGCAGTGTCATCATTCAGTTAAATGTATATATATATCAGCTGAATGAATTGCGAAAATTACACATGAAATGGCTCTGTATGCAGAAAAGAAGGTCAAGACCATTCCGTCACATATTTATACAAATGCTGTACATGTGCTAGAGGCTGAGGTAAAATATTGTCTCTAGAGTTCCTAAAATAGAAGCTCTGTTCTATAAGAGTAGTTCTACTTTAAGCAGAGTACTTTGTGCCAGAAAAAAGGGTAAATATTTTGGAAGTGAAAAAAAAATAATTTCGCTTTCAGGGGAAAAAATAGTTCCAAATGTTTTCAGTAGCTGTGTTTATCAAAAACTGAAGGCCGAATTCAGAGTTCAGGGAACGCTATGTGCTCGTTGTTTTAAAAAGTTATTCTCGTTGTTCAGGGGAGAACATCATATCAGACAGGCTTTGCAAAAAATTGGTCTACAACATCAGGTGAAAGTTCGACCAAGTTCGAAAATGCTGAAACAGTGCATATGTGAGAGTGATTGCTATCATCGATGTTTGGATCAGCAATGCTCACAGAAGGTTGTACCTGTTTGGTGCTGCTTTCCTCTGGTACTTCACCGCCACCTACTCGTAATGGTGAAGTCTCAACGAATGCCGTCATCAGAATAGGGAACCGCGGGGGACACACGATGCATGAGTCGTTACCGGACCTAGCAAGGTATCTATATCCATTGGTACTGCTGATGGTAGTGTAAGACAGACGTCCAACACGCATTCTTCTCTGCATAGCAGACATCGAAGCACAGGTAAGATGCAATCTTGTCAGATTGGTCTGAATGAAAGAAACCAGGTTGCACTTAGATCTCTTAGCCGGTCTAACCCGAGGACTTTAGTGATGCGGTCCCGGTAGCGTATAGCTAGGATCGTTTCTCCCATCGTTGCTGGAGTCTTGTCTGTGGCTTGGCTTGCCATATCGGAGCAGAAGGATCAAAAGTAATATTCCTGCTACGAGTCCCAAAAGAAGAGGCAGGCCGCCGAAAAGGGAATGCACAAAGTTCGGGAAAATGGCCAGAACTGTTTCAAAGGGTGCTAACAGTCCCGAAAAAATTGTCTTAAATACATGTGCGATGCCACTGGTATCAGACATGTTTAAAATTTGACCTAACATTTCTACGAAGTGCACGGGGCAATTTGTTGATAATAGGGAATGTATCTCTGCCGCTGTCCTTGCAACTTGCAGATCATACGTCTCTTTGGACGAGGTTAAAGGCACAGTTGTCTGCAAAATAATCGACTTCATTCTGCTTAAAGTATCAATTCGAATAGAAGAGATATTTAAAGAAGGCCATATTGCCGCCTCCATATCTGGATTGCTGCTTGGATACACTACTTGCATACAGCAAGTGACCATGGAAGTAATGCTCACGAGATAGGCTTTTCCTGGCACCATGCCACAACAGCCGTGGTCACTTATTAGAATGTAGCTGCCGTTGGAAAGCTGTCTAAAGAATGGCTCTATCTGTGTTGCAGGAGTGCCGTGCAGGTGACATGAAAGCTTATTTGAAGACCCTTCGCAGGCTCCATGCAAGTTAATACCTTGACACAGAAGTGTACCGCTT
Organism: Lissotriton helveticus; assembly: GCF_964261635.1. Lineage (NCBI taxonomy): Eukaryota > Metazoa > Chordata > Amphibia > Caudata > Salamandridae > Lissotriton > Lissotriton helveticus. Next base: position 2,028,801,385 of record NC_136061.1, read on the forward strand.
AGTGATTTTTTACAATTGTTACCACTAAAGAATACCTCCTTTTTCCCTTCACTATAACATTTGTGTGTAGAAAGTAATTTCCATGTTGACTTGATGTATCCTTTACCCAACCTTTCATACAGGCCTGCTGGTATATATTTTTGGCAATACTTAAACTGGAAAGTTGTTATTGGGATTGTAATCGTTCCATGTATTATCCATTCAATGACAGGTCTCTCTGACATTGTCAATGGTAATCTCTCAAGTTTTTCAATGCTCAGAATCGTATGGTCTGCTCCTTTTTGTGCCAAACTGGTTTGTTTATCAGTAAGGTTAAAGATAGAGAATAATGACGTTGTGTTGATTAAACGCTGTGGCACGTAGCCTGAAGGCAGATTTTGCAACGTCCAGCCAAGCTGTACAATAGAACGTAATTGGGACTGACCATGTTGTAACATTAGCAAGTCCTGCTCTATTATATCAATAGCAGATTATACAATGCTGTCCAGTGAATATATTCTGGAGGACAGAGTCGTTAACCCATTGTCCACTACAGAAAGTGATTTTTCCAAATTAATACGATCAATTTCTCGTATTTTTTCTGCTGTTTCAATTTGTGTTTCTTTCCAAGCTTCGTTGTATGCAGCGTATATACCGGCCGCTATGAAACGTTTTTGACGCTGTTTGCGAGGTCCCATTATGAAATCTCGCAAGTCAGCACCGTCTTTAAGTAAAGTCAAGTGTTGCTTAATTTCAGCCAGTTTGGATTTTTGTAGCCATTCGAGGCATAGTTTCCCTACACTGTATGTTGTAACTATCCCTGGATGTTGTCTCTGGGAATATCTTGGGTCTGGCCTGTTCTGTTTGAACCCCTGTATTTTGTTCAGGAATCTATCTTGACAGTTATTTGTGTCTGTGGGCCAGATCAACCATTTTTTCCAATCAGGATTTGTTCTGTTTTGGTGTAAAATATGGGATACGCCTATCTCCACATCTGTAGTGCTATTACTATTAGGTATGGGCTTCGGAATAGACGGTTTATTTAAGTCTTTTATCTTGGCTAAACCAAGACAGGATGTTTGCTGAATGGTGTCATTCAGGAATATTATCTGTTCTGGGATCATGCAGTCTCTAAATAATGCTTCTAAACCTTGGACCTGCCAGTCTTTTGTACCCCAGATGGTTTTTGTTTTAATGTTGTTTTTCCAAAATTCAAAACCAAATGTAGTCATTTTTTCATAAAATGTTTCTGAATATATCAATTTAGTATTTGTCAACTTTGTTTTAATTCCTGTCTTATTTAACATTTTAAAATAAAACGCTTCTGGATCACTTGTGTTAAACCCTGAGAAGTATTGGAATTTCTCATAAAATGTTTTCGAGCTGCCTTTAGGCGGTGTTGCACAATGTTCCCATTGGTTATAATTAAAAACATTTCTAGGTTGAGCAGTTTTATGCAAATAGTGATGACCATAATGATTATAACAGTACATTTCTTCATAATTTGATGAACCCTGCAAATAATCATGTTCTGTGAATTTAGCTGGCATTACTAAATCTGACATCATATTATTAATGTTTTCAAAGTTCCAATCATCAGAGAAAGGACTTGGTTTTGCAAAGTCACTGAAGGAAACCTTGAACTGGTGTGGATATTTCAAGAGCTCAATCGGGCCATAAATTTCATAATCCGTTTTGTCCCATGCTACCCCACCGGGTATTGGATTGGCTGTGATGTTCACTGATGACAGTTCTTTTTTCTCGATGTGAGATGACTTGTGAGGCTTTAGTACCAAGCTGATGTTCTGACTTGCTGTGTCCATCGTACTATATTTTCCTTCAATGAATTTTCCCAAACATAGAACCATGATGAGCCAAAGCAGGAGGAAAAGTACACATAACACAATCCAAAATGTAATCCATGGAGAAATCAGATATGTTTCTTTGAGTTGATGAAAAAGTTCAGTTACTTTGTCTTTGAAAGTTTTTGTTGCTGGCGTTTCTTCATGTTCACTTGGATCATCAGAAAAGTCATCGAAATTTATGAAGTAGCCAGATGCAGTCCTGTCAATTGTTGGAATTGCTTCCGGATTTTCATTTGCTTTTGGATCTTTCTTTGTTTCATTAGCATAGTCTGAGGCTACATCGTTGTAGACTGGTGTTTCTTGATGAACTGTTGCAATTTGGATTTCAAGAGGCACAAGTTCCATGGCTTTGTTGCATAGTCCTTTTTTATTCACTGCAGGTTTATCAAATGTGATTAGTCTTTCAGTTTGAACCTCTTGGATTGTAGCAAAATTTGGTCTTCTGCTATTTCGTGGGAGTCCACTTGGCCTACTACTTATTATTGGCCACATGATTGTGGTTTTACCAGGTCGATGGATACAACTCGGTTCTCCTTTTTACCAGCAAGGGGCGGTAGTACTACTGATCTTGTTCCGCTGACAGCTAAGACAGGTACTGCTTTTCTGTAAGAAGGCCCAAATTCCTTCTTCACCGCGATCTTTTCTCTGACCACATCCCCAATCTTTGGAATCCAGACAGGTCTTGCTGGGACAGGTGTTTTTTCTTCAGTGGCTGTTGGCTTTAACTTTATATTACTCAGACTTCTTCGTGTTTCATTTAAGTCCTGTAAAACAGCCAAACGGTCTTTGATATCAAAGGCTTTTTCTTCTACCACTGAAGTCTGACAATCAAGATCCTGGATTTGCATTCTAGTGCCGAACAATAGTTCGTACGGAGTGATACCTTTTAGAGAATTTCTTGGCAGATTGTTGAGACTACGTTGGACACTTGTTAAATGTTTGACCCACCCATAACCCGAACCTAATACCCTCGCCGTTATAGATTGCTTCATGTCCCGGTTTTTTCTTTCTACTACCGCATTTCCCTCAGGATGGAATGGAGAAGAGTACCGCAATGCAATGCTCATGCTGGCCATGGCCTCCTTGTAAGCTCGAGAGCTAAACGCAGGACCCTTATCAGAATGTAGCATGCCAATTGCGTATGTGCCGATAAAGACTCGCAAATCTTTTATAACAGTTCTGGCGTCAGCCGAGCGCTGGGGCCACATCCAAATGAATCTCGTGCAGGAATCCACTGTGACCATGATATATTTATAGTTGCCATCCCTTTGTAAGGGACCACAGTGGTCCAGGTAAACACAAGCTAATGGTTTATCTGAGATCAGAAAGGGCGTCTGTGCTGGTTGTTTCACTGTTGATACTTTCATTCTTTGGCATATTTCACATTCTAGAACATAGTTTCTAGTCTGTTTCCTCATGGGTGGCCACTAATATCTCTGTTTTAATAATGATATTGGGCGGAAACACCAGCATGCGCAAAAGCGAGCCCTTCGTGTGCCGCTACTAAAATTAGTCCTAACCTGTGTTCCATGTTTGGATTTGCCCTATCCCCCACTCCAGGGATTCGAGCAAAAGGAACATTATTCGTATCAGTTATGTATGAGTACTTTACTGGAAAGCATTTCGGGAGTGTTTTTCTATCATCTTTTACTGAAGCACTGACAGCTTGCATTATGTCGCTGTCTATTTTTGTTTTTGACCGGGTGATAGCAGCTACGGAAGCCGTTTGCACAGCTGCCTTCGCGGCTTCATCAGCCAATGAATTCCCCGCACCGTGAACGCCATCACGTTGATGACTCAGTGTATGTATCACATGAGTCTTTTGTAGTTCTTTCTGTAAAAGAACTACTTGTTCCCAAAGCGTTTTATGCTTGATTGTGCCACCTTTTGCATCTTTGAAGCCATTTTGAACCCAGTTCTGCAAGTATTCATTGTAAGACTGGACACAGTAATATGAATCGCACACTATTAGTGTGGGGAATTCGCGATCGGTATTTTCAAGCACCATCTTAAATGCTAGTAGTTCAGCTCGCTGAGCTGTACAATCTCCTAGAGATTGGGTTTTAGTGACCAGTGGTCTAAATATTCCTTCGTGCCAACGACCTTTAAGAATCGCGCACTCAGCACTGTGAGCTTGTTTACTCCCAACTGCGGGCTGTGCTGATCCGTCTGTATATATTATACAGCAGTAATGTTCCAGAGGCAGGATTTCGGTTGGCAGAGGACATTCATATTCATATTGGAGAAATTCTTGTGTTTTTAAGTTAGGATCAAATTCGTATACTACGTCTGATGCAGCAAGAGAATTAACCCATTGTATCCATCTCGGATGTAGTGCTTTAGCATTTGGAATGCTTGCTCTTGTTACTGCTTCTAGGGCAGGTACTGGTGTAACGATTATTATTTGTTTACCTTGTGCTAGGGCTCTTTCTTTTGCTACAGCAGTTTGAACCGCAGTTATAATTTTTTCAGTAGAACTGAATTTCATTTCAGCTTGTGTGTACAAGTGTGATTTGTAAGCTATTGGTACCGTTTCTCCCTCATTAGAGGTTAGGTACGTGAATCCGCATCTTCCTGGGATGATTCGGATTACAAGGTTGCGTATGCTTTCGCGAGTTTGCAATTTTGTTTTAGCTAACATGTCTGTTTGCAATGATCTTAAAATTTCTGTGTGTTTCTGAGTCCAATTTATTGTTTTGAAATCAGGTTTTATTAATTCATAGAGAGGTTTAACCCTCTCTGCATAATTTAGAATGTATGTGCTTCCGAAATTCAGGAAACCTAGTATTGATTGTAAGTTCTTCAGCGTTTTAGGTGCTTAGAGTACAGCACACTTCTCTAAGAAGTTGTCTGCTAGGCTTTTGCCTTCACTTGATAATTCATATCCTAAAAATAGGAGAGTTAGATGGGCAATTCGTGACTTTTTAAAGTTGAATTAGTAACCCTCAGCTGCAAACCCAAATATTATGGTGTTCACTCTTTTCAAGTGTGTCTCCAGGTCATCATCTGTGAGATAGATGTCATCGACATAGGATAATGCCTCATCATCGTCTATTTGTAGTAACTCTGTTACCCTTGCTGAGAATAATCCTGGGCTATTCTTGAATCCCTGTGGGAGTCGACAGAAGTGTTTTTGCGACCCCATTATTGAGAAAGCGGTCAAATACCTGCTTTCAGGTGCAATGTTTTGACAAAAGAATCCATTAGAGATGTCTAATGTCGTTTTATATTTTTTGCGCACGATGTTATTCATTAGTGCTGCACTGTGTGAGTTTTGTACTGCAAATGTTTTGCAACAGGAGTTTAGGTGTCTGTAGTCCAAAACTAGACGATATGAATTGTCTGGCTTGGAGACAGGAAACAAAGGATTGTTCATTTGTGAGGTGCATGTTTCAATCACCCCCTGATATTCAAGTTGATCTAAGATCTCCCTGACTTGCTTTTTAGCTTCTTGTTTAACTGGGTACTGCCTTTGTGCAGTGGGTTGATTTTTTAACTGGATTTTGTGAGGAGGAGAATCCTCATCCCATCCTACATGATTTTTATATAATGCAGGAGCTTGGGCTACTGCCCATTTTCTTGCAAATGTATATTTTTTATGAATTGGAATATGATTTGAGAAGGCAGGCATAATCATTTCTTCGCCATGAGGGCACTCCCTGACAAACTCTGGTGGCCAATCTTTCTCAGCTAACAGGATGTCATAGCCTTTTGAAAGGTTATCCCAAAAGAGACCCTTTACTTTCCTAGTTTTATCTCCCTCTATACACAGTGTTATTTCGTATAATTTATGGGGTTTGCTAACTCTGGTGTCTGCAGTTTCCACTTGAATATATTCATTCGTGTCCACTGTCTCCAGAAGATTCATCAGGATCTTGCGAGCTATGGTCCCTTCTGCTGCGCTGTCTAGCATTGTCTGGGCCCACTCTGCGTTTTTCAGTTGTGTCCTCAGTATCCTCGGCTTGTTTTATTTTAATACTGGCTACCTTCTTTCTTGGAAATTGTAATTTTTTACTTTGATGAGCAGGTTCCTCGTCTTTGGACTTGACGTGCTCTTCTTTGTGTTCTGACCGTCCTCTTCTTTCCGATTTCTGTGAGTAAGTCTGAAAAGATCGAGAGGGACGTGTATCAATATCTTGATATCTGTCAGGTTTTCTCAATTTATCCCTATCTCTAAGGTTGTATCTTTTCTCAGAGGGCTCCCTCTGGGGAGACTTGCCTCCTTGTTCTAGAGATCTATCTCTTCGTTGAGGAGACCTTCCTCTGGATTGAAAAATTTTTCTCTGGGAGTGGATTGTTTATTACCCTCCCAACTCTTTTTTGGAGTGTTCAGATTATTTTTAATAAATGTTTTTTCAGGATTTTCAATTAGTTGGGGGTTTTTTGGTTTCCCACCCAAACTATCTCTTCTTAGTTCTTCATAGGATTTTTCTATGATTCTGGCAAGTTCAAAAGGTTGTTCTGCTATATCTGTTTTTTTCAATTTCTGGAGATATGTTATATCATCCATAGCCAATTGAACTAATTCTCAATATGCCTTTGTTAATTCTTTTAGTTTAACTAAGAGTTCTTCACTAAACATTTCTTCAATGTCGGGATGTGGTGTGTAGCTGGCTAGAACCGGCCACGTTGCTCCTGGTCTACCTAGTGGACCGAGCCTGGTGATGTGATTTTGATGTTTTAGGGCGCCTTTAAACCAGAGCAGGTGCTCTTGGTAAGTTAGTGGGATTTCAACGTCCTCGAAAGGAGCGTATTCATCCGGAGGTTCCTCTATTTTGTAATAGTGGAATTCGCGTGTCACAGTGTGTGCTGCTGGAAATTGTATCCATCAATAGAATACCTCTGTCTGCCGATATTCATGGGCCTCTACCACAAATATGACTGTACCACCTCGTGATGATACTCCATTTTCGATAAGTTTTTTAGTTATAGTTTTTCTTACATTTACCGGAATGATTATAGCATTTGGGTCATTTTCTTGGAGACTCGTGTCATCCGCTAGGAGTTGAGCTGCTAATTTAGCTTTCTCCCTTTCGTCTTCACTTTCCGTCATTTTTACTAACAGAAAGCTTTTTGTTGCAGATCAAGTTTCAAGGAAACAAAGATTAGGTGCACAATATTTTGGAACACTGTATCCTTCAACGATGACTAAACCAAAAACTAATTCATAGGAATCTCTTCCTACTAAGTTCCGGCAGATATTAACCTTTTACCCACTCCAGACGTCTTTTGGAGTTTTTACGGGAAAAGGGGTCTGTGTGAAAAAGCACGACTGAGTTACTCTAATGTCTTGCGTTAGATTATCGCCTTACCAAACGTTGGGCGCCATGTAGTGTAGTTCCTATATTCCCAATAGGCTCTGCGCATTGGAATAACATAAACAGCAGTGTAGACGTAGGACTGAGGTCATCTAGGTCTCTACTGACTATATTAGAATTAATTAGTTTTGCCAGCTAGCTCAGAGGTCACTAGAAACTTTTTCGAGTAAACAAGGAGGTGTTAATTTCCCTGAATAGACAAGAATACCAGCAGCAACCACCTGAAGTGCATCCTGCTCAACACCCGCTCTGTCCACAGAAACGCCGTGGAACTATGGAACCTGCTCGACTCCACATCACCAGACGTCGCTTTCCTCACGGAAACATGGATGAACGCCTCCTCGGCACCCGACATCGCCATCGCCATCCCGGACGGATACAAGATCACCCAAAGGGACCGCGTCAACCAGACCGGAGGAGGCATCGCCATCGTCCACAAGAACACCATCGGCATCATCACCAACTCCGACGACATCCTCACAGCCGCCGAACACCTGCACTTCCAGATACGCACCGACCCCAGGACCACCCTCAGAGGCACCCTCATCTACAGACCCCCAGGACCACGCACACAATTCAGCGAAGACATCGCCGACTTCATCAGCCCGCACGCCCTTGCCTCGGCTGACTACATCCTCCTTGGGGACCTCAACTTCCACCTAGAGAACAACAACGACCGCAACACCACCACCCTGCTGGACAACCTCGCCAACCTCGGACTCAAGCAACTGGTGACTACCCCCACACACTACGCTGGCCACACGCTTGACCCCGTCTTCTCCTCCAGCAAGGACATCTCCTTCAGCCACACCACCGGACTCCACTGGACAGACCACAGCTGCGTCCACTTCAGCTTCAGTAGGACCACCACTCACCACCACCCGCAACAGTTCCCCCACAGAAGCTGGAGCAAGATCACCACCGACCAACTCACCACAGCCCTGAGCCAGAACGCTCCCGCCAGCTCAACAAACCCCAACCAAGCCGCCAACAACCTCGCAAGATGGATCACCAACTGCGCAGACGACCTCCCCCCACTGAAGACCCCCCCGTCAGACCCGGCAACAAGAAAGCATGCTGGTTCACCGATGAACTCAAGAGATCCAAGAAGAACTGCCGGGCCCTCGAGAAAGCATGGCGCAGGGACCCGACTGCAGACAACATGTCCACCCTCAAGCACACCACCCGAAAACACCACCAGCTGATCCACACCACCAAGAAAACCGCATTCAAGGAACGACTGGACAACAACGCCCACAACAGCAAGGAACTCTTCATCATCGTCAAAGAGCGCTCGAACCCCAGCGCTCGGAAACAATGACATCACTCCCTCGCAAGACCTCTGCAACTCGCTCGCCTCGTTCTTCCACAGCAAGAACACAGACATACACAACAGTTTCAGCACACAGCCGACGCACCCTACGACCGTACCAACGCCCCCCCCACCACCCTCCGAGCCTGGACCCCGATCAACACCGAAGACACCATCCGCACGATGAACTCCATCCACTCCGGATCACCAACCGACCTCTGCGCTCACCACGTCTTCAACAAGGCCGACGCCGTCATCGCACCCCACCTCCGGGACATCATCAACACCTCCTTCGACACCGCCACCTTCCCAGAGAGCTGGAAGAACGCTGAACTCAGCGCCCTACTGAAGAAACCATCAGCGGACCCCACCGACCTCAAAAACCACCGCCCCATCTCGCTCCTTCCTTTTCCTGCCAAAGTCATCAAGAAGACCGTCAACAGACAGCTGGCCGCCTTCCTCGAGACGAATGGATTCGTTGACCACTCGCAGTCCGGCTTCCGGGCCAACCACAGCACCGAGACCGCCCTCATCGCAGCCACCGATGACATCCGAGCCCTGCTCGACAACGGGGAAACAGCGGCCCTCATCCTCCTGGACCTCTCCGCAGCGTTCGACACGGTCTGCCACTGCACCCTACACAACCTCAACATCATATCCTACGCCGACGACACCCAGCTGATCCTCTCCCTCACCAACGACCCCACAACCGCCAGAACCAACCTACATGAAGGGATGAAGGACGTAGCCGAGTGGATGAGGAACAGCCGCCTGAAACTGAACTCAGATAAGACGGAAGTCCTCATCCTAGGATCATCACCCTCCACCTGGGACGACTCCTGGTGGCCCCCTGCCCTGGGCAACGCACCCAAACCAACGGACCACGCACGCAACCTGGGCTTCATCCTGGACTCCTCCCTCTCAATGACCAGACAAGTCAACGCCGTCTCCTCGTCATGCTTCAACATCCTACGCATGCTGCGCAAGATCTTCCGGTGGATCCCCACCGAAACCAGGAAGACGGTCACCCAGGCCCTCGTCACCAGCCAACTGGAATATGGCAACTCCCTCTACGCCGGAACCACAGCCAAACTTCAGAAAAGACTCCAACGCATCCAGAATGCCTCAGCACGACTCATCCTGGACATCCCCCGACACAGCCACATCGCCTGAGAGACCTGCACTGGCTCCCCGTCAGCAAGAGAATCACGTTCCGACTCCTCACCCACGCACACAAAGCTCTCCACAACCAAGGCCCCAGATACTTCAACGACCGTCTGACCTTCTACACTCCCACCCGCCAGCTACGATCGACCAACCACGCCCTCGCTGCCGTTCCCCGCATCCGAAGAGCCACAACGGGAGGAAGATCCTTCTCCTTCCTGGCTGCCAAGACATGGAACTCCCTACCCATCCACCTTTGCCTGACCCAAGACCACCTCTCCTTCAGGAAGCAACTCAAGACCTGGCTGTTCGAACAGTAGCGGATCCCCCTCCCCCAAGCACCTTGAGACCCTCCGGGTGAGTAGCGCGCTATACAAATGCTTTGATTGATTGATTGATTGAAGGGATTAGCTTCTGACAACCGCATAAACATGACAACTTTGCTCCCTCAGAATAAAGAGTGTATCTCTAGAGTCGTGTGAAAACAATAGATGGTTATTTCACTCAGTCAATCGTGCATACTTAGTTTCACCAGAGTGCAGAGAAATAGAGAGACGGGCGTTTTCAATAAAAGGTGTTATTTATTGAGCAGTCTTCATTCTCATGCAAGAGAAATGAGTTGCCACAATTGCAATACTTATCATGAAGTAAAGTGTGTACAGTAAAAGGAGTATTATGAAATAATACTGTAAAAGCATTGATATGGTTTCTTAGCCATATGATACTTTAAAATGGATAAAATATATACATACATAAAAACATTGACTAACGTACTCAACTGGTGCTTCTAATCTACGCCTACCCCGGTGTACCTGACCTAAGCCTAATACGTGGGAAGGAGTAAGTAAAATGCAGTTTTAAGTTAAGTTGGTTTTTGCCAAGGATCTGAATCAAGAATTCTCTCAAGGGTTTAGTCAGCTCCGTACCTTGGTTCTAGAATGTAGGAGGTCTTGTATCTCTCTCTCAGGACTCAATCTCCCAGCAACCCGCAAGGGTGATGAGGATACGTAGTTTTCGGCTTCGCTTCGTATCTAGTCGCCATTTTGTGTCTAACCGCCTTTTTGTGTTGCCTCACTCAGGCAGCACGGCGGACACGGTGTTTTTGCCTTTTTCATCTGCTACGTGTCTCGTCTGTTAAAGAGTAAACCCCCCTGCCCTTGTTTACGAACCCGATGTCAGGGTCTGGCCGAGTCCACTAATCCATATCTAGGCTGATTGATCCCTGACTTGACTGACTGTTTGGCTCTCACTATTCTTTCTGACTTTATATTATTTGACTGGCCTTCGCTAGTCTCTTTGTGTGTTCTCTTGTTACATAAACTATCCTTTGAAGCATCCAAACATGTTCTACCACCTGCAAATTGATTTTCGGGCACTAGTGTTGATTAAGTTGAGGGGAGGAGAGCACATGGGGTCTGAAAGAAGGGTGTGTTTTTGACATTCGATAACTTGTTTTCAAACTATTCCTATTCATCAGTTTTGTATATTTGGGAGTGGGCATTGTAAATCTGTACCCTATAATAGATTGTGCGCCACGGAATTAAGTGGCAGTCTCCTGACAATTTACCACTGGTGTACTTCTAGGACCACTGTGCTTAGCTGCAGCTAAATAAACTTGATTTTCTACGCCTAACAGAGTGTTTCGTGTCTCTGTCTGACAAGGCAGGTGAACCCGGAGATATTAGGCGTGCCCTGCGCCGCTGGACCCATAAGCCCCAGTTCTCCAATTGGCGCCCAATGTGTGGGCGACTTCAGTGGTAGTGGTTCAGCCCGAAGAACGTGAGCAGCTTCCCAAGAAAGTTCTGGAGGATTCGCGAACCACGTGAGCGACCCCTGCATGTTGAAGTGGACCGAAAGTTTTTTGAAGCGCGGCTACTCCTTTCCGACGGCTGCTGACGACTGCTGCCCTGACTGTCGCCCTGCCTTGGCCATCTGGTGATGAATGGTATCGCGAGATGTTAGACGGACATCTGTTGGTGGAAGAAAATATTTAGTTAAGTATTCGTGGGTAGCGCCCACTCTTTGTTTTTTTTTTTTATTCCAGTAGTGCACTAATCGAAGCCAAGGGGTAAGTACGTTTGTGCTGTGACTATATTGTCTTCAAACCTCTTGACGTTTGGAATAAATCCAGTTCGTTACGAAATGCCTGGATTTAGTAAGTTTAGGAAATTTTGTTGTTTTGGTTGTTCTAGGATTCCCGGCTAGAGGATTCTTGTCCGATTCCTCCGGTTGGAACTCCCACTTATGAGCTCTATTCTATGCATGGTCTTGGTCCTATTATCTTTAATGACACATGGATCCGGTACACTAAAAAAGATGGTGTTTTACAGTGGCCACAAAATGGTAGCTTTGAGCCTGACATATTAAATATTTTGGAAGCAATTCTGTTTACAAGAAAAGCCCGGCCGGCAATGTTTGACTCTTTCCGCCTCTGGCGTAAGGAAGCCGAACAGAAAGAAATTAAACAATGTTAAAAAAGATTTAAAAAAATTCAAGACATGACGATATTACAGGTTGCCCAACAGTTTAAAAATGATGAGACTGATCAGCTGATTGAAGTTTCAGAACAACAGCATCGCATGGCAATAGATAGGTGTTATCCTGTGTTGCCTTCTTTCTCAAAGAGTAAAGGTCCTGATGAGGATCCTTTCATGTCCCATCTATTGACATTACCTCCACCTTATGTATTAGGTGCTAATGCACCCCGATTACAACCTGCTGCTAATCCAGGTCTTCCGGTTCCCGCACAGTTGCCTCTCCCGGTGATTCCACCTCCGCCTCCTTTGCCACTGACTTCTGTTTCTCAGTTTTCTATGCCTCAGTCTTCCTTGCCGTTAGTTTCTCTTGCTACTAGCTCTTCTCCTGCCGTACAGAATACATTGTCTCCTGTTCTAGTATCGGATTCCCCTACAGCTCGACAACGATTAGTTAATACTGTCTCTGGTCTCTTGTCACCTTTTCTTGGGCCTCTTTCTTTTTCTCCTGCTTCATCTCGAAGGCAATCTCATAGTCAGATTCCAGATCTAGAAGAACAGATTAAGTTAGATTCTCTCGCTCGTAATTGGATTATGAGTAGTCTACAGTATAGTGTGCGTGATATCTTAGACACCATTCTTCAATGGAATGCGCCTACGCAGAGATATGTCTTTAATGTTATGTGTAATACTCTTATCAAAGCATGGGGAGATACGGATTTGGATTTACCTCCACAGGGTTTGTTTGAGATCAAGTATAAATTTGATAAGGGACTTATTGTGGGTCCTAATGTAGAGCATGCTGTTCAAAAGCTTGTTACTTTTAGGTCTTCCTTTTTCTCTCAAGATTCTCTTGAACCTGATCCTGCAGTTCGCCGTAGAATAAAACAATATCCTATGCGAGAAGTTCCTCCAATATGGAGAGATGAAGTTCCTCAAGCAGGTGCTAATCCAGCTATTCCAGCTAATTTTCAGCGTATATGGGTACATGATCCTTGGAAAAGATCGGAAGTGTTGGCACTTAAACAGTCCTTACCGGACCCTCGTAAGAATCCTGCTGGGTATTATAAAGAGTTGTCTCAGACTGTTGATGCATGTATCATGAATTTGGCAGATATTGATTTACTGATGGGCAATGTAGTCCCACAGGCTATATGGGCTAAAATTCGTAGAGAAGATCATGATCAAGCTTTAGGTGATGCTTGGGCTGCAATAGTAGCCGCAGATGCAGGACAAATAGGTGGTGCCAAACCTGATGATTTGATCACGGAATTACCTGGTAGAATAATAGCTCTCATGAAAACAATGATGCCTGCTGTACGCGTTTTAAGTTAAGTTGGTTTTTGCCAAGGATCTGAATCAAGAATTCTCTCAAGGGTTTAGTCAGCTCGTACCTTGGGTCTAGAATGTAGGAGGTCTTGTATCTCTCTCTCAGGACTCGATCTCCCAGCCACCCGCAAGGGTGACTGGAAACACCGGAGCTGGATTTTCTCGGCTGGAGAAAAAGACAGCGTCTCTCTCAGTGAGTCAAGGGGGAGGGGCGGCTTCCTTCGGCTCTCGCATCAGCTGGGCTTCCGGGCAAGTAGATAGCCGCTCTGCTCCAAACCACCGTGTGTTTGCTTAAGGCAACGTTGGTATATTTATACCTGGAAGTTGCCGGGTTTGGCGTAAGGTTGGACATAAGACGTCACTAAGAACTAACAGTTCTTTCTGGACTCTAGGAGTTCTTGTGCAAATCAAAACAAGAGCAGGGGGATTTCCCGGACTGCTGGAGGCTTGGTTTGTTTAAAGAACGCATTGTACTTTCTAGGAGTCTAGGGGAATAGCCTTGCCGTATTTGGACTGCATGGGCTATTACTAAATATGGATATGATTCTTATGCCTTTATAAGGATATTATTTGTTATAACCATATAAGGGCATAAATCGGGAATATCGAATTAGGGTCCTAGATAGAAACACAACAGTATGACGGTACAACGCGTGGTATTACCATGCGTACCGTTACAACACGTCTTTTACAACGCAAGTCGTTACCACGACTTGCGCTGTAGGGGTGCGGACTTAGGAAAAGTTAAATTTACTATTCCAACACCAGCCTACGTACAGTAGGGAAGGTGTTGGAATAGTAAATCTACTATTCCTTATCCTTGAGCGCCCTCCAGCGCAAGTCGTGGTTACGACTTGCGTTGTAAAAGACACGTTGTAACGGTACTGCGGGGTAACATCCGCGTTGTAAAGGATGTTCCCCGGATGGGGAGGGTGTTCCAGGTCTTGGCGGCAAGGTGGGAGAATGATCTGCCACCGGAGGTCACTCTTTGGAAGTGGGGGAGGTGGTGAGGATGAGGTTGATTGAGCGGAGCTGGTGGGTGGGGGTGTAGAAGCTGAGTCGTTGAGGTACGTTGGTCCGGTGTTGTGGAGTGCCGTGTGTGCGTGGGTGAGGAGCTTGAAGGTTATCCTCTTGTTGACCGGGAGCCAGTGCAGGTCTCTCAGGTGGGGTGTGATGTGGCTGCAGCGAGAGATGTCGAGGATCAGGCATGCAGAGGCATTCTAGATGCGTTGGTGCCGTCTCAGGAGTTTGGCTGAGGCTCCTGCTTAGAGAGCGTTTCCGTAGTCCAACCTGCTGCTGACAAGGGCCTTGCTGACCGTTCTTCTCGTTTCAGTGGGGATCCACTTTTAGATCCTGCGGAGCATGCGGAGGCTTTTGAAGCTGGAGGAGGAGACGGCGTTGACCTGTTTAATCAAGGAGAGGGTGGAGTCGAGGACGACCCCTAGGTTGCGTGCGTGGTCGGTGGGTTCCCACTGCGGTCGGCCACCAGGAGTCGTCCCAGGCCGAAGGGGTGGATCCGAGGATTAGGACCTCCATCTTGTCTGAGTTCAGCTTCTGTCAGCTGTTCCTCATCCATTCAGCGACGGCCTTCTTTCCTTCGTGAAGGTTGGATTTGGCGGTGTGGGGGTCCTTGGTGAGGGAGAGGATCAGCTGGGTGTCATCGGCGTAGGAGATGATGTTGTGGTCGTGCTGACGGGCGACGTGGGCGAGCGGTGCCATGTAGACGTTAAACATAGTTGGGCTGATGGATGAGCGCAGATGATCTCGGTGGCTTCGGAGCAGAAAGGGGGAAGGTGGACGCTCTGTGTTCTGCCAGAGAAGAAGGAGGTGGTCCAGTCCAGGGCCTTCTCTTGGATCCCAGCGTTCTGGAGACGTGTTCGTAGTGAGTGGTGACAGGCGGTGTCGAAGGCGGCTGACAAGTCCAGGAGGATGAGGGCTTCCGTTTCTCCGTTGTCCAGCTGGGACTTGATGTCATCAGTGTCGGCGATGAGGGCAGTCTCGGTGCTGTAGTTGCTGCGGAACCCGGACTGGGAAGGGTCCAGGATGTTGTTCTCCTCGAAGTAGAGGGTCAGTTGTTCGTTGATGGTCTTCTCGATGACCTTTGCCGGGAACGGGAGCAGGGAGAGTGGCCGGAAGTTCTTGAGGACCTTGGGTTTCTTGAGTAAGGCGTTGATCTGGGCGTGCTTCCAGCTCTCCGTGAAGGTTGCTGTCTCGAAGGAGGTGTTGATGACTTTCCGGAGATGGGGTGCGATGGATGTGCTGGCTTTGTTGAAGATGTGGTGTGAGCATGGGTCTGACGGAGATCCAGAGTGGATGGTGTTCATGATCTTGATGGTGTCATCGTCATTGATGTTGGTCCAGGAGAGCAGGCAGTTGGTGCGGATGGTGGTCATGGAGGTGGAGGTCTCAGTGGTTGTCGGGGCAGTCGTGGCGTTGAAGCTGTCGTGGATGTCTGTAATCTTGCGGTGGAGGAAGGTGGTCTTGCGAGGGTGGGACGTTGTTGGTGTTGGAGCTGGAGTTGGAGAGTTCCTTCACGATGTTGAAGAGCTCTTTGCTGCTGTGCGCGTTGTTGTCTAGGTGGTTTTTGAAGGAGGCCCTTTTGGCTGATCTGATGAGGTGATGGTGTCTGCGGGTGGAGTTTGTGTGGGCTGCGAGGCTGTCTGGTGTTCGTTCACGGAATAAGATCTTCTACAGCTTTTGGCAGGTGTGCTTGGAGGCCCGGAGGTCTTCAGTGAACCAGCTGGCTTTCTTGTTGGTGTGACTGTTGGAGGATTCTTGATCGGGCGAGGGTGTTGCCGCAGTCGTTGATCCACTGTCTGAAGTTGTGGGCGGCGGTGTTGGGGTCAGTGGGGTCGGCGGGTGGTCTCTGGGCGAGGGTTGTAGTTAGCTGATCTTCGGTGACTTTGCTCCCGCAGCGGCAAGGCATCTGTTGGGTGCGGTGGTAGGTTTCTTGAAGGTGAAGTGGATGCAGCGATGGTCGGTCCAGTGGAGTTTGGTGGTGTTGTTGAAGGAGACGTGGAGGCTTGCGAAGAAGATGGGGTCAAGCGTGTGGCCAGCAGAGTGGGTGGGTGTTGTGAGGAGTTGTCTGAGTCTGAGGTTGGCTAGGTTGTCGATCAGGGTGGTGGAGTTAGTGTCGTTGTTGTTCTTGAGGTGGAAGTTCAGGCCCCCGAGGAGGATGTAGTCCGTGGAGGCGAGGGCGTGTGTGCTGACGAAGTCGGCGATGGAGTCGCTGAACTGTAATCGGGGCCCGGGGGGGTGTAGATGAGGGTTTCTTCTGAGGGTGGTGTTGGGGTTGGTGTGGATGTGGAAGTGCAGGTGTTTGGCGGTGCTGAGGGTGTCGTCGGTGTTGGTTGAGACTCTGAGAGTGTTCCTGTGGATGATGGCGATTCCTCCACCTGCTCATTAGGTGCGGTCCCTGTGGGTGATCTTGTTGCCTTCCGGGACGGCTATGGCTATGTCGGGTGCCGAGGTGGGGTTCAGCCAGGTCTCCATCAGGAAGGCGACATCTGGGGAGGTTGAGTCGAGTAGGTCCCAGAGTTCAACGGCGTGTTTGCGGGCGGAGCGGGTGTTGAGAAGGATGGTTTGTTTTTTTCCTGGTCGGCAGCATGGTGGGGCGGATTCTTGTGAAGCTGCAGTTCCACCAGGTGAAAGCTCCATCGGTGCGCAGGTATGTGATCGTCCGGTGTTGAGTGTGTGGAGGGTTCTGACATGGTAGCATGGTAGCAGTGTCAGGCGTTGAGGCGTTCGCGGGATACAGGGGTCGTGGCGCTGGGCGCGGTCCAGGTGCGGATGGGCGCAGACGGACGTGCCTTAGGCGCGCCTTTGGCAGGCCAGCGGCGCGGCCGCTGCGCTGCTTCCATATGAGGAGATGTGGGAGGGAGGAGCAGCTGGGAGGCGGAAGCAGAGCGGCGAATGGGATTGCAGGGGGGTGGGCAGCAGGGACGCAGCTGTGGAAAAAACAGGCGGGGCGCAGGAGAACTGGGCGCAGGAAGGAAAAACAAGTTCAGGCAAGAAAACAAGCACAGGCAAGAAAGCAAGTAGAGGCACAGGGGAATAAAAACAATTCTGGGCAAGAAAGCAAGTACAGGCACAGGGGAATAAAAACAAGTCTGGACACGAAAGCAAGTTAGGCACAGGGGAAAAATACAAGATTAGGCAAAAACAGGGGAGCGACCTGCCTGCGAGCAGAGGTTGCCTATCGCGAGTAGGTTACTGAGTGCCTTCCTGTGCGATCTGCCTAAACCCCGGCCTGCTCTTCTGCTGGGGTTGCGGCCAGGAGCCTACTGGGCCCATGATTTTAGAGTGTACCCTTGCACAAGCAGGTAATTGCTGATGTGAGCAGGAAGAAGCGTGTTGTGCAGGCGCAGTGTAAGCCGGTAAAAGCGTAAGTCTAACTGTGACCGGCCGGTGAGTCTGTCTTAAGAAAAAATGACACAACAGTCCAAGCCATCTGAACGCTCCGATGGCCCTGTATCTGCATACCCTATGGCTCCCGGCAAATCCTCGTGCCTAAGATTGGCCCGTATTTTCTTGACTCTCAAAAATAAGTGGTTCTCTATTGACTGAAAGGCCAAAGTTCGTGACCTCCATCAATAAAGCTGATCAATATGTTGCAAACCTGCCATGGAGTGAACAGCAGAAACTGAAGCGGAGCATTGGTGTGCAGTAAAGGCGAGCAGGTGAAGGCAGAACGTCAGCGGGCTGCTTAGCAGGGCCTCTTTCTGTGCTTTTTCTTGTGTCAGTGGTTGTGTAAGTGCGTGCAAAGATTTTTGCCATATTTTGGGCATCAACACATTAATGAAACCAGCCCTGATATGCTGATTTAATTATTGACTGTGGCTTGGTGATATAAAGTCTGGCACTGGCATGGCATAATAGTAATTCTTGATAGTATTTTGAGAACCTCTATGGCATACTGCACCCATCTATGGTTTAAAGCTCGCTATGTGTTGTATGCGCTTGCATACTAAATAAGTAAAGAAATCCCGATATTGTAGAGTTTGAAGTTAAGGTTTTATTTCCAGATAAGGTAACCCACGACCAGCTCAGAAGAACAGCAGGATTATAATAACTGTAATATTAGAAACATCACATTCTAAGAACTAGTGACATATTACAGAATGTACATGAAAGATTCTTAATTAGAGATTCCTTAAAGAAACAGTATAAATTAATAAGTATACATACTACACATCCTTCCCCTTATAAATTAACTTAAACTAAAGATAAATACAATCAGACATAAAAATTCAATTAATACATTAAATGAAGTAAAGTAATATGAGTGTAAAAATAAACTCTTCTATATTCAAACTAATCTAAAACATAATCGTGCAGTCTTAAAGGAACAGATCTGATTCTACGACCTACACCCATATCATCCCCTGCACCAATGGTATTTGCAATAGGTTGTAAAGTAGGACGATTAGGAACATTATCAGAATCTCCTTGAGCCAACAACGGAGTATCAATACTAACATTTGAAGTAGAATTTATTGGTGGTTTCATTGAAGGTTCAGCAACTCCAAACCAATCTGCATTAGAACTATCAACCACTTCTGTATCCTTTTTGTTAGAGGAAATTATCTTTGCTTGTTGGTCAGTAATTTTAATGAGAACATTTTTATTCCACCAACCCCTATCAAACAAAAGAGCTGCGGTTCGAGAAACTTTTATCACTTTCACAGGAGAAGAATATTTAGACTGACCCTTAGTAATTTTAACTGGTTTTTTTATGATGACCCAATCACCTTCAGCTAGTGGCTTTTCTGTAACATGCATACGATCGTCGTAATGATTCTTGTAACATTCCTGTTTTATTTTTACACGTTCACGAATTTTTGCTAAATCAACCTTGACATCGAAATTTTTAGTTAACCAAGATGGGTTTAACTTTGAAGTTGGAATCCTACCACGAAGTAAAACAAATGGAGAAACTCCTGTGGTAGTGTGTGGAGTGCAATTATAATTCCAGATTTTTTCGCAAAGAAATTCTGCAATATCAAGTTTGTTGGCATAAGCAGTTTGAACTGCTTCTTTCAACAAACGGTTTGCTCTCTCAACTAAACCATTTGATGAAGGACTGTAAAGAGGAACAAACGTATGTTTAACATCCACTCTTTTTAAAAATACACTTACTTCTTGTGAAACAAAATGTGAACCATTGTCGGACACTAATTCATGAGGAGTACTCTCAATTACAAATAAACGCTTTAAAAATGATACAACAGAATCTGAATTTGGAGTCTTAACACAAGTAAAATAAATCCATTTAGAAAAATAATCGATAGTCACTAGTAAAAATTTATATTCAGAATTAAAAACAGAAAATGGACCTGAAAAGTCTATTGCAATTTTTTGCCAGGGAGCTTCAGGCCATTCCACAGGTATAAGTGGTGAATTGGATAACTTCCAGTGTTTATCAGAGCATAAACATTGGGGACATTGGTTAATGAACAACTTTACTTGACTATCTATTCCAGGCCACCAGTAAGTGGCTTTAATCTTATTGGTAGTGCCAGTAATACCTGGATGACTTTCATGTGCTAGTGAAATGATAGATTGTCTAATACCATTAGGTGGGACAATCTTGTCTTGTCTGAATAAAATATCACCTGAAACAGATAACTCGGGTGCAACTTGTGCGAAATGTCTCTCTTCAATAGACATGCTTCTATCCATTGGCCAACCTTTAATCAAAAACTTTTTCACATTTATTTGGCAAGAATCATTTTCCATATTATGTAACCAATCTTGTTTAGTTATCTTATCTCCTTGAAGAGCATCCTCTATAGCAAATACACAATCCGAATCAGATTTTACTAACTCTTGTGTGGGTAACGGTAAACGTGATAAACAATCCGCACGGATATTTTTACCACCTGGTATGTATTTAATTTCAAAATTGAATTCTTGGAGACGTGCCAACAATCTAACCAACCTAGAAGAAGCTCTATTTGAGGAGCTCTCCCCAAGCATATAAATTAACGGTTTGTGATCTGTGTATAAAAGGAATCTAGTTCCCCAAATGTACATTTTAAATTTTTCCACAGACCATGAACAAGCTAAAGCTTCCCGTTCGATGGTACTATAATTGAGTTCAGCCGAAGTCAAAGATCGTGAAGCGAATGCAATAGTGCATTCTTCGCCTTTAATTATTTGACTTAAGACTGCTCCCAAACCTCGAGAACTGGCATCCACTGTAATAATACTCTGAACACCATGGGAAAAAGGCTTGATAGCAGGAGCCGACAAAATCATATTTTTTATGGAATCAAAAGCATTTTGTGATTCAATGGACCAAACGTATTTAGCATGTTTTTTTAAAAGGTCTCTTAGAGGTTGGACAATCAGGGCATAGCCCTTGACGAAACGAGCATAATATTCACTCAAACCCAAGAACGCTCTTAAGGAGTCTTTGTCTAAAGGACAAGGAGCATTTTTTATAGCTTCTAATAAAGAAGCTTTGGGTTTGATCCCTTCCTTAGACAGATTGTGGCCTAAATAATCAACCTCATTTGTTAAAAATTTGCATTTCTTCTTGTTGACAGTAAGACCATGATTTTGCAGTGATTTTAAAACATATTCCATTAAAATGTAGTGTTGATCCAAAGATTCAGAATGTACTAAAATATCATCCTGGAATGCTTGAATTCCCGGACAATTATTAAAAATGGAATCCATTAACCTTTGGAATATACTGGCTGCTGAAGCTAGCCCGAATGGTAATCTTTTATACATAAATACTCCAAAAGGTGTTACAAAAGTTGTTAGAGGCTGAGATTCTTTGGATAATGGAATTTGATGATACGCTGAGCGTAAATCAATAGTAGAAAAATATTTGCTACTACCAATGTTGGCTAGCATATCATGTATTTTTGGCAAAGGATGCACATCAATAACAATGTTACGATTAAGTACCCGAAGGTCTGCACATAAACGAATTTCTCCAGAAGATTTTCGCGCTATGACTGCAGCCGAAACCCATTCTGAAGAATCAACTGGACATATGATGTCTTGAGTAATAAGAGATTCTATGTGCTTCCTCAAATCTTGTCTTATTGATAGAGGTACTGGGCGTACTTTTTGAACTACAGGACACGCCTTGTCTTTTAATTTAATTTCGTGTTCAAAATTTTTTACCATACCGATTCTGTCCTCAAACACTACTTTGTATTTTTCTAAAACACTGCATAGAATGGGGTCATTACAATAATCAAAAACAGACAAAATGGGTAAATCACCCAGAGTAACAGGTTCGGGATGACCAGGTTTTAAAACAATGCCTAATTTGGCTTGATCTTGCCAACCTAGAATATCTCTGCCATTCAATGCCACATAAATTTTTGTGTAAATTATTCTCCCTTTAAAATCTATGTTATCAGGGAAATAACCACGCATTGTAATATCGAAACCCCCAAATGCTTTGGGATTTACATCTGTGGAAAGCAGCTTTTTGTCATTCCAAGAACACTGAAAAGTACTTTCATCCAAAATGGTAATGGGGGACCCAGAATCCGCCATGACTTTTAAAGATTGTATACCAATAGATATTTCACAAATAGGACCTTTGATACTGAAGTCACATAAAGAATTAATTTGAATAAACGAAATAGAAGCTACATTTAGTGCGTCACAAATTTCTTCCTCAGAATAAACCATATTAACCTTAGTCTTATTTTTTGATAAACGACATGATGCCGCAAAATGACCTATACGTTTACAGTTTGAACATCTTTTACCTTGTGCTGGACATTTAGGGTTGTTTCCCACGTGAAACTTTGAACCGCATCTGTAACAAAATACATTAGATTTCTGTTCATAAACTTTTTTGCTAGTATTGCGGTTTGAAATAGCATTAACAACGCAATCATCATTAGACGCTTGTGAAACATTACATACTGTTGTTGAGGAAGCGTGTTCAGCTAAAATCTTGGAGGAAACTACAGAGCATTCTATACTTTTCGCAATTACAATCACTTCATCCAATGTTGGATTTTTACAGGTCAAAATCCGCTCCTGGATTTTTTTATTGAAACAATTAAAAACTAACTGATCACGTAGAGCAGTTTCTAAATAGGTTCCAAACTCGCATTTCGATGCAAGTACTCTTAAAGTTGCCAAATAGTCTTCTATGGACTCTTCTTGCAATTGTTTCCTTTTGAAGAAAACATGTCTTTCTACCATGACTGATGGTTCATCTTTAAACTGTTTGCCAAGACGTCTTAATGCCTCAGTGTAAACATTCCATGTGTCATCATCAATTGGTGCTTGTACAACAGCTAAATTATCAAATAATTGTTGTCCTGCGTCTCCTAAGTGATTAAATAGGATGGCTCTTTTCCTTGAAGCAGAGTATTCCAAAGCATCTATTGCTTCCAAGTAATTAGTAAAAACTCTTAACCATTTGTGCCATGGAGTTGGAGGCTTTCCAGGAGCAATTAAAAATGAAGGTGGTGCTACAATTCCACTGTTATTATTGTTTGATGTTGCCATTTTAAATTAAAATTATTTAACAAATCGTACTTGTTCAGTTGGTAGATGTATTTTTGACTTCTTATATTTGCTTTCCTTCTTTCTGGGATTAATGTATAATAAATGTCGCTTTTCGCGTTTATTTGAATAAATACTTTCACTCGCGTTTGTTTGAGGAAATACGATCTTAAAATGGCCGCTTGCGCTGTGACGCTTACGTTTGCAGCGTCAATTGCTTAACAACGCGCGTTGTTATGGAGCGCGGTTGCTGTGACGTGGTGCGCGAGTTAAATGAAAGGCGATGAGTGCGCATGCATCAGCGCGAGGTCGTACAGTTGGATCGCGAGCACTGAATCTGAGTGCTTTTAAACAACGCGATCAATTTAAGGTATTTGCAATGTACTCACTGTTTTTATTCCTTAAGCGGAACGCTTATTCCGGTATTGTAATCCAGGAAACCTCGATAATCCATTCGAAATACATCTCAGTATCCGTTTTGGTTATTTTTTGTTAACGTCGGTGGTTTTTTAGATCAGGTTCTTTCAAAAAACGTCGCCAATAAATGTTGTATGCGCTTGCATACTAAATAAGTAAAGAAATCCCGATATTGTAGAGTTTGAAGTTAAGGTTTTATTTCCAGATAAGGTAACCCACGACCAGCTCAGAAGAACAGCAGGATTATAATAACTGTAATATTAGAAACATCACATTCTAAGAACTAGTGACATATTACAGAATGTACATGAAAGATTCTTAATTAGAGATTCCTTAAAGAAACAGTATACATTAATAAGTATACATACTACACTATGTTTACATTTCTTGCTGTTTCTTCTGTGAGGTGGGCATTTTTTAGAACAGCTGCTTTTTAGTTATGTGTCAAATACCTCTAACAATCATAGAAGGCGAGGGGTTCTGACAGCTGCTTTCTCGTTTTGGAGGATGTTAGACCTTTCATTCTCACCTAGCACAAACTCTTTCACATCTGAGACCAGATCACTGTGCCACTGGATTCAAGCTAACTTGGCTGATGAAAGATGACTTGCCCTGAAACCGGTCCCAGGATGCTTTTTTCTGATCAAGGGAGGACCTGCTTGGCTGTTTGGTCTGGACTGTTCCCATATGGCACAAGGTCTAGACTGATATGCATATGGCTGGTTCCAAACTGGGGTGGCATAGTGGGCAAAAGAACAATGGATTTAACCCAGATCTCTTGACTGGGGGAGAACGGTTGAATTATTCAGCATTCTGTCCATCTTTTGTTGCAGTTACATCTGAGACCAGAGACAGAGACTTGCAGGCAGTCTGAAATTACAGACCACCTCCTCCCCCTCCTCACTTCCCTGCCAAGGAGAACCACGCAACAAAACCAGGCCCATCTGGTTCTCCTTTACACTGAAATGCCATGAGCACTAAGCCACTTTCAGCCAAGACATTTTCAATTCTGAAAGGGTTGGCTAAACAAAAAAGTGACTCTCTGATACAACCACTTCTTCCCAATCCTTACACACAACCATGTTCCAGCAATCCCTCTTCCACTTACCAAGCCAAGCTGAATCTGCTACTGTGGCAAATGGGGAGAGGGCCTGGGTGTGTGTTGCCAGTACCAGGGAGATCTGTAACTTGGTCTCAAGGAGAATGCATGTAATATTTTGTAATCGCAGCTCCAGCAGAAGTCCATGTGGCTCAGATTTAAAGTTGTGACTTCATCCACCTCACCATCATTACTTCTAAAGACAACAAGCACTCAACTACATATACTTAAACACAAAACCACACAATTAAATACCACGCAATTCCACCTCACACAAATACACACCACATAATTCCACTGCACAAACTATTTTAACATCTCATAATTCTGCACCACACAATTTAATATTACATCATTCCACTACATTTCACATAATGATAAATCATCTCCACGAATTCCCACTCCTCTCCATGCCACACAATTCCACTTCACATAATACCATTTAATACAACATAATTACATTGCACTCCATGCAGATTCAACTCCAAATAATTCCACTACAAATATTTAGACTTTACACTCCACATATATCCACTCAGCCCCAAAATACATATTTACATTCTACAGAATTTAACTCTGCAGCGTGAGCAATATTTACACACCACATATTTTCACACCATGAAAAACAATTGCACACAATGCGACGATACACAATTCAAAACCAAACAATTCCATATCACACAACATATGTGTGATATTACACATAAGTACACTCCACATAAAGACTGAAGGAGAAGGGAACCAGTGGCGCCTGGCTCCCTTTTTTTAGGTCTCGCCTAGGTAGCGCATGTGCCAACTTGAGACATATTTACACTCCACAAAATTTCACACCATGCAACACAATTCCACAAAGTTAAACACCACACAGTTTCATACAACACAACATAATGCACTCCACCCCATACCACATAATTACTCCACATAAATCTACTCCATGCCACATAAAACTCCACATAAATACACCACACCATGGCACATAATTACACTCTACATATTTTTACCCGTGCCACACAACATTATACAGCACAACATCACACGATTACATGCCACTGCAGACAATTCCACTCCAAAACAAACAATTCCACTACACAGCACATCCATCCAATCCAAACAACACATTTCTACATCACGCCACATAATTCAGCACTGCACCACATTATTTAACACAATACCTGCCTATTTACAACATACAATACCACTACACATAAGTCCACGACACTTACTATCCACAAAATTCCAATGCACATACTCATCCGGCATTGCTTATATTTGTTCAATCTAGGTCTTTCAGTACAGTTTCTTTACCATAACTTTTCAAATAATACAAACCGCAAACACACTCTCTCCTCCTCTTCTTTCAGTGTCTTCTTTGTACACAAGCGCAATATCTTTATACGCCTAACCTACTCTCCCCTTCTTCTTCTCTTTCTCACACGCTCTTTCTACTACTCCATCCAAAGTTCAGTCAGCACTTCATATACAAACTATCTGTCCCTCCCAGTCTTAATTTCTATCTATTTTATACAGCTCTCACCCCTATCTATTCACCATACCACATATTTTCAATATAAAAACACCCTACACACCACATAATTCCACCTCGCACAATTACACAACTACTGATTCCAATGCAAACCACATAATTCCACTACAAACATACATCCACTCCAGTACAAACCAAAAATATAAGTAAAAAAAATATAATTTACAACGCAAATAGCTCTAACTTTCACAAATGCGCGACCGATTGCATTTCAAATGATTGTTTTTATAACCAAGTGTGTGCTTGAAGCATGCAGTCAGAACCGAATCACCGGGCATTTCCCCTGTAGGCTAGAGCCCTTGGAAGCCTGTTTTGAAATCCCAGGGTCTCTCCTGGTGCCTCTGTCACTTTCCGGAGCTCCACAGATATTTTGCAGTAGTCGGGAAGCTATAGGAGAGAGAGAGAAAGGGAGGGAGGGAGATGGAGGTAGAGAGGAAGTGGTCAAAGAGGGAGACGAGAGAGGCAAGAAGGAGAAAATATGACAGGATGTATGGAAAGAGAAATTGTACGATGAGACAAAGAGCGAGGGGCTGGTTTTAGTATTTTTGCCATGGCTGCATTCCTAGTGACCTTAAATTCATGTGCAGTATTGGGAACATTTTAAAGTTTCAATTGTTCTTATAGTTTTTTTCTGAAAGAATAATTAATTAATTTGTAATTAATTATGTTAATTGTGTTATGTTTTTTAGGAATGAGTGGTGGGATTTATAGGGGAATAGGGTGGGAAGCAAATTATTTATAGTTAATTAATAATTATTTGTTAATTAATGCTAATTAATTAATTTAAATATAAATATGGCAATTGTGTAATTCATTTTAGATGTGAGTTGTGGGGTTTATAGGGGTAGAGGGTGGAAAATAATATCTTTTTAATTAATTAATAAGTTGTTGTTAATTAATAATAATTTATTAATGTGAAATTAGTCATGGACATTGTGTAATGATTTTTAGGTGTGGGTTGTGGTATTTATTGGGGTTGAGGGTGGAAAGTTATTCATCTTTAATTAATGAATAAATAGTTGATCATAAATATTAATTCATCAATTCATAAATATTTATGGTAATTGTTTATTTCTATTTTGTGTGTGGGTTTCGGTTTTATTGGGTAATGTTTGGGGAGTAAATTATTTTTTATCTGTTTTTATTCATTTTCTAATTGATTATATTTCTTTAATTGATAATTCATTATGTTAATTATGGAGATACATTTTTTTTTTAATTTAGATGTTTGTTGTGAATTTTTGTGGTGTAATAGGGTAGGAAATAAAAAAGAATACATTTATGTAATAAATCATGTTTTTGATTATAAATAATTTCTACTGAAAACAGTTATTTGTTTGTAAATTATTTTAAGTTTTTGAAAAGAAAAATCTTTCTAGGTATTTGCTAGATCTTTTTAAAATTATAGTATCTTTTTATATTTTGCAAATTTTTTATATTTTTATATATATATTTTTCTTTTTTTAAATGTTTTGTGTTGTTGTTGATATTTTGCTTGTTTTTAATGTTCAACTGACTCCAATGGGAATATAACATTTTACCCCTCTGCTATCCAACACTTTCCCTACAGTTGCACTTACCGGTGTGGGAATAGTAATTTTGACCCCTCTGCTATCCAACATTTTCCCTAGTGTTGCACTCACTGGAGTGGGAATGGTAAGTTTTACCCCTCCGCTAGCCAACACTTTCCTTACAGTTGCACTCACTGAAGTGGGAATAGTAATTTGTACCCATCCGCTATCCAACACTTTTCCTACTGGTGCACTCACTGGAGTGGGAATATTAAGTTTTACCCCTCCGCTATCCAACACTTTCCCTACTGTTGCACTCACTGGAGTCGGAATAGTAATTATTACCCCTCCGCTATCCAACACCTTCCCTACTGTTGCTCTCACTGGAGTGGGAATAGCCATTTTTACCCCTCCCCTATCCAATACTTTCTGTACGGTTGCACTCACTGGAGTGGGAATAGTAATTTTTACCCCTCCCCTATCCAACAGTTTACCTATTGTTGCACTCAATTGAGTGCAAAGTTTAAGTTTTAAGACTATTTAATGTTTGAATGTTTTAATTTATAATATAATGTTATTTGTATTAGATTTTATGTTATAGGTAAATATATAAGTTCCACAAATACACCGCACTCTCCTTGGATGTTTCAAACACAGGTTTATTTCACTCGAAATTACCTCCTTCACCTACGCTTTTCGAACTCTAAACAGTTCATGATCACGGTAGTAACAAGTCCTTCATTTGTTTCAGGTCTTTTATACTGAGTCACCGCTTTTACAATTAGGGTGCATTGTGGGCTCAGTAGTACAATTACGTGGCTATCTCTTAATTGTTCATAGCCTAACTGTGACTGTATTCTGACGGAGGATATCGAACATTCCCACTTGACACTGGTTATTAAGTTTGGGTTTTTTTGTACTTATTTCCGTCAGTACATCAAAGAATGCCCTTTTAGCCATGGACTGAGGTTTAGGCTGAGTGCCCATTTATCCTCTCATATGTATGATTGAATACATATTTCCTGGCGACGGACATGTAATTTAAGACCAATAGATTGTACTTTTAAGCTAAGTGCTTTGCTATGTCCTGCTGGTTTATGCTCTCCACCCTTTTGACAGACCAGTCACAGATACACATATTTACATCTTATTTACACTTTTCGAACACTTTGAATGCAACGATTTTTATATTTACATTTTAACCATAATCACTAGTTTTTAGCTGAATATATAGTAACATGGATTATATCATGGAGTAGTTCTTTACAAGATACATGAGTATTGCATTGAGTTCGTCTACTCATTATATTTTTCTCTTCTTTTGTATTTTTGCCTCTTGTTTTTTACTGGAGCATGTCTCAAATATTTATAGAGGGTGCATCTTACTTTTATATCACAATGTTAGGGTTAAATTTTCTTTATCGCCATTTAGTTATTTATCTAGGATCCGTTCACGTTTGGTTATTTTCAAGTCTCATTGTTCCTTCATCAAAGGTGTACATGCATTTCTTAGTCCCCGTACAATCCATTCGGAATCTTAGTTTTGAATCAAATA
Organism: Lissotriton helveticus; assembly: GCF_964261635.1. Taxonomy (NCBI): domain Eukaryota; kingdom Metazoa; phylum Chordata; class Amphibia; order Caudata; family Salamandridae; genus Lissotriton; species Lissotriton helveticus. The sequence continues at coordinate 2,028,830,443 of NC_136061.1, forward strand.
ATTAGCTTTGACTCCAGCCGTCGCAGTTTTTGAAGTCGATTCCCACCTCTTTCATGTTCTGCCACCATTGCTATACCAGAGTATTTGATGTTGAGCCATGTTTTGTTTTTGTGACTCAACATGTGTTTGGCCATCGCATATGATGTATCCTTATTCTGAATAGCTCGTATATGTTCCAGAATACGTTTTTTCAAGGCACAGATCGTTGATCTGATGTATCGCTTACTACAGTCACATTCTAAAAGGTAAACTACAAAGTGTGATTCACAGGTGATTTTATGCAGGATTTCAAAAGTTTGTCCTTTGGGGTCTCTGATGGATTTGAGATTTTTCCCTACTTTGCATGCTTTGCATGACATGCATTTGGTGAATCCTTTCTGTCTCTTTTGTAGCCATGTTTCTTTCTTCTTATCAGAGAAGTGACTGTTGACTAATGTGTCTTGGAGAGATGGTGCTTTCCTGAATGAGATTAATGATGCATCACCTATTAGGCTTCCAATGTCAGGGTCCTTATTCAGCACATTCCAGTACTTAGTTACAATATGTCTGATTCTGAAGCTCTCTTTTGAAAAGGTCAATATTAGTCGAGGATTATCTTCATTGTTTGATGACTTTAGTTTTTGCCGATTTTTGGGTATCAAGGTTACTGCTCTGGTTTTTGTTCTTGCTCTTTGTTCCCCCCGATTAATGACACTCTGTTTCTATCCTCTTTTGCTAAATCGTGCTTTTATCTCCTCAAATTTCTTTTCCATTTCAACAGGCTCTGAGCAGTTACGCTTCATTCTTAAGAATTCCCCGTATGGGATGCTTTGTTTCAGTGATTCGGGGTGAAAACTGGTTCCATGTAGAACACTATTAGTAGATGTTTTTTCGGGAATACCGTTGTTTGTATTTGGTTGTTTTTTATGTACACTTTTGTGTCGAGAAAGTCTATTGCTTGTTGTTGTATGTTGTACGTGAATGGAAGTCCAACTTCATTGTCATTTAACACTGCAATATATTCAAGGAGTTTGGTCTTGCTTCCTTTCCATAAGAGGAACAGGTCGTCTATGAACCTTAGCCATAGAACTACATCTGCAGTGTATGGGTCGTTTTATTCTCTTCAAGCTATGTGTTTCTCCCGCCAACCCATGGTGAGATTAGCATAGCTTGGAGAGAAGGAAACTCCCATTGCTGTTCCACACTTTTGCGAGTATAACTTGTTGTTAAACAAAAAGACATTGTTTGTTAAACATGTTCTCATCATTTCCAATATCATCCTGGTATGTTAGAGTTCCTCTATTGGACGTTGTTTCAAGAAGTAGGCAATTGCCTGTATTCCTATGTCAATAGACTTTCTCGACACAAGAGTGTACATAAAAAACAACCAAATACAAACAACGGTATTCCGGAAAAAAACATCTACAAATAGTGTTGTACATGGAACCAGTTTTCACCCCGAATCACTGAAACAAAGCATCCCATACGGGGAATTCTTAAGAATGAAGCGTAACTGCTCAGAGCCTATTGAAATGGAAAAGAAATTTGAGGAGACAAAAGCACGATTTAGCAAAAGAGGATACAAACAGAGTGTCATTAATCGTGGGGAACAAAGAGCAAGAACGAAAACCAGAGCAGAAACCTTGATACCCAAAAATCGTCAAAAACTAAAGTCATCAAACAATGAAGATAATCCTCGACTAATATTGACCTTTTCAAAAGAGAGCTTCAGAATCAGACATATTGTAACTAAGTACTGGAATGTGCTGAAAAAGTACCCTGACATTGGAAGCCTAATAGGTGATGCACCATTAATCTCATTCAGGAAAGCACCATCTCTCCAAGACACATTAGTCAACAGTCACTTCTCTGATAAGAAGAAAGAAACATGGCTACAAAAGAGACAGAAAGGATTCACCAAATGCATGTCATGCAAAGCATGCAAAGTAGGGAAAAATCTCAAATTCATTAGAGACCCCAAAGCACAAACTTTTGAAATCCTGCATAAAATCACCTGTGAATCACACTTTGTAGTTTACCTTTTAGAATGTGACTGTGGTAAGCGATACATCGGATCAACGATCTGTGCCTTGAAAAAACGTATTCTGGAACATATAAGAGCTATTCAGAATAAGGATACATCATATACGATGGCCAAACACATGTTGAGTCACAAAAACAAAACATGGCTCAACATCAAATACTCTGGTATAGCAATGGTGGCAGAACATGAAAGAGGTGGGAATCTACTTCAAAAACTGCGACGGCTGGAGTCGAAGCTAATTATTCGATTCAAAACTAAGATTCCGAATGGATTGAATGGAGACGAAGAAATGCATGTACACCTTTGATGAAGGAACAATGAGACTTAAAAATAACCAAACGTGAACAACCAAATGGAGATAAAGACAATTTGACCCTAACACTGTGATATAAAAGTAAGATGCACCCTCTATAAATATTTGAGACATGCTCCAGTAAAAACACAAGAGGCAAAAATACAAAAGAAGAGAAAAACATAATGAGTAGACAAACTCAATGCAATACTCATGTATCTTGTAAAGAACTACTCCATGAAATGTATCCATGTTACTATATATTCAGCTAAAAACTAGTGATTATGGTTAAAATGTAAATATAAAAATCGTTGCATTCAAAGTGTTCGAATAGTGTAAATAAGATGTAAATATTTATATCTGTGACTGTTCTGTCAAAAGGGTGGACAGCATAAACCAGCAGGACATAGCAAAGCACTTAGCTTAAAAGTACAACCTATTGGTCTTAAATTATATGTCCGTCGCCAGGAAATATGTATGGAATCATACATATGAGAGGATAAATGGGCACTCAGCCTAAACCTCAGTCCATGGCTAAAAGGGCATTCTTTGATGTACTGACGGAAATAAGTACAAAAAACACCAAACTTAATAAGCAGTGTCAATGGGAATGCTCGATACCCTCCGTCAGGATACAGTCACAGTTAGGCTATGAACAATTAAGAGATAGCCACGTAATTGTACTACTGAGCCCACAATGCACCCTAATTGTAAAAGCGTTGACTCAGTATAAAAGACCAGAAACAAATGAAGGACTTGTTACTACCGTGATCAGGAACTGTTTACAGTTCGAAATGCGTAGGTGAAGGAGGTAATTTCGAGTGAAATAAACCTGTGTTTGAAACATCCAAGGAGAGTGCGGCGTATTTGTGGAACTTTGCTCTGACAGATTTTTGCGGGGCTTGTCTCTGCCTCGCCGCCAGCACCAGCTATTTGTTGCTCCTCCCAGAAAAGACATTTGCTTCTTTGATATATATATATGCGTGATGCATTGGATAAACCATCACCTGAAGTTTCCCCGAAAAAACCTTGGTTTCACAAACAGGATTTTTTAACTGCACTTCTTGCCGTGCATGCACATTTGCAAAAAATAGTACCCACTATATGACTGCATTCAGTGAGGTCCCTGTGCCTATTCGAGAACATTTAACCTGCAGGTCAGAATATGTAATTTATAAACTGAAATGTACCTGCAATCTCGAATACATAGGCAGCACAAAACTACCTGTGCATAAACGCATCTTGCAGCACATACGACCCATTATCAACAGTGATGAGAACTACCCTGTAGCAAGGCATTTTCAATCTGTACACAATAAATTGTTAAAAGATCTTGAATATGCTGTCTTGTGTTCAGTGCCCCAGCCCGGACGGGGTGGGAATCGGGACAAGCTACTTAGGCAAAAAGAATCGCACTTTATACTAGGATTAGATACCAAGGCCCCAAATGGGTTAAATTTAACGGAAGATCGAAACAATTTTTTGTAGATCTAGCTGGAAAAACTGTTCCATTTGGTAACATTTCATATAATGTTTTGAACATTATACTTTTTCTGTAGAATTGAGTTACATAAATTAGGTTATCGGCTGATGACCATTACAATTATATTGGTTTTATGTATGAATCTCTGCATAATTATGAAACACTGAAAGCTTTAATGTAACTGTCTTGGCTGCTTACTCGGCTGTGAGCAACACTTATTTTAATCACATTTATGTGTGGGTTCTAACTTTATGATTTATGTTTTTTTTGGTATAAAATTGCACATTTTGACCACTTTATTGACAAACCATAGTTGAAATAGATGAATACTAAAATTAATTGCTATGTATGTCTGTGATATTCTAGACAGCTATTTTGGAGGTTTTATTCATTGCGAAACAGACATAATGAATTAGGTATATACATTTGATTGGGTGACACCTGTCAAAAATATTTTTCCCATCCATTTGCAAATCTGAATTTCATTAGGACACTATGTCGGAATTATGATTATTTTCATTTTTTGCAATTATGATCATTATTTATTGATTATAAATTGTTCATTTATTGACTGTTTTGATTTTTAAATAACCATAAAACGTTGCCTCTAATGGATATATATCAAATTGAAAACAATGTTAATCTAATTTTGGTTACCATAGTCATTTAAAAATGGCGTTTGTTTGTAAATTTCAAGCATACCTTTTCACACTGGTCTGTCATTTATTTTTACACCACCTTCATTGCGAGGGTGTGCACTTTTTTTGATTTGTCCCACTTTTGTGTCTATTATAAAATGGCTGTTCTCTCTGAGCGCGTTATGTGAACAAGCTCCCAGGAGGAGTGAAACGCGTCGTCGGATGGACACTTGTCCTTTATTTTAAAATAAAGAACTTTTCTCTGCTACCTATTTGAGGAGTTGTACCTTCTTTTGGATGATTCACGCGCTGCAAAAATGAGGTTGGTTGGAGGTCCGCACCTGGAGTGATTCCGTCTTCCATTGGCGGAACAGGATTTTTGGTTTCATATATATATATATATATAATATATATAAATTTGTATACATTTATAACATATCAAAAATATATTAAAATGAATAGTTTCCGATTTGTTTTAAAGTAAAGCTATGTATATATATTACATTTTATATATGTATGTTTACATTTTTTAAATAAAATGTATTTCCTCTATTTGTTAAAATGTATAAATCCAAATAATTGAAGTTAATTTTATTGTTTAAAATATTTAACATAATTTTTTACATGTATGAAAAGATTGATATTTTTTACATCAATATTTATTTTTTAGATATTTTTATATTACCTTTATAAATATAGGATGTTGATATTTTTTACATCAATATTTATGACTCAATATTTGTGTATGGGATATCTTGGGCATCTATATTCTATCAGTGATCCCAGCACAGGTTGTGCCACCCACATAGCAGCCTGTAAATGTAACTCAGACCTGCCAAAGCAGTGTCTGTGCGCAGTTTGATACTGCCATGTTGTCCTGACAAGTGCACTCACTTGCCAGGCCCTAACCTCCTCTTTTCCTACATGTGAGTCACCTCTAAGGTAGGCCCAAGGCCCCCATGTGGGAAGGGTACAGTGTGAGTGAAAGGTAGAACATACCATGATGTGTGTGGCATGTCCTGATAGTGAAATACTGCCAATTTAGTTTTTCACTATTGAGAGGCTATCTGCCCCATAGGATAGAATGGGGAGTTGGCTTATAAAAACTTATAAGCATAACTAACCATGGAAACAAGATAGGAAAATAAAGTTTGGTAAGCCTGAACTCACAATGTTAAAATGCATCTTTTAGTGAGGGTGATTTTTACATTCTGGGTTTGAAAATACCACTCTTAGAAAGTAGGTATTTTCTTACCTAACTATACAGTGTGCCTCTGCTACGTTGTGTATTGACTGTCTGGCTTTGGAGTGACAGGGGCTGGGGATGTGCATTCTGTTCTGACAGCCACTTCGGGGGTTAGGTGTGTCTTCCCTTTCCAGGGTAAGTCAGGACTGGGCTGAATGGACCTGGACAGCATTCAGAGTAGGGGGAGGAGATTTCTTTCACACCTGATTGAGCTTGGTCTGCCTTAGACAATGCAATCTTCACCTCCTGCCAGGAAGCTGCACCAGAGGGGACAGCACTGGTTTTGGCTGGGCAAATAGCTTCTCTGCCACAAAGAACAAAGGATTTTGTATTACAAAAAGCGGGGCCCAGACCCCAGACTTTTAGATAATTTCAGTAAATTAAGAAGAACCTTTGCCAAGGAGAATAGCTGGAGAAACTGAGGAGGAGTACTGCCCCTTTGCAGTTTGTGGTCTGGGTTTGGCCTGCAGTGGATATTTCGGCCAAGGAAGGGAAGAGGAATTTGCTGTGTGCTGCGTCCCATGTTTAAGGAATATCTTCAAGGGCTTGAAGAAGAGAATTGATCCTGTTCTAAAGTCTCTTGCACACAAAGACTTCATCCCCAGCTCCCCTGAACTACCTTGCTGGGAGTTCTGACCTGCCAAAAGGTGCCTGTAGCTTTTCTGGGCCTCTGGAGGTTATTCTGCTTGTTGGGAGCTGGAAAAGCACACGGCGGAGAGAAGCGCAACACATTTGTACCTGTTTCCAATGCATCATCGAAGAAATTGACGCAGTGTCTGCCCATGGCTTGAGAAGTCGCCGCATTGAGTGAACCGATCTCTGAAGTCCGAGATCACCGCAGCGATTCCGACGCTGGCCCTGTTGTGCGGCTGCAAGAACCAATGCATCATGGAACAGTGGCTGGAGAAATCAATGCAGCGCCGTTGCCTGCATTGCATCAAGAAGCGTTGCATGCCCGATCCTCACGCATCGCACCTGGAGACCAAGGCTGCAAGAACACCGGGGCTGCAGCAAGAAACCGGCGCATCACCTCCCGTTCAGTAAGGAACCAACGCATCACCTCCCCTGCCTGGCTGTAAGGAACCAACGCATCAACTCCGCTGAAGTAAGGAACCAACACATCACCTTCCCTGGGCGTAAGGAACCGACACATCACCTTCCCTGCGGCTGTTTTTGCTTGTGTTTTTGACGCATCCAAGGTACTTTGTGTGAAAAATTTGCAATTTGCTTTGAACAGAACTGTTTCTACCTTTTGAAAGTCATATTTTTTTTTACTGTACTGTGGATTTTTGTCGTTTTGGTCTTGTTTGGTTTATATAAAGATTACTTATTTCTCTAAACTGGTATGGTGTCCAATTGTTGTTTTTCACTGCGTTACTGAATGTGTTCACAAATATTTTACACACTGCCTCTGAGATAAGCCTGTCTGCTCGTGCCAAGCTACCAAGGGGGTGAGCAGAGGTTATTTTAGAAGTGACTCCCCCTTACCCTGACTTGGAAGAAGGGTCCCTACTTGAACAACGGTTGAAACGATTGCCAACTAGAGACCCCCATTTCTAACACACCACAAAGAGCACAGGTAGTGAATGAAAAGCAAGTTTGTGCTGCTATTTCTCATCTATTTCTCAAAATCCCGACTTTCAGATTTTTCTCAGATGGGTCAAGAAATGTTTGTGATTTTTCTTTAGCACTTTCCTTCATTGAATTGCCCCGCCTCTTTCTTTCTTTCTTTCTTCGCAAGGGAAGTTTCTAGGTTTATGCTAATGATTGGATCGTGTTCGATTGGCAAACATTGATCATAATTTCTATATTTTAATGAGGCTTTCACACTGTGAAATTAAAGACTTTTGCACTTTAGAATTTTAGGAAATCCTCCTTTTCATCTTGTTCTGGACCCTTTAGTTTTGCTGGCTTCAGAACTCTGTGCACTTGACCCCTGCTAACCCGTAGTAAAGTGCCTGTGCTCCTCATTTAAATATGGTTAAATTAGCATACTCTAAATTGGCATATTTAACTTGCCTGTAGGGCCCTAGTAAATGGTACGAAATGTACTCAGGGCCTGGAAGTTAAATACCACTGGTGGACTGCAGCTTCTATTATCAAGGCTTGGACTACTGTCTTCCTATGGGACAATGGCAACAAAGGTAGGAAGTTCCTCATCATTTTGAAAAGTCTGAAACTCATGCCAGCCACAGATTGAACCTGCGACTTCATGGAAAGATCTAAATCAAACATGACTCCAAGATTCTTCACAGTGGAAACAGGATTGGACGGTGGAGGCTGATCCTGAGGCCACCTATTCCGCCATTCATCACCAGGGGGGTGTCGAAAAAAGGTAATTTCAGTTTTGGCGGAATTGCATGATAGTTGGTTTTGTTGAAACCAATCAAACACTTTAATCAGGTATCGATGTATTAACCTTTCATTGAGCGGCTCTTCCTTTTCAAAAGTGAACAACAATTGAGAGTCATCGGCATAGGTTATAACTTTGGCTCCATGTATCTCCGCTAGGGATGCAAAAGGTGCCATATAAATATTAAAAAGAGTTGGGCTCAAAACTGAGCCCTGAGGCACTCCAACATTCAGTGATGGAATATCTACTGAGAAAGGTGGGGACCAAACAGATTGCTGACGACCTTCCAAAAATGAGCAAAACCACCTGAAAACCGTGCCCCCAAATCCGCAATCACTAAGTCTCTGTAGGAGTCAACCGTGGGGCACGGTATCAAAAGCCGCCGAGAGGTCCAGCAGTATTAATACTGCCTTCCCTCCTCTGTCAAGGTTCGCTTTGATACTTTCAATGACTTCTAATAAGGCCGTTTGGGTGCTATAATTTTCTCTAAACCCCGATTGGCTGGGATGAAGAGCATTTGTGGCCTCAATGAAGGTAGTAATAACCCCATGTACATACTTCGCTAATGCCTTTGCAAAAAAAGGAAGCAGTGTTATGGGCCTGTAGTTGCTGACTACTGCTGGGACAGCTAAAGGTTTCTTCAATAGTGGGAGGATTTTACCCTGTTTCCACCTCGCTGGGACCTTTCTTTCCGACAGAGTGATGGAATGACGCATGCCTTGTTAATTGACTGAGTTGAACAGAAAACTGTTGTTTTGGAGAGCAAGCTTGAGTGAGTGTGACAATCCAGGCCCCCAGAGAAATCCAATGTTAGTCTGGAGCAAACGGAGGGACCAAAATAGATTTTATAAAGTTCTTTAAAGCCTAAATTGAGTTCACAGTAAAGTATTTCTATGGCAATGTCTACTTGACAGACAAGGGGGATTCTGTTGAATATCAACATTAAAAATATAACATAAAAAGAATATTGAAGACAGAATGTCGAGGGACAAATTATTGAAAGGTAAGACCATATACGTAAGTATAGATTTACCATTCATGGCTCCTCATCTACATACCGTGACAATATATGTACAGTGTATATATATATATATATATATATGAACTTACGTACAGAATATCTAGACTTACCTGTAAAAAAAAAGGTTTTTCGCTGTTTTCCCCTCGATATTTAGTAGCCTCGATATTCTGACTTGGATATTTTGGGGCATGTTTACAATGCCACTGCAGCACTTTTATGCCACCAGAGCATCACTTTTGTGACAGAGGCGCAGTGTGCTGGCCCATATTTACAAGGCCCCGCAAAGCCACCCTGCATGGCTTTTCATGGCCATGTAAATATGGAGTATTGCAAAGCCTTACTCTGTGTGGAATGGGATTTTCATGGGTGTTGCTATGGGTGTTCCCTATTTATAGCGTGGGGAATCGGTCCCTGTTGGTATATCCAAATTTCCTCAGTTCCCCCTTTTTGTTTTTACTGTTCCCATGCAATACCCAGGTTATGTAACACTGCCCCAGGTTTACAATATAGGGCCTGATTCTGATGCGGGTTGGAAAGCTTCCCGACCAAATCGGTTTGGAAATGGTTTCCGACCCACTCGGATCGGGAGAGTCCGACCGATGGAGTACGATGCATCCGGATGCTTCCAGGTAGGATTTGCTTGGACTCCCATTGACTTCAATGGGAGCATATATTCCTAACCGCATCATAATTGGGCCCTGGGTCGAGAAGACACATTCCCAATCCAATTTGGAAGGCGCAAAGGCCATTAGGAGGCCTTCCTAACCGCATCAGAATCAGGCGGTAGGTTGGATGGCTTTCCTAACAGCATCAGAATCAGGCCCTTAGTGTAAATCTGGGACAGTGCCAAAACGAATGCCTTCCCAAAGCAGGAATAGCTAAGAGAAATATTTAAATTTCTCCTTGTTTTTTCCATTATTTCCACATGTGCTGTATTCTGAAGCACACATAGAATGAATAAAAACCTCTTTTGATTGGTTTTGTGTAGTAAGTTGTCCCTTTCTGCATAAAACCAATCATGTCCACAACACAGACACCAAGGATGCCTGCGTTGGCTGCAGTTTGTGTGCCGGTCCTGGCAGAAAGGAAAGGAATGCACTGTATCATGTAGATATGGGGCATTCCAGCCGTTTTCTTTTGATGTAGGGCAGTGCAGCTAGAAGGCTTGCTGTGCTGCCCTATGCCAAAATATAGTAAATAGGTCCCTTAGTATGTACACCACAAGAGATAGGTATACTTGATTAGTTTCACTATAGATTTTTAGGCATGATCGTTAAACCAGAAAGCAGAGTGAAAGTGATGGTAGAGACTATGCTATATGTTTATAAAAGAAGTGTACTGGTAGTCAAGAAAATTTACAGAAATACTGGAGGAACTGAAATACATTTGTTGTTGATGAAGTTTGAACAAGTGTATTGTTATGAAATGGGAGAGCATTAAGATTGAAGCACATCATCTAGTTGAGGAAAAATGCTCAGCCTGTTAAGCATAAACTTATAAGTGTGCCTCTCAGTGATAAAAGAGTTTTAATGTGAAATATAAGACGTGTGCAGAGGGAATTTTGAGATAAAAGAGTCATCCTTAAGTCTTTCTCCTATTATCATCTCACTTTAAAGGAATTTAGAGCTGAATGTTTGCATTGACCTGCTGAGTCGTAATCATGCTATACTGGTTGATAGGCATATTCTTCCCAAGATTCTTAACATGATGACACTTGGTTTGGCAAAACATTTTACTCAATTAGATCAAAGGTTCATTCTTTTCTTGGCTGAGGAATCATGTCATCTTATTGTTTTTGTGATCTCAGATGGAGTTTATCAATTTGATTGAATCTTATTTGGACATCAGTGAGCCGCTGCTGTGTTTCTACGATTGAAGCAGAGAACTTCTAAATGAGAAAGTGGCAAGCTGATATTCAATGGAAATATTTTAGTGTTTGGGAAGGCATAAGAGGAGTACAATGATAGATAGGATTATATAATGTAGGTGCTGTGAAGGAAAGATTTGATGTCACAGAAAGACAATCATGAGTTCTGCGAGTCGGAATTTGAGTATCTGGGACGTGATTTTGACATAAGCTGGATGTCCAGTGCTGGAATTAACGAGAGTGTTCGAGGTGTCACTACCAATAAAGATCTAGTATTGTCTGGTTGGGTATTTGTGAATTCTATTATACTTTTTTGTCTAATTGTGCCTCAGTTGCTTAGACTCCCACCCATTTGTTCTAGAGGGTTACTGCTAGAAATTGTGTTTCTGGTTGTTAGAGTATGCAACTTGGACAAGCAGGAACCACAATCCTAGTCAAGGTAAGCTAGATACACACTAAAAGATGCCCTGTGCTCACCTTCTGGTAGCTTGACACAGAGCAGTCAGGCTTACCTAAAGAGGTGAGGTATAAAGTATTTGTGCTCACTTAGAGACAGTAACACAGTGAAAACACCACAAAACAGACTTCTTACCAGTTTAGAAACATAGTATACTCTTTACCAAATAAACCAAGACTAGAACGACAACAATCCAATCAGTGGTTCACAGCAGTGTACTTTTAAAGTCTCAAGGTAAACACATTGTTTACGCAGCACTCCTGAGCACCAGATCAAGTTACACTGGGGAAAAACAACATGAATTAACAGAGGGCGTCCTATCATTGGGTTGCCATGCAGAATCGTGGAAAAAATAGTGACCAGAGAGTCACTGAAGCATGAGTTTCTCATAGGTCCCTTGGGTCTACATCGTTTACAACGTTGTTTACACATCGCCTCGTTATATGGCATGCCATTACAACACAAGCCGTTACAACGACTTGCTGTAGGGGGTAGACAATGTTGGTTTTTAAATCCAACACATTCCCTACTGTTGAACAGACTTGAGTTGGAATAGTGAATAATACTATTCCAACATCCAGCGTCCTTCGTACAGCAAGTAGTTTTAATTACTTGCATTGTAATAGCCTGCAATGTAACAACCCGGTTGTTGTAATGACCTTGTATTGGCATGCGATTTGAATGCATGCAGTTTAACGTGGCCTATTCGGTCCCTTGAGACTAGTGTAATCAAGCAATTTTGGCCACCCGCAAGAGCGCAAGTCGGCATCAGGGACCTCGCGGGTCCTGTGCGCACAACACAGTACCTTGTCCGGAGACTCATAGTGACGCAGTAGCACTGGAAGAAATCGACTCGGTGGTCGGACTTAAAGGCAGACACATAAGCTGCAGTGATCTTCCCCAATCACACTCCTTTACCTCGGGTTGCATGTGAGTCATTTACTGGGAGCAAAGAGTAGGTTGCTGCTCCCTGCAGATGGACAGCTGTGGTGTAGTCATTGCGCCGGCAATGCATTGCGAAAGAAATGCAGCAATTATTTTAAAACGGCCTGCACTGCCATAGTCAATTGCAATGTGGATTTTGTCAAAAACAAAGTACAGATCATGGGGAAAAGGCACAGATCCTGCTTTTGCAGGTCAGGAGCGAAGCACTTACCATTGTTGAGCTCCTCTGCGGGTCAGAGAACAAAGCGCTTACAGCAGTGGAACTAGGCTGCCAGGCTCACAAACAGCAGCAGAGAATGAAGTCTTTTATAGCCCTGAGATATTTTTAAAAGGCAAGTAGTTAAAAAGCCCTTGGAAAGAAACCCAGTCCTTCTTTAACAGGTTTAGCGAGCAGCAGACAGCAGGGCAACAAGCAGAAAGCAGTACTCCCAGAAAAACAGCCCAGTTGAGTCATTTAGGCAGCACAGCAGGAATTCTACCAGAGCTTAGTTGTGAGTCCAGTAGTGTCTGATTTAATTGGGTCAGAGACCCAGTACTCATACCCAAAAGTGCCTTTGATGTAGGAGGTGACATTGACGGAGCAAGGATTCGCACGTATTGCAACTTGCTTGTATTCAGTCCTCTCGACATAACGTTAATGTACTAATCAACATGTTTTGTCCTATTAATATTGCATTACATGACATCTAAGTGAAGCTTGCATATGTGCTTTTACTAACGATAATTCGCTTCCATTAATATGGTCACTGCTACGCGGAATTTCTTACTGCGTATGCATCTGTCACACTCATGTGACATGACGTACTTTCTGCTTTGGAGGGAATCTTTTGCTTCTGCGCACTAGAACTAAGATGGCTGCTCTGTGTTACAGCATGCATAAAGCTTGCACTGCTGCTTTTGCTAAACTGTTCATTCTGCTTAACTCTAACACAATAGTTAAAAATAAAGTAATGGGAATAGAGAAGAGATAAGTGGTATACAGTGCATTCATTTAGTCTTGTTCTAAAACTGTTTCTTTTCTATTCTTTCATGTAATAACGCTTCTGAGATTGAAATGTACCCAATACTCCATTTTGAAACCCCCTGCACTCCATTTTGAAACCTTTGAGCCTGCGTACCAGAGTCTGAAAACCATCAAGTCATGGCATTGAATGAGTGCCAGGAACAGTCTTGACCAAGATGCGCCTGGGCACCTCAACTCCTGATCCCTGTGAAGGAAGCTGAACTAAAATATGAACTAAAATGTAACCAATATTGGAACATTCATTGCTGGGTGGAAAAAACATACATGGGAAAATAATTTGATGGGCAGGAACGCAAACATTAATATTCATTCTAAAACGTTTCATTTTGGTATGGTGTGATGACCTCTCATTATTCTTTTGTCCAATCAAAATTGGGGATCCTTACACTTGCAACATTGGGGGGTGGTACACTGACCTGGAAAATGGTATAAGTAGAGTAGGCTTAGTTAGTTAATTTGTTTGACTTGTCCAAATAGCTGACCTGTCACTGTCCCAACGCTCTCAATAGGTGGTCGGGAGCAGAGGTGCTGGCAGAGCCCTCTGTCAGAAGGTTCGAAACCCAGATCGGGGGTTGAAAGCTGAAGTGCTGCGAAGCACTTTGTCGGAGAGATCGATAACTCTTACTGGGTTCTGGCAGTTAGCTGCAGAGAGGGAGTAACGCAGGCGTTGCAACTATAACTGTGGGTGCTGATCTTAGCCTGTTGTGGTCCTTTCCTGATCCAATTTGGCTTTACCTGTCCTGATTCTGATCTGCGCCTGCTTGCCTTTATGGTACCTGCACTTTCGGGGTTCTATCCTTTAAACTGCCCCATGGCCAGGGTTAGTTCGTCACATCATTCTAGGTAAATATTCAATGCGGGTATGTCATTGTATTTGTTTCCTTCTCTCTCCCCCCCTAATGTCAAATGCGTAAAGACTGCTTTATAAAAACTCTGCATATTTTCATTCTAATCGTTATTTTTCTAATTGAGAATTTTCTATTGTTCAATGCTTGGATTATGACATTTAAAGATTTTAGATAAAGAGTTTAAACTTTTCCTGAGTTGTGGTTCTTTTATGAGTGCAAATGATCTTATTCTACCTATTATTCTAACACCTTTGATCCCTTAGGACTTTAGGTACCGATGACGAAGATTGGTAAGACAATGGTATAGGTCCTAAATGAAAATTATAAATCACTGATTAGAGTAAGTGCACAGGTTACCTGATTAAACTCACGATAAGTTGTGCTGTTTTATGGGCCCAGGTGAGTATGGTAAACTGAATCGCGTGACCTGCGCGCTCTATCAACATCATAGCAGTTCTCTGAACAGCACAGGTTCCTCTTTCAGTCCAGTCCTGTTTGCCAGGTTATACGGGGGGTAAATCAGCCTTGTTTGTGGGTACAGGACACTATTTATACAAATGTAGTTAGCACCCCCTTCCATCCTGCACAGACAAGTCCATCAGAATACAGATGTCTGTAGATAGGTAGTCAGACACACGTTTCTTCCTGTGTTGTGACTGTCTAGAGTGAAAATACAAACTGTAGCTGTCACCCACCCCAGACGTCGATTGGAGACAGGTTGTCAGGCACACAGAGCAGTAAGTGCAGAGAAAGGCCCATTTTTTGAAAGTGGCTTTTCTAAAACAGCAATGTTAAATCCAACTTCACCTGTAAGTTGGATTTATCATTACCATTGCAAACAAATGAACCTTGACAAAGCTACTCCTCTCTGATCAGGAATTACAGCTTTAAAGTGTTTCAAGGAATTATTCATGTTAACATATGAGGAGTAGACCTCACAGTAGGGAAAAGTGAAATAGGCTTTTGTCACTACCAGGACATGCAAAACATATGAATACATATCCTACCTTTTATTTACATTACATCCTGCCCTTAAGGCTACCTAGTGCCTATGTCAGGGGTAACTTACATGTAATAAAATGGGAGCTTATGGTTTGGCAAGTCATTTTAAGTGCCAATTTGAAGTGCTAGTAAACTGCACACACGGATACTGCAGTGGCAGGCCTGAGACATGTTTGAAATGCTACTGGTGTGGGTGGCACATTCAGTGCTGCAGGTCCACTAGTAGCACTTAGATTTCAGGTCTTGGGTTTATGGTATACACCTTAAAAAAGGAACCTATAGATAAACTGAATATGTTAATCATGCATGCACCAATTACACGCATGTTTAGCGAAGAAGCACATACACTTTAGCACTGAGTCCAAAGTCCAGGAAAAAGATACAGCAAAACTTGGAAACTAAAGCAATAGCAAAAAGGTTTGTGGGAAGACCACCCTAAGGATGACAGGTCTAAAAGGTATAAAGTTTATTTAGGTAAGTAGGAAGATTGCAGCTTTTGATAATTGTAAGGAGTTGCTGGGAACATCAATATTACAATCCTTTGTAATATGGGTCCCACTTCTCTCCAATTGTTTGGAAAGTTCTTTATGCTCAGTTCTACTGTCCGCGTTCCTCAGGTGGACTTCTAGGCACAGGATCTCTTTCCAGTCAGTTCTCCTATAGGGTCTAGTCCACGATCATCAGATAGGCCCTCTAGGAGTACGAAGTTGTTCTGCATTTGCATCCCTGAAGCAGGTAAACAGAGGACAATCACTTGGCCCTTGGAGAGCAGGTCCAGTCCAAGGGTGCCAGCTGAATTCAGGAGTACTCAAGTTCTCAAGTGAATACTCTTCTTCCAGCAGGAGTCCAGAGTCTTCTTTCAGAAAGACCTTCTTCTTCAGTTGAGTATCCCCAGGTCCAGGATGAGGCAGTTAAGGTGCAAAATTTAACATGTGCACTTACCAGTAATTTGATCAATTCTGCCATCAAATCCTAACGATTTTCTCATAGTAACTCCTCCTTTGCAACACTTCCATTTTGCCTAACTGCACAATTTCCCATACGCAAATACTTAGGGGGAAATAACAGGCACTTTACTACTGTTTTACTGTGATAAAGTGCACCAATATCCTAACGTCAGCAAAATCACAGAGATAAATATGGCATTACCACAACAAAAGTGGAACCATTTCCCACAATTATATATTGGTTGCACCATACAAGGTTTAAAGCAGTCCACATGGATCACAAACAAAACAACACCACATGGGTACTTTCTTCGATTCTCCAACACTCTACCTTAATATCTAGTAGAAATTGGATGCCTGGAAATGTAGAAGGTCTCTAGCAGATTTGCAAAAGAAACAAGTCTGTTGGCGAACGTACGATTTTGTTCGCAATGCAATTAAAGGCAATGCTTTTCTGAGGCATTCTTCTGTCTGTCGGGTGGAGGACTAAGGGTATTTAAAGATGAAATATTGGATTCACAGTCAGATAGACTCTCCTGCTTCACTGATGGAAACGAGATGAAAGAAAACCCGAGAGCCTGCACGCGAAGTTTCAGAAACATGATTATGGAAAAGAAAGCAGCTTAGTAAAATCTAAAGGTTTGAGGATAAAAGCGGACGGAAACTGACAGGAGGCATCATGCCTTGTGAAAACCTGATAAGGAAAGTTACAGGGCTTGCTGAGAAAGCATAGTCTGAGTGTAAGAAGTTATTGAAATACAAAATAGAGCACATCTTGACATGTCCAGGAAGAGCCTGGTATATAAAACATTGATGGGTGAAGTGGATATAGCAGAGAGCTTAAAGCGCTTTGTTGGTTTTAAGAAAGGATATGAAAATCCCATTCAAAGCATGTGGAAGATTTTCAGAGAGAAATGAAGTGATGAGATTGAATGTTTATTTAGAATATGAAAACAGCCCGTAGAGCAAGTAAACGAATTTGACCGTGCATTAAAACTAATTTCATTATCCAGTCCCTTAGCTGAACCAAAAGCCACACTGAGCACAGTAGCAGGATAGTAAAATAACTCTAGGGGTTGTATGCCTGCTGCGGAGATAAGCACATGTAACCAGCAGGACAAAAGTTTTGTAAGGCAGAATGTCTCAGATTTCTATCCTCCTGAGACAAGTCTACTAAATGCCTGCCATTAGGTTGAATAAAAATAACACACAGGGCCTCATGAAACCTTAGAAAACCTCAATTTGGGAGCAAAGGCCTGTCTTCAATACAGCCCCTGCCCCCTCCCCTCTCCTCAAGTATACTACGGCATGGATAAGCTGACTTTGTGGCGCCAAAAATGGGGATTGTATGGCACAACTGTGTTTTTTTGCAGCACTTTTGCAGCTGTTTATTTTGTCCTTCTCTCTCCACGACCTGTGTAAATTCCCATACTTGGCTGTCCTGGCCCTCCACAGCAAACTAGTACCTCAAACCAATCAACACCCAACCAACGTAACACTCAGAGAATGGAATCCACCTCCTCCAATTGAGTCAGTCCTTTCTCCTTTGCATAAGTGGCTCCTTCCGCACATACTCATGTGACAGGCTCCAGCAGACATACCAAGGAATCGACTGTGACGGAAGGAGAAGCTGTAGAAACAATGACATCTCTCGCACCCTCCTTCCTGGGGAGCAAGTGCCCAAACATGTATGTGTCCGGCTCAGACAGACCTGCACGGGTAGCCATAGAGGGAGAATGCAGCCAGAGAGATAGCTGCTACAGCAACACAACTAATTGAGAGGACTTCCACTTATGCAACTATATGCTGCATGTCAGCTTGAGGTAGGGGATATTCAGGAGTGTCTGTCTGCAAAGAGTTAATGAAGGACTTTCTGTAGACTTTGAGGTGGCCTACAGGTCACGGGTGTGCTGCATATCTATCTTCTGCAGCAATCCATGTGGCAGTGTTCTTTGAGCACATAGATGACGTTGGCCTCCTGTGTCCAGGATCTCCCCCTTTATTTCTATTAATCCTGACTTGTTCTTTACAGAATCAACAATCCTTTCAGAGGTGAGCAGCAGTGTATAGATCGGGCATGGACTCTTGTCCCATGTCCGTGCTCAAAGACCGAGGGATACTGATAGCAGGATGACAAAAACACAAGGACTGAGAGGAAATGGAAGAGCTGCAAGGCAGGAGGTTTCATTTTCATTGCGAAACGTGTCCCCTGCCCTAACTGTATGCTCACATCTTTTTGAGTGGCCTATTGACATGATTTAAAAAGTAAGACTTCTATGCCTTTTTTGTTTGTTTTGTCTCTGGTGTCTTAAGGTTCATCAACTATCTGCGTTGCTGGCATCTTGCACAGTATAATCTCTGTCAGCTTTGATTTTTTTATACTGCAGGGTTATGTACATAATTGCATTCTCAGTTTAAGGAATAAGCTGTGTTGAGTTGAATACATTTATTTGTTTCAATTAATAAAAATTGTTACAAAACCGTGCTTAAATTGTCACAATATTAATTGCCACATTTCATTTCAATTGGTGCGTTTCATAATGGGGCTAAAAGAATTCATAAGACCACCACTAGAACAAAGGTTTAGATTCCTAATCGAAACTACATTAAGGGGGATATTCTCAAGAACGTATGATAATTATTGCAAAATTAGCTTAACGTAAGTTTGCACATCGCAGTCTATCGCAACAAAAAACACTGTGTTAACATTGTATTCCCAACCCGGTGGCACCATTCAATAGTATCACAATAACGCGCCTAATGACAATGTAAAAATCAGTGCGGCACCGAAAAATTGTGAAGCATGACCGCGAAAAAAGTTGCAATGCCCCAAATCGTGATACAAATATCAGCGACAGGCCTGCACAGCCACGGCCAGCAGTGGAAGTACCTGCAGGGCGGTGATGTGGGGAGGGGGCGGGACAGGGTGGGGGTTAGTAATGTATGGATTACGGAGTTTTACAGGTAAGTAAACATTTAAATAAATAAAACGAATTTCGTTGCGCGCACTGCATCGCATTTGGTGATGCAGTGCACTTAACGAAAATCGTTTTGAGGAGGTCAATGGAGGAGGTCAAGAGGTGCTGGCATGATGTGCAAAGCCACACCAAACAGAAACTCGCTGCTAACAGGAAGGCAGAAAAGGCGACTGGAGGTGGTCCTGCGCCACAGCACAAGCTGAATGAGCTGGAGGAAATGGTGGCCACAGTCATCAGTGTGGAGACAGTGCAAGGAGTTGGGAGTCTGGACACAGCTCAAAATGACCTGATCCAACAGCAACAGGGTGAGTAACAACCAGGGACTGGGGGGGACAGGGGGGAATGGGCAGAATGGCACACATACACAATCATGTGTAGCACACTGCACACCCACAATGATTGTGGGCCCTTTCCCTGATACCTTTGGCACACTGCAGCACATACAGAAACACCAAGTAGACCCCCATCCACTATGTACACAAAGTGGCCCCCCTCCCTATCACCAATCCCAAAACCTACCCATGCATGTGCTGAATCCACTAAAGCAGCAGCTCTGTGAGCCACACTGACAATGCAAGTGACACTTTATGACCGAAAGCATGACTGCAGTCAAAATACATGACATTGTGCACAACCCGACACTGAAGTGGCCCTGTGTGGATCACATCCTCAAATGAGTCCCTTGCTCACTGCTCCATCAGGATTCAAGCAAGCCGGGCCGACGACGGCTGAAAGGCCAGAAACCGGTCCCCGGAAGCTTGTCTCCTTTCTGGTGAAGAATTGGCTTGGTAGTTTGGTCTGCCCTGTTCCCATGATGCACTGGGCCAGGGACAGACTAATTTGCATATAGCCAGGTGCTGAGCTGGGATGGGGCAGTGAGCTAAATAACGGTGATGGATCAAGCCCTGATCTTTGGACTGGGTAAGAGTGGTCTGCTTAATTCAGACACTCTGTTCATCACCACCCCCTTTTCTGAATCTAATTGTCTTCAGTCATGAAAAATATATGGGCATCCTTCAACGGTGACCCTCAACTTCGCCGAGCCAATAAAAGAGAAAGGTATGTTGAGGGAGTGGAGATCTTGGTGAAGAGCTAGAAACTTTTTTCTTCCCTCCACTGTAGTTTTTTCATAGTCGTGTGCGATACCAATTTGTTGATCTTTCTAGCTGAGAAATATGATATTTTTCATAAGGTTAAAGATCATTTCAGTGTGTCTGAAGATGTTAGCCCTTGGTTTGTTTTGGGGGATAGTGGTGACGAGTGTTGGAATCCTGTGAGCTAGTTCAATCTCAAAGTACTTTCAGAGGTAAGTACAAGAATCCAAGCTTCTAGGAAGGAGACACAAGATTTGGCAGAGTCTTCTGTCTTTTCTGGTAATCCGAATATTCAGACGTTGCCTATCCTGTTTCTACCTTCCAAGGTCGATATCTCTTTTTCTAAAGAGGATATTATCCACAACATTATTGCAGAAGATTTTGTAACAGAGCAGTGCCTATCATCAACTTTGCTAATGCAACATTTTGCTTCTTCCAGTCTGTTAGTTAGTGGCCCTACATCTTGCCCGAGGCCACCCAATTATGATTAAAGGCATTCCATATTTACTGAGTAAGATCATGGGGCGCATTGAGTTTCATTAGTATAATATCTATTCCATTTGAAAATTCCTTTTGTTTTGTTTTGGTTCTTTATGTTCTTTTGATCCTTGTGAGCGAACCCTGTGATCAGGGCCTGCTTTGGTGCAGTTGGTGCCCCGTGCAACAATTATTTATGGCGTCCCACCCATGACCGCCTCCTCGGATTCCCTCACTACCAACAGGCATAAGTTCCCCTCATCTCTCCACAGCCCCTCTCTCACATACATTTCATTTCATTTGTTTTCATGTACTGGTAAAGGCTGGCTTTACTAATAAAAATATATATCTACCCAAACAAACCCTTTTTTAGCAACAATAGGAATAAATAACGAAAGACTGCGGGAAAACATAACAGCCTAACCTATTCTATGCAGTTCTTTGATGGCAGATCACTGTTCTATATTGTGTTGTATCTTATGAACTGCGGTAACAAAGGGATCTCTGTGAGAAAAGCAGTAACCCATTTAAAATCCAGATATGGATTTGAATGGCATATGTTCTTTGCTGCAGAAATATTAGACTTCAGTGCTGCTTTATGGCGACCCAAAACTGCCACTAGTTAAAACTCCGATCTTCCTCTCTAGCAAGAACATTAATTACAAAAGTTATCTCAACATTTTTATTGCTGTGTGAAAGCTGGAGGCACAAGGAAGTCTGAAGCAGATGTTTATAAATAGTACGGCTGGATTAGACCAAAGACCTGGTAAACCTAGTCTCATACTTTCCTTTTTTATAAAGGCAAACCAGGGCAATTTCTCGGACCCTGGGAGGCCCAGTAACTCTTCCGTTTCAGATCTAAAATGTGTTAGTTCAGGAGTTACCCAGAGTCTACGCCAATAAGTTACAGGGCGTAGAGCAACTTCATCTTCTATTGGTCTAGTACCCAAATCCATTCTCATGGGGGTGAGGGGAGTGCTAGTTGGAAGAGCCAGCAATGATCTCAGAAATTGGTTTTCAGTCTTACTGATACCTTCTACCGGACACATTTTTTTACCTTTCAGAAACTATACATGAACTGTTTACCTGAGTATTTTTAATGCTGTACCTTTCTTAAATTTTTTATATTTTTATATACTGTATGTTAATCGGTCTGTGTTCTTTTTTTATTTAAAACAGTGTAAATATTACCAATGATATTGATTGTAAGTATGTATCTTTTAAGGTCTACGACCGAAATAAAGATTATTTGACTGACTGGCTAAAACAGGGCCCCCCAGGTCAGTGCCCAGTGCAGCTGCACCGGTCGAACCGCCTTATAGCCGGCCCTGCCTGTGATATTTCTCTCTTGTATCTGCCATGGTCAGGCGTTGATTGAAGCAAAAGGTCAATAATATGCGCAAGGTGCACAGCCACGTGTGGAACAAACAAAATTACAGGGTTGTAGCAGAATAACCAAAAGTGACCTAGGTCAGAGGCAGATAAGATGAATGCACTAGCACTTTTGGGCTGTATGCAGCAGGTTACATTAGACACATTAGGCATTAAGACAATAGAGACTTTGCACCAAGATTAGGATAATTGAATGGTACATTTGCAGATACCCGTAGGCATTTGTAGACACTTGTATATACTTGCAGGCTCCGCCAGCAGCCACAACCTGAGAGCGCATGTATGATAAGGTAGAAAGTATCAAAAAAGATAGGCAGACCCAAAACGTAATTTCTTGTCAGTATTTACTCTCTTGTGACTATCACTCTCAAAGATGCGAACACTGCGCTGTTATTTTTGTCATTATCTATTGCAAGTTGATATTTGACACTTGATGCTAGCAGACAACATTACCTGTTACTGTATGCTACAGCGTGTTACTATTTTCAAAAACATATAGATACCTCTGGTATCTGATAGGCACTACTTAGACAGTATTAGATAGTGTCATTGAAGGAAATGAAGCCAGTAAAAGGATGCAAGTATCCTGCGGTCCTCTGCAGTATGTTCATTTATATATTCTCCCCAGTGACGAAGAAGCGTAATAACCACGTAGGGTCTCAGACAATATACCTTGACCATGTAGAATATAGTGTCTAGCACTTTGTGGAAGCTTGAAACAGCTTGTCACTTTTGTATCTTACAAGACTCATTTCGACTTCATGTACCACCAGCAGTACTTTGCCATAACATGGTATCATGTTGCCAACCTGCATGCTTCGAGATTAAGGTGAATACTCAATTTTTCTTGTTGTAGGTGTGGGAGTAAACATAGTCAGATACCCAATTGTGTTAGGTGCTGCAGGCTTCAGTTAGACAACTCTAGTTTCTTTGAGTTGAAGAATATCACTTTTTAATTT
This sequence comes from Lissotriton helveticus, assembly GCF_964261635.1. Lineage (NCBI taxonomy): Eukaryota > Metazoa > Chordata > Amphibia > Caudata > Salamandridae > Lissotriton > Lissotriton helveticus. The sequence continues at coordinate 2,028,853,489 of NC_136061.1, forward strand.
ATGGAAGTAGTCTCAAATGTTTTTTCTTTAGAAAGGATGGTTTAATCCATTGGTATTTAGGGAGATAATCTTAAGCACTAGTTGAGACATATCTAAAATCTGGCCTAGATTGGACAATCATCATGTGGATGGAGATAGACTTCAAAGAGAGAGAAGGGAATAGAAGGAGCAGGAGGGAAAAGAGGAGGACATGCTTAGACCATTGTACAAATTGCATAACAGTGTTACATGAGATAAACAACGATGTGTACCTGACAGTCATTGTAGATATACAAACCTCAATATTGAGAAGAAATACCCAACACCCAACAACTCCGAACCACCCCCCACCCTCAGAGAACCCATCACCAAAGCAAGACAAGGAGCCATGAAGGCATCGGAGCAAATAACAGCAGCTGGACAATGAGACCAGATCCGAGCAGGATTACGAAGATACTATGAACATCCGTGAGTTGATGTGATAACATTACAAAATTAAACCAAGGATGGCAATCTCAAGATAATTAATCACAGAACCAAGGCATCATACACAGATTTTCCATATATTAGTCACTATTCAACCCATAATGTGATTTTACAGTGAACTTAATTTGAACTGGAAACATCCTTTACAACGCAACTTTTACCAACCAGTGCTTCTACAACGCAACTTTTACAACGCAAACCATTACAACGCATTGCGCTGGGGGGCGCTCTAGGATAGGGAATAGATTTAATTTACTATCCAACACCTTCCCTACTACCCACGGGGAAAGGAGTTGGAATAGTAAATTAAACTATTCACTATCGAGCACCCCAAAGCGCTATGCGTTGTAATGGTATGCGTTGTTAAAACTGCGATGTAAAAGCATGCGATGTAAAAGCATGCGTTGTAATGTCATACATCCAATTTGAACACATATGGATAAGTGTGGAGATGATAATACTAGATGTTTGTGGCAAACATCTATGATATGGTATGGTAGCCTTTTTAACTTAATCATACGTGGTGCCTATCATCAACTTTGCTAATGCAACATTTTGCTTCTTCCAGTCTGTTAGTTAGTGGCCCTACATCTTGCCCGAGGCCACCCAATTATGATTAAAGGCATTCCATATTTACCGAGTAAGATCATGGGGCGCATTGAGTTTCATTAGTATAATGTCTATTCCATTTGAAAATTCCTTTTGTTTTGGTTCTTTATGTTCTTTTGATCCTTGTGAGCGAACCCTGTGATCAGGGCCTGCTTTGGTGCAGTTGGTGCCCCGTGCAACAATTATTTATGGCGTCCCACCCATGACCGCCTCCTCGGATTCCCTCACTACCAACAGGCATAAGTTCCCCTCATCTCTCCACAGCCCCTCTCTCACATACATTTCATTTCATTTGTTTTCTTGTACTGGTAAAGGCTGGCTTTACTAATAAGAATGTATATCTACCCAAACAAGCACTTTTCTAGCAACAATAGGAATAAATAACGAAAGACTGGGGGAAAACATAACAGCCTAACCTATTCTATGCAGTTCTTTGATGGCAGATCACTGTTCTATATTGTGTTGTATCTTATGAACTGCGGTAACAAAGGGATCTCTGTGAGAAAAGCAGTAACCCATTTAAAATCCAGATATGGATTTGAATGGTATATGTTCTTTGCTGGAGGAATATTAGACTTCTGTGCTGCTTTATGGCGACCCAAAACTGCCACTAGTTAAAACTCCGATCTTCCTCTCTAGCAAGAACATTAATTACAAAAGTTATCTCAACGTTTTTATTGCTGTGTGAAAGCTGGAGGCACAAGGAAGTCGGAAGCAGATGTTTATAAATAGTACGGCTGGATTAGACCAAAGACCTGGTAAACCTAGTCTCATACTTTCCTTTTTTATAAAGGCAAACCAGGGCAATTTCTCGGACCCTGGGAGGCCCAGTAACTCTTCCGTTTCAGATCTAAAATGTGTTAGTTCAGGGGTTACCCAGAGTCTACGCCAATAAGTTACAGGGCGTAGAGCAACTTCATCTTCTATTGGTCTAGTACCCAAATCCATTCTCATGGGGGTGAGGGGAGTGCTAGTTGGAAGAGCCAGCAATGATCTCAGAAATTGGTTTTCAGTCTTACTGATACCTTCTACCGGACGAATTGTTTTACCTTTCAGAAACTATACATGAACTGTTTATCTGTGTATTTTTAATGCTGTACCTTTTTTTAAATTTTTTATATTTTCATATACTGTATGTTAATCGGTCTGTGTTCTTTTTTTATTTAAAACAGTGTAAATATTACCAATGATATTGATTGTAAGTATGTATCTTTTATGGTCTACGACCAAAATAAAGATTATTTGACTGACTGGCTAAAACAGGCCCCCCCCAGGTCAGTGCCCAGTGCAGCTGCACCGGTCGAACCGCCCTGTAGCCGGCCCTGACTGTGATATTTCTCTCTTGTATCTGCCATGGTCAGGCGTTGATTGAAGCAAAAGGTCAATAATATGCGCAAGGTGCACAGCCACGTGTGGAACAAACAAAATTACAGGGTTGTAGCAGAATAACCAAAAGTGAACCTAGGTCAGAGGCAGATAAGATGAATGCACTAGCACTTTTGGGCTGTATGCAGCAGGTTACATTAGACACATTAGGCATTAAGACAATAGAGACTTTGCACCAAGATTAGGATAATTGAATGGTACATTTGCAGATACCCGTAGGCATTTGTAGACACTTGTATATACTTGCAGGCACCGCCAGCAGCCACAACCTGAGAGCACATGCAGGATAAGGTAGAACATATCAGAAATGATAGGCAGAAACAAAACGTAATTTCTTGTCAGTATTTACTCTCTTGTGACTAACACTCTCAATGATGCGAAAACTGCGCTGTTATTTTTGTCATTATCTATTGCAAGTTGATATTTGACACTTGATGCTAGCAGACCACATTACCTGTTGCTGTATGCTACAGCGTGTCACTATTTTCAAAAACATATAGATACCTCTGGTATCTGATAGGCACTACTTAGACAGTATTAGATAGTTTCATTGACAGAAATGAAGCCAGTAAAAGGATGCAAGTATCCTGAGGTGCTCTGCAGTATGTTCATTTATATATTCTCCCCAGTGACGAAGAAGCGTAATAACCACATAGGGTCTCAGACAATATACCTTGACCATGTAGAATATAGTGTCTAGCACTTTGTGGAAGCTTGAAACAACTTGTCACTTTTGTATCTTACAAGACTCATTTCGACTTTATGTACCACCAGCAGTACTTTGCCATATTTTCCCAAATTGCCAAATTTGGGAAAAGGTGAATCACAGATCCTTAAGACAGAAACACTCCAGCTAGAGCCACGTTAGAAATGCAGTACTAAGATTGTACAGCGCTCGTCATCGCTGCATTTTTATGGTGAGCTTTAAGTAATAAGGGGCAGATTTATGATGACTAGCGCATCCCCAGGGATGCGCCAGTCATCCTGCGTCGCTGCTCCGCCACCCATGGTGCGCCGCATTTACAATGCGGCGCACCATGGGGCAAAAACGGCACAGATGCATGACGCATCTGTGCCGTAAAGGTGGCGCATTGCTGGAGCTGCGTCGCAAGCGCGACGCCGCTCCAGCAAGGCTCGGGGGTGGCCCATCTCCACAATGCTGCGTCAAGACCTACGCCTGCTTCAAGCAGGCGCAGGGTTTTGGCGAAGCATTGTCCTGAAAGTGACTGAGTGAAATCTTATAGATTTCACTCAGCCACTTTTAGGAGGCGTTCCTGCGCAGGAACGCCCCGCCCTGCGTAGCAACGCCTCCTATGGCGCAGGGCTTTACAACGTGACGCATCTCCTAGATGCGGCACGTTGTAAATAGGGCGCATTGTTTGCGCCGCCGGTGCGTCAAATAAAGTGACGCACCGGCGGCGCAAGGCCGTCATAAATCTGCCCCCAAGGGTTTTTCAAAGACTCCACATATAATTGCATTTTATTGGTCTCAAATGCACCATCCTAAGAGAGAATGAATGTCCCACTGGCCTGTCTGGCTCACGGCTAATAATGCCATGTTGACTTGACGGGCGATTAACTGCGCTTTGAGTGCCAGATACCTTACGTCACTGAGATGTGTGCCTCAATTCACAAACCTCTTGTAAGATTCCCCTCACCTTCACAGGAGCATCACAGATGCGTGGGAGCTAATTTTTCAGGCTGGGTGAATGCTAGGGGAAGCTGTAAACCACAATATGGTTTCACCTGGGTCTGGAGCTCTGTTGTTACGCCACCATCTTAGTCGGGCCTCTTTTGAGCAACCGGTTACATTTTGACTCTGAAGTGCATTAACACTTGACCTCTATGCTGTCTAACCCACTCCTGCTGCCTATGTGAGGCTGGCTCACATGGTGAATTTTTTTCTGTGGCAAGCTGAGGAGTGGTGCCTCAGCACACATCAAAAACATGGCACATCATTCTTATTTTCTACCAGAGGGCAGGAATCTACTGTAAAGTAATATTTTACCTTATCATTGGGTTGCTACAAATAAATCTGCATATTACCCACAAAAACAAATCTACAAATAAAATGTCTGCTGAATCATTTGGGCCTTAAAATTCACCAATTAACACAAACTTTCCAAATAACATAAAATTCCATATGTATTCTTATAAGACTTTAACGGATTTCTTTGATACCGGTACAAAGAGCAGTGTGCAACATGAAAATCTGTTTCATTCGAATCCTATAAAATTGATAAGCATGCCTCTGCCTCCTGGTGCCTGCCCCAAGCCATCCCTGGGGTGCTTTTGTGGCTGTTGGAGTGAGAATGGGCCTGGGCTAAGAGCCTGTGACAATAGCTCCGTCTGTTTAAGTGAGTGCTGTTTTTGAGATAAAGGGCCCAAAAAGTACCCAGTGGCTCGGTCAGCTCTTCACACATAGCATATATGTGAGTGGATAATTTACACCTGTCCTGCTTGATGCCTCCTTTTATTTGGCTGGGCAGTTGGTAGATCCACCTCTGTTCCTTGTTGAGTAGTTGTGTTGGATATTGGGTGTGTTAGGGTCCAGGGCTTCAATGGCCACCCACATTGGTGGTGTGTCCTACTTCGAGGAAGTGATTGGTCATCTTTGTGGTATTCTTTTTACACCGGATGGTGCTGCGGTGTTCGCATATGCGTGTTTTGATTTTCCTACTTGTCATACCGATGTATGTAAGGTTGCAGGGGATACAGTTGGTGTGGGTACGTAGTTCCCACGTCTTTCCTGGTTCTTAGTCGAGTGTTTTTGTAGTGATTGTGAGGTGGCAAACGCTGCAGTCTCCACATGCGAAGTTGTCTACAATTTTTGGCAGGCCCCATGCGTTGATGATTGTGCTCTGTGTTCTTTGGATAGGTTTTGATCTTGTGGAGACTATGGCGTCGTTGATTAATTTGTCTTTCCTGTGAGGGATGAGGGGCGGGTCCCAGTCGAGGTTTCCTGTCCCTACGATCTTCCAGTGCTTTTTGATTACTTTGGAGACTTGGGTGGAAACACTGTTGAAGGTAGTGACACAGGTCAGAGGTACGGGTCTGGTTTCGCGTGGGCATGCCTCAATCAGTCTTTCACGGTTTTGATTTTTGGCGCGTTTTCTCTCTTTCTCTGTGATCTGTTTTGGATACCCTCTGTTGTTGAGTTTGATACTCAAAACTTTGGCCTGTTCTTTGAAGTCTGACGTTTGGCTGCAGTTTTGTCGCAGCCTTAAGTATTGTCCATAGGGCAGGTTCTCCCTCAAGGGTCTGGGGTGAAAGCTTGAGAAGTGTAACTGTGAATTACGAGCAGTGGGCTTGAAATGTGTCTTGCTTGCTTATGTTGCTCAAATTGTAATTGATGTTGCTGAATCATACGTGTTGTGTACTGTCCTTTTCCCTCCTACAGGAAATTTTTCGCTACTTATAAGTGCCCGTAATAACGTGGACACTTACTTTTCACTTTTTTTACCACACACCTTAGCGAGTGTGTTGGTACAACACTGTTTCACGTGGCACGTACTTTTGCCACTCACTGTTCACTTTATGGTCCTGAAGAAAGTCCTGTAAAAAACCCAGAGGGGACTGAAACGTGTAGACCGCCACACCTAAGCCAACTCAAAGGAATAGACTTCAATTTGTAGTTGCATTTCGCATAGTTTTAATCAATACCCTGTGCCGCCAAGAATAAAACATTAGGTAAGGATTCCCAGAGGTATTTTTTAGTTCACCTTCACTCACATTACACTGTTGCACGACACCCACTCCGCTGTAGTCAGGCGTCGAAGCACAACCAGGTGCCACTCGGTCGCCTGGTTGGGACCCCGATGATGAAGCATGACACCAACCAGGTTGGTGTGTGAGGGGTATTTTAACAACAACCAATGGGTCCAGTCTCTAGGCCACCAATACGAGTGACTAAGAAAAACATATACACATAGTGGGCTAGTCCACATTGTTTCTATATATTACCCTTGGGGACAGGACGCACCCTACAAACCCTTGCTCTCTGATTGATTTTGTGACATTTTCATCAGCGCACAGCTGCGAGAGCTTTCGAAGCTACCTTTTTAACCACCTCAGTGCATCAATACCCAACCTCAACATGGCAGAAAACCCAGGCTTGGGTTTCAACCTGGATGATGTTAACAGCATCCTGGCCAATCCTCCACTCAAGGCAGACTTCAATATGGGAACTACTATTGCCCAAACAGCTAACTGGGAGAGCTTGAACGAAAAGAAATGTAACCGCATACGCACCATCCTCCACGGGGTGATCCTCAGAATATTTAAGGAACAACACCGCCCCAAGAGGCGTCATGGTGACAAATGCCCCACGCGTTTTCCTTGACGATGCTACTTTCACGAAGGACTGGGCGCAAATAGCGTGGAGATGCACCAGGGATTGGATCATCCTAATAATCCAAACAGCCAAACAGCTCTCTGATGCCATCCTCATCGAAATCCAGACTACCGCAGCACACTTCAAAGTCACTCTAACTTCATTCAAGAAACGGCTGGAAGAGACTAACAAAGAAATTAATGAATACAAAGAAAACCTAACACAAAGCAAGATCAGCAAATTTCAGAAGGCCCTCAAGAAATACTCTTACTCAAAGACATACCCATATTCTGAACCTGACTACAAAGCGCCCAACAGAAGCGACACGTCAGGTGGATCCTCAGATGAAGACTCCTCTGGTAGCAGCAACTCCAGCTCAAATAGCCACAGGAGGAAACAACAAGGAAGAGGAAGAAACCTAGGATGGCAACCGCCATGGACCACGACACAACCCGGACCCCACGGGCACTAACCAGGCCAATATCCACCAATGCACCCACCATCGGTTATGGATAGAACATGCCCTTTTAACCCCCACCACCACAGTCCTACCCCAATCACAACCAACGGTTTCCTACTTTTTTAGGAGGAGGCTCACGAGGCAGAGGGCGAAGACGCCGGGGGAACCAGGTACATTGGGGAGAAGACCAAAACGAGAGAGCCCTAACAAGAAACAAGGCCAAGGATCAGCAACCGGGGCCCAGCACGAGATAAGCCTGGTGACAAACCTATTATCAAACAACCTAACTCAAAACGAAGAGGCAGTCCTAGAAAAAGGTCTTGGATTTGTACCTACATCTAGACTGGACACATTTCAGCTACATTGCGAATTAGCAACATATTTCAGAAAACTAAAACTAAATGCCTTCTTTGAAACTTGCCCATTTGATGCAGCCACAGAAACAGATGGTGACACCAAATTTAGAACCAAATCGACATTCATGCCACCTCCGACTGCCATCTCCCCATAGATATCAGTATATGAACAAGCAGTGTTTAAAGACATTGAGGAGCTCAGCAAGGACCATACCTTCCAGAACATCACCAGCGGAGAACGAACGGCCACACAGTCCCTGCGAACCAATGAATCCCTCATCATAAAACCTGCTGAAAAGGGAGGAGGGACCGTGATCATGAACAAAAAGGACTACCGAAAAGAATACATGAGACTCCTGAGTGACACCAAGAACTTTAAAAAACTAGACCAAGATCCGAGTGACGACCTCAGAGCACGTATCAACAATTTAGTTGAAGAAGCTGAGACCACAGGACTCATTACACCCAGTGAAGCCAAATTCCTCACCACCACTGAAGGCAAAATTCCCTACTTTTACATATTCCCCAAAATTCATAAGAACAAAATGCCCCCACCTGGACGACCCATCGTATCTGGTATTGGGTCCCTGCTGGAACCGCTATCTCTCTACTGCTACTTTCTCCTCCAACCAATGGTAAAATCAACCAACACGTATCTACAGGACACCAAAGATCTGCTCAGGCTTCTTGATTACAACCAAACAACCCAGACACATCACTCCCAGTCAGCCTCGACGTGGAGAGCTGTCATGTAGATAGGCTTTGCCTTCACACTGTGTTAAGTTAGCATGAGCTTATTAGAAGTTTAAATGCCATTTTTACTTTCTGCTGCTTCTGCACACGGCACATATTGTTATTAATGCTTTGAGCCTAGTAGAATATTTTGCTTCACACGAGAATAATATGTTTTCCTATAGTATCAGCTTTGCTTGGTAAGCTATGTCTGAACAGTGAATGCCGAGGCCTTCAAGGTTATTTCAACACAGTGGTTGTTGTTCGGTCTGATCAGCGCACGTCCTAGACAAAACACATATGCAGCTGTGGTCAACTCTGGCTTTTTGCTCGTTTAATAATGCACTGCGCAGAGCATGCATACACACTTGATGAATATTCGCATGCAGAGAGCTGGTGTAGAAGATGATGTGATCCCTTTCTACTAAGACCAGAGGTATGGGGCCGCCCTTCTAAAACCCAAAGAGACCTTCTGTAGATATAATATAATATACTAGCAAGGGAGGGTAAGACTGAGGTGCCATTTAGTCTTCTTCCCTTTAGCATTTTAACATGCTTTCTCCTTTTGTATTTTATGGACTAGTAACTATGCTGATAACCTTGTTGCTTATAATATGTTTGCTTGTATTAGCTAAGATACTGCGCCTGAGAACACGGCATTAGAAATAAATATTTCAAACTTGCACATGTCTTCATTTACTCCTCGTTCTGGACTTGTATGTTAGTATAACGAAAGAGTGTTCATGTGTTCCACGTTTCCTGAGGTGTTCTAAGTGCATGTTCTGGGTTGTCTAATCATTGGGGGTATGGAAGAACCAATGAGACAGTGATTGCTAGTCTGGTAGGGGATTTTGGATACTGAGGTGAGTTTTGGTACACCCTAATTCACTGAGGTTCTAAGTCTCTATGCACAGTTCTGTGTAGGAGCAGAATCCCTTCGACATGGCGCCCAATCGTTGGTGGTCTTATCACATGACACCTGAGTAGTGCTTATATCTGTCCTTAACCCCCTTCACTATTGTTTCCGGAACACAGTGATGTCGGACAAACCTACCTATAGTTAAATAGGTCTTTTCAAGCATGAATCTTTTCAAATGGTTTCCTTTTGAATTACTACCCAGTTGTACTACGTAGTTTTTTATTGTACCTCTTTCCTACTGTGTCACTATGGCTGACATTGACATACCGCAAGATAGTCGAATTGCGGTTCGCAATCATTTGCCGGCTTATAACGTCGGATTGGAGGGCATGGCAGTTATTATGGTAGTGAGTGCAAAAGTAGCTTACCCTTATGAAATTTTCTATTCGTGGGTGACCTTCCCTACTGTGAACGCAAATACTGGTTTATTCGACACTTATACTGCTACTGCCGTGCCTCAGGAATATGTTCCATATAGGACACAGGAAGTTCCGATTAATGCTTGGCAGCACCGAGTCTGGTTTAATGGCGCCCTACCCCACACTTTGTTAGTCTCAAGGTTAGGTCCTGTGTCCATTCCAGGCACTACCTGGCCTGTTTTAGCTGGATTTACACTGCATCCTCGACATGGAGCGGTTCCCGTTGCAGATTTACGGCTGCTACATACAGTCGCAATTAGTGTAATTAGGTTGTTAGTGCAATACATTACCTGCAATCTCCCGGGTGGGACCCCAGGTGCTGCGGCGCTTCCAGCCGGACCGAGCATTATGAAGCTTAGTCCTGTTATGGTTAATGCAGTGATGGGCAAGCACCCCCAGGATAAGGATGATATGCCTTTCTGGCTTGCCGAGAAATTTGACCAGCTGGAAGCAGTATTTCCTAACACGACTCCTGTTGAAAAGCACAGGATTCTGACAATTAGTTTGCCTAAAGACTTGATATCAGAGGCAGGTGACTGAGTCTTGGGGTAAGATTTTTGCGGCGGTGTACACGAGGTGCTTCAGCACTCCGTCAATGACCGTCTTTCCCTCAGTCATTAAGCGTATTCAAGATGAGCATGGACCTGAGGCGGGGGTTGAATTGGGTATGCGGCTATGCGGCAGTTTTGACGTAATTTACGATCTCGTACTTGCGAATGTCAAGGGAGATGCGGTAAGCTTCCGGGTGTCTAATGCTTTGCAGGCGGTTCCCAATGCCGATAAACCCCGACAATTACCAAGAATTATTACGGCGGCTTATAAAACCGTGGGCTGTAACAGTTTGGGTGTCAAGCCTTTCTCTACAAAAGAGAAAAAACATCCCCAAGGGCAGAAGTCGGAAACAGACGACCAGCCCAAGGCTAAGAAACAAAATTGGCAGAAAAAACAAAAACAGGCTAAACAACAGCAACAGAAACAGGGGTCACGTCCTGCATCACCAGTGCCTGCACCTGCAGAATGTGTTTATGACTTGTGCGATCACGCGACGATAAAATCTCCTGATCTTTTTCAGGTTACTGAACAATGCTCTCCTCATTCTTTTCAGGACTCATCGGCCTCATCGACCGTTGGTGGAGGAGGCGGCAGAGGTCGGGGTGGCCAGCAGGGACGTGACCAGCCCCGCCCGAAAGACAGTAAAGGCAAGCAGGACGATTCAACTCCGAAAAGTCCCCAGTTTCAGAAAACGAAAGTTGCCGCTTTAACAGCGAGATATGCCACAGATAGTGAGAACGCAACTTCGGAATCTGACATGGGCGCTGACGTTGTTGGACAGCGCAGTGGAGATTACCATAGTGCGAGAGGCCCTGCGTCCACTACTGAAGGTGACAGCGACTGACCAGTATGTTGTTGTGGAGACAGCTGATACCAGAGTAGCTCCCCCTGATAGACTTTATAACATTGTCCTTTTAATTGAAGGTGACATACGACATACCATAAAAGGGGTATTTTGGGAAAATCTTACGACTACCTATGACATTTTGTTAGCGGTGGCTGACGGGCCCCCACCTTTTGTCCTCGCAGCTCTGAGAGGTGAGGAGGTAATCCTCCCTAGTTTCGTGCACACTGTCTCAAAGGAGCATGCGCTGAATTTTGCAGAAGAGTGGGCTAAAGCCCTTGCGCCGGCTTTGTACCGAACTCACTGTGGTTGGGATAAATTTACCCCACACCAAGAGATTCCCTTACGGTCTATGCCACAGCCTCAACCTCAATATCCCATCCGACCCAAAGCTAAGGCTTCCGTTGCGGAAATACTTGAACAATTGGAATATCAAGGTGTAATTGAAACTTGCACTGTCATACCTGTGTAGTACAGAATACCCATGGCTCTGCTTTGGTGGATGGTCTTGTGCGAAAACGGTTTAAAACCACACTTGACATTTCCAACTGTTTTTTTGCCCACAATTTAGATGGTCTTAGTTCCCAATGGACCAGTTTTACAAGTGGTGGCAAACAGCGCCAGTACAAATGTTTACCTATGTGCTACAAGAATAGTCCAGGCATGTTTGCTGCTCGTATAGTCTCTCTCTTGGAGAGAGTGGACACGGAGGCTTGTTGATATGTGAATGACATCTATCTCACAGACGACGAGCTTTGGGTGCATCTGTGTCACGTTGACCGCGTAATTTGTAACTTTGCGGACTTTGGTTACAAATTCAACTTTGCAAAGTCTCACATTGCAGAGTACACAGTGTTTTTTCTGGGCTATGAGCTCAACAATGAAGGTCGAGGATTGGCTCCTCACTTCTTGGGGAAATGCGCACAATTGCGTGCTCCTACAACTCTGAAAAAGTTACAGTACTTGCTGGGATATTTGATTTTCGGGCGTACATACATTCCTGAATATGCCCAGCGTATCAAGCCTTTGTATGCTTTGATACAACCTACTTTTACCAAATCTTGCTGGCTGCTGGAACATTCAGCTATTTTGCAATCTTTGCAGGCTGATCTAAATTCTTACTGACTCGTGATAACCACACCAACCTGGTGATAAGAATCATCCCTGGGGCGGTGGGTTTCACTTACCTTACTTTTAACGAAGGAGACACAGTACCTATTGCTTACAAGTCCCACTTGTACACTTCGGCAGAAATGCGGTTTTCCACTGTGAGAAAAGTTTTGACAGCAGTGCAGATGGCGATTCTTAAGGAACGTGCACTGTCGCAGGGAAAACGCATGTTGGTTGTTACCCCGTATCCTGCATTAGAGGCAGTGATGAAAGCCAGTGTAACGAATTCTAAAGCTTTGCATCCACGGTGGATACAATGGGCAGCATCGTTGACGTCTCCGGATGTCACATTTATTTTTGATGCCTCCCTACAGTCGCAGGAGTTTTTGCAGTATGGATGTGTTCATCCTGCACCTTTGACTATGCGGCCTTTGGAGGATTTCCATTGCATCATATACATTGATGATTCAGCGCAAGTTGCGCATGAGTCTAAGCACGCATACGTTTCAGCATGCGCCATTGTGGTAGGTGCCATGGTGAATGATGAGTTCAAGTCCAGGGTCGTGCACACGCAGACTTTAGGGGACTGCACCGCACAATTGACAGAGCTTCGTGCTCTGATGCTTGCATTGGAGTACGCTGATCCTAGTGTGACGACACTTATTGTGAGTGATTCTTACTACTGTGTCCAGTCTTACAATGAAAACCTGTTCTTTTGGATTCAGAATGATTTTCGTGATTCCAACAGTAGCACAATAAAACATAAAATGATCTGGGTCCGAGTGGCTGAGCTTAAAGAGCAGTTGCCACTCGTGTTTGTAATTCATACTCTCGGTCATCAGCGCGTGGGAGTTCACACTGTTGGCAATTCATTGGCCTATGAGGCCGCAAAATCAGCAGTATCGACATATTTGGGTGCAGCAGTTACACGTTCCAAAAGTAAGATTGATGATGATATCTTGGCAGCCGTTGCTGCGACTGAGAAGGGAAGTAAATATCCTAACAGGTTCCCTTCGAAGTATTCATACCACTTAAGTCCTGATAAAGAACCTTATGTGAAAATACCGGACGTTGGTGAAAGGTTGATTCCCAACGAGGACCACAGGCCAGCGCTGATTACTGCAGCCCATGAAGGTGTTGCGTCTGCGCATGCGGGTGTTTCGGCTACTGTATCTCAGTTACAACAACGTTTCTGGTGGCGGGGACTGTACAAACAGATGCGTGATTATGTCCTTCTATGTGACATTTGCCAGCAGATTAAGCCTTCAACTGCTACGCGTCCGCCCCAGACACAGTTGTACATTTCTAATAAACCACTTGGTTGTGTTTACTTAGATCACTGCTGTCCTTTTTCTTCTGATACTGCGTATAAGTACATCTTAGTTGCAGTTGATTCATGCACACGCTTTGTGTGGATGTGGCCACACCACAGCTCTGATTCACGAACTGTCATAAGAGACTTGCGTGTCTTTGTAGGGATTTTTGCCTGTGGTACCTTCCATTCGGATCAGGGTCCGGCTTTCGCCTCCAAGGCGTATAAGGATGCCATGACTTCGTTGGGGGTCCAAGTCAAGTTTTCGTCTCCATACAGTCCTGAGGGTAATAGTGTTGTGGAACTAATGAACCGAGATTTAAAGCAGTCTTTGAAAGCTAGAGTTATAGGCACTGGCAGGAACTGGCTGGCCCACCTCAATAGCATGCAGCGTGCTCTAAATAATCTCCCTAGAAGGTCTCTGGGCGGGCGGACCCCATACGAAATGCTCTTTGGTAACAAGATGTTTGTACTGGACCTTGACGGTCTAGACCAGGCGGCTGTTGCTGCCTCCTTTGACGTAGATGAACATTGCAATGTTTTACAGAATCTACAAGAGATGATAGACAGTCTTGCAAAGGAACATTTGTCCTCCACCTTGATGATGCGTTGCAGATCCCGGTAGTTAGCTGGCTACCCCAAGTTGGAGAACTTGTTCGGGAGAAGATCGAGAACAACAAAGAATTTGGTCCCTCTTATCGAGCTCCAGTTCCGGTGCTTGGTGTGAAGGGCACAGGAACAGTCATTTTACCACCACTTCTAGGTTGTAAGGAAAAGAGGTATATCACCATTGACAATGTCAAGATACACAGAGTGGCCGATTCTTCTTAGTAGAACACCGGCAGTCTCATGTACTTCGATCTTGAGAAATTCTGTTTTGGCCCTGGCTTCTGATCCAGTGCCTGATGTTGCCTTTGAGATGCCTGCAATTTCTAGTCCTTTATTAAGTACACTGCCTGGTACTCAACTTGATGAAACTGACTACACTTACCCAACTGACTTATCGATGCCTGATTTGCAAACTCGCTTGGCTACAGAATCCAGATTTTTATTTGACACTGATTCACAAACATCGAGGAAACCTTCAAAGGTCTCTGTTTTGGCTAAATTGCTTAAAAAAAGTAAATTGATTCCCCCTTGGACCTACATTTGGTTGGTGCTTTTTACAGTTTACCTTTTCATGTCAATTGGCTTTGTGGTGTATTTTTTTCGGCTTGTCAATGGACACTATGTCGAGGAGAGAACATGCATTCGACATATCAATGGAACATTGGCTCCCCATTCCTCATCACACAGATTGAAGAGAGACTTGGCTTTTGTTAATGTCACTGCTTGGCCTGTCTTAGATGGGATTGTATGGGATGCTGTTTGTTTTCAAATTGATGGGCCCAATAAGGTTATAAATGTCCCTAATGTGCTTAGAGTTTCTATGGGGGATGTAATTAAACAAAATATACGTTCTGATGATTGGGATGTTCAGGCCGTAGAAGCCTTGTTTCTGATTTGAAATATTATGCTGCCTTTGATGCTGAAGATTTGTATTTAGAATCTGCTAATTACGGTGATTTATATTGTTACCAACATTTTGGCAATCACTACCTGCATAAAACTAATACCAGGAGGAACACTGTAAATTATACACAATGGGAGCATTGTCCAGCTCCTATACAAGGCAGTTCTGCTACCTTTTTGAAAAGGTTCACTTATTTTAGTGATTTTAATCAGTCAAATCCCAATGCATTTTATTTTAAGATGACCGAAAAGCCCACATCCAAAAGTAGACTTACCGATACTAAATGATTGTATTCGAAGTCCTTACTAGACCAGTTAGCTGTAGGTGGCTACGAGTTGTGGAAGGATACAATTGACCTTAAATCAGTTTGGGGTTCTAAAAGCTGGCAAGTGCTAAGCATTGAGGCTTTGCACCGTGCATGCCTCATCCCGAATCATATGTTGTTCTTGAATTATACAATTTCACAGACAACATACTTTGGATTGACTACTACTAAAAAACGAAATGCTCCTTCTTTTCCTGAATTGGAAGAATATTCCGGTTGGAATAATGCTACTACATTTTCGATCAGAGAGTTACAAACTCTGTGGCTAAATTCTTCCTTTAACATATCCAGTTTGGATCCTAAGGGTTGGTTGCTCTGGCACAGAAGTGCTGATTCTTGCCAGCATTGTTTTCTGGGCTTGGCTAAAGGCTCTACACAGGTCAGGGTGGATCCCCATTTTGAAAGTGGCCATTCTGTTACCACCTATTCTGTAGGCAAATTATGTCAGAATTGGCACAAACATTCCACTTTGACGTCCGTTAAACTACATTTATCTAAACTGACTGACGATGTTGATCTGAATGATTTTTATAAAGGGCCCGGCTAATGGCAGATCTATAGATGGGTATATGCTATTTACAACGAAGTCTGGAAAACGTCCCAGATTGAGGCGGCTACCCGCATTAGAGCTATAGATCAGGCTAATTTAGAGAAAGTGCTGGCAGTTGTAGATAACAGCATGAATATGCTTTCTTCCCGCATTTACACGTTAGACAATATAGTATCATCTGTTGTTGATATTGTGCAGGATGAAGTGTCTGTATTGTACCATGGTCAAAATCAATTGCGTTCCATCATGCAGTTTGCATGGACTTTGCAAACCTTAAAAGCTGGCAAAGTGCCATGGCATCGCATGAACACATCATCATTGTTTTCCCCTGTAATTTGACTGATAAGCAGCGTTTGCTGTCAATGAAAGATGCATCCTTTTCTATGTTACACATTGAAAGGTTGGAACCATTACCGTTTTCTGTGGCAGAGGCTAATTCAGCAACGTGGCTTATCCACGGGGTAATAACTCTCCCGTTCCCTGTATTCAAGTTCAAGGGGTGTATGAAGTACTTTCAAATTGGTAGATATGAACCTCTTGGAAGTTCTTATCTCCCTGAAGCTTGGTCGCTTCCATTTACCTATAGATGCCTTAGGGAGGGTAAGCAAGTTTATTTGAATGGTGAAGATTGCACTGAAACACCAGATCACTCATTGATGTGTAGACATATCCAATTACATGGCTCTTGTAACCAGAATGAGCCAAATTTAGACTGTATTGTGAAAGATACACCTGTACCTGCTATCATGCCCACATTCACATTACTGGCAAACAGGAGTTATTTACTTTTAAACAATGAAGATTGCTGTGGGTTAATAAAAGGAATTGCTTATGTAGTTACCGTCAGTGAACATGTGGTTTGCTGTAAAAATTTAATGTATCCGCCCTCACATGGGAAGATTGATGTTTCCATCTGGCCCACGATTCCGACCTTGAAAGCAGAGTTCAACAAGATGAGTCGCATAAGAGCTCTATTGTCCCAGAAAGAAGTTGCTCTCACATCTGCTCGTGAGACATTCATCCTTCACGTGGCTAACACCTGCACAGAGGTGCATGCTTTATTAAATACTGATTTGCCCTTTCATTTCATTGAATTAATTCACACTATCTTTAATGCATCCTCCACGACGGGGCTGGCCCACTTTTTTAAAGTTGTTAGCAGTGGCCTTGTGACTTCTTTTCAAACTATATTTTTGTGTCTTCCCGGCTTTCTTTCATTCCATTTTTTCCAGCCTATTTGGTGGATTTCCCTTACTGCTGCCTCTTGCTGCAGGCGTTCTTTTACTGTTTTGTTTAATTCAAAATGAATGCACGTCCTGTGTTTCAAGAAGAGCTGTCACGACTGGTGCTGCTTCACAACCAAATGCTTAAGTTCTATGGAGCGCTGCCTCTTGCTACTTTGAGTGCGGCTTATGGATTATCGTTTCGATTTTCCTACTTTACATGTGTCCAGCCTGTCTTTCATTGCCTGAGTTGAGATTTCGACTGGGCTCTGGATTTGTGTCTCTGCAATACGGTGTCTCCCTATGTGGATTATAATCAGCTTATGAGTCCCTTTGTTGCTCATGAATTGCTTTGTTCTGACGGAGGGATTATGGCCCTTGCAGCGATGCATGGAGTTCTGGGTCGTTGGAATGTGTTCGCAGCGGCGCAAGATTTCTTGGCACACAGCTTCATTGAAACCCCACCGAGTTGTCCTCTGATGGTGCTAGAGGCTCCGGTAATTTAAAAACATGTATGTTCTTTCCCATTGTTAAATTGGATGGCTGAACTATTTTCGGATGCGAACAGTGACTTCCTGTTGGAGGCTGTTGCTGCATATTTTGCATATTCATTGTTAGGATGAAATATGTCATCGCTTCTCTCTGCCATAACCAAGGTCATTTATTGGACATCGAACATTTTTTTTTTCTCAAGCATCTACAAAAAAATGTTTCTGTCCCAGGCCTTTTGACTTTGCTGCGGCCAATGACTGAATTTATTGGATTTGTATTATTATTTGACTATGAGGTTTTTAAAAGACAGACATTTTTTTTTCACTTCTTATTTTTTTCCCTTGTGCAAATTCGAGACTGGTTCTTACGGTTGTTCTTGAACGCTGCATTCCTAAAATTTGCCCCTTATCTTATCTTATCCGTGCTCGGATCAAGGTGTCATGTAGATAGGCTTTGCCTTCACACTGTGTTAAGTTAGCATGAGCTTATTAGAAGTTTAAACGCCATTTTTACTTTCTGCTGCTTCTGCACACGGCACATATTGTTATTAATGCTTTGAGCCTAGTAGAATATTTTGCTTCACACGAGAATAATATGTTTTCCTATGGTATCAGCTTTGCTTGGTAGGCTATGTCTGAACAGTGAGTGCCGACGCCTTCAAGGTTATTTCAACACAGTGGTTGTTGTTCGGTCTGATCAGCGCACGTTCTAGACATAACACATATGCAGCTGTGGCCGACTCTGGCTTTTGGCACGTTTGATAATGCACTGCGCAGAGCATGCATACACACTTGATGAATATTCGCATGCAGAGAGCTGGTGTAGAAGATGACGTGATCCCTTTCTACTAAGACCAGAGGTATGGGGCCGCCCTTCTAAAACCCAAAGAGACCATCTGTAGATATAATATAATATACTAGCAAGGGAGGGTAAGACTGAGGTGCCATTTAGTCTTCTTCCCTTTAGCATTTTAACATGCTTTCTCCCTTTGTATGTTATGGAGTAGTAACTATGCTGATAACCTTGTTGCTTATAATATGTTTGCTTGTATTAGCTAACATACTGCGCCTGAGAACACGGCATTAGAAATAAATATTTCAAACTTGCATGTGTCTTCATTTACTCCTCGTTCTGGACATGTATGTTAGTATAACGAAAGAGTGTTCATGTGTTCCAAGTTACCTGAGGTGTTCTAAGTCCATTTTCTGGGTGGTCTATTCATTGGGGGTATGGAAGAACCAATGAGACACTGATTGCTAGTCTGGTAAGGGATTTTGGATACTGAGGTGAGTTTTGGTACACCCTAATTCACTGAGGTTCTAAGTCTCTATGCACAGTTCTGTGTAGGAGCAGAATCACTGCGACAGAGCCTGTACACAAGTCTCCCTCAGGACGACACCCTGAGAGTCCTAGAAGTTGCCTTAGTCAACACAGAATGTCAATACCATACATCCACCAAATTCATCTGGGACTGTGCAAACCTCGCCCTCAAGGACAATTTCTTTGAATTCGAAGGCAAACTGTACCTCCAAGAATACGGTACATCAATGGGGAGCGTTTTTGCTCCAAGTACAGCAGGTTTATTCGTTCGCCACTTTGAAACACAGTTCATATTCGCAAGCAATGAGCTTAAATTCCCAGAAATTAAATTTTATAGACGCTACATAGATGACATCCTATTGATCTGGGAATGGAATACCGAGACCCTCACTAAGTTCTGTCTATGGCTCAACAACTGTGATCATAATCTCAAATTCACCTACAGCTTTGACCGACGAAAAGCCACATTCCTGAACCTTGATATTGAGGCTGATAGTGATCTCTTGACACACTTCAAGCCCACTCCTCGTAATTCACTGTTACACTTCTCAAACTTTCACCCCAGACCCCTGAGGGAGAACCTGCCCTATGGACAATACTTAAGGCTGCAACGAAACTGCAGCCAAACCTCAGACTTCAAAGAATAGGCCAAAGATTTGAGTATCAAACTCAACAATAGAGGGTATCCAAAACGGATCACAGAGAAAGCGAGAAAACACGCCAAAAATCAAAACCGTGAGAGACTGATTGAGGCATGCCCACGCGAAACCAGACCCGTACCTCTGACCTGTGTCACTACCTTCAACAGTGTTTCCACCCAAGTCTCAAAAATAATCAAAAAGCACTGGAAGATCATAGGGGCATGAAACCTCAAATGGGAGCCGCCCCTCATCTCTCACAGGAAAGCCAAATCAATCAAGGACGCCATAGTCTCCACAAGACCAAAACCTATCCAAAGAACACACAACACAATCACCAACGCATGGGGCCTGCCAAAAATTGTAGGCCACTTCGCATGTGAAGACTGCAGCGTATGCTACCTCACAATCACAACAAAAGCACTCGACTTAGAACCAGGAAAGATGTGGGAACTACGTACCCACACCAACTGTAACACGGCACATGTAATATACCGCATTGTATGTCCCTGCAACCTTACATACATCGGTATGACAAGTAGGAAAATCAAAACACACATATGTGAACACTGCAGCACCATCCGGTGCAAAAAGAATACCACAAATATGACCAATCACTTCCTTGAAGTAGGACACACCACCAACGACATCAAGTGGGTGGTCATTAATGCCCTGGACCCTAACACACCCAATATCCAACACCAACTACTCAACAAGAAACAGTGGTGGATGTACCGACTGTCCAGCCACAAGATCGTCCTCAATGACAACATACCATGGAACAGCCTAGGCAACCGCTAACTGCAAACGGTGAACCCTACCTTCCTTGAGTTGTAAGGGATGTGGACCCTTTCTTATCTGTCTTCTGCAGTCTCGTATAGAGCAAATACACTGATAACAGCCAGGGGCAATATTTTCTGTCAAGACACCATGGAACAGTCTAGCAACCCCTAACTGCTAACCGTGAACCTTACCTTCTCGGATTCGTAAGGGATGTGGACCCACTATTATCTGTCATCTGCAGTCTCGCATAGAGCTAAGGCCCTCCCCTATACCCTGATCCCACCCAGGGACAACATGTTCCCTCTTTGACATACCCTCCCATCTCAGCAGTACCCAGACCAGGCGCTCAGCGTTGTTGACTGCCACAGCTCATTATGTACTAGTACCCTTTTTTCCAGCACTTCCCACCACCCATTCAGCATGATGATTTCATCATTTGTATCATTTCTGAGTTCAGAGTGCTTGCTGACTGGACACTTCTCCAACATGGCCGCCTCACTCACCATGAGCATTGTGCGCTCCGCGCATGCGCCCACATGTGCAGATATACAGGAACTGACTCGGAGCTCTCTGTGCTGCGTGCATGCTTGCACATGCGCAAATACCCGGAAATGCCGTGACCTCTTACTTAACTGGCTTTCCCCGGCACTCCAAGACCAGCCGGGACGTAATGGGACCCGCACTAGGCATTACCGCAGAGGACACAGCACAACCAAGTAAGGCCTCGAACCCCCTGAGACGCTGTTTATCGGCTTCCATTTAGGCCGAACACAGCTTACAGCACTGCTCCTTTTTCTTTACTTTCCAGATCGGCCAAACGCAGTGCCTCTTCCCTGCACCCCGTATACTGCCTAAATACTTTGTAGCATTGTAAATATTGGTGCACATCATTTTTTATCCTTTGTAATTTCTTTATGTTTGTTTGTTTTTACTAGCTTGGTAGCAATACCAAATAGTGACACATTTCTAATAGTAGCCTCCACCGCACTCCATCATGAATTGTCACCAATTAGGTTTAGCGGATGCTACACCTATAATTTGACACCATAATCTGCACACAGCGCACCACGGACCGCTGGGTCTTCTCCTCCGCGGACCTTTAGCACGCCTAAGTGCTACATACAAAAATGTGTAAGTCACAAGCGCTTTCTGAGCTCATTGATATGCAGTGCCACACTACCGCTGTCCCGGCCATCAGGGCCGGCTCTAGGCTCATGGTGGCCCTGTGCAGGGAGCGTAGGTGGGGGCCCCGGGAACTTTGCCATTAACCAAGGCGTATCTCGCTGCTCGTATGCCACCCTTCAACTCAACAAGCACAGCTAGTGCATATAAAAGGCAGCCAGAAACAAACACTCACGCAAACAACCACACATTCGCGTTCTCACGAACGCACAAATGTGCATGCACGAACACACGCACTCACGCACAACAGGAATACACACACACACACACGTTGAGGAGCACACAGACGCATGCATTTGTGAGTTCTCGGTTATGCACAGGCACACACTCAAATGTGCATACACACGCGTGTCGTGAACATGCATAATGCAGACAAACCATTTAGTATTGACTACGCTGCGCATCTGAGACATGTTGTTAACACTCACATAACTAGGCAGCTCAACTGGAAAGACATGCGATTACATTATAAATATTTTGTGAGCAGTCTCGTCTCAGAGACAGAGTCAGACTCTCACCGTTCCAAATTTGAAGGGTCGGACTCGGGGAAGAGTCGAGATAGTGCCGGAGTCGGACAGGTGTTCTCTGTCTGATGACCGGGTGGCGACCTTAATTGTTCTTTATTCTCAATCTCACACGATGACGACGCACCGCTCACTCACGTCACGCACTCTCCCTGGCGGGAGCGTGACCACCGTGACGCGTCACTGAGCGGCTAAGAGCAGCAGGTGCACAGTTGCGCACTGCGCACAGCGCGCGGGGGCTGTCCCAGGGCCGTCACATCATTGGTATAGTAGGGCTAAGATTGACGGCCCTGGGACCCAAACTGCTGGCTGGCTGAGCAAGTGAAACTGAAAACAACAACGCTCACGCTGCCATTGCCCGGAGGCCGTCAAATCCTGCCAGGGGGCCGCCAGACGGGCTTGCCTGTCAGTGTATCCTGTCAGTCTTTCTGTGGAGGTCTGGTGTCCTGCCCGCCCTTTAGAGCCGGGCCTGACTGTCAGTGTGTCCTGTCCGTCTTTCTGCGGAGGTCTGGTGTCCTGCCCGCCCTCTCCTCAGGGGCGGTTGCCGGTTGGTTCCTTGTTATCCTAAATATTTGCCATTGTGAACACTGTTTGTAGGACAATCTGAGCATGTGTGCATGTGGGAAGAGGACCAGGCCAAACCCTTCCCTCGCAGCGCCTGGGCGCAAGAGCGCATGCTTCGAGGCACTCTCTGCCCGAGAGGCGGCGAGCCCTCCGGCATCACAAGTTGGGACCAACTTTCTGTTTGTTTCATATTTCGAGGGTCATGGGCCTGTTGACTCCTCGAAGCTCTGCTTGTTGGGTGTAAACCTCCCCCGGTGGCAGGTGTAACCATCGGCCGAGGAGCACTGTGACGCGGCCTCTGGGCGCACAACAAACCCGCCGACCTCCGGGCAGCCTGCGGCCTCGAGGGTATTTATACCCGACCCGTCAAGGTGCTGTTTGTGGTCACAACACGCGCTGCGTGCGGAAAAGTATCCATCTGGGTGTTTGTGCACAATGCGGGGCTGTCTCTGGCACAAGAGGAGACACGCCGCATGCCCGAGTGCCAAGAAGCCAGGCAGTGCTTAATTTCTAAAATATGAAGTCCAGGTGCTCAAATGTTTGTCGGAGGCCACACCTACTTCTCCCAGGCTCCACCCACTTCCTCCACTAGCTCCACCCACTTGGTCTATTGGCTTCACCCACATCCTCAACTGGCACTGCTAAAAGTTAAATGTAATACCCAATCTGAATTTCAGCAAGGGAGCCTTCCTCATAAGCAAATGCAACAATAAATGTAATTTTACTGAAAGTAATGAACAATGAAGTAGTGATGTCTGAGTTTTTCAAAACTGTTTCTGAAGCTCACTTGGATTACACCATAAAGAAGAATGCATGGGGGCGTACTTGCCTGCAAACAATTAAATATCTTCAGATTTGTGAGTTTGAAAGTTGCCTCTAACGGGTGTTCTATCTTTAAAGAGTTGAGCAGGCTTGTCAGTCACACTGGTACTGGCACTTTGGAAATGCCTGATCTGCTAGTACAACACTGTGTTTAAAAGCAGGAGTGCATTTACTAAATCTATGGGCAACAATTTGTCTCTAGTGCAGTCTTTTAAAAAAGCAATAGTTATGATGGTAAAAGGCTAGTGCAAAGCCAGAGTAAGCCCAGGCAGTGCTCTCCTCTAAGGTTCTTATGAAACGGTAGTACAAAATATACTGTTAGCACCTGTTTTTTTCACTCCCTACGATAGCCCACAAGTTTTTTCAAAATGATTTGCAAGGATTTGGATATTGTGATCTGGTGAACATAAAGGTTTCCACGTTCTAACAAACATGGGAATAAAGTCAAAGCTGTAGGTTAAGAATCAACAATCTATCTATATATCTAGGAAGAGGGAGCTACTGCCATTCTTTATGGATATTCTGCCTCTGGGATGGTGTATACAAACTTCAGATTAAAAATCATTTTTTTTTAAAGTGACATACATAATCCGTGCCAGTTTGGACAAAAACATGTTGCCATAGTCAATATAATGACTTGCAGAAAAAACGACCAGGCTGATGGGAGGGCCACACCATTTCCATCAACATCACTTTCACATAAAAACTAAAGGAGTCAGCAGCACTTGATTACTCAAAATGCTGTCACGCTGTGGTGTTCTGAGAATGACAAGCATGTAATAAAAGAGAGAGGGAAAGGCTTTGACGGAAAACGAAAAATATAAGGAAGCATCAAGATGGAGCATGTAGGAGACAGAAGGCTATTAAGAAAGAGAGGGAAAACAAGAAGCAATAAAGAGAGAGCGAAAACAGAGTCAGAGGGGCAGGGAAAGAGAGGGAGGGGCAGAAAAAGATAGTGAAAAAAGTGTGGGAGAGAGAAAGACAAAGAGAGACCACTTAATTGCATTAATGGTATTTTCGTGCAGTGTATTTCTAGAAGAGGAAGTGCCTGATTAAGAACAGGAAATACCAGTATATTATGACATTGTAATAGTATTTACCCTATGGCTTCAAATCCCGTTAATAACAGGTATTACTTTAACATGAAAATATTAACTTGTTAAATTGCAGGATCACAAAAGGCTGTGACACCCGCCAGGCCTCAAGTTGTGCCCCTCTGGATGCTGTCATGTCTCTACCGCACACTTGTAATTCTCTAAATTATCTTCACAGATTGTACGACCTTCCCGTGGCTTCAGGAGTGGAGTTAAGTATGAAAAGAGACCTTACAAATAGGACAGGATGTGTTTTCACGTCGCTGCAAATGTCTTATGTTAAAAAAACGACTTCCTGCTCGTCTTGTAAAGATTACGTTCTCTTCACCATCCCGCCGCAAATTTATTATATTTAACAGTAAAGGGTTGGTTAGTGGCTATGTAGACAATTAAAATCATGGCAAAACGTGGCAATCTGAAAACAAATCTGCACACCTGCCTACCGCTCACAGAACTAAATAATCAAGGTTCCAGCCCGGGGCAGGGCCTTTACCTTAACTGCTTCTCTTCCTTAAATTAGGTTCAGACATACTACGGGAGCCAAAGTCTCAATCAAACCAACGTCTAGCCTATTTTTCCCTTTTTTTCCTTGAAGCTGCGTAAGACCGTGTGTAGAACTTGCAAATGTGGATATTATAATGTGTACGATCGAGGCTCGCGGGCCGCTACTAGGCCAGGGCAGGCACTGCAGTAGTGAATCATGGAATCTTGTGGCGCCGCCACCACGCTCCAAAAGATAAAAACAGCGCCGGTATGACATTGGCGTACTTACAGTTTACTCATGGTGGGGGTCATTGGCACTGCTTTATTAACTGGATATGATGTCTCTTCCCCTCAACGCCATCGGGCGGGCAATGGCTCGTGGGTGTGCTTCAGCCACGGGGGTGTGCTAGAGCGTCACGTTGCTCTCTGAAAAAAATCTGTACAGGCTACCTGCTGCACACAGCCCTGCAGAACCCCAGTGATCCTTCCGATCCGATCCGAGTCGTCGTGGCGGCCCCTGGGGTTTGGCGGCCCTGTGCAGGTGCACACTTTGCACATGCCTAGGGCCGGCCCTGCGGCCATGGCATGCCACACAGTATCGCTTGCATGCCGCTCATTTCCTGAGCCTTAGTCACTTGAACAGCCTATAGGACGAATATTGCATGACACCAATAATTATTCTAAGATTGCATTTTATGTTGCTGAAATTGTAATTGATGTTGAGGAATCATACGTGTTGTGTACTGTCCTTTTCCCTCCTATAGGAAATTTTGCGCTACTTATAAGTGCCCGTAAGTACACGGACACTTACTTTTCACTTTTTTTACCACACACCTTAGCGAGTGTGTAGGTACAACACTGTTTCACGTGGCACGTACTTTTGCCACTCAGTGTTCACGTTATGGTCCTGAAGAAAGTCCCGTAAAAAACCCAGAGGGGACTGAAACATGTAGACCGCTACACCTAAGCCAACTCATAGGAATAGAGTTCCATTTGTAGTTGCATTTCGCATAGTTTTAATCAATATCCTGGGCCGCCAAGAATAAAACATTAGGTAAGGATTCCCAGAGGTATTTTTTAGTTCACCTTCACTCACATCACACTGTTGCACGACACCCGCTTCGCTGTAGTCAGGCGTCGAAGCACACCCAGGTGCCACTCGGCCGCCTGAGTGGGACCCCGATGATGAAGCATGACACCAACCAGGTTGGTGTGTGAGGGGTCTTTTAACAACACCCAATGGGTCCAGTCTCTAGGCCACCAATACGAGTGACTAAGAAAAACATATACACATAGTGGGCTAGTCCACATTGTTTCTATATATTACCCTTGGAGACAGGACGCGCCCTACAAACCCTTGCTCTCTGATTGATTTTGTGATATTATTTAGACACTTCAATATGGCACTTATTTAACCCCTTCCATGCTCATGACGGAACGGTTCCGTCATGAGCTACGGTTGAGCTGTGCTCATGACGGAACCGTTCCGTCATGACCACGCCCGTTTCTATTACGGCCCAGCACCGGAGGGGGAAACGCGGTCGCGCTGAAGAGGTTAAGCTCCGGTGGGACGCCTCTGTTATGAAGAAGTCCCCCTTTTGTTGGGACTTGTGTGTTTAAATAGTTAGACTTTACAGTGCTTTGGTAGACATAGAAAAAGGTCTTTACCAAAACGCGTCTCTTTTGTTTGTGCAAGTTTGCTGAAAATAAACATCAGTGAGCAGCCCCTGCAAGTGCTTTTTTCTTCCATACGGAGGTCTTGAGGGGAGGAGAGTGGAGCTGTAATTGTGATGCGGGAGCACCCCCATATGCAGAAGCACCCGCCAGTGAGTGCACCACGTTACTGGTGCTACGGAGCAAAAATATATATATATATATGCTGGCATCTTCTGTAGAAGGGTTTTTACAGGTACTTTATTTGCACTCCTGGTGGCATGGTGTATGCGGTGTGGGGACCCAAGGAGGCCTTTATTGAACATTTTTCAGGACAGTGGCAGTGTTTTTAATCTCCCGAATGTCCGGATGCCTTACCTGATTTACACCGGTTTCCAGCTTAGCCCGTACCATCCAGGGGCATTCTGGGAATTGTGGTCCGTAGCAACACGGTGGGCCATCTACACAAAGACACACCTACTCACTAGAGACTACGGTGCGAAGGTGGAACCAATCAGTGGTAAGGAGGAGTAATTAAAGGGAGAAGGGACCTGCCTCCTGGTAATACTCATCGGGCACTGAAGAAGGCAGGATTTGCCGAAATGCATTTGCCGAGTTTGGTTTAATAAAGTTTCCTCCGACCTGATCCCCCGCAGTGGCTTCTCTCTTTTCACAAAAGGAGGTGTTCCTGTATTGCTACAACGCGGTTGCCTGTGCCATGTTTCAGAAGCCCCCGCATTTTCAAGACGCTCCATCTTCCTGGCGTGGGCGGCTGCGGCTGCGGCTGCGGCTGCGGCTGCTCCTTTGTTTGATTCCGAGCTATCGGATGGCTGGAGCCCACCTGTTGTCCGGGAAGAAAGAAACGCGAGGCTGAGGAAACCTTTCCTCACACTGGGTCTGGTGCACTGTCATACGGACCCTCATGCAATTGACTCCTGGTGGCATGGTGTATGCGGTGTGGGGACCCAAGGAGGCCTTTATTGAAAAATTTTCAGGACAGTGGCAGTGTTTTTAATCTCCCGAATGTCCGGATGCCTTACCTGATTTACACCGGTTTCCAGCTTAGCCCAGTACAATCCAGGGGCATTCTGGGAATTGTGGTCGGTTGCAACACGGTGGGCCATCTACACAAAGACACACCTACTCACTAGAGACTACGGTGCGAAGGTGGAACCAATCAGTGGTAAGGAGGACTAATTAAAGGGAGAAGGGACCTGCATCCTGGTAATTCTCATCGGGCACTGAAGAAGGCAGGATTTGCCGAAATGCATTTGCCGAGTTTGGTTTAATAAAGTTTCCTCCGACGTGATCCCCCGCAGTGGCTTCTCTCTTTTCACGAAAGGAGGTGTTCCTGTATATATATATATATATTATGAAAATTGCAATTTGCCGATGTGGACCAAATTGGAGTGTTAAGGGTTAAACAAAAGTATGGGGCAGAGGTCATTTGACTCCTCCCTTTCCCTTTAACGGAAATGGTTAAATATCCTCTGTTAATTCCGCGACGCTATCATGTGACCAAGCCTCGTGTCGGAGGCGAAACGCGTCATGCGGACTTGCTGGGTCTATTACTTAAAATAAACCACTGAGTTCACGATACGAATGGGTTTGTTCTTTTCGTCCTTTTTGAGCTGCTGATAAAGAAATTGGCAGTGGTGAGGCGGCGTCTCATCAGGCGGAGATTGCGATATTTCTAACACCGTGGAGAACAAACCCCTCCCCGAAGGATTGGCTCGGCGGCAGGAAGCAGTTTGGTGCCGTAACCCGGAAACAAACGAGAACGGAGCTTCGGCGAGAAGCATACCGCGAGGAGCCCCTAGATGCTGGAAGTATTGCCTGCCTGATGTATGGGAGTCGAGGGCACCGTGTGTTGAGTTATGCGACGTTGCCAGAGACAGCCCATCAAAGGTAGGAGGATTGCCAGAAGGTCCAGTGGGGAGTACGTGACATCGGCTGCAAGCACACAGGCTTAATTCGGGGACCCGAGGTCATTTGTTTGAGCCGATACAGTGGGGAAATACAAGAGAAATTACCCCGATAGAGGAAGCAGTTGTTGCTTCAGCAAGTATGTCCGCCGATAAGTTGCGGAATAGGGAGGAGGCGGCAGAAAAGTATGTTCGACAAAGCCCCGGCTGGGGGGTCGAATTTGGGAGAACAATTGTCTGTGGATACCAGTTTGAGCGCCAATCCCACACTGAAAGACTTATTCAGACAGTTGGAAAAACTCACTAAAAAAGAACAAGGTAAATGGTGGGAGCACAAGTCCTTATCTAGATATTTGGCTGTTGGGCGGGTCCCAAGGGGGCTTCGCATAAGTCTTGCACCAAGCTATGAGACTCCAGACCCCGTGATGTTGACAAGATGGGCGGAAATAAATCTTGAGTGTTCTGCTAAGTTGATGGGAGTATTAGTGGAATTCGCTGAATGCGACCGCCTAAAGTTACAAACAGAAATTGAAAAAATAGAAACAGAAATAGCGGGCTTTGGAGCCAGTGAACAAGCTGACAAATTAAGAAAGGACATGGAAACAAGAGTTAAAAAAGATGAAGAGATAATAAAGAAACGCAAAGCCTTCAAGTTCGAAAGAGACCGCCTGGACTACCTAAATGGCCAAATTTTCACTTATGCAAAAAAGTATGAAAATGTTAAAGCTCGAGCAAGAAAGACCAGGCAGACCACAGGGGGAGGTGAAAATGTGTTGGTTTCATCTACAGACGCCAGCCTGACCTCTGAAAGTGACGCGGAAAACGAGACCGCAGGGCCCTCCACGGTGGGGCTGGTCAAGCTGTCTCTAGCCCAGGAGGTAAGTTGCCTGTGCCAAGACCGGCGCGACACCCTAAGACCAAGAGTAAAAGGCCAAACACAGGTAAACAAAACCGGGCCAACCAAAAGCGCAGCGCCAGGAGGAAATGCCGCAGGTTCAATGCAGGCCAAACCAAAGCAGGTTGGGAGAAACCGTTGGAACAATACCAAGAAGAAGGCAAACTAACACCAGGTAATGATAAATCTATCATCAATTTAACAGATGTTAAGTTAACTCACAAAGAAGAGAAAATTCTGGAATTGGGGTTAACTTACTGTCCTCCAATGAACATCAATTATGCAGATGCAAGAATGGACTCGTATTGCTTTATAAGAAAGTTAAAGCTTAAGAAATTCTTTCTGCAACAACCAAAACGCAAAAAAACAACTGAGTCATTGTGTAGTCCTTCATTGTTGGTTGCGGAAGAACGCGACACTTTCGAGGCACTATGGGACTTACAACAGGAAGATGTAACCATGAGGGACTTGCCTTTAATTATATCCTCTGAAGACTGCGCCCTAAGCCAAACACCATTCAAACCCAAGTCAACTTTTTCACCCGCCGCAGTGCACGATAACTTGGAGGTTTATCATGAACTTGTGACCAAAGATTTAAAGCAACTTTATACTGTCACAAACAAGAGAAATAGAGTCACGAATAAGAAAAATCAATGCTACCAAAATTTTATCACGAAACTTGGTAACAGACATGATGTGATTGTACGCCAGGCCGATAAAGGCGGGAACATTGTTTTATGGCCTAGAGCAATGTACATTGCGGAAGCAGAGAAACAGTTGCTTGATACTATGTGTTACAAAAAGAGCAACATTACCATAGTAAAGGCTGCATGGGAAGAACTGAACCGGAAATTGATGGCGTGGAGAAGTGCGAAGCTGATATCTAATGATGAGCACAAGTTTATGAAAAATGACTATCCAGTAGTTCCTTCGTTTTACTTGATACCCAAAGTGTATAAGGACACCAATTTTCCACCGGGTCGGCCGATTATATCGGCAATTAATAGCGCCACTGAAAATATCTCGCGCTACATTTACTTTTTCCTTCAGGATTGGGTAAAAGGTTTGAAGTCATACGTTCAGGATACTTCTGATTTTATCAGGAAATTGAACCAGGTGGAATGGCAGGAGAATTGCTTATTAATGACGTTAGATGTATCGTCATTATATACATCGATAAAGCATGCAGACGGACTCAGAGCAGTGAGATTTTTCCTAAATCAGAGACCTATGAATTTTTCATCACCCAATAAGATGTTGTTGTCCATGATCGAGCTATGCTTGGAACAAAACTTTTTTCTGTTTGATAATCAGCTGTATCAGCAGATTAGGGGTGTCGCAATGGGGGCCTGCTTCTCTCCGAGTCTTGCGTGCTTGCACATGGGGCTCTGGGAGGAGCAGGTCCTCTGGGGGACACTGAATGAAACAATGAGGAAGCACGCTGTACTGTACCTGAGGTATATAGATGATTTATTTTTTGTATGGCGGGGTACAGAGCGAGAAGCGACAGATTTTGTGGAGACCATAAATAACAATGGTGTCAATTTAACATTCACCTCTAACATAGACACCAAATCTGTGGCATTCTTGGATACAGAGGTTTTTATTATGGACACAGGCATAGCCACCAAAATGTACAGAAAGCCCACTGCAGGTAATACTGTTTTACACGCTTCCAGTCACCATCCTCAACATTTAATCAGCAGCATTCCCTTTGGGGAGATGCTGCGGATTAGGCGAATCTGCAGTTTGGAAACAGATTGTAGAAAGGCACAAGATGAAAGTAGAGATCGTTTCTTATCACGTGGATACTCGGCAAAAACTGTTCAGAGAGCCATAAACCGAGCAAATGCAATTCCACGTCAGGAAGCACTTGCAGCCAAGGTTAAGATTAGGCCCTCTACTGTAGTGACTGACAACACAGTGTTCAAACCCAGGGTGTTTATAAAATACTGTAGACAACACAAGGAGATTCGAAAAATATTCTATAAAAACTGGAATTTAATAGCAGGGGATCCTGTTATTGGAAAATACATTCATGGTAAACCAGACATAACCTTTAGGAGATCAGGGTCTATGGCAGATAGGCTGGTCCATAACTTCCTTGAAAAACAAGTCTCAGATACTTGGGGGATGTTGGGAGGAGGATTCAAAAAGTGTGCAGTGTGTAAAGCCTGTAAGTACGGTTGCAGTAAAACGCAATATAATGTACCCTTCAGGCAAGAGCCAGTTAAGATCAGAAAAAGGATGTCGTGCAAAACAGATTTTGCAGTATATGTCCTGCAATGCCCATGTGCCCTCCGGTACGTAGGGAGCACCCGCTTGCCGGTGCATAAGCATGTACTTCAACATATCAGGGCAATTGTGGGAAAAGACCAGACTTATCCGGTGGCTCGCCACTTTGAAGCTGTGCATAGCAGCGATCCAGCCTCTTTACAATATTACGCCATTGACTGTGTCCCCCCTTTGAAAAGAGGTGGTGATAGAAATGCCAAACTCAGAGTTCTAGAGACCAGGTAAATTTTGGAGCTAGATAGCAAGACTCCAAATGGCATGAATGCGAGCGAAGATTTATACACTTGCCTTTAGTATCTAAGAGTCTGACCGGTTATGAATATTTGCCTACTATCTTTCAGTCATTATCTCCTTTATACAAATTCATTTTATTCTCTGATATGATTACAAGCAATAATGTTCTGAAAATGGGTCACTATAGGTGTGGGGATTGGAGGCTCATTGAGCCCACAGCAGTTGAGGTAGGACTTATTAGATCTAGTCCTCCCCCCTATGGACTTAATACATTTGAGATAATTTTTATAAAAAAAAGATTTTTCTTTTTTTTGATTTTTCACATATTTTGTTATTATACACTGTAGGGTGTGAGTCACTTAAATGATATAGAATCGAGTTGGATTTGCTCCTATGGAGTCAGGAGTATGGCAAATTGCTATAGAAATGTAGCAACATGGTTGAATAATTTAATGGTACGCCTCTTAGTAGAGTTGCATCCTAGTGGCACCCAATTTATGATACAGTAATAAGGTTCCGTTTTGTAATTTTTTATAGTCATGCATATATGAGCACACACACTATAGAAGCATTCTTTTCATTAATAATGTTTGTGACACTTGTCACGTGTTATACATGAAGTGTAAATAGTATGAAATAATTTAAATATATAGTATGTATAATATATATATTTTTGTAACTTTGTACCCATATAATGTATATATTTTTGATAATAACCATCTTTCTTTTTTTGTATATATATAATCATATTTATTTGTATATATATTATGTTGTTCAGTGTGATATAATGCTTGTATAGAACATTTATGCATGAAGTATTTCTCTATAGGAGCTTATGAAGTTTAGCAACCATTAACATTTGGCACCATGCCATATATTTTTCATTGAAAATTGCAATTTGCCGATGTGGACCAAATTGGAGTGTTAAGGGTTAAACAAAAGTACGGGGCGGAGGTCATTTGACTCCTCCCTTTCCCTTTAACGGAAATAGTTAAATATCCTATGTTAATTCCGCGACGCTATCATGTGACCAAGCCTCGTGTCGGAGGCGAAACGCGTCATGCGGACTTGCTGGGTCTATTACTTAAAATAAACCACTGAGTTCACGATACGAATGGGTTTGTTCTTTTCGTCCTTTTTGAGCTGCTGATAAAGAAATTGGCAGTGGTGAGGCGGCGTCTCATCAGGCGGAGATTGCGATATATATATATATATATATATACATATATTACCTACTGGCGGTCGCCAGTAGGTATATATAGTTAGGATTTTTTCTCTATGGGTTTTTGAAAATTCTATGTCGAATAACTTTGGCGTTTGAGGATGGAATTGGCTGAAATTTTCAGGAAAATGGCACATTTTGTTTCTGAGCAGCCCCTGAAAATTTGGGGGGGTTTCGTCAAGGGGGGGCCGAGAAAAAAGGGGGGTCCCAAAACGCGTTTTTCCCATTCATTTTTCCATAGGGCGGTTGGACTCACTTTTAGCTCGAACGGCTGAATGGATTTCCACGAAACTTTGCAAAATTGTAGATATTGTTTGCCCGATGTGCCTTTGCTAGGTCTCAATATATGTGCTCCAGTGGATTTTGATAAATTAACGTTCAAAAAAATATATATATCTGTACCAGCGCTCCGGTAAGCGCCCCGGTTCGCGTACCTGACGCGTAACGGAACTTCGCGAAGCGAAGCTGATTGGCTCTCCGGTGTCTGTCAACATTCTAAACAGTCCGGAGCGGCCGCCATCTTGTCTCTCGGTAGGATCGAGAGACAAGAGGAGGCCAAAACAAAGGGGGAAATGACCATAAGGGGGCATAGTAGATCATCCCTGACCCCCTAGGTTTGATGTGGAGGCTTTACAAGGGCCCCGCGGGGCAAAAAAAAATTCGTTTTTTTTGCGTGGGGAGCGCCCGGTACGCGCACCGGGAAGCGGTCCGGGGAGCATACTATGAGGAAAAAAGAATGATAGACTTTTCAAATATTGTATGTTTATTGATTGTTCGTTTTGTTGTTTTTTTTATTTTTTTTTTATTTAAGTAGCAATATGTAGGTACCAATGCAGAGTTAAAAAATTAATATACACCGTCTCCTTTGTAGATATCTTGCATGTTGTTTCAGAAGTTATTGTGGAATATGGAATTCATACCATAGTGTGTCAGGAAAGTAGAAACAATATGGAGGCAGGAGATGATAAAGAGATGTTAAATACACATTGGAGATAATATAGTTGGAGAAAGAAAGTAACTATGAGCAAAATTACTATGTAACATAAAAAAGTTGCACAGTATACTATAAGTCTGACTTTACATTATAATCAATTTGGTACTAGTTTATAAATTACATATAAAAATGATTAAAGTCTTGAACAATTTTTGATTATTAAATATAAATTTATTTTTGTGATTGTTTTTCAAAATTTAATAGAACGTATAACATTTGACTGTCCGAAATGTCGTCATTTTCAGTGAACATAACTTCCAACATTTGAGTGTCCGAAATGTCCTTATTTTGAGTGAACATAACTTGCAACATTTGAGTATCTGAAATGTCCTCATTTTGAAGGAGGAAATCTACAGATTGTACACATTGTAGTAGTTCATGGTCCCGTGATTCATCCATGAATGTCATTTGGTTCAATGTTTTCTTGATTGGTCTCTGCAAGGACAATTTCAAATGACACTTTTTGTTCTCCTTCCATTTTGCCTGAAATTTGCATTAAAAAATATATATATCAGTAGAGATAGGGCACTGTTGGGATTAATATTAGATAGGTAGTTTTTAACAGTGAATTTATCTTTGGGCAGTGTATGGTATCAGACTGGAAGTAGAAATATAAAAAAGTGTATGTGATGAAACCTAAGTAAATTCATAATTATACAAGACAAGCCTAAATCCATCCATAACTATAACAGAGAAGTCTATCTAAATCTATAACTATTACAGAGGGATAGTATATAACTATCAGAAAAAGTTTTCCATATTAACTTAAAGTGCACAATATACTTCAGTTTTCAAAATAACATCTTACCTTTTAAAAACAAGTTTAAGTTGTCAGTGAAAATGCTCTTGCAATGTACTTCAGGAAGTAGTAGTCAAAATGGCTGTGTTTCTCTTTCTTTATATATATTCAGGTACATAACCAATCAAATGTCAGGTAAAAAAAGTAGAAAATGAAAGTAACATTTTAATTGGTTGTCAATTCCAACACTTCAGATGTGTTTTGTGAAGTAATTTACCTCAGGGTATTTAGAGAGGTCTACAGGCTAAATGGCTAAATGGAATTCCAATCAAATTTGTGAAAATGGTAGGGATTGGTATGTAGTAAGAGCTAATCTATATTTGGTGAAAGTGTCTCCAGTGGTTTTTCTGTGAATTACTTTCCCACCTTTTTTAAGCGAGCGCTTCCCGGTGGGCGCCCCGGTACGCGAACCGGCAGCGTTACGGGAGTCCTCCATTTTGTGTTTCGGTAGAATTGAGATACAAGATGGAGGGCAAATAATGTTCAGAATGGGTAGAAGGGGGCACGGTAGACGTATCCTGACCCCCTAGGTTTTCTGAGGGTGGCTGAGGAGGCCCATATGTGCGAAAAAAACCCTTTTTTTTTTCAAATTTTCGCGCGGTTAGCGTCCGGTGCGCGTACCGGGTAGCGCTCCGGAAAGCGTCAATTGTGAAAATTAGTTAAAAAAAAGTTACATTTAAAATTTGTTTATAGTGATCATAGTTAGGGTAGCTCTGAGAAGAGCTTTTGGGTCTGTGGTAGATTTAGGTACTTATAAGTAGGTACCAATACATAGTCTTAAATTCAGGATGAAAACTCTGTTCCCCTCATCTGAGAAGTGAACTCCATCTTCTCTGTAGATATCTTGCATGTAGTAACGCAAGTTATTGTTGTAGATGGAGCCCATTCCATGGTCTCTCATGTAAGCTGGAACAGACTTATTTACATGCTTCCTCGATTTCTCAATTTGTGGACAAAATTAGTTTGACCACCTCCATTTCTGTCTTTGGCATATATTTGAATATACCAAGGCAGTTTGAGGAAAAGGTGCCATCAATTGCTCAAAGGTGTCCTTTAAAAGCATTTCCAGACCTACCCCAGTCAAAGTGCCCAAGTCATTTCCTCCACAGTGCACAATTAACAGGTCAGGTTTTGGCAAATGCAAAAAGGTTTTCACCTATGGTATCAATTGGTGACATCTTAATCCTCTGTGGCCAATCCAGTCGATTTCCACATTTTGTAAATTGAGGTTGTGTAAATTTCTGTTATCAGCATACCTTTGAGCCCAGTGGATGTAACTCTGTCCAACAATCCAGACAGAAAACATGGTGAGAGGAGGTTCTGCTGCAGTCAGATGAAGTGTGGTAATGAAATGGCAGTTGAAACAGTAGGAGTATGTAATGAAAAAAACTGTGGAGTTTCTGTGCTAATGAATCAGTAGCAGTGATTGGTGGATTTTGATTGCTGAAAGCGGAAAGTTAGGGTGCATGGATGAGTTCTTTGAAAGATGTAATTTGAATGGTTAAGAAAAAATCATTTTATGAAAGATTGCACTGGATACGCAGGTGTACTGAGAGTTCAGAGTTCAATTGAAACATTATTGTGTGAACTTGTAAACATGAGAGGTCTTTCAGGAGGTGGTTGCTATGGAAAAAAGGCAGAAAGGGCAGAGGGGGGAAGGGTGTTGATTTGAAAAAAGTGAGGGAAGAGTTTTGATTGGGTGACATGAGAGATATGTGTGATGAATTACAGCATTTCTGTGCCATTGTTGGTTGCAGCCTCTGGAGTGCATACCCTTTGCTCTGCTAAAGAAAAATTGGTGTGTGTCTGAGACTGTTTTGAAACTCAAAAAGTATTTGCTAACGTGAGAAAAGATTCATTTAATTTAGATAGAGAATAGTATGCTTTAGGGATAAATTTATGAAGAAAGTTGTGTATTTAAAATGTTGCTTTGTGTCAAGTGTTTTACAAATAGATTTAGTTTCTTTGAGTTTCATAGCCATGTTAAAAGTGACGCAAAAGTGGTGGAAGGGCCTTAAAAATACGCTTTCATGTGTGTTAGGGCATTTTAAGTCACTTCCCCATGAATGTGGGTAAATAAGTGATTTACTTGATGTGTTTAAAAACGTTTTTTGAAATCAATTAGGTTTCTTGATATGTAATGCTAGAGTTTCATAGGCTGCTTGAGGCATATTTAAAAGGCCTTTGAGTCACTTTGATGTTATTTTCCCCATTTTAATTTAAGACATTTCCCCGTGGTGCAAAGTCCTTGTAAATACGCCCCCATGTGTGCTTGGCAAATGTAGACTTTGTTTCTTTGAGTTACATAGCCATGTTAAAAGTGACGCAAAAATGGTGCAAGGGCCTTAAAAATACGCTTTCATGTGTGTTAGGGCATTTTAAGTCAGTTCCTCATGAATGTGGGAAAATAATTGGTTTACTTGATGTGTTTAAAAACGTTTCTTGAAGTCATTTAAGTTTCTTGATATGTACTGCTAGAGTTTCATAGGCTGCTTGGGGCATATTTACAAGGCCTTTGAGTCACTTTGATGTTATTTTCCCCATTTTAATTTAAGTCATTTCCCCGTGGTGCAAGGTCCTTGTAAATACGCCCCCATGTGTGCTTGGCAAATTTAAGTACTGACAGGGTGTGCTTCTACATAGGACCTGTGTTGTGTTTTCAAATTATGACCAGAAAATCGTTTTTTAAAAAAAAAGAAATGCTTTTCACATTTATGAGAAGGTCATATTGGTGTCTGCTTCTTTAAATAAATATTTCACTTTCCACCATGAATATGTGAGAATAATTTTCCTTGTTTGCCAGTTTAAAAACACGTTTCTTGA
The DNA here is from genome assembly GCF_964261635.1 of Lissotriton helveticus. Lineage (NCBI taxonomy): Eukaryota > Metazoa > Chordata > Amphibia > Caudata > Salamandridae > Lissotriton > Lissotriton helveticus. Next base: position 2,028,891,339 of record NC_136061.1, read on the forward strand.
AGTCATTAAGGTTTCACAATATGTTCTGCAAGAGTTTCATAGTCACTATGATGATAATGATATACATTTAGAACTGTGTAGGAGGCATGGAGAAACTGAGGCTTCTGTAAGTGTCAAGGGAGGTGAGTAATGTACATTGCTCTGTTGCATACAGTCCTCATCTTCTGCGTACTCTTGGATATGCTAGACTACATCTGCACAATGAGATACCTAAGCTGAGGAAACACAGGTGATGTGATTGTGAATTGAGCATAAATATTTGCACGTTTTTCAATTACATCACCTGTGTTTCCTAACATTACGAATCACATTGTGCAGATGAGGTTTAGGCCTGTCCAGGGATATAGAGGAGGTCTGGCCTTTGTTCAAGAGTGCAGTGGACATGACTTACTTCATTGGTAGGCCTGCACATGTATTATCTCCTCTGTACTCTTCAATAAGCCTAAATTTCATCTGCAACCCTGAGTAGGCCTCACCTCAAACAAACCTCTGGATAGGCCACACCTTATCGTCATCTTGAATCAATAATTTAAAATGTTAGGGGCAGATTTATGATGGCCGTGCGCCTCCTTTGCGCCGCTGTTGCGTCACTTTTGTGACGCAGCAGTGATGCAAAAGATGCACCATGTTGCAAGATAGGCCTCACTTCATCTGCAACAAGATACCGTCAGTTTAAACTGTAAACATTTAGGACTGTGTAGGGGGCATGGAGAAGCTGAATCTTCTGTAAGTGTCAAAATTGTTGCATACAGTGCTCACCTTCTGCGTACTCTTTGATATGCTAGACTACATCTGCACAATGAGATACCTAAGCAAAGGAAACACAAGTGATGTGATTGTGAAATGAGCAAAAGAAATTGCACGTTTTTCAATTACATCACCTGTGTTTCCTAACATTACGAATCACATTGTGCAGATGAGGTTTAGGTCTGTCCAGGGAGACAGAGGAGGTCTGGCCTTTGTTCACGAGTGCAGTGGACATGACTCACTTCATTGGTAGGCCTGCACATGTATTATCTCCTCTGTACTCTTCAACAAGCCTAAATTTCATCTGCAACCCTGAGTAGGCCTCACCTCAAACAAACCTCTGGATAGGCCACACCTTATTGTCATCCTGAATCAATCATTTAAAATGTTAGGGGTAGATTTATGATGACCATGCGCCTCTTTTGTGCCGTTGTGCGTCACTTTTGTGACGCAGCGGCGGCGCAAAAGATGCGCTATGTTGCGACATATTTACAGCTTGATGCATCTAGGCAGATGTGTCACGCTGTAAAGTCCTGTGCCACATGAAACCTGCGTCAGGTTTCATGTGGGCGTTTTGTTGCAGGGTGGGCAGTCATTTGCATGAAAGCCCTGTAAAACTAACACAGTGAAATTTAGAAGATTTCACTGAGTCAGCTTTATGGCATTGCTGAATCAAATCCTTACGCCTGTTTGAAACAGGCATAAGGAGTGATGCACCATGCAATGTGTGGCTTGCCCCTGTGCATTGCAGTAGACATGTCGCGCTTACGACGTGATTCCTGCAATGCGCCGCTTTTGTGGCACAGATGCGTGACGCTTTGTGCTGTTTTTGCTCAATGGTGCTCCGCATTGTAAATGCGGCACATCATGGGTGGCAGAGCAGCGGCGCACGTTAACTGGTGCATCCCTGGGGATGCGCCAGTTAACATGAATCTGCCCCTTTACATTTAAGTATGAGCAAGGGACACAGACTTGGTGAGGCTTATCCAAGGTTAAGAAGAGATGAGTCCTGTTCACTGAAAACTTGGACATAGGCCTCACCTCCTCAGCATCGCTGGACATGGTTAAATAATATCTGCAAAATGTTACTCTTGTTAAACAATTTTACTATTAAAGTCTCTGAGATTTGTCTCTTACTCTGCAACATCTCATTGTTGTTCTCTTTCTTTAAAGATAACGACAACATCAAGCATGAGTGATAATGAGCAATCTGTTGATCTCGATCGTATCATTGAACTTGTCATTGAAAAGTCAGTGGAAGTAGATCCCTTGGATGATTTATATCCTGTGGATGATGAAGAATATGATGAGGATGCTGATTTGTCAGAATTGTATGACATAGGGTGGGCAGCTGACCAGCTCGAGCCTATTAACCTATAAAGACTTTTAAAAATAAATTTAAATTACTGGAAATGAAAAGTAACCATGTTAACCGTTTCATTTAAAATTAAATACAACTTCAAAAACAGCTTGTGTGAAGTGTCTTTAATAAAATAGTGAAATATGCTAATAAAATTAGTTCAGATTCACATATAAAAGAGCACAGGTCAAATGTAGAAGCATTCCATTTTTTGCTACTATTTGTGAGTTTTAAATTTGCCAATGCACTAAAAATTATTGTATGTAGAATTGACAACTAGTGTGTTCATTTTTTGATGACTGTTATTGATTTACTGTTTGGTAATAGTGGTTAATAACATTTTTTATTATATTTTACCACAGATTCAACTGCAGATCATTTCAAAATTATACAATGCCATCGAAGCAAAGAAGGAGAAAGGCTACAAAACGTTAAACACAGCAGCTTACTACATGCTTGCAGCAGTCCTCTACAATAAAAACTTGTCAAGTCACCAAAAAAGCTCCGGGTAAGAGAACGAAATCTTTCCTAAGAAACATTTCCAGAAAAAAAAGTATCACTACAGAACATGTTTTACTCCAGAAAAAGAGAGCCAATTTAAACGTAAAGGAAAGGCCACTCAAAAATGTTACTGCTAGAGCAGGAGATAACTCTGTGCATGGTAGTAGAAGGAAAAATCAGTTTAGGGACATTCGCAGACGAATGTTCTGCAACAGGATAATTGGCAATTTGTTAAAAAATATTAAGAAAGGTCAACAGAAAGTGACTTTTTATAAGAGAAAGAGAAACATTGAGAAAATTATTGATCAGGCATTCGAAATTAAGCGAAAGTTATTTATTTTGATAATCAATAGAATTAGGAAACTAAACAAGGTAATTTATGATTTCAAAACAAATAGTAGATGGAAGAGAACAGTTAATCATAGTAATTTTTGTGAAGTTTTTTCAGGAGAATGGATGCATAGTTCAAGTTGTGAGGCATTTTTTAATGAGGAGAGTTATTTCCAGGATAATGATTTGGTGCATGCAGTTGACACCAGTGGTCGAGCATATGAGGTGAAAGATGGTTGTCCGGTTGAAAAAGAAAAACTTGTGTCAACAGAGGCAGAAGAGGTGTTAGGTAATGAGGTTTTAGGAAGACGTCCTAAGGGACCAGTGTACACCTGGAAGTGTAGTAGTATTTGCAGTGTGCAACAGGATTCCATTAATTTGCTTTGTGATTTTGAACGGACATTTAATAGGAAAAGTTTAAAACAGAAAATTAAATTGTTGCAAGAATTAGATCCTTGCAGAGTGAGAGAAGTGACAGGTTTGCATGGTCATTCACTGGCTTGTCTTTCTAGGAGAGTATGCCAGAGTGTTTTTCATCATTTCAGGATGCTAGCAGTACATCATAATAAAGTGAGGAAATTAGTTAGAATGTTGTATTATGCTAAGAGTCCAGCAATTATGCTTAAACAATTATGCACTGCTCTTTTGCATGGTTCTGAAGTAGATGTGAAGAATATTTGTGAAGAAATTGAGTTTTGTTACTTTGCAAGTAAAGAGAAGAATGTTGAAATTGACCCAGAAGAAGAAGGTAATGTGGAAGAGAGTGTACAGGTTTCCAGTACAGATAATTTTCAGAAGGAAATTGCCACGTTTCAGGTGAAATCAAGTGAGAGACTTAATTTCACTTGTGTGTGTTGTCGACGCACTTATTATAAAAATCAGACTAAGTTAGTGGATTTATATGCAAAAAGTGAAAGGGAAAATAATAGTGAATGGAAGGATTTCGCAACATACTTGATGGTAGAAAATTGTTTTGATTTGGGATCGGATCAACGTGTGTGTACTTATTGTTGTAACAAATTAAATCAAAACCAGATGCCTGCTAGAGCAGTTCATAATAATCTGGAATTGGTTGAGATTCCTTCTGAATTGAAGGATTTAAATACTTATGAATCTATTTTGATTCAAAGTGTCCATCCCTTTCAGGCTATTGTACGAATGGAGCCAAAGACAGGGAAATTGCCTCCATCAGATTTACAGAGAGGATTAAAGGGAAGAGTTGTTTATTTGCCTCTAGATTTGAAGAAAAACATTAATACAATTGGAGTAGAGAAAGTGGAAGAGGAACCTCTGGTTATCTTAGTTAATGGGGTTCCAACAAAGAGTAAGAAAATCTGGCAAGATTTAGTGGATGTTAGGAAAGTCAAAAAGGCAACATTGTATTTGAAGAAAAACAATAAGTACTACAAGAATGTATATGTTGCAGAAGAGGAAGTAAGTGAAGAAGAGGACAGCGATTTGTGTGCTGGACAAATTGAGAAAGTAGAAGCCTCTAAAAATGAAGAAATATATGAACAGTAAAGTGTTCATCCTTTGCATTCCAAGAAAGTCATGGGGAATGCTTTTGAGTTGTTTCAAATGAAACAAGCCAAAGGGAGTCCCATTAGTGTTTGGGAGGAAAGTTTGGAAGCTCGGTGTTTCCCACAACTTTTTCCAACAGGTCAAGGAGGAAGATATGATGAGTGACCTGATCAAATTCCTGCTTCTGAATACCGGACTTTACGATTGTATGCAGAAGATCCTAGGTTTCGTCAATGCATTCCCTATTTGTTTCATCTACTGTTTGAAAGCGATCTGTCTGGACTGTCATGTGCAGTGAACCACATCTTGAAAAGTGGTATACAGATGCAAAATATCTCAGCAAGGGGTTTATGGATAAAGTCAATGTGCAAGACAGTATTTTGGATTCTCACCTGATTAATCTCATGGCATGTCAGCGTGGTACTAATGAGTACTGGTACCGTCGACATGGAGATTTAAAATGTATGCTGAGGAACTTAGGAACTCCCACATGGTTCCTCACTCTCAGCTGTGCCGATTATGGCTGGGAAGACTTACTTGAATTTCTATGAGAGGCAAATGGAAACATTGAAAATATCGAATTCAAGACACCCGGAGAACTGTGCTCTTTGGATCCAGTGAATGTATGCAGGTACTTCAATCATAGATTTGAAGCTATGATGTCTTTCATCATGAACAAGAAAAATCCACCTCTTGGAGAGGTGTTGGATTTCTTCTGGAGAAAGGAGTACCAAGCAAGAGGTGCTCCTCATATACATATGCTGCTATGGATCAAAGATGCACCCAAATTTGGAACAGATCCGGATGACTTAGTGATGAGTTTCATAGAACAGTATTCTACATGTGCTGTTCCAAAGACAAAGGAAGACAAAAGCCTAAGAGAACAAGTTTTACGCTTCCAAAGCCATCGTTGTGGAAAGTACTGTCGTCGTAAATTCAGAAACAAGGACAAGTTCTACACCAAATGTCGTTTCAGCTTTCCACGACCGGTGATTTCTAAAGGAAGAGTGAACAGTTTGATGTCTTCACTGCGACATAATGTGACGAGGAAATCACCCAAAAATACATACAATTTGAAAAGAAACGAAGAGTCCAAGTACATCAACGACTACAACCCAGTGATTTTGTCCATGTGGAATGCTAACATGGATATACAGTTTGTGGCTGATAACTGTATGGCTGTGGCTCGGTATGTGACATCTTACATCACAAAAAAAGAAAAGACAGAATTGAAGGATATGTGGGAGGACATTTCCCATGAAAAGAGCCTCAGTAAGAAGTTATACAGTTTCAGTCTGAAGATGTTGTCGCATCGAGAAATCAGAGCTTACGAATGTTCTGACCGGTTATCTTCAGCAAGTCTCTATGCCAAATCTAGGAGTATCATTTGGGCGAGTCTTGGTCTTGCTGCAACACGTAATCGAGTTCTGAAACCTGTACGGGAAATTGAGTATTTGGCGGAAAAGGAGCCAAACAGTACAGATATTTTGAAGACCAACATGTTGGATACATATTATCCAAATAGAAGCAGTCACCTCGAGAATGTTTGTCTGTATGAGGTTCTACAAAATTACATATTCAAGAGGAACATCAAAGAAGATATTGATAAAGGAGTGTATGCTGTAATTGGAAGTGAGGGATGTCTGGTCAAGCAAAGAAAATGCCAATTGGTAAATCATCGAAAATTGAGTGGCGAATCTCCTGAAAGAAAAGAGTTTTTCTATTTAGCTCTTTTGCAACTTTTCAAGCCTTGGCGTGCAGAAGAGGAACTGCTTGGAGATTTCCTCTGTTACGAAGACTCTTTCAATGCCGCCAAGGAGACCATAGAATGTCCTGTTTTTCCCAAATATCTAGAAATGTTGAATGCAGAAATCGAGCAGGAAGCAACGATTGCAGCCGAGATTGCTAGAGACAGTTCTCAGGACAGTCAGAGTTCTGTTTCATTGAGTCAGGATCCACTAGGTGGACCAGTTATCGAAAATGAAGCTGCCACTGCCATGATTGCAGTGGAAAGAGCCATGGCACATGCTCAGGAGGATGCGGTTAACTTAGAAGACTTGGAAAGACAACTCAACGTTGAACAGAGGAAAATATATGACGAAGTTACCAACCAAATTGATCATGGATTAAGTCATGAGAAGAAAGAGTGCTCATGTACGTCGTTGAAGCCTGTCCGACTGTACATGAGTGGAGAAGCGGGAACTGGAAAAAGTTTCCTCATTAAAGCAATTTCATGTTATTTGCAGAAAAGGACTGAGTCATCGCTGTCTTGTGTTGTCACCGCTCCAACTGGACTGGCAGCACATAACATTAAAGGTATTACTTTGCATCGTCTACTGATGCTGCCATTGGAGCATGATAACAAATTACAATACCACAAGTTATCTGGAGATGCTTGTTGTGAAGTTTCCAGAGTCTTGAGGAAAATGAAACTTCTTATCATTGACGAAGTAAGCATGGTTTCCAATGTCATGCTTGCCTTTGTGCATTTGAGAATGCAAGAAGTTCTCAAAACAGAGTATTGTCAGAGTTCGCCGACCGATCGCGCCTGCCACACGGAAGAACTACATTTCCCATGAGTCCGGCGGCGTCCCACAGGAAGTACATCTAGGGAATAGACGCGCTTCCGGTTGCGCGTTATTCTGGTTTCTGTTCTGCCCTCGGCGTTAGAGCGGCCGCTCTGCAAGCCATCCGATTGTGTCTCCGGCTGACCCCCCCCCGGACCCCCCTAAGGCTCCGTGGGGAGGACTCCATCTGACTAATCCTGCAGTAAGTCAGACTCGGCGCTCGCAGGTATTGTTGTTCTGTTTTCTCCGGCCGCTCATGCGGTCAGCTGCTTGCATTCCTATTTCGAGAGCTCGGATAAGTACTGTGTATGAAGCTCACTGGTCATAGCATTGCTGATGCTTTCTTGGCTTTAGGGTGTGGCGGAACACGGTGGCGGTCGAAACCACGTGTTACCGTACATCCCGGTTTTCCTTGGTGCTGAGATAGCGGGGCGCGGTAGTGAGGACAACTACGCGTCTCCGTTATATTCTGGGTATTTACATGGAACTAAGGAGCTGGGTATGTAGTGAGGAAACTACAGGTTACCCCAGGTCTCATTGCTCTGTCATCCATTGGGTGAATTGTTGACAGAATTCAGTGGTGGTCGCAACTACGTTTTTCTGTTTGGCATTATACATATATACACTGTTGGGTCATTATTTAGAGAGCGGAGTGTTGTAGTTTTTGCTTCCTACACACTACCGTATCTCACATACTTTGTGTGGAGCGAACATACTTTTACTTTGGATATCCTGGACCCCCCTTGTACATTGAGTCCTCTGACCAGTCTGTGGTATGTTGTGAGTGTTGGGTTAGGTGTCTCAGTATAGTGTGGGTGTGTCTGTTAAGACAGGACTGTTTTCATTTACCATATGTCTATGTGTTCCTTAGGCCATCCTCACAGATTGTGGCAGAAGGGCTGTAGTTGTTTCCTATCAAAGGTCGTGTTTTCTTTCCGCTCAGGTACCTACCTATTTTTATGCTTCTTAGCGAGACTATATGAGAGTAGTACTGCATGCTAGTAAGCACTTAACTGATGCTTGTCTTGTCTTTTGTTACAGGCGTCCTTTCCCTGCTGACCCTACCTTTACCCATCCCTCATTTTTTATTTTAGTTTGTTATTTTTCTCCCTCGCCTAATGGCTTGAACACCCTGTGATTACACTTCAGGGTGTTGGTGACATTTGGAGGTGGAACCATTATTGCGGCAGCTGGATCCCGTGGAGTATACCTGACAGAATAACGCGCCCACGAACGTTGCTCTGCCCGGTCCAGTTGCTGCAACATGGCCACCATGGATGATGTTATGCAGGCTCTGCTTTTAGTGCAGCAGGAGCTGGCTTCCTCCAAAGCAGAGGCCGCAGCCCTAAAAGACAAGGTAGATAGGTTATCGAGGAACCCCTTTTCGACCTCGGTACCCCAGGTACAAGTGACGGTTCCCCCCCCTATCCCTCTGGCTAGTCCGGAGAGGTATTCAGGGGATCAGTCCAAAACTCAGGCGTTCTTAACGCAAGTCATGTTGCACTTTTCATGTAAGCCTGCCTCGTACCCTAACAACCATTCTAGAGTAGCTTTTGCGATTTCTTATCTGACAGGGGATGCAGCCAATTGGGCTGTACCATTGGTAAGGAAGGACGATCCAATGCTCTCAGATTGGGCGGCTTTCCGGGCCGAATTTGAGAAGGTGTTCGATCGAAGGGCCACCACCTTTAGCGCAGATAGAGAACTCATGGACTTGATAACGTACCTTGCCAAGTTCAATCGACTGGTGTCTGAAACCTCGTGGCCGGAGGAAAAAAGAATGTCCTTGTTCTACCAGGGCTTGAGGGATGGTCCTCCGCCTGGGACGACTCCTGGTGGCCTCCCGCCCTGGGCACCGCACCCAAACCAACAGACCATGCACGCAACCTGGGCTTCATCCTGGACTCCTCCCTCTCCATGACCAGGCAAGTCAACAACGTCTCCTCGGCGTGCTTCAACACCCTACGCATGCTACGGAAGATCTTCTGGTGGATCCCCACCGAGACCAGGAGGACCGTCACCCAGGCCCTCGTCACCAGCCGACTGGACTACGGCAACGCCCTCTACGCCGGTACCACCGCCAAGCTCCAGAAGAGACTCCAGCGGATCCAGAACGCCTCAGCCAGACTCATCCTCGACATCCCACGAACCAGTCACATCTCCGGACATCTCAGAGACCTTCACTGGCTCCCCGTCAGCAAAAGAATCACCTTCCGCCTCCTCACCCACGCACACAAAGCCCTACACGACCAAGGCCCGAGCTACCTCAACAGCCGAGTCAACTTCTACGCTCCCAAACGCCACCTCCGATCAGCCAACCACGCCCTCGCCGCCGTCCCCCGCATCCGAAGAGCGACTACAGGAGGAAGGTCCTTCTCCTACCTGGCTGCCAAGACCTGGAACTCCCTCCCGACCGACCTGCGCCTGACCCAAGACCACCTCTCCTTCAGGAGGAAGCTGAAGACCTGGCTGTTCGAGCAGTAGCGGCACCCCCCCCCCCCCCAGCGCCTTGAGACCCTACGGGTATGTAGCGCGCTTTACAAGTGTCATTGATTGATTGATGGTCTTAAATACGTCATCGCCCAGATCGATCCCCAACCAGCCACTTGCGTTGATATGGTGAACCTGACCTTGCGACTAGATGGTAGAATGACGGACAGAGGAGGGGATAGGAGAAGATGGGATAGGGGTCCTCCCCGATCGGAATGGAGTCCACGTAGGGCTTTGCCTTCTACAGAGGCCCACTCTGAACCGATGGAAATTGGGGCAGTCCGGTCCCCTCTAACCAGGGAAGAAAAAGAGAGTCGCCGTGTCGCAGGTCTCTGCCTATACTGCGGCAAAAAGGGTCATTATGTAAGGGACTGCCCTTCCAAACCCAGAAACACAGGTTCATGGACTCGGAATAAAAGAGTAGCCATTGCAGCGGGTAACGCTCCGGAGGAAGCTGGGGGCCAGGGAGAGGGTTACCAGAAGGAACCGCAGCCATGGAAAGTGCCCTCATTGACGGTGTTAACGCTGCATGAATCTGAATCTCACATCCTGTTGCCCATGAGATTAGAATGTCAATTACAGGTATATGCTGTCACGGTTATGATAGACTCGGGGGGCCACAGGGAATTTCATCAATAGCGGGCTCGTGACCTCTTTGTCTATAGACAGGGTACCCAGAGACACCCCTGAGGAAGTCTTGGCGGTTGATGGAAAACCCTTAATATCTGGACTCATAACGGAACAAACCGAGAGGGTAACGCTTTCCGTTGCTGTACTTGACGGCAGGCATAGGGAATAATTGGTGCTTAACATCATTGAAGCCCCTCAATACGAGATAATTCTCGGAATGCCCTGGCTCAGTCATCATAATCCCTCCATCGACTGGAAGGAGAAGTCGATTCGTTTTGTGTCCGAGGAATGCAAAGCACATATGGAAGAAGGCGCCGGGTTCTCACCGTCTGTTCTTCCTTTGGTGGTAGCAACAGCTGCGGAGAAAGAGGTGTGTTTACCGATGGAATATAGGGCCTACAGGGATGTCTTCAGCGAAAGGCAGGCTGAGAGACTCCCCCCGCATAGGCCTTATGATTGTAGGATTGATCTAGTGGAGGGAGCCACAATACCGTCCTGTAGGGTTTATGCATTGTCTGACCCTGAAACTACTCATTTGAAGGAGTACTTGGACCATTATGTGGATATTGGCTTTATTCGCCCATCTAGGTCCCCTGCAGCCTCGCCCCTATTTTTCATCAAAAAAGCAAACGGGGATTTGAGGGCATGTGTCGATTATCGAATGTTGAATAAAAACACCATCAGGAATCGATATCCACTGCCGCTTATCTCTGTTTTGCTGGACCAAGTCCGATACGCCAAGGTGTTTACCAGATTGGACCTCAGGGGGGCATATCACTTGGTCCGCGTCCGCGAGGGGGACGAATGGAAAACCGCCTTCAAAACAAGATACGGCTTGTACGAGTACACTGTGATGCCGTTCGGGCTGTGCAACGCCCCAGCGGCCTTTCAATATTTTTTAATGACGTTTTGAAGGACGTGGTGGATATCAGTGCAGTGGTATACATCGATGATATTCTGATTTACTCAGAAGACATCAAGGAACACACACGGCATGTAACTGAAGTACTCCAAAGGTTGAGAGAAAACCGGTTTTTCTGCAAACTAATCAAGTGTGAATTTGGTGTGGACAAGGTGGAGTTCTTAGGAGTAATGCTAAGCCACGAGGGACTGCAAATGTCAGACAGAAAGATACAGGCGGTACAGGAGTGGTCCACCCCCACCTGCGTGAAAGACGTGCAAAGGTTTTTAGGCTTCGCCAACTATTACCGCCGGTTTATTGCGCGGTTTTCTCAAGTGGCGGTTCCTTTGACGAGACTGTTACGAAAAGGAGTACAATTTGTGTGGTCCCCCGAAGCCGCAGTGGCATTCAAGTACCTAAAAGAAGCTTTCACGACGGCTCCGATTCTGGCACATCCAAGACCGGAATATCCTTACGTTGTTGAAGCTGATGCTTCCGACGAAGCTATTGGGGCAGTGCTGTCTCAAAGAGATAAGGACACCGGACAGCTCCACCCCGTGGCGTATCTGTCCAAAAAATTAAGCCCCCCCGAACAGAATTATACCATCTCTGAGAAGGAACTGCTAGCGATCAAACGAGCGTTCCAAGAATGGCGACAATACCTTTGGGGGGCCAGATCCCCTGTCCCAGTCTATACCGACCATCGCAACCTTCAGTATATGAAGACAGCGAAGCACCTAACACAAAGACAGATGAGGTGGATGCTTTTTTTCGCAGAGTACGACTTCACCATCACCTTTAGACCAGGGACCGAAAACCTGAAAGCCGATTCTCTATCCCGACGAGATCAGTTGGAAGATAAGGAAAACGGAGAAGCTAAGGTGTCTATAGTCAGTCCGGAGAAAGTGATTTGCGCAATACAGGCAAACACTTTTTTGGACCTCGTACGACAAGCAAAGGATCATGACGCCTGGGTCAGTTGGGCCACTAATGGGGGAAATCGCACGTTGGTGAATGATTTGCCTTTTCAAGATAACAGATTGTTTCTCCCCTCTCCAGAATTGCGAAAAAAGGCCTTCATGTGGTGTCATGATTCTCCATTGGCTGGACATCAGGGGGTACAAAAAACCATGCACCTCATGAAACGACATTTCTGGTGGGAGTCTGTTAACACCGATGTCCCTGTGTGGATAGGTCAATGTGAGACATGCGCTAGGGCTAAATCCTCTACTGGACAGAAAAAAGGGTTGTTGATGCCGTTGCCTTCCCCAAGGAAGCCGTGGCAGAACATTAGTCTGGACTTCGTCACCGGACTCCCTCTTGATCAGGGCAAATCGGCAGTGTTGGTGGTCATCGACAGCCTCACTAAATTAGGCCACTTTATACCATGCGTCAATTTGCCTACCGCTGGACAGACGGCTCAACTGTTGCTAACCAACGTCATACGATTGCATGGAGTCCCTGAGGTTATAGTGTCTGACAGAGGCCCTCAGTTCATTGCGAGGTTCTGGAAGGCGTGGTGTCAGGCGTTGCACATTCAGTCTTCTCTATCGACCAGTTTTCACCCACAGACGGACGGGCAAACTGAACGGTTGAATCAGACACTGAAAAAATACCTAGGGTGTTTTGCTGAGGATGCCCAGGAGTCTTGGGTTTCCTTGTTATGGATGGCCGAGATGGCATATAACAACGCCTGGCACTGTTCTGTGGGGGTCTCACCTTTCCTTGCTAATTATGGGTTTGATGCACGTATCCTTCCTGTGCACATCCCGGAGGAGGTGTCTCGACAGCCTTCGGTTTTGGGACAGATGCGGAAGCTCCGTGTCCTGCACAAGAAGGTCAGGGCGCATCTGGAAAAGGCTAAGGCAGTGTACAAGAAATGGGAGGATAAACACCGCAAGGAGGGCCCCTCATTCCAAGTTGGTGATAGGGTCTGGTTGTCGACACGCAACATCCGGTTCAAATTGCGTAGTGTGTTCCATCCACGTTACATCGGGCCCTATACCATTGTGAAACGAATCAATCCTGTTGCCTTTAAATTGAAACTGCCTGGTTCTTTGCATATACATCCGGTGTTCCATTGCAACCTACTGAAACCGGCTCGTTCAGCGAGAAGGAGGGCCACGCCTCCGGTGCTCCGGGATGCTGGGGCTGAATATGAGGTGCGGCGTATTAAGGACTCCAAGCTGTGTAGGGGGGTCCTGTGGTATCTGGTATCCTGGAAGGGCTACTCAGTGGAGGACGACTCCTGGGAGCCTGTAGGGAATGTTCACGCCCCGGCTGCTGTACGTGCTTTCCATCGTAGATGCCCGCTGCGACCTGGTCCTAGGAGGCGCTAGGGAGGGGGGATGTACTGTCAGAGTTCGCCGACCAATCGCGCCTGCCACACGGAAGAACTACATTTCCCATGAGTCCGGCGGCGTCCCACAGGAAGTACATCTAGGGAATAGACGCGCTTCCGGTTGCGCGTTATTCTGGTTTCTGTTCTGCCCTCGGCGTGAGAGCGGCCGCTCTGCACGCCATCCGATTGTGTCTCCGGCTGACCCCGCCCCCCTAAGGCTCCGTGGGGAGGATTCCATCTGACTAATCCTGCAGTAAGTCAGACTCGGCGCTCGCAGGTATTGTTGTTCTGTTTTCTCCGGCCGCTCATGCGGTCAGCTGCTTGCATTCCTATTTCGAGAGCTCGGATAAGTACTGTGTATGAAGCTCACTGGTCATAGCATTGCTGATGCTTTCTTGGCTTTAGGGTGTGGCGGAACACGGTGGCGGTCGAAACCACGTGTTACCGTACATCCCGGTTTTCCTTGGTGCTGAGATAGCGGGGCGCGGTAGTGAGGACAACTACACGTCTCCGTTATATTCTGGGTATTTACATGGAACTAAGGAGCTGGGTATGTAGTGAGGAAACTACAGGTTACCCCAGGTCTCATTGCTCTGTCATCCATTGGGTGAATTGTTGACAGAATTCAGTGGTGGTCGCAACTACGTTTTTCTGTTTGGCATTATACATATATACACTGTTGGGTCATTATTTAGAGAGCGGAGTGTTGTAGTTTTTGCTTCCTACACACTACCGTATCTCACATACTTTGTGTGGAGCGAACATACTTTTACTTTGGATATCCTGGACCCCCCTTGTACATTGAGTCCTCTGACCAGTCTGTGGTATGTTGTGAGTGTTGGGTTAGGTGTCTCAGTATAGTGTGGGTGTGTCTGTTAAGACAGGACTGTTTTCATTTACCATATGTCTATGTGTTCCTTAGGCCATCCTCACAGATTGTGGCAGAAGGGCTGTAGTTGTTTCCTATCAAAGGTCGTGTTTTCTTTCCGCTCAGGTACCTACCTATTTTTATGCTTCTTAGCGAGACTATATGAGAGTAGTACTGCATGCTAGTAAGTACTTAACTGATGCTTGTCTTGTCTTTTGTTACAGGCGTCCTTTCCCTGCTGACCCTACCTTTACCCATCCCTCATTTTTTATTTTAGTTTGTTATTTTTCTCCCTCGCCTAATGGCTCGAACACCCTGTGATTACACTTCAGGGTGTTGGTGACATTTGGAGGTGGAACCATTATTGCGGCAGCTGGATCCCGTGGAGTATACCTGACAAGTATGATGTGTTATTTGGTGGCAAACACATCATTGTTTTCGGTGATCTTCTGCAGCTGACACCAGTGAAAGGACAACCAGTTTTTAAACTACTTACGCATGAAGATACCAGGAAGTGCCTAGGGAGCATTGGCAATGTTAATATATGGTTAAACTTTAATTATGCTGAACTGCGTGAAAATATGCGTCAAGCGAAGGATGAAGATTATAAGAATATTCTACAAGATGTTAGAATCGGAAAAGTGACCGAGCATGGGAAAGAAGCTTTACATGCACGATTACTGTCAAATTTGTATCCAGAAGAAGACGTTGTGCCAGAGAATATTTTTCGGAAAATTACTGAGAAGAAATCTGGAATATGTTTGATGCCAACTCTTGCAGAATGTGCCATCTTCAACAACAAAATGTTGAATTTAGAAAACCAAGAGATTGTGAAACTGGAAGCTATTGACAGAATAGAGCATATGGGAGCAACAATTATTTTGTCTGAGAATTTGAAATCTAAATTGGATTCATTAGAGAAGACTATATCTAAAACTGCTGGTTTTGAAAAGACTCTGAATGTGTGCTTAAATTGCCGTATCATTTTGAGAAGGAATTTACATGTTGAAAGAGGTCTGGTAAATGGATCAATGGGTAATGTTGTTGATTTTGAGAAATACAGAAATAGAGATGGAATTGAATTTTTAAAAATTAAATTTGATGGAATTGAGGAAGTACAGCTAATTGGTCGTTGCTCTGCTAGGTTTTTGCTTGTAAAAGACTTATATGTTTGCCGTAAGCAGTTTCCTGTTTGCTTGGCATATGCGGTGACAATCCATAAACTCGCAAGGTTTAAGTGTAGACAGTGCATTGGTGAATATTGGCAGTTCTGTGTTCAAGGAGGGTATGGCATATGTGGCATTGTCACGAGTCAGAACTTTATCAGGATTGTACTTGATTGAGTGTGATGTCACAAACATTTGTGCGGATCTAGATTGTGTTAAGGAATACAATAGGTTAAGAAGAGAGTATGCGCCACATTTGCCTCAATATCCTTTGTTTGAGAAACGTGTGGTAGGCCGGAAACGAAGAAATGTGACCAATAGTAGGGAGGTTGTAGCAAAAAGACGAAAAGTCGATGAACCCGAAATTATAAGCAGAAAGAAAATGGATTCTGTTGAAGATGTTGTTGGTTTTCAATTTGAAAATAGTTCTGGTGTCAACTGCTATGCTAATGTAGTGGTTAATGTTGTGTTTTCTCTAGAAACTTTAAAAGAACAGAATGTGATCAATTCGGATCAAAGTTTTTGCTGTTTACTGAACTCTGTGTTAAAGAAATGTAGCACTGATAGAACAAAAATAGAAAGTGTGTCTGAAATTCGAAATCTGTTAGACAAATGTTCAGGTCAAACGCAATTCTCTCAAAATATTCAGCAAGATTGTCAGGAGTTTTTAATGTATATGCTTGATGTATTGCAAGATGAAGGTGTAGATGTAGATCATCTGTTTGGCCTTTCTTATCAATGGCAGCATGACTGCGAGAACTGTAGGGTATCAAGTACTACTAGTGTAGACTCAGAAAGATTTATATATTTAACTTTGCCAGACAGTAAATCAGTGTCCTTTAATAAGCTAGTAAAAGCAGCCGATCACAACATGGAGTGTAGCCAATGTAAGTCTGCAATGCTGTCCACATTATTTATACGAACATATGGCCAGTATGTCATTTTAATGTTCCAACGATGTAGGCCTGATGGAACAAAATTGACAACTTTAATTAAAAATGTTGTGGCTTCCCAGTTGTCAATATTAGGAAGGACTTTTGTAACTGCAGCAATTATATATCATGACGGTCCTTCAACAACATCAGGACATTACACAGCTTATTTGAAGTCTAGAAACCGCTGGTCATTCTGCAAAGATTCTGTTTTAACTTTAAAAAAAATTGCCTTTTGACCTTAAAAATTCTTACCTGGTGTTTTTACAACCAAAATTTTAGAGAAAGAATCTCGGGATTTGCTCTGAGGAATTTCAAGAAGTTCTAATGGCTCCTACACTATTTGGCCTTGAGGATAAGTGTAGTACAGAGTAAAAAGTTATTTTTGAGTTTTAAGTAGTTCCTGAAAAAAAAGAAGGTTTTCTTACAGAAAGTGGTGGGCACGGATTAGTTAAAGGACAACAGAGTATTTCCCAAAGCAAACGGTGTTCTTACCATAACACTTGACGTCATGAAAAAATAACTGCACTTTGAATGAGTTCAGAAAAACTGTTTCTTTTAATAAGCTAATTCAAGCAGCCAATCAAAACACGGAGTAGAGGTAATGTAAGTCTGCAATGCTATGCACATTATTTGTACAAACTTTTGGTTATAATGTCATTTTAAAATTCCAACTATATAAACCTGATGAAAGTAAGTTTTCAACTTTAATTACAAATGTTGTGGCTACACAGTCGTTGATTTTAGGAAGAACATTTCTAACTGCAGCTATTATATGACATGATGGTCCTTTGACAACATCCGCTTATTACACAGCTTATTGAAAATGTAAAAAAAGCTGATGTTTCGGAAATGATTCACATTTGACTATGAAACAATGTTGCCTTTTGACTTAAAAATATTCTTACTTTCTGTTTTCAGAAGAGAGAATTTAGGGTAGGTAATTGGCCTATAATGATTCTAGGATTTGATATAATTTTATGTACTGTTTTAAATTGCTTTGTGATTAAAAGTGATGTAGAGAATTAAATAATTGTAGTAGTCATAGAGGTAGTGTAAGTGTGCCTCATAGTAAGCAGTATCAGTGTCATAGGAAATGTGGAACATGAGTGAGCAAGAAGGGTGAGATATTACTAGTACAGGATTGTGAAAGTGATCTTGGACGTTTTCTTTCTGAAAGTTGCGGAAAAAGAAAATGACGGGATTTGCTTAGCAGTTTTCTGCCGATAAAAGCAGTGATAATTTTATCGCCTGTGTTGATAATATGCCCCTATGTTATTTACATTTCTTTGCTGTTTCAATCATTCCTTTTCTGTCACTTCTTCTTTTCTGCTTTCTGTTTTTTCTCTCTGTTATTCCACATGTTTTAACCTTAGTCACTGTCATTCATCTTGTTTTATTCCTATTTACTTTCGCTCACTGTTTTCTTAACACTTTCCCTCAGGATTGTTCTTATAGTCCGGTTCTATCCCTACCTCTCATTCCACATCCTTTACTGTTTTTCTTCTTAATTTGAACATTCACTCACATTCTCTAAGAAACTCTTGTTTATTATTCTTCTACTCTCCTTTTTTTCTTTCACTTCCTTATCTATTTTGTTTTTCACAATTATACCCTCTTCCATCTTTTCTTCGGTAAATAGATCTATTAAAAAGTATCTCTCTGTTACTCTCTCTAGCTGTCTTTCTTTTAACATTACTCTCTGTTTCCTTCCCTTATACTTACTCTTCTTTTAAAAAAAAAAAAAGAATTCTGGTTCGCTTCCGGTTCGCGTACCGGCGCACGAACCGGGAAGCGAAACAAAAGAAATAGAGGTTGTCAGAGTGCTAAACATTCTAGCAATTTTTTATAAAGGGGAGGTAGTTCTGAAAAGAACTTTTGTTTTTTATTATTTTTGTTGTTTTATATTTTTTTTATTATTTTTCTGAACATTTTTTTACTTTTTTTGTATTTTTTGAACGGTTTTATATTTTTTTTGTTTTTTGGGGGGAAACGAAAATGATTCATTATAAAGGGCTCAACAGGAGCAACAAAAAAAAAGATAATTTATTTTCTGGGGCGTTTTGGACAATTATGATTGTCAATAGCAACGTTGATTAAATTTATGCTACTCTCCCTGTAGCAAATCAATTGGCCGCAATAAACACACACTTGTTTCACATTCCCAAACTTCAGCTGGATATTTGAGACCGTCTCCCTCGCCTCTGGTCCCGTCACTGCCTCTTCATTTGATGTTCTGGCCACATGAGGGGGGTTATCCTGCAGGTGACGTACCTGCGCAGCACTATAATTAATAGGGTGCCACCTCTCCATGTGGCGATGCATGGTGAAATTGCCATAGCTGTATTTCTTATCAGTCCCTCTGGACAAATCTTTTTTGCAGATGAGACAAGTAACATAGCGGGCATTTACTTTCTTTTGGCCCCGGGGAAATTAATAAAATTGTCAGATGTAATCTTCTTTTACATGGGACCTTCTTGGCTCCTCAGGCAAAAACTGCCTCCTCCCTTGCTCCTCTTCCTCTTCTTCCTCTTCTTCCTCCTCTTGCTGAAGGATAACCTGAGGAGGTGGTCCTCTCTTCCTAGGAGGTGGTGGTGGTGGTGGGGGTGCACCAGCTGCAGCTACTACTGAAGCCATTTCTTAGTAAGCAAAATAGGTCTTCCTCTCACAAAGTTGAAAGTCAGAGTGAGAAAAAAGGTGTGGGCTTTCATCATTTTGGAAAAAAAATAGTTCTAAACCAATGAAAAGTGTTATTTTTAGGTCACATGACCTAGCCTTACATCATTAGGAAACCAAAAGTGAAATGGACCAATGAAAAGTTTTAAAAACAAGTCACATGACCTGTTACGCTTACGTTACGCGCTGCGCGCCGCGCCCTGGATCGCTTCCAGGGAGCTGCGCTTCGCGCCTCGGTTCGCGCTCCGGAGCACTTCCGGGTGCGCTAACGCGGCGCGTCAAAAGACGCATTACGCGAGAACGCCATACGTCGCGCTTACGCGACGCGTCACGATGTTGTTTTCGAACGCGGCAGTCGCGCAAACGGAACGTTTACCGGTTCGCGGACCGGGTCGCGGCACCAAATTGAGCTAACGGGAAGCTACCCGGTTCGCGGACCGGGAGCGAAACAAAAAAAAATACATACAAAAATTGTATTAAAAACATATAAAATATATTTTTCCAATTAAAGAAGAATACATTTTAAAGCTTTTGATATTTGCTATTAAAAAACCATTGAAATTCACTGAAAAAACCATAGGTTATAGACCATATATAGTTAGGAATTAGCATTTACAAAACCTTGAAAATTCACTGAAAAAACCATAGGTTATAGACCATATATAGTTAGGAATTAGCATTTACAAAACCTTATTTTACTCACACAAAACCATTGAAATTCGCATATATAGTTAGTTGTACTAACTATATATCGCGCACCCGCAATCCACTGCTGATCATGTCACATATTACATCATTCATGACATGGTCAGTGACATCACTGATGACATCACTGATGACATCTCAAATGACATCACTGATGACATCACTGATGACATCTCAAATGACATCACTGATGACATCACTGATGACTACATCCAGTGACTGTATAATTCTGTAAAGTTAAAATATGTCTTACAAATTGAATAATGAGTAGATTTATAAGTGTCTGGATGAAGGATTTAGTAGGTGCATGACTGACTGTATGAGTGAGTGATTAAATGTGTCTTACTGAGTGCATGGGTTAGTGACTAAACTCTCTTAATTTGTGCATCATTGTGTCTGTTGTTCTGTAATCTGCTGCATGTGTTGATCATTAGCTATATGAGTAACTATATGGGTTATTGATTGGTTGCCCAAGTATTTGTATGGGAGACTGAGTGTGTGTGTGGGTGGCCGGGAGGTGTATGACTCTGTGCATAGATGTGTGAGCAGTTCATTCACTAGATGTATGGGTTCAAAAGGGCATGTGGAAACATCTGTATGGGCGGTTGAGTGTGTGCATGAGTGTATTGGTGAGTGAATGGATATCTCAGTGCTACATGTCAAAGTAGGTACATATGTAAAACACAGTACATGTGAGAGTTGACATATATAAATAAATGTGCATAACAGCCAGTGAATGTGTGAGTGGCTGTATGGATAATTGTGAACTCGTATCCAGGATTGTATAAGAGAGTAAATATGTGTTAGTATATGTTTGAATAAGTAAGGTGTGTATAACTGTATAGTTGAGAAAATGGAGGTGTGATTGATTCTTTGCATGACTAACTAGGTGTGTGTGTAACTCCATGGATGAGTGACAGTCTGTGAGTGTCTGTTTACACTGAGTGTATCTAAGGTTATATTAGAGTCTGAAGAGGTACATCGTATTATCACATGAATGATGTCATCAGTGATGTGCTCAGTAATGTCAAATGAGATGTCATCAGTGATGTCATCAGTGATGTCATTTGAGATGCCATCAGTGATGTCATCAGTGATGTCATTTGAGATGTCATCAGTGATGTCATCAGTGATGTCACTGACCATGTCATGAATGATGTAATATGTGACATGATCAGCAGAGGATTGCGGGTGTGCGATATATAGTTAGTACAACTAACTATATATGCGAATTTCAATGGTTTTGTGTGAGTAAAATAAGGTTTTGTAAATGCTAATTCCTAACTATATATGGTCTATAACCTATGGTTTTTTCAGTGAATACACATATATATATATATATATATATATATATATATATATATATATATATATATATATATATATATGTATATATATAGTAGAGCAAATTGCGCAAGCGCTTCGGGAGGGCTCACCGCTTCATCCGACCCTCTGGTCTGTGTTTGGCTCCTCTGCAATGTTCACAGGTTCCCCTGAATTAAAATTGGGTCCGACGCGTTTTGGGGCCACAAACGCCCCTTCCTCATGAACTGTGCGCAGTTCAACACCATGTTCTCTTCACGCTAGTCAAACGCATCTTAGTTTGAGCAGCTGGCGTCATCCTCCCTGAGTGGGTGGAGTTTGGCAACACCGGGACTTCTGGTCAACGTAGTCCTGTGAAGTGAAACAAAGTAGTAACCTTGAGTGGGTTGGCGTGTCTGCACTTTCATTACTTTCATTAAGATCCTTAAGTAGGATGGTAGGGAAGCTGCGGGCATCACGTTATTAATCAAATGGATGTTGCGCTGACAGGCGAGTGTGTTTGATCTCGCCTCAGTCTCTTAGGACAAGATACAAGTTCTGCCATCAGAGTGGAGCTCCTTCCACGACCGAGGCTGGCCGCCTGAATATAGTAGAGCAAATTGCGCAAGCGATTCAGGAGGGCTCACCGCTTCATCCGACCCTCCGGTCTGTGTTTGGCTCCTCTGCAATGTTCACAGGTTCCCCTGAATTAAAATTGGGGACGACGCGTTTCGGGGCCACAAACTCCCCTTCCTCATGGACTGTGCGCAGTTCAACACCATGTTCTCTTCACGCTAGTCAAACGCATCTTAGTTTGAGCAGCTGGCGTCATCCTCCCTGTATATATATATTCAGAACAAAACAGCTTCTTCCACAACGCTGTGACCCATGGAAAAGTGGCGTATTCTCCGGTGAAGCACGCCGGTTAGTATTTAATCCAAAAACGACAATAATGACTGTACGCTCTCAGGAACAACACAACGATCCAACAATTGTATTTATGTCGGTTTATTCACACAACGCGTTTTGGCGACTTGCCTTGATCACGTGTGATAAGTTTGTGTGAGAAAAGTGCTTATTTAAATAAAGTTGCACAAGCTCAGAAATAAAAGTAGGACACACATGATTCCAAATACACACAGTATGAGTGTCGGCCATCTTCTAACGTCAAACCATAATAAACATGACTACACAGTGTATTATTCCCTTACGTATTGACAAGTGTCAAACATACTGATAACATGTAAATTTCATCACTATATGGTTTTATGAATATTGTAAATGCGAGCAGAAACCTTCCTGTATTCTACTCAAAACATTATTGACCAGTGTCCAAACGTCAGGAAATTCATAAAACGTCAAATATATACGTCATTCTACTTTCGTAAAAAATATGTCAGCCAATTTATAACATTACGCGATGCGTATTGCAGTACTTTGCTGAAAAGGTGTAAAATCTCGATCTGATTGACGAGTGTCAAACATAGTAGCTGTCTGGGTATTCTTTCATGACTGATCAAAAAAAGAAAATTTCTATTTCAGAGAATACTTGATAATTCATCTGTTAATATGATTGACTAATGTCTCTATATTCAGAAAATCGAATTCCAATTAAAGTCTGTGTTCAGATAATAATGAGTAAAACACCTAGTGTGTAAACCAAAATGTAAAACCTTATAACAATGTTAATAGATTTATCAATAGAAAGCAAGGAATATATCTTATCTGGTGAAAAACTCTGTAGGAGAACAAAAACCAGTACATTACAGCCCAGACTGATCAGTAAATTAAGTCAGCATCCTGTAGTTTCATACTATGTACACACATGCTTGTGCAACCGCTTTTGTGCTCTTCAGTGAAATTGATCATATGCAATAATAACTTGCTGACCGTGACTTAAAGTGTCTATATATGGACGAACAAGATGATGTGCCCGTGATGGTGAATCAATTCATTCTGACAAACCTTGCCAGTTTGCCTGTAAGAAAAAGAAACATACACAAAAGACAAAATTACAATTAAGTTAAAATTATTTTCTAGCACAGTTGTTCACATGGTCAAAAAGGCATTCTATTTACATCAGTTATACTGCTAGTACTATAGCATCTTTTGTATACCTTGAAATAAGTAACACAAGTGTTGTTGACAATATTAACGGGGAAACTTGATGAGGGTAAAAATGGACACATCTGATATCTCTATGAGCCCTCTCTGAGACGCACTGCTAATTCCTCATCCCAATTAAGACCACCCGGATGTTTACTCTGAAAGTTGATTATATGTTTAGATTCATCCTGTCTAAGAGACAACAATCTGTCTCCTCCTCTTGGACTAGCAAGTATCTGTTCAATCAACATATAACTGAGTAGATTGGCATCAGAATAGTGTTTTTCTTTAAAGTGTCGTGCCACAGGGTACTTGGGGTCCTAGTTGGTAATCGCCCTCCGATGCTCTAGTACGCTTTTTTTGGCACTGCACTTGATACTGCCTATATACCATAGTTTACAGGGACATTCTATGATATATATATAACATAGGTGGTACTACATGTTAGGAATTGAGTGATCTTTCTGCTGACTCCATTGTATCTTAATTCACTTTTATAGGTGCTATTGCTGCAAGCTTTGCAATGACTACACGGGTAAAAACCTCGTAAGTCATGTTCTGTATTATCTGAGTACTGAGTGATATCATTCCTAGCAACCAAATCTCTGATGTTTTGACGTTACAAGATGGCCGACACTCATACTGTGTATTTGGAATCATGTATGTCCTACTTTTATTTCTGAGCTTGTGCAACTTTATTTAAATAAGCACTTTTCTCACACAAACTTATCACACGTGATCAAGGCAAGTCGCCGAAACGCGTTGTGTGAATAAACCGACATAAGAACAATTGTTGGATCGTTGTGTTGTTCCTGAGAGCGTACAGTCATTATTGTCAGTTTTGAATATATATATATATATATATATATATATGTTACAGTTTTTAGTTTTTTTTACAGTTTTTCCCTGACTTGGGTGTACATTAACCTTTTGGTTAAAAGAAGGGAGGTGTTTGGTGATGACAATGAAATCCATGTGTATGATGTAATTTAGAATGTCCTGAGGAGGCACGAAGACTCTGCCTGTCGTGGTTGGCAGTGACTGTTATTCTCTGTGCCTCTCGGTTGATGGACGACTCTCTGTGCTCCTCAAAAAATAATTGAACTATACACCTAGAGTCTTAGTGTCTTTCCTACGTGAGAGCCTCATCTTTACAAGAAGATTTTAAATTACAATTCAAAAGAGTGTGGAAGAAGTATTTCTTTCCCTTCCTTTCATCATTGTTTCACAGCCATTTGCCTCCATTACTGAAATATTTTTTATAACCTAATGTTGCATTAATGACTAATGACAACTTGATTTTTGAAAAGTCAAGTAAACCTTTCAAAGTGAGATTTTGGATAGCTTTAACTTTACATTAGTTTAGTTAAGCATTGTGTTTTTTTAAGTTGTGGATAATTTGTCGTTAGTACTGATATTACATATGCATTATGGTCCTGTGCTACTCCAGGCTGCTGCTGTATCTGAGGAGGACTTGGACTATCATTATGAGGTAAGGGATGAAGTGGCTGCTGAGTTGAGTGGTGTGTCACTTTCCTTTCTGAATAATAACTGGTGCCTTTGTTATGGTATACCTTTCTTGTTTTCCCGGTATCAATCCTTTCATTCTTTTGAGTTAAGGAAACGTTATACTTTTCCCTATTTTTCAATTTCTCATCCAGTTTTAAAAAAAAAACAGTTTTTGAATATGGCAAAGGGCCATGGATTAATTCATAGCAAACACTGCACTATAAGTATTACTTATGGGGGGAAAGGCCCTGCATTCAAGAATGATATAAAATAGTTGTAGTGTTCCCAGTGGAAAAGCAAGGTTATTTAACTTTGTCACTATATAAAAAAGTATTTACAGGTAAGCATGGGCGTAAAATCCGCTCCGCTCGCGGATTTTTCGGATTTTCGGCAAATCCGCAATCCGCGAACGCTCGCGAATTTGTCGAAAATCCGTGAATCCGCTCGCGGCGGATTTTTTGCTTGGTTGCGGCGCGCGGCGTGGTGCACGGCGTTCACTTTCCGTCATTTTAGCGTTTGCCGAGTTGTTTTTCTTTGCGAGTGACGCGCCATTTTAGATCTTGCTGCGTGTTCCCGCGGGAGTTTGTCGCCCGCGAATACGTACTCGCGGCTTGCCACCTTGCACAGCACACCTCGCGAGAGTTCGCAATTGCGAACATGTAGTTGCGGCGGAAAGGAACAATCTCGCACTTGCGAAATAGAGATTTTGCAATTTCGCACAAGAAAATCACCAGCAAACAGGATAAACCTTCAGAAAATTATGATTTTTATCAGAATCACTCCTCAGGTTGACATTTGCATGGCCTTTTTTTTTGCAAGGAGTCCATTTTGGGGGGGGGGGGGAGGAAGGAAGTGCCCCACAGTCTCCAACTTCCTGTTCCTGTCCAGCAGGCTCCTCCCAGTGCTTTGTCCATCTCCTGGTCACTTTCATTTGGATCTGGAGCTGGAAGGATTACTTTTTGTGGGTGCTGCTGGATATTTGGATTTGAGGCCTTTTTGACTGTCTTTGGATCACTTTTGGATTAGAAATCAACTTTCACAAGTAAGTTTGTTTGGGGCATTACAGTTGCTGCAAGTACAATTTTGGAACTTTTTCAGAAAATTAAATAAATTATATTGTGGGTAGCCACAGTATCCAGTAGGACCAGGGTTGGTTATGGGTGCATGATACAACTGTTTTGTTGAATTTAAACACCATTGAGGCCATGGATGGGCTGGGATTGTGCAGATTTTATTGTTTTTTGTCGTTTTTTTGGGCCTGCTGGTGTGGCCCTTTGCCCAGGGGTGGTGAGTGTTGCATGGGCCTAGTCTTTCTGTGGGGTGTCTTCTTGAATTTAAACATAATTGAGGCCATGGATGGGCTGGGATTGTGCTTATTTTATTGTTTTTTGTCGTTTTTGGGGGGCTGCTGGTGTGGCCTTTTGCTTGCCCAGGGGTGGTGGTGGTGCATGGACTGAGTGTGCCTGTGGTGTTGTCTCACTCTCTTTGATGTAAACATCATGGATGGCATTGGATTGTGGTGATTTCTGGCTGTTTTTCTGTTTTTTGGGGGTGTACTGTTGATGTGGTCTGGCCATGTGGGTGGTGGTGGTGGCCATCTTGAGTGCTGGCTGGTACAGGCAACATGTGCTTGGGGTGTAAGGGGGCCATTTTGAGGAGAGGCAGTGTCTGAGGCCTGCACTTATTTTGCCTACTTTTCATCCCTTATGCCCAGGGGTAGTGAGTGTTGCATGGGCCTAGTGTTTCTGTGGGGTGTCTTCTTGAATTTAAACATAATTGAGGCCATGGATGGGCTGGGATTGTGCTTATTTTATTGTTTTTTGTCGTTTTTGGGGGGCTGCTGGTGTGGCCTTTTGCTTGCCCAGGGGTGGTGGTGGTGCATGGACTGAGTGTGCCTGTGGTGTTGTCTCACTCTCTTTGATGTAAACATCATGGATGGCATTGGATTGTGGTGATTTCTGGCTGTTTTTCTGTTTTTTGGGGGTGTACTGTTGATGTGGACGGGCCATGTGGGTGGTGGTGGTGGCCATCTTGAGTGCTGGCTGGTACAGGCAGCAACATGTGCTTGGGGTGTAAGGGGGCCATTTTGAGGAGAGGCAGTGTCTGAGGCCTGCACTTATTTTGCCTACTTTTCATCCCTTATGCCCAGGGGTAGTGAGTGTTGCATGGGCCTAGTGTTTCTGAGGGGTGTCTTCATGAATTTAAACACCATTGAGGCCATGGATGGGCTGGGATTGTGCAGATTTTATTGTTTTTTGTCGTTTTTTTGGGCCTGCTGGTGTGGCCCTTTGCCCAGGGGTGGTGAGTGTTGCATGGGCCTAGTCTTTCTGTGGGGTGTCTTCTTGAATTTAAACACCATTGAGGCCATGGATGGGCTGGGATTGTGCAGATTTTATTGTTTTTTGTCGTTTTTTTGGGCCTGCTGGTGTGGCCCTTTGCCCAGGGGTGGTGAGTGTTGCATGGGCCTAGTCTTTCTGTGGGGTGTCTTCTTGAATTTAAACACCATTGAGGCCATGGATGGGCTGGGATTGTGCAGATTTTATTGTTTTTTGTCGTTTTTTTGGGCCTGCTGGTGTGGCCCTTTGCCCAGGGGTGGTGAGTGTTGCATGGACTGAGTGTGCCTGTGGTGTTGTCTCACTCTTTTTGATGTAAACATCATGGATGGCATTGGATTGTGGTGATTTCTGGCTGTTTTTCTGTTTTTTGGGGGTGTACTGTTGATGTGGACTGGCCATGTGGGTGGTGGTGGTGGCCATCTTGAGTGCTGGCTGGTACAGGCAACATGTGCTTGGGGTGTAAGGGGGCCATTTTGAGGAGAGGCAGTGTCTGAGGCCTGCACTTATTTTGCCTACTTTTCATCCCTTATGCCCAGGGGTAGTGAGTGTTGCATGGGCCTAGTGTTTCTGAGGGGTGTCTTCTTGAATTTAAACACCATTGAGGTCATGGATGGACTGGGAATGTGCAGATTTTATTGGTTTTTGTCGTTTTTCTGGGCCTGCTGGTGTGGCCCTTTGCCCAGGGGTGGTGAGTGTTGCATGGGCCTAGTCTTTCTGTGGGGTGTCTTCTTGAATTTAAACACCATTGAGGCCATGGATGGGCTGGGATTGTGCAGATTTTATTGTTTTTTGTCGTTTTTTTGGGCCTGCTGGTGTGGCCCTTTGCCCAGGGGTGGTGAGTGTTGCATGGGCCTAGTCTTTCTGTGGGGTGTCTTCTTGAATTTAAACATAATTGAGGCCATGGATGGGCTGGGATTGTGCTTATTTTATTGTTTTTTGTCGTTTTTGGGGGGCTGCTGGTGTGGCCTTTTGCTTGCCCAGGGGTGGTGGTGGTGCATGGACTGAGTGTGCCTGTGGTGTTGTCTCACTCTCTTTGATGTAAACATCATGGATGGCATTGGATTGTGGTGATTTCTGGCTGTTTTTCTGTTTTTTGGGGGTGTACTGTTGATGTGGACGGGCCATGTGGGTGGTGGTGGTGGCCATCTTGAGTGCTGGCTGGTACAGGCAGCAACATGTGCTTGGGGTGTAAGGGGGCCATTTTGAGGAGAGGCAGTGTCTGAGGCCTGCACTTATTTTGCCTACTTTTCATCCCTTATGCCCAGGGGTAGTGAGTGTTGCATACTTGCATGTCCCTAGTCTTTCTGTGGGGTGTCTTCAATGTAAACATCATGGATGGCATGGGATTGTGCTCATTTTTCTGTGTTTTGTCGATTTTTTGGGGTGTATAACTGAACTGATGTTCCTCTGTCTTCCATTGCTTTTAGGTGCACAAGAAGACTCAATAGAACCACCAGTGCCAGGAAGAAGTCCTGCAGCGGTGTGTGCAGCATAACGTCACGCGACGTCACGTCTGGACACAGAACCCTCTGCAACTCGTGCAACTGCTGCCTGCTGACCTGCTCTGAAGAAGATGGCCCCAAAAAAAGTAACCCGTAGCTCCTCTAGCAAGAAAGGTGCCAGTAAGGAGCAGAAGAAGCAAGTTACCAAGGACACTGGTGTGCCGCCCGCCCCTTTTTTTGTGAGTAAAAAAAAAAGTATGCCTGCAGCAGCTGCAGCGGGATCTGCTGGGGACCAAGCTGGCAGCAGCACCCCCGCTCCATTGGGCTCAGTGCCACCACCACCACCACGCCAACTTAAGTCCAAGCCCTTGAGTGCTGCAGAGGCAGCCAGTATACTTCTTCAATCACCATCGACCAGTGATGTTGGCTCATCGCAAGAAAGCAGCAGCAATGTCCCTCAATCAACACAGGTTGTTGTAGCTCATCTGACGAGTGTTGAACAACCACAGCGGCAACAACAATCACATGTGCAAGTACAAGCCCAAGTACATGTGGAAGGAGAGGCAGCGCAAGGAGATGCGCATGCAGAGGTGCATGGAGGGTCACAACAAGTGCCCACAATAGTTGTTCCTCCCGAAGTAGGGGCACATCAGAAAATCGACAATCAAGGCGAGGTATCATTTGAGGAAGCCACTCCTCCTGATGATCCTTCATTGTCTTCCACAACCCTAGCAAGGAAGAGATCAAGGGTGGTGTCTACATCCTCTTCAAGCACACCTCCTTCTGATGATACGGATCAAACTTGGGAACCAGCACCACAGCCGTCTGAGAGTGAGGCACACCATGATCCAACAAAGGTACTTAAGCGTAAAAGGAAGCTCGTCCAAAGTCTCAGACTTATGGAGTGTGATGAGGCTCAACAAGAAGTGGCGGATACTGCTGCTGATGAAGACTCTGCCAACGACGACCCAGTCATCATAAAGGTCACTGCAGCCCCAGCGGGCATGCAGCAAACAGACATTTTGACCCTAGCCCGAAGAGCTGCTGCGCGTGATGATGATGATGATGATGTTGTCGATGAGGAGGCAGTGGAAACACCACAATCATTGGAGTTAAGTAGTACACCAACTCGTCCCGCTTCCATATTTCTTTCTGGCAAGAAGAGACCTGCGTCAACCTCGACCTTAATTAGTGGCGGTGAAAGTGGAAAACCTACAAAAGTTGGCCAATCCAGATCCTCCACTTCATCTGGCATTAGCTTCATGACCACCACCACCACCAGTATCGCCGCCTCCTCCAGGTCCCACAGACACTTCAAGTCCCCAGTTTGGGACTTCTTTACTGTTTGTCCCAAAAATCCAAGGTTTGCCATTTGTACCCTTTGTAAGCTTGCAGTTAGTCGTGGTAAGCCAGGTAGCAACTATGGTACCGGCGGCCAGAGTGGTCATCTTGACAGAAAGCACGGTGTCCAATGGTTTGCGCACCTAGCTGCGATCAAGAAAGGCCAAAATCAAGGAAACGTTGATGTTTCATCTGATGTTGACGAGCAGGAAGAAGACGTGTCAAACACTTCCCTTACACCCAGTACCCCTCTCAGCAGCACACCCAATGTGAGGCACACTAAGAGTGTTGGAGCGAGTGAGACACCAACGCACAAAAGTTCACCAGCGAGCAAAATTGGGTCAACGAAGTCATTATCAGCCCGTAAATGCTTGGTCCAGGCCAACATTAGAACAATGCTTACTTCAGACGTGCCATATGAACGCAACCACCCACTGACGCGTCTGTATAACACTAAGCTGGCTAAAATGCTAGCTGTGGACCTTCTACCTTTTTCTTTTGTAGAAGCGGTAGGTTTTCTTGAATTAGTTGCAACGCTCTGCCCTAAATGGAAGGTTCCGAGCCGGTTCTATTTTGCCAGAGTTGCGGTTCCAGCACTACATGAAGATGTGCTGCAGGCGATTGGGGCAGCTTTGCAGAAGAGTGCTGTTCACACAATACATCTGACAACAGACATGTGGACCAGTGGCCCAGGCGATGATTACATGTGCATCACTGCACACTGGGTCTCTTTTTCAGGTGTTATAGCAAAGCTAAACGCAGGTGTTGACCCGGACCAAGTTTTCAAAGCTGCTCGGAAACATGCAACACTAGCCATGTTTGCCTTGGAGAAAAGTCACACAGCAGAAAACCTTTTGGAAGAGTTTGACAAAAAGGTGTTGTCAATGCTATCCCCCCTAAAACGCAAGATTGGTTATGTTTCCACGGATAATGGCGCCAATGTAGTTAAGGCCATGTCACAGGGTCACCATGTTAGAGTGCCGTGTTTGGCGCACTGTATCAACCTGGTAGTTCAAAAATTCTTGAGTGATAAAGAGAGTCCAGCGTTCGAGGTAATGGCCACCTGCCGCAAAATGTGCAACCATTTCAGCCATTCTTTTAAGGCCCGGAAGCATCTGCGGAGACTGCTACTTCAACGTGGAATGCCAGTGAAAGCACTCATCCAGGAGGTGGCAACACGTTGGAACTCAACCTTCTACATGCTTGAGCGTCTGCATGAGCAGTATACGGTACTCGATCACTATTTCTTGACAGAGGCTACATCTCAGAAGGAGGACCTGCGGATGAGTAAGGCGCAATGGGCCATAGTTAAAAGCCTGACAGACATGCTTCGTCCTTTTGAGTTCTTCACGCGTGCAGTCAGCCAGGAGGACTGTAATTTGGGAAAAGCTATCCCATTGTTGTGCATACTGGAGCACCAACTGATGGCGGTTTCTTCTGAGTTTGAAAAAGATGAAAAAAAAAAAAACCATTTCATTTTGTCTGAGAAATTATTACATCGCCTACGTGGTGATGAACGTCTTAAAAACATCAACTCAGATCAGCATTACATTTGTGCTACTATTCTGGATCCACGCTACAAAAAGGCGCTGGCAGACAACGCATTCTTTCCTTTCGCTGATGCAGATGTTCAAAAGTACAAACATTGGTTAGCCTGGTCAGCCAAGAGGTTTGAAAAAGAACGGCAGGTTATTGAAGGAGAAGCCAGTACATCAGCATCAGCATCAGCAGGCCATCCGCAGTCACAAGAATCCACTTCTGCACCTGTGGCTGGGGCACAAGTGACCTCTCAGCCGTTAAAGACACCGGCAACTGGATCATCTGCACCACACACAATGACAACACTAACAGTGGCTGGGGAGGAGGATTGGCTAAGTTTGATGGGGTATGGTTCTCTAAAAAATGTCACAGGCACAGCAAAAAGTAAGCAAAGTGGAGGAACAGTTGATGACCTTGAGTCGATGGTGCAGGACTATCTGAATGACTCAACAGTGGTCTTTCTTAATGAGGAGCCATTGCAGTATTGGCATGGCAAAAAACAATTGTGGCCACAGCTCTACAACCTGGCTATAAACTATTTGTCTTGCCCACTCGCAAGTGTGTCTTCTGAACGTGTTTTCAGTGCTGCTGGTGGCATTGTAACTGCCAAACGGAGCCGCCTATCGCCCAAAAATGTGGAGCGGCTGACAATGATCAAGATGAATCAGCACCTCATACCACCAGATTACAAAGTGCGAGAAAGCACGCCACATGAAGACGATGAGGACAGCAACGTAGATGAGGGGATTTTTTCTCTGTTCGGTGCCACTGACCTCATCCAGCCTGAATTCGCAGAGTATGATGACGAAATCTTGTTCTTATTCCCTGACACCGAGCCCTGAAAATGAGACAATCAATCAAGAACTTTCTTTTTCGTCCTTATTCACTTTTATTCCTGTGTGCTTTGTGTCTCTCTTTCTTTGTTTTGCACAGTTAATTTAATTCAAACTTTAATCACCTAATCCCAAAAAGAAGACCATCATCAGAACTGTCTTCACTTGTTTGCTTATTGATTTGAAGGTGCCGCAGTCTACATTCCTCAGGTTCACAAGTTCTGAAGAACATGCTCCTCTATCCTCCTCCTCCAGACTGCGATTTCCCTCCAAGCAGAGTGCTGGATTACGCACAATGAAGAAAGACTCAGCACTTGTGGGGGTGTTGTACTTCTTTGCGGGTGAGTTGACGGTTTTGGGCCCATTGCTGTGAAGCTCTAATAATGGACAAAAGTGTTTTGGACCAAATATGAGGTGAAAATTTCTTGCCGTTTTTGCTGACTTGCTTGCCTTTGAGGTGCTCTTTGGCGGGGTTCCGGGGGTTTGTGTGTAATTTTTGGTGTCTGTCGAAGCACTGCTGCGACAGTCTAATCTTGATTGCATTTGCTTTTCAGGAAATCCGTGGTGGAAAACAGGAGTTATGATGATTGATGATGACCTAGCTGCACAGCGCGTTACTTTGGACCGAAGGCCGAGAGATATTGTAAGTATGAGATTTAGCTTTTTCGCTGTTTGGGGGTGTTGTCGGGTGTTTTTTTGCGGGTGGGTTGGCGCCGGCGGGTCTTGCCTGGGGCATTCCTGGGAAGGTCTAATACCGGATACAAGTATTTTGGACAAAATCCATAAGGAACAGCCTTTTTTTTGCCATTTCTTCAGACATCTTGCTCAATGTAGCTTTTGGGGGGCTTCCTGCTGTTCGTGGGTGGGTTGCGGCCGGGGTCTCTGTCGAAGCACTGCTGCGACAGTCTAATCTTGATTGCATTTGCTTTTCAGGAAATCCGTGGTGGAAAACAGGAGTTATGATGATTGATGATGATGACGACCTAGCTGCACAGCGCCGCGTTTGGACCGAAGGCCGAGAGACATTGTAAGTATGAGATTTAGCTTTTTCGCTGTTTGGTGGTGTTGTGTCGCGTGTTTTTTTGCGGGTGGGTTGGCGCCGGCGGGTCTTGCCTGGGGCTTTCCTGGGAAGGTCTAATACCGGATACAAGTGTTTTGGACAAAATCCATAAGGAACAGCCTTTTTTTTGCCATTTCTTCAGACATCTTGCTCAATGTAGCGTTTTGGGGGGCTTCCTGCTGTTCGTGGGTGGGTTGCGGCCGGGGTCTCTGTCGAAGCACTGCTGCGACAGTCTAATCTTGATTGCATTTGCTTTTCAGGAAATCCGTGGTGGAAAACAGGAGTTATGATGATTGATGATGATGATGACGACCTAGCTGCACAGCGCCGCGTTTGGACCGAAGGCCGAGAGACATTGTAAGTATGAGATTTAGCTTTTTCGCTGTTTGGTGGTGTTGTGTCGGGTGTTTTTTTGCGGGTGGGTTGGCGGGTCTTGCCTGGGGCATTCCTGGGAAGGTCTAATACCGGCTAGAAGTTAGTTGGACAAAATCCATAAGGAAACACCAGTTTTGGCACTTTGTAAGTTAGGGTTCGTTAGGGTTAGCCCTAGCAGCAGGATTGCATGTGTTTAGGGGGGTTCTATTGCAACGCGGTTCTGTTGTTGTAGAGCACTGTTGGAGCGATGCTGGCTATGGATACTTTTGCTTGCAGGCAAGTGGTTTGAATACAATCCACGGTCTGTATTTGGGTCTACTGTTACTTTCAAAGTACGTTTTGTAACCATTTTTCTGCTAGGCATCATCAAAGTGTGACTTTTTGAACCACACAGCGTACATACCTTTTATTTATTTACAGTGGTATTGTAATAGCACTTCCTGTTTTCCGTTCAATAATTACAGGCCGGGTTTCAGTCAACATCCGCCAGGCAGGCAGTGGACAGGGTGTCTCTTCTGTCAGTGGTCACCACCACATTGATGGACGAAGCGTCAGCTGGAATGGAGGAGTGCCGCCAATAAGAGGAATTGTTTGCTGCATGCAACTTACTTACCAATTTCAACAGGACAACTCCAACAACATACGCAATACAGATACAGTATCCATTGTTGTCTTTTATTCTATGAGTGTGACTGCATGTGCTTACCTTTACTTTGTAACCAAAGATTGTCTGTAAACTCTGTATCTTCAATTATTGTTTGTCCATGCTCTGCTTTTTTTTTCTTCTCTCAACAAAACCTACCCAAAAAGAAACCCCCATTCCCATCCATTTTACAAACCCTAACCCTCTTCCCCCGGGCTGTGTTGTTTTGCTTGATGTCTGACTAAAATGACATCAATAATTCCACACACTTGCTGGGGAGGATAAGGTGATAGCAGCAACAGGCTGGTGAAGGAATACGAGGATATCTTCTAGACTTACTCAGCTTCAGTACTATATCTTCTAGTAGTAGTAGCCAATGTCAAATAAATTCAACGCAAGTACTAGTTATACTTGCAATACTTTACCATTTGTTAGGCTACATTATGGCACTGTTCTAGTGTACTGTCACCTGCTATTTTCTCGATCGTACCGTAACCGTTGTAATGCTACAGTAAGGAGTACAAACAAGGTTTCGTTTTCTTTTTTTCCATAGGCATGCAACTGCCACTGTGTCACACCACTAGTAACACCGCAATGAGGAAATGTCACCCGCCCAGGAATGACAACGTTAATCCCCATTTCACCTGGAGCCAGCCCTGGGCCTAGCCCTAATTTCTAACACAAATTACAGGTAAGATAAGCGTTTGGTGGGAGGTAGTATAATGGAGTATTATTTCGGAGTAGACAAGAGTTTGACGGTTGTACTACTAAAGTCCTACGACTGTTCAGGAAAACAAAGTTACTGTTACACCCCCGCCCCCCACCCACCAGACTGAAAAGCAGTAAAAAACAGGTATGGTCAGATAAAGTAGTTGAAAAATATATTTATTTATCCCTAACAAAATAATCTCCCTCACCCACCCTAACCCCAACGATTGTCTCTGAAACGTCCCAAAACGATCCCAACTCCCAAATCCCACCCCCCAAAAGTCTATAAAAAAAGGGCAAGGGACACTCCACTACTGGAGGGTGCTGGTGCTGGTGCATGATGCGGCATGGGCATCATACTCCTTGCGGAGGGTGGCAAGCTCGGAGCGGAGGCCCTTAACCAAGGTCTTATACCTCAGGACCTCCTGCTCCAGGTTGGACATGCGGACTCGTAGGCGGTGTTGGCGTTCCTTGCAGCTCCTGTGGGGGGCAGCTGGTGTTTCCGGTGCTTGGCGGTGGCGGTCGGCTTTCTTAGCCCGGCTCGGTCCCGCTGGTTTAGTCACGGAGGAGGATGCAGTCGAAGATGTTGCCCCGCTCGACTGCGTGTCCTCCTCCTCCTCCAGGGCCACCAGCCGCCGATACTCGGCGACTGTGGCCTCCAGCCTCCGTTGCCGGGCCAATCTAGCCTGCTCCCTCCTTGTTGTTGATTTGGAAGAAGGAGCAACTATATGAAGAAAGAAAGACATAGTCTGTAACCAATGCTCCTTATTAATAACACAAAGTGATTGAGCCGAAAGTTGGGTCACAGAGTACAAGTAGCAAATTGAAAGCACAGTACATAACTATTGAGGACAGTATCTATGTAACCCTCCCACTTCTGCATCCTTGCTCTAACAGTAGTGGTAGTTTAATGAACTAATTCTACGACCACTATGGACTTCCATTACAGTCGACTATGACAGTACACCAGTCTTATTCTTCTTCTTCTCTCTTGTTTAGGGAAATGGGTACGTTATCTTATGCAAGCCGGCAGAATGACATGGACACAGCACAGTGAAGTTGCACCCGAGAAAAAAAGTTGCACACCATGATGATGGAGACAGACTTGCGTTACTGTACCGGTCCAGTACATGCAGGTGGTGAAGCTATTACTTTTCTATTACGGGTGGCACTGAGAATACTCTGTTACAAGGGCTACTGCTTAATTAATTTACCTTTCACCCTACAGTGCAAATGAGTACTAGAAAAGGAAACTGAAGAAGCTAACTAATTTGATTATCTATCACTTCACATGGGACGTATTTAATGACAGATGAGATGACTTTAGGTGCTTTGCTTAATATTGAGTGAACACAGTGATACACCCACACATGAATGACGTACTACAAGTAAACTAAAGTTATTAAGAGAGGTACGGAGTGTCCACCGTAATAACCAGATATATGCTGTGAATGCAAACGCAATACAAAGTACTGCTACTATTCATGGAAGTATTGGACACATTTACAATTTCTTTTCCTTGCCTTCCCTGCACTGGGACGGACGTGCGGGTGCGGTGGTACATGCTCTTCAAGGTAACACTTACTTCACCTGGCGACCATCTACTCTCTCTAGATACACATTTGCTATGTAAGAGTCAGAGAATACCATGCTCCAGGCATCCATTCATTCAAAGTATACGCACACATACAGTTTCTGTTTCACCCACCCAGGCTGCTGTCCTTCCACCCATCCTTGCTTCATCATTGACCCAGCCATGCACCATACCATATTCTTTCCTTCCCAGCCACCTCTGGGTCCAAGCAAACACATATCGTTCTTCTTTGCCAGCCATCATACAAGTTCGCGTCCCACTTACTTACACCCTTCTTTCGCTTTTCGTTCATCCCATCCATCACGTTCGTCTAAGAACTTATTGGGATTCTTCTCACCAAAAACTTCACAGCTAAGTCGAAGTACATTTCGAGGAGGCTACTACCTGGTTGATTTGTAATTGTAATACACCCGTGCAGAAAGCACACTATGCAGTCTTCAATCTCAATAAGTAAGGAATATATAGCTTACCTGTTTCCGCCACCACCGTTTGATCCCCCACAGGAACGGCCACCAGCTCTTCTACCGCCGCATCCTCCCCAGAGGCCTCCGAGTCCAAGTCCAACACATCAGCCACCTCCGCGCTGGCCCCGTCACCAGATGTTACACCTACAAAGTACATTTAAGAAAGTTAGAATACACCACTCACTACTATATAATATTTGGTCTAGGAGAAATGTTAAAAAAACAGAATACAATGTAATAATTTGTGACTGTCTACTCCATAGTAAAAATGTCCCATTTTCCAGGGAAGGCTGTTGTCTTGCTGCACTTTTATGCACAACTGATGAATGCTTGCTTTTGATTTTTAACACGCACCACTTTTTCTCCTAACAGACAGAAGCTTGACTCCTGAGTCCTAAGAACACGACCAGGATCAAGTTCAAAGTAGGTGAGAGTTCGGCTCGACCACAAGAAATGTGTCCAATTAATCGTCAGCACTAACCACTTTTCCGTTTACAGTTAAATAGTTTTATGACAAAGTAGATTTCAATAAATGTGTTTACTTTTAATAAAGCTTTTACACTTAAATAGACTCTGTGGTTTTTGT
Source organism: Lissotriton helveticus (assembly GCF_964261635.1). Classification (NCBI taxonomy): domain Eukaryota; kingdom Metazoa; phylum Chordata; class Amphibia; order Caudata; family Salamandridae; genus Lissotriton; species Lissotriton helveticus. Next base: position 2,028,928,912 of record NC_136061.1, read on the forward strand.
TCCTCTAGACTAGAGTGGATGAGCTAAAGGTTTTGGAATTTTTGCAAGCATGAGTGCCTCTGACACTTCTTGACTGTGCTGTGACTCCGTACTACTCTCTTGTCCTGCGTACGATAATCTAGAGATCATTGGGGATCTATAATCGGTGACTTCGGGAGCTGAATGACTCTGCCACACTATCTAGTCAGTAAGGAGACAGTGCATAGAGGTATTGCTGAATATAATGGGAGTCCAATGGAATTGCCAAATGTCCAATCTTAGTTAGCTACACAGACAGACTAATAAGAATAGTCTAGTAATACCACAGGGAGTCATCATATTCGAGGCAGGATAAGAATTTATATCCAGTCTACAAGAAGATCAAAGACGATTTAGAAAAAATCGAATGAGGAACGCTAGGAAAAAATAGGTACTGTTTAGTAAAATGTAAAGTTACTGGGGCCAGCAAAGGAGCCCTCGCCTGCCCGATCCTGGCCTGCATCCTCAGCACCCTCCTCCTGTGTCCTCTTGCCCTTGGGGGGAGCTGATGTACAACATGAAAGAAAGAAAAACCATAAAACATGGATGAGATTTTTCAACCAAATCAAACATTTCAAAAGAACAATAACAACATATTTTGGAAAAATAGCAAATAGATAGACAACTATTCCACGGGATCTATCTCATGTGGTATACTACGTTATTCGTATTGCCTGATTTGCGGAACGTTGACTTAGAAAGTTCCTATGTAACTCAATAAACAGACTACTAAAGAGGTTTGCCTAGGCCTGGCACTGCAGGCAGTAGTGCACAACACGTGACAGACAAAGTCCATCCTGCTTGCAGATCAGTGAATACTCAAACTATCAATCCACCCGCCACCACCGCCACTATTTCTTCTGATAGCCATGTGACTGTCTAAAGGAAGGACACTGGACTTCAGTCTGTTGGGGCTGATTTATAAGTCCCTTGCGGAAGTTGCGGCTGATTTTCCTCCATTGTTGCGTGCCTTTTCTGACGCAGCGGCAGAACAAAAGACTCGCCATGGTGTTGGTGCGGCGTATATATTAAAAAAAAAAACACATATGGGCATATGGGCGATGCATCACGTTGTAAAGCCCTGCGCCATCAGGGGGCGTTCCGGCGCAAGGGAGGGCGTACCTGCGCAGGAACGAATCCTAAAAGTGGCTGAGGGAAATCTACAAGATGTCAATCAGTCATTTTTATGACAATGATGCATGACTCAAACCCTGCGCGCTTGAAGCCGACGTACGGCTTGATGCAGCATTGGGGAGATAGGGTACCCCAGAGCATTGCTGGAGCTGCGCCATCGTTGGCACGCAACTCCAGCAATGCGCTGCCTTTACGGCACAGATGCGTAAGGCTTCTGTGACGTTTTGGGCCAATGGGTGGTGGTGGCATGGCACACAATTACTGCCGCATCCCTGCTACTTTGCAGGGATGCGCCGGTAATTGAAAATATGACCCTTACTGTCTAGCATTACGCAGTTCTTTTCTTTACAGTACACTGATACATAATTTCTCAGGCCAATGAAATGCTTCTGAACACAACATACAAAACAAAGAAGCATAGTAGCAAGCAAGGCTACTGAGAAGGAGAGCAGTGCACCTGAAAATGAAATGCATAGAAGATTTTGAAATATAATTTACCTCAATGTAATCGGCAGCATTATTGCTCTTGGTAAAGAACAAAGATTTGCAAATAACAGAGCAGGATAAAACAGAGTAGTAAATGTACTACTACTACTACTCACCAAGCCCGGGGACCTCTACGCCGAGCGCGTCCAGCAAGTCCCGCTCCCGGTCCATGACATCGGTCCAGCGGTGGGTGGCCTGGTTATATGTGCGCCGGACCCCAGAGATCTTGTACATGGCCCGGCACACCTTCTCCCACCGCTGGCGGCGCTCCCGGATGCCATAGCCGGTCGCGATCTTGCCGCCTCCCAGGATCGTCTTGGGGAGGCGGCGCTGGACATGGAAGATCAGTGCCGCCACTTCCTCCGCGCTAAAGATCTCCCTCGGGACCACTTGCTCCCCCCTTAAACGCCCGCACGGGAGCCGGGCACGGGGTGCGGGACCCTTCCCCTTCTCAGGGTGCTTCCCGGCTCCCTTTACCATGGTCTGGGCAGAAATAAACTTAAATGATAAAGAAGAAATAGAATAGTGAAGAAGAAAATAAAAGAGTTTAAAAAAGTAGTTTAAAAGTAACTAAAAGCTGCAGAAAACACAAAAATATAGAGCTAGAAAAATAGAGGGTTAGATAATAAGTAAAATTAGATCAAAAAAACTTCAAACAAGCAAAGGATGGCAGAGATTGAGAGAGGATAGAGAAAGCATGCCCAGAACCATAGCAATGAATGAGAAACAAGATGGCCGCGCCCGTTCACGACCGCGTGGGTAAGTTCGCGCGAGATTTTCCTTGCGAGTACGCGCGAACTTGTACTCGCGAGCAGCACACTTTGCGAGATTACACATAGCGGGCGGAAACGGAATTACGTCACGCCAACAAGATGGCCGCGCCCGTGTACGACCGATAGGGTAACTTGGCAAACGAATAGCTAGAAGCGCCTCGCGAACACGCGCAAGATCACGCGAACATACACGTCGCAACAAAAACAATTTTGTATTCGCACGTATTCGCGGCTTCCGAAATCGATCTCGCACGGATTCGCGCCCCAAATAACGCGCGAAATTGCAAAAAAAACGATTTTAGCTAAAATGAAAGCAATGAGCAGGTGCAAAAGTTCAAACTTAACATTAGTAACATTCAAGGTAGTGCTTCCTGATGGGCCCCTCCAGAGTTTGCAACAATTCTATGACCCTGCTATGACCCAAACAGCAGGCTCATAGAATAGCACCATAAAGGTCCTGTAAAAAAAAAATTTCACTGCAACAAAAAGCAAATTACAGATAAGGAAGGAAGCAGGTGCCAGCCAGACTGGAACTTTCAAAATTACTGACACATTAATGAAACACAAATTAATTGATGGCAGTTGAAGAAGGGCAGGTGTGCTAGCTTTTTTCAACCACCATAATCTACAGTAATAAATAAACCTAATAGGTGCCTGTGAGGATGTACTAGAGGGTGGCATGGGTGTCCCAGAGGGTGGCAGTGGTGAAACAGAGGGTGCTGTGAACCTGTGATGATAAACCAGACGTAGAAACAACATAGTCGCGGCCGTTGCAAGCCGAAAAGTAAGTTCGCAATTGCGAACTTGTCCCAAAATCGGCGCGAACACGCGCCAACACAAAAAACGGAAAAATCCGCAAGTCCGCTAGAGTTCGCGGATCTTCGCGGATTGCGAATCCGTAAATACGCAAGTTCGCGGATTGCCAATCCGCAAAATCCGCCCATGCTTATTTACAGGAAATATTACAGACATGGTCTTACCTTCTTTCTAAGGATCTTCCAAACACACCTTCCTTAGGCCATGCTGCAGAGTCCCGGTAGAAGATAGTAGCTTGGCAGTGCCTACACAAGCTGGATGCCATTGTGGTGGAGTACCACTCACTGGTGGTCCTGGTGGAGGCTTACTTGCCATGGCCAATAGCTGCAGGAATCCTGGGTACATCTAAAGTAGCCAAGGTCTGCAGACGCTGCCCAACCACAGATGCCCACCTTCAGCAAATGCACAAAGGCCTGGTGGAAATCATGGAATGCCAGAATTGACTGGCGAATAGCCAGTGGAATAATGTAAGGAGAGTAGAGGCCATGGAAAGAAACATTATTAGGTAGTGAAAGGGTGTGTTTTTATCAACATATGTCTTATACTTTTATTTTTATACTAGGCATTCCTGGTTAGTGTGACATCACTGTTAATTAATCAGGAAGCTCCACCAATGTAGTGACAACGGAGGCTGAGGCCCACACCTGGCCCATCACAAAGCAATTTCCGAACTGTGTCAATCCTCTTCGCTTTCATTTTAGCTCCCTTGTCATAATAGGTAGGTAACTTACCTTATCACCTCCAGTTCACCCTCTGCAATCAGTGTTGTAAAACTGATCATTACTATAAGAAATGTAGGTAACTGGTTGAGGTGGGGTAAAAACCTTAATCAGGCAGGAATCATAATCCTTGTCAGGGTGAGACACAAGCAAACACCAAATTAACCTATACTCAACCCACAGTTATCTTGGCACAAAGCTGTCAGGCTTATCTTAGATGCAATGTATATAGTATTTATGTAGCCCTATAAACAGTAATAACATGAACACACAACATAAGAAAAAACCCACACCAATCTAGAAATATAGGCAATTTTTTAATAAATAAAAGGATACCAGAACGACAAGAATCCAATCAGTAGAACTGGAGATACACAAATGTGTTGGACTTCCTCAAAAAAGATGAAGTTAACCACATACTGATCAACTTTTGAAGACATTGCACTCATTTTAGCAATTCATTTAAGACCCAGAAGTGCAAATAAAGTACCTGTAAAAACCCTTCTACAGAAGATGCCAGCATGTTGGACCTTAACCTATTACATTGTGCCAAACTTGTTTGAGCAGTACATGCTTATCAATGATTGTGTAAAAGACAAGTGCTGATGATGCAGGTGGACAAATGGGGGGCTAGTGGCTTGCCCGATCCAAATATTTCTTCCTTTTTAGATTATGACACAGAAAGTCAGGAAAGAGGAAAGTACAATGATCCAACCTATCCTTTTATTTTACCTGCTGCAATAATATTTGCATATGGTGGAACAAACATTTAGCTATGTCAAAAAGAAGTAGTCTCTTCAGTCAAAAGCCTAATTATTTTTCTTGAACACTAATCAAAGGTTTCAAAAAGAGAGTGTGTCATCCCCAACGTGTATTTGTGCCACAATACTCAATACATGGTACAAAAAAGTCCTGGCCACTTTATTTCCTTTCTCAGAACTGAATATCCTGCTTCCAAGAATGGGGTTCTCTTGAAAATGGGTGATTTAGAAAAAGCATAACTGGATGTTGTTTAAGGCCAGAGCAAATGTGAAGTTAACTTTCAACCTATATAAAGAGTGGTGCTTTTGGCTCTAAGTTTCTCGTAGCAGAAACCAACATAATTTCTGGCTTCCACTAAACCCACAGCAACAGCTTTAAATTCACTGCCAACCTCTGTAGTGGTTTGGTTTTATATGCAAGAACTTAAATCATGTGCACAGATACAGGAAATAGAGGTGCAGAAAGTGGCAGCACATATTACAATTGAGCTAATGGTCCCAACAGAGTTGTACCTATAACAGGACTCATTTACTTATAAGCATGGCTAGAAGGAACAGTAACAAGAACTCAGCAAGCTGGAAATCAAGTTTAAAACATGTCTGTTTACCAGAGTGTCTTCGGACCATGTATTCTGTGCAATTGTGGAAGTTGTCACAGTCAGAAGGATCAGTCTTGCTCCTCTAAACGTTGGGTGATCGATGATGAAAAAACAATATATACCAAAAATTATGATGCTCCTGAAGACACAATTGTAGATGAGGGCATTTGGTCTGACATCGCAAGTGTGTTTAGTGATCATACTCCGATCGCCCCAACTACATATATGTATTTTACACATTGGCCGTAGCCATTGTGTCGTTATATCGGAGTCTGAATGTCTGCAGGAAGAGTATTTTTCTGTTTTGCTAATAATGTGTGCACCGTTTAATGTTATCCACATGAAAATTTGAAAAACATAAATTTACCCACCTCAACTCCTTCCTGGAAATTTCTACAGTAATCCTCCAAATGGGGGTTGAGAAAAAGGGGGTGCTAAAACACTTTTCCATGGATATTTTCCATAGGAGAATGATAGTGAAAAAACCCAGAAGAGAAGTACACCAAACTTGATAGGAAGCTGGATCTTTACTCAAAAAGAGTGCTTTTTGTGATTTGGTGTAAATCTATTCAGCAGTTTTTGAGAAATTAAGGTTAAAAATGTATACATATATTGACATATTGTCCTGCTGTAGACCCTTGGGAGTACACCAGGACTGTTATTTAAAAAAATAAAGAGTCTGGATAGGTCGAGTGGGCTTCCTTCCCCATCAGCTGTCTTGTTCCAGCTGGAGAAAAATTCCCCTGCAGGAGCTCACATTGTGATTGACTGGCCACAGCCTGAACAAAAATGTTGTAACCGCCATTACCTAACATGGGGAGTGGGTCCCTGTGCCCTGCGCATTAAAAAGGACAGGGTAGGGGTAACATTTTTAGGAGAGCCACCTTCGTACAGGAGTCCCACACATGTCAGCGTTTCCCAGTGTACTACTGCATAAGTCCCAAGGCTCCCTTGGGACTCCCTCATTATTGGGCATACAAAAAAAAAGAAGAATGTGGGGTGCGGGCCCATTGGCATTTTACCGCTTAACTGCGTGCAGGGGGTTGGGTGTAGGCCCTGCCATGCATGGTCTTTGGGGTTGGCCACCCCCGGGGGGGGGTTGGCCACAGTGCCCTCCCCCGAATGTGCACAATGGGGTGTTTGCCGCCCTCTGTGATTTGGGTGCAGGGCTTCCTTTATCAATGTTACACAAATGTAGCTTTTAAAAGTGGTATAAAAGGATTGAAATATGAACTAGCTGCACAAAATTGTGGTAGTTCCTTTCTCCATGACATGGCCAACGAAGGAAGATGTGTTGGAAATAAAGACAAAATGGCCACCACACACACTCATACACATACACAAAAACACACACACACACACACACACACACATACACACACACACAAACACACATATACATACACACACATAAGCTGCACAAAATAGACATTGCCCCAATGCTAGCAAAGGAGGATGCATGGAGAGCAAAAAACAATAATGGTGGTCTATGACAAACACACACACTGGCCACACAAAAAAAACTGAAAAAAAATAAACTTAAAAAATCCTTAACCCCTTCAAAATTATTTTAAAGATAGCAGAAACAAAGTACATGTCATACATACACAATCTCATCAAAAAAGGTGGGCAAGCACATGGGGAAGAAGGTAGCTGAGAACATATCTGGCTAAATGGGTCTGGGCTCCAAGAGCCATCTTGATCCTAGCTATCAACAAGCACATGCAGACAAGAAATGTACTACATTTTACAAGTTGTTAGAAGTCTATCCCCAGGCCCCAAGCAGTAAAACAAGAACATAATGGAATGTTTAACAATCAGTAACAAATTTACAAAGAAATAACAAAGAAATAGAAATATTTTGGCGCATATTCGCAAGGATTCATTGCCGAGTTTTCGGTACTTTATCACAGCAAAGTGGTGATAAATGTATTGCCCCATTCACAAGCTGATGCTAACAGCCCATATCACCAGTTTTTCTGCGATAGCAGCCGCAAAAAAACATCCCCACAAATGACCCTGGTAACTATCGCTAATGAGAAGCAGTAGGCGTTCCCGTGCCAAAAGCCGCAGCAACACCACTCCGCAACATACTCAACGACCAGCCAGATAGGCGAAAAGATCCCAAAACAGGCAATAAGGCATATTAGCAGCCTGCTCTGACCTGGTGTAAAGTTGGGCGGCAGCCTGCACCACAAAAGGGAGGCCTGGCCAGAGCCACACCAGTAGAACAACAGATGCCATGGAGACAACGATCATGCAGCTCGGAGCCCCAACTGGGCCACAACACTGAGGGAGTGCAAAAAAAGACAGCTGACCTTCACAAAATGCTCCAACCTCACACATCCAACACCAGAGATTATCATTGCCCACTATAGGCTCAAAAGAACAACCATCCTCCACATCCTTAACATCATTGCCCACAGGCTGACGGTACCAACACAGTGAACAACCAACATCCCACCTCAGACAAAGCTGCTAGCTGTGCTGCACATGTTGGCCTCTGGTACCTACCAACCAACAAATGGAAGAGTCAGAGGAGTCACACAGCCAGCCCAATCCAAGTTCCTCACAACGGTCGTGGATGACATCATCAGCTTGGTACCCCACTACCTATACTTCTCCCACACTGCACAGGAACAGCCAGAGACCAAGCCAGGCGTCTACGCCATAGCTGGCTTCCCGCACATTTTGGGGGCAATTGACTGCACAGGTGTCCTGCTTGTGCCTCCTGGCAACACTGCACACAATAACCGCAACAGAAAGCACACATATTCCATCAATGTGCAGGCAAAAGCGGTCCACCGAGAAATCTCCACCAACGTTTACGACAACCACCCAGGCAGTGTGCATGATTCCTACATTTACCAATAATCCATCATCAACCAGCGCTAACAAGTTAGCACCCAAGGAAATGCACTGTTCGTTGGCAAGTACCAAATGAACACAACACAAACCTCGACTCCACAATCATGCAACTCACAACACTGGGAATGCACATGTTACAAACTCACATACAACATGCCAAACAACATGTCCACCCACCAGACACGACAGCACAACTTACTGTGGGAACCTGGGCCAGCCATGCACAAAAGCCATCAACGGCATGGCACCTCAGCCACACAATAGCAGATTGTGGGGAGAGGTGGGGACCAGACATGTGCGAAGGAGGCAAGTGACCCTTGAATGAGAATGTAAACAATGCCAAGTGTGGCGTGGATGTGATGGCCAGCCTGCAGCATGCAGACCACACACATATACATGTCGACATAAACCACTGGTGTTTGGAGTGTCGTGGACAGTGGACACAACCATTTCACCCCAACCAGTGGGGAAGCTCGCAGAAATGTAGCTTGTTATGTCCCCCCCGTAAGCGTGAGCAGAGTGGGCTGGCCCGGCGTATGCCTGGCCAGTGTAGGGGTGTGAATAAAAAGCACGTAGCTCTGGGTGTGGTTCTCTTCTGGAATGCCCAACGTCTCTGCCAGGTCACTGCTCAGGCCGCCACAGGATCGCAGGCCATCACCGTGGGCGGTGTTGCCTGCGATCCTGTGCGCCTGCTGCACAAGAATGCTGCTTGTACCCAAACCGACTTGCCTGCCCCTGCGCACCCAGGCCTCACTGCACACCAGCCGACACCGGCGTGCCAGTGCAAGCTCCAAGTCTGAGGCACGCAACCCTAGCAACCTGCTACAAACATCATGGTCTCCGCGAGCAAGGCCCACAGTACTCCTTTCTCGATGACGTACTCCACAGGCATACACAGCAGACTAGTAGGTCACACATTTGAAATTGAGTCTTGATTTCACTATGGCAGAGCACATTATTTATGGCAGATTTTATGTCACTATACTCCCTTCGATATGGTGCCACCAAGTCTGTGCATAGCATTACAACCACACGTGTCTCTGGGCCCTCGTGGACTACTGCCTTCTGCCTATGCTGCGCTCGAGTAGGTCACACAATTGGAACTGAGCATCTATTGTTCAATGGCAGAGTACATATCATTGCACGCAAGGAGATGGTGTAAGAGGATGATGCGTTTCAGTCAGGAGGAAAAAAGGATCAATGTTACGAAGGTGATCGAACACTACCAACAACTGCCCTGGTGTCACTAACTCTGTGCATCGTGAGCCAACGACACATGGCTGTGGCCACTGCTGACTGCTGCCTATGGCCTACACTTCGGTCGAGTAGGTCACACATTTGGGACTAAGTTTTGATTTAGCAATGGCGGAGTCAATATCATTGTACCATCATCATTCCAGACTGCCTTCGGCATCATGCCCTGGAGGACACCGTCCACTGTACACTGCAACCCTCCGCCACATTCCCCTTGGACATCTTCGAGGACCTGCACCGTCTGAATGGCCCTACCTCAGTGGACTGAAAGTCACCATCCCGTGGCGGTGTGCCTCTGCCGGCTGCTGTGCATCCGGGGCCACTAACTGTGCAGCTCAAGTCAGGGACCCTGTCTGATTGAATATTCGATGGCCTCTGAGACGATGGCCTTGGGGTCATCAACACCATGTGTCTGTGGCCCTGGGCTGTCCCCAGCCTCCGGCCTCAACTGCGGTCCACAAGGGCTCACACATCAAATCGAGTCCTGACCAGTCCTGACGTCGCATCACCGCAGGAGGCACACGCCACCATCACCCGGACTACCTCCAACTGCCATCTGGCAGACTAACGGAGTTTCTCACAAATGTCGTGGATGCCATTATCAGCCTGATACCCTGCTCAGCACTCCAGGTGCCACTGACTCGGTGCACCACAACCCATGGATCATTACTGATTGTGGAGAGGTTGTGGAGCAATGCCACCTTAGGCAGTGTGGGAGACCTGGGACGATGATGCAGGTGTAACACACCCCACTGCAGCTGCATCAGGTATATCCAGATAAGACACAATCCTAGACAATTTGTACACATGAGAGCGCTCAGTTCTAGTGCACCGAACTCAGTGCACTGCAACTCACGGACACTTCTGTTTGCATATTGGGTGACCTCTGTACTTGCTCCGGCTACCTCCATGTTGCTCAGCAGTTGTGTCTGAGTGTTATGCTGGTGTTTTCAGTTTCCCTTTTAATGGTGTTCACTGTTCAAGTGGTTGCCAGCACCAACCACTTAGTGTGGGCCAGCTTACACTTACCCCACACACATCCAGCACAGACATCACTGCACATGTGGCCCTGCCAATAAAGGGGCCGGGCGCACGTGCCCGTAGCCAGTTCCACATACTATCTGCGTGTGTCCCTGTGGTCATGCTGTATGCATGAGGGCCCTGGTCCTACAAAATTACATTGTGCTGTGTACAGTGGACCCAGGCATATCACCGCAGGCAGCGGTTTAGAGCTTGGACATGTAGCTTTGTCATCACCCACTCAATACGTAAGAGGAGTAGACTGGGCCATCGTACGCAGAGCCAACGTGGGTGTGTGAATGATAATTGCGTGCCTCTGGGTGTGGTTCTGTACTGGAAATGTGCATATGCATGTGTCTCTGTAGCAGTGTGGGTCTCCTTTGTGGGCTGTAGTTGGACCCTGAAGGGTATTAGACACCCATATGTGATCTAGTTCGGCTTCCATGGGTTCGGACCCCACCCACACCTGTTCGGCCACCTCCTTTTGGCATTCTGACACCTGGCATTGGAATGCGATGTGTGCCTCAGTGAAGTGTTGGGAACCAGCTTCGGCGGCAGGTGCTTCCTGCTGTGTTGTCTGTGCAGAGGCTAGGACCTCATCTATGTAGCTAGCGTGCCCTGCTCCTGGAGGTGGGTTGCCTAAGATGTCCATGAGCTGTTGTAGGGCGTCAGTGTTGAAGGTGTGGAGGTCCTCTCCAGCATCACTGATGAGTTGTCTGGCCTGCTCTGCTGGAGGTGTTGTGTGTCCCTCTGCAATGTGAAAGGGAGATGCATGTTGACATTGTGTTAACATGTATGTTGGCACATTGTTCTTGTTTACATGCAGACTGTATAGCACTGTACATTGTGACTGTTTGGGAGGTGCTGGGTTTTTTATGGTGGACAGTGGGCATTTGGACTACATGACGGATGTGAGGTTGTACGCGTACATTCCCATCTCACAGTTGCCTGCTCTGTTAGATGTAGTTGGCCTATTGCTGCGCATGTACGGAGCCAGTTGTGTCCTCTGTTCTCTAGTGTCGGGGTTGCACATTGTACCACATTGTCGTCAATGTGGATGTGCTGTTCTTGCTATGTGTGTGTTCTCCAGTGTGCCACGCGGACCCAGGACATGATCCAGGGTTATTGTGGGTGTGCAGAGTGCTACACATCATTGTGCATGTGTGCCATTGTGCCTATCTCCCCTGGTCGTTACTTGCCCTGTTAATGTTGTGTCAGGTCCTCTCGAGCTGTGCCCGGACTCCCAGCTCCTTGCACAGTCTCCACACTGATGACTGTGGTCTCGGTTTCCTCCAGCTCCTCCTGTGGCACATGACTCCAACCTCCTGTCGCCGTAGCTGCCTTCCTGTTGGCAGCGGGTTTGTCCTTGGTTTGGTTTACACATCATGCCAGCGCTTCCTGTCCTCCTCCATTAACCTCCTCGTCACTCCGACTGCATTCACGATAGTCCATTGTGGGTCAGTTGATGGTAGAGTTCTGTCACCTCCATGACGCTGATCTGGTTTGCCTGTGGACTGCACCCCGTCTTCCCCTCCTTCTTCTCCTTGATATTCCCCGACTCTGTTGTTCCTTGCGGATGGTCTGTGCGGCTTGTGGGGCTTGTGGTCACCTCTGCACTCGGTCAGGGTGCATCCATGTTGCTACGCACTTTGAATTGTTTTTGGTGTGGTTTTTTGGTTGCTTTTATAGTGCATTTTCCCCCCAGAAGCATGGGATTTGCAGGCCTGCCTCTGCTCTATGCTGGATTTTGTATCGGGATTGGCCTCATCGCAACTTTTTTTGCATTCGTGTTTTGCATTTTTGAGGCTTTGCACTGACTTTATCGCGGACATTTGACGCATTGTCGGGGGCCTATCGCATGGTGCCTCTGTGTTGTGAATACTTAGTTAACACAGTGTTATTTTCCAGCGATAGACTGCGATGTTAAAAGTTGCATTAAGTTAATTTTGCGATGGTTATCACACATTCTTGAGAATATCCCCCTTTGTATTATAACCCCAGGCCACATGGGTCTCAATTCCTACCTACCTACAGGTCAGGTAACACGAAACAAACCGAAAGAACAAAACAAACAAGGAACACAAATAGTGGTCGCTGCCATATCTCAAATACCAAACAATTTGCAAAATAATCAATTAAACTTTCGGGATATTTCTAAGGGTTTGGATCTAGCAGAGATTGCAGGCAAACATCAAAATCCAAAATGTCAAAGGTCTGAACAAAGCAAAGGGGGAAGTCTTCAATAGCCTCCAATTGTCAATGTCCCTTTCTTCGTGTTAAAATAAAAAAATTAAAATTAGTTGTGTGCTCCAAATTTACCTGAATGGTCTATTGGAGTAATAATGCAACTTAAAAATGTATGTTAAAGTTGTTTTTTGAGTCGCTGGCATTAAAATAACTGCTTCTTGTGTTTAGAATTGTAGTTTTGAGCTCAAGCCATCACCCAAATTGTGTACTTGTATAAAAATTCAACCTGACATGTTTCTTGACTGCCCAATACAAGGAACTGTCAATTTACCCTGGGAAGATGCGGCTCATGTTTGTGTCATTCACGTTGTCTTCGTGTATCTCACATTACGATGTTTCCCTGAATGGGATTTTCGTTGGGCGATACAGCGCAGTGACGAAATCTCGGTAATTGAGCATAAATATTGGTATGCGAATTTACGAAAATGATGCGAATTATGCCGCCATAATTTAAATGTCACCTTGCCTAGAATTTAAAGCACACGTAACTATTGTCAGAGTTCTACACTGCATCTTATAGTAAGATATAATGACTCTGGTTAGTCACGCATAGCTTGTTAGCCATTGTTGCCAAAATAAAATCCATTAATAAATAATCTCAATATTTCCATTCTTCGATTTAGCTACCATTGTCTGCCGGATCTGTACAGGATCCACTCATCTAAACTGTTGTTGTCTGATTGGCATATTTATAGTTGACATTTATTGATATGCATCATATTTTGTTATTCTTTCGTTGCATTATGCTGCACGTGATAAACTAATTATCAGCCATTCCAAGGCATTATGTCTAGCCTCAAGAGAGGATTGTTCCACGTTATGGCAGTGCGAATGTATAAAGAGATAACCGGAAATCATCTAATTGGCTTACAAATCTGGCTCCTGGTGACCAGGATGAGCACAGCACGGAAAAAAGAATCTCAAACAGCGGAATATTGCTGAGACAGCACATTGTGTATTGTGTTCAGGCAAATTAGAGTTCTCCTTTGAACAGGACTGTGTTCTCATCCGCTCTGAGTGGCTGTGAAACGGAGACAGCCAAAACTATACAAAAGGATCTTAACCTTTGCATTCAAATGTCCATGAAATTCAAAAAACTCTATTGAAAATATAGCAACATCAACAACGGAATCACATTAACTACTCACAGCCCTAAGGAGACAGAAGCAGAAATGGTTTGCACTTCTGAAAGGAGTAAAATGCCGAAAAAAATCAATTTTTCCATGGTTCAGCTGAAAAGAGAAGAAAGGCTGCCCGAGGCTTTCTTTAGAAAAGCCATGAGCAAGTCATAAGCAACAAGAAAGGGAAATATATAAGTCCCAAAGTCATTGGTGTAAAATCATAATTATATTAAAATCACGGAAAAACTGAAAAGTCATTCTCCTTTACAGTCAATTCAGCATCAATATTTTAAATTCAAAATATACTATACTATAACACTAACAATTTCTTGAATCAAACAATCTTCATGAGCTTGCTGAAGCTGGGTTTTAAACAGCACACTGGGCTGTGTCAGTACAAGCTGATGACATTGATGTAGCGGAAACTGCATTTTATTTGTAGGGGTGCATTATAATCGCGCATGTATAGCGCACCTGCACAAAATCCTTTGTCGTGTTCACATGGAGTGCTCGAAACTTGAATTGTAATAACTGGAAACGCGATGGGGCTTATATGCAAGTCCCTTGATCCACTTTTGTGTCACTTTTAACATGGGAAAAATGACGCAAAAGTGGCACAAGGGGCTTGTAAATCTGCTCTGATGTATTTAGGCCATTGAATAGTAACTCGAAAAATCAAGGTAGGAAGAAAATGTAGCTAGCAGAAAACATTAACATGGAGAACTCGTGTTATGTAATTGCCTATCCTTCATTTATTAAATGTGTTTATTAATGTGTCATTTTTCATGTAGGTAGGAATACTAATTAAACGTGTTTTAATTTCGTTTGCAAATACGTAAAGCTCATATGCCATTTTCTTATGTTAGCTAAATCTTGAAGGCCTGAAATGCAATTTCCATGGAAGTTGTCACTTTAGAATTAACAGTTTGAATTTCATGTCTGCTGTGGGTTTCGTTCTTTTTCACATTTTGTGTTGCAGGTGGAAGAATCGTCCTTGTTAGCTAGAACAATGTCTTTGTTTTACTAGTTAGGCAAGGAGAGAAGGAGATACCTCGTGAGCCTAAACAGATATGGTAAGTTGTTGTGTTTTCACACGGGAGAAGGCCTGGTTATCAAGGTCAATATGTTGCAGTTCAGGAACATAGCTATCCCGATTGTATTTACCTATGAGATCGTGTTTAGAGCACATGGCCTGATCTGAAAGGAATCTTGAGAAAAATACCTGTAATAATGTGATGCTAGAGTAGTAGTGAAAGTGCCTACTTCTTCTCTGCCTTCAGAGAGAGAGCATCTTAGAACAAGGTCTGTCTCGTTAGCGCTACAATATCTGACCCATCGATGGTGGAGAGACTTCTTAGGAAGACTCCAGATGCTGAAACCTTTTATTCCTTTTCCTGAGAATGCTTAGGTAGGGATGTCAAGTTAATGTTAGTATAGGGATAGATAGAAGCTGTATTTTCATCAACCATTGATGGAGGGAAATTTGGATTCATGCTTTCTGTTCCTCTGCATCGTACTTCTTGAACTAATTGTTTTGTGCATGTTGCACCGCCTCAACTTTATTCGTAGATTTCGTTTTATGCTGATTCGCATGTATTTCTGCACTCTCATTTTGAGATGTCTTTATGCTCAGTTATTTTTGGCTTTGTAATAAACTAACTAACCTTATGTAGTTGTCTGTGGTTACTATGTGTCCAGAGAAATTCCTAATGAATTGATTGGCATTAATAACAACTTTCTCCCCTTACGTTTACATGCTGCTATTAATAACCATTTGATTGTGATTCAGGAACAGGTCCAGAATGTATGGGTCCAGGTCCTTTCAACATGCCTATGATCCTAGATGCACATGGCAAGACAGCTTTTTTCCCTATATGTGACCTCTGACACTGCCTCACACTTCTTCAACATTTTGTTGGAGATGGAGTGGACCAGTGTGTAGAGCTGACTGAGATCTGGCCTTTTTAAGCACATAGGTGGCCTTTCTCCTTATTGCTCAACTTATGGAACCCTCTTCTGAAGGGTGGCACAGGGCTCATCTTTGAACCTTGTGCTTTTGGCAGTGGGCTTTCTATCCAATCTAATTCAGTCTATCGACCTTCACTTTTACTGTTACGCTGATGATACCTAGATCATTTTCTGGCTTTTCAAAGACTTAAAATGAGGGCATCACACATATCTGTAGTACACTTTTTGCCTTCTTATTAAAATAAGCTCTTAGGGGGCAATTTAGGTTTGTGTGGCATATCTGGGGATATAAGCCAGATGAGTAGCTAATGCAGCTACATTACATCATGTCTGGATTTACGTTTACGTCTACCCATGATACTTCAATCAAAGTTAATAATGCTCGCAAAAGCTTAGAGTTTTATTAGCTTTTATGTAATCTACCATCTCTGCATATCCCTCTGCCTATGATTCTCAGGCAAAATGACTAGAATCTGACTCAATGATTATGTCTAATTTGATTCATATATTGTTTGTCCATTCAATGCCTTTCTCGGTTCAAGCCACCAAATATTTCCTCCTCTCTATGCTGCTTCAGATTAATCAGTCATTTTGTATATGAGGCTGATTTAAGTGCTCTCTCTCATTGAATGATAAAACCCATGGGAAGTTTATTGGAAAAACTCATGTACCACCCATGAAACGTGAACTTGGCACAAAGTAATGGAGTGCTATTTGTGTTATTTTTTGACAACTTTCAAAGCACAAAACTATGTTTGCACTGGAAATTAAATTGTTTATCAAGACTTTTAATCATTGTGCGTCATTTTGTGATGGGGCAAAACCTTGGTAAATCTGCCCCAATGAGTATAGATCACTTTTAGAAGAATAAATTACTTTTAGGGATAAAATTACATTTAACTGCAAAATTACTCATGATACAAAGTAAAAAATATTTTGGTATCAAATTTAGGAGCAAGATCATATTACAGTTCCTAATCATCCCAGTGCAATATTAGAAAAAGTGTGGAAACAATTAAAGGATCACAAATCACATCAGAATCAAAAACAAATTGGGATACTTGTTAGCGATGGAGGTCTCTAGTTGGCAGTAGCTTGCACCCTATGTAGGGACCCTGATTCTAGTCAGGATAAGGGAGTTACACACCCAAGATAACTCCTGCTCACCCCTTGGTAGCTTGGCATGATCAGTCAGGTTTATCTCAGAGGCAATGTGTAAAGATTTTGTACAAACACACAGTAATACAGTGAAAACACTACAAAAGAACACTACACCAGTTTAGAAAACTAGCCAATATTTATCTGAATCAAGCAAGACCAAAACAACATAAATCCAACATACATAAGCAAAGATATCATGACATGTGAATTAGCTCCTGACGACATTGTCACATTTTTTTTATTATCCGCGTAACCCACAGAATAAACTTACAGCGGAGGGGTGTAAGCGATGGCGCCTATTCTGAGTAGTGTTACGTTGCTGATTGTCTGCGGGTCGGCGACGCATGAGTTCAGAGACGCATTGTGACCGGCAGCAGAGGTGGGGCCTGCGCGGAGTTTGCTGTGGCCTTAACTGCCTGTGGCACCCGTATCTGGAGACTTGGCAGAGACGTGTGGGGCGAGCCACGGTCAACTGGCGGGGGATCTCTTCCATCAATCAAACAGGGATGACAGGGGGAGGAAAGGCAATATAGGGCAGCCCCCCACTCAACAACTGTGAAACAAAAAGCCCTAATCAGCCTGCATGGTTAAAGTCACACAGCCCTGTAACTATTGGGGCCATATCTTTTATTGGCTCACCTAGAGAAAATTAATCAATGTTGTGTTACAGGTCAGACCATACCTCAAAACGTAAAAAACTGTGTACAGCTACACCCACAAAGAAAATATGTGAGAAAGCAAGGAAAGTACCTCACGGACGTAACACCCGAGGGGGTTCCCGGTTTAATAATTACCGGTATACCCGCTTCTCATCATCGGTTACTTTCCTTGCTGGGAGGATGAAGTGTGTGCAAAAAAGATGTGCACATGAGAGAAACGATAGAGACAGGTAAGGAGTGTACACATCCACAACCTTGTAGGAAAGAAAAAGGTGTTTAGAAAGAAATACCAAGTGCCTACACCCAACAACCAACAAATATAAAACAAGTGAGGTTTGGCTGGCTGGGTCGATTTTATTCTGGTGCTGCCAAACTTCACTATTAAAAAATGGTTAGGTTAATACCATTGATTCATTGTAACTGGACCGACATGTTTCATTGCCTTGTCATTGGAAACTTCGTCAGGGTACGTAGTTGGGTCTCAATTCTCAATCCTCCGTATTTTAGTGAGGACCTGTACACAGACAAACATAAAATAGAGCGCAGCAGTGGTCACTAGGTGCATCAATAGAGGGAGGTCTATTCTGAGCCAAACACAACCACCCAGTCAGTGCAGGTAGCTGCAAGGCGCTTTGTTTACCTTTTGCTCGACTGTGGTACTCATACCATCGAGCATCAAAAGACAACGTGTCAAAGATCACGTGTCCGTCGTGGAAACTCCTTGAAGTGAGTAACCTATGTAGGGAGCAGATAAAAAACACAGTTGGTTCACCGTACTACAATCCGCCCCGAGTCAAGTATGTTATATGGGTGTGCTCCTGAAATAAAATTTTCAAATGTGAACCCCCTGCTTGTGTCACCGCTACAAGCTGCAAGTCACTGGAGTGTACAGCAATGACACAGTTTCAGTGGTGGGAAAACGTGGGAGCTTGGTGATGTTATATTGCCAGTACTCCATGGTCTTAGGTTTCTAAGGCGGCGGGTAGCCGCTTAGTAATCATTGCGTTGTCAAAAGTAATCAGTTGCTACCCGTGCATAAGTGCCTCAAACTTCCCATCATGGTTCGGGAGGACACAGAGGCGTGCCTCCAACATGGATCACCTAAATAAATGAACCCCCAGCCCGTGCGGCGCATCAATCAAGAGCCCCAGTAACACGGAAACATCCAACCGTTCTAGCGGGGTTTTGGATCGACTTAAAAACGCTCCCCTTGCCAGCTACCACATACCGCTGCCGAGTCCCTCCGGCGCTTCCGACGTCTCACAACTCAAGCCTGGATTGGAGACGCGGAAGTAAGCGCGGGGGACTCCTCCCACCACGTAACGAGGCGGCCATCTTGAGTAAGTAGCGAGGCACAGAGTAAGGTGCGATTTCAATCGCTAAACTTTATTGGCCAGTGTCAAACACATCGGGATCGATCTCTACATGTATATGAAGTGTGGCAGCTATCAGTACCCAATAAAATGTGATTGTATTCTGGCGAACTCACATTTGGGGAGAAAGACAAATGAGGGCATTAAAACAGTTATGCCTAATGCAAGAGTAGATGCTAGTGTGATGTATATTCCATATGCCTAGCGATCCTGTATAAAATAGGACATGGTGTGGAAACTCTTATTGGTGTATATTTTCTGTTTGACATGTTCAGATCAGTAGTATGCTGGTAAATCTGTTTACAGTCCCAGGGCATAGCCAATATTTACTGTTCATAGTTGGATAATGAGGAAGGCAAACCAGAGGACTCTAGCGTCTGCTCACTTTATTCCACTCAATGGAATCGTTAAGCCCCTCTTTATCGGCCTTCTCCAAATAAATCCACCTAGCTTCCTTTCTGGCCAGTATCCTGTCAAGGTTGTGTGTGTCACCCACTACTTTCTCCAGTACTGTCCACTTTGGGTCACCCTGCCCGTGGTTTTTTCATTGAAGTGCTGCACCAAGCGTGTAGTAAGTTTCTTAGCCCGAATCGTGCTTAGATGCTCCTGGATGCGAACCTTAACTCTGCGTGTCGTAAGGCCAATATAATGGAGCCCACAACTACAAGTAATCCTGTAGATGACATGTGTCGTATAGCAATTACTAAATTTTGTCAAATACCAGGTTTTACCACTATGTAGAGTGGTCTCTTTCGTGGCCATAGTTAAAGGGCACACGGAGCACCCACCACAGGGGTAGTGTCCTTTTGGGATCTTTTTTGATTCAGGATTGGTAATCAAATTCCTGGTATGTACCAGCTTGTCACGCAGATTGGCTGCCCTCTTAAACGCAAAGCGTGGAGCTGGCATCTTATCACCCGGAGTATCTAGTAATGTCCAATGTTTACGGATGATCTGCCTTATTTTGGTTGACAGTGGATCAAAGGTAGTAACCACCGGTAAACACGATTGGTTAGTCCTTGTGTTTCGTTCAAGCAAAGCCTCCCGAGGTGTATTAAGTGCCCTCTTGCGTGCATGTTTGATTACTTTGGTAGGATACTGTCTCTGTTTAAGTTTGGTAACTAGTCCGGCAGACTGATCCAGGTATGCTTCAGTTGTGGAACAATTCCTATGATATCGGAGAAATTGGCCCACCGGCAAGTTGTCTCTAAGGGCACGAGGGTGAAATGAGTGGTAATGAAGGAGGGAGTTCCTATCAGTGTATTTATGATGTACTGTAGTAACTAACATGTTCTCCTCCACTGATATGTCAACATCTAGATAAACTGCCTTGCTGTTACTAATGGACCAAGTAAAGCGTAGACTGTCATCGGCTTGATTTAGCCAGTTAAGAAACAGATGGAGCCGGTCCTCTGTACCTGTCCAGATACAGAGGACGTCATCAATATATCACCTCCATTCCTGGATGTTATTCAGGAAGGGATTGGAGGGATGGTAGACCACATTCTCCTCAAACTGGCCCACATAAATGCAGGCCAGGCTGGGAGCAAATGTAGCCCCCATTGATGTCCCCGACGTCTGTAGGTACAGTTGTCCTTTGTACTCAAAGAAATTTCTTGTGAGTGCCAGCTCTATGCACTGGAGAACAAACGACACAGGTGTGTTGTAAAACCACTCCATCACACCCAGGGCTCTAGCTGCTGCCACCAGCGTAGCGCCCTGGGGAATGCTGGTATATAAGGACTCGATGTCAATAGTGACCAATAACTGGGTGGTGGGGTCAAAGGCCATGTCCTTCAAAATGTTTAGGATGTCTGTGGTATCCTGCACAAACGATTTCTGTGTAATGACTGCCTCTCTAAGAAAAAAGTCAGAAAATTGGGATAAGGGTTCAAGGATCGATTGCATCCCGGACACGATTGGGCGTCCTGGCGGTGGCCGCTGCGGCTTGTGAATCTTAGGCAAGATGTAGAATGCCGGTATACGTGGATTCACGTTAATGATAAAATCTGCCTCCTTGATTGTTATCCATTTCTTAGATACAGTGTATGCCACTAGATCCTTGATGGTATCAGCAAGTTCCTGGGTGGGGTCACGCATTAATGGACTGTAATTAGTGCGCGCAGATAGAAGCCTCAGCACCTCCGTCTCGTAGTCAGTGGTGTTAAGCACGACCACAGCCCCACCCTTGTCCGCCGGCTTGATAGTAATGGCGGCGTTTTGTTGTAATGCCTTTACTGCTTGCCACTCCTCTTTGGTCATGTTATGTCCATGTTGAAATTGTGTTTGTTGTTCGAGGGCCTCCACTTCATGTAGCACTCGCTGCTCAAAAACTGCAACTTCCGGGCCCAAAACTGACACCGAGGGGCAGAATGTAGAAGGACGACGTAAGTTGGTATCAAACAAAGATGGAGGGATCTTTTCTTTGTCATGAAAGAATTTGTGCAACTTAATTTTGCGCATCATTTCAGACAGCTCGGTTCGGCAAAAGAAAGAGTTGTGATGGGGTGTGGGGACAAACCCCAATCCTTTATTCAATACACCCTTCTCAGTGGTGGTAAGTATGTGGCTAGATAAATTAACTACAATATCGTTCTCAGGGACTGTCATGGGCCTGACCGGCCCTGTCACTTCTGAAATGTGCGGCTCCTGCTCCGTGTGACACTGGGTGAGTAGGTCTGCCATGTGGGTGTTCCTCTGCCCCTGCCTCGGCCACGGTGAGTCTGACCACCTCCCCCTCTTTGGCCTCCCGAGCCCTGACCTAAAAAAACCCTTAACAGTACTCCAAGATCTTCTTCTGGTTTCCCACCTGTCGCAAAATTGACCCGACTGTTAGTGGATGTTGTGGGGCGATCTGTTGCCTCTTCGTCCTCACTACTGGTGTTGTCGAACTGCCAATTATTTGGTGTACGTCTATAACCTTGCTGGCCCCCGCGGTTGGATTGCTGTTGTCCTCTCCTAGGCTGGTACTGGCCCCTTAGTTGTTCTTGGGGTCTCTCGTAATACTCGTCTTCAATATAGGGAAAAGCCCACTTGTGGGTATGGCGTTCTAGGTTCTTTTTGAGACCTCTGATTTTTTGATTGACCATGTAGGCCTTGTAATCCGCTAGGTCCCCTTGTATGTGGGCCTGCTGGTCCTTCGCATCCGCGAGAGCACTGTTATTATTGAGACTCTCTTCTAATTCCAAAATTTCTATTAGAAGTGCCTCACTGAGGCGTTTCGCGGTGTTAATAATTAGAATTAGCCAGTCTTGTGTGCATTTGTTAGAAATGCAGCTCCAATCAAATCGGAATTGTTTGTCTTCCAGGACGATCTTTGGTTCGAGTCTAACCATGAGGCTAGGAGGGGAAGCCCCAGCTCTTAAGTACTCGGTCATGAGGGCCCCATGGAGGGCGACTCGAATCTGATGTTTTTTTAAGGGCACTTAATTTGTCCCACTCCTCCCTAGCTGACCCTTCCGTATTCAGAGGTGCATCAGGTAGCAACGACGGGCCTGCAAGAATGAGTGCAATCTGCTCGTCGCTAAATGCCAGGCAATTCATTCCCTAATTTGGTGGGTGATATGTACTGTTTAAGGGCTGCTTAATACTGACTAGCGTGGTTGTGTAAAATATCATACACCTCCCTAAATCACCTATTCTAGCTCTATGAATTTAAAAACAAAATGTGAACATCATCCTCACGGCTGGGCCGCCGTACTCAATCTATCAATCAAACAGGGATGACAGGGGGAGGAAAGGCAATATAGGGCAGCCCCCCACTCAACAACTGTGAAACAAAAAGCCCTAATCAGCCTGCATGGTTAAAGTCACACAGCCCTGTAACTATTGGGGCCATATCTTTTATTGGCTCACCTAGATAAAATTAATCAATGTTGTGTTACAGGTCAGACCATACCTTAAAACGTAAAAAACTGTGTACAGCTACACCCACAAAGAAAATATGTGAGAAAGCAAGGAAAGTACCTCACGGACGTAACACCCGAGGGGGTTCCCGGTTTAATAATTACCGGTATACCCGCTTCTCATCATCGGTTACTTTCCTTGCTGAGAGGATGAAGTGTGTGCAAAAAAGATGTGCACATGAGAGAAACGATAGAGACAGGTAAGGAGTGTACACATCCACAACCTTGTAGGAAAGAAAAAGGTGTTTAGAAAGAAATACCAAGTGCCTACACCCAACAACCAACAAATATAAAACAAGTGAGGTTTGGCTGGCTGGGTCGATTTTATTCTGGTGCTGCCAAACTTCACTATTAAAAAATGGTTAGGTTAATACCATTGATTCATTGTAACTGGACCGACATGTTTCATTGCCTTGTCATTGGCAACTTCGTCAGGGTACGTAGTTGGGTCTCAATTCTCAATCCTCTGTATTTTAGTGAGGACCTGTACACAGACAAACATAAAATAGAGCGCAGCAGTGGTCAGGGGAGCGTTTTTAAGTCGATCCAAAACCCCGCTAGAACGGTAGGATGTTTCCGTGTTACTGGGGCTCTTGATTGATGCGCCGCACGGGCTGGGGGTTCATTTATTTAGGTGATCCATGTTTGAGGCACGCCTCTGTGTCCTCCCGAACCATGATGGGAAGTTTGAGGCACTTATGCACGGGTAGCAACTGATTACTTTTGACAATGCAAGGATTACTAAGCGGCTACCCACCGCCTTAGAAACCTAAGACCATGGAGTACTGGCAATATAACATCACCAAGCTCCCACGTTTTCCCACCACTGAAACTGTGTCATTGCTGTACACTCCAGTGACTTGCAGCTTGTAGCGGTGACACAAGCAGGGGGTTCACATTTGGAAATTTTATTTCAGGAGCACACCCATATAACATACTTGACTCGGGGCGGATTGTAGTACGGTGAACCAACTGTGTTTTTTATCTGCTCCCTACATAGGTTGCTCACTTCAAGGAGTTTCCACGACGGACACGTGATCTTTGACACGTTGTCTTTTGATGCTCGATGGTATGAGTACCACAGTCGAGCATAAGGTAAACTAAGCGCCTTGCAGCTACCTGCACTGACTGGGTGGTTGTGTTTGGCTCAGAATAGACCTCCCTCTATTGATGCACCTAGTGACCACTGCTGCGCTCTATTTTATGTTTGTCTGTGTACAGGTCCTCACTAAAATACGGAGGATTGAGAAATGAGACCCAACTACGTACCCTGACGAAGTTGCCAATGACAAGGCAATGAAACATGTCGGTCCAGTTACAATGAATCAATGGTATTAACCTAACCATTTTTTAATAGTGAAGTTTGGCAGCACATGAATAAAATCGACCCAGCCAGCCAAACCTCACTTGTTTTATATTTGTTGGTTGTTGGGTGTAGGCACTTGGTATTTCTTTCTAAACACCTTTTTCTTTCCTACAAGGTTGTGGATGTGTACACTCCTTACCTGTCTCTATCGTTTCTCTCATGTGCACATCTTTTTTGCACACACTTCATCCTCTCAGCAAGGAAAGTAACCGATGATGAGAAGCGGGTATACCGGTAATTATTAAACCGGGAACCCCCTCGGGTGTTACGTCCGTGAGGTACTTTCCTTGCTTTCTCACATATTTTCTTTGTGGGTGTAGCTGTACACAGTTTTTTACGTTTTAAGGTATGGTCTGACCTGTAACACAACATTGATTAATTTTATCTAGGTGAGCCAATAAAAGATATGGCCCCAATAGTTACAGGGCTGTGTGACTTTAACCATGCAGGCTGATTAGGGCTTTTTGTTTCACAGTTGTTGAGTGGGGGGCTGCCCTATATTGCCTTTCCTCCCCCTGTCATCCCTGTTTGTTTGATAGATTGAGTACGGCGGCCCAGCCGTGAGGATGATGTTCACATTTTGTTTTTAAATTCATAGAGCTAGAATAGGTGATTTAGGGAGGTGTATGATATTTTACACAACCACGCTAGTCAGTATTAAGCAGCCCTTACACAGTACATATCACCCACCAAATTAGGGAATTAATTGCCTGGCATTTAGCGACGAGCAGATTGCACTCATTCTTGCAGGCCCGTCGTTGCTACCTGATGCACCTCTGAATACGGAAGGGTCAGCTAGGGGGGAGTGGGACAAATTAAGTGCCCTTAAAAAACGTCAGATTCGAGTCGCCCTCCATGGGGCCCTCATGACCGAGTACTTAAGAGCTGGGGCTTCCCCTCCTAGCCTCATAGTTAGGCTCGAACCAAAGATCTTCCTGGAAGACAAACAATTCCGATTTGATTGGAGCTGCATTTCTAACAAATGCACACGAGACTGGCTAATTCTAATTATTAACACCGCGAAACGCCTCAGTGAGGCACTTCTGATAGAAATTTTGGAATTAGAACAGAGTCTCAATAATAACAGTGCTCTCCTGGATGCGGAGGACCAGCTGGCCCGCATACAAGGGGACCTAGCGGATTACAAGGCCTACATGGTCAATCAAAAAATCAGAGGTCTCAAAAAGAACCTAGAACGCCATACCCACAAGTGGGCTTTTCCCTATATTGAAGACGAGTATTACGAGAGACCCCAAGAACAACTAAGGGGCCAGTACCAGCCTAGGAGAGGACAACAGCAATCCAACCGCGGGGGCCAGCAAGGTTATAGACGTACACCAAATAATTGGCAGTTCGACAACACCAGTAGTGAGGACGAAGAGGCAACAGATCGCCCCAGAACATCCACTAACAGTCGGGTCAATTTTGCGACAGGTGGGAAACCAGAAGAAGATCTTGGAGTACTGTTAAGGGCTTTTTTTGGTCAGGGCTCGGGAGGGCAAAGAGGGGGAGGTGGTCAGACTCACCGTGGCCGAGGCAGGGGCAGAGGAACACCCACATGGCAGACCTACTCACCCAGTGTCACACGGAGCAGGAGCCGCACATTTCAGAAGTGACAGGGCCGGTCAGGCCCATGACAGTCCCTGAGAACGATATTGTAGTTAATTTATCTAGCCACATACTTACCACCACTGAGAAGGGTGTATTGAATAAAGGATTGGGGTTTGTCCCCACACCCCATCACGACTCTTTCTTGTGCCGAACCGAGCTGTCTGAAATGATGCGCAAAATTAAGATTGCACAAATTCTTTCATGACAAAGAAAAGATCCCTCCGTCTTTGTTTGATACCAACTTACGTCGTCCTTCTACATTCTGCCCCTCGGTGTCAGTTTTGGGCCCGGAAGTTGCAGTATTTTGAGCAGCGAGTGCTACATGAAGTGGAGGCCCTCGAACAACAAACACAATTTCATCATGGACATAACATGACCAAAGAGGAGTGGCAAGCAGTAAAGGCATTACAACAAAACCCCGCCATTACTATCAAGCCGGCGGACAAGGGTGGGGCTGTGGTCGTGCTTAACACCACTGACTACGAGACGGAGGTGCTGAGGCTTCTATCTGTGCGCACTAATTACAGTCCATTAATGCGTGACCCCACCCAGGAACTTGCTGATACCATCAAGGATCGAGTGGCAGACGCTGTATCTAAGAAATGGATAACAACCAAGGAGGCAGATTTTATCATTAACGTGAATCCACGTATACCGGCATTCTACATCTTGCCTAAGATTCACAAGCCGCAGCGGCCACCGCCAGGACGCCCAATCGTGTCCGGGATACAATCGATCCTTGAACCCTTATCCCAATTTTCTGACTTTTTTCTTAGAGAGGCAGTCATTACACAGAAATCGTTTGTGCAGGATACCACAGACATCCTAAACATTTTGAAGGACATGGCCTTTGACCCCACCACCCAGTTATTGGTCACTATTGACATCGAGTCCTTATATACCAGCATTCCCCAGGGCGCTACGCTGGTGGCAGCAGCTAGAGCCCTGGGTGTGATGGAGTGGTTTTACAACACACCTGTGTCGTTTGTTCTCCAGTGCATAGAGCTGGCACTCACAAGAAATTTCTTTGAGTACAAAGGACAACTGTACCTACAGACGTCGGGGACATCAATGGGGGCTACATTTGCTCCCAGCCTGGCCTGCATTTATGTGGGCCAGTTTGAGGAGAATGTGGTCTACCATCCCTCCAATCCCTTCCTGAATAACATCCAGGAATGGAGGCGATATATTGATGACGTCCTCTGTATCTGGACAGGTACAGAGGACCGGCTCCATCTGTTTCTTAACTGGCTACATCAAGCCGATGACAGTCTACGCTTTACTTGGTCCATTAGTAACAGCAAGGCAGTCTATCTAGATGTTGACATATCAGTGGAGGAGAACATGTTAGTTACTACAGTACATCATAAAGACACTGATAGGAACTCCCTCCTTCATTACCACTCATTTCACCCTCGTGCCCTTAGAGACAACTTGCCGGTGGGCCAATTTCTCCGATATCGTAGGAATTGTTCCACAACTGAAGCATACCTGGATCAGTCTGCCGGACTAGTTACCAAACTTAAACAGAGACAGTATCCTACCAAAGTAATCAAACATGCACGCAAGAGGGCACTTAATACACCTCGGGAGGCTTTGCTTGAACGAAACACAAAGACTAACCAATCGTGTTTACCAGTGGTTACTACCTTTGATCCACTGTCAACCAAAATAAGGCAGATCATCCGTAAACATTGGACATTACTAGATACTCCGGGTGATAAGATGCCAGCTCCACGCTTTGCGTTTAAAAGGGCAGCCAATCTGCGTGACAAGCTGGTACATACCAGGAATTTGATTACCAATCCTGAATCCAAAAAGATCCCAAAAGGACACTACCCCTGTGGTGGGTGCTCCGTGTGCCCTTTAACTATGCCACGAAATAGATCACTCTACATAGTGGTAAAACCTGGAATTTGACAAAATTTAGTAATTGCAATACGACACATGTCATCTACAGGATTACTTGTAGTTGTGGGCTCCATTATATTGGCCTTACGACACGCAGAGTTAAGGTTCGCATCCAGGAGCATCTAAGTACGATTCGGGCTAAGAAACTTACCACACGCTTGGTGCAGCACTTCAATGAAAAAAACCACGGGCAGGGTGACCTAAAGTGGACAGTACTGGAGAAAGTGGTGGGTGACACACACAACCTTGACAGGATACTGGCCAGAAAGGAAGCTAGGTGGATTTATTTGGAGAAGGACGATAAAGAGGGGCTTAACGATTCCATTGAGTGGAATAAAGTGAGCAAACGCTAGAGTCCTCTGGTTTGCCTTCCTCATTATCCAACTATGAACAGTAAATATTGGCTATGCCCTGGGACTGTAAACAGATTTACCAGCATACTACTGATCTGAACATGTCAAACAGAAAATATACACCAATAAGAGTTTCCACACCATGTCCTATTTTATACAGGATCGCTAGGCATGTGGAATATACATCACACTAGCATCTACTCTTGCATTAGGCATTACTGTTTTAATGCCCTCATTTGTCTTTCTCCCCAAATGTGAGTTCGCCAGAATACAATCACATTTTATTGGGTACTGATAGCTGCCACACTTCATATACATGTAGAGATCGATCCCGATGTGTTTGACACTGGCCAATAAAGTTTAGCGATTGAAATCGCACCTTACTCTGTCCTCGCTACTTACTCAAGATGGCCGCCTTGTTACGTGGTGGGAGGAGTCCCCCGCGCTTACTTCCGCGTCTCCAATCCAGGCTTGAGTTGTGAGACGTCGGAAGCGCCGGAGGGACTCGGCAGCGGTATGTGGTAGCTGGCAAGGGGAGCGTTTTTAAGTCGATCCAAAACCCCGCTAGAACGATAGGATGTTTCCGTGTTACTGGGGCTCTTGATTGATGCGCCGCACGGGCTGGGGGTTCATTTATTTAGGTGATCCATGTTGGAGGCATGCCTCTGTGTCCTCCCGAACCATGATGGGAAGTTTGAGGCACTTATGCACGGGTAGCAACTGATTACTTTTGACAACACAATGATTACTAAGCGGCTACCCGCCGCCTTAGAAACCTAAGACCATGGAGTACTGGCAATATAACATCACCAAGCTCCCACGTTTTCCCACCACTGAAACTGTGTCATTGCTGTACACTCCAGTGACTTGCAGCTTGTAGCGGTGACACAAGCAGGGGGTTCACATTTGGAAATTTTATTTCAGGAGCACACCCATATAACATACTTGACTCGGGGCGGATTGTAGTACGGTGAACCAACTGTGTTTTTTATCTGCTCCCTACATAGGTTACTCACTTCAAGGAGTTTCCACGACGGACACGTGATCTTTGACACGTTGTCTTTTGATGCTCGATGGTATGAGTACCACAGTCGAGCAAAAGGTAAACAAAGCGCCTTGCAGCTACCTGCACTGACTGGGTGGTTGTGTTTGGCTCAGAATAGACCTCCCTCTATTGATGCACCTAGTGACCACTGCTGCGCTCTATTTTATGTTTGTCTGTGTACAGGTCCTCACTAAAATACAGAGGATTGAGAATTGAGACCCAACTACGTACCCTGACGAAGTTGCCAATGACAAGGCAATGAAACATTACAGAAAAGGGGGTGGTGATGAACAGAGTGTCTGAATTAAGCAGACCACTCTTACCCAGTCCAAAGATCAGGGCTTGATCCATCACCGTTATTTAGCTCACTGCCCCATCCCAGCTCAGAACCTGGCTATATGCAAATTAGTCTGTCCCTGGCCCAGTGCATCATGGGAACAGGGCAGACCAAATTACCAAGCCAATTCTTCACCAGAAAGGAGACAAGCTACTGGGGACCGGTTTCTGGCATTTCAGCCTCGTCGGCCCGGCTTGCTTGAGTCCTGATGGAGCAGTGAGCAAGGGACTCATGTCTGAGTATACCCTGCCACACCTATAGTGGCCAAAAACGATTCAGAAAAGGGGGTGGTGATGAACAGAGTGTCTGAATTAAGCAGACTACTCTTACCCAGTCCAAAGATCAGGGCTTGATCCATCACCGTTATTTAGCTCACTGCCCCATCCCAGCTCAGAACCTGGCTATATGCAAATTAGTCTGTCCCTGGCCCAGTGCATCATGGGAACAGGGCAGACCAAACTACCAAGCCAATTCTTCACCAGAAAGGGGACAAGCTACCGGGGACCGGTTTCTGGCATTTCAGCCTCATCGGCCCGGCTTGCTTGAATCCTGATGGAGCAGTGAGCAAGGGACTCATGTCTTAGTATACCCTGCCACACCTATAGTGGCCAAAAATGATTCAGAAAAGGGGGTGGTGATGAACAGAGTGTCTGAATTAAGCAGACCACTCTTACCCAGTCCAAAGATCAGGGCTTGATCCATCACCGTTATTTAGCTCACTGCCCCATCCCAGCTCAGAACCTGGCTATATGCAAATTAGTCTGTCCCTGGCCCAGTGCATCATGGGAACAGGGCAGACCAAACTACCAAGCAAATTCTTCACCAGAAAGGAGACAAGCTACCGGGGACCGGTTTCTGGCATTTCAGCCTCGTCGGCCCGGCTTGCTTGAATCCTGATGGAGCAGTGAGCAAGGGACTCATTTCTGAGTATACCCTGCCACACCTATAGTGGCCAAAAACGATTCAGAAAAGGGGATGGTGATGAACAGAGTGTCTGAATTAAGCAGACCACTCTTACCCAGTCCAAAGATCAGGGCTTGATCCATCACCGTTATTTAGCTCACTGCCCCATCCCAGCTCAGAACCTTGCTATATGCAAATTAGTCTGTCCCTGGCCCAGTTGCTCATGGGAACAGGGCAGACCAAACTACCAAGCCAATTCTTCACCGGAAAGGAGACAAGCTACCGGGGACCGGTTTCTGGCATTTCAGCCTCGTCGGCCCGGCTTGCTTGAATCCTGATGGAGCAGTGAGCAAGGGACTCATGTCTGAGTATACCCTGCCACACCTATAGTGGCCAAAAACGATTCAGAAAAGGGGGTGGTGATGAACAGAGTGTCTGAATTAAGCAGACCACTCTTACCCAGTCCAAAGATCAGGGCTTAATCCATCACCGTTATTTAGCTCACTGCCCCATCCCAGCTCAGAACCTGGCTATATGCAAATTAGTCTGTCCCTGGCCCAGTGCATCATGGGAACAGGGCAGACCAAACTACCAAGCCAATTCTTCACCAGAAAGGAGACAAGCTACCTGGGACCGGTTTCTGGCATTTCAGCCTCGTCGGCCCGGCTTGCTTGAATCCTGATGGAGCAGTGAGCAAGGGACTCATGTCTGAGTATACCCTGCCACACCTATAGTGGCCAAAAACGATTCAGAAAAGGGGGTGGTGATGAACAGAGTGTCTGAATTAAGCAGACCACTCTTACCCAGTCCAAAGATCAGGACTTGATCCATCACCATTATTTAGCTCACTGCCCCATCCCAGCTCAGAACCTGGCTATATGCAAATATGTCTGTCCCTGGCCCAGTGCATCATGGGAAAAGGGCAGACCAAACTACCAAGCCAATTCTTCACCAGAAAGGAGACAAGCTACCGGGGACCGGTTTCTGGCATTTCAGCCTCGCCGGCCCGGCTTGCTTGAATCCTGATGGAGCAGTGAGCAAGGGACTCATGTCTGAGTATACCCTGCCACACCTATAGTGGCCAAAAACGATTCAGAAAAGGGGGTGGTGATGAACAGAGTGTCTGAATTAAGCAGACCACTCTTACCCAGTCCAAAGATCAGGGCTTGATCCATCACCGTTATTTAGCTCACTGCCCCATCCCAGCTCAGAGCCTGGCTATATGCAAATTAGTCTGTCCCTGGCCCAGTGCATCATGGGAACAGGGCAGACCAAACTACCAAGCCAATTCTTCACCAGAAAGGAGACAAGCTACCGGGGACCGGTTTCTGGCATTTCAGCCTCGTCGGCCCGGCTTGCTTGAATCCTGATGGAGCAGTGAGCAAGGGACTCATGTCTGAGTATACCCTGCCACACCTATAGTGGCCAAAAACGATTCAGAAAAGGGGGTGGTGATGAACTGAGTGTCTGAATTAAGCAGACCACTCTTACCCAGTCCAAAGATCAGGGCATGATCCATCACCGTTATTTAGCTCACTGCCCCATCCCAGCTCAGAACCTGGCTATATGCAAATTAGTCTGTCCCTGGCCCAGTGCATCATGGGAACAGGGCAGACCAAACTACCAAGCCAATTCTTCACCAGAAAGGAGACAAGCTACCGGGGACCGGTTTCTGGCATTTCAGCCTCGTCGGCCCGGCTTGCTTGAATCCTGATGGAGCAGTGAGCAAGGGACTCATGTCTGAGTATACCCTGCCACACCTATAGTGGCCAAAAACGATTCAGAAAAGGGGGTGATGATGAACAGAGTGTCTGAATTAAGCAGACCACTCTTACCCAGTCCAAAGATCAGGGCTTGATCCATCACCGTTATTTAGCTCGTGGAAGGGTATACTCAGATGTGAGTCCCTTGCTCATTGCACCATCAGGATTCAAGCAAGCCGGGCCGACGACGCCTGAAATGGCAGAAACCGGTCCCCGGAAGCTTGTTTCCTTCCCAGTATAAGAATTGGCTTGGTAGTTTGGTTTGCCCTGTTCCCATCATGCACTGGGACAGGAACAGACTAATTTGCATATAGCCAAGTTCTGAGCTGGGATGGTGCAGTGAGCTAAAAAACGGTGATGGATCAAGCCCTGATCTTTGGACTGGGTAAGAGTGGTCTGCTTAATTCAGGCACTCTGTTCATCACCACCCCCTTTTCTGAATCATTTTGTCCACCCTAAGCGTGGAAGGGTATACTCAGATGTGAGTCCCTTGCTCATTGCACCATCAGGATTCAAGCAAGCCGGGCCGACGACGCCTGAAATGGCAGAAACCGGTCCCCGGAACCTTGTTTCCTTCCCAGTATAAGAATTGGCTTGGTAGTTTGGTTTGCCCTGTTCCCATCATGCACTGGGACAGGAACAGACTAATTTGCATATAGCCAAGTTCTGAGCTGGGATGGTGCAGTGAGCTAAAAAACGGTGATGGATCAAGCCCTGATCTTTGGACTGGGTAAGAGTGGTCTGCTTAATTCAGGCACTCTGTTCATCACCACCCCCTTTTCTGAATCAAGGCAATGAAACATGTCGGTCCAGTTACAATGAATCAATGGTATTAACCTAACCATTTTTTAATAGTGAAGTTTGGCAGCACCAGAATAAAATCGACCCAGCCAGCCAAACCTCACTTGTTTTATATTTGTTGGTTGTTGGGTGTAGGCACTTGGTATTTCTTTCTAAACACCTTTTTCTTTCCTACAAGGCTGTGGATGTGTACACTCCTTACCTGTCTCTATCGTTTCTCTCATGTGCACATCTTTTTTGCACACACTTCATCCTCTCAGCAAGGAAAGTAACCGATGATGAGAAGCGGGTATACCGGTAATTATTAAACCGGGAACCCCCTCGGGTGTTACGTCCGTGAGGTACTTTCCTTGCTTTCTCACATATTTTCTTTGTGGGTGTAGCTGTACACAGTTTTTTACGTTTTAAGGTATGGTCTGACCTGTAACACAACATTGATTAATTTTATGTAGGTGAGCCAATAAAAGATATGGCCCCAATAGTTACAGGGCTGTGTGACTTTAACCATGCAGGCTGATTAGGGCTTTTTGTTTCACGGGGGATCTCTTCCCGCATTATTGATCCTGAGGGCGGGAGGAATGTGGAGCTGTGGCATTGCAGTGGCTCGGCCTCACGCCTGGATGCCAGATCTTTGAGAGTGGGGGAGGGGCCCCCAGCCGAACTGTGTCAAGACCTTGCCTGAGCGGAGGACGTCGCAGACGGTGCTTCGTCTGGTTGTGCACCTGTTGCACTTGGCTCCCTGGGAGTAGGGTACCCCAAGGATGGCTCTGCTCACCTTCTGATAGTGTGGGGACTGTTCCTGCTCCAAGATCTGGCAATGAATTGCAGCCAGGACGGCCGGGGCTGCTGGGCTGCTTCGTGGTTCACCCTGGGACCCCTCTAGTGCGTGTTAGTTGATGTTGGAGCTAGGGACCCTTGCAGGGGACCTTTTCTTTGGTGGGGTCTGCACGGCAGACACACTGCATGTGAGCAGGGCAGCTTGTGGAGTTGCCTTTTACCCCTGGGGGCGAGTCTGGCTGGGCAATAGTGCAGAGACCATATCGCCACTGGGGTGACTGTACGAACTGGGGGTTTCATGGCCACACTCAATATTACTCTGAGTAGGCCGCCTGGGGTGACTGTGCAGTCACTGAAGATGTCAGGCTGACTAATCCAACTGGGGTTACTCGAGCTGCGGACAACACGCCTGGGGCATTGCGGAGGCAGCTGTCACTTCTCCTAGAGGCTTTGCAACACAATCGGGCAATGGGGAAACCCGATAAGACGCAGTCAAAGCTGCAATTTGATCAACGAAAGTCCACAAGGGAGAGAGATGACAGCACAGATTCCGACATCAATGAGCTGGGCGCAGAGCGGCTGGAACCTGTCAGTGATCTGAAACAGATACTGGCAGCTATGCAGCAGAGCCTGTCCATGATCAACGAGAACATAGGCTCTCTATCATACTGCATGGACAACATGGTGGAGCATTTGGACAAACACGCTGAGAGACTCAATATGGTAGAGAGGATAGTCTCAGAATTCAAAGATTAGACCGTGAAGTCATCAGGCTCCCATAAAAAGTTGGGGAAAATTGTGTAGGCCCTGCAAGCTAAGGCCGAAGATATGGAAGCGAGGTTACGGCGCAATAACCTACATCTAGTCAGATTGCTGGAGTCTGCCCTGATCGGCAACATGGAGCTTTTCCTTCAAGAATCTCCTGGTCACTTTACTGGGTCGGGATACTTTCTCTTCCATATTTGTGGTAGAGAGGGCCCACCGCTCCTAGGTGCCTAGGCCGCCCCCTGGGGCCCTAGCGCATCCTATAATAGCCCGCGTCCTGTACTACAGGGACAGGGACAGGGACGCTACACTGCGGGGTGCCTAAGAACTTAAGACACTCAACTATAAGGGCTCCATGCTGCCCTTATACCCTGACTTTACTCTGCAGGTCCAGGAGGCACATAAGCGGTTTGTCCCTGTTAAACGCAAGCTCAGAGAACTAACATCGAATTTGCTATTCTCTCACTGGCCCCCTTGAAAGTGACACTAAATGGGAAGGTGCGAGTATTTGCAGACCCTGGTAACAACCAGCAGGTACTGAAGGGATACATCAGTGCACGGTCTAAGAAGCAATCGTCAGTTGGTGACACAGATGACAACAACTCTGCGAGCCTTCTGGATCAGAATAACCAATATGCTTTCTACTGAGGTCGATATATGGGAACAGTAAGATAAAGCTATTTGGGCATATTAGGGTTGGTACGAGATTATATTAATTCAATTGATTGCATAACAGTTTGGCCCAACACCCTTGGAGATGAGCGACAGGCACTCCTCATTGGTCCAGCACTCCTTGCGTTAAATGGTGAGGGGAGAAGAAGCTCTTCATGTAAGATTTAGTTGGGGTGCTGTAGTTTAATTGGTTGGCGAGGATGTTGGGTCTGTCGTCAATAATTGTGTCCGTGAGTGAATATTTGCCATATAAATCGAGGTTGTGCGATGGCCGTCTAAACAACAGATGGTCGGGCACTCATCGCCCTTGAGGGTAATACACATTGATATCTTTGGGCGGGATTGAGAAATAGTGAAGGTGGAAGGGAAATGTCACCATGTCAATTGTTGGGGGACGTAATGTGGGTGCGGGTGGGGGGATTGAAATATCTTGCATTGTGTTGTAGCAGCAGCGTGGATGTAATTGAATGTGATTGGGTACATAGGCTTGCAAACGCTATGTTATATATTGTAATGTCCCAATATGGGTGAGAGACAGGACCATACATCCACACAGAAAGAACGCATCATAAACTTCTTGACTTGGAACATCAGTGGCAATCCCCAGGGATGGATCGCTTAAGGGGCCCTCCGTGGCCCCGTTTAGCAGCGGCAAGGTCTATTGCGGCAATCGCTGAGGCTGATGGTCCGGTTGATGGATGGCGGCTCCGTGCTCCAGCTGGAAGCGAATATTCACAGTATTCATCTGTACATGATATTCAACCATATGTAGATTATTGGTTATTGTCAAGGAGCTTAATACCCTTCATATCTTTGTGTGATCACTTGCGTCAGACGTACTCACACCACTCCCCAGTTCAGCCACAGCTAGATATAGGGGATATACAGCCAAGAGTCCATACATGGCAATTTCCTCAGTACACGTTGTTGGATGAGGCTTTTAAGGTGGAACTCTCGAAGGAGATCGACCAGTTTTTTTCTACTAACTTAGGCAGCATTCCCAAGATGGCCACTATATGGGAGGCATTCAAAGTCTACATATGGTGGGCTGTCATATTGAAACATGCATGGGTTCTTCGCTCTATTAGGGGGAGTCTGCAGAGGCTTGAGGCGGAACTTGCGGACCTGGAGGGACGAGCAATTTTACACTCTTCTCCTCGTCTCTTAGCACAAATCAATGTCAAGATAGAAGAATGCTATGAAGAGGCTCAGATGGAGGTAGTGTACCTGGTAAAGTACGCTATAGCGAAAGTATACTATTAAAGGGAGAGACAGAGCGCTACATTAGCTGCTCTAACTTGCCCAGATGATGGTCCCGGGGAGGTGTTGGAGCTGCGAGATGATAATGACGTTATACTAATTGGTGCTGCGCAGATAGCAGGCAGATTTTGCTCTTACTATACAGAGCTTTATACGTCACACCCATCTGACTCGGACGATTTGGATGAAGAATATCTATCCTTCATAGCCATGAAGTGGCGCTCGAACTCGCACAGAGAATACCTGATGGCTCCCCTGTGCCCCACTGAGATCATGGCTGCCCTGAAGACCATGTCCATTAACATGGTCCTGGGGTCTTGTGGGCTCTCTGTAGCATTTTACAAGGCCTATCAGGACCAGTTTTTGTCCCATCTGGTAAACCTTTTTGAAGAAATAGCAACAGATGGCATAATGCCTCCTAGTATGAGAGAGGCTACCTTGATCACGTTGCTGAAAAAAAAAAAAACTCCACAGCTATGTTTTTCCTACAAGCCACTTTAGCTGTTAAACATGGATACCAAACTATTTGCTAAAATACTTGCAAATCAACTTGTTCCCCTTCTCCCCATCGTGATTGCCCCAGAGCAATCTGACTTTGTGTCCACTCGCTTACCAACAGGCGATTTGCGAACCCTATTTGGCACTATTGCTGGTATAGATCTGAAGATGTGCACAGCAGCGTTTTTTCTTGACACCGAAAAGGCCTTCAATTCTGTTGAATGCCGCTTTTTAAGAGCAGTAGTTAAGCGAGTGGGAGTAGGAGACATATTTATTAAGTAAGTGGATGTCCTATACTAACAGCCCACCTCATGCGTCCGTGTGAACGATCTCCTCTCAGAGCCAATAGTTATTACAAATTACAAGAGGCACAAGACATGGGTGCCCTTTGTCCCCCCTGCTTTATGCATTTGGCGGAGCCGCTCAAGGGTGTACTCCTTGAGTACAATGGCCTTCGAGGAATACCCTTCCCACAATACAATTTTAATAATCACGCCTACGCGGATGACACTCTTCTTTATGTTAACAAGCCGGCACAGAACTTATCGCCAGTCCTGTGGAAGGTAGAACAATTTGGTCAACACTCTGGCCTCCGTATCAACTGGAGTAGGTCAATGGCGTTCTCACTAACCCCAGTACGCTCACAGGGGTAAGCACTTAACCTATCGAGTGGAAATCGTAACGTACCAGGGGCCATATTATCATGAAAGGGCGATACATTTTCGCCCCTTTTATCGGCAGGAAACTGCCGCTAAAGCGGCGATAATATCCCCTTGTGAATTCCCATAGAAGTCCAGGTTTTGGTGTTAACCTGGGCTTCTATGGGAATTCACAAGGGCATATTATGAAACTCATTATCGCCGCTTTGGCGGCAGTTTCCTGCAGATAAAAGCGGCAATAATGTATCGCCCTTTCTTGATAATATGTCCCCAGGTACCAAGGCGTGCAAATACACACTGACCCCAAGGTGGTGATTCGAGAGAATTACGGCAGGGCCATACAAAATCTTTCGGAATCCATTGTCAAATGGATCTAATTGCCGTTGTCACTGTTGGGACGAATATCACTAACAAAGATGATAGTACTCCGAGGTTCTTGTTCTTCTTTGTTAACATTCCCATCTTAATATCAAAGTCATTTTTTCGCATAATGCGATCTCTTTTGACCCAACTTGCCTGGGCAGGAAAACAAGCATGTGTGAAATGGGACACATTGACCCAACCATATTCGGAGAGAGGGTTGAGCGCCTTGGACTTCGAATTGTATTACTGCGCTGCGCAGCAGATGCACGCCTATCTGTGGCTGCTTGGATCCCAGGATAGTTCGTAAGTGCATGTAGAAAAGGTTGCGGTACATCATTTGAAAAGGTTGCGGTACTTCCTTTGACTCATCCGCAGTACTTTTGTGGGACACCGTGTAAGTGTTATCATGGATTAGACCTGGTAGGGAACACCAGGAGCTTACTCTGGGGGACTTTACTCCCCCAATTTACCGCTACAACTCTTTAGTTGGCTCCCAATGAGGCAAGAGATGGAATTCATCAGAGCCATGCCGTTGCTTGGTATTACTACTGCAGGTGATTACTTTGAGGAAGGTGTAGCCAAACAATGGGAGACGCTAAAAACAGGCGCATTTTCTGCCCCTGGGACGGCTAAATTCCATTATTTCTGTGCAAGACACGCACTGCGCGCTGCACTGGGGGAGGGATTGCTACAGCCGCATGAATATCATTCTCTGATATCTCTGTTGAACGCTTAAACCCCGCAGCACATGATTTCGATGCTATATACCCTTTCCAACACAGTTACAGGTTCTGAGGACATGAAAGCCTTACAAGAATAGTGCCCAGATTTAGGTCAGGATATCAAGGACGAGCAGTGGAAGTATTGCTGTGCAAACATTAGGTCTATCTTCCAAAATGGCCGCCATCGTCTGACATATTTTAAGTTTTTACAAAGGGTGTATTACACCCCGGTTTCTTACACAAATATGGTCTCAGAGAGGATGACAGATGGAATCGGCAAACTTTACTCATCTTGCCTGGGGCTGTCCAGATATTCAAAGGTTCTGGGAGGCTGTTGCGGAGTGGAAGTTAGGCTAACCCCATTGGATGCCTTATTGGGCTATGTTAAAGAGTACCCAAAGAACTTGCGTAGGTTATTTGCGCTGGGCATCCGGCTAGCAAAGCATAGGGTAGTGCTGCGGTGGATGAAGGGACCCATCCCCCCTTTTAAGGAATGGAGTGCAGACCTGACATTGTAACATACAGTCGGAAAGTTTTAATGCTCTCATGCTATCTGGTGCAAACCAAAAGACATTTAGGACCCTTTTAGGGGCATACCTCGCCCGTCACACAACGGCGGAATAGTTGGAGGAAGAACAAGACAGAACAGGTGTCGGCTGACTCAGTAGGCACATAACCGATCGGAATATATCGCTAAGACCTACTATCACGCTGGGTATGGGGGACGATGCTTGTCGCCACTTAACAGAGGCTATGTGCATTGTGGTTTTCCTGTATGCACTGGATAAGTACCCAGATGAGGGGGAGGATCATCTAAATTGATTAAGCAGAATGTTTGCATTTGTGTTATGCCTGTTATGCTATTAATGGTCTTATCTGTGGGCTGCTGCATTTATTGTAATGATTGCTGGGATCTAAGTTTGTATGCAAAATGAAAATAGAGTTTTAAAAAAAACCTGTTCAGTCTATAGACAACTAAGGGTGTGTCACCTTAATCATAAAGTGTGTCAAAATCAAAGACAAAAAGAGGTGCAGGGGAGGTGAGGCGCCGGAAAAACAATGTAAAGCATCGCTCCCTTACTCCAGGGGAAGTGCTGCAATGGATCCTTACTGCCAAGGAAGGTGATGCGTTGGTTCCTTTCTGCAGCGCAGGGTAGGTGATGCATCGGTTCCTTACTGTCAGGGCAGGTGATGCGTCAGTTCCTTACTTTGAGGGGAGGTGATGCATCGGTTTCCGAACATGCAGCTTCAGTTCCTTAGTGGTGGGCAACGTCGATGAAGAACTTGGTGCACAGGTGCAATGCATCGAACATCCAGACATGCTGGGTCGATGCGGCGGAGGCAAAATAGGCGCTGCATCAGTTTTCCAGCCACGAGCAGGTGATGCAGCAATTTTTTCAGCCGCACAGAAGGGCCTGCGTTGGAGTCAAAGAGGGTGCCATGGACGTCGGTGACACAGTGCTCCGAAGTCGGCGATTATTTCAGCCGCATGGCAGGCGCTGCACCGATTATTTGGTGGCACCACGACGATGTGTTTCTTTTTCAACCACATGGCGTTGCTACTGCAGCAAAACCACCTCCAAGGGCCCAGAACTGAAAATGGCACCACTTGGCAGGTAAGAACTCCCATCAGTGTAGTTCAGTGGCTTCAGAGGAAGTCTTTGACTGTCCTGAGGCTTCTTAACAGGAGGAAAGCACACACAAGCCCTTGGAGAACCTCAGTGAGCAGGATACAGAAAGTAAAGGCCAGTCCTTTTTTTTTTTTTTTTTTACTTTAATTTTTTTTCGTTTAAATGCATTCTATTGACTTTTCATGAATGCAAAAGGGAAAAAGCAACACAAAAAAACAAGAAATTTAAACTTAAAATAAAGTACAGAGACCAAGTCCAGGGCTTACAGCAGTGAATACCGTTCAGCAATCATGGTGTGTATCATGAAACATTGCCATGCAACAACGAGCCATCCATATCTCAGTATCTTGAAAGACAAAGTGTGCTAGCAGAATGTCAGGAACAACAAGCAGTAACAACAATTTATATACATCTACCACATCTGTAACTTCCAAAGCAGGTAACAGTGCTCTAGAACAGTAGGACGAAGTATATCCCCAACACATCATCTGTGAATGCAACCAGAGGCACATATTGAGCAATCTCATTCAGCATCTCTCATGGAGGACCCGGGGAATCCCTGCTCCTGGCGTCTTTATCTGTAGTAGCAAGGTATGTCCTATACAATCTCCCAAAAATTTTCGGGCGATTTCTCAGGGTAAGCAATTCACTATAGATCTCGGTTTTACCACAATATATCATATCTCCCGACCAGCTACCTACTGTGGGGAGAGGGCCACGGGACAAATAAACAGCAATCCTACGTCTAGCCATTAGCAGCCCCATATCGGCTAATCTCCTTATTGTTTTGGACAAGGGTTTGTAGTAACCAAGCAAAGCAAGTGTGGGGTCTGGTTTAGTGGCTTTTCAATAATATTGTCTAGTAATCCCTGAAAATACCCACGCAAGATGAAAGAAATCAGCCAAGTCTGCACCGCAACACTCACATTCCGCTTTGTCACGTAACCCATACCTGTGCAGTCTCTCTGGAGAGTAATAAACTCTGTTGAGAAATTTGAAATGGATCAGCCTGTGTCGCCCCTTCAGGGAGACGCGCTTCATGCTTTCAAAGTGGTATTTACACATCTCATCAGCTGTATCTACCCCCGGGTCCACCTGCCATGCCAATCTCGCTTTCGTATAGTGGTTGGCACAGTAACTCTGCGTAATCTTGTACAGCTTTGAGATGATGTGATTGGGCGTGTCAGTTCTAATTATATATGTGAGGGCAGGCACTTCAGGTGACTCTGCCAGATCGCTACACAAGTTCTCAAGTAGTGACTGCCTCATCCGTTGAAACTGGAACCTAGCAAGTGTTGTATGTTGTTGCACTGCCGTGTTCACATTCTCCCAGGTTTTGACTGTGCCATCAGAGAACATGTCACCTATCAACTCTATTTGTAGTATCTTCATTGCCCTAGTGACCCCTTCATCTGTGCATGCATGTAGCCAGAGGCACCAATCCAACGGAGTATAAGGAGACTACAGTACGACTCCCGCCTGTAATTTCAAGAGGTGCTCCCAGGCATGCACCGACACATTGATGGAGTCAACGATACCAGTCTGATGGTCTGGAGGGTTAAATAATAGCGCCGGTAAAGAGAGCGGAGTCGCAACCACCCTCTCAATGTCAGAGAGTCAGTTGGGCCATGTATCCAATAGTGCGCATGTGCTCTTCCGGCCACTCTATAACATATATCCAAGTTCGGGACCACTAATCCCCCATGTGATATGGCAACGTAAGTATATCCCATTTGACACGTGCATGTTTGCTTTCTCAGGCAAGCCTATTTAATAGGGATGTAAGTGTTCTAAAAAAGGCACTCGGAAGGACCATCGGGATGTTTGTGAACAGGGACAAAAACCGTGGTAACACAACCATTTTCATAATTGAGATTCTACCCGCAAGGGATAGTGGCAAATGGAGCCAAAGTTCAACGTCTCCTTCTAACTTGCTAATAGCCACTCCATAGTTCTCTCTGAATACCACCTCTGAGTCAGCATGTACCTTAATTCCTAAGTATCGCACTAGGTCCACCTCAGGGGAAAATCAGGAGTGAAGGGATCAGAGCAGGGCTTAGTGGGAAAACGATCGACTTGGTCCAATTAACCTGTAAGCCGGACACAGCTCTGAATTTGACTGACCACCTCACGTAAGACAGGGGAGAGTTTAGTCTCGGGATCCCGAATATATAGCAGAGTGGTATATGCATAAGTAGAAACAATCAACTGATAACCGGTGAAATGGATACCCCGGTGTCTGTGGTATTCTCTAAGAGCGCAAGCCAGAGGCTCCGTAACAAGCGCGTAAAGCATTGGAGAAAGCGGACACCCCTAACGTGTGCCTCTAGTAATAGGAATTTTGTCCGTAACCATATCACCCAGTTTTATTCTGGCCAATTGGTTAGTGTACAATACTCTCACCATTTGCAAAAATACTTCTCCCACCCCCTTCCTCCTCAACACTTGATGCATAAATTTCCATTCGACCGAGTCAAATGCCTTCTCCATATCAAGGAATATAGCTACTGCCCAGATATCCTGACTTTTGTGCTGAATTACACCAAAAACCATTTGTATGTTATAGGTTCGGCTCGGGCAACAGCAGAGGACGAAGATGCAGATGAATCTGCCATCGTGGTAAAAAGGATGCAGTAGCATTCATCTCCTCCACATGGCCTGTTTCTGCTTGGTTCTGCCCTCTGCATCATCACCTTCCACTGTCTCCCGATGCACTCTGTGACACTGACATTGGACCTTTACATGGACTGCCATATGCCGTTTGATCACCAATGACACAGCAAACAGACTGCAGACTGAAGTCTTCCTCTTCCTTTGGACTTGTCATTCCCTGAAGGACTCTGGCTGGCCCTCCATGGGCCAACATCGCCATGTGGGGTTTGAATGGCCCTCTACTGCTCCAGATGCAACACTCCACTGGATGTGCATTAAACATTCCTAATCACACACATGTGTCATGTCTATGGTCTTTCAAGTGTGGAAGTATGGATGAATGTACGCTCAGTGGATTCCTCTTTCATCCAAGTGGCTCATGTCGTAGAACTGGGGTCACAAGGTGACACATTGCCGAATGTGGTCTGGGTGGCGCTGACACAACAACAGGGATACACGCATTAGTTACCTCCTTGTCCTGCCCTGTACTGATCCACGTCCAGAGCCCCAGGGTCATTGTGCACACCCTTATGCTGGACTGGCATACGCCAGGCCAGCCCACTCCGCTTATGCTCACAGGGGGGACGGCAGGTATTGCCTGTAGTTATCTGCTGGTCACAAGTCTAGTTGTCAGCATGCCACAGCCACTCCCTCACGGCTGGTGTACACCCATACCACACCCATCCAGCACACGTGTCACAGGACATGTGGCCCTGCCAATACAAAGGGCCGGGCACACGTGCTCGATGCCATTTCCACTCTCTATCTGGGTGTATCCTTGTGGTGTTCATGTAGGCATGAGGGCCTAGGGCCCTGCAACATCACATTCCCCCAGCCTGGAGCTGACATGATGGTGGCCACACCATGATACCCAATCATACAGGGTCCATGAATTGCGGGGCACAGACTTGGTGGCACAGGATACATTGCGGCTGGCACAGGCACACCGCCACGGGATGGTGACTTTCAGTGTACTGAGGTAGGGGCACCTTAAGTGCTGAGCAGGTGTGCAGCCTGCGATGATTCCCCGTTCCGGTGGACTGTACTGCTCAGGTTTTGTGTGGCCTGCTGGCCCGCAGTGTAGGCCAGAGCCAGCGGCCAGCCGAGGCCTACCGCCACTTGGCATCGCCTCCCGGATCACAGAGTTAGTGGTACCTCAAGGGCTGAGCAGGTGTGCAGCCTGCAATGATGCTGGGTGCACAGGTATGACCTCTGCCATGGCAAAATCAAGACCCAGAATCAAATGTGAGACCTGGTGGCCTGCGGAGCGATGCTGAATGATGTGGAGGGTGCCATGTTCGTGGGCTTGGGGCTTGCACAGGCACATGGTGGGCTCTCATTGCGATACGCCAGTGGCGGAAGGTGAGCAGTGATGCCTGGGTGCTCAGGGCCAGGCATTCACTGCTGGGCGGCGAGAGGGGCTGGGTGGAGCTGCCTGGGTGCACAGGGGCAGGCATGCCCCGCAGGCCGGTGGGTGGTGCTGGGGTGGAGCTGCCTGGGTGCGCAAGGGCAGACAGGCAATGATGGCGTGTGCAATTGTTTGTACTCTGCCA